>NC_012870.2:18117214-19374937 GCF_000003195.3 Sorghum bicolor | reverse complement strand
GTTATTTAAAGTTTAAGTACACAGAAACTTTCATGTCAAGTTTGCAGATTACTCTTTTTTTTGTAGATAAGATTGGGATGGGTAGGGTGGAAATCTCAAATTCTACCGGAAAAAGTTTGGTGTGGAAAAATCTAATGAAGTTATATATAGGGGTAAAACTTTTTTACATTAGAGATATAGCAAGCTAAACTGTAGTACACATTTGGATAGTATATCTTGCATATAGTTTTTGGTAATTAGCTTTTAATTGACCGAATAATTTTAAGTTGTTTAATTCGACCACTCCTCTTAGGCATAACAGTCCCTTCAGCCCCCTCCTCAGCCACGCTTGGTACCTATGAGACCCTACTCAACGTAGCATAATAATGTTTGTGAGCATCTCTAACAGTTTTGCATTGAGTAAATTACACTCACCATACGACAAGTATCTAAGTGGGTGCATGTTAGTCCAATATCTTATAATTTGTCTAATTTAATACAACAGTAATATAGGTGGGTGCATATCGATCCACAATCTTCTCATAAGTTAAATTTGATACAAAAACTTGCTTGTTCGTGCATATACGGTCCAAGTATTGTAACAGCGCATCTCTGTATACTCTGAATCACTGTCATTGCAAGCTATAGACCCTAGCATGCTCATCTCATCCATCAATCAGCTTGAATCGTTTACTACACGATATCATTTATGAATCTGGCCAAATATAAAAGCTGTCATTAATTTCATAAATATGAACAATTCCAAACTGATCGTTTTTCTTTCTATACCATAATATTGTTTTAATCCCAACCTATTGTCATTCATGGCTGGCTTGAACTGATACATGGGTTGAGACTGAGAGTTTTTTTTCAAAAAGAAAATCAACAAAATTTATTTTTGGTTCTGAACTAACCAAGTTCTTATATAGGTTTACAAAGCTAAGAAAAAAAGAAAATAAAAAGTGGTTGCCACCGTTTAAAGGATGTAGTAGACAAAAAAATAAGATGATGTAGTAGACACAAAAAAGATGATAATGTGCAGCCGTCCAAAGGATAGGAAAGGCCTAGAGGGGGAGGTTAATTGGCTTGTAAAAACTTAAAACTCGATTCAGCGGATTAGCATAATGCGGAGGTTCCACAAATTCTTGCGGAAGTTTTAGAAGGATAGGTAGTGAGCATTTGATTCCTCATAAGCTTACTGTGGGGGTATAAACCCCTATACCCTTACGGCTAGACTTGGGCCAGGAGGCTTGGCCCATTACGAGATAAGCTCAAGGCTTGATCCGACAGCTTGGAGTTTCGCGCAAGGAAACAAGACGTGGAGATCAAGCAGGATTCTAGTCGGTTAGAATAGGAATTGATATCAAACTATCTATGGCAATTGTAACCGACGAGGATTAGTTCTCAGATCTGTAACCCTGCCCTCCGGACTATATAAGGAGGGGCAAGGGACCCCCCTAGGACAGATTATTCTCTCAACACAAATCAATACAATCAGACGCAGGACGTAGGTATTACGCCAACTTGGCGGCCGAACCTGGATAAAAAGCTTGCTTGTGTCTTGCGTCACCATCGAGTTCGTAGTTTGCGCACCGTCTACCGATAAACTACTACCGTGGGTATACCCCGAGGTAGACTGCCGACCAGCTTTCGTCGACACTTACCATTTTAAATCTCTCTTAATGGTATGACTTTTCCTATACTTAAATTTAAAATAGGAATTGAATGTAAGCCTTTATTTGGCCAAAGTCAGAGAAATGTTATCATAATATAGTAAATAATTCAAGTTGAGTGATGGACGAGATGAGTGTGCTAGGGTGTGTAGCTTTCTATGAAAGGGATTCAGAGTGTACAAAGACACTGCTTGGAACATACATGCATTAATGAACTAAGTTTTTACTTCAAATTAAACAGATTAGAAGATGTTGGACCAATAAGCACCCATCTAGATAGTTGTCGTATTAAATTGGATAAATTAGAAGATGTTGGACTAACATGCACCCACTTAAATAGTTATTGTATGGTGAGTGCAATTTACTCTTTTGCATTTTATTTTTGGCAAACATAGAGTTTGGCAAGTCTGAAATCAATATGGGGGAGGAGAGAAAAAGGTTACCTCCAATGGTTTGGCAAAACCAAAGTGTGGACCCAGTGGTTATTTTTTCAGGTGGAAATTTTCTTCACGCCGTCGATTCCAAGGTCCAAGCAACAACCGACACCAACACACAAACCATAGGTACCATGGAAACCCGATGCACATACTGGAAGGATGAATCCATGGCCATGACGTACATACCTCCCCCACAGCCGGCTTGATGAAGATCGCCTCCCCCACAGTCGATGTTGATGTCCAGCAGTGTGCAAAACCAAAAGATCACGACCTCCAACTTTTCGCGGGAAGAAAATAGCGGCAGCAGGGGAACCACGCACGGGGAAGAAAAACGCGCGGGGCTATGCAATGCTAAGCGCAATACACGGTTGGCATATATACCAAACCTGGCCAAGATTTTATTGCCACGTTAACCAAAATGCAAAGGTCATTTACCTTGAATAGAAGAATTTAAAACTTTTTAAAAAAAACAAGAATGCATGCTCTGAGGTGGACATTCGAATGTCTCTTCGACCCTATACTACCCGTACTGGAGTATACAAGAACCTACCTTCTTCTATGGTGGATTTAGCACACTCACAAGACTCTATTATAGAGTTTAAAGTTATTTATTACCTCAAACAATGTGGACTTAGAATCTAAATAAGACTTGGAGTCTTATTTTTTCTACCTCTTTCTTCAATACATATGCTGCCACTCACCCTGGGCACCAAAAACCGAGAACCGAGAACCGAACCGAAATTACCTGGTACCGAACCGAAATATACCGAAACCGAAAAATTCGGTTCTTGTTCGGTTCCTATTTGCCAGGTACCGAAATTACCGAGGTAAATTCGGTTTCGTACCTCGGTAAACCGAAGTACCGAGTATATACCGAAAATATAAAACAGGCCCAACAACAGCCCAATAAGCGTTATATTCTCGATTGATAGAAAGAAACCCTAGCCAACCTCCATCCTCACGCGGTCACGACTCACGCCGCAGCCGCTCGGCGCTCGCACTCGCATCGGCATCGGAGATTCGGAGGTCGCACTCGCAGTCGCAGCGTCGCGCCGCCGCAGGCCGCAGCTGCCCGCCCCGACTTGTGGGCTCGTGGCCCCGCGCCCCCCGGCCCCCGCCATCCTCGCGGTCGCGACTCGCGGTCGCGCTCACGCCGTCGCGGCTCGCGCAGCGCGTAGTCGCGCACGACCCGCAGGCCGCAGCCACCGTGCGCTAGCAGGCAGCGCCGCACCTGCCAAGTCGCCGACCAACGCAGCCCCCAGTGTCCCCTCCCGCACCCATCCCGAGCAAGCCAGCACCGGAGCCGGCGCCGACGACGCCCGTCCCCAAGACCCCAACAACGGCTACTTCTATTGCTTCCTGTGATGTAAGTAACTAAGTATGATTTGTGTAATTTCGTTACTTCCATTACTTCTAAAGCAACAAAGCAATTTGGTCATCTAGATGACTAATGTTTATTTTGAATTCACTTGAAAATTTGATATATAGATGTCTCAACCTGAGGATGACGTTGACCAACAAGTCACTGATTGGTCGCTCGATCATGAAGGGTACTGCAGTGATGAGGGGGTTGCTGGTGATGATGGGAAAGAGAAGGAGAAGGATGTTGCTGCTGCTGCTGCTGATGGAGAGAAGGAGAAAGAGGTCATCGATCTAGATAGTGAGGAGGGCAAGCAGAGAAAGGAGATGTCAACTAGATCAACAATTTGGGAGCACTTCATCAAAATCAAAGAGAATGGTGTGGTGGTGAAGGGAAAGTGCAAGTATTGCAATGCCGAGATCAAAGCACATCCAGTTCTTAATGGTACGTCTGGCATGCGTAAGCATTTTAGCATTTGTAGGAGTAATCCTCATAGATCTAGTGATGATGCAACACAAGGTGTTTTGCAAGTTAATGAAGGAACTAGTGTAGGCACTTGGAAGTTTGACCCTGAATTGCTTAGGTCTGCCTTTGCTGAATTTATAATAGAAGAAGAGAAGCCATTTGCATTTGGTGAGAAACCTGGTTTTAGGAAGTTCATGTCTATTGCTTGTCCTCGTTTCACTTTGCCATCCAGAAGGACATGTACTAGGGACGCTGTGCAATTATATTTTGAGCAGAAAGCTAAACTAAAAATGTTTTTTCAAGAACAATGCAATAGAGTTTGCCTCACAACTGATGGCTGGACATCACAATAGCAAGATAGCTACATGACTGTAACAGCCCATTTTATTGATAATAATTGGTGCTTGCATAAAAAGATAATTAGTTTTTTCAAGGTAAAAGGCAAAAAAGAGGATGATATTGGGAAACACCTACAGAAAGTCTTGCTTGATTGGGGATTGGATAAAGTAATGACAGTAACGGTTGATAATGCTAGTGCAAATGATAGTGGTGTTAGTTATTTGAGGAGACAAATGAATAGTTTGAAAACTAGCGTAGCAGACGGGAAGTACCTTCACATGAGATGTGCTGCACATATAGTTAATTTGATAGTGCAAGATGGTTTGAAAGAATTAGATAATTCTATCAAGCGTATAAGGGCTGCCATTAGATTTGTCAGGGCTGGTACATCGAGATTGGTCAAATTTAAAGAGATTGCTCAATTGGAGAAAGTGGACAGCAAGGCATTCTTGAACCTTGATATATGCACAAGGTGGAATTCAACATATGATATGCTAGCAGCTGCCTGTACATATGAAAAGGTTTTTGCAAGATATCCAGAGGAAGATCCATACTATACAATTGAATTGCTCAGTGAGGTTAAGCTGGGTGTTCCAGGTCCGGGAGTTCCAGATGAGCACGATTGGGAAAATGCAAGGAAACTAGCTGAGTTTTTGAAGAATTTTGCCAATATAACAAGACGTGTTTCAGCGTCCTTAAGTGTGACTGCTCACACTTACTTTCATGAGATTTTAGAGGTCAATGCTTTGGTGAATGAGTGGCTGAGTAGTGCTGATTTTATCCAACAAGACATGGGGAAGAGAATGAAAGACATGTATGACAAGTATTGGGGGCACTGGCATGATAATTTGGGCTTGCAAAATGAGAAGGGAAAGGGAAAGGAGAAGGAGAAGGAAAATATTAACTTGCTGATTTTTATTGCTGCTGTACTTGATCCTAGGTATAAGCTTTCACAGTATGTACAAATTGCAATAGAGGACATGTACGGTGAGGGTGTTGGGCAGAAAGTTTGGGCTGCCATTACCAAGTGCTTGCATGATCTTTTTGAAGAATATAGGGTCAAGAATTCTTCCCCAACTAATGTCAACTCTGAACCAAATGATTCAACCCAATCTAAACAAGGTGGAGATAGTCCTAGAAAGGCGAGGAGTAACATTGTAAAGAGGATGAAGCTAAATAGTGGAGTAGGCAGTTCCAGTAGGGGCAGCAGGACTGAATTGGATAGGTATTTGGCTGAAGAGTGTGAAGAAGATGTCAAAAAGTTTGATATTCTTGCTTGGTGGAAGGGCCAGTCCACTAGATTTCCCATACTTTCTAAATTAGCTCGTGATGTGCTCGCTATCCAAATCTCTACTGTTGCTAGTGAATCAGCCTTTAGCACAGGTGGGCGTGTATTGGATGATTTTAGGACTTCGCTCACTCCATTTATGGTTGAAGCTCTTGTTTGTACTCAAGATTGGCTTAGAAGGGCAACTCCCATCCCTATGTCAGAAAATACAGAAGAGTTAACTACATTAGAAGAAGGTAATGCTCTATGGCTCTATGTCATTTATTTTGCTTGATGTTTTCATCAATGAAAAAATTAATTATTGCATCCTCTCTTTATTTTATTTTAGAATTAATTCAAGAGTTCAAGGACATAGCCATTATTGATGGCCATGCTGCCAAGTCACAAATTCAAGGAAGTAAAAAGAGGATTGTTACCGCCACCAACATCAAGTCCCAACCAACAAAATCCTCCAGCACCAAAGCAAGCAGCAAGTCCTCCAAGCCTACATCAAGTGACCCTGTGAGCTAATTAAATATCATTCTTTTTAGTTTTCCAAGTCTGTGAACAACTCTTGATTAATTCAATTATTTGTGAACAACTCATTATTTCTTACTTGCTGCATAATGTCTGAGCCTTTTCAGGTTTGTAAACCAATGAAAAGCTGAAGGGGAGTGACCAAGACTCCAACAGGGCAAGAGATGCTTGCTAGCTTGCTGCTGCATACTTGTGCTTTCACTGTTGTGCTGCTGCTGGTCCTAATTCTTGTCGTCGCCTTACATTTTGATGATTTGTAATATGTATTGAGTACTAAGTTATATGGATCTCTTGTGGAGAACTATATTATGTATTTGTGGTTATCTACTGCTATAGTCTTGTGGATTTTTATATGTATGATTTTGGTACTCTTATTTTATAAGACATCATGTTGAATTTCTGTCAAAAATTAGCTATTGAACCTGAGCTGATTACATGCTGCTGAAGTCTGTCGGTAATTTCGGTAAATACCGGAACCGAACCGAATTTACCGATACCGAATTTCTTCGGTACCGAATTTTTTTAGGAACCGAACGGTACCTGTTTTCTCAGGAACCGAATTTGCCTTAGTACCGAAGTACCGAACCGATCGGTTCGGTAATACCAAACGCCCACCGTGAGCTGCCACATCAGCAAAATATTATAAATGATATATAATTAATTGTCTTGAACTCTGTAATAGAGTCTTGCATTGTGAGTGCTCTTATAATATATCTGTAGACTGCAACGTTAATATTGACCTATCAGGAAAAGACAATACCTCTTTTTCCAAAAGAGTCATTGTTATCGTATATGATATTTTGTCTGAAGATCTTTATTATCGTATATCTCATATACCCTAAAACTTTCTTCACTTGCAATAGACGACATGTATGTTATTGTCTGAGAGTTTTAGAAAATTGGGAAATGTTTCACTATTTTTTTATAGTCAAAATAAATTAACGTGTCTATCTAAGGAAATTTCAATTTGAACTACATGTACCCCAATAATAATGAGAAGTTACATAAAACTTATATTTGGGCTCACATGGTTTATTCAAGCCCTTATGATGCAGATGGATAAAAAAATTAATTGTTTTATAAGGATAATTCAACCTTCTATCTCTAGATTAGCACAAAATAATTCCAACAATACCTATAAGTGGTCAGAAAAATCTAAAATTAGCAAGTAAGCATATTTTGAGTGTATATGCTTGCTGTAAATTTTCCAAATGATTTTAATAAAGGAGACATATATATAAATGAATGCACCTCAAATAAAGTTTTACAGAACTCAAGTCAAAATTTAAATTGTGCACACCTCATATCAATTTAATACAAGCTTACATTTACTAATTTAAGGAAATATGAGGTTCCAAAAATTTTGGAAATTGACATAGTTTCATGTAATTCAAGTCAAATTTTAAATCTCGATCTGCGTATTGTATACCAAACAAAATATTAATGAGCAAACGTTTTTGCCACTAAATTTTAGTTCAGCTCAATCACCGAGTGACATTTTTCGCTCCTTGTTTTCTTTTGGCACTCCGTCCAAACCATTAGTTTCTTTTTCACACATCTTTTATGCCGTTTTTTGAACATGTTTTTTTAAATTTTTTTTTGGAGAAGCATCTCCCTTTTATATATATATATAAAGATAAAAAATAAACATTAAATACAGTAATATTATGGGTCTTTGAAGGCAACTCCGTTTCCTCCGTCGCGAAGGCTTTTCCGCGACGCACGCGGCCCAGGCCACAACGGCCTGGAGGCCCACGCCCCGGCGGCTCCGCTCCGGCGCCCACACCTTGGCGCCTCCGCCGCAGTGCCGCACTATCGGAGGAGCTGAGCGAAGCTGCTCCACCGGGAGTCGCTCGAGATGGGTGGCCCTACCTCTCCCCGTCGGGAGAATGACGGCGAGGGGAGCGGCCGGAGATCTCCAGCTCAGGCGACAGAGAAGGAGCGCCCGAGGTCCTTCGACGAGAAGACCCGGACGGCGTGCTGGCGTAAGGCAGCGGTGCTGGCGGGGCGGCACCCGGAACGCTGGCGGCTGGACGCCGTGGGCAACGTGGTCTGCCGCCGCTTCTGGGGCTGCCACGGATGTCTCTGCTACGAGTACGACCACATCGTCCCTTTCTCCAAAGGTCTGCCTCCCTCCCCTCCCCTCCGCCCCGCCCCCCGCCTCCCCCCGCAGGCTCTGCTGACAAATCCTCCAGGGTGTCCTATGCAGGGAAGGATTAAGTGGATTTCTCCCATACTCAATCCCTTTTGGGGTTTAATCCCCTCCCTCCCAAATCCCTCTTTTGAAACCCTGTGTTCGATTATTATAGGAATTGAAACCATGTGAGTGCTCTACATGCTTAAACATATATAAGATATCTCTATAGCTCTCCAGATACAACAGGGATGGCGAAGCCCTTGGCTAGAATGCTGGAGGCTCAGTTTCTTGCGCAGTAGCTAAAAAGAGCGATGGCGAGTGTGGTAGCGTTTGGGCAGGAGATGCTCTAAAGATGCCTCAACAGCGAGGAAATGACTTGACTTCCACTTTCTCTGAACCAATGCCGATAGTATCTTTCTCCTTGGACCCTGTAAGACCAACATGCATATGAAAAAAAAAATCATGAGGCGAAACTACAATAAACCAAAGTAGATTGCAATGAAAAAAAAAGTGAGGCAATACTACAATAATAGGTGATGTATTTACATAAGGTTAGATCAACATTTCATCATATCAGATCCATTTGTGTCATAGTAGGTCAGTTGTTTAGGCATACACACTCTCCATTGAAGCAATCCACACTTCAACAGCGAGCATAGCAACATAAATGCTGCTACGTATGTGAGTCCATCTTGTCTGGTTGCTTTTTGCTGAGAATTTGAGCTCTTCTCACTAATTTTTTCTACTATTACTATTACCTTGTTCATTAAAACATTAATTCTCCTAGCAGGATATACATGCATTTTGCTGGCAGTAGATTAGCTTGCAATTATCAGTTGCACAACTTGGTCGCATTATACTCAAGTCTATCACATCAATTGTCAGTTTTGCACAACTGGGTCACATCATACTCAAATCTATCACATATAGAATGGTACGTATCTAAAGTGGACTTGTGAATAGATGTGTATCTAGTTTTTGCATTTTGTTTTGATATTATTATTGAATTTCAGACGCCAACCTTTTCACCTAAAGGTAAAGCAGATAAAAAAATTTGAATATAATTCAGGACCACCCTGTCTAGGCTCCCTGGACATTATCTGAGGGACATGGAATAGAAGTGTCCCTACAATTGCTCTTCACTAAATTGTGTGAGCCCGGTCTCAGACTTAGGGTCCGTGATCCAGATTCTCTTAAAAACATTCCGAATTTAGATTCTCTCAAGAAACGTTTCTGGCACTTCATGAAACCGTTTGCCTGGTAGGCTAGATTTTGATTCACAATTTTTTTCTTAAAAACCGTATAAATGAAGATGGTCTTAAAAAATTCAGAACTTTTTTGTGGGCGAAGAACAACTTAAAAAGAATTAACTAGAAAATTATGGTTGCTAATATAGAAGTACAGCAAGAACCAGAATCACGCGAAACCAGCTAACTGCTGTTTCTCCTTGCTAAGCATAAAAACGACAAATGTTTCTAGTGATTATTCAGTGACACCTGACCTGTATTTCCTGTTGCCAAATGAGGACATAGGACATTTGGATTTTATTACTTTTATGAGATTCATGCATTCAAATACAAAGCTGGTTAGGAGAGAACAAAGGCTGATAATATATTAGTATGATTATATCCTTGTCCTGTCATTTTTACTCAATAAGTTGGCATTTACTCATCCTTATTAATAATGGATATGGCTATAAGTTTATAGGGATGGATCCATAAGAAATCATTTTTAAATTGAAGGAAATTTATCCCAGATACATGTATTGCACCTTTAGGGAAATAAGCCCGCCTAACTACTAAATAGCTATTTTTATGTGTAATTTTCATCTAATATTGTGTGGATGGTCTCACATGAATACTGCTCAGCACCTTACTCTGCAGCATCATCAAACAGTGACCAGCATTGTGGTTTGATAATTTGTTTTAGGAGGAGAATCCACTGTTGAGAACTGTCAGATCCTCCAAACTAGGGTGAACCGTTCCAAATCTGATAAAACATGGGTAGAGCAAGCAGAGATGCGGGGTTTTTCATGTGATATTAAGTTTACTGGTGAGTGCATTTTTTTTCAATTGGTCTTGAAATATTGGCTTGCTATTGAGCACAACTAGAAACAACAGCAAATTGAATACTAGCATTAGCATATCTTCCTCTTGGCAACAATTGCATATTAATTTATAATTATGTTTTTACATTTAAATCTGTCGATGGTAGAGAAATATATGACATATAGTTTAGACATGGCACTGTGGTAGAAGAAAACATATAGAGGCAGGGATTCAAATATTCAATATTGAAAATATGTTAGCCATTCTAAATGGTAGTATTTCTGTTTAAGTTCACATGATGGCATGATGCCTGATTTTTTTTTCTTTACCTGGAACTACAGCAGCTTCATTGTAATGAATAAGGGATCTTATTACTGATTATGTGATTTAGAATATATAAAGGAAATTGTCACATGATATACAGATAACATTCACAGCTTTGTTTGTTTACCTGATAGTTAATCTGTGTGTGTAGTTGTCCACTTCTTTCTGGGCCTTATCCTGTCTTCATATTCGTTATCTCATTCTTAGGTGCGACTTTGAGAGAAGGCAGTGTATGTGCCGAAGTTGAATGTCATCACTTAATTTGTTTTTCTGTTTCAGTGCCATTAGTACTTTCCATTAGATCTTAAATGTAAATGATTAGGATCTTGGTTATGTTTCATTGTGGCCAAAAACATGCTGATGCATGGCTGCTGCGGTTGGTTGGGGGGGGGGGGGGGAGGGGGGGGGGGGGGGGCGGTGGCTGCTGCTGCTGGCATAGGGGCAGCGGCGGCGGCAGTTGCTCTATTTCTGCTGAGACTGAAACGGTTACATTCCCTAGAGGACTTGGATCTCAAGCAAACTAGAGGGCTTGGATGCGGCCTCAACCTGGCGGCGTGGTTGGCCAGGGTTTGGCCGGCCAGGGCCTCCTCCTGGCCTCGCTTGGCCCAGCTGGGTGGCCTATATTTAGGCCCATAATAGATATGAATTTTTTTTTCTGAAGTTTGTGTGCCAGCAGCTGCTCTATTGGCTGGAACAAATTCATTGGTCCAACAGATTGAATCATTGAACTGATCTCAACTCCTTATTACCTTAGTTGGGCACTCAATCCGAAACTTAAATTTATGTGTGAAGTGTTATATATTCAGTCTGATTTAGAATTGTATTATTACTCAATCTCTGAACAGATCAGGAGCTAGATATAATTGAGATGGCTGTCTATGGGGATGTCATTCGTCCAGGGAAGCAATGCCGCTGCAAAACAGTAGCCGAGATGCTCGGGCAGGTGAAGTCAATGAATCGCATGGCTGCTTGTGAGTTACCAGACAAAGGTGCCTCTTAAAATGTTCAATTGGTTTCGACTCTCACCTGTCAGAACACAACCTTTTGAGTGCAGTTGATTCTATTCAACAGGGAAACTCGAGTTCTTTCTCACAAGAAGTAATTCTGTGAAACGACTGCAGTTGATTTGCAGCCTGTGCTCATGATATCTGCTCTTGAACATTCTGTTGAAATTTTTGGTCTCAGCATTTTGTTGAGCGAGATGACAATGGAATTTCGACTTTTTTACATATTGATTGATGACAACGTTATCAATGAATTGGTTGATTTCAACGATTGAGCTTAAAATAGCGATTTTGGGTGGTTCAGTTCTCTTTATGGCTGGTTAGCTTCAGTTGGTTGGACCTGTTTAGTAAGGTTACTGTAGGGACGGGAGACGCAACAGCCTTTCCCGAGCTCGTATATAAATTTAGAAAACTGGAGTTTAAATGTTGTGTGGTGACATGTACTAATCTACTTCCTCCATACTTATAAACAAAGTCGTTATAAACAAAGTTATTTAGGACAATGACACGGTCTCCAACCTTAACTTTGACTTCTTATTTTTATAAAAATATTTATCAAAAAGTGGTATATGTATATTTTTATGAAAGTATTTTTCAAGATAAATTTATTCATATGGTTTTTATATTTTTAAATTCAACAATTTAAAAGTTATTTATAATTTATATTCTCAATGTTTGACCCAAACTTTGTCCAAAGCAACTTATTTTATGGGTATGGAGGGAGTACTAGATATAGATATGATAAGGTTAGACCTCTACACAACCATGATAACTACCTCACCTTAGAAGTTGAAAGAGGCAATTCCTTAGGTGTCACTGAAAAAGTTCTCAATTCCATATATAACACCAAAAGTTGTAATCCTACATGAGTCAGTACGTTTTTTTCCTCCCTATATTGTGCTACTTCCGTCTATACGCCGTGAATATGTGCTGTTACGTCGTGGCCGTGGGAAAAAGACTATTTTACACTCTCCAAATCCCTCTACCCCCTTTGTCTTTCACCTCTCTCTCGTCTGACAGTGAACTGGGAAGCAACACTGCTTGCTGCTGCTCGTGTAATCGTGTGTCAAGTCACGGGCTTCAGGGCCGATTGGATTGGATGGATGGCACCTTCGGGCTCTTGGTGGATGCTATGGTGAGTTGTGGATGCTATGGTGAGTTTACCGACATGCCTTCATCCCACGGCCACGCGGCATGCCTGCCATGGGTTGCGCCATGGGCTTCAGGGCACTTCTCCTTTGCGCCGAGAGATGGATGGAACGATGTTGTGACATGGAGATGATAGAACAGCAGTATCAAACTAGCCGTAGATCTAGTAAGCATTGTGTAAGATATACTGAAAGAAACCTAGATGGTGAGAGAGGGAGAGGGGATAAGTTACCAACTGTCTGCAGGCTTGGAGGATGAAGAAGAGTCCATGGTGTCGGTGGTGAGGTTGGCAGGTGTAGAAGCAGTGGAGTCTTGGTGGCAGCGTAGATGTCAAGGTGGCACAGAGGCAACGGTCCTGTTGCTCGTAGCGCACCCTCTCGATCGGTATAGGGTTAAGAATGACAGTGGAGAGTTGACGACTACAATGAATATAATCTCATGTAGCGCCCCGGCTCCCACCTTTCTTTCTATAGCGATGGCGACGGGGTCCACCAACCACAGTTGGGTTGGGCGTTCCCGATCAGGGCGCGGATCAGGGCCCCAACTCGGTCATTGGACTGAGTCAGGAGGATATCAATCTAACAAGAGATGGAATTCTAGATGCTTTGGGCTCTATGGCAGATGCACGAGTCACCCTGGCGACAGGCCTTTTGAGCTCAAAGATGTCTTTGCCGCCATATCTCAAGCTAAAGATTCTTGGGATGAAGGAATCATAACTGTCAGCACTAGCTTCCAGTAGGTCTACCTCTGCAAATGATAGTTTGTGGCCCATGCAACCATGACCGTCCCTTTCATCAACCTCATCGATATGTTGTACAATGAGCAGAGGATGAGGCCCTAGACATGGGTTCAGATGCCGACTAGGGGGTAGTGGTGGTTTGAGTAATCGTTTCTAATTTCTAATTACTATGGCTAACCGATCAAATTAATGGAATAAAACTAATCGGACTAGCATCGACTACACCCCTCTTATCGATATCGCAAGCACTTTACAAAAAGATCCTACTAAGATGTATACTAAGGTGCAAAACTAGTGGCCTGGAGCTCTCTCCTACACAAACTCTTGTTTGCGAGGTCACACGAACTAAGCAACTATTCAAGCAAGTAACCAGAATCTCGTAGACATACTAGTGAGCAACAAGTACAAAGCCAAGCTACACTACTACACTTGTAGTACACTAGCACTACTCAACTATTTATACTACACAAGCACAACTAGAGAGCTATACCCGCTTAGCTACAAGCACTAGAACAACTACAACACTAATACAAGTATACAAACAAGTATTGAAAGCTAGTGTAGGAATTGTAAACTGATCAAGAAGACAAGTTGACATGATGATTTTTGTCTTGAGGTTCATTGGTTTGCCAACCACTTAATCCCCGTTGAGGCAAGCCCAAGATTACCACCGATCCTCATGCTAGTGGCAAGTCCTCAAGATTGCACTCATCCCTCGAGGTGTGTTCTCAACATTAGCTCTAGCACCATTTGGCACTCTTCACACCTTGCTCTACTAGTAGTTGCTCTTTGCGATGTTCTATGAGACGAGCACAACACCCCTCACAATGTGATCTCACTCCATATCACTGTACCTCTTTCATGTGTGGTACGAGTGAGTCCACAAGCCACAAGCCGTCTGCGAGGTGGCCACCTCTAAGAGTAACAAATCCTCAAGCTTGCTAACCAGCGTAAGTTAAATGGTGATATAGAGATGCGAATAACTCCTATTGACGACTTTGTTATTTTTATCGAGGTATTCTAAACTAAAATCTTCAGTCGATTGTTATTCAATCTAATCGAAACAAATGTAACTTCAAATAGTACGTATATATAAATTAGTGTAACTCTCAATAAGGGCTGCCGTATGGAAATCCAAAGATTCCGTCATAACCATCAACAAGTAAATTAATTCTTGACAAGACGACAACTAACCATTTCTGTCTTCAATAAGAGAGATTAATATTTTTAAAGGTCTAAAGTCACAGATTTCAATATTTAAGTCTATCAATGCATGAATACTATAAAAACTAAAGTTGTGATATATCAAATGAAATCATTTTTGTGCCTTACAATGAAAGAGAAAAATCTATTAAGATTGTACTTCCTCTATTCTAAATTGTAAGTCGTTTTTTTGTTTTCCGTGATATATAGTTTTTACTACATATCTAGACACATAATGTATATATATCTAGATACGTAGCAAAAACTGTGTATCTAGAAAAACTAAAACTACATACAATTTAGGATGATAAAGTATATTTTTAATCCGTTACAAACTTTAATAGGACATTATCATATATTACCAATATTAACTTATATTATATGTGCCATGGCCATCATAAAATAAATTATAGCCATTATAAAATGATAAAACATAAATAGACATAACATTTCTACCTTCCTATTAACGTCTAATAGCTTTTTTTCCTCTCCCATTGCAACACATTGGAATATTTGCTACTAGAGCATCTCCAATAACTTGGTAAAATTCACTTGTCAAATCTTGAGTTATAGCAAGTTGCTAATTTGTTTAGCAAAAGAAAAAAGGATGTGTCTCCAATAAGTTGCTATTCTCACTTGGTAAAAATAGAGGATGACAGATGGGACCCGCTCACTTGGTAAAAGAATATGTGTCTCCAACAAGTTGCGCTCGGGATAACAACTTGGGATAGCAACTTGACAAATCTCGGCAGTTGAAACCTCTGGATAGCAACTTGGGAAATTTAGCAAGTTGAGATAAGGAGTTGTTGGAGGAGGATTTTTATGCTTTTAGCAAAAATTTGGTAGGATAGCATGTTGAAATACTAAGTTGTTGGAGATGCTCTAACACACATACACCAAACGACAGTTTGTTTGGCACCCTCACGAAAGGAAACTTCTGTTCGACCTATCCACTATCAAGCGGATCGAGAGTGTAGTAAATTAAACTAGCTGTAGTAATTAACTAGAGCCAGGGCACACAACCGCACGCGCGCGCCGGCATTTCCATACCACGCATCGCCGCTCGCCCATCCAAAAGTTCAGGCGTCGGACCAGGTGATGTGGACCACGCCGACGTTAGTATCGAGGCCGAGCTTCTTCCAGACGGCGCGGGAGGAATCCACGACGTTGTTCTTGCATCCTCCATGGGTGTCGCACTCGTCCACGACCTGTGCCGCCACGGTGCGCCCGGTGTCCACGCTCGTGATGCGGATGTTCTTGTGGCACCTCTTCCCGCCCGCGTACCACTGCGAGGAGAGCGCCACGATGAGGTCGTCGTCGCTGTGGAAGTGGCCATCACACGCCGCCGCGCCGCCGCCTTCCTCGCCCTCCTCGAACCCGTTCACCGTCATCACAGCAGGGGTGCCGCCGCTGCCGCCACCGTGCTTCCGGGCTGTGGCCCATGAGACCTGAAGCAGAGCTAGGATGACGATGACTATAGCAGTCTTAGCCTTGGCCATCGCTGTTTATTATTTATTCCTATATAATGAGCTCGATCGATCGATCTGCTTGGGATGCACTGCCCTGCTTGGCTCGATCGTGGGGCGTATATATAGGCGTTGATCTCGACACCAGGTTAAATGGCCCTATCTGAAACCAAGTGCACTGTATCTATATCTGTATGTGAATATGTGATGGCATGTGTCAGGCTGTCAGCTCTCGCTGCCATGTTACCGTATCCTCTCGGTAATTCCTACGCATGCAAGGACAACTGATGAGCAAGCCGCTGTTTTGTTTTGTTTTTGTTTTGGAAGCTGATGCTGGAAATTAACGCTCCAGATGTTTCGTTGGACGTTTGCTTAGCTTCATGACTCTGTTGGGTTGATCTCAAGAAATGGTCACATGACCGAGTCCGTGGGAAACCTCACGTACGCGACTTGATCGGAGTAATTCTAACACATTCCGCTAGCTTAGGCCTTGTTTACTTCCACCCAAAAACCCAAAAATTTTTAAGATTATCTGTCACATCGAATTTTTAGACGCATGCATGGAGTATTAAATATAGACGAAAATAAAAACTAATTACACAGTTTGGTCGAAATTGACGAGACGAATCTTTTGAGCCTAGTTAGTGTATGGTTAGACAATAATTACCACAAACAAACGAAAGTGCTACAATATAGCGAAATTTTTCCTTCAGAAACTAAACAAGTCCTTAATCAACCGAACCAATCGCATACTTCACGTGCAAAACCTATGCCACCTCTCCAAAAATAGGATACGAGTTTGATACTTTGATTCCCTTTACTGTATACTCCCTTTTGTCTTAAGTGTGTTCTAATACTCAAATGACTTTTATATCCATAGATTATTTTAATTATAGAGTTTCTCTTTAAATCATGGCTTACTTTTTAATAAATCTTGCTAAATCAAAATATAGTTATTATGTAAAATATATTATATTTTAATATAAATTTTAAAAGTTATAATGCAATTTATTTCAGGAGAGCACGTAAATATGTAATGAAGGCTAACGTCTTTGCTGTCACTGTCAGGTGGTGATTAGACTTGGTCCGTCCTCCTTCGGAAGAGTTCGAGGACCATGCATGCATATAGTATATATGAGCATGGATAAAAACGTTATGGACATTTTTCTGACCGTATTCGAGACCGAATTCGTTTAGAGGAGTTTAGATTTATCCATATACGAGTCCCAATATTCAATATCTGATACAATATCAATACTTCAATTATATATTTATGATGTCGATATCTAATTGTATCTTATTCGACATGGTTGACATTATCCGTAATCGAATCCGAATCCAATAAAAAATATAAAAATAAATATATTATCGGTGATATCCATCCGTACCCAATTTGTTTTCATCCCTAAGTATGAGCAAAAAATGAGTTTAGGGGGTGTTTGGTATCTAATTATGGACTAATTAGGCTTAAAAGATTCGTTTCGTAAATTATTCTCTACCTATTGTTTTAGTTTTGCAAATAATATATATTTAGTACTTCATGTATGTGTCCAAACATTCGATTTGGTTGGTGGTAAAAAAAGTCACCTTGAACCAAACAGTGCCTTAATTTCCGTGCCAGACTGCTAGAATGAGGCCCTGTTTAGATTCGAGTTGAAAATTTTTTTGGTGTCACATCGGATGTGTCGGAAGGATGTCGGGGGGAGTTTTTAGGAACTCATAAAAAACAAATTTTATAGCTCGTCTAGAAACTGCAAAACAAATCTATTAAGCATAATTAATGTGTCATTAGCACATGTGGGTTACTGTAGCATTTAAGGCTAATCATGGACTAACTAGGCTTAAAAAATTCATCTCACGATTTTCAACCAAACTGTGTAATGGATAAAAAAAATTTTAGGTAGAAAACTAAACAAGGCCTGAGAGAAGTGCTACTCAAATTTGACCTGGACCTGCTACTCTTGGAAGTTCAGAATTCTAACTCTTACGAAACTAGAGTATATGATTCCATTCGATGTGTAATATGATTGTATATATAATAACCCCGTGTAATTATATCTCATTTTATTAAGGCATCTTGTACATTTCTTTTATGGTAGTAGCCAAAATTTTATCGTACTGTGCACATATCTTTCCAAGGCACTACATGACATAACACAGTTAAAAAAAAAGTCCAGCGCATTAGAAACATAATAAAGGCCAAAACGCAACTAGTGTACACACAGTAGATATTCGTCGATCCATTCAGCTTTTTTCATTTTTTGCGACTAATCAATTCAGAGGCCTTGTTTAGTTAACACAAAAAATCAAAAACTTTTCATGATTCTCTGTCATATTAAATCTTACGGCATATGTATGGAATATTAAATATAAATAAAAAAAATAATTGCATATAAATCGCGAGACGAATCTTTTAAGCATAATTACTCCATGATTGAACAATGTTTGTCAAATAAACATGAAAGTGCTACAATATTAAAATCTAAAAACTTTTTGGATCTAAACAAAACCTAATTGTGACAGTAAAATCTGGCCGGTTGTCCGGATCGAAAAATGATCTGGCCGGCTGTGGACAGATAACAGAATTGGACCAAGGACATGCCCGGCCAAGAAAGTTTGTTTTCCTATGCATATTATTCTTTTCACTGTCGTCTTTAGAAACAGTTTTAGATACTTACACAGGAAACTTTAATTCATTAACTAGATGATTTCCCCCTGTTGGAATTTTATAGTGATATATAGGAGCATAATTCATGGAGGAAGAAATAATGAAATAATGAGAGTTTTTAATATATGCGTTTAGTATATAATGAAAATACTAGGAAAGTATTCAGCGCAACCAAAATGATATATTTAGGGAACTACAAATAATATATACTTTTATGAAACTACACTTCGAGATGAATCTTCTTATACCACTTTTACATTTTCAAACTCAACCAAAAAAATTTATTTGTAGTTGAAGTTTAAAATATTAGACTTAAAACAACCCCAAAACGATATATTTTAGAAAACTGGAGGGGAGTATATAACTAACTAAATTTAGAGATGGCCAGATGGGAACTTCACGCTAGTAGCAAGTGTAAAATAAAAAAAACACACAATCAGAATATGTAAAGTCTCTTTGTGATGTGGGGTTTTCCTAGTGTTTTAGCATTGAACAGTTAGTATAAATTTTTCCTATCAAATACCTCCTAATAAGGATTTCCATATGCTACAACTAGTGCGGTAGTGTTTTATTACTACTTAAAAACACTAGAAGAACTCTACGATTTGATTAGTGTAAAGACATTTGAGATCTTGTACCAATGTCAGAAGCAATATATAGGATTATAAAGCAATGAAGCAGCACTGGCCCTTGCCGGCAAAAGGTAGCCACCTATGACCATATCAAGCAATCAAGCTGGTGGATGAAAATTGGGACGCCGGCGAGACGACATCACAGTCACAGCTATCATGAGAAGCTGTTTCAGGATAGAGACTACAATTGCTTGTATTTGCATGCGGGTAATGTCAAAAGAGATGGCGAACCCTTGTGCGTCATTAATAACAATTGAGATTTGCATGCATGTCTGATGACGAGGCTACATGAGAGGTAACAAAAATCCTATAGTGGGAGTCTTCTATTTAGGCATAGTAGCACTGTAGCAGTAGTCTAGTAGATAACCGAATAATCTATGCTCCCACATGGCCTTATTTTTAATTAATACTAGGTGAATTCTTCGCGCGTTGCTATGAGATTTTCTTAAAAATAAATTATTATATATATATGGTATTTAATATATTTTGTATATATATATATATATATATATATATGAATGTGTCTTGCATGTTATTTTGTTGTATTAGATCTGGTAAGAAAAATAATAGAATATTTGTTTACATTATAGAGACATAGGTGATCAAACAAATAATATATGTAGATAACTTGTATGTTAATAGATCAATATTTAAAGTATTTCACATGATATAGATGACATGAGTATTTTTTGTAATTAATATGGGATGACATAGCATTAGTGGAGAATGATGTGGACACCTTGCATGAAGAGATAGAACATTTAGTGGGTTACTTAGTGGGGAATGATGTGGACACCTTTCATGAAGAGAGAATTCATCTAGTGGGGTTTATCTTTATAAGAGTATATGATAGCGCTAATTTTTTTGATAATGGATATAACATTAATTAAAAGTTCATAAATAAATTTATGATCCACAACTGATCAAAATTATTTATATTTACTCTTTCCCATAAGTTATAAGTTGGTATTCATAGAGAAATTTATATGTTCTTTATCTTGTAAAAAAATATATGTTCTTTTATTCCTTTTTACATACCTTTCCATTTGCATCCCACGCCTCCACTGTTCCACATGTGTTAGCTATAACCATAGTGTAGTGGATGTCCCTATTTTTTCCTGTATATATAGATACATTTTTTGTATGATAACATACATCATGCATATGCATGTACATCATATCGTGGTATTCTTTCTGTGTCAGTAGATGTTCAGTAAATAAGCATACATATATAGGAGTGCGGATCTTCTATTTAGACAATTTTTGAAGCAGATTTAAGGGGTTAACAGGTCATTTTTAATACTGGCATATATTGGCAATTTAGATGAATATTTAGAGGTTAGACGAGGTTCCTATATTTTAGAATAGCAGAGGTGATTAATAACTAAGATAAAGAATTAAGGTGTTACGTACTTTAGACCGTTTTCTTAATTGACATATGTGAGACAGAAAACAGTTTAGATCCCATGTCTATCATTATCACTGATGATTTTTTTTTCAAAGTAATAACCGATGGTCATGTTTTGTGAGACTTTTAATGGTTTACCTTTTTTCTAGTATGTATTGCAAAGTTTAATAACTTGCGGACTTCAAAATGAGTCTATAATGATTACTTAATTAGTACAAATAAGATTATTTGACATATTATTATGGAAATTATTCTCATTTAAACAAAAGTTTCATTAATATAATTTTATTAGCTCCGGTCAGCAAAATTATGTGCATGTCATTTTACACCAGAGTAAGTCTACTCAAGATTTTGAATACTCGAGGTTTTGTGTGCACATTAATAGTTTATAAATTTATTAGATTTATAAACATACCATCATGGTAGGATGTGCATTCGTGCGTTCATAGAGTTAAGTGTGTGCTCGTGTATGTGTACGTCTGTGTCTGTGTCTTTAACTAGGTCTCACAAAAAAAAGTAAAATTATTACATTTATAAAGGCCATTTCATCATCTAACACTTTGAGTAAGTGGTGGAAGACAAGGGGGGCTGGAGGGGGCCGACCCCACTAACTTGCTCCTTTTACATTATACAACCCTTAATGATTCAGCTAATACTATGTAATTGAAGGATAATTGGCTCTCTTTTATTGACATTGTCCCCTTAAGTCTTAGGGCCTGTTTAGAACTGCTCCATTCTAGGTTTTCCAACTCTGCTTCACTAATTCTACTATGGAGTCCACAGCTTCAAAAATAGAGGTTGTAATGGAGAATGCCCATTTATGCCCTTGGAATATTCTCACTTGCTAATCTCACTTGCTAATCTCACTTGCATCGAGCTCCATTTATGCACCTTGGCCCCAACATGAAGCTTAACGTCAACGAAATCTGGACCCTTCTACAGTCTGCTTGCATATGTGCTATTGCTATTACCGTGCGCGTGTGGTAAAACCAACGTAGGTGACACCATCAGATTACAGATACGAGAGCATCCCTGTGTCGATGCGAGTATCCCCGGCCGCATGAAGCCAAGGTGCAAGGGCCTACTGTCTACTGGCAGTCTCACTGTCCCTAGTAGAGGCCGCGAGGCAGCCAATGTTCTTGCCAGCTTTGCGCTGCGACCTAAGAGCGAAGGCGAGGCGCACGCCGTCGTGACGGCGAATGGTGGTCAGGTTCCCGTTCTAGCTCCACCATGTCGTCTTGGAAGCTGTTGTAAGCATGGATGAGGCGGAGGAAAGGCATCCAAGAGGCTGGCTGAGAAGAGCATGGCCTGCACCTCGGTGAGCATGGCTGGGCTGTCAATGCCCGTGAGGCATGGTTGGGCCCTGTGCTCAGGCATGGGAGCGTCGATGTAGGCATGGAGGTGCGCGAGGAAGGGGCAGGAGCGACATGGGAGGTTGACGGGAGCGGGCGTGGTACATGGTGGCAGAGGACCGTGCGCCGCTGCGTGGGGGTTGGTACTCGACGACACCGCTGCTCAACTTGTTGCCACAACCATCATTCCTCTTGCCGTGATGGTCTAGGTTTTTAAAGGATGCAAACTCTATGGTGGGTAGGGATAAAGGAAGTGGAGCAGATAGGAGATAAATAGCTCAAACATCAACGTGTATCAGTTTCTGGAACTGGAACGGATGTGTTAGCGTCCTTGGCTGATGGTGGGGGAGACGTTTTGGTTGGCTGCACCTACGTGACTTGAAGATTAGTAGTGAATTGCGGGACCCACTGATGACGTGGCTTCACGAATTCGCAGAAAAATACTCTAGTAGGGATCTCCTATTTAGGCATAGAGGATGAGGGAGTTTTTGGATACCCACCTCATCTAATGTATGTACGTGAGTGTAAGGTCAGATCTAGTTGCACCTGCGCCAAGAGACGACATTGCAACAGGGAGAGTACTTTTGGCGAGCATGCGCACCATTGCTAGATGAAGAAACCTCGGCGAGGGTGAAGAGAAGAAGCATCTGCACCACGAACCAACGACGGATGGAGATCCAAATTAACAACCCACCACTACAAGTGCCACTTTTTCAACAAAATATATAGAAAACTGGGGTGTGATTGGTTGGGTGAATCTGGCCCAACCAGGCTCCCATGGTGCGGGCTCACAATGTTTGGTTGACTAGGCATTCGGTGGCCTAGCTTGACGGAATAATAGGTGTCTGTGTTAGCAAATCTTTTTTTAAAAAAAGTCGACCGGCAAACTTTATTCATGTGAGAACATTGTTATATCGTTTGATAAAAGAGGAACAATACAATTAAAGGGTTCATCGACTCAAATACATAAAACTTTCTGACATAAGCCCTTGCCGAGCTAGCTCATGGACAACTTGGTTGGATTCTCTGTCACAATGCTGAATAGAAATATTTGTAAATTCCCTCCATAAATTACCGCATTCATCCAAAATTGGAGCTGAAGCCATTGCCGAAAAATTACCATCATGTATAAATTGGACAACTTCCAAACAGTCAGATATTTAGAAATTCTGAAGATCTTAACATATGTCTGGACCACACAAAAGTGGAAGAAAACATCACAAAAAATATGCTGGCAGATATTTAGAAATTTCGATCCTAATTTGTTTTCCCGTGGCTTGGCTCGCGAGGAATGCGATGCACACTTGCCACTACCTCTCACATTGCAGTTCGCCCCCGTGTATATCGGATCTAACAGAACAATGACCAAACACTTGCTTCGGCTTCTCCTCATGTCGTGGCGCTGCAAACCCTGCCAATCGAACAACTAGTCCTTACATGACATGAACCTGGGCGACAATTGCCTGAGATACAAAATAGACTCGAAGGAGAATGCTACCAAATCACGCTCTAGAAAAGGGGCTTACACCACTCCTCGTCAAGCAACTTTGTTTGAGAGAAAATGGATCTGTGACATGTATTCATACACATGCATCCAACGCATGGAATTATTGTTTAAATTTAGGAGGAACAGTTGAAAATAAAAATTATAAGTCTGTAATACGTCAAATGCAGGCATGTAACATGTGTCACAAATCCACGATAGGTGTCATGGTTGCTCCATTGTAACCGTCTTCACCTAAATTTTTTCCTGGTTGGGAAGTGGAGAGCTGTCGGTGCCAATTAAGGTCCCTATGATGATGACCTTTGTTCACAAGTTTGGGTTACTTAAGGCCTATTTAGCAAGGCTTCTCACGAGAGGCTCCTCTAGAGGAGTCAAAGTCGTTTTGGAGAAGCCATAATTTATGGCTTCGCCAAAACGGCTCCGGCTCCTCTATTTTTTTACTTAAACTAGCATACATGCACGTGCGTTGTAATGAGAGAAAAAAATATCAAACACGATGAATAATAGCGACACAAATAGTACCTGTTCCCAGCCCACGAGCCGGATCCACGGGGAGGAGCCACCACCGCCCTTGCTTGCTATGGAGCTCGCCGCAGCCACCTTGCTCGTCGTGGAGCCCACCTCACTGGATCCCCCGGCTAGTGACAAAGATGGACACGCCGCCGCCAGTCCAGCCATTAGAGCGCCGCCAGATCCAGCCATCAGATCCGGCTGGTGGAGGGTCACGCTGCCACGCTAGATCCGACCGCCAATGAGCACCACCATAGGATCTAGCCTCCGGAGGTCCGTGCCCACCGTGCCACCGCCAGATCCGCAAGCCCTTGCATCCTAGCACGCACCGTGTGCCCCTGTGCCGCATGCCGCTGAGCGTCGAGCGCCACCGTGGCCCCGTGTCTGCTGGCATCCATGCTGCCCACCGACGGTCACGCACCTTGCTGTCATTGAGGGGGAGCCAGGTCATGTGTGTGGGAGGAAGGGATAGGAGACCAAGTGTTTTAGGGTTTGTGTATGTTTTTAATATACTCGAGGTGTGGTAATGGGCTGATGTGGGTTAGGCCTAATTTACAGTGCCTACCTCCAAAAATTGATTTACGGAGGTAGGTTACCCTAACACAACTGTCTCGGTTAATATATATTAACCGAAGCAGCTACATTAGGACAACCATGCCTTGGTTAATCTCCATTATATGAGACGGGCACGTTAGGTTGTCGCCTTGATTAAGAATTAACCAAGGCGGTTGCTGGACTGGCTGTCCGACCACCCAATAACGGAGGCGCACAACCAGCCCACTCGCCTCTGTGGCCAAAAGCCAAACTCCTCGGTTTAAGTTTTTTTTAGTAGTGACATTTACATTTTCCAAGCTCTGGGGAAACAACACTTTGCATTATTTAAAACAAGACATTACAATTGGACACTCGAATTTTCCTCAGATGGACAAAAGCGACGCATACATGTATGAATAAGCTTATTCCTATAGAACGTCGTACGCAGACGTATATATAGTGCTACGTACGGTGTACTACGAATGACGATGACAACGACAACTGTGTTATTATATAGAAAGTAGGCGGCGACCAAAAAGCGAGTGTCCATCTATCCGTGTTTTGCTGCAACAAATTCGTTCGTCGTCACGCCTCGGACCAGGTGATGGGCACCTCCCCATCGTCGGTGTTGAGCCCGAGCGCCTTCCACACTGCCGGGGACCCATCTACGATGTTGCTGGCGCACGGGGGCTCGAAGTTGTGGTCATTGTCGCAGCCGTGGAGAGAGTCGCACTCGTCTACGACCATGGCCGTCACGGACCTGCCGTTGCTCGCCCTGATCACGATGCTATTCTTGCACCGCTTCCCTTTGTTGAACCACCCCGTGGACAGCGCCACCACCTTCACGTCGTCGTCGAAGAACGTGCCTGTGCAGCTGGACGCGCCGCCGCCGTCCCTCCCCTTCTCGAAGCTGTTGAGCGTGAGCGTGGCGCGGGTGCGGGCCGTCACCGGCGGCGAGCAGGCGAACGTCGTGTAGCGCTTCCCGTCCTCACAGCACTCGGAGTCGTTGTCAGGGTTGCAGCTGCCGGACTTGCCGCGGATGGAGCCGTTGGGCTGGCAGGACTGGAGGAGCGCGCGGTGGGGGAAGGTGGCAAGAGCAACGGGAAGGATGGCCGCGAGCGCCAGGAGCGCGGTGGAGAGACGACGAGCTATGGTTGTGGTAGCCATGCTCGCTGCTTGATCAGTTTGGGTCTGTTGTCTGTTTAGCTACTCGATCTTATCTTTTCTCAGTACTGCTGCTAAGTGCTAACCACAGTGGAGAGTGGAGTGGCTGTGTTTTTGTGATTCTGTGCGGTAGGCAGGCATTTCCTTATATAGCCGCGAGAAATGAAAATTGTGAATCATAATGGCTTGGGTGTGTTTGGTACTTGCGGTCAGCTAACCGTCCAGTTGGGAGCATTTGCGCTGTCTGTGTCTCTCCGGGCGTTCTGTTAAACTCTATGTTGGTGCTTAGATTCTATACCAACCTCAAGATCGAATAAAGATGTGATTTCACCCAAAATCGTCAACGTTACTTCAGTGGCCCCTCCACCGAGAACGACACCTTTATCTGTCCAGTATCGGCTACAATTTTCATGCCTAAAACTATGCTGTTTGACCATCGGATTAAATAAACACTAGTAAAGAAAACTTATTTAGACGCGGGTAAAATAGGTTTTCAGGGACACTTTGCCTAATCGCTAGGGAGTCTCTAGAAACGGGCTTTAAACCGTCCCAGAAATACATTAAGAAATCCATCCTTGAAAATGTATCCGTCAGAAAACCGTCTCCGAAAATACATGAACCGCCCCTAATAATATCTTTCCTAAACCGGTTCAAATACATGAACCGTCAGTGAAAATGAACTATCAGGGGCGGCTCAAATACAAGAATAAATTTGGACCCATCATCATTGAACTGATAACACTACTACAAATATTTTTCGAGGCGTTTTGAAACAGGCCTCCGAGGCGGGCATGATTTTCAACCGCCTCGGTTAATGCCTAGCAAATGGTCATTTTTTGTTGACTGAGGTGGTTACAAAAATTGCTTCATAAAATCGATTAATAATCGAGGCAGGCAACCTAAAATGTCCGCCTTGATTAATATAGATTAACAAGGACAACTTTTGTAACGCAAAAATACATTATCTAACTGGAGGTACAATAAGGCCCGACTCGGATAATACAAGCCTAACAGGCAGCCTATCTTGGCCTAATATCATCATCGTATATATAATGGAGCTAGGGTTTCATTCTTTCTTATCCACTCTCTCTCAGCCCTCTCTCCCGTGGCCTCTCTCCCATGAACACTCCCCCTCTCCCGTGGCCTCTCTCCTACCGACGCGCCTCCCCCTCCCCTCCTGGCGCTCCTCCCCTGCCCTCCCTTCACGGTGGTGTTCCACTGCTCCTCCCCTCCTAGTGCTTCTCCCCTCCCCTCCCTTCTAGATTCAGCAGTGTTGTGGTGCGGCAAGTTAGGGCGGCATGCACGGTGGCCCTTCACGCTGGCCACGCATGGTGACCATGGCATGGGAGGCCCTCCCGGTGGCTCCTCCTCCCCTCCTAGCCATAGCAGCTCACAGCCACGACCTACTCCTGGCGACGGCTGCCTTCTCCCTTCTTCCTCCACACCAGATCTAGTGCAGCAGCTTCAGGGGGCCCATATCTGGCAGCAACGGCTTTGGTAGGCCTAGATCTAGCGTCGGCAGTAGATCCATGGCCGGCGCGCTTCCCGGCAGCCATCCACGGCTGGTGAGGCTAGATCCAGTGGCGGAGAGGTGGATCTGACGGGCAAGGAAAGCGGCTGGTGTCAGGATTGGTGAGTGGTGGCACTGGGCCATGAATGGGCTTGGTGGGACTAAGGATGGGCTCTTGTGGCCTCTCCATAGATTTTTTCTTTTGTTGTTTTTTATTTTGATTTACCTAGGTGGGCAGGGAAACCGTCTCAGTTAAGGTCACGATTAACCATGACTTTTGGTTTGAGGCGGTTGCAAAAACCACCTCGGTTAATGCTTTTTGCCCACCTCGATAAAGATTAATGTATTTGTGTAAGCTTCTTCACTTGATATGTATTGGTGGGCCCAAAGTTTGGTTGCAAGCACAAAATCAACTCAGTATGTCTAGCACAAAATGTAGCAATGACCACCTTTTCTCATAAGCCTTTTTCTCAAGGTACAAACATTCTTTCCTTGCATTTTGTGTCCTCTCCAAGTTATTTAGCCCTTGCATAGTAATTCTTACTCTACCTGACGCAACATGTCATCTAGGAAGTCTTCCTCTTCCGCTTCTTCATTGTGTTCACCGTCATCCTCCCCATCACAACCTTCTCCACTAGCATAGCCTTTGCCACCACCACCGCCGACAACATCATCTCTTGTACCATCATGTATCATGACAAGATGGGGCATCATCATCTTCCCTTACTTATGGTGCACCTATAGTTTCCTTGTTGCCTATTTTTGTACATCTCTCACCATGATGGTCTCAAATATCATAGTTCTTCATGAAACCCCTTCCTACTATGTGTGATCTTATCGTATTTGGATGACATACTATATGGTTCTGCAGTCACAACAATGACAATATATATCCTTTGTCTACTTAATCAAAACTTGTCTTTTAGCGGCTTCAATAAAACCATTCATATCTTATATATAGGAAGCTTCATGTCTTCATTTCATGTACATCCATGACTGCATATGTGCCCTTCAAAAAGAAAAAAGTATATATTATTCTCATTTATACAAATATTATACTATTCTAGACCTAAAGCTTAAAATGATAAAATGAATTTAGAAATTAACTAGAGTTCAAGCGAGCCAAGTTGGGAAAAATAAGTCTAAATAGCTAGGAAAAATAAAAGATCAAACATTATGCATGTCTCTCTCTAAATCTCTAAGTGAAAGAAATTAGTAAAATAAATGTATATGTAAAGTTTTAAAAGAATTTAGGGATGTCACAATCTTACCTTTCAAACCCAACTCCTTCAAAGGTTCAAAGGCAAAACCTCCCCCTCTATTTTTGATATTTCTCACCTCTAAATGAGCTCAATAATGGTGCTCAGCAGCACTGTCGCGAGGAGGAAGATGGATTTACGTGGGTCTTTTTTAGGGGCAGTTGACTAAAGAAAACCGCCTTTATTATTTCATCTGTAGCGGCGGTTCTCTTAAGGAATTGTTTTTGAAAAATGGGTCTGTATTAGAGATAGTTTTGTAAAGAGGATTGCCTCAAAAAATCCATTTTTAGGGTTGGTTCTCTTAACACAACCACCCCGAGCTATTTTAGAGGTGGTTTTCTTCATAGAACTGTCCCGAAGATAGATCTTCAAAAGCGGTTGTGGAGCTACAGTGTTCTCCAGCGTTGTTAGAGGCAGTGTGCTAGTTGAACCGTCTCTGATAGAAAAGGGTGGCATCGCTAAAAATCATTTTTTGTACTAGTCAAAACCTTCAAAGTCTATCTCCACACTCTCATGTTCTTCCTCCAGTCAGTTTACAACTATTAGTACACAAACAACAATTTACAACGACTATCAAAATTGATTTTTACGGATGGTTTTGATCGTCCCTATGAAAGGCTATAAAAAACAGAGCATTTTAACTAGCCTTTCAGAATATAGTCAAAACCACCGTCGGTAATTCTTTTCACCAACCGTTTGATTAAGTCAACCGACAGTACGTGTAAATGAACTTTCACTAGTGGACCTTGTTAGCATAAAATCAATTCCACAAAAAAAACACTGTGAGAAAGTAGGAAATAAATTTCACGTCCAAGCCCACCACATGACCCCATGGCTAGGCAAGCCATACAAATTTATCTTTGAAAATGCGTTACTTATGTACTCCCTCCATTCTAAATTATATTTTGTTTCCAAATTTGATCAAAATTATAGAGAGTATTCAAATATTTAGGACATCAAATAGGTATGTACTATAAAAATATAATTAATGAAGCCTAATCATACTTATTTAGTATGTAAAATATTATTATTCTATTATATATATTTAGTTAAACTTGAGATGCTTTGACCCTCTAAGAAAATTGGAATGACATAATTTGGGATGGAGGGAGTCATTGTTTTCTAAGATCCAAATCCACATCCTCTTTCTTGTGGGGTCCTTTCTTATGATCTCACTACAAAGTATTGTCGATAACAATATGCGATAATTCCTTTTGAAGCAAAGACTATTTTCAGTGACGATTTTCTTATGTCACTTGCGTATAGAAATCATTCTCGAAAATCATCTTTTTATAATAGATCTAACAACTCCTAATGAAAATTTGGGCACCTAAATGCTCTTAAATGAAAATATTTTAAACTACAAAGTTGTAGGCCTCACCAAGTCAAAAACAAAATTTGGTATAAAATTTGGCTTCATCCATTTTTTTATGAATATTTTGTAAAATTTATATATGTGTTGTCTAGCAACGGATTCCTAGTGGTAGTAGCTGCTTATGATACCCTAGAAATGAATTTTTGGTGGCCTCTGACTTAAGACAACCGACTTTAGACCTATTTTTACTAGCGATTTTCTTAAGCATCCAAGTGTAGAAATACCAACTTGTAGTGACAGTTGTTATATACTTTGTAATAGGTCTGACTTTCTCTCTTAAGCTCGATGATGATACTTTCCATTATAAAAAAAATGATAAGCAGAGCCTGCATGTCTAACCAAATATGAAGGTACAAACCAGACATGTTTTGCTAACGATGTCCATCGTCAGATATCAGCTAAGTTCAAAATTTATTAGACGGTTCCGCAATTTTTCTTTTTGGCTCAAGTTTGTGATGTTGTTCGTTGTAACTTTCTGTCCATTTACACTTGTGCAGTGATGGAGTTGTGCTCGATCCATCAGGATAGTTCAATGTCCAAGTAATTAGATAGACGTTGTTAGTTTCATTGTTGTGCATCCCATTATTTTTTTTTTCAGTTTTATGAACGTGTGCAACCTAGCTATTAAGCTATATCATCGCTCTCTGAACCCCGTCGTCGCAGCTTCTTTATCATGCAAACTATATCCCCTTTTTAAAATTAAAATCTATACCTTTTAATAATAAAGAGACAAAATTTCAATCTATTTTTTGGTCCGTCCTTCATCCCCCTCTAACTTAATAGAGAGTTTCTTACATCTGGAAATATATAATCTGTGCTCACATGAGTTATAATAGCTCTTGTGTAGTGCGACACAAAGTGCGATTCCGAAACACATTGATGTCCACGTAGGAGTTTACGACCAGCAGCCAATCAATATAGTTTTCTACTCTTCAATTGATTCGTATCACAAATAAAAACATATTATCTTTTTCCTAGCAAACTCCTTTTCCAAAAAAACTGCAAAATTCCAATATGAATCCTAATATGATATAAAACAAAAACAAAGAGCGGCAACCAACGAGACAAAACAAAAACTCAAGCATGTATTCGCATGGGCAGATCATAGTCAATACATTGGGTGCGGTCTCACCTAGAGAAAAATAAAAAAACAGTAGTAAGTGCTAAATTTTCACCATATTTGCACCGTACCTAGATGTCACAAAATCTTGCATCCACAAAGGCAAGTGCACCTCTCTTGGATTTGCTCTAGCTCCGCCACTGCGTATTCGTTCAGGTCTACACGACTAGATTGATTCTTCAACTCCAATATAGAATACGTCGAAAAACACACCATGAGGAGAGGCATCATCTTCCAGCAAGGAACAGCTAAAATAATGGAAAAAGTGAAACATCCATGGTGGCAAGCAAATTTTGAAAAGAAAAACTCTTCAAATTTCAATGCATTATAATATGCTATATATACATAAGTTATTACTCATGAAAAATATGATCCTCACAACAGAAATATATATTTTCTTTTCATATTTTATTTTGCCTACATGTCAAATCTGACTCTACTTATTATGAGTTGACTACTTCCATACTTAGATCCCATGGTTCCTTCTTCGGAAAACATAACGTGGACAGAAAAAAGGAGGCAAAGAAAAGGAGAACTGATAGTGAGAAAAAAAAGAAAAAACATATGTGCAAGAAAAAAAAGACTAAAGAACAAAAATACAAAACCGGGATGGACACGACTCGATGGACGGAAAACCAGCGTGAAAAAAACAGGACATGTGCTTTGTGTTCAGATCCCTGAAAAATAAAATTGAAACTCGGTAAGAAAAAAAAGAGCCTATAAAACTCTTTATGGTTTTTAAAATGTTTTAAATAGCGGGCTAAGGCGTTTAACAGTTCATGTCAAAAATAGCTAATAGTGGAGCTAAATCGGGATATAGCGGCCAAATTGTACATGAATATAAATAGCGGCACTCTGCCTCAAAAGGCTATAGCAGACTATAGCGGCAGCTATAGCGGGAGATTTAAAACTATGATTTTTATATTACGGTAATTTCTATTGTTATCATTTTCTATTTGGATTTGAAATTGGATAAGGATGCATATTGATATAGATATAGATGAAAGTTATGATATATTACAAGTAAATATTTTTGTGTCTTACAATCGGGGAAAAGAAATCAAGGTTCAACTCCTTCTATTCTAAATTGTAAATTGTTCTGCCTTTTCAATATATATGCCTTTTATGATTTATTTAGACACAATAGTATATATAGAATTTGGGATGTTGGGATGTTGGGAGTAACTTACGATTAGTTCTTAATAACTAATAGTGTAGTTCTGAATAACTTACGATTTGGGATGTTGGGAGTATTTTAATTCATTAAACATAATAAGACATTATCATATTATTAACAATATTAACTTTATTATGAATTTTTAATTTATGAAAAAGGTAATATATATAACATTTTTATTCTTTTTCCTATTAATGTCTGATAGTTTATTTCTTCTCCTATTGCAGCACACACGGGTTATTTGCTAGTAATAATAAAGAGCCAAATCTTGTCACAATTCAAAGTGGATAATAGTTTTTTTTTTTTGCGAATTACAAAGCGGATATAGTTGGCCGATGTGGGTTTTATAAATCAAGTTGTAACTGAGATTTATGCTATTATTTTATGTGCGCACACTATTATAATGGACGTATATTTGCTAGTTCCTATGAACAGACAGAGATGTATTGTGTGTTCATGACTAGTATATATAGTAGGTCCCTCCAAAAAAAAAGGCGCCAATTTTGACGGCACAACATATTTTTCAGTTCAAGTGGAGGCCCAAGCCGTAGTAGCCCCGGCTCACGTGGTTAGCATAACAAGATCTTTGACTAGGTAAACGATGATCCAACAAGAGTATGACCTGTGTGTGAGACAAGAACCGAAGATGTACCCCTCACGAGACGTTGGAGCTGATCGCACCCCGGGCCCATGGACGAGACTGAATCGTAGATAAATGGGGCCGTGCAGCAAATCACGCACGACCGATCGAGCTTTGGGCCGGCCGCTTGCTGCCCAGTCCACCGAGGCAGGCGCCGGTTCTGCAATCTAGTGCAAAAAGTGCAGACGACGATAGATGCTACTCACCCGATATGTTTACCGTGCAGTGCATGTATATATCTGTTTCTTACCTGTTGTCCACGTGGATACGAGTATAATATCCCGGCCGTCAAAGCGAGTTTGCTTCATGTAAAACAAGAGAGCGGTGGATACTGATACAGAGAATGGAACACGAAGGCCGGCCGGCCGGCCGCTTGCAGGGACCGGAAACATTGCTCCAATTGATCAATGCCGGCCGGCTCGCAAGGTTGCATTGCAGCACCTGCTCATTCCACTTCCACCTACGTTTACGCTACGCCTATGATCAAAGGCTGCTAACAGCGCGCGAGCCAATTTATCTGACATGCGGGCTTGTTTAGTTTCTAAGAAATTTTACAAATTTTTTTACATTCTCTATCACATCAAATCTTACGGTGTTAAATATAGATTAAAAATAACTAATTTTATAATTTATCTGTAATTTGCGTGACGAATTTTTTAAACCTAGTTAGTCTATGATTGAATAATATTTATCAAATACAAACGAAAGTGTACAATGTCCATTTTGTAATTTTTTTTGCAACTAAATAAGGCCCTCTAATAAAAATAAGAGAGATATGGGAGTTATATTGATCTGAAAAGCAAAATGAATCTTTCCTCTCACGAAGAATCTAGATAAGTTCCTAAACAGGAAGGATTTACCTTGGGTCTCTCTAATATGGCAAAAGCATTATCCTAATAGAAAACTTCATAGCAACGTCTTGGTCTTGTTGGTGGAGAGAGATTCTAAAATTGCTGGAATCCTACAAATATTTCTCTACTGTCCAGGTTTAAAATGGTCAAACATACATGTCTTTTTTGGCATGATATTTGGATTCAACAGCCATTAAAAGTGGAGAACCCAGAGCTTTATTCTTAATTAGAGCATCTCAAGAGTCTTTGCAAATCTCACTCTCTAAATCATCATTTAGTGAAACATTTTCATAAAATCGCTTTCTATATTTCTTCACTCTCCAACAACTTTTCTATCTCTCGTGCCCTCTCTAGAGAGTCATTCTTGTCTTCTATTTTTGACTAGCGAAAAATCTGGAACAGAAGATAGCTATATTTGCATAACCATTTAGACAAGCTGTTGGAGGATAATTTTTTTTACCAAAATCTCTATTCCTAGTATTTAGGAAGGATTTAGAGAGTCTCTTGGAGTTGCTCTTAGAACAGAATGATCTCATTTCACAAACTATATCTACAGGAACCAATTCCAGAACTATTTAACTCACCTCTGTCAACTGAAGCTTTTATTCAGCTTCAGAGTGTTCAGTCACTAAGAGATCACTTCCCCTAACAGAACAGCAGGACAGTTGGGCTTCAAATTGGGACACTTACTCAAGTTCAAAGACCTATACATTCTTGATTGGGCACAAAGAAGTTCATCAAGCTTATAAATGGCTTTGGAATTGCTTTTGTCAGCCAAAGAACAAGTTTTTCTTTTGGCTGCTTCTTAAGGATCGACTATGCACTAGAAACATGGCTGGCACAACTAGCTCCTCACCTGTAACTATGCTACTCCCTCCAGTTAGCTGGAGGCTTTTTGAATGAAATTTGGCGGCGAAGCTCTCCTCCTGTTTATGTTTTAAAAAAATTAAAATAGTTCAAGCTTTCCAAAAGGAAATAAGGTCTTAGTCCCACCCTCATTTCTTCATGTTGATTGGTATTCTAGTGACCTGGGCTCTTTGCACTGTTCGAAGTGACTTCATCTTCAGGAACATTCATCCAGATGTCCTATTGGCCATAGAAGTGTTCAGAAAAGCGTTCAATCTATTGTCCTTGAGGGCCAATTTATCTGTTTTGTTTTATTTTCTTTCACTCCTTCGTCGTCTCTTAATTATTTGAGACTGATTTTTCTTTAATAAATTTCTTTTAGGGGTGCAAGACCCTCTAGTTTCATACAAACGTATATATACCCTACGTGGATGATCAAAGGTGCTGCTAGCACTATTGAAATTGTAGACTTTGTCTAATGTCTACAGCACTCGACAAATAGCAAAAAAACACTTGGTCAACCGTTTGTCGAGTGCCACACTCAGCAACTACAAGAAACCTGCTAATCCATGATGAAAATTTTTCGTCACAGATTACCAACAAATCGTCACCAAATATTATCTGTGATGATTTTAGATATCGTCATGGATTAACCTTCGTGACGATTTGTCCAAATTCATCACGGACTAACGTAATATGTGACGATCATAAATCATCACGGAAGAGCCCGAGGCCTAGTTAACCCGGCCTAAGTCCATTTCCTGTGACGAAACATAATCGTCACGGATGAATTGCCACATCATCATCATGGATGCTTACATGGATGATGACGTGGACACATCAACCTATTTATTAATAGGCCAAAATCAAAGATGGGCTGATTTTTAGCCTAGTTTTAGCCATTTTCGCTGCTTTTTTCAGGCATTTTTGCAGCTCAATTTTGTCTTCAATATTTAGCCCATTGTTGAACCCACTGCTACAGCACACATGGCCCATATATGCAGCCCATTATCACAAATATTGCCCACATACACAACATATATGCACAGCCCATAAATGCAAGTACCAACAGTTGTCCACACATATCACATAAATTATCATCAGACATCAGGTCAGGTTACACAAGTTTCCATCCAACATCTCATTCGTAGTTTACAGCAAACAGAATACATATAACTCTATCTAATGCATACAACAATAGCATAATGATTGCATGCAGCAGCGGCGACAACAAAATGCAACAGCGGCAACGGCAAAATGCAAGGTCTAGCAGTGACAAAATGTAAGGTCCAGCCGCCACAAAATGCCGGTCCAGCAGCAGCAAAATGCAATGTCCAGCAGCAGCGGCAAAACTAAACCACCAGCAGCAGCAAAAGATATAGCACATGCATGTCTTAACTTCGATGAACTTGACTGAGTAAACGATCAAGTTTTGCTGCCATCTCAGATTGAGTCCTCTTCATCTCCACTCGGTCCATCATCCTTGCCTCCTCAGATTCTTGCACCTTCTTTGACAAATCAGCCACCTGCACACGAAGCTGAGCATTGGCCCTTTTCTCCGCTTCTAGCTCTACCTCCGTGTTCACCCCCTAGATCTAGGCCAAACATTTTGCAACCCCACATTCTTCAAAAACTTATTATTCTTGGTGTTCTGAGCAAGCACATCATCGACAACCTCAGCTGCAGACTTGAGTCCTTCACCTTCTCCTGTTGTGGACAGCTTGTTTTCCATTTGAGTCTAACAAACAAGTAACAAACATGGTTGATGATGAGAGAATTAAAAACAAGCATTACAAAGAGAATCTGAAAGTTATCTTACAATAGCCTCCTGTACAGCAGGGGCATAGCATTTTTTTTCTTGCTATAGTGGCACTCCTTGAACAAATCAAATGCATTAGGTTCTTCCTCATTGTATTTGTCTCCCTAAAAACAACATTTATATGCATCAGATCCAGCATGAATTAGGGGTTATAAAAATCAGAACAGAATCATGCACACACATAGAGTACTGTTCAACTGAATTAATAAATAGCAGCAGCTTTTCAGGAAACATTTTCATGGAATGCCTTCCAGTTTCATGTGGGCTAGGATCCAGGAAGTTGATAACATAGACATGATAAGAAGAAACAAGTGAACTTAATTTCATTTCATTTCAGTTAACGAAGATACAGAAAACTCAGATAACTCATTGATTTACTGTTTAAAACAAAAGACATATCTTATCTATACTATCATCATTACATCATGCATGCATTCCTTTTTAGTAACATATGCCACGAATCATCATTACATAACTTAATTTACATAACACAGTTTTGCCTTTCATATATGTGCAGCAACACAAATGGACCATCTAGGCACGGGAGCCATGTAGGCACTTACCAAATTTTCAACATGAACCATGTAGGCACGGGAGCCAGTTGTATGATGGAACTTAACATTCTCTCGGTTGCCTCTGTTCTTTTGACATGTCTCCTACATCAAAGACAACACATATAAGGTTGGTGATAGATTAACCTGTACAACACAACAATCTATTTTTTAGAGAAATCATACCATTTTTTTGGGACTCTTCCATGATTCTAAAAGTTGAATCCACTGCTCATTACTCATGCATTTGAGAGGAGAAGTTTTTGTAACCAAATGTAGTGGAAAAGGATCAAAATATTCTTGCTTCAGCCTATATCTTTGTTGGCGAACTGCAAACTTCATCATCGCAATACAAGCCTTTTTAATGGTCTCATCCTTTGTGTTTATGTCAAACTTTGCCTAATCAAATGGAAGAACATGAATAAAAATAAAATATCAATTGAGTAACTTAGCTTACATGAACGTAATCCTAGATGAACCATTTCATGGACATCGACTATAACTGCTAACCCAAACCCAAGTAGCCCACCAGATTACTCAGGCTGTTTCTCCCAAACAAAATAGGCCCAATACAAAAATTAATCCATGAAAACTGGTTTTCACCCAAACTTTGTGGAAAGGATTTAAGAATGTGTGTACCTGTACTTTTTCCTAGGAATAGGTCAACAAATGCAATTGCAGGTTTTTCCTTGTATAGCTTCCAGTGCGTGAGTATAGGCACATGGTTCCTAACTATGATGTTGCATTCAGATGCATACTTTGCAGCAACAAGAGGAACCACTTGCCTTATATTCCCTTCGGTTATGACAACTTGTAGCTTGCCACGGCGCGCTCGATTTAAAACCTGCAGAGACCATGTCCCATATTTTGTCCTCGGTCCCTTCTTTCCACTTCCCCTAGTTGGAAATGTACATTGAAATTAGAATTAGTGAGGTCAAGCAAACAATGATCCAAGTTGATCATGAATTTAAAGCTTTGCATGCAACTTAGACAATATGAAATATGGAAAATAGATGAACAAACTATCACCTCTGTTGGTAATCTGGTTGTGGTCAACACGTTGGGTAATGCCATTAGCTACGTTAGCCACAAGGGTGTTGTCATCAGGCTAGGTGAAGCCATCTAAAAAGGGTAGCAAGTAAGAAAGCATTCATGCAAACAGAAATTATAAGAATCCATCACCTCCATCGTCCATTTGGTTGTTCTGATTAGGACAGTCAGTTACATCAACCACAGCAGTCATGTGAGTGCTATCAAGTAGGGCAGAGGTATCACCTAAAATTAATGGCAATAATTAATAAGGGTGAGTTCACCATGTTACCTAGTAAACAAGGCACAAAAAGGAAAAGGTTTTCTGCTGTACAAATCTAGTGCCCAGACAAATACAACAGCACATACATGCTGTAAATAGCACACTGCATAAATTACGTTAGATTTGGACATATAAAATGTCATATGAAAAGGACAAACAAACAGTTTTAGACCCACTTAAATAGGCTAGGCCCACCTTTTTAGTGTCAAACAACACATTTCAAAAAATTACTAGATGTAACATGGTACCAGAAAACTATGAAGATTGGTTTCATTAATTTTTGATACCTAACACACAAGCTAAACAAGCAAAAAACTTAGATAAATAGGTTTAGATAAATAGGTACAACAGCTAGATAAACTTCAAACAGCAAGTTAAACATTTTCCTTAGCTGAGTCATGGTAATGGAATGAAACCAAGTAATGTGAAAATAGAACTGGCCTTCCACAGCAGCTTGTGTGTGGTCATCTAAGTTGCCAATGAGTTCTCCAGTGTGGCTCTCATTAGCTTGCAATGGAGGTGGCACACAAATGTCACTTGGTGTCAAACTTGCATCTTGCTGGGCAATGCTTTTTTTTTGACCTTGTAGCTCTAGGAGTCGATTGTTCTGCAAATACTCTGTTGCGAGACCGAAACTTGAATTCACTAGGGTGCATGCTTGAAGTTTGGTTGCTACCATTCTTGCGAGTCTTCGCCTTAGAGCACTGCTAGAAATTAAAACACGGATTAGTCAAGATAGTATTAGAGTTACATTGAATTAGGAAGTAAAACAAATTAAGACTTGACAAGATGGAGGAATTAGCACCTTAGCCTTGTCATCATCATTCAAATCTCCTACACCAGTATCATCCTATAAAGGATCATACTCAGACTCAGAGCCTCCACTTTGATACTTGTCAGAATGAACGTCTTTACTTTGATTCTTGTTAGAGTGAAGAGCAACATCTTCTGCCACAACTCGGCTATAGTACTGATCAGGAAGTCCAAGTTCCTTCAGTCTTGCACTGTTCTTCATGAATTCTCTCTCAAGCGCACCATTTCATATGGATTAAATGTCGTTTCTGAGATGACAAAGAACATGACAAACATATTAATAATATTAGATAGTTCATGACCAAAATAGCACTCCTAAACTGAACTAAACAGTCATTTTTACATTTTCAGGAGCTCCCTCAATTTATTCACCACATAACAGCGTTTTGAGCACACTGCGCTCCTCGTGACTGCAAACAAAGAGGAGGTACTAGGATTAGAAATCCCAGCCCGCATTTGCAGTGGATTGAGCACGAATCGGTGCAATAGCTTCACTCACCGGTAGTGGAGGAAGGCTTGGGCGCGGGTGGCAAAGGAAGGCTTGCGCGCGGGCGTAACCGAGGCGGAGGAGGAGCAGGCAGAGGAGACCACGGAGACATCGGAGGGCATGGGGATGGCCTCGCATGCGGTCTGTTGACGGTCCTTAAGTACCAAATATAATTATCAAATAAATAAAGAAAAGGATTCAAATGCAACCGACACCCACACTTAGGGTTTTATCTGACAGAATTCCACGAGTTTCGGTGTTTGTCTATTTCAGCAGGGGGTTATCAGGAAATATGGAGGAAAGGCCCACATGTCGGGTTTACATAGAGATATTAACGTGTGCGCGAATTTTCTATCATCTAGAAGACTCCAAAAGCCACGAGAACGAACAGGAAGCCGAGCGGGCCCGGGGGCAGAGGGCCCGCCCTCCCCCTTGGGCGCCCGCCCTATCATCTAGACCAATCAGGCTCCGCCTCGCGGATTATGCTCCACCGACCTAAGGGATCAAGGAAAACCGTGCGATTAAAGTCGGTTTGGGCCTTGTTTAGTTCCAAAAAATTTTGCAAAACAGGTACTGTAGCACTTTCGTTTGTTTGTGACAAATATTGTCCAATCATGGATTAACTAGGCTCAAAAGATTCATCTCATCAATTCCGACCAAACTATGCAATTAGTTTTTATTTTTATCTATATTTAATACTCCATGCATGCGTCTAAAGATTCGATGTGACGGAGAATCTGAAAAATTTTGCAAAATTTTTTGGGAAGTAAACAAGGCCTTGATCCGACGACCCACATTCATTTGGAGGCGCTATATAAGCAGACCCCCTCGCCCCTAGAGGAGGCACCTCTTCGGTCCCTATTCATTATTCATAGACAGAGCAAAAGCTAGGGTTTGAAATGAGAGCTCACCTCTCATCTCTAAACTAGAGTAGATCTAGATAGTAGCGAGATGGAGAGCGAGGGAGGATTGGAGGAGAGGCCGGCCTGTCGGTTCTTCCTCCGGCTGTACTTCGCCACGATCAAGCTCTAATCAAGCTTGCTCATGGGATGTGTGGTAATCTACTTCTATTTCATTATGCAATTACTATCCATGTATGTTCTGGTTCACAACTCTTTTGAGTACTTTAATCTATAGGACGCTATAGGTGAGAGTTGTAGTATAGGTGTAAGCGTGGTGCTTAGACCTAGATTACTTGTGGATATCCCCTATTTAGCCGGATCGTGTGCGTATAAATACCATAGTACACTCTAGTGCTATGCTGGGGATGACAACCTAGTATTCAAGTGGTGTTAGCAAGTGTCAACAAGCATTTTTGGCCCCGCTGTCGGGGAGACGGTTGCTGAGTTGACTACCAACTAGCTTAATCATTTTCTAAAATAAATAAATATATATATATATATATTACCTTTTATCCTTTGCCTCATCTCTGCTATTCTTTCTTCTTATCTAATCCTTGATTTCTGGTCTATCATGAATGCAAACATGTCTATCTATCAGTTTAAGAGACCTACGGGCACACATCTCGAACCACCAAAATCTTCAAAGCCTATCATGACATCTAGTTTTGAGATAAGCCCGGAATACATAGAATTTCTTCAAAAACAACCTTTCTGAGGACAAGGTGAGGAAAACCCATACACACACCTATGAGAGTTTTATCGAGTCTGTGACCTCCTTCACATTGAAGGCATGTCTGATGAGACCTTTAAATGGAAGCTCTTTCCATTCTCTTTAACGGGAAAGCTAGACATTGGTATAAACTCAACATAGGAAGTGCTCATGGAGATTGGAAGGAGCTATACAATAGTTTTTGTCACACCCATATTTTAAGAACAAAATAGGATGCATAAAAGACTCATATGTGCCCCAGAAACAGTCGCACACATAAGTAGACAAATCTCAAATGTATCATTGCAGTGTTTATTACATAGCGGAACAATAATAAATCACATAGTCTCATACAAAGATGATAACATAAAGTAAACAACGCTCTCGACGGAAGCTCCACACAGGGACAACATTGACTGGTTGACTTCAAACCTAGTACTCATAGCGATAATCCTCATTCCAATCATCATCGTTAGCATAACCTGGGGTGTTGGGAAATTGCAAGAGTGAGTACATATCATACTCAACAAGTATAACCAGGGGTTCATGAGGCTCAAATAGCTGACACTGGTTTGACTGCATTTAGCTTTTAATAGTGGATAGCATGTTCATAATTGAATAGCAAATGTCAAGGTAGCATAAATAATCCATTAACCACATGATCAAGTGTAAGCATAATTAATTCATAGCATAAACGATAATCAAATGAACATAACAACTTAACAAGTTCATCATCGTCGCAGCAAGAACCCCCAAGGCCGCTCTTAACCGTGAGCACGACTAGTATACTAGTTTTAACACTCTGTAGAGGTTGTACATCTTTACCCATGAGTCATGATTTACCCTTTCGCCCGAGGTAGCTAATCTCTTAACCCCCTTCCTAGGGAGGTTGGCAGGGATCACTATGAAGCCTTTCAAAAGTTCGTCTAACATGTTAGGGCCGCAAGATTTCCTTTGCGCGCAGATATAGAGCCCCCCTTCCGATGGCACAATGACTCGCAGCCTATACACATATAGACAGAGGCCACACTATACCCAAAATGGTTCAGCCCTTCCGCCCTTTCGGGTAACCTCTAACAAGCTAGAAAAGGTCTTCATACTGAGCTAAAGCCAGAGCCATTATAGCCCTCATGGTTGCACTATTGTTCCGGTGATCACTTACAGACAAGATCTCATATAGTTATTTGTCATCATTTAACGTTCATTGCATGCTATTAATCATCTTACAAGATCATGGATTATATCAAGCACTAGCACATCTACACCAAATGCATATCAAGTAGGTAACAAGGAATCCAGGTACAATCATCTATGATTTTGCTAAGGTCGACAAGGTGATAGCATGCATATGATATATATGTGTAGTTATAAGTGAATAGGTAACAAGGATGATCCCAAGTTATACTTGCCTTGATCAAAGCTCTCCTGAGTCTGCTGGTCTTCAAAAGCTTGGTCTTGATCACCAACGTACGGCTCACCGTCTATTCCCAAACATCAATCAACAACACGCAATCCAATGTAGTCAATCATACACAAAGCAAACAAGCTATAATTAGAACATTACACCAACAGTGAGAAATCAAAGAAAAAAGTTTATGAAAAAATTCTACGCAGCGCTACAATCACACAAACGTAAAGTTCACGAAAATCGGAATTAAAACGTGGAAGATATGAATTTTCTAAGATTTCCTATAGAGAAATAATTAATTAAATAGTACCAGGAAATTAAAAAGTTTCAAAACAGAGAATAAATAATTCTAACATGTAGAGCTCGTAAATACGAATCTATCGAAATTTGAATGGACAAAAACGGAGTTAATATGAGCATTTTATAAGCAAAACAAAATCAATGGCATTTCTGTAAATAATGGAAAACGTATTATATCTTCAACCGGCAGAAAATACACTTTTAAACTTAGAAAACGTAATCTCCTCCAGGGCGCCAGGGACCGCGGGTTCGATTAAGAGGAAGCCGAGGGTCTCTTTAACAAAAACTACCTCGAAGGGTATCTTCTAATCTCGGCCACCGATTCTCGATCCAAAGGCTGGGAGTGCTTGAGACAAAATCCGGCCGCCGCCGGCGACCTCCTTCACGGCGGCGCCATGGACGCAGCTTAGAAGCTCGCCGGCCTCGTCCAAACTCGCAGTTCTGTGCACCAAAACTCGAACCGAGCACATGGGTGAGTGGAGGAGAGTGCGGCGAACTCACCCACGGGGTTTTCTCAGGCCAAAAGCGAATGGAAGGCTCGGGTCGCGGCAAACGGAGAAGCTCGGCATGGTGAGATCCAAACGCGACGGCTTAGGGCTTCTAGAGCTCGGTTTGGCAGCCTAAAGGCAAAGAGGAGGCCGCGGGGTTGAACTAGGGGCTTTATAGGGCTCCAAAACCGCGTAGAAAGGAAAGACTCCGCGGAAGCCGGGATTGCCTCGGTGGTTTCCACCGAGTCCCGTTTGGTAACGGCGCGAGGAAGAAAGGAAACAGGAGCATTACACTGACGTGCGGGCCGCGGCAGTCGGCCAGAGAGGAGGGAAGAGAGGGGGGCGCCGCTGCCTGGCGAGCTGGGCCACTCGGGCTGCGGGGGAAACTGGGCCGGGGTGGGGGGTTTGGTTGGGCCTCACGGCCAGCTGGCCACCAAGCCGAGTCCGGCTGGTTCTTTTCTTTTCTTTTTCTTTTTTCCTTTATTTTCTAAAGCCTTTTTAAATAGGATTTTGAGAGCAAATAAATTCCAACAAATGTCAGCAGCACAAATAAATAAAGATGCTCTAGCATGAATGCACAATCAAGGTTGCTAAACCTATGATGAATTTTAATTCCCACAAAATTATTTAGTTGCTAGATTTATATGCCCACAAATATACTTAAATAATCAAATTAATTCCTATTAATTGAAATCAAAATTTTGGGTGTTACAGTTTTCTCTCTAAATATTTTCCGATCTCCAAAGTGGCGGATCTTCAGCTCGTGATTCTTTCTTTTAGACAATTAGAAGAAGAATCTCTTGGCGAATCATGAGACCGCTTTATTGACTTACTCTCACTGGCCCAAAGCTTTCTATTCCAGAAGAAGTTCTTCTAATTCACTTTTTTAAGGGCCTTAGTAGGGAAAAGAAGCAAACCCTTCATGCGGCCTCTGGAGGATCTTTCCACCACCTGTCCGCTAGTGAAGCTTGGAATTTGATTGATTTAATGAGCGGAAAGTCTCCTAGCTTTTATATCCCTGAGAAAGAGAAAGAATCAGTTCCTAGACAAGAAGAAGAAGTTTCAATAGCCAGATCACAACCACTTCAATTCCAAACTTTAGCTATCGATCCTAACCCATAAATACCCCAAAATTCTCTAAGGGAGGAGGGAATTCCAACCTTAAATCTTTCAGACGCTGATGGTTTAGACTTCTGGTTCCATAAGAGACTTTCAAGCATAGATAATTCAAATCCTTGCAATGGTGGTTCTCTTAGAGAATGTCCTGGTTCCTATTATGAAGAAGTCGAGGATGACATATCAAGTGAAGGAGAGCTAAGCCATATAGAAAATTCTATCTGCTCCCCTTCTATGTTCACAAGTTCTAAATCCATCCTTGACCTTAGAGATCCCTCTTATCCCTCTCCTTTCCAGTCTCATGAGGATCCTAGCAATTCACCAAGACGACCAAACCATAGGAGTCATGAAGACCATAAGGATGGCATGACATGTAATGCCATAGAAGGAGAGCTAAGCCATATAGAAGATTCTATCAGCTCCCTTGTCTTGATCACAAATTCTAAATGGCTGGAATGTGTAGAATGGAAGGACAAGGAAGAAGCCTTAATGGATTCTGACCTTGGCTCAATTTCAGATGTTGAGTCTTTAACTCCCCTTGAATATGAGATTCACCCTTCTATAGAAGAGGACATAGACGGGACCAATCCAAGAGAAACTCTAAATATTCAGATTAGAGACGAAGATAACATTAATGAGCATAGAATTTATTTCATAGCCACTTCGTTTACTCCATGCTCATATGCAACATCTTCCCAATCTATTGGTCGCTCCAACATCACCACATTCGAGATCTCCAACCCCCTCTTCCTTTCTATTTACAAAAACTTTAAAAGGGCGGTTGTCGATGCATATGTCTATAATAAATATTGCAGATCTCGTTGAGCTAATCTTGATATACAAAGGTTGGCGTCGGAGGGGAAACCACTTCGCCAACATAAACTGATGGTTTCCCAAGGACAAGCTTAGTGTCCTAAAATAAGCACTGATCAGATCGTAACATGAGCTTTTAATTATTTGCAACATTGCCTTGTGCATTGAGCATATAAGGATAATTGTAAAAATATTCCTTCGGGTATTCTTGTCACTAACCTTTCCAGGATTCGAGCAAGAAGATTGGATGAATGAAAAGCACAAGGTATATCCAACCAATCATCATGCAACACTGAATTAAATTCATCCAAACTTGAACTTTGCAAAATTCAAGCTCGGGGGAGTACCTTACATAAAAACATCCTTTGCCTTGTTGCTATGTTGGTTGTCCCTACCTTTGAGACAAGCTCAATTTGTTAAATACTAATCACACTACTTCATCTCCACTTGAGTAGATCTCTATAAAAGCCATCACGCTACCTTTGTTTATCCTAGTAAGTGTTAGTTTGGAAGTACTGCACATACTTCTATTGGCTTTTAAATTAAGCATGGCTTAGGTTAAACAGCTTCCTTAGTCTGATTAGACATGGAGTCTAGTTCGGTTATTGAACTAAAAATTGTTTGTGTTGACATTGGTATATTTTGTCGGACTAACCCATGCAGAAAAACTTTCAATATCGATTTGGGAAGTCCTGAGATAAACTCACATCAGATATAAAGAGAGAGACACATGAAGTTTAACAATTTGCACAAGAAGGACATAGCTCATTCATCATACAGAGATGATCCATGGAAGGAGACAAAGTACATAAACAAGATACACAACCATTACGAATGGGAAGCTTCCACAAGGTGAGATGGTACTATCACTCTTCAATTAAGGTAACATCTTAACATATGTGACTATCACTTTTATAAGCTTCTCCTTGGTTCTGGCGTTCACATAAATAAAGAGACAAACATGTATGATTTATAACTCCAAATTAACCAACCCAATTGATTTAGCATGTTTAGTCCTTTAATCTTTGTTCCTAGTACTACCTCCATGATCCCACACTCCTAATCATATGAGCTAAAATATTGCACATTCAATCTCTGGGAAGATATAAAGAATAAGACATATACACAGATAGAATAGCTTTCCATTAGGTTGAGCGATCTGATCTGACAATTGTTTTAAATGCTACACTCATGAACTTATCACCTATCAACTTTGTCTTGCTCCCTATGCTTAAGGATAGAGAATAATAAATATACTTTTGGTTCTGTTGGTGTCTTCCACCAACAGGACCCATGCACTTGATCTCTACCTTGTCTCTATGAGCATGACACATTTTGAGAAACATGGAGGATTTTTCAAGTCTCAGACTCTACCAAGTGAAGGACCTGGATCTACGAGCACAAACACACTGAGCAAGATACTGCCAACGCCACACTTCGAACTGCTGGGCAAACGAAGAACATAGGTGACACCGTATCAAGAGGTGCAGACGTCAAGGTCCACACCTGAATCAAATGACGCACCTAAAGAATGAACACGGTGAGAAGTCTTGTTCAGAAGACTTAAAGCATTGAACCCTCGCCGAAAGGTAAAATCGGTAGTTATCCATATTTATCCTTTCTGGATTTCCTTTTTCCCTCAAATTATTGACTTTCCTTAATCGCTTGTTAGTTAATCATGCTATCTTGAAAAGAAAATAAAAATATTAAAAACAGTAAGCCCCATGTGAGTATGCTCGTGGCATAAAACCCATAAGTACATTCACTGTGGTGGCGTAAAAATAAAAATATTCCTTTCCTATAAAAATGAAAATATAAAAATAAATTTGTGATCGTACTAAAGAGAGTAACATTTATTGAGGAGGCTCAACATGATAAAGGCTAGATATTTATGCTAACACTTAACTAGTTCCACAAAGCTTTGTTGTCTATTTGAGCTCTACAGAATTCAAGGATCAAAGAAGACTAGCAGACGGAGGACATCCCAATCGCTGTCAGGGTGCTGCCGACATTCAAATACACCTCCGCCACCTGCTAGCTACATCAGAAGAAATTACGTTAAAATCCAGCTTGGGGGAGAGCACCCCCATTTATCCAGCTAAGTGTTTCTACTCATGTTTATACTTTACTCAAACAATAAAAAGATGCACAATCATAAAAACCTAAATAAAGATTTTATGTTTATATATATATATATTTTTTTGCTTAGTTTGCTAAATAAATAAATAAAATTTTCTATGAACCCTCATGATAAGCTCTCACATGGAAATGATGAATAGTTGCTCTACCATGACTAGTTCTCAAAATTAAATTCTCTCTCAAGTTTAGGCATGACTGTTATGAATTAAGATTTGCTCTAAACCTGAACTTGTAGGAAGAGTACTTGATCTAAAGTCTAAGTCGTTAACGGATACGATATGGAAAGGTTGAGCTGTTGTTTATTTGTTCCTAGAGATGCTAGAATTCTGGAGAATTTTATCTTTGAAAATCTTTAAAATGTTGCATGATGAGTTCCTTTATGATGAGAGTTTAAAATCCTACCACAGCCATATATACATGCTTATTAGACTATGAATCATACATTTACTTTTTACTGCTTATGAGCATTGAGTGTGGTCAAGCTGTGTAGACCCTTAGGAGCTTATCATGCGGTTAAAATCAAGATTCACTTGCACGTTCACTGATACATGCTGCTTCTACTCCGGAAGTATGCATCCATATACATCCACTTATTTTCATCTCCAGATTCACCCAAAATTATTCTACTCCTATCCAGGAGAGAATAGGCAAAAACATTATCCCATTCCTGCTTTTCCCAGTGAAATAAATGCTCGAGATATTTTAGTTACTACCACTTGCTACATTATTCCAGGAGGGTGAGTGCTCTAAAAAAAGAGAGAGAAGAAGAAGAAAAAAGAAAAAAAACGAGGAAATAAAAAGGGGCAAGTGCCCGGAACCTCGAAGAAAAGAAAAAGTGAGACGAGAGGTAAAAATGGAGTGTCCGACAGTAGAATTAGGGGTACAAGATACCCACCTGAGAGAAAAGAAAAAGAAAATATAGAGCATCTCATTCCCCCCTCAAAAAGCTTCAAAGTGCAAGAAAGGTATGTATCCCCTCAAAAGAGCAAAAGTAGAATTAGACTTTCACCATTGTTTTCATCACCATACACCAGTCATTCGCCACACATACACATCTTGATTTGACTTATTGACTTGTTTCTCTGGATCCATGGTTTGACTATGCAATAAATGTCTTGTAAGTATGTATTAGCTGTCTCCCACCTATGAGCTCCAGATATCAAAACCTTATTAGAGTAGGATGAGAGAGAAGGCAATCTCACTATGCCTCATACCACAAATACTACATACTTTGAGAGAAGGCATATATCATCACTGCCTTGGTGAGGATCCAGAAATACCACAAAAGATAGAATTGAGAGAGTCATACAAGGAATCTCTGAGTTTTATTTGAAAATCTGCAAAAACTCCAGAGCTATAGTTGATCAAAAACAAGAGACATGGCGCTTGACTTGACCGTTCTATCTTTTAACTGCTCAAGACACAAGTGACGGTTGCAAGCCCCATGGTGAAAGGTAAAATGAGTAAGTTTAAATCTTAACAGTTTACCCTAACCTAGAGATGAGATCTTGTTTGAACGCATGTGTACCTTTAAGGCATGAAACCACTGCAGAAACTCTTGAGTCCATCCTTGCTCAGGGACGAGCAAAAGGTAAGTTTGGGGGAGTTGTTGACGGTCCTTAAGTACCAAATATAATCATCAAATAAATAAAGAAAAGGATTCAAATGCAACCAACACCCAGACTTAAGGTTTTATCTAACAGATTTCCACGAGTTTTGGTGTTTGTCTATTTCTGTAGGGGGTTATCAGAAAATATGGAGGAAAGGCCCACATGTCGGGTTTACATAGAGATATTAACGTGTGCGCCAATTTTCTATCATCTAGAAGACTCTATAAGCCATGAGAATGAACGGGTAGCCGAGCGGGCCCGGGGGCAGGGCGCCCGCCCTCCCCCCTTGGGTGCCCGCCCTGTCATCTGGACCAATCAGGCTCCGCCTCGCGGATTATGCTCCACCGACCTAAAGGATCAAGGAAAATCATGCGATTAAGGTCGGTTTGATCCGACGGCCCACATTCATTTCGAGGGGCTATATAAGCAGACCCCCTGGCCCCTAGAGGAGGCACCTCTTCGATCCCTATTCATTATTCATGGACAGAGCAAAAGCTAGGGTTTCGAGATGAGAGCTCTCCTCTCATCTCTAAACTAGAGTAGATCTAGATAGTAGCGAGATGGAGAGCGGGGAGGATTGGAGGAGAGGTCGGCCTGTCGGTTCTTGCTCCGGCTGTACTTCGCCACGATCAAGCTCTAATCAAGCTTGCTCATGGGATGACTCTGGTAATCTACTTCTATTTCATTATGCAATTACTATCCATGTATGTTCTGGTTCACAACTCTTTTGAGTACTTTAATCTATTGGACGCTATAGGTGAGAGTTGTAGTATAGGTGTAAGCGTGGTGCTTAGACCTAGATTACTTGTGGATATCCCCTGTCTAGCCAGATCGTGTGGTAGGCCGCGTATGTGATAGCTACGTTGGTCCTCTGTAGTCCACCTCCCGTTAGCAGGACTGGTAGGGTTTATCGGCCTATGGATAAGCATCCTTTGTGGTGTATTCTTATCACGTGGTTCGTCCTAGACATAGACATACCCCTTTGAAGTAGAGAAACCCTAGTTATCCTCTCTATTATCCTATTATCGCCCATATATTAGATTGTTCTACTCTATATTCCCCCATTATCATCTTACCTTTAATATTGTTCTTATTCAATTCTACCATCTTTCCTATTTACACCTACCTATCTATCTAGGTTAAGTTAGAGCGTAGATCAGTTCTCCCGTTTCCCTGTGGATACGATAAAACCTTTAACCAGGTAAAAGCTACAACGGTATCCGTGCGCTTGCGGATTTATCTGTGTGCGTATAAATACCATAGTACACTCTAGTGCCATGCTGGGGATGACAACCTAGTATTCAAGTGGTGTTAGCAAGTGTCAACACGGTCCTCCTGGGCTTGCTCGGGGTCGAGGTCTCAGCGACGAGGAGGTTGGTGATGGGGCTGGCTAGGGTTTTGGAAGATGGGTGGCGGCGGGTGTGGGGATGTACGGCTTGGAGATGGGGCTGGCGGCGGCTTGAAGATGGTTTGATAATTACCAAGGTGCCCATAAGTTTTCTGATAGAAGTATGTATGCAACTTTGGGTAGTAAGGTCAATTCAGACTATGAAATATTTTGGAGTGGCGTGCATCCAACTAGGAAGCCCGCCCGTCTCCGTCGCAAGTCGCAAGTCGCGTATTTTTTCGCGTAAAATCGCGCGCTACGCGGCTGCTAGGATTCGAACCTGAGACCTTGCCCTCGCGCGTAGCCTCCTCTACCACTCCACCTATCACTCAATTGTGTCTATATTAGAGTTTAGTTTCCCACATATTATCCTAAACCGAGCATATATTGATTATTTGAGGCCCTAAACGGATTCCAATGAAAAAGTTGTCAACTACAAAGTTTCATAACTTTTCAAGATCTACAACTTTTGTATTGGTAGTCTCTCCATCCGAGGTCATTTATAAATTTAAATGTTTTTTCAAGATCTACAACTTTTGTATCTTTTGGGTTTGAATGTTTTTGCAAACATATTTTTATTTTTTCTTTGCCATAAACATATGATATCGGTCCTATTGTTTTGGGCTAATTATGATATGACGAATTTAAAATCATACACCGTGACGATTCTGATAAAATCGTCATGAGATAGCAGGCTGAAAATATCCATTGGGCATATCCATGACGAAATAAAAATTATCGTCACAGATTGCGTTAATCAGTGACGATATATAAATTTGTCACCAAAAAATCGTCACGGATTAACAAGTTTCTTATAGTCATGCGACCTCTCGGCAAAGAGCGTGTCTCCGGTAGTGTTGTAGCGCGAGCCAGTTTATCTAATGTGCGGAAGAACTGAGCCGACGTGTGCGCCTTGCATAGTTGAAAACGTACGCCTTGTCCACATGATGAGTTCACCAGGCTATATATGGGCAAGTCCAACAACAGCTAACTCATAAACTACTCATGTAGGACTAGAACATAATCTTTGTTGAGTGCTGCTAAGCCGGCTTCACTACGAAGTCATAAGCCTAGGATTAATTAGGATGACGATTGGGGATTCAATTGACTCAACGGGGAAGCTCACTCTTATTGTTGGGTTTAGCAATGACCCAGCAATCATATAGGGGAATATCACTATCGGATAAGGCCCTAAACATCCGAAACTACACTTTGCCCAAGAACCAACCAGATCTGGAGACCTATGAGACCTCACCCAAAGTACCTGAAGAAACTAAGGTTTGCGAGATGTCCATTCCAGTCTCGCTGCAATTTTACATAACCCATATAGAGGTATACAGGAACCTTCCCCCTGTGGTGAGGTTAATGTATTTGATAGATTTCAACATTAACATTGGCCTATTGCGAAAAATGATGTGTCTCTTTCTATATATGCAGTTGTCTTTGGATGTCTTTTGTCGTTATCATATACTTTATAAAACATTTGTCTTATCTACCCTAAAATTTTATTTAGATGCAATAGATGACATATATGTTGTTGTCCAAGAGTTTCAGCGTTTTGTGGAAATGAATCGTTATTTTCTATTGTTAAAATGATTTTTTACGTGTCTATCAAAACAAATTCAAAATTAAACTGTAACCGATAAGATTAAAGAATATGTTAAAATTAATCATATATATATGATCATATATATGGTCCATTCAAGCCCTTGTCATGGAAAAAGGTGAAAAAATTAATTGAATTGTAGGGGATATAACTCGACCTTCAATCTCAAGATAGCCACAAAATAGTTCTAATAATATACGTAAAAGTAGTCAATTAAAATATGAAAAATAGCATGGAAGTTTATTTTGGGTGTGATTGCCACAAAATTTTCAATGGATTTTAATAAAGGGGGCCATTCACTATTCATAAAATGGATGCAGCTCATACATATTTTTAGGTAACTCAAATCAAACTTTGAAGTTTGCACACCTCAAATCAATGTGGAACTCGTATGCACCTCAAATTTTGGCACAACCTTATATTTACGATATGTTAAGAAAATATGTGGTTCCAAACTAATTTGGAAAGATTTTACTATCCATAATTTAAATGAATGTTGCCTACGTATCGAAAATATATAGAGAAGGGACACAAACATAGGTGTACAACATGCAATCATAATTTTCCTAGACATAACATATAACATGCAACCTTATTTTTTTTATGAGAAGCAACAATTAAAATAAATTTTATGCCATGTCAAGGACAACATGGTATATCCACCTAAAACTCCAGACACCCCAAGAACCATCTATAGGCAGCCCGAGCAACAGTGCAATGAGCCCTGGATTCAGCATGGCCTTATCTCGACGAGCATTCTTCTAGTGCCTTTGATGTGCAGTAGCTCTTCTGCTAGAGATGGTGGGAGAATGCCCCTGCAAAACCTTTTCCGAAAACAAGGGCTCCTTCCCAGGGGTCTTGAGGAGGATGGCCATGCTACTCTCTACTAGGCTTCATCGATGTCAAGCTTCACCGTGTGTCCTATTTATAAGGTTGTGTCAGAAGGTTGTTGGATCCGACGATTGAAGACTCGTCTACTTTGGGTAGGTCATCCAACGACACAAGAGTCAGCTAAATGATGCAATGTATGTAACAAGAAAATTTAGCATGCATTCATATTTTTCATAGATAGCCATATCACATGGAGCATACCTCTCATTTTCTACCATTTTATTGAATAGGGCTAACATTTATAACATTTTTCACAATAAACAAAGATTAAAATAAATTTTCTAGCAATGGGTCACTAGTAAGGACAACCCAACAATGATGTTCATAGATTAGTGTCGAGTCATAGAAACTCGAGAGTGGTGGCCACATGTCATTGTAGGGTCAAGGACAACATGGAAGTGATGTTCATGGATCATTGTCGGGTCAGGGAAATTCAAGCAGTGTTACAAGGGCATCATTGTTAGGTTTTGTTTTCACCAATAGTGAAGCCCTACCACTATATAACAAAAAAATCTTGTCCTCGCTCCCAACATTCCATTCTCCCCTTTCCTCCCACCTTAGCTCCCCTCCTACTGCTCTAGTATCCTTCCTCCATGTCTACTCCCATGCTCCTTGTTGCCTCCCCCTTGCTCATCCCCCTTCTCCTTAGGAGCATCTTTGTCAGAGGACCGCTGCCTCTAATAAGGAATGCTAATGTCCTCATCCTTGTTGACAGTGCCTGCACAGCGTTCTTCTTTGCCATCATCTCTTTCCTCTCTCACCCCATAGTGACACCCCCTCTCTCCTTCCTCCACAAGAGGAAAAAACAATTTGGATTGGTTTGAATGAGAACACTTGAAATATATATTTGAATTGGAGAACAATTTGTAATAGATAGTACTACTATAATTTAGAATTTTTAAGAAATATTCTTATTACTGCATCTTAGGCTCAAAGAAACCAACTAATTGGAAACATGATTTTAAAAGGTGCACAATATAGAAGGTTTTGTTAAATAACTTACCTACATGATTTAAAACTTACTTTGGATTTTAATTGTGATTTTGGGTACCAAAAATACATTGACAGCAGACTAGAGTGATGTGGCAGGTGAGTCAGTTGAGCTATGTGTGCGTGTGCTTCATAACCAGCTTAGATCTGCGCTGCACATCCATTCAGCTTAGATTCGGTTTCGATGGGCCAAAGGGTACTTAGACATTGTAGTCTTGTACTCCCTCCATCCCAAATTGTAAGTCATTTGACTTTTTTTATCCCAAATTTGACCACTCGTCTTATCCAAAAATTTGTGCAAATATAGTCAAATTTAAGTCATTCTTGAAGAACTTTTATTAATAAACCAATACATAACAAAAAAAGTGATATTTTGTACAAAACTTTGAATAAAATGAATGGTCAAACTTGATATTAAAAAAGTCAAACGACTTACAATTTGGAATGGATTGAGTACTATTATATCCTTGTTGTACATGTGGAAATTTGAAATTTGTCACTTGGCATATATATGCTGCCAGCCGAGGGCTGGACTTTTTTTTCGAGCAGAGGAGGGCTGGACTATCAATGAGGAAGTTTCCAAGGTGCATAATACAGGAAGCATTTATTTGGGAATTGATTGGATCCAGTACCCTGACGTGCATGCAGTGCAGGCAAATAGATACACGGTCGAGGTATACTTAAAAGATGGCAATTTTTACCCGAAACCCGAAACTAATTACCTCATTAAGGCAAGAGTATGGCTATTTTTGTACCCATGGGTAAGATAATGGGAAAAAAGCTTTACCCAGCGGGTAAAGCGGGTAAGGGTATGGGACTGCATTGCCCATACCCGTTAACCCATGGGTAAATTGAACCCGATAAATTATACTAGAATCATGTAACTTGTGGATTTTTTTACTTGTTATCTAGTAATGATGGATTTATCCATTAGATCATTTGTTTGTGTGTTCATGTAGCTTGTATATTTGAAGAGTTTATTAATGATTTATGATATTTTGGTTAAATTTGGGAGTCTAATATATTAAAACATGTATTTTTTCATAGCAAATATTCTTAAAATCATGGGTAAAGATAACCCATAGGTTACCCGTTACCCGCATGGGTACGGGTATGGGAAAAAACTCTTACCCGTGCACGGGTATGGGTAAATTAGCGGGTAAAATATTTTCTCGTGGGTAAGGGTATGGTAACACATACCCAGCGGGTAATTACCCATTGCCATCCCTAGGTATACTGCTACGCAAAAAAAAGGCACTTCAAGTCTTTTTTTAGGCCTGTTTAGATTTCAAATTTTTTGGCCCAAAGAGAAAAATTTTTCTAGAATTAGGGCCTGGGAACTAAACGGGGCCAAAAAATTTTGGAGCCAAAATTTTGGGCTGCAACTATACACGCACTCCCATGAAAGCCCACCAATGACAACTGCAACTGCATGCAGCCCAAGTTGTGTCAGAAAAAAATTTGTCAAACTAAACATCTAAAAATTTTCACGCGCGTCAGACTTCTAAGCTAAAGTTCTGACCACAAAAAAAATTTACCACCTTAGCTAAAAAATTTCAAATCTAAACAGGGCGTTAGAGAACACTTCTATTTTTTAGAGGTGATTATAATTCTAACGGTACCTAAAAAAGTTACAGAGAGACCACAACTGGAAAATTGATTTATACCAACAGTTGGTAACATTCACTGCCACTCGATATAAAGGCATTTCCAAGGATGGTTGGTGTTTCCAACTGCCCTAGAAAATAACTCTGTTTCTAGAACTGGTAGATGTTAAATTATAATTATAAATCAATTTTCAACTATGTTGGTAAGCGATCGCTCCAAGCAGTGGCGAATCTAGAGCGCAATGATGGGGGGTGCACCACTTAATTCTTAACGACACTGACAGATATGATGTTCTATAAAAATGACATAACTAATGTGCAACAAAAATATTTTAATACGAAATTTGACTTGTAGCAGTAGAGATAGGATTTTGGTCAAAACATAACACTAACCATTTTTTTAAAAAAGAAGTGTATCCATTGATAAAATGCCAAAATCTTGGATCCAGGAGACCATAATGAAGATCCACTAACCTAAAAGAAAAGAGAACAAACATATCAATTTTTTAGCAAATAAAGTGTAGAGTTATCGACCAAAACTTACAAGTAGATGAATTGAATTACCTATCAAATATCATATTTACGCCCTTTTCCTTCCATGGTCATGAAACGACGAACCACAGCCTCGTTGCTCACTTTCTTCATTTCTTCTTTCTCTAGATAGCAAATAAGTCTATGACTCAAGTGTTGATCACCCATGCGATTAGACAAACTTGTTTTGACAAACTTCATTCCAGAAAAGCATCTCTCTACTATTGCATTAGCGACAGGCAGTACCAGTACAAGCTTCAAAAGTCGATATACCAACGGATAACGACGATGTTTCCCTAGCCCAACCATCCTTTGAGAGAGCTCACCAATAGTGTTCATGTTGGAGAATCTAGCATCTTCTCGCACATCAGCAATGTAAAGGCAAAGATCATGGCTTAGTTCGCTCAACTCATCAGGATATAGTTTTGCTAAGCTCATCAAAGTCTCCACATCAAAAGCATGAAATTGATCCCTTGGGTCCAAAGTAGCCGAGCAAACAAGCAATTGAGAGCTTGTCTCACTAAAGCGGCTATCAAGCTCTTGAACTAGCCAATCAATAACATCATTATAACAATCCACTTCATAGTGATGCTTGTATGTAATTCCTGATTTTTTCTAGGCTGTCGGGGATCAACATACACAATTGGGCTGATGGGGACTCGTGGGTGCCTTGTTTTGGCCCAAGGGGGGGTGCACAAAGGGTGAGAATCTGTTCCCTATAATGTAGTTTTGATTTTCCCGTGGGTGCCTGGGCATCCAGCCCTCTCAACGTAGCTTCGCCCGTGGCTCCAAGAACTAGGTGTCGTGTCAGATAAATTCATAATTGTTTTGAATGAGATATTAGATAACTTTTTTATTTTAAATCATTTTGGGGCCTAAATATACATTTTAATTTTTCAGTTTTTAATTTAATATTCAAATCTTTGATTTTTTTTCAAACAACCTTGGTTAAAAAGATGTTGTATATCCATGTTGTACTAACTTTACGAGATCTATAACTTATTTGTAGTTGATTTATTTTATTTGATATCATTTTGATCCCTAAGTATTTTTATTAAAAAAATTCTACAAGTTCATACAAAAGAATATCATCGGGATAATAATTGACTTATGACTTGGATCCTGTATTTTTTTTGTGCTAATGTTTAGACCTATTTTTAACTTTTAGAAATCAATTTTAGAGACAGATCATACAGCTATACTCTTAGGCTAGTCTCAAAGCATGTTTCATGAGAGTGTCATGCACATTAAATAGGGTGCCACATAAGCAAAATTGTTGATTTGGTAGAGTCACTAAAAGGAGTTCCATTAGATGAGGGAGAAGTTTCATCCCCATGAAACTTACTCCCTCCATACCTGAAATTCTTGACGTTTAGGACATGATTGTGCTTACCAAGGAGTGATTAATTAGGGGTATTTTTCCATCTCTACCCCTATTAAATAGAGTTATGACTGCTCTTCAAAGAAGAAAGTTGTTGAATCCAAGTGGCTTGAGCAGCAGCCTGTGAGTCCTGTTGTGCAGGGTGCAGAGTTCAAACCCAATCAACGCAGCAATTTTTGCGGCCAGCAGTGAGAGGCGTGGGCCTTTAATGTGCAGGCAGCGAGCCTTGCGGCAGCCGAAGAGGCACGCAGCGCAGGGGCAAACGCGTCATGTTTAAGCCTCTTGTGGCCACAACGTCATTTTTTCTGAAAACTGATTCTTGGTCCAGAACATCAAGTATTATAGGTATGGAGGAAGTATATGGCTCGGTTACCTAGTTTATAGTCTTGGTAACTGTGTCATAAAACTATGCATTGAGACTGACATACTTGATTTTATCTAGGTGCTTAAAGCCAGTCTCAATGGGGGTGTCATGGGAGTGTCATGCACATTAATTAGGGTGACACATCAGCACAAAAGGAGTTTTTGCATGAAATGGTGAGGAGAGAGAACAAATTCGTTTCATGGCTACGACACTCGCAAGCTCTGTTTCCAACCTCTCGGTAACCGTATGACACCCGCATTGAGGGGGAGAGTTTCATCACACTGATCCCCTGCTCCACGCGTGAAGATCCAATCCCTCCCACCGCCACGCGCGCGATTCCTCCCGCCATGCGCGCGATTTCTGCTTTCCCCGCCCGCGGCTTCATCTCCTTCCCGTGCGCGCCTTCTTCGCGTTCCCAATCGTGTGCGCCGCCTTCATTTCCTTCCCCGCCTGCGGCTTCTAGATCCAGCGCCATGGACGAAAGCCCTAGTTTGGTTTTGGATAATTGATGAAACCCTAGTACTAACCTCTATACTAAGTGTGTGTAGACTTAATGAGGTTGGTACATGCCAAGTGATGGAGCAAGTGATGATCATGGTGATGATGGTGATGACCACAAGATGATCAAGTGCTCAACTTGGAAAAGAAGAAAGAGAAAAACAAAACTCTATGGAGATCAAGGCAAAGGTATTGCTTAGGGTTTTGGTTTTGGTGATCAAGACACCATAGATGGTGTGATCACATTTAGGATAGATAGCCGTACTATAAAGAGGGGAATTCTTTGGCTAAGCGGTTATCAAGTGCCACTAGGTGTCATTGTTCATGTGCATGCATTTAGAACCTAGTGAGCTAACTTAACTCCTTCGAAGAAAATGATCGTGAAAATGCTAACACAAGTGCACTTTTTGGGACACACTTTATGGTGTTGGCACACTTTCAGAAGGAGGTGGAGTTTGAAGAGTAGAGAGAGGATGGGTTCCTCTCCCCCTCCCACCGAGCTTGTGAGGCAGGATTCGGCGCTTTTTGAGAAAATAAAGTGCATATTTTCTATTGCGCCAGTAGGAAATTTGGAGAAGTCGCAGGAGTGTTCCTCGGTGAGAAATACTCACCGGACGCTGGCCGTTGAGGCACCGGACGCAGAGGTTGTGCGTCCGGTGTGCTGTGGTGCTAGGGTTAAGCACCGGATGGTGAGCATCTGACCTAGGGTAGCTCCTGTTCATGCGTCCGGTGCTATCTGACTTTGGTCGGGGTGTTTGACTGGAAGCACCGGACGCTCAGGGAGCGTCCGATGGTGTGCGTCCGGTGGCCTGCGCGTTTTGCAGAGCTCTCTGAGTTTAAGTCAGGTGAGCACCGGACGGTCCGGTGCTCAGCGTCCGGTGACCCTGTGTTTCTGCAGACCTCTCTGTGTTTAGGACCGGTGTACACCGGACGCGTCCAGTGGCAACTTGCTCAGCGTCCGGTGCTCTGCAGGTTACCGTTAGACTCTGACGCGAGAGATTCAAAAGGTGACACGTGGCCGTTTCTAGAGCACCGGACGCAGGGGTTGAGCGTCCGATGCCCTCTAAAGAGCGTCCGGTGACCCCGAGTTTTGCCCAGTGAAAAGAGCCAACGGCTCTATTTGTTTGAGGGGCTTATAAATAGTTGTTGGCCGATTTAGGGCTCACCCTCTTGGCATTCTTGACTACTAGACATCCTTGTGAGCCTAAGAAAACACCTCCCACTCATCTCCTTCATAGATTAAACATATTTGTGAGATTGGGAGTGATTCCAAGTGCATTCGCTTGAGTGATTGCATCTAGTGGCACTTGGGGATCGTTCTAGCTATGGTTTTCTTGTTACTCTTGGTGGTTGCCGTCACCTAGACGGGTTAGAGCAGCGGAGGAGCTTTGTGTAACATCCCAGATTTTTATGAAAACCAAAAATACGAGCTTTTTAAAATTTTTCCAGTAATCGTGTGAATCATATAGTTTTTAGGTCTAACTCGATCCTAACCCGCTAATAAATCATGGCATACATATAGATTTGTTTGTAGACGAGTGCCCTTGTTCGTGAGTCGTCTTAAGTTGGGTCTTGTTTAGGGTTTTGAGTTTCTTTTGGAGTGCACAAATCTGTAGCAAAGTCTACACAGATCTCCGTTGGGCCTATCTCAAAAGGCTAAGCAAATGCCTTCTCAACCTTCTCGTTGGAGTACGTCTCAAACTCCTTTTGATCCTTTTGAACTCTTCTCAAAATTCCATTATCTTAAATTCGTGGTAACTCATCTCAATATCTTTTCCCTTCCCTCCCAATCATTTTATGAAGTGAAAAACCCTCTCTCCTTCTCTCTTGGGCCAAACTTCTCTCTTATTTTTCCTCTCCTTTATCTTCACTGCAGACCAGCACAACACGTGGCCCAGCTCCCCAACCGGCCCACACGTTTCCACTGCCTCGGCCCGCCAGCCTAGCCGACCAACTGGCCCAGTCGGCCTCCCCAACCCCCCTCGGCCCAGTCCTGCACGCGCACCCCAGGCCCATCCCGCGCACTAAGGCCTCGTTGGCATCTCCTCCTCGCTTTGGCCCATGCGAAAGTAGGCAGAGGCCCAACCGTCCTCTCCCTCCCCGCAGCCCAGTTCTCCTTCTGGCCCAGTCGCGCCCCCTCCAACCCTAGTTGGGGCACTCCCAACCCCAGCCAGGAGCAGCCTCCACCGCCTGAGACGCCGCACCCCAGCGCCCCGATGCCCGCGACGCGCACACGCCCGAGCACCCACGCGCGCCTGCCCTCTCCCCTCGGCGTGCATGCCCGGATCGACGCCGCGTGTCCTGCTCGTGGCACGGACGTCAGAGATGGCCGCCTCCACCCCGAAGCCCTAGCGCTCGTGTATAAAAGCAGCAGCAGCCGCTCGCCCTTCTTCTTCCCTGCACCGCCGCCGCCATAGCAGACCCGGAGCTCCGTCCCTCACCACCGTCGGCCGTGCGAAGCCCCGTCCGAGCCACGCCATCACCTACCTCGCCCCGGAGCCATCGACGCCGCGCGCCAAGCCCCCCCACCCCCCCCCCCGCACCAGCGTGAGCCCCTTCTCCGAGCTTGGCTCCGTCCTGGTCGGCGTCTTGCTGCGACCTCGCCATGGCCACCCTCGACGCCCCGGCCTGCCTCTACGTCGAGCCTCGCCACCAAGCCGACCGCGGCTCCGAGCTCGCCGCGGTCACCAACCCAACCCTGTCCGCCACGACGACGTGCCCCGACGCCGCGACGCTGCATCCTCACCGTGATCTGCTCCGAGCCCTCCACCGTGACACCGCCGATCGCCACCGCGATGTCGCCCGCAACCACGGCGCCAGAGCGTCTCGTCCTTGGCACCACCCCACGCACCCGTCGCCGTCGAGCCGGCCATGGAGAGCCCCAACGCCGACCGCTCCGCCCCCAGAGCTCGCGACGCCGCTCGGAGTTCCATCGACCCCGGGAACCCGCCTCGACGCCCAAGGACTCAGCGACCCCGGAGCGCGTCCTCATCGGGCTTCTGCCTCGACGCCGTCGAAGCCCTCGACGCCGACCCTACCGCGGTCACCACGCCCTCGGTGTCGCTCTGCACCTAGCCCCTGCACAGAGTCGAGCTGGCCCCGTCCTGTTTTGTCCTTGTCACGACAACGCCTGCGGGCAACAGCAGGCCACGCCCGCGTCTTGGACCTCGCTGTGGCCGCGTCGCGGCCAGCACCACGAGCTCTCCCTCGATCCCCTTCCTCAGGCACAAAACCCCGGCGTCAAACGCGGACGCCGCACTGGTAGTGACAAGCATGACCGTGCCGCGTCGATCTCGCCAAGCCCGTGGCGCCGTCAGCACTGGTGAGCCTCGCCAAGACCGAAGTTTTCCCCTTCTTGCGTTCACCTTGCTGAGACCGGCCTTCGCGCCGCATTTCATCCACTGTTGCAGGGAAGCAGTGGCCTCGTCGTGCTTTTGAAGCCTTCTCGATGCCTGCTGCACATCCTGGCCAACCGCAGCGAGCCATAGCCAGCCAGCAGAGGGCTTGCAGCTGATCTACGCCCTTCCTCGTGGTCAGCAAGGTCGAACCTTGAACCTAGCTGACATCGCCTCTGACGTTGGCAAAACCCTTGTCCTTTCTTGTATCTTGTATAAACTTGTTATATGATTTATCTATATCCATGCCTGTGCCGTGCCTTCGCGCCGGTCTATCTATTTATCTATCTCTCTATCTTGTGCTATTGGAAATGTGCTACTCCGAGTTGTCATTGTGTCTTTGTGTTGTTAGTGGTCGAGTCATGATTCTTTGTGTGATTGTCGTCGTCTGTGGACCGTGCCTTCGAGCCGGTTGAGAGAGTGATATGTTTGAGTGTTGCGATCGCGAGTTCGTCTTGCCATGGTCGTAATGCTAAGCATGTCCCTTCTCTCGTGTAGTCGTTGTTCTTTCTTTTGCTATTTGCTTGAGGACCGAGCCTTCGAGCCGGTTGGGGAAATGGTAGTTTGTTTGATCATCTCGATCGTGGGTTCGTCCCACCGTGATCGTGATGCTGAACATAACTCGTTTCCCCACATTTAATTGACTCTCTAGTGCTATGATTGTTAGCGACCCTTTTCGACCCACAGGCGTGGTTACCATGGACTCGCTGTCGGTGTGCCTCCTACTCGCACCTGGCGAGCCACTTGTGACCTAGTTTAGTGGGAGGCTAGCGGACGACAATCGTGGGACTTATGAAAGCCAACTCGATAGGTGGAGCTCATGGCCGCGAGTCGCCTCACCATGACCATCGGGCTTTACCCCATTTTCTCGTGTGTGTTTATCTTATCTGTCTCGTATGCTTATGCCACCTAGACTCGGGCATTTCCCTAGTTCCCGCGATGGCAACCGCATCGCCTGGAACTATAGGAATGACCTTGTGCCGATTCAGAAGCACCTAGGTCGTGAAGTGTTATAAGTTGGAATAGATCGTGGGGTCGTATAACTTTTTATCCAACCGTCGTTCGTTCCATGATGAGTTGGGTCGAAAGAACGTGGACTCCATTCTTCTTCTCTCTTGTTCTCAATCCCCGTCGATCCAGTAAGATGTGGATTGAGCCCCTTTTGCTTGTTTGATGTTTTGTTTCCAATTTCGTGATTCCCGCCATTGCTATGGCAAGTGGATCAAAGGAAGTTGAATCCCGTGTCCTTTCCCGCCTTTTGGTTCTTCGTGTTTAAACTCTTGTATGCTTGTACCTATTCGACCGTAGCATTTCTTTGGTTCTCGTGGTGACAACCGCACCGCTAAGAACCCTGGTGATGTCTTAGTGTATTTAGTGCACCTAGGTTGTGGTACCCTACAAGTAGTTTGAGCACTCGTGTTCTTGTGTGTCACTCTTTTTGCTTCCCCGTCTCTTACCATGGCGAGTGGATTGGAAGGAGTAGACCACTTCTCTTTTTCTTCTCTCTTTGTTCCACCCTCTCTTGGCTCTCGCCAACTACAATGGCGTATGGATTGAGAGAGATCGGAACTTCTCGTGCTCATAGTCTTTTTGATTCCTGTCGATCTCTATGACACTTGGATTGAAAGGCCGTAAGCGGTGGTGTTTGCTTAGAATGAGTTAGAGTCTAAGCCATTTATTAAAGCTGCACAGGTTGACACAGTCAACCCGGGAAGTACCGGCTAGGCTAAGACTCAAGCTTGTACTTAGTGAACAACCATTCCCGTTTCTTTTAGCCCAGGGATCGGACATCCGCCGAGAGGACTAAGCCGTTTTCCCTTCATTGCTCTTTAGTGTAGTTGTTCCTCAGTGTTCTGTCGTCTCTTTTCGCAGTCTTTTGAGGTCTAGTGGTTTGACTGTTTCGCCTTGATTGTCGCTTTCGAGGTAGTCGCTTCGAGGTTAGCGTTGATCGGACCGGGACCAGTTGAAGGAAGGGCATGTGAAAAGGAGGATCTTGGATGAGAACAACTACAAGTGCACTGATGATCTTGGAAATGTCATTTGACAGGTGCCACGTCCCACCCAACCTCGTAGAATCCTATTAGATATGCAATATTATAGATGCTAGTGCTTTAATTTTATGCAAATTAACTATGATAGGTTGCATGGTAGAAATTCTTGTGAGCCATTGCCTTGTTGCAACCTACAACCCTCGCACACCCGCTGTTAGGTTAGATGCTTGCATACTACTTGCTACTGCTTCTACTATGCATTATATCTGTGATGTGATGCAATGTGGGAGATTGGATGTGAGTGGATAAGGCACGTGGTGCCAATAAATGGATAATGAGATGGTAATGGATTTGGGGAGATCTTGGCGTGTGTCTTGGGTGTGTGGTGAGGGTTGAGTCGACCGAGCAGGATCTACGACGAGTCTTGGGACAAGTCTTACCGGAGGACGCTACCTGGGCGTTCTCCATGAGAGATACCTGTGGCGGGTACATGTGATAGGGAGAGGTCCCGGAGTGGAGTGTCTTCATGGGACGAAGCGTCCAGATGGGAGGTGCTGTTTAGCACGGGGCACCGGATGTCCCGTCGAGCGGGGCATCGGTTGGCCCCTCGTGAAGATGTCCTGTTTGGTCACCCTAAGGACTGAGATGTTCTGAGAACCGGTTCGTAGGAAGCCTTGCACCCCACTCGCTCTTATGGGGAGGTGATGGATGTACGACCAGTTAGGGCGGTGCCACTACTACTAGGTTGTTGGTAGATAGTGTAGGGAGGTACGGGCATGAGGACCCACACCCTCCTAAGATAGCGTAGTGACCTTTGGGGCCCGGTACTACGCCTCACAATCTCAGTGTACCGGTGGTACTCCGGTATGGTCCCAGTTCTGAGTGGTAGGGTTGCATCGTACTTAGTTGGAAGGCAGCCCGGCATCAGCCTAGGTGGGGCGCACCGCCGATGATGGTGATCTTGTGGTTAGTGCAAACCTCTGCAGAGTTTCTGGTTGATCGATCGATACATATGCCGTCTTTTCGGCTATGGACCTTTCCTATGTTTCCGCTTCACTTGACTAGTGAGAGAAGTCCCTTCTATCTTCCCCTGGGTTTGTGTTGGATTCGGCGTTGGCCGTTGAGGCAAGGCACGAGCGGGAGTCGTACTTTCCACCTAGAGAGTGAGAGTGTGGTGAGGTGTGTGTGATGGGATGGATGGATGGATGTGTGGATGAGATGGATTAAAACTTGATGAATTATTATTATCAAATATTGATGAACTTGCATAGGAAAAACTACAGCCATATATATAGGTCTCTTGATCTACCCTTTGCATTCCACTTACCACAAAGCTTACGCAAAAGCATAGGGTGGGAGCCAGTGGCCAGTACAAATCGTACTCAAAATTGTTTAGCAGGTTTGAACGTGGTCTATGATGATAACTACGGAGAATAGAAGGATTAGGTGGTCTCGCTCCTGCGCTCAAGTTTGGTTCGGAGATGAAGGCTACGCCCGCTGATAAACTACGCTGACTCTGATGATTGCCCGTGAGGGAGGAGCCTTCACCGCTGACGCGCTACATCGACTCTGATAAAAATCCGTGTGTGTTTCCGCTAGAAAAACGATGTAATAGGCTTGTTAATCAAGAGTTGTAAAGTAAATGTGTTGTAATCTTGTTTTTCACGATGTATGACTATGGTAACAGCTGATATATGATAATGTGATGGCTCAATTTCTGAATTATCACATTATAATTCGAATCTGGGGATTTTTCCCCTTGTGGAAAAATCTAGGTCGTTTCACTTTGGCACGAGTTGGTGATTGTTCGTGGCCATCTCCCGATGATTGTGAGGGGTCTTGTACCTTCCCCGGCGGAGAGCCGAAAGGTAACTCTAGTAAAGTGCTCGTGTCATTGAGTTACCTCACTTGTGGGTAGGTTCTTGTGATGTCCTAGTGAGGACGAGGTTCATGCTACACCTCTTAGCCACCGAACCACCAAGTATTGGTCGACACAACGGGGACGTAGGTGCCGGCAAGCACGTGAACCTCGGGAGAAAAATTGGCGTCTCAATTGTGTTTGATTAGCATTCTCCCGGTGCTTGATTGTTTATATTGGTGATTGGTTCATCCCCTACACGGCGGTATAAATATCTCATCTTATCTTTACTTACCGCAAACTAGTGTAATTAGTTTAATTAGTTGCTTACTTTGCCTTGTGTAGCTTAGTTCTCTAGTGTAGCTTGTAGAGACTTAGTTCTTGTGTGCATAGAGATCATAGCAACTAGAATTATTAGGTAGGTGGCTTGCAAACACCCCTTTAGAGCTAGAGCAAAAAGCTTCGCTTTGTTATTTACTAACCTCTTGCTCTAGTGAGCTTGTAGAATTTTTAAATAGGCTATTCACCCCCCTTTAGCCATATTAGGACCTTTCAATGGATTCCAGCGCTAGCTTGGGGCGGCGAGGCAAAGGAGAGAAAGGGCGCGGAGGCAGCCGCCTGGGAATGAAGACGGCGCTCTCTCCTTCACCGTCGGCCCCTCCAGCCCCTCCGTCGACTTTGCAGCGTGTATTGCAGTGTCGATTTTAAATCTTAAAACGACCAGCCCGTATCTATGACCGAGGCGTACTCCGTGATGTTGTGCTAGCTTGCATCATACTTCACAATATGATAGTTGAGGATGAAAAGGAACAGGACATTGAAGAAAATCTAGATCTAAATGAGACTCCTAGTACAGCAACCGTTCAACAACCAGAAGTCTCTCCTGATCAGTCTGTTCCATTAGAGAGAGTTTTAGAAAAAGATACTTCTATTCGAGATCGATCGGCTCATCGCCGACTAAAAAAATGATTTGGTGGAACATATTTGGAATAAGTTTGGTAGTCGTGCACATATATCTGAAGTTTGAGGTAGAATACATGTAGTTTTTGTTTTATACGTTTTAAATGTTTATATATATTTGCAACTGTGTTTATCTCTGAGAGTTCATGCTGACTACTTTTATTTGTACAGGATGAAAACAACTACATGGAGTGATAGTGTCCAGCAGGGTGAACGCAGTGAACTGAAAGAGGCTTTCTGAAATGATTCTTTCCTATGCTCTTGGCCTGAATGAAGAAGTGACCGAGAGAGGCTATCTGAAATTTTTTATGCATCTATCTTAGTTGTCTATCTATTCTAGTGGAACCAACTATATGCAGTTATCTTAGTTCCAGACATAATTCATATCAGTTATCTATCTACTCTGTTAAGTGCTCTATGTGAAAATTGTTAAATGCTCTATGTGAAAATTGAATCTGATGCTTGCTCTATGTGAAAACTGAATCTGATGCTTGTGTGTACTTGAGACCTCATGACCTGACGCATGTGCACCTGGTGCCTGTTGGTTTGTTGTTGTTGAGTGTGCACCTGACGTGATGAGAAATGGCTACAGGACTACATAGGTACATATGATCCCAACAACTTGTATCACTAGTACATTGCCCGTGCTAACGCCACGGCTTCATTTTAGGGATACGCATGAAAACAACCAAACTGCGAATTCTTTTTACATAGAAAGTTTCACACAATCGTATAGAGCCATGTATATAATCTTTTTTTTTCTATAACAAGAACTATGTATATAATCTGGAAAACACTCATGCATAACTACTCTGCGAGTTTGTTGTCCCTTGACATGTTTCTATCTGCTAATCACGAACCTTAGTGTTCTGTCTTTTACCACCAAATGATGAGTACCTCATATGGATCATTGGCATATCTAACATTAAATAAGACAAACAGACATATATGACGAACATAGACATATTTGCCACAAGGTAAACTTTCATAATGAATTTTAGATGAAGTTCAAGCTATCCGCTGAACTACAGCTCTTGAAAAGTATCTCTCTCTGTACAATTATCTCCTAGATTAATCTTCAGACAAGTGGTCGAAAAGAAATCATCTTCAGGCAGCAGAATTGAAGAAATTTCATAAAATTTACTACAGTTCTTCAGCTTTGGAATGTCTGATGCATAATACTATGTGTCTTGTGCTTGTCAAATCTAATCTATATGCCTGCAACAACAAACATGTAGAAATGAAAAGAAATGGGTAAAGTATGTATGACTCACCTATGGTAACTTGAACAATTAACCATAAATGACCTTTTTATATATAAAATGTGGTCCATCTGAACATCCCACTATATGAGCTGTTGCATAAAAGAAAAAATGTAAGTTAATTGAACTTTTTTGTTGTAGTATCCAATTATCTGTGCTTAATACAATCCAATTTTACACAAATTAGATTAAGATATCTTACACTTACCACAATGTGAAGAACACATTAAATGCATTAACTTTAGCAGCATTTGTCGATGGATAGCAAGGTATCTGATCTAACATTTGCAATACAACTAAGAAAGAAAATGACTACTAATGTTCTTATACCTAGCATAGAAAAACAAATGTTTATACCTGGTACTGGTGCACAGATCATAGGATGTGGGCAAAATTGCCCAGCCATAGGAACTGATGAGCAGGTCATTGAGTCCGACATCAGCAAAATTCAGTTCAGTGCAAATTGGCAATAGCCTCTCCGCCAATCTTACAGAGCAAAAGCACCGAGTCAGTGAATCTATTTGAACTGTTAACTTGTGAATATGTGAGTTAATCTCTGATATTTGATACAGTGCAAGTCAATCTTTCTGGTCGTTGTTAGCACATGGGCTATAGACATAAGAAATCACAAACATTGAGCTCACCTGCAGCCTTGGCCAATAAGACTGAGTCCTAGCTCGCATGAACTTTGTGCCACTTTGGTTGAAGATGGAGGTGAGTCATGCTATTAAAAACTGATACCACAGTATATATATGCCACACAACTAAGAATCAGAGTTGAACTAAATTGTGTTAAAAAAAGGACGATTTTAACTGCATTCACAAAAAATCAAAAATAAAAGAAAGACCTTGCCACTGTTGAGAGTGTAGGATCTACTCAACCTCTTCTTCCTCTAGTTGGAAGAGGAACTCCAGGACCTAGATTTTCCATGTCGTTGACAAATAGAACATTTTTAGTAGACACAGGTTTCTGTATTTGCAAAAACATCCAGACAAGTGGAAAGAAAAAAATCATGATTGATGATTAAAAAATATAAGCAAGCAGCTTTTAATATTTTTTATCTTCCCTATAGTAAAATTTTGTTTCATTGTTGTGCCAACATTATACATAAATAGCACATTCCTAACGTAGGGAAAAACATCCAGACAGGAGGAAAGAAAATAAAGAGTACTGTCAAGACAAATGCAACAATCTGTTAAGGCACAGTAGTAAGGGCACATCAAAAGTTTTGTAGCATGCCCCTTGCAAACACTATATACGTTATATTATGGCAAAGCACAGATGACTGAGCATTTAACACTCCCAACCCCTGCATAAGAAAGCCACATGCAACGTTATATTATAATTCTGATTGGCAAAGTTCACTTGAATATTAATTTCTTGTGTTTACTCTAAATACGTTAAAATCATAACCGAGCAAATCTCTATTATAATACATAGGAAAGTTGCACTGCATATTCTTGAATTAAACAATAATGAATAAAAATGCAATATCAACGGTGAAGATATGCAATCGGAAACAGCAGATGTATTTCACCCTACTTTCATGTACATTTGCAGATGCTATCAGGTATTCTTCACAGTTTACAAGAGCCTGACGCAAGTTAATTCATTTAACGTGAACTAATGTCTGCCCAAAAAAGATATATGGGTCTTTAAATAAGCCTGAAGGCATGAAACAAACCACGCTATCAGCTTGTTGTTGACGCTACAAGTTTTTATAAAAGATCAAAGATTAACAAGTAATGAAATAACTGGAGGAAGTTTTACTGAAATACTGAATCAACTGTCATGTACTAACATTTGTCTTCCACATCAGAAACTTACGTACTAAGTCAGTTGCACAAAAAGCTACATAGAAAAATCGTCAATCCACATTAATAAAGTAAAACATGTTCAAAAAAAACATTAATAATGTAAAAATGTATAGTTAAGAAAAAGAGAAGGGGCAGACCCGGTGCACGACTTCTCTCCTGCAACTCCTCCGAGGGGCCGCCCTCGACGGTGGCAGTGGTGGCGGCGTCCTCGGCAGCGTCAGCCTCGTCAACGATGGAGGACGGGATGGAGCCCCAATCGACGACGCAGAGGATGGAGGTGGGGCGCATGTGGAGCATCACGACGGCATCCTTGGGGGCAGAGATAGTTCTGCAGATCCCATTTCACGGCGATGAGACCGGCGGCGATGGTAATGCGGCCGTACGGGGAGGCCGGGTTGGTCCCAGGCTCCCAGCCATCGAGGAGAAGAAGCGCGGAGAGGAAGGCTGGATCATGACCGCCTGTGTCGTTGCCGAGATCCGCACAAACGTCGCTCTGTGCAACCCTAGCCCCCGGCCAGGTGCCGTAGCCGCCCCTCGCTCACCAAGAACCGTGGCCGGGCGAGCTGCGACGACTGGCCGCGTCTGGCGGCGGGGTTCGGACGGCGACCGACAGAAGTTCCGGCCAGGCGGCCTCTCGTCAACGTCGTTGGGGGTCTGGGCGAGGGCTGCCGGCAGGAGATCGATCTACTAGTTGGTGGCGTTCGAGCAGCAGTTTTTTTTTTTTTTGCATTGACGGAGTAGGTGCCTGGGCGCTTTTTTTTTTGTTTTTTTTCGCGTACAACAGGTTTCGATCGCTGATGTTGCGCGTTGAAGCAGCATCTTAATCTCAGACGAGTTGGAAGCGGCTTCTAACATCTTAATCTCAGACGTTGGATTCCTAGTTAGTGTGTTCTGAGCCGTTGATCTTGAAGAAGGGAGGTGACTTGAAGAAGATTTCAATTATAGTAGAGATTAAATGCTTTGTTTAGTCTTGGAAACGCCAAAGTGAAACCCCTACATTGTTAAGACTGTTTCATAGATGGTTTCATTTGAGTGTCGAATGAAACTGGCCATTAAGACTGGCCTTAGTACTATGAGAGTTAATTTGTAGGGCTGCGAAAATTTAACATAGAAAAGGCAACATGAGGTCAACTTGCACTTGCACACACATAGTAGTAGTAGTAATTCAACTAGTGAACTGAAACTTGAGGTCGTGAGGGCCAACAGAAGTTATTTAATTTTGCAAATACTAGCTATGGGACATAAATAGCATGCTCATGCTCCTATGCATGATTTTATTCGGTGTACCCTGCTAGGCTACTAATATATATTGGCAGCACGAGACGTGCCGGGCGGTGCAGCTGCGGTGCTAGCTACACAGTCGCTCACTCGTCGGACCAGGTGATCTGGGCCTGGCCGTCGTCCGTGTTGAGCCCCAGAGCGTCCCACACCGCCGGTGACCCGTCGACGATGTTGTTCCGGCACGGCGGCTCAAAGTTGTGGTCCTTGTCGCAGCCTACGGTGGAGTCGCACTCGTCGACGACCAACGCCCTCACGGTGTTCCCGTTGCTCGTCGCGCGGATCACGATGTGCTTGCTACACCGGCTACCGCCGTTGTACCAGCCAGTTGACAGCGCGACCACCTTCTTGCTGTCGTCGTAGAACTCCCCCGTGCAGGCGGCGGCACCGCCGCCGTCCCCGCCCTCGGCGAAGCTGTTGAGCGTGAGTAGGGCGCCGGTGCTACCCGTGACGGGCGGCGAGCAGTCGTAGGTGGTGTAGCTCTGCCCGTTCTTGCAGCACTCGGAGCCGTTCTCCGTGTTGCAGTTGCCGGAACGGCCGGGGATGGAGCCGCTGGGCTGGCAGGTCTGGAGCAGGGAACGGTATGGGAAGGCCGCCTGCGCCAGCCGGCCTGGTGTGTGAAGGGCCATGAGAAGTAGCAGCGCGACAACTGCATAGAGAGCACGGATTCCCCTCACGGTAGCCATGGCGCTTTGTGCCGGGCGAGCAATTGCGAAGTGGCGATATGATTTGATCTCCATGCTCTTGTGGCATCGACTTTATATAGGAGTAGAACCACAAGAAACTACGGGAGAACGTGTGGCACAGGGCTCGTCAGAGTTGGCCCATGGTTGACTTGACTGCTCAGTAGAGACATGCTCGGCCTTGTTTAGTTCCCAATTTTGAGAAAACGATACGGTAGCATTTTTGTTTTTATTTGATAAATATTGTTCAATTATAGAGTAACTAGGCTTAAAAGATTTGTCTTGCGATTTACAGACAAATTGTGTAATTAGTTTTTATTTTCATCTATATTTAACACTTCATGCATGTCCCGTAAGATTCGATGTGACGAAGAATCTTGAAAAGTTTTGAGTTTTTGTGATGAACTAAACAAGGCCTCACTTGCCCTGGTTAGATTGTGAAAGGTTCATCGGTTCCTTCCAACTGAGAGAATCCATGAGTAGTTAGGCCTTGTTTAGTTGGCAAAAATTTTGGATTTTGGGTACTGTAGCAATTTCGTTTATTTATGGTAAATATTGTCCAATCATAGACTAATTAGGGTCTAAAGATTCATCTCGCGATTTACAGGCAAATTGTGTAATTAGTTTTTGTTTTTGTCTAAATTTAATACTCTATACATGTGCCGTAAGATTCGATGTGACGGGGAATATCTTGAAACTTTTTGCAAACTAAACAAGGCCTTACTAGTTAGACTTCTGACCTCTTCGTAGTCACAGACAAGGACGCCCTTATTGTCCTCACAGATTTTAGTTAACTTGTACTATAGCTAGCTGCTAGCCAGGCAGCCAAGTAGCCATGCAGCCATGTTGGACACCGGCACACACACGTTTCAACAATATGCTGCGCGTCAGGAACTAAATCTGAGCAATTAATTTGACCATTGACCTGATCTGGTGCTCTAACGTGCGGTACACGCACGGCAGTTTGGACGATCGGCTACTTACTTTGATGCCTGATAAGATGTTCGTCAATTACCTAGAAACACCTCATGAGGCTCTGTTTAGTTCCCTACCCAAAATTTTTTCATCCATCCCATCGAATCTTTGGACACATGCATGGAACATTAAATGTAGATAAAAAAATAAACTAATTACACAGTTTAGTTAAGAATCGTGAGACGAATCTTTTAAGCCTAGTTACTCCATGATTAACCTTAAGTGCTACAGTAACCCACATATGCTAATGGCAGATTAATTATGCTTAATAAATTTGTTTTGCAGTTTCCTGACGAGCTATGTAATTTGTTTTTTTATTAGTTTCTAAAAACCCCTCCCGACATCCTTCCGACACATCCGATGTGACACAAAAAAAAATTTCGTTCTCAATCTAAACAGGCATATCTTTTTCGCTTTCCTAAGCTAGCAGAAGAAGATATCCCGCGCGACGGGTCAGGCTCTCTTCTTTTCGGGCACAAAACCGCTTTCAGTGCAGCATTTCCACCGAAAATTGAGAGAGAGAAAGAACTGAGAATGCACCACGGAGGCTCTGTGTCTAGCTACCGTGCATTCAGGACATTGGATATGTGCCTATGCACAAGAATCTAATGTCTAAAAGATCTGAGATTCTTCTAAATTTATACGGTATTTTTTGTTTTTAGTTATTCCTCTTGAACTTGTACTGTAGTCCTATATGTTCGATGCTAGTGTGTGGATTTGTGTCGTGAATCCACGGCAGGTCCTCACGACGCCTTTATGGGTACCTCTCACCTAATTTTTCTCCTAGGAACGAGGTTTGTAGTGTGCGGGGTGGTATCGTTCTTTACTCTATTTATCCTTCCAATTAAAATAACAATATCTTTGCCAAATGGTGTCCAAATCAAATCTGTTTTCACCGCTGCATTTTCTTATGAGGAGATCTACCACAAAACAAGACCATGTTGGATATCGTTTAAAGCTGCTTTATTATAGTGGTAACTTTGGAGATTGAAACATGTCATGTGTGTTATCTTAATTTCCAGGCCCCTCCGTAAGAGGTTTCGCTGGTTAACGACAATCTTGTTTTGTCACTAAGCGCCTGTTTGGTAGTTGGGATGAAGCTGAAAAAAGTAGCTTATTGCAGCTCTCTCCTCATTTCTCTCTCTCTCTCAACTATACATGAAGTAGTTGGTGAAGCTATTTTACCAAATACTTTTTTCAAAACAGCTCAGCTTCATCAAGAAAGTTGCTCATGAAGCTATTTTCTAAAAAAACAGCTATACTGGTGAAGTTGAACTGTGTCAAACAAGCTCTAATATGTATATTTTGAAGAAACATATATTATATTATGTCACAAAACATGAAGGTGAAGGTGTCCTTAAATGTTGATATAACAAAAGGAATCAGGACCACTTTGCATGTGTGTCTAACATGTGTTTTGGAGAAAAAAGTGATAACATTAGGCCACATAAGCATGGAGGTAAAGATGTCCCCAAGGGTTGACGAGAAGCGATTAAGAACTCAAGATTGAAGATGAAGAACATTCAAGAGTCAACAATCATGGACTCAAGATCAAAGGGATCTCGAAAGAGTCAAATTTTGCGATTGAATACTCTAGATTGAAGATCTTTTCAAGATCTGAGTATCACTTGGAGGGGATGTTAGTGCTTGGAGGTTGACTAAGTATTCAGTGTGCATGGTGGTTAAAAAATGGTCTAGAGAGATTGGTTATCCATCAAGGAGTCCAATGAAACAAGTTTCACCTCAATAGAAGATCATTCGGAGAAGTTGGAGGTGAAACTAGAAGAGTGCACAGATAGAATGTTCTATGTAGATATGTCACCAGACCACACGCATAAGTTGTTGTGCATCCATTCCACACTCATGATGGCGGAGGTGTGACACCATGTTTGCTAGCTACATAGGTGAAGTACACATCAGAGCAGCTGGTATGGTGGACGGTGGAGTGCTGCCGGGATAGGTGGTGGGACAATAGAGATAGAGAGAGACAGGGCTACAACGGAGATCCCACGCACCAAAATCAGCTCACATCAACATGACACTATGCCAGAAAAGAACAATGGAGCCTAATGGTTACAATATCAAGACACGTCTCTTGAAGCATGTTTGCGGGTTTCAAAAATCATAGAAGCACCTTCTTTAGTCATGCCTCTGATCACATCCCATCTCATCAAAGACACAAATAGATTGAGACAGATCCCCAATAGGGCTCAAACATTAGGGGCGTTGTCACACCCATATTTGAAGAACAAAATAGGATGCATAAAAGACTCATATGTGCCCCAGAAACAGTCGCACACATAAGTAGACAAATCTCAAATGTACCATTGCAGTGTTTATTACATAGCGGAATATAATATATCACATAGTCTCATACAAAGATGATAGCATAAAGTAAACAACGCTCTCGACGGAAGCTCCACACAGGGACACCATTGACTGGTTGACCTCACACTTAGTACTCATAACGGTATCCTCATTCCAGTCATCTTCATTATCATATCCTGAGGTGTTGGGAAATTGCAAGAGTGAGCACATAACGTACTCAACAAGTATAACCAGGGGTTCATGAGGCTCAAATAGCTGACACTGGTTTAACTGCATTTAGCTTTTAATAGTGGATAGCATATTCATAATTAAGTAGCAAATGTCAAGGTAGCATAAATAATCCATTAATCCCATGATTAAGTGTAAGCATAATTAATTCTTAGCATAAACGATAATCAAATGAACATAACAACTTAATAAGCTCATCGTCGGCGCAGCAAGAACCCCCAAGGCCGCTCATAACCGTGAGCACGGCTAGTATACCAGTTTTACACTCTGCAGAGCTTGTACATCTTTACCCATGAGTCATGATTTACCTTTCGCCCGAGGTAGCTAATCTCTTAACCCCCTTCCTAGAGAGGTCGGCAAGGATCACTATGAAGCCTTTCAAAAGTTCGTCTAACATGTTAGGGCCGCAAGGTTTCCTTTGCGAGCAGATATAGATACCCCCCTTCCGAATGGCACAATGACGCGCAGCCTATACACATAGGGACAGGGGCTCGCACTATACCCATGTCGGTTCAGCCCCTCCGCCCTTTCGGGTAACCTCTAACAAGCTAGAAAAGGTCTCCATACTGAGCTACAGCCAGAGCCATTATAGCCCTCATGGTTGCACTGTTGTCCCGGTGATCACTTACAGACAAGATCTCATATAGTTATTTGTCATCTTTTAACGTTCATTGCATAGCTATTAATCATCTTACAAGATCATGGATTATATCAAGTACTAGCACATCTACACCAAATGCATATCAAGTAGGTAACAAGGCATACAGGTAACAATCATCTATGATTTTGCTAAGGTCGACAAGGTGATAGCATGCATATGATATATATGTGTAATTATAAGTGAATAGGTAACAAGGATGATCCCAAGTTATACTTGCCTTGCTCAAAGCTCTCCTGAGCCTACTGGTCTTCAAAGGCTTGGTCTTGATCACCAACGTACGGCTCACCGTCTATTCCCAAACATCAATCAACAACACGCAATCCAATGTAGACAATCATACACGAAACAAACAAGATATAATTAGAACAATACACCAAACAGTAGTAAATACCCCCCAAGGGGTATCTTTCTATCTCGGCCGCAGGATCTTGATCCGACGGTCGAGGGCGCTCCCAGGGCAACGGCGGGCCGGCGGCCGGCCGGACGCAGGCGCCGGTGCAGTGGCGCCATGGCCACCACCGTGAAACTCGCCGGCGTTCGCAGGTTTCTCGATTCCCAGCACCAAACTCCGAAAGAAAAACACCGGAGGGACGAGGAGCTCACCGCGAACGTACCTAGGGGCTTGGCTCGGGCCGAGAGAGGGCGAGACACTTGGTTTGCGACGGAGGAACACGCTCGGCTCGGAGAGATCCACTGCGTCACGGATGAACGAAACTAGGGCTCGTTTTTGCGGCGCGATGGGAAAAACGGGTGCGGGCGAAGCTTGAGGCATATATAGGGGTTTAATTCCACAAAACCGGCAAGGAAATCGCAAGGTTCGGGTTCGACATCGGGGAGGAAACTCCCCCTGCGCGCGTCACGGCGGGGAAGAAGAAGGAAAGGTGTGAGGGTGAGGCTGACGTGCGGGGCCCGACTGGCGGTGAGAGAAGGAGGAAGGGAGGGGAGGCGCGCGCGTGGGGCGGCCGGGTTGCTGGGCTCGGGGGAAAACTGGGCCACGTTAGCGGGCCGAGGCGCGGGGTAGGGGAGAAGAAGGAGCAGGCCGGGGGGGGTGAGGGGAGCTGGGCCTCGGCCTGGATCCCAGGGGCTTTCTTTTTTTATTTCTAATTTCTTTTCTGTTTTGTTTTATTCTTTTTTTTTCAAAGCCTTTTTCAAAAATTATTTTGAGGTCAATTAAATACAAACCAAATACAATCAACACAAAATAAAATATGTCTCAGCATGAATGCACAAAATCATGTTACTAAGCTTATGATAAATTTTAATTTCCACAAAAATTGTTTATTTGCTACATTAAATGCTCACTAAAATTCATAAATAATTCAAATTAAATCCTATTAATTAAATATTAAATTTTTGGGTGTTACAAATTCTACCCCCCTTAAAAGAATCTCGTCCTCGAGATTGAGCAGTGCATAAACAACCATTGTGGATATGATTCTCTCCAACCATCCTCTTTTTCCCAAGTTGCTTCTATCTCTAAATTCCAATTCCATTGTACTAGCAATCTCTATGTCTCTAGTCAGGTAGCATACCTGGCAACTTGTCTGAAAATTCATCTGGGAGCTTATTCACAACACGGTCCTGAAGATCAACATCATCAGCCAGCTGATTCACTGTAGCTGTGGGTGGAGCCTGCACTGCTACATCCACACTGATTCTCTCTCCCTTGGGTGTTGTCACAACTACTACTTTCTCCTTGCACTTAATCTCCGTAGCAAATTTCTTCATCCAATCCAAACCCAAAATTACATCTATGCCTGAGGTTCTCATAACCATAGGACTAACCGGGAAATCTACCCCCCTTAAAGAAAGATTTGCTGAGGGGCAACAATAAGAAACTGGTATAGTCCCTCCCGGTGAGTTTACTAGCATATGAGTTTTCATGGCAACTAGTGGAATGCTATGAACTCTAACAAATGCTTGTGATATGAATGTATGCGAAGCTCCAGAATCAAATAAGACTGTAGCGGGGATAGAGTTGATACTGAACGTACCCATCATAATCTCTTGTCCCTCTTGTACTGTCTCTGCAGCCACATGGTTCACCTTTGCTCCATGAGAATTAGACTTTTGCTTGTTGTTCTGCTGGTTGAATCTCTCCGGGCAATCATATGACATATGACATTCTTTCCCACAGCGAAAACACCTAGTAGGGGTATTTGGAGCACTTCTCTTCATAGAGGTGGCATTTGAATTTCCTGAGCGGTGAATCTGCTGACCACTCTGCTGTTGATTAGGATTACGCTGAGGTTGTTGGTTGCGATCCCATTGACCAACCGGTCCCTAGAACCTCTATTGATCGCCTTGCTGTTAATTGAAACGTTGGCGGTTGTTGCCTCCAGAACCTTGTGCTAGCATTCTTCTCTTCTTATCCTGGCCTTTGCGCATGTTATCCAACACAATAGCACGGTTCACTAAAGCCTGGAAGGTAGGATATGTGTTTCCAGCTAGTTGCAACCTAAGTTCATAGTAGAGACCTTTTATGAAGAGACGTTGTTTGTCAGCATCCTCTCTAACTTCGTTTGGGGCATAGCGAGCCAACTGCTCAAACATGTCATGATACTCAGCCACAGACATAGAACCCATCCTGAGATATCTGAATTCTTCCTGCTTGAGCTCCATCATTCCTTCATTGATATGCCGTGCTCTAAAGTCTCTGCAAAACTCTAACCAAGTGACAGGAGGAGTATTGTTGGGACGAGCAGCTTGATATGACTCCCACCATGTTTGAGCTGCCCCTTGAAGCTGTCCAGAAGCATACAACACCTTCTCCAAGTCAATTCACTGTGCTATGTTCAGTTGCCTCTCCACAGCACGTAACCAATCATCTGCCTCCATGGGATCATCTGAGTGTGTAAAGACTGGGGGTCTTCCCTTCATAAACTCCCCCCGCTTATCTCTCACATGAACAGGTGGTGGTGTTGGTGGTGGTTGCTGCTGTAGGTGCTGCATGAAAACGTGCATCATCTCATTTTGAGTTTGCATAAGTTCCTCCACAGTAATTGGATCATTGGCACCATTGCCATTGCCACGGCCTCTGCCTCTGCCTCTTCCCCTTGCTGCCATCTGCATTCCAAGGTATAGAATCATGTCTTAGTAACGTCCAACATGACAATTACAAAAGTTAACAGAATCTGAAATTTTCTGGGTAACATCCAACATCAGCAGATCAGAAGATCAGCCATATCTCGAGTTCCTAAATTCAAAAGGTTACATGCGGTACACCGTTGGAAAGATAAAGAAATTATCTACAACTTTCATTTAGACCATATTAACAGATTCTGTGGTTAATTTAGTCAAAACTGGGCATAACCAAAATTGTTCCAGAATTCAAGACTGCGCAGAAACCTCATCTTTGAACAGCCATAACTCACAGCTCATAACATATAATATTGTCATTCTTGAGGCATTGGAAAGATATCAAAGTCCACTTGTTCCCAGAAAAATTTGATGAACATTGCACGAACAGATTTTGAATTACACCAGATTGATTGCAGACCGCTCCAAAAACAGTAAGGACAGAAACAGGATTTTAACCAAACCCAACTATTTATTTCATTAATCCTTATGCCTTAGGCCTATAAACTAAATGAAATTGTAGAGAAAATCCACAAGATCATCACACTCATTACAAAGATCCAAATCAATCATGAACATAATAACAAACCAAACCAAGCATCAAAGGTTCACACTTCAAGCATTGACTCAACTTGCAGTGCTATCGTTCTCTTACTATTAAGGGTAAGATCCTGAAACACCTATTTCAAAGACGCCAGAAGGTGGTAAGAAAAAGGTTCTAAAAGCATATCAAGCAAGGAGTGGGGATGAGAACAAGTCTTTAAAATAAGCAACAAGGTGAAGATGAATAGCAATGAAAAGGGTATAGGATAAGAGAAAATATCAAGGTTTATAGAACAAGGATTTTGTAGCAATTTCAAAACCGTAAGACGACCAATTTCTAACTAGGCTTGCATCCGACAGTCAACAAAGCTTTGATACCAATTTGTCACACCCATATTTTAAGAACAAAATAGGATGCATAAAAGACTCATATGTGCCCCAGAAACAGTCGCACACATAAGTAGACAAATCTCAAATGTACCATTGCAGTGTTTATTATATAGCGGAATATAATATATCACATAGTCTCATACAAAGATGATAGCATAAAGTAAACAACGCTCTCGACGGAAGCTCCACACAGGGACAGCATTGACTGGTTGACTCCAAACCTAGTACTCATAACGGTAATCCTCATTCCAGTCATCTTCATTATCATATCCTGAGGTGTTGCGAAATTGCAAGAGTGAGCACATATCATACTCAACAAGTATAACCAGGGGTTCATTGTTGGGTATTTTAAACGTAAACAGAAAAATCCGCAAGCGCACGGATACCGATGTAGCCTTCACCCGAGAGTATTCCAGAGTATCGATTTTCCACAGGGAACGTGAGTGTACTAATTAAGATCCAAGATCGCCCAAGGATAACTATATGATTATTTTTGGTGGGAAGAGAGGAAGTTTCCTGAGAGTTCTCTAGTTGATCTAAAAATCAAGAATTACTTCAAGATTATCTATTTCAGGACATCAGAACACTAACCACAGAAAGAGATGAGAAGGGGGCTAGGAAGCTCCGACTACGGTCCTACAAACACCGATCCGAACGAGGTGGAATACGTCGACCGATAGGGCTATCACTACCCTAAGGCTACCACAACAATCCACAGGATTGGGTGCAATTCCAGGTAATTGCAAGACTAAACACCACATCTAATCTATTAATTACTACTCTAATGTTTCAAAGATTAGAGCACTTGATGCAAGCGGGAATCCAATAAATAACTTGAATGTAAATAAAAGTAATTAAAGAACTCAAGGATTATGAATTGAAGAACCTGGAGAACGATGAAGAATGAACCAGTTGCTGCAAAAGTATAATGTTGAGGAAGATCCGACAGATCTGGCTCCTCCTCCGCTCTCCTCTTCTCTCTTCCTATTTTCTAGATTACAACTAGAACTAACTAGAACTAGAACTAGAGGAACTAGAACTAGAACTAGATGAACTAGAACTAGATCTAGATGAACTAGAGGTAGAACTAGAAGAACTAGAGGGATCCTCTCTACTTGGATGAAGAATTGAAACCCTAGCTTTGATTCTGTAGAAGAGGTATGATCTCTAGGGGCCAGGGGGTCTGGTTTTATAGTCCCTTCAAGTGAATCTGGTCCGTCGGATCAAACCGACATTGATCGTGTGGTTTTCCTTGAAGTATTAGGTCGGTGGAGCACGATCCCCGAGCTTCACCCTGATTGGTCCAGGGGGGAGGGCGGGCGCCCAGTAAGGGAGGGCGGGCGCCCAGTGCCCGGCCCCGTCACGTCTCCCGTTCGGTCCTGTGGCTTCTAGAGTCTTCTAGATGGTAGATAATTGCGCGTCAAGTTAATATCCCTATGTAAACCCGACATGTGGGCCTTTCTTCCGTATTTCCTGATAACCCCCTGCAGAAATAGACAAACACCAAAACTTGTGGAATTCTGTTAGATAAAACCCTAAGTCTAGGTGTTAGTTGCATTTGGATCCTTTTCCCTGATTAGTTGATGGTTAAATGTGAGCATTAAGGACCGTCAACAAGCTCTCCCAAGCTTAACCTTTGCTCGTCCCTGAGCAAAGATGGACTCAAGAGTTTCTGCAGTGGTTTCATGCCTTAAACGTACACATGCGTTCAAACAAGATCTCATCTCTGAGTTAGGGTAAACTGTTAAGACTTAAAACTTACTCATATTACCTTTCACCATAGGGCTTGCAACCGTCACTTGTGTCTTGAGCAGTTAAAAGATAGAACGGTCTAGTCAAGCACCATGTCTCTTATTCTAGATCAGCTATAGCTCTGGAGTTTTTGTAGATTTTCAAATAAAACTCAGAGATTCCTTGTATGACTCTCTCTAGTCTCTCTTTTGTGGTATTTCTAGATCCTTACCAAGGTAGTAAAGGTGTATGCCTTCTCTCAAAGTATGTGGTATTTTTGGTATGAGGCATAGTGACATTGCCTTCTCTCTCACCCTACTCTAATAAGGCTTTTGATATCTGGAGCTCATAGGTGGGAGACAGCTAATACATACTTACAAGATATTTATTGCATAGTCAAACCATGGATCCAGAAGAACAAGTCAATAAGTCAAATCAAGATGTGCATGTGTGGCGAATGAATGGTGTATGGTGATGATGGTGATAACAATGGTGAAAGTCTAATTCTACTTTTGCTCATTTGAGGGGGTACATACCTTTCTTGCTCTTTTGAAACTTTTTGAGGAGAATGAGATGCTCTATATTTTCTTTTTCTTTTCTCTCAGGTGGGTATCTTGTTCCCCTAATTCTACTGTCGGACACTTGTCCATTTTTACCTCTCGTCTCACTTTTTCTTTTCTTTCGAGGTTCCGGGCACTTGCCCCTTTTTATTTCCTCGTATCTCTCTTTTTTTAGAGCACTCATCTCTTGAAATAATGTAGCAAGTGGTAGTAACCAAGATAACTTGAGCATTTATTTCACATGGGAAAACAGAAATATTTTTGGCTATTCTCTCCCTGATTAGGAGTAGAATATTTTTTGGTGGTTCTGGAGATGGAAATGGGTGGATATATGTGGATGCGTACTTCCAGAGTAGAAGCAGCATGTGTGAGTGAACGTGCAAGTGAATCTTGACTTAACCACATGACAAGCTCCTAAGGGTCTACACAGCTTGACCACACTCAATGCTCATAAGCAGTAAAAAGTAAATGTGTGGCTCAAAGTCTAGCAAGCATGTATATATGGTTGTGGTAGGAATTTAAACTCTCATCATACAGGAACTCATCATGCAACATTTTAAAGATTTTCAAAGATAAAATTCTCCAGAATTCTAGCATCTCTAGGAACAGATAAACAACAGCTCAACCTTCCCATATCGTATCCGTTAACGACTTAGACTTTTAGATCAAGTACTCTCCCCACAAGTTCAGGTTTAGAGAAAATCTTAATTAATATCAGTCATGCCTAAACTTAAGAGAGATTTCAATTTTTTAGAACTAATCATGGCAGAGCAACTATTCATCATTTACATGTGAGAGCTTATCATGAGGGTTCAAACTTTATTTATTTATTCATTTAGCAAACTAAGCAAAGATATATATATAAGCACAAAATCTTTATTTGGGTTTTTATGATTATGCATCTTTTTATTATTTGAGTAAAGTATAAACGTGAGTAGAACACTTAGCTGGATAAATAGAGGTGCTCTCCCCCAAGCTGGATTTGACGCAATTTCTTCTGATGTAGCTAGCAGGTGACGGAGGTGTATTTGAATGTCGGCAGCACCCTGACAGCAATTAGGATGTCCTCCGTCTGCTAGTCTTCTTTGATCCTTGAATTCTGTGGAGCTCAAATAGACAACAAAGCTTTGTGGAACTAGTTAAGTGTTAGCATAAATATCTAGCCTTTATCATGTTGAGCCTCCTCAATAAATGTTACTTTAGTAGGATCATAAATTTATTTTTATAATTTTATTTTTATAGGACAGGAATATATTTATTTTATTTTTATGCCACCACAGTGAATGTACTTATGGGTTTTATGCCATGAGCATACTCACATGGGGCTTACTATTTTTAACATTTTTTATTTTCTTTTCAAGATGATATGAACCTGATTAACTAAGCAAACTATTGAAAATAATTGAAAGGAAAAAGATAGCTACCAAGTTTACCTCTTGGGAAGGCGTTCGGTGTTTTTAAGTCCTCTGAATGGGACTCTCCGTTTTCTCAGTCGTCCTGGGATTCGCTAGATGGCGTAGTCGGTGGTTCCGGCGGCGCCTGCTCTTCATGTATAACTATCTTCTCTCTACACACCTGACTTGGTGCTACGGTCTCCTCAGGACAGTTCTGTTCAAGCTGTATGTCTTCAGGCTTTACTACTTCTCCTTCGTAGTCTGCCCATCCATCCTTGATGATTTGCCTCCTCTGGTTGCGGTTGCGTCGTCTTCTTCTTGTCCTGACCTGCTTAGAGTCTTCAACTATATAGTTAGGGTCAGTAAAATAGCGGCGTACCTTCTCAGAGGGGAAGTGCATGTGGACTTCTTCGGTTTCAATGTAGATGATTGCTTTAACGGTGCTGAGGAACGGTCTTCCAAGGATGATGGGTGGATCATACTTGTCTTCAATCTTTCGGAATGTCTCATCTGCCATCTGGAGCTGAATGTATGTCGGTTTCAGGGGCATAGTTCCGAATAGGAGCTGATAGGTGACTAGGTCGTCTTTTTGGTCAGGAACGGTGACTTAAGTCAACGGTCTTGACCTCCTTGAACTGCAGTGACCATCTTAGCTGACTTGGTCCACATTTGCTTGTTCCTGTTCCTCCTGTTGGTCCTTCCTTGGTTCATGTCAGGATTGCTCTAAGATTTGTGTAGTCTTGTTCTTGAAGGAAAACGTCTCCGTCCTTCCCCTGATGTAGAAACTGATCTTGGCAGCACTAGCGTAGATGACAGCTCCCGAGGTGTTCAGGAATGGCCTCCCTAGGATGATGGGTGCCCTCTCATCAGTATCAGTCTCTATCACCACGAAGTCTGCTGGAGCGTATAAGGTACCAACTCGGACGTAGAGGTTCTTCAATATTCCCTTTGGGAAACTTAGTGTCTGATCTGCAAGCTGCAAACACATGGTTGTTTCTAGGAAAGGATGTGTAAAGAATTTTTCATAGAGTACCCTGAGCATAATGTTGACGCTGGAGCCAAAGTTGCAGACTGCTTCTAGGAAGTCCACCATGCCGATGGAGATCGGGATGACGGGACGTCCTGGATTGTATCTCTTGACCGGCAGAAGGTCAGTATTTACTTCCACAACAGGGTTACTCCAGTAGTTACGTCCTCAAGCATCTCAGGGCAGTGATTGCCTGAGTGTCTAGTATCTCCAGTGTGTTTGTGCTCGTAGATCTAGGTTCTTCACTTGGTGGAGTCTGGGAGTTATAAAAGTCCTTCATATTTTGCTCGAAGTGTACCTGCTCATAGAGACAAGGTAGAGATCAAGTGCATGGGCCCTGTTGGTGGAAAACACCAACAAAACCAAAAGTGTATTTGTTCTTCTCTAACCTCAAGCATAGTGAGCAAGACAAAGTTGATGGATAATAAAATCATGAGTGTAGTATTTAACATTTGTCAGATTAGATTGCTCAACCTTATGGAAAGATAATCTATCTATATATATGTTTTGTTTATATCTTCCAAAGATTGAGTGTGCAACATTTTAGCTAATATGATTAGGAGTGTGGAATCACAAAGGTGGAAGGACTAAACATGTTGAATCGATTGGGTTGATTAATCTAGAGTTGTAGATCATACATGTTTGTCTCTTTTATTCATGTGAACGCCAGAACCAAGGAGAAGGTTATAGAAGTGATAGTCAAGTACTTTAAGATGTTACCTTACTTGAAGAGTGTCACACCCATATTTTAAGAACAAAATAGGATGCATAAAAGACTCATATGTGCCCCAGGAATAGTCGCACACATAAGTAGACAAATCTCAAATGTACCATTGCAGTGTTTATTACATAGCGGAATATAATAAAACCACCTAGTCTTATACATAAATGATAGCATAAAGTAAACAACGCTCTCGACGGAAGCTCCACACAGGGACACTGTTGACTGGTTGACTCCAAACCTAGTACTCATAACGATAATCCTCATTCCAGTCATCTTCATTATCATTTCCTGAGGTGTTGGGAAATTGCAAGAGTGAGCACATATCGTACTCAACAAGTATAACCAGGGGTTCATGAGGCTCAAGTAGCTGACACTGGTTTGACTGCATTTAGCTTTTAATAGTGGATAGCATGTTCATAATTAAATAGCAATTGTCAAGGTAGCATAAATAATCCCATAACCACATGATCAATGTATACAAGAATTAAGAATAACACATATAAACAACATAATAAGCCATCATTTATTATCATTATTCACGTTCATCAGTGTCCATTTATTCCGTCAGTTTTCCGGGCCGCCCGTATCCGTGGGCACGGCTAGTATACCAGATTTAACACTCTGCAGAGGTTGTACATCTTTACCCATGAGTCGTGATTTACCCTTTTGCCCGAGGCCCGTCGACCTCTTAGCTCACTTCCAAGGAAAACCGGCAGGGTTCACTATGAAGTCTTTCAAAAGTTCGTCTAACATGTTAGGGCCGCAAGGTTTCCTTTGCGCGCAGATATAGATACCCCCCTTCCAAATGGCACAATGACGCGCAGCCTATACACATAAGGACAGGGGCTCGCACTATACCCAAAACGGTTCAGCCCCTCCGCCCTTTCGGGTAACCTCTAACAAGCTAGAAAAGGTCTTCATACTGAGCTAAAGCCAGAGCCATTATAGCCCTCATGGTTGCACTGTTGTCCCGGTTATCACTTACAGATAAATCATCAAGTGGCTAAAAAGTCATTTTTATCATTTATTACTTAACATTAATCTAGTCACAGGATCATGGTCACAGAATATAAAACCCAAATGCTATACTTGCCTTGCTCAAAGCTCTCCTGAGCTTGCTGGTCCTCAAAAGCTTGGTCTTGGTCACCAACGTACGGCTCACCGTCTAATCCCAATCATCAATCAACAACACGCATTCCAATGTAGACAATCATACACGAAGCAAACAAGATATAATTAGAGCAATACACCAAACAGTAGTAAAACAAATGTAAAAGTTTATCAAAATATTCTACGCAGCGCTACGATCACACAAACGTAAAGTTCACGAAAATCGGATTTAAAACGTAGAAGTTATGAATTTTCTAAGATTTCTATAGAGAAATAATTAATTAAATAGAACCAGGAAATTAAAAAGTTTCAAAACAGTAAACTAATATTTCTAACATGTAGATATCGTAAATACGAATCCAACGGAATTTGAATGGACAAAAACGGAGTTAAAATGAGCATTTTATAAGCAAAACAAATCTAGTGGCAATTCTGTAATTTCTGGAAAGCGCCTTTGAAACTCAGCTGACAGAAATACGCTTTTGAAACTGGAAAGCGTAAACTCCTCCAGGGCGCCAGGACCGCGGGTTTAAATAAGAGGAAGCCGAGGGTCTCTTTAAGAGTTTTCACCCCGAAGGGGTATCTTTTAATCACGATCGTCGATTTGCAAACGGACGGCTGGTATTCGATCTGGGCGGGGCTGGCCGGCCTCCTCGCCGGAGTTCACCAAAGCGACGCTGCGGTTCACCAAAAACAACACCGAAGGCACTGGAGTGAAGAGAAAGGAATGGCGAGCTCACCACGGAGGTCGGCTCGGCCCGGGAAGGAGCAGTTGCGCGCGGCGGCGGTAGGAGTTCACGGCGAGATCCAAACTCCGAAGAACGCGACGGCTAGGGCTCGGATAGAACTCCGTGGATGCGAAAGGGGTCTCTCGGGGTGCTTAGGAACTTTATAGAGGTTTGATTCCTCAAAAAAGGCAAGGGATCGCGGGATTACGGTTTTGGCTCGGGAAAGAAGCTTCCCCTGCTCGCGACACAGCTGGGAAGAAGAAGGAAGGTGGGATAGGGGAGACTGACGCGCGGGGCCCGGTTGGCGGTGAGAGAGGAGAGGGAGCGCACCTGCCTGGGCCGTTTGGGCCGCTGCGGTGCGGTGGGGGAAAAGGGAAGCGGGCCGGGGAAAAGGGATTAGGCCCAGGGGGTTGGCTGGGTTTTCTTTTTTTTATTTTATTTTCCAAAGCATTTTCACAAGTGAATTTGAAGCAAATTCATTCAAACCAAAAAGCCAAAAGCACAGAATTAAATATGCTCCAGCATGAATGCATAACATGTTTCTGAACTTATGAGGAGTTTTAATTTTCACAAAATTATTTGTTTGCTAGATTCAAATGCCCACAAAAACACTTAATTAAATTAAATTAAATCCTATAAACTGAAAATCAGTATTTCGGGTGTTACAAACTCTACCCCCCTTAAAAGAATCTCGTCCTCGAGATTGAACAGAACTTACTCAAACAAATATGAATACGATTTTCTCAGATCATCCTCTCTTTCCCAAGTTGCCTCTGCTTCCGAATGTCGATTCCACTGTACTTTGCACATTCTGATGACCCGACTTCTGGTGACTCTCTCAGCTGTCTCCAATATTTTGACCGGATACTCCTCATAAGTGAGATCACCTTTAACAGAAAGTTCTTCCAATGGTAATTGCTCCTCAGGTACACGCAAACACTTCTTGAGTTGTGACACATGGAACACATCGTGCACGCCAGATAAACTTTCAGGCAACTCTAACTGATACGCTACTTCTCCACACCTTTGCAAAACTTTAAACGGACCAACATACCTTGGAGCTAGCTTTCCCTTCATATTAAACCTCTTCACACTCCGCATAGGTGACACTTTTAGATAGACATAATCACCTTCCTCGAAAGCTAGTTCTCTCCTACGTGTATCTGCATAACTTTTCTGACGAGACTGAGCAACTCTCAGATTATCCCGGATGGTTCGCACTTGTTGTTCTGCATGTCTAAGCACATCCGTACCAAACACCTGAGTTTCTCCTGTCTGATTCCAAAACAAAGGTGTCCTGCACTTCCGACCATATAGTGCCTCGAACGGTGCCATCTTAAGACTTTGTTGATAGCTGTTATTGTAGGAGAATTCTGCATATGGCAAACTCTTATCCCAACTAGTCCCATACTGCAAGGCACAAGCTCTCAACATATCTTCCAATATCTGATTGATCCTCTCAGTCTGTCCATCTGTCTGTGGATGATACGCGGTACTGAAATTCAACTTGGTTCCCAATGAGTCATGCACTGCTTTCCAAAAAATAGAGGTAAACTGAGTGCCTCTATCAGATACAATCTTCTTAGGCACTCCATGCAAACAAACTATCCGCTCCATGTACAACTCTGCTAGTCGAGCTCCTGAATCAGTGGTTTTGACTGGCAAGAAGTGAGCAACTTTAGTCAATCGATCCACTATTACCCATATTGAATCATATCCTCTCTGTGTACGAGGTAAACCCACTATGAAATCCATGCCTACTTCTTCCCACTTCCACTCAGGAATCTTCATTGGTTGCAACAGTCCAGCTGGCCTCTGGTGTTCAGCCTTCACTCGCTGACAAGTATCACACAAAGCAACATATTCGGCCACATCTCTCTTTAAGCCATACCACCAGTACTTCTGTTTCAGATCTAGATACATCTTAGTACTACCAGGATGAATGGAATATGCTGACTCATGAGCCTCTCTCAGAATCATATCACGAATAGCCTTCACTTCTGGAACGCATATCCTTTTTCCAAACCATAGTACACCATTGTCATCTATTCTGAATCCTGGTGCTTTGCCTAGTACCACATTCTGTGCTATCTCCTTCAGTTTCTCATCTTCCAACTGTCCTTTCAATATCTCTTCCTCTAGAGTAGGAGTGACCTCAATCTCCATAGCATTTACTACGATTCCCAAGTTCAAATATGCAAATTCAGCACACAACTCTTCAGATTCAGGTGTCGCCCGAAGCTCATTAGCATGTTTCTTTCTGCTAAGTGCATCGGCTACGACGTTCGCCTTCCCAGGATGATAATGCACTTCCAAATCATAATCCTTTATCAGTTCCAACCATCTTCGTTGCCTCAAGTTCAAGTCGGTCTGGGTGAAGATATACTTCAAACTCTTATGATCAGTATATATGTCACTTTTATGCCCAATCAAATAGTGTCTCCAAATCTTGAGTGCATGAACCACAGCTGCTAACTCCAAATCATGAGTAGGATAATTCAGTTCATGTTTCCTCAACTGTCTGGATGCATAAGCAACAACTCTACCTTCTTGCATAAGAACACAACCCAAACCCAGACGAGAAGCATCACAATAGATAGAGAAACTCTTACTCAGATCTGGCAATACCAACACAGGTGCAGTAGTCAATCTCTTCTTAAACTCCTCAAAACTAGCTTGACACTTATCAGTCCATACAAACTTAGCATTCTTCTCCAACAAAGCAGTCATAGGCTTTGCAAGTTTTGAGAACCCTTCAATGAATCTACGATAGTAACCAGCTAGACCAAGAAAACTGCGAATTTCGCTTACATCTGTAGGTGGTTTCCAATTCAACACATCTTTCACCTTACTAGGATCCACTGCAATACCACCATTAGAGACAACATGGCCAAGAAAAGAAACTTCCTCCAACCAAAACTCGCATTTACTACGCTTAGCATACAACTTATGTTCTCTAAGTTTTTGTAAGACCAATCTCAGATGTTCAGCATGTTCTTCCTTGGTTTTAGAGAATACCAGAATGTCATCAATAAAGACCACCACAAACTTATCAAGATACTCCATAAATACTTTATTCATCATGTACATAAAGTAAGCTGGTGCATTGGTCAAACCAAAAGACATAACTGTATACTCATATAACCCATACCTTGTTGTGAAAGCTGTCTTTGGTATGTCTGAATTCTGAATCTTCAATTGATGATAACCAGAACGCAGATCAATCTTAGAGAACACACAAGCACCTCTTAGCTGATCAAATAAGTCATCAATCCTAGGCAATGGATATTTATTCTTGATAGTGACCTCATTAAGTGACCGATAATCAACACACATCCTCTGACTACCATCCTTCTTATCAACAAAGATAACTGGTGCACCCCATGGTGATGAACTAGGACGAATGAACCCTTTATCTTGCAATTCCTTAATTTGTTTCTTAAGTTCTTCTAGTTCTTTAACCCCCATTCTATATGGTCTTTTAGCTATGGGTGCAGTACCAGGTAGTAACTCAATAATAAATTCAATGTCTCGGTCAGGTGGCATACCTGGCAATTCATCTGGAAAGACATCCGGAAACTCATCCACTACCAGATTCGGAGGATCAACATCATCAGTCAGTTGGTTCACTTTAGCTGTGAGTGGTGCTTGCATTGTTACATCAACACTGATTCTTTCTCCCTTTGGTGTTGTCAGAGCCACTACTCTCTCTTTGCAATTAATATTTGTCGCATGTTGCTTCATCCAATCCAAACCCAAGATCACATCTATGCCTGAAGTTCTCATAACCATGGGACTGATAGGAAAATCTACCCCCCTTAAAGAAAGACTTGCGGAGGGGCAACATAAAGAAACTGGTATAGTCCCACCCGGTGAATTAACTAGCATAGGAGTTTTCATTGCAACTAGTGGAAGGCTATGAACTCTAACAAATGCTTGTGATATGAATGTATGCGAAGCTCCAGAATCAAATAAAACTGTAGCAGGGATAGAGTTGATGCTGAACGTACCCATCATGATCTCTGGTCCCTCCTGAACTGTCTCTGTAGCCACATTATTCACTGTTGCCGCATAAGCAGCAGTCTTCTGGTTGTTGTTCGGTTTGTTGAGCTTCTCCGGGCAATCATATGACATGTGTCCCTCTTTCCCACAACGGAAACACCTGGTAGGAATGTTAGAAGCACTTCTTTTTGTGGAGTTGGCATTTGAGTTTCCTGAGCGAGGTGTCTGCTGACCATGCTGCTGTTGATTGTAGTTACGTTGTTGGAATGAAGGACGTTGGTTCCCACTCTGCGACTGATTCTGGAAACGCTGGGGTTGCTGGTTACGGTTCCACTGACTAACTGGTCCCTGGAACCTCTGCTGATGGCCTTGATGAGAACTGAAACGCTGACGGTTGTTGCTCCCAGATCCTTGTACCAGCATCCTTCTCTTCTTATCCTGACTCTTCCGCATATTATCAAGCACGATAGCACGATTCACAAGAGCTTGAAAGGTAGGATAAGTGTTTCCTGCCAACTGCAACCTGAGTTCATAGTACAAGCCTTTCATGAACAAGCGCTGCTTATCAGCATCTTCCCTGACTTCATTCGGGGCATAGCGAGCCAACTGTTCAAACGTGTCATGATATTCTGCCACTGTCATGGAGCCCATCCGGAGTGATCTGAATTCTTCCTGTTTGAGCTCCATCATTCCCTCATTTATGTGTCGAGCTCTGAAGTCCCTACAGAATTCCAGCCATGTGACAGGAGGAGCATTGTTGGGACGAGCAGCTTGATACGACTCCCACCATGTCTGAGCTGCACCTTGAAGCTGTCCAGAAGCATACAACACCTTCTCCAAGTCATTGCACTGTGCTATGTTTAGCTGCCTCTCCACAGCACGTAACCAATCATCTGCCTCCATGGGATCAGCTGAGTGTGTAAATACCGGAGGTCTTCCCTTCATAAACTCTCCACGCTTGTCCCTCACATGAACAGGTGGTGGTGTTGGTGGAGGTTGTTGCTGCAGGTGCTGCATGAAAACGTGCATCATCTGATTTTGGGTTTGCATGAGTTCCTCCACGGTGATTGGGGCATTGCCACCATTGCCATTGTCATTGCCATTGCCACGGCCTCTGCCTCTGCCTCTTCCCCTTGCTGCCATCTGCATTCCAAGGTATATAAACACATCTTAGTAATGTCCAACATGACAATTACAAGAGTTAACCGAATCTGAAATTTTCTGGGTAATATCCCACATCAGCAGATCAGAAAATCAGTAATATCTCGAGTTCCAGAATTCAAAAGGATACATGCTGTACACCGTTGGAAAGATAAAGAAATTTTCTACAACTTTCATTTAGATCATATTACCAGATTCCAACGTGAGGTTAACCAAAAACTGGGTACAACCGAAACTGTTCCAGAATTCCAGACTGCGCAGAAACCTCAACTTTAAACAGTCATAACTCACAGCTCATAATAGATAATATGGTCATTCTTGCGGCATTGGAAATATATGAAAGTCTACTTTTTCCCAGAAAAATTTGATGAACATTGCACGAGCAGAATTTGATTTATTCCAGAATCATTGCAGACTGCTCCAGAAAACAGCAAAAGACAGAAACAGGATATGACCCCAACCCACTATTTATTCATGTTCTTACTTAAGGTTCTTAACTAGGGAACTTGTGGACATGCCCACAAAGTCCCAGCACTCATTACAAAAATCCAAATCACACATATTCATAATAACAAATCAGCAAGCACACCAAGTTCACGCCACAATAGCAAAAGACTCGAAATACTCGTAAACTACTAACGTTCCTATTACATATGGGTTCTTTTCTATTCCTCGGGTGCAGCATCCTTCAAGATGGGTTCAACATGCAGCCTCTTATGAAGTTTGGGGCGGCCTAACTCCGCTCGAAGGTCATCCGCTTCCCTTTGCTCTTTCTCCAACAGCTTCCTCTCACGGTGTAGTTCATTCTCCAACTCTATCACCTTGAGTGTCAGCTCATAAGTCAACTCCACTTGTGCTTGAAGCTTTGGTTGTGAAGCATCTGCAACTTCTATGGCCCAAGTCATCTTCTCTGGTACAAAGCGAGGATAGTGGTATGTTGCATTATACTGAACATCCTCAAAACGTCTACCACGGTAAAAGACCAAGGCCTGGTAAGCTGCATCTGCCATGCTCTCTCTCATCGTGTCCCGGCTGATTCGAGCGATGTGTTTTGATTCCACCTTTCGAATCCCCTTGGTGGCATCCAGTGTCTTGACTATCAGCTCTGCATCCCAAAGTGATCTCCTCAGCGGGTGTTTGTGCTCAGTGCAGTTATACTCCAGTGTGGCTTGCAAATCCGGGTAATGGTGTTTCAATGTTAACACCAAATTCTCATGGAAGAAGGCCTTGGGATCTGCTTCTGGAATCCACAGCTCAGTAGTCCATCCCATCCTTGCATTAGCAGACTGTGGTGGAGGTAGATCTTGCATCTCCTCATCCTCAGGTCCTTCCTCCTGAGCTTCCACCCTTGATTCCTCATCCTCCAGCTCAGGAACTCCATCCACACGTTGTCCTCCTAGGTTGAACATGGCACGGTACTCCTCAGCAGCCATGCGTGCAGCACTGCGGGTACGAGGCGGCATCTACAAAAAGTTTTTAGACATAGATCAGATGGATGCAATAATTTCACAATAGAGCAAGATAGAGAAGCATAACTTTTAGCAAATAACAAGACCATGGTGGGAAGCATGAAGTAAGTAAAGTAAGGACCTAAATTTTTGACCCTTTGCTAACTAGGTTTGCGTCCTACAGTCAACAAAGCTTTGATACCAATTTGTCACACCCATATTTTAAGAACAAAATAGGATGCATAAAAGACTCATATGTGCCCCAGGAATAGTCGCACACATAAGTAGACAAATCTCAAATGTACCATTGCAGTGTTTATTACATAGCGGAATATAATAAAACCACCTAGTCTTATACATAAATGATAGCATAAAGTAAACAACGCTCTCGACGGAAGCTCCACACAGGGACACTGTTGACTGGTTGACTCCAAACCTAGTACTCATAACGATAATCCTCATTCCAGTCATCTTCATTATCATTTCCTGAGGTGTTGGGAAATTGCAAGAGTGAGCACATATCGTACTCAACAAGTATAACCAGGGGTTCATGAGGCTCAAGTAGCTGACACTGGTTTGACTGCATTTAGCTTTTAATAGTGGATAGCATGTTCATAATTAAATAGCAATTGTCAAGGTAGCATAAATAATCCCATAACCACATGATCAATGTATACAAGAATTAAGAATAACACATATAAACAACATAATAAGCCATCATTTATTATCATTATTCACGTTCATCAGTGTCCATTTATTCCGTCAGTTTTCCGGGCCGCCCGTATCCGTGGGCACGGCTAGTATACCAGATTTAACACTCTGCAGAGGTTGTACATCTTTACCCATGAGTCGTGATTTACCCTTTTGCCCGAGGCCCGTCGACCTCTTAGCTCACTTCCAAGGAAAACCGGCAGGGTTCACTATGAAGTCTTTCAAAAGTTCGTCTAACATGTTAGGGCCGCAAGGTTTCCTTTGCGCGCAGATATAGATACCCCCCTTCCAAATGGCACAATGACGCGCAGCCTATACACATAAGGACAGGGGCTCGCACTATACCCAAAACGGTTCAGCCCCTCCGCCCTTTCGGGTAACCTCTAACAAGCTAGAAAAGGTCTTCATACTGAGCTAAAGCCAGAGCCATTATAGCCCTCATGGTTGCACTGTTGTCCCGGTTATCACTTACAGATAAATCATCAAGTGGCTAAAAAGTCATTTTTATCATTTATTACTTAACATTAATCTAGTCACAGGATCATGGTCACAGAATATAAAACCCAAATGCTATACTTGCCTTGCTCAAAGCTCTCCTGAGCTTGCTGGTCCTCAAAAGCTTGGTCTTGGTCACCAACGTACGGCTCACCGTCTAATCCCAATCATCAATCAACAACACGCATTCCAATGTAGACAATCATACACGAAGCAAACAAGATATAATTAGAGCAATACACCAAACAGTAGTAAAACAAATGTAAAAGTTTATCAAAATATTCTACGCAGCGCTACGATCACACAAACGTAAAGTTCACGAAAATCGGATTTAAAACGTAGAAGTTATGAATTTTCTAAGATTTCTATAGAGAAATAATTAATTAAATAGAACCAGGAAATTAAAAAGTTTCAAAACAGTAAACTAATATTTCTAACATGTAGATATCGTAAATACGAATCCAACGGAATTTGAATGGACAAAAACGGAGTTAAAATGAGCATTTTATAAGCAAAACAAATCTAGTGGCAATTCTGTAATTTCTGGAAAGCGCCTTTGAAACTCAGCTGACAGAAATACGCTTTTGAAACTGGAAAGCGTAAACTCCTCCAGGGCGCCAGGACCGCGGGTTTAAATAAGAGGAAGCCGAGGGTCTCTTTAAGAGTTTTCACCCCGAAGGGGTATCTTTTAATCACGATCGTCGATTTGCAAACGGACGGCTGGTATTCGATCTGGGCGGGGCTGGCCGGCCTCCTCGCCGGAACAGGAGCGGCCGCGGCGGATTTCCATTGCCGGCGTCAAGCTCCTCGCCGGAGTTCACCAAAGCGACGCTGCGGTTCACCAAAAACAACACCGAAGGCACTGGAGTGAAGAGAAAGGAATGGCGAGCTCACCACGGAGGTCGGCTCGGCCCGGGAAGGAGCAGTTGCGCGCGGCGGCGGTAGGAGTTCACGGCGAGATCCAAACTCCGAAGAACGCGACGGCTAGGGCTCGGATAGAACTCCGTGGATGCGAAAGGGGTCTCTCGGGGTGCTTAGGAACTTTATAGAGGTTTGATTCCTCGAAAAAGGCAAGGGATCGCGGGATTACGGTTTTGGCTCGGGAAAGAAGCTTCCCCTGCTCGCGACACAGCTGGGAAGAAGAAGGAAGGTGGGATAGGGGAGACTGACGCGCGGGGCCCGGTTGGCGGTGAGAGAGGAGAGGGAGCGCACCTGCCTGGGCCGTTTGGGCCGCTGCGGTGCGGTGGGGGAAAAGGGAAGCGGGCCGGGGAAAAGGGATTAGGCCCAGGGGGTTGGCTGGGTTTTCTTTTTTTTATTTTATTTTCCAAAGCATTTTCACAAGTGAATTTGAAGCAAATTCATTCAAACCAAAAAGCCAAAAGCACAGAATTAAATATGCTCCAGCATGAATGCATAACATGTTTCTGAACTTATGAGGAGTTTTAATTTTCACAAAATTATTTGTTTGCTAGATTCAAATGCCCACAAAAACACTTAATTAAATTAAATTAAATCCTATAAACTGAAAATCAGTATTTCGGGTGTTACAAAGAGTGATGGTATAGTATCACCTTGTGGAAGCTTTCCTTTCTTAGCGGTTGTGCATCGTGTTTGTGGCACCCTCTATGGATCATCTCTTGTGAGCTATGCTTTCCTTGTGTAAATTGTTAAACTTCATGTGTCTCTCTCTTTGTCTCCAATGTGAGTTTATCTCAGGCTTCCCAAGTTGATGTTGAAAGTTTATTTTTTTCTGCAGGGGTTAGTCTGACAAAATATACCAATGTCTACACAAGCAGTTTTTAGTTCAATAACCAAACTAGACTCCATGTCTAATTAGATTAAGGAAGGCTGTTTAACCTAAGCACCATGCTTAATTTAAAAACCAATATAAGTATGTACAGTACTTCCAAACTAACACTTACTAGGATAAACAAAGGTAGCGTGATGGCTTTTATAGAGATCTACTCAAGTGGAGATGAAGTAGTGTGATTACTATTTAACAAATTGAGCATGTCTCAAAGGTAGGGACAACCAACATAGCAACATGGCAAATGATGTTTTTATATAAAGTACTCCCCGAAGCTTGAATTTTGCAAAATTCAAGTTTGGATGAATTTAATTCAATGTTGTATGATGATTGGTTGTACATACCTTGTGCTTGTCATTCATCCGATCTTCTTGCTCCAATCCTGGAAAGGTTAGTGACAAGAATACCCGAAGGAATTTTTTTACAATTATCCTTATATGCTCAATACACAAGGTAATGTTGCAAATAATTAAAAGCTCATGTTACGATCTGATCAGTGCTTGTTTTAGGACACTAAGCTTGTCCTTGGGAAACCATCAATTTATGTAGGCGAAGTGGTTCCCCCTCCAACGCTGACCTATATCAAGATCAACTCAACGAGATCTGCAATATTTAATATAGACATATGCATCGACAACCGCCCTTTTAAAGTTTTTATAAATAGAAAGGATAAGGGGGTTGGAGATCTCGAATGTGGTGATGTTGGAGAGACCAATGGATTGTGAAGATGTTGCATATGAGCATGGAGTAAATGAAGTGGCTCTGAAATAAATTCCATGCTCATTAATGCTTAGAGTGAAATCCATGTGGTATGGTGAAAATGGTAAAGTGAGTGTGGTAAAAAAAGAAAAGAAAAAGGATACACGGACGACTTGGTTCGAAACTAGCACAGTTACCGTTCCCCGGCAACGTCGCCAGAAAGCTTGTTGGGTATTTTAAACGCAAACAGAAAAATCCGCAAGCGCACGGATACCGATGTAGCCTTCACCCGGGAGTATTCCAGAGTATCGATTTTCCACAGGGAACGTGAGTGTACTAATTAAGATCCAAGATCGCCCAAGGATAACTATATGATTATTTTTGGTGGGAAGAGAGGAAGTTTCCTGAGAGTTCTCTAGTTGATCTAAGAATCAAGAATTACTTCAAGATTATCTATTTCGGGACATCAGAACACTAACCACAGAAAGAGATGAGAAGGGGGCTAGGAAGCTCCGACTACGGTCCTACAAACACCGATCCGAACGAGGTGGAATACGTCGACCGTTAGGGCTGTCACTACACTAAGGCTACCACAACAATCCGCAGGATTGGGTGCAATTCCAGGTAATTGCAAGACTAAACACCACGTCTAATCTATTAATTACTACTCTAATGTTTCAAAGATTAGAGCACTTGATGCAAGCGGGAATCCAATAAATAACTTGAATGTAAATAAAAGTAATTAAAGAACTCAGGGATTATGAATTGAAGAACCTGGAGAACGATGAAGAATGAACCAGTTGCTGCAAAAGTATAATGTTGAGGAAGATCCGACAGATCCGGCTCCTCCTCCGCTCTCCTCTTCTCTCTCCCTATTTTCTAGATTACAACTAGAACTAACTAGAACTAGAACTAGAGGAACTAGAACTAGAACTAGATAAACTAGAACTAGATCTAGATGAACTAGAGGTAGAACTAGAAGAACTAGAGAGATCCTCTCTACTTGGATGAAGAATTGAAACCCTAGCTTTGATTCTGTAGAAGAGGTATGATCTCCAGGGGCTAGGGGGTCTGGTTTTATAGTCCCTTCAAGTGAATCTGGTCCGTCGGATCAAACCGACATTGATCGTGTGGTTTTCCTTGAAGTATTAGGTCGGTGGAGCATGATCCCCGAGCTTCACCCTGATTGGTCCAGGGGGGAGGGCGGGCGCCTAGTAAGGGAGGGCGGGCGCCCAGTGCCCGGCCCCGTCACGTCTCCCGTTCGGTCCCGTGGCTTCTGGAGTCTTCTAGATGGTAGATAATTGCGCGTCAAGTTAATATCCCTATATAAACCCGACGTGTGGGCCTTTCTTCCGTATTTCCTGATAACCCCCTGCAGAAATAGACAAACACCAAAACTTGTGGAATTCTGTCAGATAAAACCCTAAGTCTAGGTGTTAGTTGCATTTGGATCCTTTTCCCTGATTAGTTGATAGTTAAATGTGAGCATTAAGGACCGTCAACATTCATGAGGCTCAAATAGCTGACACTGGTTTAAGTGCATTTAGCTTTTAATAGTGGATAGCATATTCTTAATTAAGTAGCAAATGTCAAGGTAGCATAAATAATCCATTAATCCCATGATCAAGTGTAAGCATAATTAATTCTTAGCATAAACGATAATCAAATGAACATAACAACTTAATAAGCTCATCGTCGGCGCAGCAAGAACCCCCAAGGCCGCTCATAACCGTGAGCACGGCTAGTATACCAGTTTTACACTCTGCAGAGGTTGTACATCTTTACCCATGAGTCATGATTTACCTTTCGCCCAAGGTAGCTAATCTCTTAACCCCCTTCCTAGGGAGGTCGGCAGGGATCACTATGAAGCATTTCAAAAGTTCGTCTAACATGTTAGGGCCGCAAGGTTTCCTTTGCGAGCAGATATAGATACCCCCCTTCCGAATGGCACAATGACGCGCAGCCTATACACATAGGGACAGGGGCTCGCACTATACCCGTGTCGGTTCAGCCCCTCTGCCCTTTCGGGTAACCTCTAACAAGCTAGAAAAGGTCTCCATACTGAGCTAAAGCTAGAGCCATTATAGCCCTCATGGTTGCACTGTTGTCCCGGTGATCACTTACAGACAAGATCTCATATAGTTATTTGTCATCTTTTAACGTTCATTGCATAGCTATTAATCATCTTACAAGATCATGGATTATATCAAGCACTAGCACATCTACACCAAATGAATATCAAGTAGGTAACAAGGCATACAGGTAACAATCATCTATGATTTTGCTAAGGTCGACAAGGTGATAGCATGCATATGATATATATGTGTAATTATAAGTGAATAGGTAACAAGGATGATCCCAAGTTATACTTGCCTTGCTCAAAGCTCTCCTGAGCCTACTGGTCTTCAAAGGCTTGGTCTTGATCACCAACGTACGGCTCACCGTCTATTCCCAAACATCAATCAACAACACGCAATCCAATGTAGACAATCATACACGAAACAAACAAGATATAATTAGAACAATACACCAAATAGTGGAAAAACAAATATAAAAGTTTATCAAAATATTTTACGCAGCCTACGATCACACAAACATAAAGTTCACGAAAATCGGAATTAAAACGTGAAAGATATGAATTTTCTAAGATTTCCTATAGAGAAATAATTAATTAAATAGAACCAGGAAATTAAAAAGTTTCAAAACAGAGAATAAATAGTTCTAACATGTAGAGCTCGTAAATACGAATCTAACAGAATTTGAATGGACAAAAACGGAGTTAATATGAGCATTTTATAAGCAAAACAAATCCAGTGGCAATTCTGTAATTAACTGAAAGCGTATTTTAGTTTAACCGGCAGAGAATACGCTTTCTGAATTTGGAAAGCGTAAACCTGCTCGGGGCGCCAAGGACTGCGGGTCCTATTCTAAAGAAGTGTGAGGGCTCTTTAACAAAAATACCCCCCAGGGGTATCTTTCTATATCGGCCGCAGGATCTTGATCCGACGGTCGAGGGCGCTCCCAGGGCAACGGCGGGCCGGCGGCCGGCCGGACGCAGGCGTCAGTGCGGTGGCGCCATGGCCACCGCCGCAAAACTCGCCGGCGTTCGCAGGTTTCTCGATTCCCAGCACCAAACTCCGAAAGAAAAACACCGGAGGGACGAGGAGCTCACCGCGAACGTACCTAGGGGCTTGGCTCGGGCCGAGAGAGGGCGAGACACTTGGTTTGCGACGGAGGAACACGCTCGGCTCGGAGAGATCCACTGTGTCGCGGATGAACGAAACTAGGGCTCGTTTTTGCGGCGCGATGGGAAAAACGGGTGCGGGCGAGGCTTGAGGCATATATAGGGGTTTAATTCCACGAAAACGGCAAGGAAATCGCAGGGTTCGGGTTCGACATCGGAGAGGAAACTCCCCCTGCGCGCGTCACGGCGAGGAAGAAGAAGGAAAGGTGAGAGGGTGAGGCTGACGTGCGGGGCCCGGCTGGCGGTGAGAGAAGGAGGGAGGGAGGGAAGGCGCGCGCGTGGGCCGGCCGGGTTGCTGGGCTGGGGGGAAAACTAGGCCGCGTTAGCGGGCCGGGGCGCGGGGGAGGGGAGAAGAAGGAGCAGGCCGGGGGGGTGAGGGGAGCTGGGCCTCGGCCTGGATCCCAGGGGCTTTCTTTTTTTATTTCTAATTTCTTTTCTGTTTTGTTTTATTCTTTTTTTTTCAAAGCCTTTTACAAAAATGATTTTGAGGTCAATTAAATACAAACCAAATACAATCAACACAAAATAAAATATGTCTCAGCATGAATGCACAAAATCATGTTACTAAGCTTATGATAAATTTTAATTTCCACAAAAATTGTTTATTTGCTACATTAAATGCTCACTAAAATTCTTAAATAATTCAAATTAAATCCTATTAATTGAATATTAAATTTTTGGGTGTTACAGGCGTGGGTATTTGAGACTCCCCTTTGATGTGAACCCCTCTTATTGGATATGCGGGTGAAATTCATACACATCCCGTATGCATCTCACATCCGAGACACATCTTGTTTGGAATGTCTCTAATGGTTCCCACATTACAAATGTGTCTTGTTTGCACGCGTCTTTGATATTTATGCCGTGTCATAAGGGACTCGTCTCTGATGAGGGGCAGTCTTAGACCTATCCCAAAAAAAAACTAATATCACAACAAGCATGGTTAACCACATCACTAATTTGTCGTCAATGTTGCATCATTGTTCACTTGTTTCTGATGTGTGGTAGTTTGGCATTTTGGGGATTGTATTGTTCCTTTGAGATCCATGGATGTTTCTATGGTACTACGGTTGCACCAATGGATGTCTTTTGCTTTTCTATGATGAAATAATTTAGTCTACCCAATGCATGCCACTGTTTAACTAACAAGGTATATCACTTGTTCTTTTGTTTATTAAAGCCTTCGTTTCTCTACATTTAATATTTTAGAGTATATATTATAGTAAAATTATATTATTTTTATGCCTTCATTTCTATGCAAATCCTTCATTTCTGTGCAAAGGCTACATTTACTTTTTTGAGCTATGTAAGCCCTATTTTAATTAGAAAAATGAATCTTTCATATAAATGTTGGAAAAGCAAAAAATTTCCCAAAGTTATTAACCATGTTTAGATTCAAATACTATTTAGGGCCTGTTCGGTTAGGCATTTCCGGCCAGAAACGGTCCGGAACATTTCTAGCCCAGTACAAAATATCGAATGATTCCAGGCCCGAAATAGTTCCAGGCCCTTCCAGCCCAGAAACGAACGGGCCCTTAGTCATTGCCTCTAAACTGATTCAAAGGATGCCAAAACTGAAACTATCTATAGCATGGTGAGGGACAATTTACGATCATGTAGCATGTATTGGGTTGAGTTGGGCAAATTACATGCTCTTATATAACCCACAATATTATTTCGACTCTTCAGTTCAAATTTGAAAATGAAATTAACCCTACAGAACAAATCTTCTTCACATGAATGCATGCTCACGTCGAACGAATTGATCATACGGCACAATCGGATTGCCGTCAGATACGTATCTTGTCCACATCGAACGAGTTCAAAACATTTCATACGGCACGGCGAGGTGACCGGATTGCCGTCTCGGGTAATCACATCCATCCATGTCCAACCATTCCGTACGTTATGTCCATCAGTACACGTTCATACTACATACTAACGGAGGAGAGAAGCGGAAAGACCACTATATAATCCCACGCACGACGAGACTAACCTCAAACCATCAAGCAAATCAGAGCACAGGAGCAAAGCAGAGTGCCTGCGAGGAGAGCCTGACCATTTTTTTCTGCCTAGCAAAGATGGTGACTGCCAGAGCTGCAGCCGCCATGGCGATGTTCCTCCTGGTGGCGCTCTCTGCTTCCCAAATGGCATCCTCCCTCCGCCCCAGCGCCGGCCTCGGCGTGTGCCGCCCCAGCGGTTACCTGCCGGGCCGGTCCGGCAACTGTGAGAAGAGTAACGACCCAGACTGCTGCGAGGACGGCAAGAAATACCCACAGTATCGCTGCTCGCCGCCGGTCACGGCCAACACCAAGGCGGTGCTCACGCTCAACAGCTTCGAGAAGGGCAAGGACGGCGGCGGTCCATCAGAGTGCGACAACGCATACCATAGTGACGAGGAGAAGGTTGTCGCGCTCTCCACGGGATGGTTCAGCAACATGGCGCGCTGCGGGCACCGCATTAAGATCACCGCGAACGGCAACTCCGTGTACGCCAAGGTGGTGGACGAGTGTGACTCCGTGGAAGGCTGTGACGAGGACCACAACTTTGAGCCGCCGTGTGACAACAACATCGTCGACGCCTCGCCGGCTGTGTGGGATGCCTTGGGGCTCGACCAGAACATTGGGATGGTGGACATCACCTGGTCCGAGGAGTGAACATCAGCTACAGTTGATGGTTATGTTTGCTTTGTTGGTGAGACGTGTTGTGTATAAGGAGGTAAACATATTTGTAGTCCATATTTCAGAGTAGGGTCATTTCTGCCCCATACTTATTGTATCCCATTGTATCATTGTTTGTATATTATATGAAATAAAAGATGTCATTCATCTTAGGGCTCATTTGCTTGCGTGGTATTGAGCCCCTGAAATGATTCCAGCTGAAATTACTTCACTAATTTGTATAGTTTTCATATTCTGGAATTGTTCCTGGGCCAAATCCAATGTTACCGAATGTAGCCTTAATCAGTCTGTCTACGGCTCTACTATACGGCGGGTATTCATAGCATGACATTATGCCATAGCCATATCATTAACAAGCTTGCATTCCAGCTGTGGTATGCTAAATTTATCCCTTATTACTTTATTTAGGACTTGTTTTTGATAAATCCATCATCTCCACTAAATGTGGATTCGTCGACTCCAATCCATATGTGGTGAATGGATTTATCTACTATACCTATATAGACCCCACTAATAAATTTCTCTACAATCTTGTGAAGACATATCATCCAAGAGTCCCACAACCATAGTCCACATGCAGTGGCAGTTGAACCATCCTTTCATCCATGTTCACAACTTAGGCAGAGCTGCCTCTCCGATTCCAAACATGCGAACTGAACATTCATTCCTATCCAACTCAGGTAGCACCGGCTCTTTGTTTCCAAACCAGCAAACTCAATTGCCATTCCTATTTTTCTTTTTGAGAATCATCATTCCTATCTGTTGATCTGCCTCCTCCATTCCCATACCGACGAGCTGGCCCTTTTAAACCTCAATGACCCCGTGCAGTTCTCATATGTTGGGCTCCCTACTTTGCCTCATCAAACGCTCTTAGCCCCGTGCGAACGGCTGGGCTACCATGGTTTCTCACCATAGGTTGCTACGCCAGTTTTGGTACCATGTCAAAATGAATAATGAACTCCACCATTGTGTTCCTCTCATTGTCATGACTGAAAAAAACATAAATAGATCATCCAAGTTGGACTTCAGATGAAGGAAATGCAATTTTAGAAAATCATCAGCAAAAGTCAGCTAAAGCGGTTTTGTAAACTTCTCTAAATTGAAGAGTGGACTCCACTGTTTTGTTTCTCTTGTTGAGATGATAAAAACATATATATAGATCGTCTAATTTGGAATCCAGATGAAAAAAAACTTACGTGTTGACATTAAATTTTGTATGAAAGCGACAAAACCAGCTTAGTGAGTTAATTTGTGTCCTATGGATGGGCTTCCTAGAAGAAACTAGCTTTTCAAAAACAAGCAAAGCCGGTTTTCATAGTCTAAGTCAAAATCAAATCTACATCGATGAGAACTTGACCAATCATGCAGGAAACTTGCAGATTTTGTTTGAGATGTGTTTTCTATTGGGATAAGACCATCTTTTTCTATATATATAAATCAGAGGATCACAACCGATTTAGGTATCCAACACGATAGTAAAAGAAACAATTTACTACCATGTTCCCCTACCTTTACCTCTTCCAACCATTATGGTTTAGCACCTATCTCAATGATATTTGTTGGTGTTTTTAGGTGTCCTTGCCGACCCTAGGGCCACCCCACTGTGCTAGCTCCTCCCCAACGGGTCTTTTCGGGAGGTGTTCTCATAGGTTTTTCGAGTGAAGAACGAGCATCAAATCTTAATAGTCGAAGTTGCTAGTTATGCACTATTTTTACCTCCCTTGTTGCTTGCATAGCCACATGGGCCTTAGGCAACCTGAGGCGATCTAGCTCCTGCCAGTGTGAGTGACTGAAATTTACATCAATAGTGCTAAAGAAGAAAGAGATCCAAGCTATTCTCAACAAGTCTAAAGACATGGAAAGAAGATGAGCGATTTAACTAATCCAAAGAATCGAGATAACATTGACTCATCTGCAATGTTCGAGCAACTCCTCGAGGATATTCGCAAGATGTTGGAGGCCAAATATGATGTTGAGCTAAAAGCACTTCTTGTGAGTTGCAAGATGGAGTGGCAGGATGTGGTCATCCAATACAAACATCCCAATCTTTAGTGACCCTTCAACATCTACATCTACAACATCTAAGGTAAACAGCAAAAAAAAAGGTTTTTGATCCACCACCTACTCATGTTGATTATGCTAATATGATAGATGATCATAAGAAAATGAGTGGCAATAACCTTTATAAGGAAAATGGACCTCATGGCCCATTTAGTTTGGAATTTTGTGTTTGATGATCAACATGACCATTTGGACTATCATTATTTGCAAGTGTTATTGGATATAGTTCAAAGGGTGCAAAAGTGGACTTAGACTTAGGCAACATGGTGATCCGGAGGATCAACACCTCAACCAAGACATTAGAAGCATTATTGAAGACCTAGAAGACAAGCAAAAGTCCAATATACAAGATGGAACCAAACTGGATACAGAGAACACGAAGAAACAAGTTTAAGAAAGGCTCTAAAGGGCATCAAACCCTAGGGGCATCGAGCCCTAAAGAGGGTCAGACCACCATAGGGCAGACCAAACCCCAACACGGACCAAATGGTACCATTATTCATGTACAAGAGGAGTGTGTGACCGAGCCAACAGTGAGGTGTCAGACCAATAAAGGCAGCATCCGATGACGTCTAGAGAAGTTCCAAAGAGGAGATTGGGGCATCGGATTGGTCTAAAGATGGGTGTCTAACCATATGCCATGGAGACATACTCCAAGGTCAGATAACAGTCGAATCTGAGACATGACCATTGTGAGACGGCACCGGACTCTGACAATATTGGTCTATCCACCAAGCATCGGATGGTCCAATGGTACTCAGAATGTTGTACCAAGGTTCCAACGGCTATGTCTCTCTTTGAGGCTATAAATAGGACCCCCAACCGGGCAAGAGAAGGTTGTTAGAGTGTACTGAAGATATAGGAGTGTTGAGACACCCCACCATGTGCTCTAACCACCACAAGTTCTTAAAAGAAGATTAGGTAATCAATGTAGGTGCTTTTTGAAGTACTTAGGCTAGTTAGACCTACTTAATCATGCTTGCTCTAGATTTAGGATTAGTGTTTAGTGATGTTTTCATACCTCAAAAATAAAGGTGCTTGTCCGCACTATATTTGTACTCGGAGGAGCTTGTAGTCTTGCGAGACCACACCAACTGTGTTTGTGGTGTAGCCACCACTGTGTACCAGAGGAAACAAGGCCTGTGATGGTTCGATCGGAAGCTCGATACTAGAGATGGCAGGGATCGGTCTGGAAGAGGCATTGTAGAGACCCACTTGTGCATGGAGAGCCCAGTGATATCCACGAAGTTACCTAATTGGGAGCATCACCCTTGCAAGGGGCTCCAATAAGAACCAGGGGAAGCTTGAGCGTTTCTAAAAAAACCTTGGTAAAAATACTGGTGTCATTGAACGGAAGTTTGCATCTCTATCACGTCTTACCTTCCTCATTTATATGGTGTATCTTGGTTGTGTGCTTTACCTTCCTAGCTTAGATATAGGATTACTCTTTTGCGGTAGAGATAGCAACACACCTAATAAAACCTTAGATGTATGTGTAGATAGTTTATCTTTGCATAGGTTTTGCTTAGGTTAAAATTGGAGTCCATAATTTATAAATAGTTTTAAAGTTGCGTAATTCACCCTCTCCCCTTCTTAGAGCATCTCTAAGAGATTAGCCAAAAAGTCTAGCTAAATTTACTAATTTCGCTACTCTGTAAAATAGATTTGACCAAAAAAAATACTAGTGCACTCCAGCAGACTCAGTAAAACCAAGAGGCTAGATGGCCAGTGAGGTAGAATATCTAAAAGTAGAGAGCGAATAAGGTGGGATAGAGAGCTACTAGAGAGTCATTTATAAAGTATATTTGAGACATTTTTCCTTTAGTAATAGCTAAATTTACCTTTAGATAATGATTTGGCTAATCCCTCGGAGATGCTCCTATTAGTTGTCATGATCCTACAACCTTCTTTCTGCAGTTAACATGATCATGATTCGTTCTGATAGATGAAGGTAAAAAAAAAGTTGATCATATTGATGCATCTGCCAGTGGATCGGCCCTAGTTGCTAAACAATCTCAATATGGAATGACGTTAGGCTATTATGATAATTATACCTTGTATGCATATTATATAGTTCTTTACAGCAAAATAATAAAACTTATTTTGCAGAAATTAGACTTGTACATAGGATTATTTAAAACCTAAACCAATTTTGTACAAAATTTGGTTTCATCATTAAAAGGTTTAGTTCAGTTTTTTACACCCTATGTATTTAGGTTTATTTCCATTCTCATATGGGTTCAAAATTTCGCCAAAGTTTTGTCAAAGGTTTCATGAATTTAGGTAATTTTGGGGGTGGCCAAAAGGGAAAAAAACTAAAATTTTGTATTACACTAATGCACATGCTTTATTGTAAATAAACAGCTCTAGACTCATATTTTATATAGTTTACGTTGCGAAGTAATAAATGATGCCATATATGGCCAAAACCCACAATATTTTTAGAATTTTCAGTTTCCAATATCAAAATGAAATTATTAACTATGCAGACATATAAAGTTCACATGTTCACATCGAACAAGTTCACACATTTCATACGGCACGGCGAAAATATGTAATAGATGATCGGATTGCCGTCTCTGGTAATCACATCCATCCAACCATTCCGTACGTTATGTCCATCAGTCAGAGCATGTTCATACCACTATATGCTAATGTAGGAGAAGCGGAGGGTCCAGTATATAATCCCATGAATTGCACGACGGATAACCTCAAACCATCAAGCAAACCAGAGCACAGGAAGTAAGAAAACAGAGTGCGAGGAAGCCTGACCATTTTTTTCTGCCTAGCAAACATGGTGACTGCCAGAGCTGCAGCCGCCATGGCGATGTTCCTCCTGGTGGCGCTCTCTGCTTCCCAAATGGCGTCCTCCCTCCGCCCCAGCGCCGGCCTCGGCGTGTGCCGCCCCAGCGGTTACCTGCCGGGCCGGTCCGGCAACTGTGAGAAGAGTAATGACCCAGACTGCTGCGAGGACGGCAAGAAATACCCACAGTATCGCTGCTCGCCGCCGGTCACGGCCAACACCAAGGCGGTGCTCACGCTCAACAGCTTCGAGAAGGGCAAGGACGGCGGCGGTCCATCAGAGTGCGACAACGCATACCATAGTGACGAGGAGAAGGTTGTCGCGCTCTCCACGGGATGGTTCAGCAACATGGCGCGCTGCGGGCACCGCATTAAGATCACCGCGAACGGCAACTCCGTGTACGCCAAGGTGGTGGACGAGTGTGACTCCGTGGAAGGCTGTGACGAGGACCACAACTTTGAGCCGCCGTGTGACAACAACATCGTCGACGCCTCGCCGGCTGTGTGGGATGCCTTGGGGCTCGACCAGAACATTGGGATGGTGGACATCACCTGGTCCGAGGAGTGAACATCAGCTACAGTTGATGGTTATGTTTGCTTTGTTGGTGAGACGTGTTGTGTATAAGGAGGTAAACATATTTGTAGTCCATATTTCAGAGTAGGGTCGTTTCTGCCCCATACTTATTGTATCCCATTGTATCGTTGTCTGTATATTATATGAAATAAAAGATGTCATTCATCTTAGGGCTCATTTGCTTGCGTGGTATTGAGCCCCTGAAATGATTCCAGCTGAAATTACTTCACTAATTTGTATAGTTTTCATATTCTGGAATTGTTCCTGGGCCAAATCCAATGTTACCGAATGTAGCCTTAATCAGTCTGTCTACGGCTCTACTATACGGCGGGTATTCATAGCATGACATTATGCCATAGCCATATCATTAACAAGCTTGCATTCCAGCTGTGGTATGCTAAATTTATCCCTTATTACTTTATTTAGGACTTGTTTTTGATAAATCCATCATCTCCACTAAATGTGGATTCGTCGACTCCAATCCATATGTGGTGAATGGATTTATCTACTATACCTATATAGACCCCACTAATAAATTTCTCTACAATCTTGTGAAGACATATCATCCAAGAGTCCCACAACCATAGTCCACATGCAGTGGCAGTTGAACCATCCTTTCATCCATGTTCACAACTTAGGCAGAGCTGCCTCTCCGATTCCAAACATGCGAACTGAACATTCATTCCTATCCAACTCAGGTAGCACCGGCTCTTTGTTTCCAAACCAGCAAACTCAATTGCCATTCCTATTTTTCTTTTTGAGAATCATCATTCCTATCTGTTGATCTGCCTCCTCCATTCCCATACCGACGAGCTGGCCCTTTTAAACCTCAATGACCCCGTGCAGTTCTCATATGTTGGGCTCCCTACTTTGCCTCATCAAACGCTCTTAGCCCCGTGCGAACGGCTGGGCTACCATGGTTTCTCACCATAGGTTGCTACGCCAGTTTTGGTACCATGTCAAAATGAATAATGAACTCCACCATTGTGTTCCTCTCATTGTCATGACTGAAAAAAACATAAATAGATCATCCAAGTTGGACTTCAGATGAAGGAAATGCAATTTTAGAAAATCATCAGCAAAAGTCAGCTAAAGCGGTTTTGTAAACTTCTCTAAATTGAAGAGTGGACTCCACTGTTTTGTTTCTCTTGTTGAGATGATAAAAACATATATATAGATCGTCTAATTTGGAATCCAGATGAAAAAAAACTTACGTGTTGACATTAAATTTTGTATGAAAGCGACAAAACCAGCTTAGTGAGTTAATTTGTGTCCTATGGATGGGCTTCCTAGAAGAAACTAGCTTTTCAAAAACAAGCAAAGCCGGTTTTCATAGTCTAAGTCAAAATCAAATCTACATCGATGAGAACTTGACCAATCATGCAGGAAACTTGCAGATTTTGTTTGAGATGTGTTTTCTATTGGGATAAGACCATCTTTTTCTATATATATAAATCAGAGGATCACAACCGATTTAGGTATCCAACACGATAGTAAAAGAAACAATTTACTACCATGTTCCCCTACCTTTACCTCTTCCAACCATTATGGTTTAGCACCTATCTCAATGATATTTGTTGGTGTTTTTAGGTGTCCTTGCCGACCCTAGGGCCACCCCACTGTGCTAGCTCCTCCCCAACGGGTCTTTTCGGGAGGTGTTCTCATAGGTTTTTCGAGTGAAGAACGAGCATCAAATCTTAATAGTCGAAGTTGCTAGTTATGCACTATTTTTACCTCCCTTGTTGCTTGCATAGCCACATGGGCCTTAGGCAACCTGAGGCGATCTAGCTCCTGCCAGTGTGAGTGACTGAAATTTACATCAATAGTGCTAAAGAAGAAAGAGATCCAAGCTATTCTCAACAAGTCTAAAGACATGGAAAGAAGATGAGCGATTTAACTAATCCAAAGAATCGAGATAACATTGACTCATCTGCAATGTTCGAGCAACTCCTCGAGGATATTCGCAAGATGTTGGAGGCCAAATATGATGTTGAGCTAAAAGCACTTCTTGTGAGTTGCAAGATGGAGTGGCAGGATGTGGTCATCCAATACAAACATCCCAATCTTTAGTGACCCTTCAACATCTACATCTACAACATCTAAGGTAAACAGCAAAAAAAAAGGTTTTTGATCCACCACCTACTCATGTTGATTATGCTAATATGATAGATGATCATAAGAAAATGAGTGGCAATAACCTTTATAAGGAAAATGGACCTCATGGCCCATTTAGTTTGGAATTTTGTGTTTGATGATCAACATGACCATTTGGACTATCATTATTTGCAAGTGTTATTGGATATAGTTCAAAGGGTGCAAAAGTGGACTTAGACTTAGGCAACATGGTGATCCGGAGGATCAACACCTCAACCAAGACATTAGAAGCATTATTGAAGACCTAGAAGACAAGCAAAAGTCCAATATACAAGATGGAACCAAACTGGATACAGAGAACACGAAGAAACAAGTTTAAGAAAGGCTCTAAAGGGCATCAAACCCTAGGGGCATCGAGCCCTAAAGAGGGTCAGACCACCATAGGGCAGACCAAACCCCAACACGGACCAAATGGTACCATTATTCATGTACAAGAGGAGTGTGTGACCGAGCCAACAGTGAGGTGTCAGACCAATAAAGGCAGCATCCGATGACGTCTAGAGAAGTTCCAAAGAGGAGATTGGGGCATCGGATTGGTCTAAAGATGGGTGTCTAACCATATGCCATGGAGACATACTCCAAGGTCAGATAACAGTCGAATCTGAGACATGACCATTGTGAGACGGCACCGGACTCTGACAATATTGGTCTATCCACCAAGCATCGGATGGTCCAATGGTACTCAGAATGTTGTACCAAGGTTCCAACGGCTATGTCTCTCTTTGAGGCTATAAATAGGACCCCCAACCGGGCAAGAGAAGGTTGTTAGAGTGTACTGAAGATATAGGAGTGTTGAGACACCCCACCATGTGCTCTAACCACCACAAGTTCTTAAAAGAAGATTAGGTAATCAATGTAGGTGCTTTTTGAAGTACTTAGGCTAGTTAGACCTACTTAATCATGCTTGCTCTAGATTTAGGATTAGTGTTTAGTGATGTTTTCATACCTCAAAAATAAAGGTGCTTGCCCGCACTATATTTGTACTCGGAGGAGCTTGTAGTCTTGCGAGACCACACCAACTGTGTTTGTGGTGTAGCCACCACTGTGTACCAGAGGAAACAAGGCCTGTGATGGTTCGATCGGAAGCTCGATACTAGAGATGGCAGGGATCGGTCTGGAAGAGGCATTGTAGAGACCCACTTGTGCATGGAGAGCCCAGTGATATCCACGAAGTTACCTAATTGGGAGCATCACCCTTGCAAGGGGCTCCAATAAGAACCAGGGGAAGCTTGAGCGTTTCTAAAAAAACCTTGGTAAAAATACTGGTGTCATTGAACGGAAGTTTGCATCTCTATCACGTCTTACCTTCCTCATTTATATGGTGTATCTTGGTTGTGTGCTTTACCTTCCTAGCTTAGATATAGGATTACTCTTTTGCGGTAGAGATAGCAACACACCTAATAAAACCTTAGATGTATGTGTAGATAGTTTATCTTTGCATAGGTTTTGCTTAGGTTAAAATTGGAGTCCATAATTTATAAATAGTTTTAAAGTTGCGTAATTCACCCTCTCCCCTTCTTAGAGCATCTCTAAGAGATTAGCCAAAAAGTCTAGCTAAATTTACTAATTTCGCTACTCTGTAAAATAGATTTGACCAAAAAAAATACTAGTGCACTCCAGCAGACTCAGTAAAACCAAGAGGCTAGATGGCCAGTGAGGTAGAATATCTAAAAGTAGAGAGCGAATAAGGTGGGATAGAGAGCTACTAGAGAGTCATTTATAAAGTATATTTGAGACATTTTTCCTTTAGTAATAGCTAAATTTACCTTTAGATAATGATTTGGCTAATCCCTCGGAGATGCTCCTATTAGTTGTCATGATCCTACAACCTTCTTTCTGCAGTTAACATGATCATGATTCGTTCTGATAGATGAAGGTAAAAAAAAAGTTGATCATATTGATGCATCTGCCAGTGGATCGGCCCTAGTTGCTAAACAATCTCAATATGGAATGACGTTAGGCTATTATGATAATTATACCTTGTATGCATATTATATAGTTCTTTACAGCAAAATAATAAAACTTATTTTGCAGAAATTAGACTTGTACATAGGATTATTTAAAACCTAAACCAATTTTGTACAAAATTTGGTTTCATCATTAAAAGGTTTAGTTCAGTTTTTTACACCCTATGTATTTAGGTTTATTTCCATTCTCATATGGGTTCAAAATTTCGCCAAAGTTTTGTCAAAGGTTTCATGAATTTAGGTAATTTTGGGGGTGGCCAAAAGGGAAAAAAACTAAAATTTTGTATTACACTAATGCACATGCTTTATTGTAAATAAACAGCTCTAGACTCATATTTTATATAGTTTACGTTGCGAAGTAATAAATGATGCCATATATGGCCAAAACCCACAATATTTTTAGAATTTTCAGTTTCCAATATCAAAATGAAATTATTAACTATGCAGACATATAAAGTTCACATGTTCACATCGAACAAGTTCACACATTTCATACGGCACGGCGAAAATATGTAATAGATGATCGGATTGCCGTCTCTGGTAATCACATCCATCCAACCATTCCGTACGTTATGTCCATCAGTCAGAGCATGTTCATACCACTATATGCTAATGTAGGAGAAGCGGAGGGTCCAGTATATAATCCCATGAATTGCACGACGGATAACCTCAAACCATCAAGCAAACCAGAGCACAGGAAGTAAGAAAACAGAGTGCGAGGAAGCCTGACCATTTTTTTCTGCCTAGCAAACATGGTGACTGCCAGAGCTGCAGCCGCCATGGCGATGTTCCTCCTGGTGGCGCTCTCTGCTTCCCAAATGGCGTCCTCCCTCCGCCCCAGCGCCGGCCTCGGCGTGTGCCGCCCCAGCGGTTACCTGCCGGGCCGGTCCGGCAACTGTGAGAAGAGTAACGACCCAGACTGCTGCGAGGACGGGAAGAAATACCCGCAGTATCGCTGCTCGCCGCCGGTCACGGCTAACACCAAGGCGGTGCTCACGCTCAACAGCTTCGAGAAAGGCAAGGACGGCGGCGGTCCGTCAGAGTGTGACAACGCATACCATAGTGACGAGGAGAAGGTTGTCGCGCTCTCCACGGGATGGTTCAGCAACATGGCACGCTGCGGGCACCGCATTAAGATCACTGCGAACGGCAACTCCGTGTACGCCAAGGTGGTGGACGAGTGCGACTCCGTGGAAGGCTGTGACAAGGACCACAACTTTGAGCCGCCGTGTGACAACAACATCGTCGATGCCTCGCCGGCTGTGTGGAATGCCTTGGGGCTCGACCAGAACATTGGTATGGTAGACATCACCTAGTCTGAGGAGTGAACATCAGCTGCAGTTTATGGTTATTTTTTCTTTGTTGGTGAGACGTGCCGTGCTGTGTATACCAGATAAAGAGATTCATAGTCCATACTTCAGAGTAGGGTAGTTTTGGCTCGTGCCTCATTGCCCTATACGTACTGTACTGTATCCCATTGTATTTTGCGTGTATATATATACGGAATAAAAGGTGTCATTCATCTTCTAAATCATTCTATCTAATCTAGCTCGAAAGGAATTGGAATGATAGTAAATTATGTTGCTTTTGTACCAATTTTCAAACCATTCATCACCTCTTCTTTGAATGTTAAGATGCTAAATTTTTGTGTCGTGCTTTATAAATTGTGTTCGGCGTAGTGCCTCCTTTGAGTGTCAAAATTTTATTCAATAGAGAATAAATATATTTTGCATAAGTATAAATATATTTTGTGAAAGGTCTAGGAATCTGTCGACTACCTCCGTGCATATACGCATATCAATCAAATGCAGGTACATATTTTAGAAATGAGCGCAAAGATTTCTCATTTTCGGGCCCAACCCAACCCCAACCCCAGCTCCATCGACTCGTTGGCCATTGATGATCTTTGTAGAATGTTTCAAAGAATCAGAAAAGTTCAAACCTTTTCTTCAATTTCAGAGTCGAATGAGTCACCGCCAATCAACACGTGAAGTTATTACGAGGAAAATAGACAACTAAACCACTCCCGTATGCATCGAGAACTTCTCAATATGACACTTGACTTAAGATATACTCTTCTTTTCATTTGATCTAATATACGCAATGGATCTAATATGCGCAATGACATTATTTACGACACTTGACTTAAAGATATACTCTTATTTTCATTCGATCTAATATACAAAATGGATTGGGATCGGCCGAGGGCATGTCAAGCAAGCAAGTGTTCACACAAGTTAATACGGCAAGTGGACCAAGGCCTTATTTAGTTTCTAAACCATTTTGCAAAATGGTCAAGATTTCTCGTCACATCAAATAGTACGGCATATACATGGAGTATTAAATATAGATTAAAAATAATTAATTATACAGTTCGCCTATAATTTGTGAGACAAATTTTTTAAATTTAGTCCATAGTTAGACACTAATTATTAAATATAAATAAAAGTGCTACAGTAGCATTTTGCAAAAAACAAAAATTACCAACTAAACAAAGCCCGAATCAAGGCGCTATCGAAGGAGGCGGCGGTCATCGAAGGGGAGGAAGCCAGAACGGAGACGGCAAGATGACAGGAACGACGGGTCAAGGAGTCACCGAGGAAAATGGAAGCACTGAGGGAAAAGAGAGAGGACGACCAGAAAAAAAAATCATGGATGGACACGCACGAGGGTGTTTACGTGTCATAAACCAGCGTATGCAAACAAATGTGTAGTAGCGCTGGGAATGGGTGGGTCCTACACATGATTTGTATTTACATATACATGAGAAACGGAAAGACCACTATATAATCCCATATTCTCATGCACGACGTCGAATTGCTCAAACCATCAAGTAGATTAGCAGACCAGAGCACACGAAATAAGAAGAAAAACACAGAGAGAGGGAGTTTCGGGCAAGCAAAGATGAACACTACCGGCGGTCCGGGGCTCCACGTGTGCCTCCACAGCGGGTACCTCCCGGCCGATCCAGCACTGTGAGAAGAGCAATGACCCAGTATTACAGAGCATATGGAACAAATAGTGCGTATGAATCTAGCAATGCGCGACACACCAGTATTACAAAACATCACGGATGGTGCGAATCGTGACGTACTAAGCAGGTGCCAGTATAACCTGTATACAGTATAAATATCAGAGAGCATATAATATAAGCCAAAAGGGCATTTCAATTCCACACAAATTCTAACGTTGAGTTCTTGGGACTGAAATATTCCACAGAAAGCTCACAGAGCAGGTCAGAACTGTGAAATATGAAGCAGAATTACACTCAGGCAAATTTAAGTCTTGTAGCAATTTCAATATTAAGCATGTAATTGGCACATTAGCAATTTCGACAGAAGAATATTATCTGAAATAGGACATGAGCAATCCAGAGGATTCCATGATGATAATTAGCTCATGTGGCTCCTTGATGGGTTCCGTTAGTGTTACATACATAGTACTATGAGGCTGATTCTTCAGCTTTGAACCAATCCTACCTCACAGGCTCACACAGCTTCTACAAGCCTTTCCCGAACTGAATTCTGATCTGTTATAGGTTCAATGCTGCAAATGAAAATATATCTCAGTATTTCATGAAAATCTAAAAAAAAAGGATGCTTGCTATTATTACCAAATGAAACTTGCCTGTAAAGTATTTCTCCTCCATTTATCACCTTCTTAGATATCCAATCGGGAGCCAGATCCTCTAAAATATGCAGCTGCTCTTCTACCTCACCTATAAGTAAAGATGATATACTCAGCATTGCTCACAAAATAACGAGGTAAAGTTGGGGTTGTTATACTGATCATCATTACCCATCTGTTCTATCTCCAAGTTGTTGGCAAGAATATTGTGGAAAAGTTCCTGTTTTGTAATTAGCGAATTCTTGGTCGAATGAGAAATACCACAGACAATGTCAAATGTGGAACGTAACGAAGCCATCTTTTCCTGGGTACCCACTTGGTCTGCCAGATTGATTTTGTCTTCAGTAAAGAAGACAGGATCTTTCTCCTTCAAGGAAAAAGGTCATATGGTCAGGAAATAACCGATAGACAAATGACATTATAGAATTGTTCAAGTCTGCCAAATTTTACAATAAAGGAAAAAAAAGGGCAGGAAGCAAGAAATCTACTAGTCATACACCATGCCATACCTAGAAAATTAAGAGCACATTTTTTCTATATTAAATTTCTACAGGCAAAAAGAGAAACTGTCATTCTGGTACTACTGTGCCTCAGCATAGTAAATTTCAAGTTAGGTAAGATATTGCAGATTATTAGTAGTCCAATGGCTGGCTTGTTTCTACAGAATTAACAACTGCACTCCTAACGTTCTAGGTATTATTGAACCGTTGTGTATGCCTGTTCCCTGAACTGCACAATTAAATGCAAAAATAGCTGTCCACAGTTATTCTGCTGCCATGTTGTGTGCTAGGTTTTTCACATAAATCCAGGCACAAGCATTTGTTTCTAGTTTATGTTATTGACTATGGCATCTATGATCTTGTACCATGTAATTATGTGCTAATCTATACACAAAAAGATAAATACAACTCTATGTTATGGATGGAAATCAAGATACCTCTAATGACTTGTTGAAACTAGATGAGTCTTCTGAGAAAATTTCCTTTTTAGATGCAGCCTCATGTTCCATTCTGTCATGATAAGAAGGGCTTCCTCCTTCAAATTTTAAAGATGTATTTAGTGATCTGCGGGCAGAACTGGCTGAACGTGGTTCAGAAATGTGTCCACACGTGGCCTCGAGTTTCTCAAGTGGAGTTGGCAATGGCCTTTTGGGTGTCTGCATTGCTGGTGTTTGAACCAACAATGGTGACTCTGAGGTCTCTTGTTTTGGCGTACCCTCTTGACAACAAGAGATCAAATGACGGCTTGGAGTAGCAGAAATTTCAGAGTTCACTGTAAATGAAGCATGTTTGTCTTGCTTTATAGGGCTTCTGTTTGTTCCTTCCATATCATAAGCACTCACAGAGCTCAGTTTTGTTGGATCAGGTAGCAATTGAGTCTTTTCAGCTCCATCAGTAATGACTTTCTGGGACATTAGCTTTCGAAAAGATTGTGGAAAATGGGAAGCATTTGAGAATCCATCCTCAGTGGTGCCCTGCAGATGTGGCTCAGCAGCATGACCATTATGTGATGCCTCAAGAAATAACTGGCCCTTTGACCTCGAGTTAAAGGGTTCTGGTAAGGTTGCCTCTGGAATGTCTGTACCCTGCATAAATAACAATTCGGACTAGAATGCTCAGTGAATTATCCTGGCCTAGATACTAATAGAATCAAAAGTGCATACGTCTCGCCTCATAAAAAAAAGATATGCTAAAGGCCTACTTCAGTTGACGTGCTCCAAGCAAACAAGGGGAAAAATAATAAACAGTGAAGATCTACTAATGAACAACTACCTAAGGAAGGCCGATTCAAATCAAGTTTAGTACCTTATGATGAGTATCCAAAAATCTCAAAAGCTTTGAGTAAAAAGCCTCACAAATTGCCATGGATGGAGACTGATCAGGACTTGTGCATTCCACAACATCCATTACAAGTATGATTTCCATATCAGCATACATGCATAGGCTTTTCTCATCATGTAGAAGTATCCTCTTAATCTGGATTGCTTCTGGAAACAAATGTTTCATTTGGGCCAAATGACTGTACGATAACTTCCTGCAACGCAGAAAGATATCACCCAATTGCAACAAACAAACGAATAAAAAATATTCCACACAGATACTTTTGTTGTAGTTATTACCTTTTTGTGAGTATTTCCACCTGGGCAGCAATATTACTAAATGTAGCCATCCTCTTCCGTAGGTGTAACAACCTTATAGAACTCTCCATTCTATTAAAAAGGTTCAGTAAATCCTTGTGTCTGCCATTGTGAACAAGAAAGATAAGGTGAATAATCATGTCTAGGAAGCACACATATGCATGAGATATTGAGATGAAATTAAAAGCGGCTCACTTCTCGAAAAGTTCAATGCTTCTTGACATATGAGAACGGCTCACACCAGGCAAAATACTGTCATTATAGTCTTCATCATCTGTGTCACCCTCATCTTCCACGAACTGATTTGCAAATCTATCTTTGTACCTTTCTGCAAGTAAATTCCTTGCCAGCGAACTCACAACAACCCCTTTGCTTCTAGATTCAAGCTTCTCTGGAGTGGGTGATTCAATTTTAATTCCAGCGTCTTCTGTGTCAACTTTCATCTTGTGCATAGTTGCAGGGCTACTCGAATCATCATCATTAGACATTTGCAGTAATCCTTTCTCAAGGTCAATCTGAGTAGCATCCCCCTCACTCATTTTCAGGTCCCTACACTACAATAATGGGATTATAAGTAATATGCTCCAAACTAAATCAAACACAAATCCAATATTTATATAGGTACATGGGCGAACTTAGCAAACATCAACTTCTATGGGCATAGGCTCACAGTCATACGGTCTCATACCTCTATCCTCTAGTAACACCAACAAGGTATTTCACAACCATCTAATCACAATCACTCCAATAAAAACTATTTACCAAAAAAAATCAGAAATTCTCTACTCGTGGAAGTATACATGAATTAGGACCAATCCGTGCAAGAAAAATCAAGGGGTTTTACATCCACCAGAATTTGGTGGCAAGAATGTGAGGTATCTAAAATTCTATGAAGGGGGCCTACAAAAAACGGTGAACTGATATACCTACGATCAGATAGTATGGAATTCGCTAAAAGAATGTAAAATTCTAGCTAACACTCCGTAAAAGTTAATACTGAAATCGGGTGGAAACAACTAGCGTAGTATAATAACTAAAAAAAATGAGTGAACTGCTCACAAATTACGCCAAACCCTAGGCATTAACCCACCACATAGCACAATACAACAGACCAAACAAACCATCACAACTCGAACTAACGCCTTGCGGATGCGGAGGCGAAACGAACACTCCGTCGGAGAGCGCGTGGGAGAGTGGAGAAGAAAGGAAAGCATCGTAAAATTGCTAAAGCACAAGTAAATAGAAGACCAGATCTTGAAAGTTTACCTACACTACAGCTAGAGCTCGTGGTGGGCTCGGCGTCTCAGATCCGGAGGAGGTCCGAGAATGGGCGCTTCAGACGCAAGATTTCGCGGCGGGAGTCGGCCGGCGGCGGCGGGAGTTCGCCGTTGCGGAAGGGAGAGGGGGAAAAAGCGAAGTCCAGCAACGGCGGAACGGTGCGCTTAAAAAAAAAACGTTTGCCAACTCGAGCCCAACGGCTATATTTCGGGCCCTTTTTATACGTCAGCGTCAGAGAATCGCATTGGGCCGTACCTTGCTTCATGCTTTCAGCCCACTTGTTCTGTTGCTTCATCAGAGCCCGCCCGTTCCGACCCATGAACCTCTAGCTAGCTATTTTCCCTGCCCTCTTCATCTGCACAAATATTTTGTTCTCCAATTCAACTGACATTTTCCTGTTCATACATAATAGGGATCATATCACGAAGGTACTGGACCCATGCCAGACTAGGAACTGTAGCATTGTATTTTCGGTACATCAGAATTTATCATAGCATTGTAATTTTGTAGAGTAACTCCAACCCACCTCCTAAACAAGTCCCTATTCTAAATCTAGGGACTTGATTTAAAAAAATCAACTCCAACCCCACCTTCTACTTGGTCTCCCATTTTTCATGTCCTCCTAAATTATAGTTCTAGCCCCTCACATTTAGAACTCCCTATCCTACTTGTTTAGGAGGTGGGTTGGAGTTGGGTCTTAATTTGAGCCCCTACTTTTTTTTATCATAGCATATAAATAAAAATTTTAAGGGCTTAATTTAAGGACTTGGACTGGAGTTTGTACATCACAATTTATCATACCTGGTTTTTCTTGTGCTTTCTTTAATTCGTTTTCTTTTTCACCCCAATCACTATCTTACATAATACTCCCTCGATCCCAACTTAAGTGACTTTTTTTTATTAACATTTTGTTTCATCGTTCGTCTTACTAAAAAATTTGGGTGCTTACTGATGCCTTGAATTCATTTTTTTTTTCTTCACCCCAACCACACATGCACACATTCAGTATGAATACTACTCCCTCCATCCTAAAAAGTCATTCTAAGAATCTTGGAGAGTCAAAGCATTTCAAGTGATCAAATTTATATAATACGATAATAATATTTATGATATCAACTAAGTATTATTAGGTTCTTCATTACTATATTTTCATAGTATATCTATTTGATGTCACAAACCTTTGTAATTTTTTCTATAATTTTGATCAAACTTGATATGTTTTGACTTTTTAAAATTTTTAGAATCACTTATAATTGACGGAGGAAGTACTTACCAATGCTTTTTGGTTCTGCAGCGCCGTCCTAAACAGTCCTTCGGCGCGAATGATGGATCTTCCAGGAAACTACAAGGAAGCTTGTGATGAAGAACAGAAGTGCTTTGGGTACATCCGTACATGTGACCATTGGCGCGCTCCCAATTTAACTGCTAACATAGGGTTCGTATGGGCTATGCTTAGTCTAAAAGAAATTTTATTGGCTATGAGAACATCTTCAACGGAATTTTGTAAATAGCTAGCTAGATGAGGCATAGAAATAATAATAAAAAAATTATTGACTATCAAGAAGAGAGATTAAATAGCTAGCGACTTCCAAATAGTTAATTTATCACGATTTCTTAGAAATTTCTCTCTTATATAACTCTCTACTATAATATTTATTTTTTCTTATTTATATGTCTCATCTCGCTAGCTATTTGCAAATTATCATTAATAGTCAATAAAATTCCTCTTATATCAGCTATTTGGGAATCATTGGAGTCACCCTTACACTTTGCTAACCATCGAGTGTCGTGCAGACCTGGGCTGTGCATAACTGATTTTGACACTACATAGAAATTGATTTCTCGGGATGTCTGGCCTTTTTAAGGGTGTCTGGTGTTGTAGCCGCCCCTACAGTGGCATGCTCGGGCCCCAACTGGTTAGCCACCCTAAGGGCGGCTCAATCACCAGCCACCCCTATAGTGCTCATTTGTAGAGGCAGCTCAAACACCAGCCGTTCCTACAAATACTCAACATAAAAACAAAAGCAGCCACCTTCTTTCTCTTTGGATCACTCACTCCATGTTGAAAGGCCTTGGGCTCCTCCTAAAAATTGCTCTACTATGGGGCAAGGTTTTGATCTCGAATCCTTTGGTGGAGAGCTTGTAGAAGGTAAGAAAATGATATTCGAAGCCTTTAAGTGAAGTTCTTATGATTGGCTAGTGCGTAAATTAGAGTTCTGATTTCTCTCTCGTCTATGGTGCTTGAGCTTTGTATGGAGCAAATTATGTCTTAGTTTTGAAGCTAATAGGATAAATTAGTTAGAGAAATGAGCTTACACCTTTTATTAGTGCATCTTGCTTGATTTTAGTGAAGATTACACCTTAGTTTCATATATGTTTGAAGATTACAAATTGCCCGGCCACCCTTACAAAGGGTTTTGACCTGCCCTTAAAAATGTTGGGCGTAGTAGTGTGAGGTGTTTGAGATCCTGGTTTTGTAGTTCTGCCCCTTATCCGCTGGAGTTTTATTGGAGTGAAAATGGTTCATCCAGCGAGTAAGACAGTAAAGATGGATTTTATTTCCATGCAGAAACTAGGACCAGCACGCATATAGTATCAAATAAAAGATAGATTGTTCTCTCCAACCCTGAGCTAGTAGCTGTTATAAACTGTACATAAACATCGAACAAAATGGTTTCACAGACGGTCCTCTGAGGCCACCCAGGGCAGTGCTCATAAAAAACTAGAATCCTCTTCTCAAGCCAATCATCGAGTCGTGTTCAGAAACGGACGACACAGACTAGTTGGATCTCCCAGAGTGAATCAAGCTACCAGCTCCCATGAAAAGCCCGAAAGCTACAGCAGTGCTGACAGTGGCTCGTCCAACGTATCTGATCTTTAGCAACCCAGGGATCTGTGCAACAGAATAAGACTGATGAGCACTTGCAGAACAAAAAAGAATCAATTTTATTTCAGATATTATGTTAGTTAAAATAACAAAGCTACGTTGTGTCATGGGTTTGATAATAAACCAAGTCTGCACTAAGTTTAATTAAATGGACAATGGATACTGTCTTAATGGGGAAAAAATCAGTAGCATCATGATAAGAAGTGTTATGCTCAGCAGCAGATAAATCCTGTGCATCTCGAATGATATCAACATTCATAAACTACCACTCCCATGTAATAGTTTATGAATGTTGTTCATCCAGAACTCTACGAAAGCAAATATTGCAAGGGGAATCGACTATCAAATAGAAGCACTACCACGAAAGCAGTTTTGAATATAAGAAAAAGCAAACAGCGTGTATGCATACCCTGTGTCTGAATGCCTCAAAAGTTCCATAGCAAGCACCTGCGCAGAAATAAATATTATGCCAGTTATTAACTTGGTACTCCTGTCCTACGGCAGCAGAAAGAAGGAAAACAAAATATGACATTTATTTTCGTGAAATTCATATCCTAGGAAGCAGGTAGGCACAACCGCACAAGAGCATTTTGAGAAAACTATGTACAGCCTATAAGCAACTTTCTTTTTCTTTTTCTCTTTTTTTTTTAAAAAAAAGAGAGCCTATAAGCAACTTTCTGTTAGAGCTACATTTTGAGATCAAGAATTTCAGGCGAGCTATTGCACAGAAGAAGCAAAAGAAGCCAAGCATCTTTAGCTACCAATCGTAGAAGTACTGTCAAAAGGAGCGTCTTTTCTGCCATACAAATACCAAAAGCAACGACTGTCCAAGAATGACAGAGACCAGCAGTAGCAAAGTATCCAATCCTCCCGTTAAGATTAGTTTATATCCCAACAAGCAAAGTACAAAACCAATCTCAAACGCTGTCATTTACTCCAAATCAGCAAACTAAACCAAATTCCAAATATAACTAATCGGTAGCACATTCCATAGTGGCATTGAGCGACTTCTGACATTAGAGATCATTCACTCAAACTCAATGCAAAGGCAAAGTAGTAGATGTTGCGTTTTTCATTCTAATTCCTAACAACCACCAGCAAATTCACCAAATCACGGCATACAATACAACAAACCAACAACCACCCTTGAAACACAAGCGATTGGGCAAACAAACTCCACCTAGAGCGTCGATTTAGTACTTCCTAAACATGGAGTACATCTGAGGCTACAAGCATTATATCCGCTTGAGAACCGACCCGATCCCTGACATATACTAGCATAGGCGGACCCAGGGCCCGGCGACCCTGGGCACCTGCCCGGGCTGGCACGATGTACTTAGGTGTATATGCATGTTATACTAAGCTTATACGAGTATTAGCTAGGCAATAAATTACGTAGGTTTATACGGAAAAGCACCAAGATGCAGCAAATTATCCCATAGGAGGCAGCCCGACTCATAAATTGGCAGTCATTGCACTGAGTGGTTGTGCTATCTTTTCTCTTTGTAGAAATATATTTATACAAACATATTATCACTTATCAATGACCATATTTCGCCCGGGCTCTAGAAAGTCTCTAGGTCCGCCACTGTATACTAGATCGCACGAAATTTGTGAGGAAGGTTACCGACGGCTCCGCCGAGCGCGCCGCCGACGGCGACTCCGGCGCCCACCTGCGCCAGGCAGTTGTTGTTGCTCCTCGCCGCCATCACCTACCTCGCACTGATCCTCTGATGGCCGGGTTCTTCCGGTTTGGGTTCGTCGTGTTTGCAGTTTGCTCAGATAGGAGTATGATTTATTTTATGATGGTGAATCTCGGAGAATCGATCAAGCCCCGCCTAATACACAAGCTGTTCGATTTTCGTAACGGACGGCTTCGGATCAATCTGGAGCCGCAAGAAATTGGTCCGGTTGCGGTTAGTACTCTTCAGCACGTATCAGCGTAGCATTACTGGAGAAAAACTGGCAGGATGAGTTTTCTTGGATTAGAAGTTGTCATCACAGTTTAATTGTAGCCCAAGCAATTGTTAAAGCGTCGAAAGTTTACTACGTGTGTACTGTGTAGCCGTGTTAGGCATTTAAAAACATGCATTTTCCATTTACGTGACTTTTCAGAACCAAGAAAGATAACCCGTAGCAATCGATTTATTGTGGCTAGCTCGGTGGGCATCCTTGTTCGGTTGATTTCACTAACGTCCTAGGTTGACCACCTGGGAATTAGGACAGGCTAGCAGATTGTGGTCCCGTTTGGTAGGGCACTCCCAATACTTTCTATATTTATTAATTTCTATAGACACTATATATAGAAACTATGGTCTCAATAAATAGTTCCTATATAATAATTTTTTATCCAATCACATTCATTTTCTCTTCATTCTCAACCAATCATATCACTTTATGTCTTGGATCTCGTGTAGACATGGTTTCTAACTTAGACCCGGTTTCATTCTCTCTTCAATAACTACTTTGCCACATCAAAATGCTTAGGTGGCACTACAATTAATGTCTATATAAACTATGATGGTTCCTGCATTGAGAGTGCTCTAATGCATGTATTGTTCACAGGAGTTTTTTTCACTCCTTCACAGAGCTGTAGGAGCCTCTCTTTTTTTCTTTTTTTTTTTGCTTCGCGGGCTTGAGAGGAAAGAAGAGAGGAAAAAAACTTCTATAAACAGTGTATGTATCATAGAAGTCAGAGCCGGTGGAAGCTTTACCAAATGGTATCTGCATTTCGACATGATGACTTCTTCAACATATAGAAAGTGTAACTTCAGTGAATACTGAACAACTTTTTTTTTGAAACCGTGAACACTGAACAACGTAACTTGCACATTGCCGTGAGAGAATCGCTGGAGCTCCAGTGGCCAATGCAGCAAGCACAGCCCGGCCGGCCCATCGGCGGAAGGCCGAGGGATGTCTAGTGCAAATTTGTGAGTTCTCCAGCCCATGTGCCGTCCAAACCGCACCGACAGAGGCGCATTCTTTTTTTAAAAAAGAAAAAAGTCAACAGAGGCGCATGTTTCATATTATTACTTGTTGCGGTGGGATTTAATGGGCTGAATTTATTTAGGATTGACCCATTTTATACTTAATTAAATCAAATAATTCTAAGACTCTAAATGAAAAGTCCAATACCGGTCCCTTAATTTATAAATATATTGCTCGTATTAACGTTATGATGACATTTAAAATAACACAAATTTGGAAGGTTAAAAGAGACGGACAAGAACGGACACACAAGATATATGCCGATAAAAAGAGGCATCAATGAGCACAGAAAAATGGAAGGATGGAAATTTTATTATTCTTTTTATTCAAGGAGACTCGCACGAGGAACGTGCGGGGGGCAGAAGTGAAGGCTACACAAACCTAAATTATTTTAGTTAGTCTAAGTGTTGTTTTTCTATGCAAGGTTTTGGGTGAATGTGGACCGAAAAAAAGTAGGATGGGGAGAAAATTTTCTCCTTAATATTTCTATATATTATTAGATATAAATATAGGTGTTGTATGTAAATTTTAGCTATGTTCTAACCATATAAGGTAAGTTTATAGAAAATCATATTTATACCTAATAATAAAAAGATAAAATTTCCGCTATATTTTTTCATCTCTTCTTCCGCTTTACAAAGTCCGTGTGGGATTATTATACCAAGATCGACCGCCTCTATTTGTGGTTTAGGAAAAAGGATCAGAAAAGAAAATGTCAAAGAAGGAAGGGGTCCTGATGAAAAAGTGAAAAAAAAGTGGAAAGATTTAAATTAAATTTGAGAAACTTAGGAATTTTTTATATAAAAGTGTAGCCCTTTATGCCTTTATTTCACCTCAGATTTCCTTATTGTGTTTTAATTTTTTTTGGTTTTCTATTTTTCTCCATAATCCTTTTGTATTTTGTATTTTTTTGTTTTTGTTTTTTTGCTTGTTTTTTATGTTTCCAACCGGTGTTTTTCCTCTATTTTTATTGGTGTTTTTCTCATAAAATAGATAATAAATAATAAATATAACATTACATGTGTTTGAACCTTGGTATCTCCTCACGAAACAAAGATTTTTACAAGATATAGTTTTAATTAGTAACAAAACTTATTTTTACTAAAATCTAGATCATTCGATGGACTATCTAATCAAATCGTAAACTAAAATCTTACTCAGTTTATTGTCTAAACTAATCTAAATAAATATATGTCTACAATTTGAGAGCTATATATAAAAACCCGAGAGATCTCTCGTCATAATCATCGATAGATAGACCAATTTTTGACACGTCGAAAACTACTCATTTCTGACTATAATAAATATTAGTATTTTTATAGGTTGTCAAAGGAAGTCACGAAACTCAATGTTTAGTTATAACAATACATGCGTAATATGAAATTAAAACTATGATGTATTTACATTTATTTTTTTCTATGCTTTGCAACAGGAAAAACAATATATAAATATTGTATTTTAATTCGATACATGCTTAATAGGACACTGTCGTATTATTGCAACTAGACCACTATTAACTTAGTACTATAGGTGTTTTGTTACCATGAAATAAATTATAAAAAAATATAGAAAGAATAAAACATAAATAAATATATACTATTTATGTCTTTGTTCTATCCATTTTTACTCCTATTACAATGCACGGGCACTTTTGCTAGTATATATATAATTCGCATACAATACCATGTAAGTGCACTATAAAACATATTGCATGGAAAGAAGCTGGGAGTATTTTGGTGTTGTAGGACTTGGTCAACACTAGAGAATTTTTACTTACCAAAAGTGATTTATAATTTTGAACGATGGAATACTGTAATAGATAGATGATTCACCGGGGTCCACGAACAATTCAGCTCTTCTCTAAAGGAAAACGTTAGCTGTTAAACAGAGAAGGCAAAAATATATCCTTGTCGCGCTTTCACTTTCCTTCACCTTGTTTTTTCAACAGTGTCTCTATCGTAATTGTCTGCAGCTGTCACCGGCATCAGGCATCAGGCAGCAACCAGTTCAAGTTTGCTTGTCTTGTTCAGTCCTAGGCTGGTAGCTTCAGCCAAAGAGGCGGCCATATTAGAGCATTCCCAATGCAGAAACTATTGTGGTTTCTATAGACATTAATTGCAGTGCCACCTAAGCATTTTGCTGATGTGGCAATGTAGTTATTGAAGAGAGAGAGTAAAAATCATAGAAACTGTGTCTAAGTTAGAAATCATGTTTACACAAAATCCAAGACATGAAGTGATATGATTGGCTAAAAATGGAGAGAGAATGAATGTGATTGATACTCCCAATGCTATCTCAATTATAGAGCCCCTTGGTTTTCTTGCATTTCCTAACCTGGCCTTTTTAGAATAAAAGGACAAGAACACTATACTATATATAATTTACTAATTGATGTCATAAATATCGTTGCTTTTTGGTATAAATTTTGTCAAACCTAGAATGTTTGAGTTAAAATAGCTCTAGGAGATGTGATCTACTCAATCCATCCAAATTACAAGAAGTTCGATTTTTTTCACACCAACTTTGACCACTCATCTTATTTAAAAAATTATATAAAATATCACTTATTTTATTATGACTTGGTTTATTAATACAATTTCTTCAAGAATGACTGAAATTTGAGTATGTTTGCATATTTTTTGAATAAAATAAGCGCTTACACTTGAAGTAAAAAAAGTCAAAATAGAGAGAGTACTTGCAAACAGGTGCGTCCCTTTCCAAACTGCTGGCAGTTCAATTGACTTTTAGATGTATATATGTTAGTAAGAAAATTCTTTGTTACATGATGAGAGTCAATTCGGCTCACTACAGCTGGTAAGGTAAGACTGACTCTTGCTAGTAAGATAAGACGAATCTTGTCTAGCTACCGAATAGCCACTATGTTTACCGTGATTTTTAAAAGTAAACCTTTTTTTTCAAGTTCCTGAAAAGTTTAAGCAAAAGAAGTTTATGGGGAAAAAAATGAAAACAAGAAACTACTCCTACGAACCAATCATCATCTGTCGAATCTTGGTTCGATCTCGATGATACGTAAGCGAAGCTTCGGCGTCACTCGTTTGACTAAACACTTTTGTCGCGTCGTTGTCTGCTCCTCTCCCTGGATCGTGCTTTGTTTACTCAGCAGCGTGTGTATTGCACCAGTTTGTATCAGCATCGCTCAACCACCGTTCGATAGACGTGCGATGTATATATATATCTTTCTCATCTTCCTTCCTTCTTCCTGCCTGCTTTCTTTTTTCCTTCTGCCGATGTCTTTGCTAATGTCATGGACCGGCACATCTATCTATGGATCGAGCCCCACGCGTCGGCGTCGCAGCGTGTGACGAGGAAAACGTGCTTGCATACACAGCAGCGAAGGGCGGTATCCGTTACATCCTACCTCCCGGCTGGTCATAGTATGCCATATAGCCATATGGAAGGTGGTTTTTTTTTTTAGAATAGGAGTTTTTATTATTACTAGATAGACGGACGGTCCCTTAAACAAAGCACAGAGCGATTATGCGAAGTTGGCCACATTTCTCGTTAAGAAAACAACAATTATGTCGGAACTTGTTGACGCAGCCTGTCGACAATTCGAGTCACTGCTCCCTGGAACAAATAAGACAAACAAATAAACAATAATAATCCTGCTGCAACCCCCAACATGGTCGGCACTAACAGTCAGAGGCGGTCGTCACCTTGAACACCCGACGTCGGCGGAGCAACACCTGCTAGGCTGCTACCGTTTCGCAGCATGCACGGCCACGGCGAGTCGGCCAGCCATCGTCGACCGACGGGCGTACGTGACGCGGAGCGGCAGCGTGAAGCCAACCCACCGCGGCACGCCACGCGTGGGCAAGCTCTGGCGACTCGCCGCGTGCTGGAGCGGTGGGCCGGTGGCTGCTGCAGCGTCCCGATCGAAATCACGTGCCCGCCGCAGGGGAATTGCCTGCCCCGCCCCTCCGACACACATCCCTGTTCCTTTGCCCCACTTTCCGTGTGCGTTTCGTGCGCCCCATGTGCAGCATCACACATCGAGCCGTCCGTCTGTCCGTCCACCCCCCTTTGAACCTTGTTTTGTTTAGTTCCAAAAAAATTTTGCAAAATTTTTCAGATTCTCCGTCACATCGAATCTTTATACACATGCATGAAGTATTAAATATAGATAAAAATAAAAACTAATTGCACAGTTTGGTCGAAATTGACGAGACGAATCTTTTGAGCCTAGTTAGTCCATGATTGGACAAATTTGTCAAATACAAACGAAAAACCTATCGTGTCGATTTTGCAAAATATTTTGCAACTAAACAATGCCCAAAAGAACGCCGCGCCGCGCCGCACCGCGGTGACGCGTCTCGGCAGCCAGCCACCCACCAGCCCCGCGCCTCCCGCTCCCTTCCACGCGCCACCCCACCGCGAAAAAGCGCCGCACCCCCCGGGCCCTGGCACACACTGGACGACGCGCAGTGGCTAGTGGCTCTGCGTGCCGTTGGGGGCAGGTGGAGACTTCACGTTCCCGCCTCCGCCCACCCCCTCGCAGTGTCTCGCCTGCGGCCTTCACAAACAAGCCTCGCCCACAACCCAATTACCCAAGTCAACCGAGGTTCCGCCGCCTCCTCGCCGTCGTCCCGTAGTGGCGTGACGCCTAGCGTCGCGCCTCCTATATAGAGAGCGAGCCGCTCGGGTCTCTGCAGCCAGAAACAGAGGGGGGAACACGCACGCACAGAGACCAGGGAGCAAAGGCAGTGCAGGCAGGGCGACTGGAGCTAAGCGTGACCTCGCGTTGCCTTTGCTTGTGTCGAGAGGTCAGAGGAGAAGCAGAGCAGCGGGGTACGGTGGTGCACCTGCACGTAGCCGCTCCGACCATGTCGGATCACCAGAGGATCCACCCTGTGGACCTGGAGGGCGGCAGCAACCGGCCGACGGCGCCGCTGGTGCCGGGAGGCTCGTCGTTCCGGTCAGACAAGGGCGACCCTGCGGCAGCGCGGAGCGCCAACCACCACCACCAACAACGCGCCTACGTCCCGGGCGGCCCGCTGCCTCCGCCGCCGCGCCGCGTCGCGCCAGCGGCGCCGCTACCTCCGCCGCCGTCGAGGAAGCGGCGCGGCCGTGGTTGCTGCTGCCGGCTCCTCTGCTGCGTGGTGATCACCGCGGTCGTGCTGGCGGTGCTCGCCGCGGCGGCCGTAGGCGCGCTGTACCTAGCTCTCGACCCCAAGGCGCCGCGGTACTCGGTGGACCGCCTCTCCGTGTCCGCGTTCCAGGTCGACCCGTCGACGGTGACGGCGCGGGCGAGGTTCGACGTGACGGTGACGGCGGCGAACCCGAACTCCCGGATCGGCATCCAGTACGAGCCCGGGTCCAGCCTCGGGGTGTGGTACCAGTCGTACCGCCTGGCGCGCGGCGCGCTGCCGGCCTTCTACCAGGGCCACCGCAACACCACGGTGCTGCCGCTGGCGCTGGCCGGGGAGGTGCAGCTGGCCACCGCCGTCGTGTCCGGGTTGCAGGACGCGCAGCGGACGGGCGCCGTGCCGCTCGTGTTCCGCGCCGACGTCCCCGTGCGCGTCGAGGTCGGCAGCTTCAAGCTCTGGAAGGTCACCTCCAGGGTGCGCTGCGACCTCGTCGTCGACAGGCTCATGGACGTCAGTAGCCCCATCAAGATCAAGGCCAGCAACTGCAAGTTCAGCCTGAAGCTGTGATCGATTCATTCGTTCGTTCGTTGCCGCGGTTTTCTTTCGTTGGGTTGTCTGTTCTCCTCTCTTTTGGGAGACTAGAGAGTCGTGGCGTTGGATTTCTTCTGGCAGAGTGCTGGCCGTGTGGTGGTAGTATTTGGCTATTTGCACAGGTTCAGACGTGCAGTGCACTCCCGCCAACTTCGTCGGTGTTCATCCCGGCCATGTACAGATGGTATGGTAGTATATGATTGTTGTTAGAGAGGAATAATATGCATGATCATGGCTAGATTTTTATAATTCTAGAGTTACTTCTGTCACCACACAATTGAACAAGACACAACAACAACCAGCCAAATGGAAAATGGCTCTACTACCCGTAGTCCATTACTCGACAGGAGAGAGCGCAATGGAGCAGAAATGCCAATGCTTTACTACAAGTAGCTTGATAATGGTATGACCAGGAATGATTTATATGCGTCATTTGCCACAGAAGATCTTCCATGATAACGATACGTCCTGAATACCGACACATGGTCATTTGCAAGTGCACCAATGCTCAGCTGCTCTACCTAAAAGTGATGGTGAAGTAAAGAAACTATGCCCATGCATCATGTATTCGTGTATGTGCTTCAAAGTCAATACAGTTCACCTGCTCTAAGTTGCCCCAGTTGGCCACCAAATCAGTATAATAACTGATTGATTGAGATGGTACATAGCCACAATGTTTTACGGATCCGTGCGCAAGTATGTTGAAGAAACCATCAAGTCGAAATGCAGTCTCCCGGCCAGCCCCAATTCCCAGGTGGTCAAACCCACGACGTCAGTAAAACATCGACTGAACAAGGATGCCCACGGCCCACGGAAGCTAGCCACAGCAATCGATTGCGACGGATTATCTTTCTGGATTAAGTTACGTAAATGGAAAATGCAGCTTTTAATAATGACTTTTGCTATTTATCACAACAGAATTTGTTTTTACTAAATCTATCAGAATTCATAGAACATCACTTTATACCATATAAACATCATAAAATACATCAGAGAACTTCACATATATAATATAAGAACATCACATTTAATATTCGACACTCGTGCATTAGAGAAGCCAATACCCAAATTTAGTAACTATCATAGAACATCTCACTTGTATACCATGTGAACATTATAAAAACATCGTAGAACATCACATGTATACTATATAAGGGCACTCACAATGCAGACTCTATTATGGAGTCTAAAGTTATTTATTACCTCGAACAATGTGTACTTAGAGTCTAAATAAGACTTGGAGTCTTATTTTTTCTACCTCTTTTTTCAATAAATACGGTGCCACATCAGCAAAATACCATAAATAATATGTAATTAATTGTCTTGGACTCTGTAATAGAGTCTTGCATTGGGAGTGCCCTAAACACTATATGTATACTACATGCTATTTATCTATTGACAGATATTTCGGTACTAAATCTGTCAGATTTCATAGGGTTCACTTGTATAGCATATGATCATGTTGATGCAAAAGCTGATCTGCAAACACAAAGGGCTAATACCCGATTTAAACGTTAAGGCGTGCCAGCCGATTTGACCTTACTATCGGCAAAGGTGATAAATCGAATACTTTGGTCTCGACAACAGCGATGCGCCCGGATGTCACGGCCAAAAGGTATTCACGCGGAACTTGAGAATACGCCGAGCTTAAGTCGACGAACTCCTAAGAACTCGTAGTAAAAAAGAAAAAGTATGACGAAGTCGTCGAAAAAGTAGATGCTTGGAATATGAGTAAAGACGTATGTTTGATTGATTGATAGATGTCCTCATTACAAGGCCCTAGGGTCTACATTTATACCCTGCTCCAAGAGCTACAACCAGACACGACTAGAATTCGAATTCTAAATTTGGACAGAATCCGTGTACAAAACGATTTAAACAACTAAGACAGAATCCGTGTACAAAACGATTTAAACAACTAAGGAAAACATAAAACTATCTTGCCGTGACAAGCTAGGACACCACCATGGACCACTTGGTAACCTCCAAGTCTTCCTTCCACGTCATCGGCAGACTCCTCATCGGCAACGATTAATGCTGGCCATCGGCATGAATACATCACCACCCATGGACTTAGCCACATCCAGCTATCTCTTCATCGGCAATCACCCTTATCGGCAACTCTCCCGCAGACCAGTCACAATCGCCTTCTCCTTGCCGATCCACACTCTACCGATCCTGGGTACGTGTCCAAAAACGGTGTCAACACATGCCCCCCAATTTCGGAGTATGGAATCATTAATGCTCCGAAATTCTCTGCAGTAATGATGCCTTTCCGCAATTAACTCTCCCAATCTGGTAACCGACAACCTTATCCTGAACAACCTTGGTTCGATTCCCCCGCAGATTCCTCAAAATCCTCAACTTCCCAAACGGACATCTCCACTTTAATCGCCCATCGACAATATTACCGTTAGAGATTTGCCGATGAACTGACCAGGACGTCCGTATCTTTATCTTCTCAAACGACTATCTCCACTTTATTTGCTCATCGGCAATATTACCGTTGCAAGACGCCACCGATGGACCGACCGGGAGATCTCGCACAGTAAAATATCTCTGGATAATGACCGCTTCCTGTCAAATCACCTGCACAATCCCTTGATTATCGTGCGAACAGTTACCATATCTACCTGAATACCCTCGGATTTCACGGATACGGTGAAGGAATAAGTCAGATTTGCCCTTGCCCGTTTTGTCCTATAAATAGTTTCTTCTCGGGTACTCCTTCTCCATCACATCATTCTACAGCTCCAACTCCACTTTCCTGGCGGCGGCGCTGTTCAAGAGCTCCAAGATCTCGAACGAAGCCCCTTCTTCACCAACTCCGAAGCCTTCGATCATTCCCTTCGTGAAGAGATGGCCATCAACTTCACCGTCCCTGAGGTTAGTTCTTCATTCCACCTTTTGTGCTTTTTCCCGCATCCCTGTTCATCCACAATTCATTTTACTGAACATTTTTCTTTTTCTTTCTTTGTTCTTCTTTTGCCTTCAAAACCATTAGGATCTATCCAATAACATTGTCATCCCCACCGATCAGCCACATCTCCAATGTCTTGGTCCGTTAGGGAATCCAGATCCTGCCGACCTTATCAATGCAGAAACCAACAGGATCCCTTTTAGAGCCGAGAACTTTTCTTTAGATCTGTGGAAGGACACTTTCCGTTCCTGGCCCAGTCCTACCGTGGGATGAAAGGATTGGTTCTTGAGAGTTAGCCACTCAAACGAAGTCCAATGGGGTGAGAGAAAACTGGGCCAATGCATCAGGCTATCCATTGCCGATATGCATAGAAATGAGTCACTGCTGATAGCTGCATCGTATTTTTGGTCAGACACACTCAATGCCTTTATGTTTGGCCATGGCCCTGCTTCCCCAACACTTGCCGATGTGGTCATGCTCACTGGCTTAGATGTATCCTCTGCCGATAGCACCTATTTTTTCGACACCAAACCCAGTGCTAAGGTAGAAACTCGTACTATCGGCGGTTGGTCAGGGTACATCAAAAAATACAAACGAACAGGTCCCGTTAACATAAAGGAACAGACCAGCTTCCTGAACATGTGGTTGGACAAATTCGTATTTTGTGGTCGATCGGCAGGACCAACTTCCGTCTATCTAGCAGCAGCAGAAAGATTAGCTAATGGTGGCCGATTTCCTCTCGGCCGATACCTGCTTGGCGCAGCTTACCATCTCCTCCACCAAGTAGCTAACAAACTCCTGCTCGGCCAGTCCATCGGCAACCTAGGGGGTCCCTGGTGGTTCATCAACATGTGGCTTAGCCTCCACATGCACAAGCGCCTCGAGTTTGATCTTTTTGCACAGTGCTTTCCGAGAGATATAACCGAGGACCATGAGTTGGATGAAGAAGAATCGGCAACACGCCCTCCTCTAAACTTTGGCGAGGCTGTCATAGTTCTGCCCGGCACAGGAGGCAATGCAGACCAAATTAGCCGATTTTTCCAAACCCTGTATGAAGGCTTGACCAGAGAGCAACGAGCATGGTTGCCCTATGATGATCCAGGCACTATGTTTCCTCTGGTTTTCCACCCGTTCAATGATGCTCTCAACAAGGATCATGAAGTGATGATGGCACTGATCACTCCCAGAGCCATACCAGTAAATTTCTTTGGCAGTGGAAAAACCTCCAACCAAACCTATGAGTTTTACAACCCATCGGCACTAGCTCGTCAACTAGCTTTCGGCCAGCTGCCGATTGCACTCTGTTATGCCGATGTGATAAAGCCCAGGAAAGCCATCACTAACCTTCTCGAGTGGATTCGAGTAGCCCAACTGCCACCGAGTGCCGATACGGATGCAGATTTGTCAGAGTGGGTCCCAGCCGCCTTTATCACTCAGGCGTACAAGCAATGGTGGAAAGAATGGAAGGAGCACTTGTTCTGTAGATCGGCCCTTACATACCGTGGCATGATTGATCCCCATACAAGGTCCCTGATGATGTTGTAAGTACCTCCAAACCGATGCTCTACTCTTTTTATTCTCATTCTCATCGGTAACTCACTTTCTGTGCTATGTTGCAGGTTGATGACACTCCTCCATCAATCAGCAGGAGTGGCAAGCCGATTGACCTGTTCCCATCAGGTCCAATCTCTTCAATCGGCAACAACGCTCCCACTCTGGCCGCCATCATGCATCGAGGTGTACGCCTCAAGAAAGTTACCACCAGGAGAACTCAGATATCTCCATCGGTAGCTGCCTCTACCTTGGCACAGGCGTTCAAGGTACACTTTCAATTTTTATACCGATTTTACCTTTATACCTGTTGCACTTGTACTCACGAATCTTCCTTTCTGTATCAGCACACCAGCGCATCGGCAAGGACCAAAAGCAAAGGTGTCGATGCCCCCAGTCCAGCCAGCAGAAAAGAAAAGGTGCCAAGAGTACCAGAGCACAAACAAAGCGCCAGAGAGTAGCAACTCCCCCTCCTCCTCCGGTTTCTCCAATTCCGGTGGAATCCTCTCCTTCTTCTCTAGAAACACAGACACAGCAAGTACCATCTCCCCCTCAACCGCAAGAAGCACCACAAGTGGAAGAACCCCAACTAGAAGAACCTCAACCAGAAGCACCTCAGCCAGAAGACACATCAGCTGAACAGACTACCGATCCGGCAGGTTCAATCACATCATTGGTAGTTTCTTCAATCCAGACAAGCACGGCTCCCCCTCAAGGTAACATATTTTTATGACATTATTGCCGATGAACCCATCCCTTCTGTTTTACAATTATGACTATTACTCTTTCAGTTGACATAGTTCAATCGGCAGTTTCAGCTGATCAACCTGTGATTCCATCGGCATCTTCTGGTCAGAGGCGAGAGATTGCCTTGAAACAAGTAAGCTATCCAATTTCCATCAGCATCATTTGTCAACACCTGACCATGGAATGACTCACTTTCTATTTCTTCCAGGAGCAGGACTCTCCCGACAGCTTGTTTTCTTTTACCATCGACATCTCTGAAGATGAAGGTGAGGAAGCCAGCTCTTCTCGGGCAATCGGGATCTCGTCAGCAGAAATCAGGGCGAAGCTGGAGGAATTATCAGCTCTCCTTCATCAAGATACAGCTCAACTGGTCGACGACTCTGACCCGGCCAAGGCTTTGTTCAAGACCCTCAGAGGCCAGATTCCTGCCGATGCCAAAGAAATTCTCTTTCAGGCTGCGCACCTAGAAAGTCGTCAGTTCCAATATCAGAAAGCTGCCCAACGTCTCGCCGATAGAGCTGCTCATGCCCAACTGTCTGAAGAAATGATGAAAGTGAAGCTCCTTGCCGATGAGAAGCACAAGAACATCGGCATCTTACAGTCTTCAGGAGATGCATTGAAGCAGAAGATTTCTGATCTATCGGCGAAAAGAGAAGCCCTGTTGGCAGAACTCAAGCAAGTAGAGGATGCCCTATCCCAAGCCCGACAAGAAGAAAGTCAACTGCCAGAGACAATCAAGCTTCTTGAGCAAGAGCGAAATGTCCATGGTCGCAAAGCACTACAGTTGAAGAAGAAGTTGAAGCCGGTAGAAGGTTCTGTCGATGAAGACGTCAAAGAGATAGAAGCAGCCAACCAAATCCGCCTGCGTGCCATATCGGCCATCCCAAGCGCTGCTAAACATGTGAGCTCTTCATCGGCAACATACTCGCCTCTCTCTGCTTTCCAGCTTTCTTGATGTTTAGTTTAGTCGATAGGACTGTTATCGGCATCTTTTGAAACATTAAGTCCGGCCCCAGACACATTTCGATCCAGCCAATAGGAGTGTTATCGGCATTCAAACTTTTATGCATCGACCCATATGCTTGGGTAGTATTTCTTCAGATATTTGCTATTTAATGCTCTGGGAAATTCAACTCCTTCGAGAGTTTCTAGAATATAGGCATTACCAGGAGCTGATCGACTTATCCGATAGGGACCCTTCCAATTGGGAGACCACTTCCCAAATTTGGAACTTTTAGTCCCGATCGGTAAGATTAACTTCCATACCAAGTCTCCATCGGCAAACTCTTTAGCCTTTACTTTCTTATCATACCATATAGCAACTCTCTTTTTATTCTCTTCTATACTCATTAAAGCCTTTAGCCGATGTCCTGCTAAATCATCTAACTCATCTGTCATCAAAGTAGCATAATCATCGGCAGCCAATTGATCTTGAAAAGATAGTCGCCTAGATCCAGTCTTAATTTCCCAAGGCAACACTGCATCATGTCCATACACCAACTGATAAGGTGAAACCTTGGTTGATCCATGACAAGCCATCCGATAGGACCATAAAGCCTCATTTAACAATGTGTGCCACCTCCTAGGATTTTCTTCAATTTTTCATTTGATAAGCTTGATAATTCCTTTGTTAGATGCTCGGTCTGCCCATTAGCTTGAGCATAATAAGGAGAAGAGTTTAACACTTTAATTCCCATACCGATTGCGAATTCATCAAACTCCCCCGATGTGAACATAGTACCCTGATCGGTAGTAATTGTTTGAGGAATCCCAAATCGGTAGATAATGTGCTCTTTCACAAAATCAATCATATTGGCCGATGTAACTTTCTTCAAAGGAATAGCCTCAACCCATTTGGTGAAATAATTGGTGGCAACCAAGATAAACTTATGCCCTTTGCTAGATGGCAGATAAATCTGACCGATTAAGTCAATAGCCCATCCCCGGAACGGCCAAGGTTTGATAATAGGATTCATGGCCGATGCGGGTGCTCTTTGAATGTTGCCAAATTTCTGACATCCTTGACATCCCTTGAAATATTTAAAGCAATCTTCAAGTATGGTCGGCCAATAATACCCATTCCTCCTAATCATCCACTTCATCTTAAAAGCCGACTGATGTGCTCCACATACGCCTTCATGGATTTCTCCCATCAAACTCTTAGCTTCATCATCACCTAAGCATCGGAGAAGAATCCCATCAATAGTTCGATAATACAATTCTTCTTCGAGCAGCACATACTTGGTGGCTTGAAACCGAACTCGTCTTTCAACTCTCTTAGATGGATCCTTCAAATAATTAACAATTTCTTTTCTCCAATCATCGGCACCAATTGCCGATATTGCATTAATCATAGGCTGATATCCCGAGGCATGCTGAGCCAACCGATTGGCCTCTTCATTATGCAATCGAGGAACATGCTCTAATCGGAAATCTTTGAATTCCTTTAACAGTTGCATACTCCTTTCGTAATAAGTTATGAGAACTTCACTTCGGCATTCATAGCTTCCAGCCAATTGATTTATAACTAGCATAGAATCCCCGAAAACCTCAACAGCATCAGCATGAACTTCTCTTAATAATTCTAATCCCTTTATTAAAGCTTGATATTCAGCCTGATTATTCGTCGACGTGGCAACAATCGGTAAGGAAAACTCATACTTCCTTCCCCGAGGGGAAATTAATACTATACTGATTGCTGCCCCCCGGTCACATATAGATCCATCAAAGAAAAGCGTCTAAGGTACAATTTCCAAAGCCTCCACTGCACCGCAATGTTGAGTTACAAAATCGGCCATAATCTGTCCCTTAACTGCCTCAGCCGATTCGTAACGCAGATCGAATTCCGACAGCGCCAAAATCCATTTACCGATCCTGCCACTCATAATCGGCATGGACAGCATGTACCGGACCACATCCATCATCCTAGCAAATAACAGTGCACTCGGCCGATAGCAAGTAGTGCCTTAACTTGATACAAGAGAAATACAAGCACAAGCATAGTTTCTCAATAGCCGAATACCTGGTCTCAGCATCAATCAACCTCCTGCTTAAATAATAAATTACACACTCTTTCCCTTCAAATTCTTGAATTAAAGCCGAACCGATGACCATCCCATCGGTAGACAAATACAATCTGAAGGGCTTCCCTTGCTGAGGTGGAATTAGAACCGGAGGATTCACTAAATAATTCTTGATTTCAACCAGAGCCAACTGTTGTTCTTTCCCCCAAATAAACTCTTGATCGGCCTTTAATTTAAGAAGAGGACTGAAAGCACGAATTTTACCAGACAAATTAGATATAAATCTCCTGATAAAATTTACCTTACCGATCAAGGACTGGAGCTCGGTCTTGTTGGTAGGGGCAACTATTTTGTTGATGGCATCAATAGATCTTCGACTAATTTCAATCCCCTTTTGATGTACCATGAAACCAAGAAACTACCCTGCCGATACACCAAATGCACATTTATTGGGATTCATTTTCAAACCATGCTTCCTTCTGCATTTCAACACCTTTCGTAGATCGGTAAGATGCTTTGTGAAGTCTCCAGACTTAACTACCACATCATCAATATAAATCTCCACCAGTTTGCCGATGAACTCATGAAATATAAAATTCATGGCTCTTTGATAAGTAGCACCGGCATTCTTCAAGCCGAAGGTCATGACTATCCATTCAAACAACCCAACATGACCAGAACATCTAAATGCAGTCTTCGAAATATCCTCTTCAGCCATGAATATTTGATTGTATCCTGCATTGCCATCCATAAAGCTAATAATCCGATGCCCAGCCGCAGCATCAACTAGCAGATCGGCAACTAGCATTGGGTAGCCATCCATCGGTGTAGCTTTGTTAAGATTCCTGAAATCAATGCAGACCTGAAGCTTCCCGTTCTTCTTGTAAACCGGAACAACATTGGAAATCCACTCGGCGTACCGACACTGCCGAATAAATTTGGCTTCAATAAGTTTAGTTATTTCGGCCTTGATGTCAGGAAGAATATTAGGATTGCATCGGTGAGCTGGCTGCTGATGTGGCCGAAATCCAGATTTGATAGGTAACCGATGCTCAACAATCGATCGGTCTAAACCAGGCATCTCAGTATAATCCCAAGCAAAGCAATCTTTATATTCCTTTAACAAATCAGTTAACTGTTGCTTACACTCAGGATTTAACTTAGCACTAATAAAAGTAGGCCTAGGTTTATCACCGCTACCTATATCTACTTCTACCAAATCATCGGCCGATGTGAACCGCTGGCCTAACTTTCCATTATCAGCGAACCTATCCATTAAAAACCTTCATCAGAACTGACTGCTTGGATCGGTGGAATCTCATAATCGGCAACCTTGAGAAAATCTATTTCCCAGACCTCTTCTGAAATACACCTAGTCTTTTCATAGGTGTCTGCCTCTGCCGATGCAATAACATATGAAGAGTCTCCTGGGACAATTTCAATCTTGTCACCTACCCACTGGACCAAGCACTGGTGCATTGTAGATGGGATGCAACAATTGGCATGAATCCAATCTCTCCCTAATAGTAAATTATATGCACCTTTTCCACTGATTACGAAGAAAGTTGTCGGCAAGGTTTGGCTGCCGATGGTCAACTCAACACATACTGCCCCCTTGACCGGAGACACGTTCCCCTCAAAGTCCTTTAACATCATATCGGTCTTGGTCAAATCCTGATCTCCTTTCCAAAGTTTCCGATACACTGCATAAGTCATGATGTTAATAGCAGCTCCACCATCAATGAGAATCTTAGTCATCGGCTGACCATCCACTCTTCCTTTGACAAATAAAGCCTTAAGATGTTGCCATTCATCATCAGCAGGCTTCTCGAAGATGGCTGTCCTCGGATCTAGAGCTAACTGAGCTATCTGGTTGGAAAACTCTAACTCATCATCACTGGATGGCGCAAGGAACTCCATCGGTAACATAAATCTGCCGATGGACCTTCCCCCTTGGTATCTGATTGCTGCTGATCCCCAGACTGGCCAGAGTTCTCGCCTTTGCTTAACCCTTCTCACCGTTCACGCTGCAGTCTTCTCTTCTGTGTTCTGGTCAATCCCTCTGGACACTAGGGAGGAAGTTGCTGCTGCCTTACCGATGGGCGACGATTTTCCCTTGACTCCATTTGATAAGTGTTGGCATCCCTGCAGAATATGAACTCATCGGGAACCCGAGCATTAGCCATTTCTTCAAGTTCTTCTTGGTTCCTGGGAAAATACCCGACGCGATCACCGAGCCTGTCATGTACGCTGAGTCTGTCCCCCAGCCGATCATGAACGGACGCTCTTCCCCTAATCGGCCCATTAAATCACCGATTGTCATCGTGATAGCGCCGATCGGATCTGTCATACCGATCATAACCGTTGCACTCAGGACAATCTCTGACAGTGGGAAGCTTGATATTCTCCTCCCAACAATGGATGAAGAACGGGCAATTCTAGTGATCCTTATGCCGATTCCACTCCTGTCGGCGTCTTTCTTCTTCCCGACGATAATCCTCTTGCTGGCGCCGATACCGATCCTCACGCTGCTGCCAGGTTTCCTGAGGTCTTCTGTGAGTTATAACGATACCAGATCGGGGAGGCCTTCCTGAGCGGGTTCCCTCCTGGATCAAGTCTCTTCCCTTGGCATCGGCAGTGGTGATCTGATGCTGAGGATCCACCGATGCACTTCTTTCAGCTGCTTCCGATGTTAAGACCTTGGCCTTTCCCTTAGCATCCAGCATGTTTGTTGGGAAAGGGTGTTGATCAATTTTCATCGGCTTCTGAGTTTTGGAGCTATCAAATTTGATCCTCCCAGATTCTATAGCCGATTGCAGCTGCTGTCTAAAACTTTACACTCATTAGTATCATGAGAAGTTGCATTGTGCCATTTGCAATACTTCATCCTTTTTAATTCTTCAGCCGATGGGATCACATGATTAGGTGACAGCTTGATCTGACCTTCCCGAAGTAGAAAGTCAAATATCCTATCGGCCTTAGTGATATCAAATGCGAACTTCTCTGGTTCTTTATGTCCAAAAGGAAAAGACATCGGCTTTTTATTTTTCACCCATTCTGCCAAGCCGATGACTGGTTCTTCATCAGAGTCCGAGCTTGCCGCTTCATCCACAAATGATACCTTTTTATTCCATGCTCTCTTAGGATCAAAGGGCTTGATATCTTGATCAGAAATTCTCTGCACCAAATGACTTAAGCTTTCAAACTCCTGAGATGCATACTTATCCCTTATGTGCGGCAATAAACCCTGGAAAGCCAAATCGGCTAGCTGCCTATCATCTAGAACCGGGCTATAGCATTTGTTCTTGACCTCCCGTATCCTCTGCACAAAACTTTCAACCGATTCATCATTGCGCTGCCTCAATTTGACCAAATCGGTGATCTTCTTCTCATGGACACCAGAAAAGAAGTATTTGTGGAATTGCTTCTCTAGATCGGCCCAAGTAACCACTGAGTTGGGAGGTAATGATATAAACCAGGTAAAAGCCGATCCAGATAACGACGACGAGAATAAACGAACCCTTAATTCGTCCCTGTTAGCAGCTTCTCCACACTGGATGATGAACCTATTGACATACTCCATGGTTGACGTGTCATCCTGCCCAGAAAACTTAGTAAAATCCGGTACCTTGTACCGATTTGGAAGCAGGATCAAATCATATGCGAGAGGATACGGTGTCCGATAAGAGTAAGTGTTGACTTTGGGTTTTATCCCAAATTGGTCTCTCATTACTTCATCAATCTTATCGGCCCAATAAGCATCGGTATCTTGCCGATGAGGTGGTTGCGGATCCGGCACCTGCTGGTAAGCTTCCACGTGTCTATGCGGCGCACGATCTGCATGAAACATTGGGTTAACCATTTGGCCCCCAATCTGCGGACCACCAAGCTGTTGCCCGCCAATCTGCTGTCCGCCGACCTGCTGCCCAAGATTCATTGGCTGGTTAGGCATCCCCTGATTCAGGAACCCGGGATAGATCTGGCCCTAATGGAACCCTGTAGCCTGATGATTCTGTTGGGGCGTTTGCGGAAAGACTTGCTGCCCAAGCCATCCATTATTAGTATTCATCGGCATAGGTCCTGCCGATGACTGGTAATTGGGCATCATCATCGAATTGACATACCCTGGCTGATTCATAACCCTCTGTTGCATCAGCATTGAGTCTGCCGATGCGTTAGGCATCTGGAACGTCGGAGCTTGAGAATTCCCAGTGTAAGGTCTTGTAGTAGTAGTTGTAGTATACTGGGGACTCTGATTCATCGGCATATTTGGAGGTGCCGATGCCATAGGAGCCTTGCTTCTCATATCAGCCGGCTGAGATATACCAGGTGTCTTCAACGTGAACTCCGGGGGCATACCAAAACCCCACCAGTTAGGAGGAGGAACCTGTCCTGACATTGCCGATGCCAACAGATCTGTAGTAAGCTTGATCGACTCATCTGATGTCGATGGATTGGTTGTCATCGGCGTAGATTGTGCATTAGTGACTCCTAACGTGCTTGGAGGAACAGCAGTTTCCGTGCCCGCAGCGGCTGTAGCAGCCGATGGAGCTGTGACCACTGGTGATCCTAGCTGATGATGAGAAGGGCCCACATAATTTGGTGGCAACTGTCCTTCCTTAAAAGTTCTAGCCACAGTATTGAAAACTGTATTGGACAGTACACCAGCTTGGTTGATCAAGGCACGGTTGATAGCACTATCGACCATGTCCTGAAGTTTACCAGGATTGGCTTCAAAAGTAACCTGCCGAGGCATCGGCAGTGCTTCCTTCTGGATCACTTCGCCGCTCCTGTTTATGCTGAAGGCCTTGAGACATTGTTGCTTGTAATCCTCCATAGCCTTCGCAATAGCTTGCTTCTGCTCATCCTTGAGGCTAGCTTCTGTCACGGGGATGACGTTCTCCAAATCGAAATCGCTAGTTGCCATGTCGATTTTGATTGTTGAATCTAGTCCCACCGGGCGTGCCAAAAGATGTGTTGATGCAAAAGCTGATCTGCAAACACAAAGGGCTAATACCCGATTTAAACGTTAAGGCGTGCCAGCCGATTTGACCTTACTATCGGCAAAGGTGATAAATCGAATACTTTGGTCCCGACAACAGCGATGCGCCTGGATGTCACGGTCAAGAGGTATTCACGCGGAACTTGAGAATACGTCGAGCTTAAGTCGACGAACTCCTAAGAACTCGTAGTAAAAAGGAAAAAGTATGACGAAGTCGTCGAAAAAGTAGATGCTTGGAATATGAGTAAAGACGTATGTTTGATTGATTGATAGATGTCCTCATTACAAGGCCCTAGGGTCTATATTTATACCCTGCTCCAAGAGCTACAACCAGACACGACTAGAATTCGAATTCCAAATTTGGACAGAATCCGTGTACAAAACGATTTAAACAACTAAGACAGAATCCGTGTACAAAACGATTTAAACAACTAAGGAAAACATAAAACTATCTTGCCGTGACAAACTAGGACACCACCATGGACCACTTGGTAACCTCCAAGTCTTCCTTCCACGTCATCGGCAGACTCCTCATCGGCAACGATTAATGCTGGCCATCGACATGAATACATCACCACCCATGGACTTAGCCACATCCAGCTATCTCTTCATCGGCAATCACCCTTATCGGCAACTCTCCCGCAGACTAGTCACAATCGCCTTCTCCTTGCCGATCCACACTCTACCGATCCTGGGTACGTGTCAAAAACGGTGTCAACTGATCATAAAACAAATCATAGAACATTATATGTATTATAAAAATTGAAAAGTTTGACCACGTAAAATCTATCGACGGATAACTATACATTCACATAATATTATTAATTTTTTGTCCGTCGCCTCCGACATTCATCCTCAACCATGGTCTTCTTTAGTTTGAAAAAAAATATAAAAAATTTTAGATTTTACGGCGCATGTATAGAGCATTAAATATAGATAAAAATAATAACTAATTGTACACTTTGACTGTAATTTACGAGACGATCTTTTGAGCCTAGTTAGTCTATAATTGGATAATATTTGTCAAATACAAACGAAAATACTACCTTGTCTATTTTGCAAAGTTTTTTAGTACTAAACAAGGTCCATATGTAGAAGCACACTCACACTCTGACTAAAACAGTTTAGGTTTGCGTAGCCTCCCCTTCTGCCTCCCGCTCGTCTCCTTTCCTCGTGTGAGTCTCTTTGGGTAAAAAATAATAGTAATAAAAATTTCTATCCTTCCATTTTATCGGTGCCCATTCAGGCCTCATTTTATCGACATATATCATTGTGTGTCCGTACCTCACAAATATGCACAATAAAGGTACCCTTATCTATTTTAAGGTACCCTTATTGGACCTATCATTTAGAGTCTTATAGTATAGTTTGATTCAATTAAGTATACAATGGGTGAATCCTTGGATGTGAAAATTTTTAGATTTTGCTACTGGAGCACTTTCGTTTGTTTATGGCAAATATTGTCTAACCATAGACTAACTAGGGTCAAAAGATTCGTCTCGCGATTTACAGGCAAACTGTGTAATTAGTTTTTTGTTTTCGTCTATATTTAATGCTTCATGCATGTGCCGTAAGATTTGATGTGACGGAGAATCTTAAAAACTTTTTGGTTTTTGGAGTGAAGGCCTTGTTTAGTTCCGAAATCTTTTCGGATTTCGATACTGTAGCATTTTCGTTTTTATTTGACAAACATTATTCAATCATAGACTAACTAGGCTCAAAAGATTCATCTCGTGATTTACAGACAAACTGTGCAATTAGTTTTTGTTTTCATCTATATTTAGTGCTTCATGCATGTGCCACAAGATTCGATGTGACGGGGATCTTGAAATTTTTTTGAATTTCGGGGCGAACTAAACAAGGCCTTAGTTTGCACCCAAAACTTTACATCCCATCTCATCAAGTGTTTTGATGCATGCATGAAGTATTAAATATAGATAAAAAATAACTAGTTACACAGTTTACATGTATTTTATGAAAAAAATCTTTTGAGTATAATTAGTCCATGATTAGACATCAATTACTATAGTAACACATATGCTAATGATTAATTAATTAGGTTTAATAAATTTGTTTCATAGTTTATAGACGGATTCTATAATTAATTTTTTATTAGTCTTAATACTTCAATGTGTACCGGCGTGTCTCACGTGACATAAAAAAACTTTACGTTGTGGCACTCAACAAGGCCCAAATCTAGCACATTGCGCCTCTGTTCAATTTTTTTTAGAAGAATGCGCCTCTGTTGACTGCAACAGTGCAACATGTGCGAGGCCGCGCCTGTCTAGCCGAGCCTAATCAGGGGGCCTTTTCTCTGTGTGCCATTATAAAAGATGCTCAATTTTTATGTGCTATTAAAAAATTCGCTCGTCCCTGTGTGACCAGACACTAATTTCTTTTACCCTATGTGCTATTCCGTTGCCTTTTGCCTCTAACGGTGGATAACGGCTGAACCATTTGACACTGATGCCCATAGAAAATGAAATTGCTTGACTTCCTCTGTGCCATCTCACGGACAGCAGCTGCCCAAGCGTTTTGGCGGGAACAGACAGTGGTGTTGGCGAAAACCTTACCTAGCTAGACCTTGTTTAGTTCCAAAAAAATTACCAAATATTTCAGATTATCCGTCACATCGAATTTTACGGTGCAAGCATGAAGCATTAAATACATATAAAAATAATAACTAATTACATAATTTATCTGTAATTTACGAGACGAATCTTTTGAGTCTACTTAGTTTATGATTAGACAATATTTGTCAAATACAAACGAAAATGCTACAGTGTCCATTTTATAAAAATTTTTACAACTAAGACCCTGTTTAGTTTCCTACCCAAAATTTTTTCATCCATCCCATCGAATCTTTGGACACATGCATGGAACATTAAATGTATATAAAAAATAAACTAATTACACAGTTTGGTTGAAAATCGTGAGACGAATCTTCTAAGCATAGTTACTCCATGATTAGCCTTAAATGCTACAGTAACCCACATGTGCTAATGACACATTAATTATGCTTAATAAATTTGTCTTGCAGTTTCCTGACGAGCTATGTAATTTGTTTTTTTATTAATATCTAAAAACCCCTCCCGATATCCTTCCGACATATCCGATGTGACACCCAAAAAATTTTCATCTCCAATCTATACAGGGCCTAAGGCCTAGGACTAGAGGTTTTTACCAAAAATTTTTGCAACTAAGGCATTGAGTTTACTCTCCCGCAAATATTGTATCTTTCTAGGGTGATTTTTTTTTGACAACTTTTCTAGGGTGAATGTTGAACACATGATGCCGAGCCGTTGGTTCAAACATGCTGCTAATTTTGTCCAAAACTGTGATTCCTCCGCAAATTGTGAATCGTTATTCGGATGAAACTAACTAGCCCAAAACTGTTGATGAAACAGATAACTTATTCGTCACCAGCTCTCACCTCTTAGCTAAGGGAAGTAAAACAATAAGCAAAGTCAATCGATCAATATAACCAAATAAATCGGTGCAGACCAAAGCAAAAGGTGAAACAGTGACAAAATGATATGATTAACCAGGCTCACGTCCGTCGAGCATAACCCTGTTTAGTTTGAAGATGAAAATTTTTTTAGTGTCACATCGAATATGGCGGAAGGATGTCGGAAAGGGTTTTTAGAAACAAATAAAAAAATAAATTACATAGCTCGTTAGGAAACTGCAAGACAAATCTATTAAGTATAATTAATCAATCATTAGCACATGTGAGTTACTATAGCACTTAAGGCTAATCATGGAGTAACTAGGCTTAAAAAATTCGTCTCACGATTTTTAACCAAACTGTGTAATTAGTTTATTTTTTTATCTACATTTAATGTTCTATGCATATGTCCAAAGATTCGATGGGATGGTTGAAAATTTTTTGGGTGAGTAACTAAACAGGGCCTTACTCAAAATTCGCCCGTAGAAAAAAATCACGCGCAGGTGACTGGGAGACTGGAGGCGGCGACGGTCAACATCGGTCAACCAGACATACTTAACCAACGAAAGAGCAGTGTGGTCTTTTTCTCAGCCCGGTCCCACACGTCAGAGCACCCAAACGGCCAAAAACAAATAGAAAGGCAACGGAATGGCACACAGAGCAAAAGAAATTAGTGTCTGGTCATACAGGGACGAGCGAACTTTTTAATAACATAGAGGAATTGAGTATCTTTTATAATGGCACACAGGGAAAAGGCCCCTAATCAGGAGGAGGCGGACCGCAGAGGAGCCCAGGAACCCGAGCAGGCCGGCGTTGGTGCGGTGTGCACGGCACATGGGCTGGAGAACTCACCATTTTGCACCGATGTGCTACTGCACACACGGCCTAGACCGAGAGGATCTGGCCGGGTTCTGCGTGCTGCCTCGGCCACTGGCGATATAGACGGCCCATAGATGAGCAAATTAAGCTGCTCAGTGTTCACTGAAGTTACACGATTAGACATACCACTGAACATGTCAATGCTGCAGAAACAAACAGGCAGGCAAACAGCTCCATCGTCATCGCCCTGATGTCAGTTTCTAAGCACAGTAAACAGATTTGAAAGAGGGGAATAAACGAGTGACTTCCTGTTCGCTTGAGCTTATCTGCCGAATCTGCTAGTCATTTAACAATAACTTTTTTATATAATAAATCAACGAATAATATTTTTAACCATAATTTTTCAGCCAAACGAATAGACCCACTACGGCATTGGAGAGAATAACAGGAAACGCAGGTAGCAGGAAGAATAGCCGACGCCGACGACCACCACCGTACCACTTCGCCGTGGACTAACGACAGCTGCCTCCCTTCTTTTTGCGCCGACTCGTTCCGGGGGCACACGGCCGCGGTCGTGTGAAGGCGCGGTGGCCGACGGCGAAAGAAATAGACGGCTATTACGACATGTGCTTTTTTACTAGCTTGACTGATGGAGAGCATGCACAACTAAAATTTTCAATTTCTCTTAGTAATGTGGAGTTCTCCTAGTGTTTTAGCCTTTAAAATTTAGTATAAACTTTTTCTAGTAAATGCCTCCTAGTGAGAATTTCCTAGTGTTTGACTAGTGGTAGTGTTTTATTACTAACTAAAAACACTAGAAGAACTCCACCATTTTGGTAGTGATGGAGCATGCATGCGTCAAGGGAAGGAGCTCTAGCCTTGCTTGCATCTCATGTCATGTGCATGCACGATCAGTCGTCATGCCATTGGAGGAGAACATGGCACCGTCCACCCGGATTCCGGAATCAGAGTGTTTGCATCTTTTTTCGGCCTCTGCTTAGGGCTTTCCTAATGGAAGCTAATAGAGGTGTTGGTCTTAGGGAAAAGGAAACGGTAATGATGTGGAGCGGGCGTCCGACGCTCCCGCAACCGTCCGGACGCGCCGTACGTGGGCTTTCAGGCCGTTCGGAGCGTGGGCGGCCCACTTCAACCGCACTCGGCCAGGCCATTCGGAGCGCGGGCGGCCCACTTCAACCGCACTCGGCCACTTTCATTTCTGGACGACGGTTTCTCCCTTCATTCATTCCGACACGCCGCGCTTCAGCCGCATCCACCGCGCCTGCCACCGAGCGTGCGGCCAGCCGCGAGCGCGCGGGCAACCTCCACCTCGGCGCGACCGCGCGCGTAGCGCCTCCACCGCGCCATCCGCCCCGCATCCGCCCACCGTGCCGATCTACACCGCGACGCTCGTCTCCACCGCGCCGGCTGGGTTCACCGCGGCGCTCGTCTCCACCGCGCCTCCAACCTTCCAGCGTGCCGCCCCGTACGCCCCCACCGTGGCGTCTGCGTGCTGCCCTTTGTCACCGCAACCCTAGCCGTGAAGGTACGACCCATTGCGTGCCTCCCTCCTTCTCAAGCAGCACCAAACGACGACGATGCATACTAGATCCGGCCTCAATGCATCACCCGTTAGGGCCGAGTCGCCTAGCAGCACCGACGAGGATGAGGATGCACAACCATCTAGGCAGGGACGTGGTCGGGTGCGTATGGCAGTGAGGAAGGTGTACAACAGCAGGGCACGAGGGGGTTTGACACTGAATGTCTCCAACCGCAACCGCAAGGCAGGACAATCATCTTCAATGAAGAGATCTCCAATGAAGAAGGCCCCAAAGCAGCAGCAAGGTTGTTTTTAGTCCTTTGATATTTCATTTCATTTGTGATGCTAATTCTGATGCTAATTATGCATATCATGTTACTATTATGCTGATTTGATGGTTATGCTGATTTGATGTTGTATCTGTGCAGTGGTTAAGCAATGTGTGTTTAAGCATAGTGTAAGATCACCGATATTGCTATCTAGGTGTGCATAGTGTAAGATCACCAATAGATATTGTTTACTATGAATGTGTTTTTGTCCCTACTGTTTATTTTGTTTGTTGCCTTGTTTCGATCAGCATATGTCCTTTGATCCGATCTATTAGTATTATATACTTATAATCAATCATATAGTATCTAAACAAAAGTCAATAGATACATATACTGCAGTATGTTAATATTATGATTCAGTGGCAATTATATATTGACAATTTTGAACATGTTTCATTAACTTATATTTCTTTGTTTCACCATGACATCACCAATGTTTCATGCCTTTTTATACATATATATTGCAACAATCAACAAGATGGACTCTATATATTGGCATGTTTCAATGTTATGTGTTATCTGAGCATCTATGTTGTCCACCTGTGTGTTGATACATATGTTGTTTTCTCTATCTTTTTTTACACAGCAATTAATGTTCCCAAAACCAAAAGCAGTGGCGATGCCTTCAAAACCAGATTTTCGTTGCACAGGATCCGTGACTGCAAGTTCAATCAGGAACAAATAGGTTGGATAAATGAGGCTGGTTTAGGTGCTTTACTTGGCATGTCTGACTTTTCCGTGCCTGTGAATCTTGTTGCATGGATCATGGAGCACATTGACCCTGATTTGAGAGAGTTTAGGCGCAAAGATAAAGTTATCGTATTTGACAAGCAGCTTATTTGCAACATTCTTGGTGTGCCAAGTGGAGATGAGCCTGTTAAGCTTACTTGCAATGCAGATGAATATGAAGCATTCCTGAAGATTCGTGAGCCTTTTATGGTTGGAGTGCGAGGAAAATTGTCCCAATGCATTGATGTGTTGAAAACAGCTAATGACAAGACCACTTTTCTGAGGGCATTCATGTTGCTTGCCTTGGGGTCTATACTCTACCCAGGCACAGACAATGCCACCACCCCACGGTACTTGCACAACTTAAAGGATGTCTCTCTAATCCGATCATTTGATTGGGCTGGCCACATTCTTGATAATTTGATGAATGAAGTCTAAAAGTACCAATCCTTTTCAAAACAAGATGAAGGTGCTACCGAATGTCCTTACCTTGGCTCTTGCCTTGTGGTTTTTGCGGTATGTTCATTATCCCTTCTATGTTGTACCCATCCATATTTTCATTGCAATGACTTTGCTGATCTGTTTCAATGGTACTACCTTATATGTTGCATTAGCTATCTATATATGTTTGATTACATAAGTTTCCACATACTGCAGCCGTGATTTCCTAATGTTGGGCCTTCATGATTTTTTGTACCATTTGTAATGTAGATTGCATACATGGACTGTCTTGACATACCTGCTGACCGGGCTACTCACAAAATCAACTATTCTGTCCCACGCATTTGCCATGTCACCAAGAAAGACTTTGAATTCATTTCAAATGTTGACAGGAGTAGGGTTCAGCTTAATGCATATGGGCAGCAACCTGTGAGTTTGATGTTTTTTTTTCCATCTTCATTCATCTTTAGTCATTCCTTTTAGCCATTGCATTATTTATTTCTTTGTTATAATAATATATCTTCATTCACTGTTAGTTCCGAAAGAAAAGCCCCTATCCTATCCCAGTTCCCATGACTGGTTACACTCCGTCTCCATTGTCTGGACAAGATGAAGATCCAGTGCAGCCAAGCCTTAATGACTGGATGGATTCCCAAGGCACTTCCTCCCGCCATCCAGATGGTACTCATGCTTTTTCCATTAAGGTGATTTTGTCAAAACCAACTTGTAAATTCCATACATGTTGCACAATGTGCATTCATATGTTGCACTGTACTTTTCCCAATGTTTCATTCTCTCCACTTCATATATTGCATTATTTATTACAGTCTCTTCCTGAAGAATACCAAGTTCTATTGGCGGAGCATAATTCTTTGTTGGAGAGAGATATTGATGAGCTTGCAAATACAATGAAAGAGCAAGGAAAGGCGATTATGGCAAAGCGTGGTGCTGAGTTGGCTTCTAAATTTATTCATTTGAACAAACGTTTGAATGATGTTGCTGATATGTCAAATAAGATGAGCCACCTAAAGAAACCTACCAATGACAATGTCAACATGCATCCTCCACCAGATCCAACAGGTTCAGCTGCTGTGTCCCCCAAAAAACCATCTAACCCATTAGAGAGTACAACACATGCAAGTACTTCTAGTGCAGCAATCGCACCGGAGGAGAGTACAAAAGTTCCATTTCCTTCCCCTCCACCAATTGCACCGGATGTGAGTAGAAAAGGTCTAGTTCCTTCATCTCCACCAATCCCACCAGCAGATAGCACTAAATATGCAGTTCCTTCCCCTCCACTGATCTTACCAGATGAGAGTAGTAAAGGTCCAATTCCTTCCCCTCTAGCAATCCCACCAAAGGATATCACAAAAGATCCAGTTCCTTGCAAGCCATCAAGCCCTTCCGCTTCATATATAGATCCGTATATAGATGATATCCCTTCATTTGACTTATTCCAACCTGAGGACCCAGAGTACAAAGATGTCTGTGGAGAAAGATCAAGAAGCCCTACGCCTACCGGTAAACACTCCTAATCTGTATATGTGTTCAAATGTGGCTTATTTTTTCCTTTTTTCAATACCCATTGCAATAACTTTCCTAATCTGTTTCATTTGTACCATCTCATGTGTTGCAGTATATCTGTCTACATGTTTCAGTATTTATATTTTCTAAATACTGCAACCTTGATTTCATATTGTTTCATTAGTACTGGCTTATGTGTTGCAACAACCATTCATATATGTTTCAGTGATACTAGCAAATGTGTTGCAGTATATCTGTCTATATGTTTTATTTGTTATATTTTCTAAATACTGCAGCCTTGATTTTATATTGTTTCATTAGTACTGGCTTATGTGTTGCAACAACTATTCATATATGTTTCAGTGATACTAGCATATGTGTTGCAGTATATCTGTCTATATGTTTTATTAGTTATATTTTCTAAAAACTGCAGCCTTGATTTCATATTGTTTCATTAGTACTGGCTTATGTGTTGCATCAATCATTCATATAGGTTTCACTGGTACTACCACATGTGTTGCAGTATCTATCTATATATGTTTTAGTACACTTGTTTCCATATACTTTATCCCATACTTTTTGTGTCCAGCATACACAACCATTGATGCTTCCAAGGACAATCAACCAGGCTCAAGCACAATTGATAAAAGGAATAGAAAGAAGAGGAAAAGAATTGATGTTTGTGGGGGTATAAACCCCTATACCCTTACGGCTAGACTTAGGCCAGGAGGTTTGGCCCATTACGAGACGAGTTCAAGGCTTGACCCGACAGCTTGGAGTTTCGCGCAAGGAGACAAGATGTGGAGATCAAGCAGGATTCTAGTCGGTTAGAATAGGAATTGATATCGAACTATCTATGGCAATTGTAACCGACTAGGATTAGTTTCCAGATCTGTAACCCTGCCCTCCGGACTATATAAGGAGGGGCAAGGGACCCCCCTAGGACACATTATTCTCTCAATCCAATACAATCAGACGCAGGACGTAGGTATTACGCCAACTCGGCGGCCGAACCTGGATAAAAAGCTTGTCCGTGTCTTGCGTCACCATCGAGTTCGTAGTTTGCGCACCGTCTACCGATAAACTACTACCGTGGGTATACCCCAAGGTAGACTGCCGACCAGCTTTCGTCGACAGTGGTGCGCCAGGTAGGCGGTGTGCGTGCAACTTCTCCGGCGAACAAGATGGTCACGATCCCAGCTTCCGCGGCCGTGCCTGAAGGCCTCACGTTCACCGTCGGCCAGATCACGTGGACGACGCGCAGCGGCGGCCTCACGACCACGGTTTCGAAAGAAACTCAGATCCAATCTGAGAACACGTCGTCTCCGACCACTCGCGTGGCGGAACCGAGCGCCCGACCATCGCTCCCGCTCTACAAGGGAAAGAAGATCGACTGCTCGGACCTTCTCCAAGCGCTCGATCACGCTGATTCCAAGCTACTTGAAGCCTCCCAACTAGTGGACGGAATCCTGCGTCAGCCTGATCAAGCTGCTCCAACGGATTTTTTCAAATCCCGTCGGCCAACTCGTGTCGTTACACACGAACGGCTGGGAACGTCTCTGACGATAATCTCAACTCCCTCAGGACGATCTGTCAAGCTCAAGAAGGGAGACTATCCTTGCGGCCTGAACAACTCGGCCTCTCTCTACTCGCGGCACATCCAATCCGTTTTCAGCAAAGCGGGTCGGTCGCCAAACAGGAACGGTCGTCACTACGTCAACATGGTGACAGTCCAAGAACTACGGGACGACCAGGCTTCCAGCACCAACTCGAGCACCGGTTCCGTCCCCACCGAAGTTATAAACACCGAAGACGAGGACTACGACCTGGATTTGCCTTCACACCCTCCGGGTTTCCCTCGTTTCCCGGTATTTCCCCCCGGCGAGGAGATATTGTTTTCAACGTCAGCGCCGACGAGCCGGTCGTTGATGGAGAAACAGATGAGCAGAGGCAACTCCGCGAGCAACGCAACGCCGATCGCGCCCGACGACGCGCAGACGAGCAACAACAAGTTCCACCGCATAATCTTAACGACGCTTTTGACATGGTTGGGGATCAGCCAGTCTACAAGACGCCAAGCGCCAACGTGGTTGTCGCCATGGCCAATCTAGATCGGCTCCCTGATACCCCTGAGTGCCAGGGAGTCCGGACCAGCATCCGAGCACACCTGATCGCCGCAATGGGACAGACAGCCACTCTGCTCAAGAGAGTCCAGGACGTCTCTTACACGGAAGCCGCCTCCGACCAGACTAATCGTAGCCGGACCTCACCGCCTCCCAGCAGGCGTCACCGCAGCCGCTCTCCCGACAACCGTCGAAAAGATTCACGGCATGACGATGGTGGTCGGGACACTGACGGTCACCACGAGCAGAACCGCAGACGCGGTCAAGAAGTAAACCAGCACAGGGATCTCCGGCACAACATCCCTCCCAAAGATGCCCGGGACCGCATCAACAGGCGAGCCACAGAGAGAGCAGTCCACGAAAACCTGTGCCGTATCGAGTACGATGCAACGCACAGCCCCCCGGGCCTAAGACAGTTCTCCTCACACCTCCGCCAGGTCGTGTGGCCCCGCAATTTTAAGCTCGAAAAACTTAAGAAATACGACGGCAAGGAAAATCCAGAGAACTGGATCACTCTCTATGAAATCGTCGTCCGATCAGCAGCGGGAGATGAGCACGTCATGGCCAATTACTTCCCCGTAGTCCTCGACCAGGCTGGTCATCAGTGGCTTCTTGGCTTGCCCGAGGACTCCTTCGACTCTTGGGAAGAGCTACGCTAGGCTTTTATCGACAACTTCATCGCCACATGCGAGCAGCCTGGAAACAAGTATGACCTCGAAAGGATAAGGGACAGGAAGAACGAACCTCTGCGCGATTACATCCGACGATTCTCGGATATGCGCCTTAAGATCCCGAAGATTTCCCACGACGAGGCCATCTCTGCCTTCATCAAGGGCCTGCGCTTCCATGAAGCGCTGAGGAACAAGCTGTTGCGTAAACGGCCAACAACGGTGGCGGAACTCCTCGCCACAGCCAAAAATTACGCCGATGCCGACGACGCAGAAAAACTAATCCGAGACGATGCGAGAGGTCCCGACCAGCCTCCCCGACGAGATGACAGTCGTGGTCGCTACGACAACAGGAACCACCGCTGCTCCGACAACCGCGATTACAGAGAAGGTTGGGATCGGCGGCGCAACAACCGCGACGATGTCAGAGGAAAGCGCCCCCGCGACTACGACCACGAAGTAAATACGGTCAAGCGTCCCAACGGGCGGCGGGACTACCAAGAAGACTACAACAAAACGTTGAAGGGACCATGCCAATTACATCCATATACGCCATTCTAATAACATCAAGAAAGCTGAAGCACTACTTCGACGGCCACCGAGTCTTGGTAACCACCAGTTTCCCTCTCGGGGACATTCTGCGCAATAAAGACGCCAACGGCAGAATCGTGAAATGGGCGATGGAATTATGCCCATTTTCCCTGGAGTTCCAGAGCCGCACCACAGTCAAGTCTCAGGCCCTGGTCGATTTCATTGCTGAATGGACGGATCTCAACGAGCCTCCCGTTCCCGATGTCTCCGACCACTGGTCAATGTTCTTTGACGGATCCTTGAACATCAACGGTGCCGGCGCTGGGATACTGTTCGTATCGCCTAACAAGGACAAACTGCGTTACGTTCTTAGGATCCTTTTTCCGGCGTCAAACAATGTCGCCGAATACGAAGCATGCCTGCACGGCATAAGGCTCGCCGTCGAGCTGGGTGTCAAACGCCTCTACGTTTACGGCGACTCTGCCTTGGTTATCAACCAGCTCAACAAGGAGTGGGACGCAACCCACGAGAAGATGGATCTCTACTGCAAAGAAATTCGCAAATGGGAAACCAACTTCTACGGCATAGAGTACATCCACGTGGTCCGGGATAAGAACCAGGCAGCAGATGCGTTGTCGAAGTTAGGGTCATCCCGGGCCCAGATCCCGCGGGGTATTTTCGTCCAGGACATCCACGAGCCAAGCGTAGGCTCCACCCTGGTCGAAAAGCAACCCACCGAGGCAATGCTCATAGACGATGCCACTCCGACAACCGGTGGTCGTGACTGGCGTACCCCGTTCATCAAGTATATATCGGACGGGACAGGCTTTCAGGACAAAACAGAGAACGAGCGCCTCATTCGACGATCAAAGAACTACATCCTGGTCGACGGTAAACTCATGCGAAAAAACGCAAGCTCTGAAGTACTGCTCAAGTGCATAACCCAAGATGATGGTATCAAGCTCCTAGAAGACATACATGCTGGATCCTGCGGCAATCACGCCGCATCCAGAACATTGGTCGGAAAAGCCTTCCGTGCAGGTTTTTATTGGCCAACCGCGGTCAACGACGCAGAAAAACTGGTTCGACACTGCGAGGGATGTCAGTTCTTCGCTAAGAGGACCCACGTACCTGCTCACGAAATTCAAACCATCCCGTCGTCCTGGCCCTTTGCTTGCTGGGGGCTTGACATGATCGGGCCATTTAAACCAGCTCCCGGCAACTTCAAGTTTGTTTTCGTGTTAATCGACAAGTTCTCCAAGTGGATCGAATACATGCCTTTGGTCAAGGCAACCTCCGAGAAGGCTGTGGAGTTCCTCAATCAAATCATACACAGATTCGGCGTCCCGAACAGCGTAATCACCGACCTGGGTACTCAGTTCACTGGCACCACACTTTGGGACTTCTGCGATGACAGGGGCATAGTCATAAAATATGTGTCAGTGGCTCATCCACGGGCCAATGGTCAAGTCGAACGCGCAAACGGAATGATCATTGACGCCCTAAAGAAAAGGCTGTACACCGAGAACGATAGAGCACCCGGTCGATGGATGAAGGAGTTACCGGCAGTGGTCTGGGGCCTCCGAACTCAGACCAGTCGGAACACAGGAGTGTCTCCCTACTTCATGGTTTACGGCTCCGAGGCAGTCCTGCCGTCTGACATAACCTTCGGATCTCCCAGGATTGAACAATTTGACCAGGCGACAGCCGACAACGCCAGAGAACTCGAAATCAACTGCATGGAGGAAAAGCGTTTGAATTCTTGTCTCCGAACAGCAAAGTATCTCGCGACAATCAGGCGATATCACAACAGGAACGTCAAGGACCGTTCCTTCGTGGACGGCGATCTGGTACTTAGGTGGAGAACAAGCTATCCACTCCCTGGGAAGGACCTTTCGTGGTCGCCGAAGTCACACGACCCACATCCTACAGACTGGCATACCCAGACGGAACACGTGTGCCTAACTCTTGGCACATAGATAAACTGCGACGATTTTATCCATAAGTTCTAATAACTTTAGCTTGTAAATATCTTATAATTGTCAATAATAAAGTTTTCTATTTTTTGCCTATACTTTGTTGGACGCAGAACTCGGCAAAACTTCTGCAACGGAAGCTCTTGGCGACTACAAAGTCAAATACAGTGACACGTCACTCAGATAATTACACAGCGCTCAAAATAACAGTCATGACAAAAGCAAACTTTATTACAAACTTTACACATAAGGTTTACAATAAATACCCTGACGGGCAGACGCTAGTCTATTCCTACAGACTACCCTATTGGCCTAACTGCTTGGGCTGATCACCCGCCTGGCCCTGCTGCCCGGACGAAGGGGTCGGGGCCACCGGCGCCTGGCTGGTCGAGACCGCAGGCGTCGACCGCCCATCTCCCGCAATGGATGTGCCTGACAGCTCCCTGGCCGACCTGTCTGAACCCGGCTGGTCTGGGGGAGTGGCCGTTCCGCACAGATTGATGTCGCCGATCACCGTCGACGACAAGTCCAGCAGACCACCCCGAAGATCGTCCGCCTCCTGTGGGCCGACCTCCTTGGGATACCCCTTCTCCAGCCTGGTCAGGTCGACCAGGGGGTAGTGGGCGCGCACCATGCTAAGGACATGCGCGCCAGCAAACTCCCCGGCGTCCTTTACGAATTGCTGGAGCCAGTCCCACGCCCGTTGCGCCTTCTCCACTGGAGTCAATTTCGGCACGCGGGGCTGGCTCTCCGGGAGCTCGGGACTGATCAGATCCAGAACCGGGGATACTCCTTTCCAGATCTTACAACAGTTAACCTTCCAGGAGTCCCGGTCCTTGACCAGCTCATCCAGGTGCTTCTTGGCGTTCACCTTGAGCACTGCGATTCAAGCAGGGCGTTATTTTCGACATATCAAAAAAAAAACAAAGGGATGACAAGCGGCAGATAACGAGGCGGCGCGCATTACCAGATAACTCCCGGTCCTTCCGACCCAATTCCTCTCCTGCTCGGCGCCCGGACTCCAGCGCACCGGCGAGCTCTTGGCTGAGCTGCTCTTTCTCCTGTCGGAGGTGCGCCACCTCCTTCTCCAAGCCTACGTGAATAATAACCTGGTAAGTAAAGCAGGCTACACAGCTATACAAAGCTGCTCGGAGCGCGTGACTAACCTTCTCGCTGCCGGTACTGGTCGGCCAAGCGACGAGTGAGCTCGAGATAACGCTCCTCCTGGGCGTTCATCTCGGCCACCTTCTCCCCGACCTTCGACCATAGCCGGTCCACCTCCGTGGTCAGGGCCTTGTTTTCAGCCACAATTCCTTCTATCTGGTCGAAGCACCTCTTCCGGTACTTCGCCGTTGTCATAACACCCTGCAAAAAGGTCACATGTCATCCCAGCAAAGATAACAACAAAACAAAAGGGGAAAAGAAGTCGATCGGGGCAGAGAGTCACTTACCTTGACCTCATCTACAAGACGTTTGGCTGCACGCTCCACCCTCGCAGCTTCCTCCGTCTCTGCAAGCTCTTCATGACCAATAAAGTGGTCCCCGCGTTGGCGCCACACGTAGACATGCTGGCGGCCATCACGGGGACGACCCTGGACCTCCTCCACGTCGTCGTTAGAGGCTACCCGGGGCTCCTCATTCGCCGCGATGTTCCCGGCTGCGGTCGAAGGCATTACGGGCCTCCGGCCTAGGCCAGGAGAGCTCGCGGGTGAAGAAGCCCCTGCTCGGGGCGGTGTCGGGCCCCTCCCTTCTTCGGCTGGAGTCAGGATTCGGTTGTCCTCCTGAGCAGCAGCGCTCGGGGGAGGGGTCCTCGAAGCCTCCTCGTTCCTCGGCGGAGTACTCGTCGCGGCACTCGCTGGGGCAGACTGCCCCTCTGTGCCTACAACAGCAGCCGCCGCCGTAGGCTGATCCATGGCCTGCGGCGCGGCGTCGGCGGCGGCAGGATCGGATGCCCCCTGGTCGGTGGCATGGTCGGGATTGACATCCGACGCCGCGCTAGAAGAACAAAGTACATCTTAAAAAAAACGCCAAAATACGTATGTCGAACACTTACAGGTCCGATCGACGGTGGGTCGCGGTGAACCTCCTCCTTGCCCGGCCGGTCGGCGCCTGCGCCCCCATCTCGACAACGCGCAGAGCAGGAGGGTCGCTGGCCACCCGATCAGTAGTGGCCGGCGCACTATCTGGGCGGCTCCAAGGTCGTCAAACTAGCGGCGGTGCGGCCTCCTCGTCGTCGTCGTCGTCAACGATTCGCACGAGCCAACGACGCTTCGGCGCTTGGCTGCTCTCCGCCGGCAACGTCGGTACCGGCAAAGGATCTGCCGCCAGTGGCCTTTTCCCCGCCACCCTCTCCTTGGTGGTCGGGACGGGGCGGGCCTGGTCCTCCTCACTGCTGGTGTACCGATCACACCGTGCAGCATCCTCTACCAGCGGATCCTCCCTTGCGGGATCCTCCATCCCAGGCGCCAGTGACACATACACTGTGCACCTGTCTACATCTCCGATCTACAAAAAGAAATATAAACAAGTCAGCATCCGACGATATAACGAATGCTAAGGAGTCAGTCAGTAAAGGACATTACCTTAGGGGCTGGTCGTCCCAGCTTGAAAGCTTGCACCCGATCGCTACCACGGATGAAGCCTCCGTCAGCAAAGTTGAACAATTCGTTCAACAACTGCTGCACCTCTTCCTTCTCCGGGACCTCAGGCCTCATCCTGGTCGGGTCCTGGCTCCCGGCGTACTCGTACGCCGAGTGCACCCTCTTCTGGCAGGGCATCACTCGGCGGCAAACAAAGTTGCCGACCACCCCTAGCCCGTCCAAGCGCGACCAGTCGATCAGCTTCATCAGGTCTGCTACTTGTCCGTCGAATTCAGGGCGGTCGGTCCAACTGACCCTCTTCTCGGGGATGTACCCCACGTCACAGAACGTGGAGCTTCCCGGCTCCTCCCTGACATAGAACCATTTCTTATACCACTCGGTAAGAGAGGTATTCCAAGGGCAGTTCAGGTACCGGTTTTTCATCCCGTCCCTGAGATTGAGGTATACTCCACCTGCAATCTTGGAGCCTCCAACTGCTCCCTTCTTCCTTAAGCAGAAAAGATAACGAAAGAGATCGAAGTGCGGCTCTATGCCAACATAGGCCTCGCACAAATGGATAAAAGTGGAGATGAGGAGAATTGAGTTCGGGTGCAGATTGCAAATCCCGATCTCATAATACAAAAGAAGACCTTGAAGAAAAGGGTGAACAGGAACCCCAAAGCCCCTCTTAACGAAATCTTCAAATACGACGATCTCACCGGCGCGGGGGTCGGGGTAGCTCTCTCCCTCCGGTGCCCTCCAGCCGCCGAGCTCCGGGCTGTGCAGAAGCCCCATATCGACGAGGTCACCAAGAGATTTGGTGGTGCTGCGGGACTTCTTCCACTCCTTGGCCATCAGTTCGGCCCTCTTCTTGGAGTCGCTCTTCGCCATTAGAGGTGAGAAAGTGGGCTTGAGTTAGGAAGATGCAGGTGATTGAAGGAGGTAAAAGTGAAAGGCTTGAAGGCAATGGCAGGGTAAGCAGTACAGGCGGAACTGTCGGGCTCTTATAACCCGCAGCTCCACCTATCCCACTTCCCGTATTCTCGGGAAGTGGGCGGGCCATGCGGCGGATGCGGCGTTTCGGTTTTCAATGATTATAGACAATTAATGCGGCGGAGTTTTCGTACCAATTGATGGTTTCCTTTTCTCAAACCATGCAAAGGGTGGCTGCACAGTTGCCAGGCGCAACTTTTCACGCATCCATCTGACACCCCGTCAGGAGGTCTCGTCACGTCAACTTTAACTCATAAGATTTGTTCAAAAACAAGAAGACAAATGTGGCAGAGAGTCAACAATCTGGGGACTGCACCGACCACCGAGCACTTGATGCTCGGGGACTGGTCGCCCAGTCTATCAGCTTGGAACTTCAGAGACTGCACCGACCACCGAGCACTTGATACTCGGGGACTGGTCGCCTAGTTTATCGACTTGGAACTTCAAGGACTGCCCCGACCACCAAGCACTTGATGCTCGGGGACTGGTCACCCAGTCTATCAGCTCGGAACTTCAAAATATCGCACCGACCACTGTGCGCTCGATGCTCGGGGACTGGTCGTACAGTATAGCAATGCAGAATTCTAAGGAGCGCACTTGGTGCTTGGGGACTGGTCGTCATACTATTGTACACCTGGGGACTGGTCGATTAGTCCATTTAATTGCCGACGAACTGGTAAATTTAGTTTTTTAGACCTTGCTACAAGGCTCATACTTCGCCTTCCAGCAAGCTCGGGGACTACATCGGTACGATGCATCTGGCGATGCATCTCAGTTACAGAATTTCTTTGAGGACTTTTCTTTTGACCCTAGCACCACGTGCCTACGTCACCTACTACCAGGCTCGGGGACTAAGTGGGCACACTTCACCTTGCGGTGAATATGCTTGCTTTTTTGAGAATAATACCTTACAAAAAAGTAAAGTGGGCACACTTCACCAGGAAAGATATCTTTTTTAATTTAGAGCACCATGCATTCTTCGAACAACCTGCTTCTTCGATGTCAATGTTGATCAACTGTCTTTTGAGTTGGTCAAAGTACCGTTGTAACTGTTTGGGCGATTTTCCTGCTTATTGAAGACGTCAAGCCTCACTGATCGAAGAAGCTCAAGACGGCGTGCTACATCACAATACATGGTGCTCGGGGACTAGCTGTGGGGGTATAAACCCCTATACCCTTACGGCTAGACTTAGGCCAGGAGGTTTGGCCCATTACGAGACGAGTTCAAGGCTTGACCCGACAGCTTGGAGTTTCGCGCAAGGAGACAAGATGTGGAGATCAAGCAGGATTCTAGTCGGTTAGAATAGGAATTGATATCGAACTATCTATGGCAATTGTAACCGACTAGGATTAGTTTCCAGATCTGTAACCCTGCCCTCCGGACTATATAAGGAGGGGCAAGGGACCCCCCTAGGACACATTATTCTCTCAATCCAATACAATCAGATGCAGGACGTAGGTATTACGCCAACTCGGCGGCCGAACCTGGATAAAAAGCTTGTCCGTGTCTTGCGTCACCATCGAGTTCGTAGTTTGCGCACCGTCTGCCATAAACTACTACCGTGGGTATACCCCAAGGTAGACTGCCGACCAGCTTTCGTCGACAATGTCGGGCTTGGGCCGAAGCAAACAAGACCGAAGAGTGATGATGCTGATATCAAAGAAATTTGGAACAACTTTTTAGCTAAAAGAGCCTTTGATCAGGGATTCAAGTTAGAGGGTGAATGCCAACCGTGAGTTTACCCACTCCCCACTCCTCCTATCTTCGATCAGGGATACAACTTTGAATTGTCCTACACTTTGTGTGCTGTTTAATGTGCTACCCATATTTTGTTGCACCAGGCTTGTTTACTTCTTGTGAATGTAGTATGCATGTGTTGAAACTAGCTATTTTTTTGTTTCTATACTTCATTCATACTTGTTGAAACAAGCTTCTTTTGTTGTAGCACTTCGCTCATCTTTCTTGTAGTAAGTTTTGATTATATCTCCTTTCCTTTTTCTACAAGGCCATCTTTCATTGAGATTGATCACTTTCACATTACGTACGATGAGTTCTATGATTCCTTCAAGGCAAGGGGATTGGTTGGTAACAATGTAATGGCTTTGTGGAGTTATGAGTTCAATCTTGACCAGCTTCAAATGCTTAAAGAGAATAAAACAAGAGATATTAAATTTGCTTTCCCCCAGTTGGCCACGGTAATGATACAATACCTGTGACTTTCTATTTCTAAATGAATTCTTCGAACTCATCTTTTATTTAGCTTTTTTCATTTCTTATTTTTCCAACCTTTTTTTTTGTGTGTGTGCTGCACAGTCATTCTTGAGTGTGGATCCAGCTTCTTTCAGTAATGATGGGACTCTCAAGAAAATTTACACCAAGATAAATGAAACATGGACTATCGCCAAGATGGATCTGGTACGTGAGGTGTATATACATTGTTTCGTTCCAATGAGAAAGGCCATCAACGAAGCAAGATACACTCATTTCAAATGTTTCCATGCATGTTGCACAATGTGCATTCATATGTTGCACTGTACTTTTCCCAATGTTTCATTCTCTCCACTTTATATATTGCATTGTCATTTACTGCATGTGTCAATGACTGAAAGCTGTATGCAGATGTTCTTTCCGATAATTTTTCAAGACCACTGGGTGCTTCTTTGTGTTAGTATGTTCATGAAGCAAATTGCCTTCTTTGACTCTCTAAGCGCCTCTAAGGAGAGCTCATGTTTGAAGTGTGCCCAGAACTTGGTAAGGATCGGTGGATTCCTTACTGTTCATTCTGCTTTTGTTAAAATAGATCTCGATTTCATGTTGCATCATTCATTCTTTAGATGTTGAAGTAGCTCTTGATTCTGGGTTGCATTTGTATTCCTGAATTGTTTCATTTATTTTCAGATTCAGAATTTTGCAGACACCACACTGAAACATGGGGTACTCAGAACTGATGTGTCTCGTTTTGAGTGGATCTACCCCGAGGGATATCCTAAACAAAAGAATGTGTATGTTGCACTTTTAGCATGTCCTTCCTAGTTATCATTGCCTAATGATTTGTATGTTCACATGTTTTATTTTCCTTTTTCTTTAAAAGGTATGACTACGGGATATTTACAATGGTTTATATGGATGCATGGGATGGCAAGAAGATTGTGGATCCATCACTTGTGAAAGTATGTGTTTTGATTCTAAAATATTCTTATTTTTATAACTCTTATTTTTTGTCTCTAAATATGCTTGCTCAGTCTTGCTTTGCTTTCTTTTTTTCATTATGTCTCTGCCTAGGATTCGGTGCTAGACTTCACGAAGCATGCTGCTGCACTACTCCTTCGATCAGAACACAATGTGGTTAAGCTAGATGAATTTGTGAAGATGTACAATGCCAGGAAGACCTGATGAAGTTGACACTATGTAGATAGGAGGTGTTAGGAGAGCGATGTGCCATGAAACATCATATTTCTTGTAATATGGAGTTGATTCATGATACGCTACGTTATCTATCGGTCCATGCTTGTTAATGTTTGTTCAGTGTTGCCGTAATTTGAGATGTAACAGAAGTTGATAACTGTTTCCTTGGAGAATTACAGATGTAACAGTGTTGAACCATTGTTGTTTCACTAGAGTAATTCAGATGTAACAATAGTGCTACTATGCTGTTGCAATAGAAGATTACAGATGTAACAGTGTTGAACCATTGCTGTTTCACTAGAGTAATTCAGATGTAACAATAGTACTACTATGCTGTTGAAATAGAAGATTACACATGTAACAGTGTTCAACCTTTGCTGTTTCAATAGAGTAATCCAGATGTAACAATAGTGCTACTTTGCTGTTGCAATAGAAGATTACAGATGTAACAGTGTTCAACCTTTGCTGTTTCACTAGAGTAATTCAGATGTAACAATAGTGCTACTATGCTATTGAAATAGAAGATTACAGATGTAACAGTGTTCAACCTTTGCTGTTTCACTAGAGTAATCAAGATGTAACAATAGTGCTACTTTGCTGTTGCAATAGAAGATTACAGATGTAACAGTGTTCAACCTTTCGAATGTACACAATAGATACAACTGTTTCATTAGGATATCTTCATATGTAACAGTATTGAAACTTTGCTGTTTTAGTAGAGTAACTCAGATGTAACATTAGTACTGCCCATTTGAAATGAGTGCCCTTGCTTCGTTGATGGCCTTTCTCATTGGAACGAAACAATGTATATACACCTCACGTACCAGATCCATCTTGGCGATAGTCCATGTTTCATTTATCTTGGTGTAAATTTTCTTGAGAGTCCCATCATTACTGAAAGAAGCTGGATCCACACTCAAGAATGACTGTGCAGCACACACACAAAAAAAAGGTTGGAAAAATAAGAAATGAAAAAAGCTAAATAAAAGATGAGTTCGAGGAATTCATTTAGAAATAGAAAGTCACATGTATTGTATCATTACCGTGGCCAACTGGGGGAAAGCAAATTTAATATCTCTTGTTTTATTCTCTTTAAGCATTTGAAGCTGGTCAAGATTGAACTCATAACTCCACAAAGCCATTACATTGTTACCAACCAATCCCCTTGCCTTGAAGGAATCATAGAACTCATCGTACGTAATGTGAAAGTGATCAATCTCAATGAAAGGTGGCCTTGTAGAAAAAGGAAAGGAGATATAATCAAAACTTACTACAAGAAAGATGAGCGAAGTGCTACACCAAAAGAAGCTTCAGTTCGTATATAAAACTAAATTGGTTTATAATTAATTTATAAATCAATGAGTGCCTCATATATACACTTATTTTTGCTCAAGAAATATAAATCTATAGCTTTAACTCGGTGTCCCTTAGGTGCATTGCTGCCGATAAGAACTTGCACGTCTCCACACCGTGGCCTTCTTCGTGGCATACCAAGCACACCGACTCTTTGGCTTTGTCTTTCTTAGCCTTGGACTTGTTCTTCTTTATTGCTTTTTCTTTCACTTGTTGTACAATGGTCTTCTTACGGTCAACCTTGTTCCTAGGCCTCCCTTGTGGATCTTTTGCTGGAGGGTTCTTGAACTTTGTTTGTTTCACCCCTCTCTCCACCTCCTTTGCACCCTCAACTACATTTGGGGGATCATTTTGTCTTGAAATGAATGCTTTTGTGGTTTCCTTCACCTTTTTCCTCAAATGATCGATCCCTTGTGAACCCACCATGTACTCTTCTGGACCCACACAAGCATCAGCAGCCAGCTATGTCATTTTCCTACACAATGCATTGTACCTCAGCTTATTTGTCACTGGAACACCAAACACTGGTTCAGGACCTGACAAATGTTGAGGAACTTTCAGCGTAGCTTCTTCAGACCACCTGTGCAGCAGATACTTTTGTGGTACATGTTGCACATCAAGTGTAGTAAAGACTTTCAGGATGTCAGGACATAGGAGACCATCTTGGTCAAACATGTTGCAAGAGCAAGTGTATGTTTCAGACCCCTGATTCGCAGAAACATTGTATGTTTTCAATGTCACCTCACCTTCCTTGTATACTCGTTTCAACACCTACAACATAAGTACAAAATAGGGGTACCATCAATTTACAAAGTCACCCAGAATTATTGTTTCAATGGACTCTAGGTTCTGTTTCACTAGTAACGAATAGCATGTTTCAGTATTTTGTAAAACAGCACATCTATGTATGCTGCAACAGAAATGTGCAGTCTGTATGTGTGCTGCAACACCTTACCTGCACTGTCATTTGGCTTCCCTCTTTAGCAATCGAATCTATAGTTAATGCCGTGGAATCACGCAGCAACTCTTGAAACTTGAAGAAAATACTTCTAGTGTAGAACTTAGATACTTGCTTCTCAATTTGAGACCTCCCCCATAGCGGTGGATATGTCGTTTCACCTTTTGCTGCTTCTCGATACTCCTTCTCAATCCTTGTTTCCATTATGTACTCATATTGGGTAAGGAACTGCAACACTGAGTCCTGTGGGTGCACCATTGTCTTGAATAATGCATTCATACTCTCAAATCTCCCTGTTGTGCTTGTGAAGGGAAAGAAGCATTTCTTGAAATATGCAGGTGCCCACATAGACTTGGTTGAAGACATGTTCTGAAAATGATCATTGCTATGCATATCATACTTCACCCCTATGTTATGCCACAACGTCTCAAACTCCTCTGGAGACTCGATGAAGTTGATGCAATAGTCAAACTCATCTGCAAATTCTAGGTTGTTTCTAATTAACCAACCAAACTTGAGAGCTTTGCTGACCACATGAAACTTGCAGCACCTATGTGTTGTAGAAGGGAATACCTGTGCTATTGCAGCTTTCATGGCCCTATCCTGGTCAGTCATGATGTTGGTTGGTGCTATTCCACCCATTGCATCCTTGAGCGTTTGAAGCACCCACACAAATGTTTCAGTAGTCTCATCCGGAAGCAGAGCACAACCTAGTAGGATGCTTTGGGCATGATTGTTGATCCCAACAATTGGTGCAAAGGGCATGTTGTACCGGTTAGTGCAGAACGTCGTGTCAAAGAATATGCAATCCCTGAAGCACTTGTACAACTCCCTTGATCTGCCATCAACCCAAAACAACCCCCTTACAGCATTCTCAGCATCTAGCTTGATAGCATAGAAGAAGCTAGGGCTCTCGGCTTGCAACTTCTGAATATACTCTAGGACAGCATCCATGTCTCTGTACCGTAGTCCTGCCCTCAAGTGTGTCCTCATATTGGAGACATCCTTACTGTTGAAGGTTAGGTTTCCCACGCCTCCATGGAAGTCTCCTAGCACTGCCATGATTTGCATGGTGGATATGTTTCGATGGTGCAGTGTCTTCAATAGCTCATAATCTGCCCATGATATTCGTCTGTGCGACCGCAGCTGCATTACCCTGCCCTTTATCTTCACCAAAGGATGTGTATGCTCTGCTTGAAACACCACAACCCTCCACCTTCCGTTACGTAGACCCATAGCCATATGTGCCTTACAATCTGCCTTCTTTAACGTGCTTCGTTTCCTTGTTGCAGTGGTCATTACCGCTATTGCACTCTTCTTCTTGGATGTAGCTGCTGCCGATGATGATGCATTACTCGATGCACTTTCTTCCTTTTCACCAGGTGTAATCCTTGCATGCGAACATTCAAACTCCTTCCTTATCAATTGTTTAGTCACACGACTACTTCTTGATGAGCCTATCCTGATACTGAATCCCATCTTGAATGCATAAGCGTTGTACACCCTCCTTGCTTCATCTATTGTATCAAACTCCATCCCTTCAAATGGAACAATTGGTTTGGAGCTAACAACGTCATGTTCTTCTTCATACACCAACTCGTCATCAGTTATCTCCACATCAACACCCTCAAACGGCTGAACTGCTGCCCCGTTAGAAAGACTCTGATCAAGAATAGGGTCAATGGAACCCTATGTTACAAATACATTGTCAGATTACACACGCAGTCAACAACAGATAATTATTTTGAAGGAAATAAACAATTTTAGTTAGAGTTTCCCAGAAACATACTTCTGAAACATAGGCAGCCCTGTTAGCGCTTGAAGTTGCAACAATCTGGTGATGTCCACTAACAGAATCGTCATCAACCTCCTGCACGTTTCAAAGTGTCATCATAGAACACACAGCAGAAAACACAGACAACCAAAATTCTTGTTGCAGTGGACTCTGGTAAATATTTGAGTACTATTGTAACACAAGTTTCAGTAGCAAAACAGAGGATCTAATTACATGCTGATTGGGTTGATTTGAAGAAGAAGGGTTCGTCTCCACCATCTCCTTGCCCCTGGTGATTGCAACAGGCACTCCGTCCCTTGAGCCCCGGTTTGAGCCCTCCTTGCGCCCGTCTACCCATAGATCTGTCTCACGGCCCTCAACAATCGCCGGGGGACGGCAGCCCGTGGGGATCTCGGCGTTGGCCAGTAGATGAGACATGAAGCGGTCGAAGGCGACGGGGAATGGGGTGTGCCAGCGCGGGGAGGACCTCTGTGGAGGGGAACACGGAGGAGGGGAACGGCGGGAGGATGGGCGGCGTGGCGAGACGGGCGGCGCGGCAGGATGGCTGCGCGGGGCCACGCGGACGGCGGCGCGGCGGGATGGCTGCGCGGGGCCGCACGCGAGCGCGCCGTGAGTCGGGGCCGCACGCGAGTCTATCCGGATTGGTTGGGAACGGTATGGTCGGGTGTTAGGTGCGTCCGGACACACACCTACGAGCCGGACGTCCGGGCGCTAGGTGAACCGAAAAGGAAAAGACCACGTAGATTAAAAGAGCATGAGACTGTATTTTCTCCAACGTAGGCTATCACGGTTGTACAGACGACGTTAGTGTTGTCAGCTGTGTCCAGAAGCGTAAATCAGAGTGAGTTAGTGACTTTTCTCTTGTTGGTTAACCTCCAACGCGCTCTCCGCTGGGTGCTCTGTCTTTTCGTCAGGTGAAGCACTCGGCTCCTCTGTAGGCTAACATAACACACTGCAGAGCAGCACTTCGACTCGACGTGGCCTTCAAATGCGGACGTGGAGTCTGGAGCCACCAGCCACCTTGGCGCGTTGGGGCTGGCCTTACCTGCATCTATCCTCGACCCGTTTACGTGTTCAGAATTTTTTTTGACTGAAACGTGTTCAGAATTTGGAACCGTAGGGCATCCTTGCTGCTCCTACTTCGCGAAAATGGCTAGATTATGCCTGAAGAGGCAGGCACAAAATAAAGGAGGTCGCCTACATCAGTTTGCCGCGAATAGGGCCTTGTTTAGTTCCAAAAAATTCTACAAAATGGATACTATAACATTTTCGTTTGTATTTGATAAATATTATTCAATCATGGACTACCTAGGCTCAAAAGATTCGTCTCGCAAATTACAGATAAACTGTGCAATTAGTTATTATTTTTATCTATATTTAATGCTTTATGCATACGCCATAAGATTCGATGTGACGGAAAAATTGAAATTTTTTTGTAATTTTTTTTAAGAACTAAACAAGGCCTGGGTGAGGTACAGTAGCCGTATAGGTAGCGGTAGGGTTCATCACAGGTCATCACGCCGCGCACATGCCCGCCAAACCGTGCAAAGACTGAGAAAGATCAAAGACGGGTTGCCCAACATTTTTCCAGTTCCATGAATCGACTGCCCTTTGCCATGAAGGTTGCAGCAGGATGGTATGGTTGACGCGACACGGAAGACCACCGGCGGCCACCCACTCGGGTCATCTTATTGGCTCACTCGACCCCTAGAGATATGCGAAGGCGACGGCGGCCAACCACGGGCCGTCTACTCTTGCCACGCACTGCCACTGATGGATTCTTCATCAACATGACTCATGAACCCGAGAGATATACGAAGGCGATTGCCGCCTGGAAGCCGGAGTGAATGGGTTAGGGAAGTCGGCGCTGTAGTGTCGCCTTATAACTGCCGAGAACGGCTTGTAATAACGAACATGCATGTCTGTTAACTGAAATCAGAATTTTGTGCTCGCCGGCGCGCAGCTGCGACTGCGAGCCACCGCCACCGTGTTCGTCATCGCGCGGCGTCAAAAATGGAGTGCCCAAGCCCAAAGCCTTCCGTCGTTCCCGCGCTGATCCTCCTCGTCCTCATGATGGCCGCGGAACCACGGATCGCGCTGAAGCTGGAGCCGACAGGCACGAGCAGCAACATCCCGCCTCTCCTCGACTGCGCTCCGGCCCCCGCGGGTGCGGCGCGCTCTAACAACCTCGGCGCGTTCCGTGGCAACGTCCTGGCGCTCCTCGGCGCGCTTCCGGCGGCCGCCGCGGCCGCGCCCACGGGCCTCGTCGCCGCCGCGCAGTCCGGCGGCGCCGTCGGCGACGACGACGACCGCGCGTTCTGCTTCAGCTTCGGCGTGCGTCGTCGCAGCTCGGTCCCTGCGACAACTGCCTGGAATGCCTGTCCACCGCCGCCCAGGACGTCGCCGACGGATGCCACGGACGCCGCGGGGCTGTCTGGCGTGCCGGCTGCTTCCTCTCGTACGCGGACACCAACGCGTCCACGGCCCGCGAAGACGTGTTTCGCGGCTGGTTCTACGACGACGACGACGACGACACGCCGACCGCGGCGCTGGGCAGCCAGTGCGTGGCCACCAGCACGGCGGCGGAGTGCTCGCGGTGCCTGAACGAGTCGGCGCAAGTGGTTCCAAAGCTCAAGGAAGGGAGGCAGCTGTCGTTGGTGCACGGCGACGCGGTGGTGGTCGTCGGCTACTCCTGCTACCTGCGCGTCCCGTTATTCCCTGCAACGACGCGGTGGGTGAGCTACGGTGAGCTCGCCAGTTCTCTCTGCCCCTTTATCCTCCATATCTTTTTCCTGTCCTTATTAGAAACTGGCATCAGTGTGTGATGACGATGGAGGGGTTTTTTTTTGTCTCTGCAGCCGTCTTTGACGTGGTGGTTTTTCACGGTCTGACAGGTGGGGCCACACTCGACGACCACCGACGTCAGGGCACTCTGTTGCCAGTCTGTCTCGGACGGGAGAAGTATAAAGCCAGGAAGCAACAGAAGAGAAGGCAACGAATCGGTAACCGACTAGTAGGCTAGAGTAGCAAGTTCTAGCGATGAACTAGCGATTCGTCGCTCCTGTAATCATACATTGTCGGTTAATCAATAAAGCTCATCCGATTCGCCCCAAATTTCCCTTTCCACCATTCCTGTTCGTTACAATTGGTATCCAGAGCCTCTGGTGGGAGGAAAATTTTTTCCCACTGGTGTGTTCGTCGATCTGGCGCCGAAGCGGAAGCCCACGAAGTTCCAGTTGGAGATGACGACTTCGATCGACGACTTGAAGAAGACGATGGAGACCATGGCGACGCAGCTCGCCGGGATTCAGGACATGGCGAGCCAGTTTGCTGGTTTCCAGAAGATGATGACCACGACTCTCGATAAGCTCAACGACTTGGAGGCGTGGAAGACAGTCGCCGAGACGTCGATGGGCGCGATGATGCAGAAATCTACAGAGGCCGCGGCGAGGCTGCAGCAACTGGAGACGCGTCCTCCACCGCCGCCGCCACCGCCACCGCCACCGCCGTCGGTATTTCCGCCACCGCCTCTATACTTACCGCATCGACAGGAGGCGCTGCTGCATCAACCGCACGCGGGTGATCCACATCACGCGGGCGCATCCATCCACCTGGGTGTGTCCGCTCAACCGGGTGTGGTGGTTCAAACGAGCGCTCCGCATCCTCACGAGAGGGCCCAGGCGGCGTTCGATCTGAACGCCCTACCTGCGCTGTCGGCGTCGAGCGCTCAATCGCCCCACGGGCACGGCGCGCACGGCGAGGGAATCCCCGGATTGCCCTCGTCGTACATCCATCAGGGTATGGTCCCTCCCAGAACAACTCTTCAATTACAGCCTCCTGATTCCGATTTCGCGAATTTGCCACATTCTTCTCATGCTCCTAAAATGGAGTTTCCCAAATTTGATGGGACCAATCCTCGGTTGTGGCGTGATCAGTGTGTTTTGTTTTTTGAGGTGTATGGAACTCCACCTGCCATGAAGACTCGATTTGCCATCTTGAACTTCAAAGGGGCGGCTGCATCTTGGCTGCAGATGGTGGAGAGGCGAGGACGTATCACGGATTGGGCAAAGCTCTGAGAATTGGTGTTTCTGAAATACGACAAGGACCAGTACCAGCACCAGTTGCGGCAGTTGGAGTTGTTGAAACAGACCACATCAGTTGCAGAGTACCATTCTGAGTTCGAGAAGCTTGCTCATGGAATTCTGTTGTACAACCCAGCTTATGATGATACATACTTTGTCACACGATTTTTGGCCGGGCTCAGAGAAGAGATCAGAGCACCCATTGCTTTGCATAGGCCACGTGATGTGGATACAGCCAGTGCTTTAGCTCTATTGCAAGAGGAGGAGCTCAATTCTACAAAGCAAAGGTCTATGAGTCGTGCATCGACAAAAGGAGTCGACAGGAATCTGACTGACAAGGCTGGGGGGTCTGGCAGTGATAGAAGGGTGCAGAAATCTGATTCAGAGGATAAATTGGCAACACTGAAGCAATATCGCCGAAAGAATGGGTTGTGCTTCAAGTGTGGAGGAAAATGGAGTACTACTCATTCTTGCCCAGAACAGATCCCACTTCATGTTCTGGAAGAGTTGTGGGATGCTTTGGAGCTGTCTGAGTGGGATGATGCAGTGGAGGTGCAGTCTGATGTGTCTTTCACTAAGGATACAGTTTGTGCATTGCAACCTCCTGAAACTTCCCAGAACAGTAGGAAACAAACCTTGAAGTTGTTGGCCAAGATTGGTAAACATCAGCTTCTGATTTTGGTGGATTCTGGCAGTGTGGGTACTTTTGTCAGTGAGGCATTAGTTCAGTCGTTGGGTCTGCAAACTAAAGAATGTCCAGCTGCAACCTTCAAAGCTGCCGATGGAGGTCGGTTACCTTGTTCCACTAGAGTGCCCAAATTACAGTGGTGTGTACAAGGCTACAACTTCACATCAGAAGCAAGAGTGTTGAATCTCCAGTGCTATGATATGATTCTGGGTGAAGATTGGTTGGAAGCAGTCAGCCCGGTATGGGTGGACTACAAGACCAAAGAGATGAGAATTACCTTCAATGGCAAGAGAGTGGCCTTGAAAGGTATAATAGACCAAGTGGACCGGTGTCCTGAGATTGGTGCAAAAAAGTTGAACAATCTTGTTCAAAAAAATGGAGTGGTGTGTTGCTTACAAATGTGTGAGAAGCAGGAAGAAATGTTGTTAACTGATTTCTGCACCAACCTCTCTTCTATTCAGGCAACTGAGACTGTCAGCCTACCAAATCAGATTCAGGAGTTACTGCGGGTGTATGATCAGTTATTCAGAGATCCCACACAATTGCCTCCCTCAAGACAAGCTAATCACAAAATTAAGTTGTTGCCTGGAGCACAACCGGTTAGAATTCGCCCATATCATTACTCTCCTATTCAGAAAAATGAGATTGACAGACAGGTGCAGCAGATGTTGCAAACTGGGGTAGTGAGGCCAAGCACTAGTGATTTTGCTTCCCCAGTGTTACTGGTCAGGAAGAAAGATGGATCCTGGCGGTTCTGTGTAGACTATCGGCATTTAAATGCAATTACCACAAAGCATAAGCATCCTATGCCAGTTGTGGATGAGTTGTTGGATGAGATCAGTGGAGCAAAGTATTTCACCAAACTGGATTTCAGTGCAGGATATCATCAAATCAGGATGGCTGAAGGGGATGAGTACAAAACTGCATTTAGAACTCATCAAGGGTTATATGAGTTTCTGGTGATGCCATTTGGACTGACAAATGCACCAGCCACATTTCAAAGTTTGATGAATACTCTGTTTGCTCCATTGTTGAGAAAAGGTGTGCTGATCTTTATGGATGATATATTAGTTTATAGTAGAACATTGCAGGAACATGTGAAACTCTTAGCTGAGGTGTTTGACATACTAGAAAAAAACCAGTTTTTGCTCAAGCGTTCCAAGTGTGTTTTTGCCCAACCATCTGTAGAATATCTGGGTCATGTAGTTTCGGCTGAAGGAGTTGCTACTGATCCCTCAAAGATTCAGGCAGTGGTCAATTGGCCAACCCCAACAAATGTGAAACAGCTCAGAGGATTCTTGGGACTCACTGGATATTACAGGAAGTTTATCCAGCACTATGGTATGATAACTAGACCCTTGACAGAGTTGCTTAAAAAGGGTTGTGTGTTTCAATGGCACTCTCAAGCACAAGATGCCTTTCAGTTGCTCAAACAAACTATGGTTCAAGCTCCTGTTCTGGCTGTTCCCAATTTTGAAAAACACTTTGTGTTGGAAACAGATGCAACTGATTGTGGCATTGGAGCAGTTTTAATGCAAGATGGCCATCCTATAGCATATTTGAGTAAGCATCTGAGTCCTAGGAATCAGACTTTGTCAGTATATGAAAAGGAGTGTCTGGCTATTTTGTTGGCTGTTGATAAGTGGAGACCATATCTGCAACATAGTAAGTTCACAATCAGAACTGATCATAAGAGTCTATTGCACCTGACTGAGCAAAGGGTTACCTCCAAGATTCAGCACAAAGCCTTAGTGAAACTTATGGATCTTGATTATCAAATCCAATACAAGAAGGGCATTAATAATGCAGCTGCGGATGCTTTGTCAAGGTATGAGGGCCAAAATGAGATTGTTTCAGTTTCTGAATGTCTGCCTACTTGGGTTCAAAACTTGAGACAAGGATATGAGGATTTCCCTGAGGATAAGTTGTTGTTGCAAGAGTTGGTAGTGGCTGGACACAATGATCGAGGATATGTACTTTCAGATGGCCTCATTAGATTTTAGGGCAGAATCTGGGTGGGTCACAATACTTTGGCTCAGCAACATGTGTTGCAAGCCCTCCATGCAAGTGGTATTGGTGGTCATTCAGGCATTACAGCTACTTATAACAGAATTAAAGCTTTGTTTGCATGGCCCCATATGAAAAAGTCTGTGCAGCAATTTGTGCAACAATGTGAAATCTGTCAACAAGCAAAGGTAGAACATACAAAATTGTCTGGGTTGTTGCAACCTTTGCCAGTACCTAATCAGGCTTGGGAAATCATTAGTCTGGATTTTGTGGAAGGGTTACCCACCTCGGGCAGGTATAATGCAGTTCTGGTTGTTGTTGATAAGTTCTCAAAGTATGGTCATTTCATTCCATTACATCATCCATACACTGCTCTTCAAATTGCCAAGCTATTTTTGGACAACATTTATAAGTTGCATGGACTGCCTAAGGCAATTATATCAGACAGAGATCCCATTTTCACCAGCACCCTTTGGAAGGAGTTGTTTAGATTAACAGATACACAACTGTTGATGAGCTCAGCTTACCACCCCCAAACTGATGGACAGACTGAGCGTCTCAATCAGTGTCTGGAAGGGTTCTTGCGATGTACTGTGCATTCTTGTCCAAGCAAGTGGAGTAAGTGGTTACCAGTTGCTGAATTCTGGTACAACACTTCTTATCATTCAGCTCTCGGTGCATCTCCATTTCAGATTCTGTATGGACATAGCCCACGGCATTTGGGAATTTCGGCTATGAATTTGGATACAATACCAGATTTGGATCAGTGGCTGAAGAGTAGGGAACTCCTGACCAAAGTCGTTCAGCAACAACTCCACAGAGCACAACAACGAATGAAATCTCAAGCTGATAAGAATAGATTGGAAAGAGAGTTCCAGCCTGGGGATATGGTTTATATGAAACTTCAGCCTTATGTGCAGTCTTCGGTTGCAGCAAGGACCAACAAGAAACTCTCATTTCGTTTTTATGGACCTTACAAGGTTTTGGAACGAGTTGGACCAGTGGCATACAAACTGCAATTGCCATCAAGCAGTAGAATTCATCCTGTGCTGCATGTTTCTCAACTCAAGAAGCATGTGCCAAAGGAAGTTTCAGTTTCTTCTGATTTGACTTCAGTCATTTCTGATCCTCTGTTGGTGCAACAGCCTGAGCAGATTCTGAACACCAGGGTCATCAAACGGGGAGCCCAACAGGTAAAGCAAGTGTTGGTGAAATGGAGTTCCATGCCAACAGAAATGGCAACTTGGGAAGATGAAGCTGATGTGCCGCGGGAACAAGTTCAGAACTAACAGCCTGAGGACAGTCTGAATCTCAAGACCGGGGGAGTGTCACGGTCTGACAGGTGGGGCCACACTCGACGACCACCGACGTCCGGGCACTCTGTTGCCAGTCTGTCTCGGACGGGTGAAGTATAAAGCCAGGAAGCAACAGAAGAGAAAGCAGCGAATCGGTAACCGACTAGTAGGCTAGAGTAGCAAGTTCTAGCGATGAACTAGCGATTCGTCGCTCCTGTAATCATACATTGTCGGTTAATCAATAAAGCTCATCCGATTCGCCCCAAATTTCCCTTTCCACCATTCCTGTTCGTTACATGGTTGGGGTACTGTTCATCGAAATAGGCGGCCTACTGTTTTGCATCCGCATAGCCCGTCAGTTTAATCCAGCTGCATGAGGTGGAGGTGGCCGCTGCAAATCATGGAGGTTGCCAGTAATGGAATTCAAGTGCATGCAGTCGATCCTAGTACTAATTATCCTGTATATATTATCCTAGTGCTTGAGCCTGTTGTCTGCCAGAGGAAAACACAAGTGCTGAAAGCTCTGTGTCTCAACATTTCTTGTTCATCAACGTCAACAGTTTGCTGGTTCGATTTTTCCCTGCCCATGTTCTGATGTTCATGTGATTTTGATCTATCGGCGGAACTGGTAGCACCAAACATTAGTCACCACACATGTACACGATGCCTGCCCTGATGATGATCTTGTTCAGTGTTTTGTCTGTCCTATTTTCAACGCTGCACGCAGTGGGCAGGCAGAACCCGACGGCCGTGTAGAATCAACACACGAGTGTATCTTCATTGAACAGCTTAATTAGCTCTCATCTGGGCCGTCAGAGAACCATTAGAGCGCCAGTTTGTGAGGCAACCATGCACAGCCCAACTAATTTGTATTTTTTTAAAAACAACATTGAAAAATTTACAAAAACAAATTTTCAAACTTTTATCCAATTTTTCTACATAAAAAATAGTGCAATTAAAAATCCTAAATTTTGGTTCAAGCTTAAAAAAATCATAGAACTTTGTTCGCAAAAAAATCATAGAAATTTTGTTTTACCTTGAAAAGTTATGCAACTAGTTTTAGATTTTCTCTGAAATCATACTCTATCTTGTGGTGCCAAACTTTAACATGTTTGAATCTTGATAAACTTGTTTTGGTGCTTATTTTTCTAGTAGAAGCTCTTGTTACTTATTATAATTAGTTGATGTTAATCGTTCAACTAAGTACTTGTTTTAGCCTGTGTGGCTACATGCACCCCCTGTCACACAAAATTTCTATGAGTTACCGAAGGCTAAACAAAATTTAAGTATTTCTACTTGCATTGTCTTCCATATATAAATAGTCAGATAGCTTTTTAAAAAATATTTTTAGTGAATTTTTGGATATATATTTTTCTAAAAAAATTCTAGTTCGATTTAGAACTTTCAACGTTGTCCGATTTACCCCCTCTAATATGGAGTCACATGAGCAAAACCACCATCAAGACCACCTAATGTGCAAAAACAAATGGTTTTCAAACTTAAGGGATGTCACGGAACCGGTTTTATAGTTCGGGAAGGAAAATCGGACAACCACGATAGTTGAGGAAAGTAAATTGTACTTTTTCCCAAACATAGAGCCATGTCAAATTGTCGGGTGTGTTGTTGTCATGTTTTATACTTCCCCGGTCTCAAAAAAAAAACAAAATTTGGTTTTTGAGAAATCAAAACCTTTTTAAGTTTATTACTAGAAATATAGAGAATAGTATTAATATTTGTATCTTAAAATAAATTTATTATATATAAGATATTCCATTCTCAATCTAATAATATATGCTATACATCATAAATATTATTATATTTTTACACTTTTTTGTTAAACTTTAAAAGATTTAATCTTTAGGAAGCCAGATTTGTATTTATTTGGTATAGAGAGCGTATGTGCATTTTTTAAAAGGTATCATACGTGCATAACTAGCCCTTCGAAAAGGTGAAGCTCTACCCTATTCATGTTATGTCCTCAAGGTAGCCGGCGCACCTACACCGGATTTCTATGCACCCGCTAGAATCATATTTCGTACGGTGTCTATACGTTCACTACTATGATTTGTATTTTTTTTGAGAAATAGGAGAGGCTCAGGGAGCCTCTACTGGAATATATTAAAAGATAAACAAACAGAAGAGTTTACAAAGCATATTTACAAGAAAGAGAAAGGAAGCTCATGAAACAAAGAAGGAAACAAAAAAGATGAAGTCTATAACACAAGCTGTTCTAGCCATAATTCAATTTGGGGAAAATATCTTCTTTTGGCCCTCAGCAAGAGCAGGCCAAATGTATCCTTGAAGATTGATAGACATCTGAACAGGGAAGGGGGGATCTGTCTGAAGATCAAATCATTCCTAATTGACCAGATACTCCAGCATAAAATGATTACTATTTCCATAAAGAACTTAACATTCAGCTGCTGCCTGATTTCTTCAAAGATAAGATTCTGACTGCTAACCTCATCAATCACCACCCCCAGCCTCTTCCAGCAAGCTTTTGCAAAATCACATTCCAGGAAGAGATGAACCACTGATTCCTCCACAAGTTCATGACAGAGAACACAAGCATAAGAGGGCAAAAACATTCCTTTTCTTCTGAGGAGGTTCCTGGTACTTATATTAATCTGTCTTGAAGGAGAAGCCAAAAGAAGACTTTATGATTGTGTTGACATGAAGATTTCCAACTCCATTTGAAAACTGGTGGAGAACCAATAGAGCCAATAAGATGTTTATAACATTTCTTTGTGCTGTAAATGGATGATCCCCAGATGAAAGTCCAGACATCATTTCCCTCTATGACTTGGTAAGAATTAAGCTCTCCCTGGATTTCTTGTAATTGACTAAAAGCTTCTTCAGACAATGGCAGATCGAACAGGTCTTGTGGGCTGCCTGAATTCAAAACCTCCTTCAGAGAGATGGCAGGTTTCTTAGCAAAAGAGTGCAGGTGAGGAAATCTTAGTCTCCATGGCTGGCCATTCCAACAGTCCTCCCAAAAGAGGCAAGAAGAACCATCTGATGGAATGACAGAAGCAAGCCCTTTAAATTTATCAAGAAGCTTAAGAATATCCCTCCACCAAAAAGAGCCCTTCTTAGAGTTACCAGGAAGCTTCCCATTGGGGTAGTATTTCTCCCAAACTAATTTCACCCATGGGATGTCAGCTTTGTTGAAGAATTTACTCAGATTTTTGATCAGCAGAGCCTCATTTTGGGTTCTTAGGTCAAGAACACCAAGCCCACCTTCCATCTTTGGTTTGGCAACCATTGTCCAGGCAGCTTTAGCATTAATTCTATTGTTGTCATCCCTGCCTCTCCAAAGACAGTGTTTTCTGAACTTATCAACTTGGTCTCTGACTGAAGTGTGGAGGAAGAAGGTACTCATAAAGAAAGTAGGCAAAGAGGAGAACACTGAATTTGTGATCTGCAGCTTACCAGCCTGGGAAAGAAAAAGAGAGGTACTGATCAACCTCCTCTCACACCTTGTAACCAAAGGAAGAAAATCATCCACTCTTGGCTTGGTGAGGCCAAGTGGAAGTCCAAGGTAAGTAAAGGGAAGACTTCCAATCTTGCAGCCAAAAGTTGAGGCCAGGTGATTAAGCTTTTGGGCATTCAGATTAATTGGTACCATCATGGATTTTGAGAAGTTGACCTTCAGACCAGTAGAGGAGGCAAATGAATCGAGGAGAGCTTTCAGAGTAAACAGCTGCCTTCCACAAGCTTCCATTATAATGAGAGTATCGTCTGCATATTGCAGAATGGGGAAGTCTGGACTGGAGTTTAGAGGGACAGGCAACTTGAACAAACCAAGATTCAGAGCTTTGTTAAGGATAGACTGAAGGAGGTCAGCAGCAAGCACAAAAAGGAGGGGGGATAAAGGGTCTCCTTGTCTAACCCCTCTCCTACAATGGACAGTTTTACCAGGGCAACCATTCAAGAGGACTGAAGAGGTCCCTGAGCTAAAGATCATACTCATCCAACTTAGCCATTTGGGCCCAAAACCTTTTTTATTCATAATTTCAATCATAGCTCCATGCTCAATCCTATCAAAAGCCTTCTCGAAGTCCAATTTTAGAATGATGATTTCCTTCTTTGAGCAGTGACAGAGATGAAGATACTCAAATGACCAAGCCAGGCACTCTTGAATTGTCCTATGTTTGATAAACCCATATTGGTTTTCATGCACCAGCTTGGCGATCAATGGCTGAAGCCTGTTGGAGAGGAGCTTAGTGATGAGCTTCATTGAGGAGTTAAGCAAAGAGATGGGTCTGAACTCATTGATCTCAGAGGGGCTATCCACTTTGGGCACTAAAGTAATAAAGGAGCCATTGATACTTCTAAGGCATATGTTTTCAGAGTGAAAAGCCTCACAGAGTCTATAGAAATCAAATCTGATTATATGCCAACATCTCTTAATGAAATCATTGTTGAAACCATCTGGCCCTGGGGATTTGTCAAGGGGAAGCTTTCTGACAACCTCATTAATTTCCTGGGTACTAAAAGGGGCTTCCAAGGAGGAAAGGTCAGTCTCATGAGGATAAAGGCTAGAGAGCTCAAACAGCATATCATTATAACAAGATGAGCCTAATCTTTCTTTGAATTCCTTCCAAATGATTTCGGCCTTGGAGTTATGCTCAAAAGTTATCTCTCCATTTGAGTCCATCAGAGAAGTAATTAAGTTTCTTCTATGAGAGATGGTAGCCCTGGCATGAAAGAATTTGGAGTTCTCATCCCCCAATTGCACCCACTTAATCTTACCCCTCTGCCTCCAATAAATCATTTGCTCATGTAAAAGAGAGGACAGCTTATCAGAGAGTACATTTCTAAAGTTCCATTCCTGGATGGATAGGTCCCTCATTTCTTCAATGACATCCAGAAGGGACATGACTAGCTTGATGTTATCTATAACTATCTTGATATTTGATAATTGCTTCTGCCATCTCCTTAGGGCATTTCTGAGAGCTTTGAACTTGGCTGTGAGCAGGGTTGCGGGGTCTTGAATATAAATGACCATTCCAGACAGAGGCAACCAGAGGAAGGAAGCTATCATGTGCCATCCAAGCATTTTCAAATCTAAAAATACTGCTTTTCGGAATTGAGGGCTTTATCTCCACAATGTAGGGCCAATGGTCTGAAGTTTCCATGGAAAGGGAGTGGGCAATAGTATGAGGGTACCTATGAGTCCAAGATTGGGAAGTGAAGAACCAATCCAACCTTTCCAATAAAGGGGGATACTGCTTGTTGGTCCAAGTAAACTTCCTTCCATGAAGGGGAATCTCCACAATACCTAGAGCACTAATAGCATTATTGAAGAGAAGCATTTCACCAGCATTACCCCCAGGATGATTTCTATCTTCAGGTTTCCTTAACAGGTTGAAGTCTCCCACCACAAGCCAATCAATGTCTTCAGGCATATCAATATCTTCAAACCAATTCATAAAGGCAACTTTGCCATCCGGATCACAAGGCCCATATACAGAGGTCAGAGTCCAGGAATCCCCACTATGAACAGAGAAGAAATCCACAGAGATTGCATAACTGTTTCTAAAGACTTCTTGTCCAACAAAGAAGGCAGACTTCCAAACAACCAAGATCCCCCCCGAGGCTCCAACTGAAGGGAGGAAACAGAAATCATCAAAGGTGGGGGGACAAAACTTCCTGATGTACTGAATGTCGAAGGATTCCCTCTTAGTTTCTTGGATGCTAATGATGTCACAATTACTCTCTGAAATTCTATTTCTAATAGATTCCCATTTCCCCTCAGAATTGATGCCCCTAATGTTCCAACATAGGACTTTCCAACATCTAGAGTTATGATTATGATTCATGGTAAACTAAGAAGGAAAAGCACCTTAGTACAAGCATGCATAACATGGGTACTACTAGCATCTAGCCAAGCTGGGGAAGACTTTAAAAGGTTTTTAAACCACTTCAACATCCAAGCCTTTAAAAGGCTGAACAAAAGCATAGCTAAAAAACATAAAAAGAAAGAGCAAAAGATAAAGGTTTGTTATCAGCCAGAATTCCTTCAAACACAGAGGGGGCTTCATTCCTTGTTGGACAGCTCTTCATTATCATCATCCATGGGGTCTTCATTCTTCTTTGGCTGAGATGACCCCACAAGAGCCAGCTTGCCTTTCTTCTTGTTTAAAGTCTTCTCCTCCAGTTCACTATCCTTCAGGTCACACATCAGAGTCCCAATCTTCTTGATAGCTTTATTAGAGAGGGTGGGGGGGCTGATAGAACAGCCAAGACAGCTCTTGTTATGACAGATAGGGTTCTTAAAACCCATCTTGTTGACCTTGAGTCTGGGGCTTCTCCTGACTTCAGTTTCAACCACTGCTGCTTTCTTCTTAGACTTAGGAGGTGGAACATCAGTCAAAGGAGGGGCTTCATCTGAGTCAACCTCAAAAACTTCAGCTTGAGAGGAAGAATTGGGGACAGGATTAACTGATTGCCCCACTAGCTTCAGGGAGCAGAAGGGGGAAAGCTTCTCAGAACACTTATCAGGCAGAGGGATTCCAACCTTCAGACTAGACCCCAGAGAGTTAACAAGCTCAGCCGACTGGAGGATCTTCTTGACACAGTGAAAGTGACTTGGGGACATCAGGAGTGAAGCAAAGAACTTAGCCCATTCCACTGGAACCTCAATTTTAGTGGAGGAGTTTGAATTGAAAAACCCAGCCCAAGGTTCCTCTGAACCAAAACAGAAAGGCTTATCATACTCAGAACCTTTGGAGCCCAGATTCAGGTGGCCCAAATAAGAGTCCATGTGATTCATCCTACCCAAATAAGGGTCCATGGGCTGCAGCCTGGTGAGCACCATCCCCACCTGCAGATTCTGAGAATTAGGAGCAGGGACATTGATGTTATTCTCTTCCTCTTGAATCAATTGTTGGATTTCCTCTTCACCCATAAGATCATCTTCTTGGAGGTCCAAAGGGAGGTAGTTGTCCATTGGGAAGTCAAGGGCAGGAATTTCAACCTGAACCTCTGGGGGGCAGCAAGGGCTTGAGCAAGCTCAGCCTCAATAGGAGCCAGCTGCTCCTGAACAAACTGAGCATCTTCCTCACCTTCATTAACCTGGTCAAGGAAAGCATTCATCTGCTGGTTTAACAGCTGTGGACCAGGGAAGACAGGATCAATAATCATTTCTTGGGGGTCTGGGACCTCATTCAGATCAAGGCCTTGCACATCTTCAGGGTTCTCATTGAGATCAAAACCTCCAACTAGCTGCTCATTGTCAGACCACTCATTCCATCCTTCATCTTGAACTTGCATATTTTGGCCCTGAAAGCCCTGGAGGTCCTGTGCCTGAACATTCTGCACATTATGATTACCCTGAAAAGCATCACCTTCAGGAAGTTCTGCTTGGAAGAGATTGTGACCAGCATTGACATTGGGGTTGGGAGGAGCAGGGCCTGGTCCTTGCAGACCAAAGCCAAAGAGATCAAACGGCCCCCCTAGGGGAAAATCATCAGGCCCAGGAGCAGGAGCTTCATCTTCAGGAAGGGCACCCAGAAGGTTACCCTGGAGGACCTCACATTGCACCGTCCAAGACTCACCCTGGAAACCTTCACCATCCGTCAGCACTAGGAACTGTGGAACTGATTCCAGGTCAATGACTCTAGCCTTGACTAAGATCCTTGAGAGGTGTCTGTCATCGTCCACCCACGATATAACACGACCAAAAGAGCTGATAGAATTAACAACGAAATTATCCTCTCTGAATTCTGGTGGGAACCCCAACAACAACAACCAACATTCACGATTGAAGTTAACAACCCCCCAGTTCCGCCCCTTATTATGATCCACAAAGGAGATAGAAACATCCCCAAACATAAACGGCCCTTGCTGAATAAGACGATCTCTATCATAAGCATGCTTGAATCTAACGAAGGCTTGACCGAGGTGAGTAGGTTGCATATGCACAAAAGCCACATGGAGGATGTTTGTCAAGAAATTCGAGACAACCGCTCTGATAGCCTGAAAAGTTACCTGATGACCAGGCATTGGCTCGACTGAGACGATAGCAAGATCATGATGCTTGATTCTTGGTCACAGGAGGACAACCCGCTCCATTGGCTTCCGAGCTTGAACATCCAGGCGATTCAGCCCACGCGGGATGAAGGGAGTCGGATCAGCATGGAAGTAGGCCATCTCAAGCTCACACTCGCTTTGCTGTTGGCAATGGAGGGAATCGGAGTTGGGGTTTTCTGGCGCTGGAGCTCGCCCAACAGTAGCAATCGGCGGGGGCGGAGAGTCCCAATGTATAGTGAGCGAAGCCGAAGGGGCACCCGAAAAATCCGAAAAGCCCATGAAACGCTTGGGGGTAGATGGGCCTGGCGGAATATGAGAAGACCTGAACCAGTTTGCGCAATCAAAGCTCGGCCCAAAGTCCCTAGCAAAATTATCCACCTTCAATCCCTTCAAACGGGACTGAAGAGATTCCAAACCACGCTGCTGACAAGAGGCTGATACGTGGCCCCAGCCCAATCACCGGTGACATTTAATGGGCCTATTGCAATCCCGTCTTGAATGAGCCGCTGAGAGGCAGCGCCGGCACTGCACAGTATTCGAACTGCCCCCATTCAAGCTGCCGCCAACCAGATCAAGTCCCGAGGCAACATTCAAACTCAAATTGAAATCTAAACTGCTTGAATTCAAATCCTGAGACAGATGCCCTTCAGAAACTACTCGCTGCTCATCCTAAATGGAACTGAAACGAGAATCTTCTCGCGGAGCCGAGTTCAGGTCAAGATCAAGATCAGCCGCTTGAGCCCGGTGATTAGAATGAGGCAGATTGAAATCCAGGCGGTCGAACACTGTGACCCGAGGAAAGATCAAACGCTCGAAAACCGATTTTCTTCCAGAACTACAAGCATTATTCAAAGAGGAATCCTTGGCACTATGAAAAGAATCTCCAATAGGAATACAATTAGCCCCCGTGAGCACCTTAGCAGGACCTCTAGCAGCTTGAGCATAGGAAGGTTTTTTGTTCTTAACATCCACCCATGGGAAAACTGGCTGATTCAGAGAAGCTTCTCGAGCTGCCACAAGTCCCTTTGCATTGAACAGGTGAAAGGAAAGCTGAAACTCTGCACAAATGAACTTGCGAAGTTTGACAATCTCAAATCCAATGGATCTGTCCGAAACAATGAAAAGGAAGATTTTGTCTTCCACAAAACCCACTTTGAAAGACGAAGCAGGACTGCCCAGAATAGCATTCAGCGTCAGGGCAACAAAATCCTCATCTAGACGAGAAGAACAGCGACCAAAAGCAACCAAAAGGGAGAAATCAGATGGCCCTGGGGAGTCGAGGGCAACCGGCTTCCCAAACCTCTCCAGAACGAAAGCCGAAAACGCAGCTCCCTTAGTAGCAGACGACAGCGGGGGAGGTCCAGGGGCCATGGAGACCCACCAAACCGAGGAGGAGCTTACCGTGGAGGAAGGGGGGAGAGGGGAGGGGGGGAGCAGGGAGCTTCCCCCGCTAGCGGCGGCGGGCGCCGGGCGCCGAGGGCAGCCGAGACTCAGAGCTCATCGGGTCAGAGTATTTGGGTCCACTATGATTTGTATTGGCTCACGCTCCCCACCTTCCTAATAATAAGGGCCTATTTACATACACAAGGTATTAGTTACTAAATGGAACTAAAAGTGAACAAAAATGAATTAAGATCGCCTAATTACAACAAGCAGAAGACTTAGCTAAAAATTAGCCCAACCCCAAGTCTTCTTGTTCCGCGCGGGTCGGCTGGCCCCTCCAACGCGACCACGCGGCCGTGTTTAGCTGCATCGATCGGTTTTATGCGTTCAGAGTTCGGAACTGTAGTGCATCCTGCGAAAATATGGCGAGATGCGGATGCCTCAAGAGACAGGCACAAATCAAAGGAGAGGACGCCTATGGTTTGCCGCGAATACGTAACTAGTACGTAATGTCGTATAGCTAGGTAGCCGTAGGGCTCACCAGTCACCACTCAACTCGCGGCACATGCCCAGCAACAACCAAACCGGCGTCGCAGGATGGTTGTCGTCGCGACACGGATGAGCACTGGCTGTCAACCACAGGTCGTCCAGTCCTGTCCTGTCCTGTCGCACTCGACCGACCACCCGATTCCTTGCCATGCATTAAGCTAGTGTGTCATGTCAAGAACCTATGCTCGCCGCCGCATGCAAGAACGGAATTAACCACCGCCACTGTTTTCGTCGCGGCGTCCAGAATGGAGTGCGCAAAGCCCTCCGTCGTCTCCACGCTGATCATCCTCGTCTTCGCGGTGACCGCGGAACCAGGGATCGTCGCGTTGAAGCTGGAGCCGACTGGCACGAGCGCCCACTTCCCGCCTCTCCTCGACTGCGCTCTGGCTCCTGCGGCTGCGGGTGCCGTTGCGGCGCCCTCTAACAACCTCAGCGCGTTCCGCGACAACGTGCTGTCACTCCTCGGCGCGCTTCCGGCGGCCGCCGCGGCCGCGCCCACGGGCTTCGCCGCGGCGCAGTCCGGCGGCGACGACCACGCCTTCGCGCGAGCGTTCTGCTTCGGCTTCGGCGCGCGTCGCGGCTCCTCCCCTGACAACTGCCTGGAATGTCTGTCCGCCGCCGTAGAGGACGTCGCCGACGGATGCCACGGACGCCGCGGGGCGGTCTGGCGCGCCGGCTGCTTCCTCTCGTACGCGGACACCAACGCGTCCACGCCCCGGGAAGACGTGTTTCGCGGCTGGTTCTACGACGACGACGACGACGACACGCCGACCGCGGCGCTGGGCAGCCAGTGCGTGGCCACCAGCACGGCGGCGGAGTGCTCGCGGTGCCTGAACGAGTCGGCGCAAGTGGTTCCAAAGCTCAAGGAAGGGAGGCGGCTGTCGTTGGTCCACGGCGACGCGGTGGTGGTCGTCGGCTACTCCTGCTACCTGCGCGTCCCGTTATTCCCTCCAAGGCCGCGGTCGGCGAACTACGGTGAGCAGAGCTCACTCGTCCTCTCTTAATTCCCCTCTTTCCGTGTCTTTCTTGTCCTTAGACACACTTTTTTTGAGGGCATTGTGCTTAGAAACTGACAGCAGCGCGATGACGATGGTGCTCGTCGTTGCAGTTTTTGGAGTCTTCGCAGTCTTTGACGTGGTTGGGCTAGTGATAATCGAAGTTGTGGGGCTTCTGTTCTGCATCGACGTAGCTCGGGAGTTTAATCCAGCATGAGGTGGCCGCTGCGGATCATGATGAAGGTTACCAGCAATGGTCGATTAGTGGATCCTACGTTACTGTATATCCTAGTGCCTGAGCCTGTCTCTGCTAGAGGAAAACCCAAGTACTGAAAGCTCTACCTCTCAATATTCTTCTTCAGTGAACAGTTTGCTAGTTCGAGTTTTCTCTGCTCATGTTCATGTGATTTTGATCTAGCAGTGAGACTGGTAGCACCAATCATTAGTAACTGTTTGTATATATCTAGACTGTTCTTGAACTAATATATGCTTCAAGGTGGTATAGTCGTATGCTCTTAGCGTCTTTGCTCAACCATATTTGAGGCTTTGAGCTGCCCATCAGAACATTAAAAGAAGAGGACTTTTCTCAACACAAGGTCATAAGCTAGGACTATATTCCATTTATGGACTTATGGGTTTACTGCACAAAAAAAAAAGGATCATAAGGCATAGTTTTGAGAACAACATAATGTAATGGCATATACATACCAAGACAAGGCTTATTTATTTAAAGTAGTGCCACTAAGACCAGAGCCCAGAGGGCGAACTGAACTGGCATGCCTCATCACCATCGCCCATCTCACTCAGACATCAGACCATGTGACCTTCACCTCTCCAGTGGTTCCATTGAGCCTGAGAGCCTTCCACACTCCCGGCGAAGCATTCAGAACGTTGTTGGGCACGGAGGTCCAAAGTCGTGCTCCTCGTCGCAGCCGTTAACCGAGTCGCATTCGTCGACGACCTTGGCCAGGACAGACCTCCCGTTGGTGGCACTGATACGGATCTTCTTGTTGCAGCGGTTTGCGCCGTCGAGTCGCAGCCAAGTATGACCAGCAGTTCTTTGTCTTGGTGGAAGCGCCCGTCGAAGGATGTCATCATCCTGATCACCGCTCCATCCTCTCCGTTCTCAAATCTGGTGAAACTCATGGTAGCTGGGGTCTTGGCTCACACCGGCGGCGAGCATATTTGAACTGCGGATAGCGCTTGCCTGCGACGCAGCAGCTGTCCAACCGAAAAGAATTGTCCCTTGCCACGAAGGAAGCCACTGGGATGGCAGGTTGCAGCAAAGACCTCGTGAAAGGGGAAGCACAGGATCTGCAAGAGGACAAACGCAACCATCAGTAGTAGTCTAGCGTCAACCATATTTGGTATTTCTTCTATTGCCTTCGTAGCTGCCACGCAAGTTTAGGTTAGAGCTTGAGAGGCCGGCTTGGAACTCTTGCTGAGTGGCTGAGAGTGTGGAGTTTGTATCGCTTAATATAGATCTCTCTAGCAGCGAAATGTCGGCAATTTCTATGCCCTATCTTGCTTCATTTGGCATTTAACATGCATGATGATGGCCCTTTCGTTCTCTTGGTTTTTCACCTCATGGTTGCTTTGATCATCACACCTTTTTGTCTGTGCACGGCAGAAAGTTACATTGCCTTAAGTCCAATACTACTGCTGGTAGCTTCGGTATTAGTGATTCTTTTCCTCAAGTAAACAGTTACTCGACATAATTTCAATAATATAGTTCCTCTTGCCACCATGTTGTACCAGAAGAAAAAAATGGAAAGAAATAAACACATATATCCAATAATATAAGAGGCATACATGTATGGTAAGTACTCCGTGATTTTATAATGACGTATGTGGATAATTTATATGTATATTTATGAATCATTTTTTATTATTTATAATAATGATGGAGTTTGGTAATTTGGATGAAAATTATTTAGGGTTACTTTTAGATTTTTTTTAATAGTGGCATAGGTGAGGTTACTTTAGTTTATTCCAGTAATGAGAAGATGAGTAATTTAGTTGCAAATTCAATGCTACTCTATAGTATTTTTTCGTAACGGCATAGGTAGATAATTTAGATGAAGGTTAGGATTTATTTAGGTTATTTTTCACAATCTTAGAGTGGATAATTTAGATATAGATATTTAAGGTTTCACTTCAAATTATTTTTATAATGATAGAGGTGGGTAATTTATTTGAAACTAGATCGAGTGCCCTATTATCTTTGATGTTGATTACAGTATCTATCCAAATCAATGGCAAATGTTTCTAAATTTTGTGAAAATTAATAGGATTTATCTTTTCTTTTTTAGTATGTCTCGTCACAAGTAACATGTAGGTTTTGAAGGAGTTTCCAATTAGAAATTGCAAGTGATTGTGGATAGTTGCAAGATGGTATGACCTTTTTATTTTCTTATTGTTTGTTTGTGTCAATAATCCTTGCGAGGATCAAATATCAACTGTTTTTGGCTAACTTTTTGTTCAGAGCAATTTGGGGGGACCCTGCGTTTGTACATAGGTTCGTTGGTCATATAGTTCATCCTGGCATAGCATGGAGACACTGAGGAGATGACATTAGAGCCATATATTGCGATAGGTAATGACGATGTATTCCATGGTGAGGACAGGGATACACCGGTGCCACACACAAGATATGATCATATGTAAATGTGACTTATGGAGAAGCGAACTGACCATAGCTTAGCTGGTTGATTTTCTTGTGGTGAAACTTTTTTACCTAATAAGATTAAGTTCTCGACTTGACATGGATGTTGCATAATTCCTTCCAATGATAACGTTCTCGACTTGGCATGGGTGTTGCATAATTCCTTCCAATGGTAACTAATTAACGTTTCTTCAGTGGTGCTCGTAAAGGTAGGGTATGCCTACGAGTTCAGATGACTTAGGTGCTCATAAGAGTAGGGTATGTTTGTTAGTTCAGTCTCAACCCTGCGGAGTGCTTATAAGGGTAGTATGTGAGTATGTTTATAGAGGTGAATGTACGTGTATGTTTGAGTGTTTGTGTTGTATTGTGATTTGCAAAAAAAATTGTTCTTGTGTGAAGAGTGTAACAACGAATCGAAAATCAAGCAAATTCAAAACCTAATCTAAAACTCATTTAAACTGTAAATTTCTTTTTGGACCATAGCTCCAATCCAATTCCACCACTGTCTCCTTTACTTCTTCCTACACACTACGAGTGAGCGCGCATGGACACATGCATGTTGTAAATTCACGGTCGATGCCCACGTTTGCTACATCAGAACCGTGTTACTGTTTTTTTACTAATATATAGTCCAGACAGAGTATACCTAATTAAGAAATTCCCAGTTTTCAACGTTGAGGGAAAAAGGTCTAGCTACATTGATAACAACTCCTTTTTAAGAAAAAGAGGGTTGCACGATGCAGCTGCGAGCACAAATTATGAACCACCCTCAATAACAAATCCTATTGCTAAACTCAATTGAGGATGGCCTTTTCTAGAACACAGGAATAATATGTCACAATGTGATGACATACACTGAATAATTAGGCACAAATTTTTTCGGGAGTGACATGAAGCATGAACTATATATAGGAGGGAAACGAGAACAGTGTGTGGTCGTACTTTTAGGAAGGACGTCGACAAATATCAAGTGATGGTTTATTTAGTAGCTACTATTCCATCACGGCCAAGACTAGTACTAGCGTAACTGATCACAAATCCCATGACACATGTGCATGCAAGTTAAAAGAACACACTCCTATGCGCGTGTACCTTCTTTCTCTTCACGCAGCAATCTGGCTATCTCAGCGTTTCACGGCTCAGACATCTGACCAAGTGACCTTGACCTCACCGATGTCCTCATTGAGCCCTAGCGCCTTCCACACCGCCGGCGACCCGTCGACGATGTTGGGAGCACACGGCGGCTCAAAGTTGTGCTCGTCATCGCATCCGTTCACCGAGTCGCACTCGTCGACGACCTTGGCCACCACGGAGCGCCCGTTGCCGGCGGTGACACGGACCTTCTTGCCACACCGTTTCGTGCCGTCGAGCCGCAGCCACCCGGAGGACAGCGCGACCACCTTCTCGCTGTCGTCGTGGTAGCTGTTGTCGCACTCGGACGGGCCGCCGCCGTCCTTGCCCTTCTCGAAGCTGTTCACCGTCAGGATCGCCGGCGTCTTGGCGGACACGGGGGGCGAGCACCGGAACTGCGGGTAGCTTTCGCCCGCGCGGCAGCAGTCGGAGCCGTGAAACTTCTTGCAGTTTCCGGCCTTGCCGTGGAGGACGCCGCTGGCTTTGCAGGTGCCCGCGGCGGCTGTCCCCGGCTTGTGATGCTTTTTGGCTTCGGAGACGTGGGCGTGGAGGAGCAGGACCTGCAAGAGAGCAAGCAACACTAGCAGCTTCATGCTGGCCATGCTTGGTTGCTAGCTGCTGTGCTGAATTCGGATTGCACTGGACACACTTGCTGGTGGCTGTGGTCTATGGGACCGGGTTGCTTTATATAGAGCTCAAGGAACACCAATTCCTATGGCGTTCGTTTTAACTAGAAGTGTGAAAACAGCCCCATTTGATTAATTCCTTGGTTTTGCATCCCCTATGTTGTTTGATTGGTTGGTTTACAGTAGACCGTGACTTTGGGCGGTGAAAAGACTATACGTACATTGAACACTCGTGTATTGGTAAGGCTATCTCTCTCTTTTTAAGAAAAAGAAGCATCAGTATAAGCTTATTATAATAGCGCATCTATAATTAAACCGTATTATAGGTTCAGGACTAAGACACCGTTTAGCAGCGCTTCTCCAGCGGTTTCAGAAGCCATTTGGAGCCATGATAAAATGAAATGGCTCTACCAATTAAGTCCTTAAAAACGTATTCTCACAGAGTTTTAGTATACGAAGGAGCCAAAAATAGTGGCTTCTTCCGGCTTCACCTCATACTACGTAGTTTTAGGAGCCAAAAATAATGGCTTCTCCCGTCTTCACCTTATCCTACGTAGTGTTATGTGAGAGCACATTTTATGAAAGAGGCTGTTTTGTTAAACGATTTACCAAAATGGCTTCAGCTCCACCGATAGAGCTATTTATGGAGCTGAAGCCTCAAAAAATAGCTTCACTAGTGAAGTGGAGCCGCTTCAAACGGAGGCTAAAGTTCAAGACGCTAAGTGAAGACCATCCATGCGATGCAAAGAGCTTCTTAGCTCTCGATTCTAGTAACTTGTAAGCATCAAGAATCTGTTATTTACTGTTGTCCGAGCGCTGCAACCGAGCCTAAAATCACAACTAGTGTGTCCTGCTAAAAAGAACAAGTTTTTGGATGACATTTATCTACTCGTAGCTCCCTATGCTGCACGGACCATTGTCGGGTCTAATAAGTTGTCCTAAAAATTACCTGTACCGAAGTCCTGAATATTATTGTTCAAATATACTCCTGTCATTTGTGCATATTTGCGAACTCCATTTGTTGTTCGTCCAAATTCTAAACAGAGATGAAGCTGCAGGTGCAACCGTACGCGCACACAACTGGTGCAGCGAACATTGTTTGGCTCGAACATTGTATGCAAATCGCATAGAAGCTTCACAGCGTTGCAAACGATCACGTCCCTCTTCTTTGTCTGAATGTCCGAGTGAATGAGATTCCAAGGAAGACGTGTGAATCCAAGTACCGTCTCTTATCCGTGCGACTGTGCAAGGATATAGGAATCCAAGTTAGCCCATTTGTCTTCTCCCCGAGCTCCTTCCGTGACGTGTTTCTAATTTTGGCCGGCGCCAGCTGTCCCAAGTACGTGTTTTTTTTTTGGCTGTGGAAGTCTCTATGGCAGTGTATGGCGTACCAGTTAATAACCAAGGCCTTAGCGAAAGCGCAACGCTGCCGAGGTTTTTTTTTTTTTTTTGCCGAGAGCCGGATTTCGGGCACTCGGCAAAGAACATCTTTGCCGAGGGCCAATCCTCGGCAAAGGCTTCTTTGCCGAGGGCCGGGCCCTCGGCAGAGAAACGCCCTCGGCTAAGGCCCATCTTTGCCGAGGGCGCTCGGCGGTGTGGGCCCAGAGTAACGGCGGCTCTGGGCGTTAGGCTTTGCCGAGTGCCCGTAGTTAAGTCCTCGGCAAAGCTCTGCCGGAGGTCAGACTTTGCCGAGGGCCCGCCAGCCTGCCCTCGGCAACTCTCCTCTTTGCAGAGGGTCTGGAGTGGGCCCTCGGCAAATTTTTTTTTGTTTTTTTGGATCCATGTTTTTTTCTTTCTGTGGCACACCTACACTATTTTTAAGTACATGCTAAAGTTTGGTTCATTTTGAAATAACTTTGGTATATTTTTTGGATTTTTTGAATTTGTTGAATTTTTCGACAAATTTCAAATTCAAACTACAGGTGCATTAAATAATAGTATTTAATTATTTCAATCTTGACATTCATTATTGTTAGTGCATTTCCAGGCCGTATGCAGAAAGCCACATGAAATATCGAACGTTTACCCCCCGAAACATGTGGACCAAGTTGCGTGAAATCGTTTTTTTAATATATAAAATGAAAACAAACTCAGAAAATTACGAAACTTGGCGACATAACATGTTATCACATGTGGATGCTATGATAAAAATTTCAAAAAATTCTGAGTCTGTGGTAACGTCTGGTGCACAAAACCCAAACATCTCACATGTGATCACTAACTCAGAAATTTTTGAAATTTTTATCATAGCATCCACATGTGATAACATGTTATGTTGCCAAGTTTCGTGATTTTCTGAGTTTGTTTTCATTTTATATATTCAAAAAAACGATTTCACGCAACTTGGTCCACATGTTTCGAGGGATAAACCTTCGATATTTCATGTGGCTTTCTGCATACGGAAATGCACTAACAATCATAAATGTCAAGATTGAAATAATTAAATACTATTATTTAATGCACCTGTAGTTTGAATTTGAAATTTGTTGAAAAATTCAACAAATTCAAAAAAATCCAAAAAATATACAAAGTTATTTCAAAATGAACCAAACTTTGGCATATACTTAAGAATAGTGTAGGTGTGCCACAGAAAAAAACTAGATAAAAAAAATAAATTCTTTGCCGAGGGCCATACTGTAGCCCTCGGCAAAGAATTTAGAAATTTAAATATTAAATTGTTTGCCGAGGGCTACAGAAAGACCCTCGGCAAAGAGTTTTCACGTGGCACCAGATAGTATCTTTGCCGAGGGCTCGTATTCAAGGCCCTCGGCAAAGACTAACTCGGGGAAAAAAAATTTAAAAATAATCTTTGCCGAGGGCCCTAGGTTAAGCCCTCGGCAAAGAAATTAATAAAAAAAATAAGGAACTCTTTGCCGAGGGCCCTGGATCTAGGCTCTCAGCAAAGAGGCCGACCGTAATAAAACGCCCGAGCGGGCGCTGGGGGTCATTTGACTTCCCAGCGCCCGCTCGCCCGCCGCCGCCGCTCGCCGCACGCCGCTCGGCGGCCCGCGCTCGCGCCCGCCCCGCTCACGGCTGCTCGCGCTCGCCGCCCTGCGCTCGCCAGGCCGCCCAGCGCGCGCCGCGTCGGCCCGCGCGCCCCCAGCCCGCCGCCCGCGCGCCCCCCGCCCGCCACCCGCGCGCGCCAGCCGCCCGCCCGCCCGAGCACCGCCCGCAGCCGGCCGCCCAAGCTCCACCCCGCCGCTGGTGGTGCCCGGCCCCATCTCCCTCCCTGAGCAGCAGGTAAGCCCCTCTGTTTATTTGATTTAGTATATAGGGTTTAGGGTGTTTAGTTAGTTAGTTAGTTAGTTAGTTAGTTAGTTAGTTAGTTAGTTAGTTAGTTAGTTAGTTAGTTAGTTAGGTCTTGTTTGTAGCACTTTCGTTTGTTTGTGACAAATATTATCCAATCATGGACTAACTAGGATCAAAAGATTCGTCTCGTTATTTACAGCTAAACTGTGTAATTAGTTTTTGTTTTCGTCTATATTTAATGTTTCATGTATGTGCCACAAGATTCGATGTGACGAGGAATCTTAAAAACTTTTTGGTTTTCAGGGAGAACTAAACAAGGCCTTAGGTTAGAAATTTTAGTTAGTTAGTATAGTTGGAATTTTTAGTTTGTTAGTATAGTTAGAAATTTTAGTTAGGTTCAAAAATTTATTTTTAGTAGTAGTAGTAGGTTCTCGGCCATCGCGCCGTTTTTTTGATGCGGATGGCCTTCGTGCCTCCTATTGATAATATATCGGTCGTCGTGACGTGTTTCTGTGTGTCGGCCATCGAGTCGATTTTGTTTTGCAGGTTTTGGGAACCTCCCCGTACAGGGGAGGTTCTGTCAAAATTTTTAACTAATGTTTTTTTATTTTACCAAGCAGAGGACGTGAGAGGAGCTTCGGAGGAGCTGATCGTCTACGTCGGTGCTGCTGGTCTGCCTGCACCGCTGCGACTCGCCACTGCCCCGACTCGTCACTGCCTCGCTACCCTTTCTCCACCGCCACCTTAGGTATAAACCAGCTCTACTCCTTTGTCTTTGTCGTAGAATGCGTAAACGAGTTAGGCGTCTCCCGTCCGAAAGAGATACGATTGGATGCATATAGATCAGTGTGTGTATACGATCGTATCTGTTTCGGATTGTCCATGTTTCTTGGACAGCCCGCGTATGCGTAGATGAGGTTAGTTTCCATGTTCCGCTCCGATCTTGGCAAGAATTTCGGCATCACCTTTCCATTGTTCTCCGAATACACAAACTCCTTTGCAGGACGTGTATTGGGAGAACAGCGGGGAGGTGCTGCCGAAATTCTGTCTCGGATCGTAGCGGAGCATGGAAACTGACCTCATCTACGCATACGCGGGTGGGATTAGGACCTATCCTCACCTATTAGACAGTAGGAATACCAGCTAGGTGGTTACGTTACTTGGTGTCGTATTTGTCAAAGGATGGAGGACCGTTAGTGGATGTACACCGGGCGAAGAAGCCGAAATGATTACGACATGGATTGGGTGAAGAGGACAGATGCTTTCTTGAACCACGCATTTGGCGCGGTTGTAGCTAGAGGGCATTTGCTAGTTTGGTGTCCGTGCAGCCACTGTGACAACAAGAGGAGGGTGAACAAGGAGACCATGGGTAAACATTTGGTGTACCATGGTTATACGCCGGGCTACTACCGGTGGATCTACCATGGTGAAGACCGTATCAGAGAGGAGGTGGTGAGACCACGTCTTGAGCCGTTTAATGATGATGCTGGGGTAGCCGACATGCTAGACGACACTCACCAAGCTCAGTTCGCTGAAGGACGTGACAAGGAGGACATGGAGGCAAACGTAGAAGCCTTCTACAAAATGTTGGAGTCGGCGTCTAAACCCCTTCGCGAGCATACAACTATTTCTCAGCTGGATGGCATTGGGCGTGTGATTGGGCTGAAGGCCGAGCTGAACCTGAGTCGAGAAGGCTTCGATAAGATGTTGACTATGTTTGCCACCATGCTACCGAAGGATCATATTCTGCCCCCAACTTGTACGAGTCAGAAAAACTACTTCGTGCGCTCAAGATGCCATATGATAAGATACATTGTTGTCCGAAAGGTTGCGTCCTATTTCGGAAAGAACACGAGAATGCAAAGTACTGTCCGAAGTGTGGAGCCTCAAGATACCTCGAGGCAGTATCCGGTGATGGCCAGAAGGTGCACCTTACCATCCCCGCTAGAGTGTTACGTCACCTTCCTTTCATGGCGAGGATCCAACGACTTTTCATGACCGAGGAAACTGCGAAACAGATGACTTGGCATAAGAATGGCAAGCGGTACCATCCGGACAAGATGGTCCATCCATCCGATGTTGAAGCATGGCAATACTTTAATGATCGACATCCTGAGAAAGCAGCTGAGGCTCGGAATGTACGTGTGGCCTTTGCAACAGATGGATTCAATCCTTATGGAATGATGTCTTCCCCATAAACATGTTGGCCTGTGTTCACTATCCCTCTCAACCTTCCCCCTGGCATTGCCTTCCAATGACAAAACGTTTTTCTGTCCTTGATAATTCCTGGACACCCAGGGAGCAACATGGGGGTCTTCATGGAGCCTCTGATTGACGAATTGATTGAAGCTTGGGAAGGGGTATGGACATACAACCGAGCTACAAGGTCAAGCTTCAAACTGTATGTTTGGTATCACTACTCTCTACATGATTTCCTGGCGTACGGGTTATTCTGCGCCTGGTGTGTTCACGAGAAGTTTCCGTGTCCCGTATGCATGGAAGCTGTGAGGTTTATTTGGTTGAAAAAGGGTGGCAAGTATTCGTCGTTTGACCAGCATCGTCAGTTTCTTCCTGCTGGCCATCCATTCAGAAGGGACGTGAAGAACTTTAGAAAAGGTGTGGTAGTGACAGACCCTAAACCCCACATCAAGAGTGGTGCCAAGATTCGTGCTCAGATTGATGCTCTTGTGCCCGCCGAAGGAGGTGGTTTTGTGGGTTATGGTGTGCAACATATGTGGACTCATAAGTCCGGGTTGACCAGGCTGCCCTATTTTGATGACCTTCTTTTGCCGCATAACATTGATGTAATGCACACTGAAAAGAATATCGCCGAGGCCCTTTGGGGCACTCTTATGAACACAGAGAAATCGAAGGACAATGTTAAGGCTAGAGTGGACTTGTCGACGTTATGCGATAGAAATAAACAAGAGACAACCTCCTAGTGGTCAAAACAAGAAGTGGAAAAAGCCTAAGGTGGATTTCGTCTTGAAAATAGATGCGAGAAGGGAAGTGCTTGAATGGATCAAGAACTTGATGTTTCCAGATGGCTATGCCGCTAATCTGAGCAGAGGAGTGAACTTAACCACTTTGCGAGTCAACGGGATGAAGAGTCATGACTACCATGTATGGATTGAGCGGCTTCTCCCTGCAATGGTCCGTGGGTATGTCCCTGAGCATGTCTGGAAAGTGTTGGCTGAGTTGAGCTATTTCTTCCGCCTGTTGTGTGCTAAGGAGGTATCTCGAAACGTCGCTATAGAGTTAGAAAAACAGGCACCTGTGTTGGTCTGTAAGCTGGAGAAGATCTTCCCACCGGGCTTTTTCTTGTCGATGCAGCATTTGATCGTGCACCTTCCCACTGAAGTACGTTTGGGGGGGCCTGTGCAGTTTCGCTGGTGTTTTACAGTGGAGAGGGTACTGAAGACTCTTCGCAAGAAATGTACAAATAAAGCCATAATTGAGGCTTCCGTTGCAGAGGCATACCTGAGGGAGGAGGTGGCAAACTTCACTACACAGTACTACAAGCCCAATCTGCCGAGCAATCACAACCCACTTCCACGTTACAATGTCGACGAAAATGAATCGACTCTAAGTCTTTTCCATGGACAACTCGGTAGCGCAAGTGCATCCACCGTGAAGATTTTGACAAATAACGAATGGCGCAGTATCATGCTATACTTGTTCAACAACCTTACTGAGGTGCAACCGTTTATCGGGGAATTTGTTCGTGAATCTTGGAATGAACCAAGAGATCCAACCCCGCAAGAACAAGACATCCTTCTATCCCGGGGCCCGGGAGCGGATAGGCCTGATTTCATTTCTTGGTTCAAACGAAAGTTCCGGACCGACTCGTCCATGAGTGTCGAGTTGAAACAGGTTGCAAACGGCTGCCAAGTTAGGGTGAAGTCATTTACCGGATATGATGTGAACGGTTATCGCTTCCACACAACAAGATACGAGAATATCCGGCCCAATCGGAAAACCACAAATAGTGGAGTTTGTACTCCCGGCACTGATGGCCTCAACTACCATGGAAGAGTTGAGGACATCTACCAACTTGAATTTGATGGTGACAAACCTCTGAAACCTGTCATGTTTAAATGCCACTGGTTTAATCCTCGCGAAACGAGACTCACCCCTAGTCTTGGGCTAGTCGAGGTGCGAGAAGATTCTGTATATCCGGGAAAGGATATCTACATTGTGGCTCAACAGGCCGTGCAGGTGTATTACACAAGATATGCGAATCAAGCCAAACAAGAGCTTCAGGGGTGGGCTATTGTGCACCAGGTTTCTCCACACGGGAAACTCCCAGCCCCGAACGATGACGATTACAACTTTAACACAAACACATATGATGGAGAGTTCTATCAAGAAGATGGGCTATCGGGGACACTTCAGATACTCCTACCTCAGGCCCTCGAAATGGAAGAAGACAACGAAACGGTTGATGACGAGGATGATGGAGACGTGGTGCAAAATGCCAAGGACATACAAATGCTTGAGCGATTACTTGTCGTTGGTGATGAAGACGAAGACGATGACGTAGGACCTTCGGATAGTGTCGCTTATTTGGATAATATTGACAGTGATGACGAGACCTATAATCCCAACCACGAGGACTATTCATAATACATGTAATACTATGTCTTTTTTAAATTATTGACATTTTTGTTTTGTTTATTTATTTTCAAGTCTCTAATATGCTTACTCATAAGTCTTGTTTCATTCTTTGTGTGTGCAGGTGTTTGATCAAAGATGGCGAGCAGGCGGCCACGACGTGACACACCCTCGGCCTATGCGAGACGCCCTTCCCTCACTGGTGAGGCAGAGTCGTCAGGGGCAGCCGCCGCAGGACGCCGCAGGAGGGGGAGGCCTTCCACGACGAGTACCAACCAGGGGCGTAGGAGGCCGCGGAGTCCCACCCCAGACCCCGTGGCTCCGACGCTGGAGGAGGAGTACCAGGAGGACGAGGACCAGGACGAGGACCAGGTCGAGGGCCAGGACGAGGGCCATGACGAGGAGCACGGCGCGGCGCCCGAGGACGAGGGAGGCGCGGCGTCGGGTGTCTACCAGCGAGGTCCCGCGAAGCTCCCTCCATACCCACTACCTCATAGTCGGGCACTGCTTCGCCCTGTACGGCCCAAGTAAGTAAATCTAAATGATATCATAACTACCTCATCTGATAGGTTTGAGGGTTTAGATAGAAACTGACTATTTTTTTCTAACTGGTGCAGGTCTTGGGATCTGGTGTCGGGTACTCCCGTGCGCGCTCTCCCGACCATCCTGGGTACCCTGTGCCGGAAGTACTTCCCCGGCCTCGTGGAGTTGGCGTCGGGGGCCCGCGAGCCGGCCACCACCTAGGACAGGTATGCTTTAGGGGAGGACGACACGTACCGCAACCCCTAGGAGAGGATACTGGCCGAGTTTTGGGTAAGTTCCTTTCGCACAACAATAATTCATCCATTACATTAAAATCTATTTTTTTTTAAATAATGATTTGGATGTATTATCTTTTGTGCAGAGGTACTTCAGGGTGGAGGACGAAGACGTGGCCCTGGCTGAGTCTGTGGTGCACGCCTCCTGTAGGAAGTATGTCACCGACATGCACCACGAGGCGCGCGTCCAGACAGTGATAGACTTCTACGCGTCGGCGCGTAGTATGACTATCACGAAGGCTCAGGCGCGGACGATGACGATGACCCAGGAGCAGTACCTGGAGGTAGATGAATAACATTCAGATTGTCTCTTTTTTGAATTTAATATATTCAATTATATCTTCATATCTGTCAAACACTCATTGTCTTGTAGGTGATTCCCTGGTGGTGTCGGGCGCATGCCGATGCCTGGGCCGCGATCGTGGGTAGGTGGTTCACGCAGGACTACCTAGAGAGGCACGAGTCTCAGCGGGCACTGCGTCTGCAAAGACCAGCTGCCACTCACCACCGAGGCAGCAAGAGCCTCCCCGCCTTCAAAAAATCATATGTAAGTGATTTGTCTTCTATTTAGTTTCGCGTTTAATGTATGCTTGATTACTCACCCTCTGTCGCTTTTCTCGTAGGAGGCTGCGCACCCGGACGAGGAGGTGTCCATGTTCACGGCTTGGGCTGCGTCTCACCAGACTGCAAGCCAACGCACCTGGGACGCAGCTGCCCCTCGCGAGGCGTACTCCGATCCCAACGTGTACGATAAGGTCCAGGAGTACACGTCGGCGGTACGGGAGTGGCACGGGCCAGAGTACGACGTTCGCACCGAGCCACTAGATGCCAAGGCCGTCATGAGGCTCGGTGGCGGTAGGAAGCACGGCCGGGCCTGGATAGCAAACGCCGCCATCGACCCCAACACCACCCCCACTCTCAGCCAGCTCAGAGCACAGAGCACGAGCTCCAGCCAGCCCATCCGTGCACGGCCGACTCCGACAGTGAGCATGTTAGCTTCGCTCCAGGTAATTCTAGGTTCACTCATAGTAAATTAATATTCTCGCAACTGAATTACATTTGCATTACTAAAACATTGGAGTGTAATCTTGCAGGCCGACAACGTTCAGAAGACGGAGCAGATCACGGCCCTCACTGCTCGGCTGGAGGCTGAGCGTCTCGTGCGAGAGGCCCAGGACCAGAGGATGGCTGAGATGATGAGGGTCCTGGCCGCTCTGGGGCAGCATACAGTTGTGGACGTCACGATGTCAGCTCCAGCGCCTCAGCTTCCGCCGCCGTTTAGTTCTACTGTAAGTGTCAAAGTTAACTTCTTCTTTGTAACTGTAGTGCAGAAATAATTACTGCAATCTCACATAAACATCTAACTGTTTGTGCAGCCTCAGTCGACAGGGGATCCAATAACCCGCCTCGTACGTCACCGGATCCTGGAGCCTTCGACACACCACCCTCGACGCAGAGGCAGGACGGTTGGGGAGGAGGGTGAGTTCTCGCAGCCCTACGGTGTGTACGTGTCGGCGGTTTGGAACTTTGGTTTGATTTGGTGAACTTGTGGACTACTGGATGTACATACATGATGTTCGTGATATATATATGTGATGTTCGTGAGATGTATGTGCTCGTTGTGGACTCTGTGTGTGTGATGGTATATATATGTATCTGTCTATTGTCTGGATGCAAATAAACAAACAAAAAAAATTTAAAATTTCTCTGTTCTTTGCCGAGGGCCTTGACCATAGCCCTCGGCAAAGAATTTCTCAGAAAAAATAGAAAACAGGTGTTTGCCGAGGGCTATGGTCAAGGCCCTCGGCAAAGAATTCTCCAGAAAAAATAAAAAAGATACTTTGCCGAGGGCCTGCATGGTAGCCCTCGGCAAAGAAATTACCCAAATAAAAATTTAAAAATTCTTTGCCGAGGGTCTGCATGGGAACCCTCGGCAAAGAAATTATCCAAATAAAAATTTAAAAAATTCTTTGCCGAGGGTCCGACGTTGGGCCCTCGGCAAAGACGCCGTCAGTTGCAGCCCGTGGCCTAACGGCAAATTTTGTTTGCCAAAGGCCGGCGTCAGCCCTCGGTAAAATTTTTGCCGAGTGCCCGAGAAATGGCCCTCGGCAAAGATCCCTTTGCCGACGGGAAATTTCCCGAGGGCTCTTTGCCGAGGGCAGCCCTCGGCAAAGCCTTTGCCGAAGGCCTGAGGCCCTCGGCAAAGATCCTGTCTGCCGTAGTGCACTTTCGTTTTTATTTGACAAATATTATCCAATCATGAAGTAAATAGGCTTAAAAGATTCATCTCGTGATTTACAGGTAAATTGTGCAATTAGTTTTTATTTTCGTCTATATTTAATACTCCATGCATGAGCTGTGATTCGATGTGACGGAGAATCTTGAAAAGATTTTGGTTTTTGTGGTGAACTAAACAAGCCCCAAGTAATTACCTCGTTTAAGGTTCAGCGTTTTGGAGTTTACCAGTGAGAGCGAGAGGAAACCATCACATCACAGTGTTACTAGCAATCACGTCACTTGTCTTGTCTGAATGTCCCAAAAATGAGATTCCGAGGTACTACTCTCTCAGTCTAGAAAAAATATAACTATAGTATCCACGTGTGTTAAGGTAGTAACTTTGATCAAATAAATAATGAATAATATTTATATCTCTAAATTGATATATTGCAAAAGTATATATATATTTATAGTGAATCTAATAATATTTATTTGCCCTATAGTTATTTGTATTATAAATGATAGTATTTTTTTATATATTTGATTAAATTTAAAAGTATTTGGCTTGTTGAAATGTGAGAATTATATTGTTTTGTGTATGAGTATATACGTTGATCACTCAAGACACGTGAATCCAAGTGCAGTCTCTTATCCGTGCGAGGATGTAGGAATCCAAATTAGCTTCCATTGAAGCTGTTCGTTGGTCTGAAAAGTCATGACTGAAATTACTATTGGCTGATTTATTATGAGAGAAAAATGAAAAGTCATGACTAAAATTACTATTGGCTGATTTATTATGAGAGAAAAATACTGGTGGTACGATTGAAAAGAAAAGAGAACATGCTCTGCTCTTCGGTGACCCGTTTGGCCGTTTCCAATTTTGGCCGCCAGCTGTCCCAGTTTCCAATGTTCTCTTCGTTTTTTTTTTTTTTTTGCTGTGGAAGTCTCTATGGCAGACGGCGTACCAACTAACCAAGGTAATTACCTCAGTGTTTTGGAGTTTATCAGTGAGGGCGAGAGGCAACTGATCAGGGGCTGCAAAAATTATTTGAGAAAAAAATATTGCGTGGGAAAAAAATGCTTGGATAGATCTCAAGGTGTATGTTAGCCTGGTTAAATTCTTGCAATTTTGATTAGCATCTAGTTCTTTTTATGTCTTGGTTTGCATGTACACGTTTAAATTCTTTTTTATGCATACACTAGGTAAATCATATGATAGGGTTGATCGATTTCACTCTTACTCTTGGAGCAAACCTACATGGTTTACATTGGTTAGGAGCACATCACATAGCCCGTATTCAATTGATTTATCTTATATGCGTCAAAGTCCAAATTGTAGATGCCTTACCCCAAATATCACCTGCAAGTGATGTTCACCTTCAAGTGATATTATCTTTCAAGTGGTATTTTGACTTTAATAGTTAATGTGCATGTTTCCTACAAATATTTCAAACTTCTATGCACACTTTTAGGGGAGGTTACTCAACAAGTTGGCATCTTTGAGACTAACTCTATTTCAAGCTTATTGTGTGTGTAGTAGCCTCATTGCAAGGAAAATGGAGTGCCTAGAGATAAGTAGCACACTTCAATTCATGGTATCAATCAAATTGAGCCACTTTGATTTGGTATCACTTCAAACCTGTATCAAGTCGTTGTCTTTCAATTGATATCTTTATATGTTTTCTCCATGCATTATATAGATTAAACTCCCTTTGTGCTTAGATTGCTGATTATGCATATGCTCTGCCATCCACTATATGTATGCATATACTTAGGAGGATCTTAGTCTACGTATTATGAGAGTCAAGTTTTCGTGATCAATTCCATTCTACATGTAAAGGATCACAAAATTTAACCCTCCTTGTGCTACTAATGTCTTCCTTTTCAGTGTTTGATTCCAAAGGGGGAGAATTTATAGGACCAAAAGCAAGCCCAACCCATAATAAATACCAAAGTCACAAATTCAAAAAAAAAATCAAGTTTACAAGTGGTATTGTTTGTGGGAGATTGTAAGGAAAATGAAGGAGTATTCCTTATTGGGAATTGGTCCAAGAAAGGGAGGAAGTGGACTATGGAGTTAGGGGAGGCTTAAGTCCATAAATACCACACAAGGGGACATTGCCAAGGGCAAGATAAGTATTATTTGAGTTTCCAAGTAGTATCTTTTAGCATCATATGATCTAGCGCCTTTGCATTGCATCCTAGCAAGATGATTGGCAAGGGCAAGATAAGTATTACTTGTGTTTCCAAGTAGTCTATTCATATGGTATAGCGCCACTAGTCCAACCGTAGGCATCTGACGATGTGTTCCAGAAGAGCCCAACAATCGGCAACTATCATCTCAATGGCTAGCTAGCAAGTAGGCATCAGACTAGTCTGACGACATCCATCGGACAATTTGCTGGTTGTAGAGAGAGTTTGCACAGGTTGCAACGACTATATTGGAAGTTTGGAGCTACATATACCCCTTTGGCCTACCATTTGAGGGAGAGAGAGAGAGAGAGTTAACATCTTCCTCTGCTCAATTCTTTGGCGTTGGGTGATCAACTTTCTATACGAGATACTCCACTGTCCTACTAGCAAAAAATAGGGGGGGTTGGGGGGTGCCCAAATGTGTCAACGGTTGGAAATATGCTCTAGAGGTAATTCTAGAAATGATGATATTATGATTGTATCTATGACATATATTATGAATTCAATAAATATCTATTATAGACAAATTTGTATCAATTGACAATTATGTGAATTGTTTGTGAAACTCTTTTACTTGTATGGTTATTCTAAAGTTGTCCCTGATCGGAGTTCGTGTGAGGACACACATGAATATTAGATTAGTATATGTATTAGTTGATGACTATGTTTCATAAGTTATAGACATGGGGCTGGACTGACCCAACGTGAGATATTCTTATTATGTCTTTATGCATCATGTACGTTATATCCTTAGACCTGAGATTGCCGTATGTACTCCATATGTGAAATGGCCTAGACTATTAAATGCTACTTCGTAATAGGTAGTTATAAAGATGATCTTTGGGTTTGTCGAGAAACATGTTGTGAGACATAGATAATCAAGATAGAACTTGCCCCTCTCCATGTGAGAGAGATATAACTGGATCACTCAAGTGATTGGATCAACAAATGTGTGGTCGTGCTTGGGTTAAGTGTTAACCCATGAGTTGGAACAAATATCATGTGGCAAGGGATTGGATCAACAAATAGTTGACAACGACCTCTAGCAAGGCGTGACAACTCTAATGTGTTTGTGGTGGTTCGTCAGATATGATCTTTGCGTGCATATAGGAGTTGTCACGCCTTGCTAGAGGTCGCTATCAACTATTGGGCGAGTAGGATACGTGAACCCATAGGATCGCACGCTTAAGAGGCTGGATGATGAGGATATCACTCCTTTGGATGCACAAGATGATCCTCCACTGGACATCCAAGGTCCAATCACAAGAGCTCAGCATGACAATTAAATTTACAGGTGAGCTCGTTCCTAAGCAAGTCTTTTTATGATTTTGAGAATAGATTACTACCTAATGATTATATTGTGCTTAGAAATCATGGAAAGGACCAGGGGATGCATAAGGTATGGCTTGGAGACGTGGAGGACCAGCAAGGGCACCCAAGTCAAGGAGGAGATCCAAATCGAGTCGACTTTGAGCCTGTTTCGGAGTCCACGACTAGCGAAGAGTAAAACAAACGCCTAGAACATATCCGGACTCTGTTTTTGACGTTCCACCTATGGTTGGAAAGATAATTTCATAAGGAAACCAATGGCGTTGGTTTGTCCAAATTCCTGCTGTGTCGTTGGAAAACGTCAAAGCAAGCCAACATTTATAATCTGTTTCGGTACTACGTCACCGTTTTTTCTGTTGGGCCGTGTATCGTTATTGAGCCCGTTAGGGTGGCGCGTCCATGGGTAGTGACGACCCTTAGACCTTTATATCTAGCTGCCGTCACTTTTGTTAGGTTTCGGGTTTGCTTAGATTATTCTGTGAGGAACAGTTTCACCGTTTTATCGGTTTGTGAGACTCCAACTCGTGAGATTAATATTTCATCTACAAATTGGTTGCATTCTTCCTTGTTCTTGCTTGTGTTCTTCGATTCACAGGCAAAGGACTTAACCTTCTTGGTGAGGTCAACCGCGCAACGCCGGTTGACACGTGGTGCTTCGATTGCGGGGTTTTGGATCGTGTTGTTCGAAAGTCGGATCAATTTGTGTCTCGTTTCCACCAAATCGAGAGTTACCAGAACCTTTTGAAATATCAGACCACCCTTGTTCCCATCACTAGAAGCCTAATTCTGGTTGGACCCGAATTAGACAGGGCTTAGGGTTACTAATGGACCTCCAACTCAAGGGCACATTAAGGACGCCTATATAAAGAGAGGGTGGGGGTGACCAGGGTTGACTCACGCCATTTGACAGCCGCTACCGCTCACAAACTCTCGCATTGCTTCTTGTGGACCTATCAGTCTGGAGGCACGACACTTCTTCCGTGAACATGTTGGATACCTCGGAGGTGCTGCATCTGGAGCACGAGGACGAACCGCTTGAGAGGGATTGACGTGATAGACGACCACGCAACTGCACGACACTAGTACTACGCGCACAACTACATCAAGTCGATTCCACTGCACCTGCACGTCTAGTGGTAATCCTATGATCTATAACTAGGAGTTAATCTTGGTTTATGAGGTCGAAATTTTTATTTTCTAGCTAACGTAACGTCCTCATAACCCTACATCAACAGTGACATGGTCGGTGTAAACAAATAAAAAGTATATTCATTTTAAATTATAAGATGTTTTAGTTTTTTTTTAATTTACTAAAGTAATAGAAAAGCCAAAAAAAAAATCCAAAGGGAGAAAGTACTAGGGAGCCGGAGAAGCAGAGAGTGTCAAACAAAGGAAATCGTAGGGAGTGCAAGGAAAAGGGACGATTGGTTTGGGCCCAATGGGAAACGGGGTCATAAAATTCAGTGGGCCATTCGTTCCAATTGCCAGCTGAAAATTGGTGCAATTCTTACAACAAACTTCATTGCTCAACTTTGTACTGAAAAAACGAGTTGGCCCATATCATTATATCGTGCTTTCGAACAACAATGAAGTCGAATCATAAGAACAGGATATATATATATAACTTAGTTCTGATGAGTCCTCGTTTGTTGGTAGGCAATGCGAAGTAATTTTGTGTGCTGATGATCTACAACACGCTCTTCACTCCACAACTATCACACGTAGATGGCCTTGTAATCCTGCCACAGCTGCTGCACAGTCATACCCCGCCTTCAGCCGCACGAAGTCGGCGATGCCCTCGACGAGGCCGCCGTTCGCGTGCCCCTGGCCGTCCCACTGCCACACTTGTGCTGTCTCGTGGAACAGCACGCCGGTCACCTTAGCTTCCAAAACTTTCAGTTAGGTGCTTGCCTGATCTCCAAAGTCGAAACATGCATGAGGGATTAAACCATTAACACACACTGCACTATCTCTCATCAACCTCTGTTTTGACGTCGTTGCCGGAGTAGTTGCCGACGTACTGGGCGCTGAGGGTGATGACGTCGTCGGTGGTGAAGGCTGCTGCGCCGCCGACGTCGGCGACGACGAAGGTTACCGCGTCGACGGGTTTTCGGCTGCCGAGGCTGGGCTGGTTGAAGATCTCTTCCAGCAAAAGGAGGAGGCGTCCGAGAGCACTCGCCTCGAGTACGCGACGCCGACATCCCGGGCGAACTGCTCAATTATTGAACAGTTTTCTTAGGACTTTCCAATCTCTACAACTAATAGTTAGTTTTTTTCTAAAAATATTTAACGGCTAAAAATTAGCTGACAATCTGTTTGGATTCTCAACTAATAAATCAACTACCACCTAGCTAACAATTACTCTCTTCATGCTGTAATACATTACATTCTAGTTTTAAAATTTATTCTCAAATATAATACATTCTACAAAACAAAAACCAATATTATATTTAATACTTTCTATTTATCAATCAATCAATCACCGTTAATCACGTCTACTATATAGTCTAATTAGAAAAATAAAATAAAATTTCTTGTTTAGTTCCCTCTTAATATATCTTAAAATTTCTAAAATACACTATATTACAAACAGAAGGAGTAACTATTACTCCCTCTATCTAAAGAAACTTGGGCCTTGTTAAGTTCCTAAAAAAATTTACAAAATTTTTTCAGATTTCTCGATACATCGAACATGCATGAAGCATTAAATATAAATAAAAACAATAACTAATTATACAATTTACTTGTAATTTGCGAGACGAATCCTTTAAGTCTAGTTAGATTATGATTGAACAATACTTGTCAAATTCAAACGAAAATGGTACCGTGCTCATTTTGTTAAAAAAATTAGAACTAAACAAGATCTTAGTTCACCCAAAAACTAAAAACTTTTTAAGATTCTCCATCACATCGAATCTTGCGGCATATGCATCGAGCATTAAAAATATAGATGAAAACAAAAACTAATTGTACAGTTTGTATGTAAATCGTGAGACAAATTTTTTAAGCCTAGTTACTCTATGATTGGACAATGTTTGTCAAATAAAAATGAAAGTGCTATAGCGTTAAAATCTAAAAACTTTTTGATCTAAATAAGGCTTTGATGTTTCAATTTTGTTCTAAGTCAAATATCTAAAGTTTAACTGAAATGTATGGCACCGATAACACCATAGCTTGTGATCGAAAAACATGGGGAAAATTATTAACCGAGCACACCAGAGAGGAAAAAAAAAAGTCACAAAAGGTGGTGGTTCGATGGAGAGCAAGCAAAGGACGGAACGAGCCACCCTCCGCGTACAGACCGCCCGGATTTACGATCGCAACCGTCACACCGGATAACCCTGCAGTGAGCCGAAGGTGCCGGATCCAGTCTCTACGATGCTCTGCGCCCCGCCGAGCCAGCACCTCTGCCCCCAAGCTTGGGATGACGTGGGCCACCGCTACGAGGCCCGGCGAGTTGTAGCTGGCCGGGCACGTCGTTAAAGCTGGTCGCGTCCAGCGAAATGCTCCGGTGTGGTACTATACCAAACTGCGGCCATCGAAGCGCTTGTGCGGCGAGAAACTGATGAGTCGGAGACGGTGCAAAATAAGCAGCGCTGTCGTCACGCGCACGGTCCACGCCGTAGTTCGATGGGATGCCGCGCCTACACCTGTTATGCGGAGTCTGTTTAATTTGTGTCGGTTCATCCGCTTAAGCCAGTTTTAATGAGGTTTTATAGGGTGTTTTATACACATTTAATAGTATGCTACATCAACAAATCTAAACTTTTTACATGAAAAAAGCAGGAGATCGTTTCATCCCCACGAAACAAATCCTAGGAACCGGTGTGAAACTTGCGTTGAGGGAGATCGAGCGTTTCATCCGCCACTTCACAAGAGAGTGGTGGAGGAGCGGAATCGCAGAGCAGCACTGGTCCTCCACAAGGCTTGTGGGCGTCGTTCCTTCGCCACCGCGAGCAGGCCGCCGCCGCTGCGCGAGACGCCGTCCGCCCACCACCTCTACGTGAGATGTCGTTTGCCCGCCGCCGAGATGCTGCCCGCGAGCAGGCCTCCACCGCGAGCCGTCTGCCACGCTGCGCGAGACGCCGTCCGTCTGCCACCGTGAGACGCCGGGGCTCCCGCCGCACGTGACGCTGGCCGCGAGCAGGCTACCACCGCGAGCAGGCCGCCACCGCTGCGTGAGACGCCGTCCGCCCGCCACGCGAGACGTTGGGGTTCCTGCCGCACGAGACGCTGGTTGTGAGGTCGTCCGCCCGCAGCAAGCGCTGGGGCTCGCCGTGCGAGATGCTGGCTGGGGACGCGAGACGTCGGGGCTCGACATTGTTGGTACGAGGAGGACGCGGATGGAGTCAGTGGCGGATCCAGAAACGGATCAAGGGGAGGCTAAAGAACAAGGCGAACAATAACCTAGATTGATAATTTGATATGGATTCAAAGTAGTTAAAGTCAAAGATACATAGAATTAAGGATAGAAAAGTACCAAATACAAGGAGTCTTCCAGCTTAAGAATTGACACCACTTGAACCAATACGACTTGAACTGCCACCCTCAATGCTACATAATTTGCAAATGTCATACACTTCTTCAATAATCAAGATAACAAGCAAAAAGAAAAGTATTAAAACAATACGCACCTTGGGACCTTGCGTGGCAAGTTTATCTTACGATTTCTTATGCCCTGAAAGCGCTCCAAAATTTTGTCATCTTCAATAGATACAAACAAATCCCTCTCAATATAACATATCATGCTATCATTCATCCAATCATCATTCATCTTATTCCTCCTATCGGTCTTGATAATATTCATAGCAGAGAAGGCTCTTTCAACGGTTGCTGTTGCCACGGGCAATATCAATGCAAGCTCAATGAGGCGATACACCAAAGGAAAATATGTATGTCTATCACTTAGAACCATCTTCTCGGCAAGGCTACCAAGATCAATACAAGTGTCAAAATCTTCATCATATTTGACTTCATCCATGAAATTTTGAAGCTCAGTTCTTAGCTTCACACACTCATAATCACTAAAGTCAGCATAATAAATCTTAGCAAGCTCAATTAATTTCTCCACCTCATAATTGGCAAATTTATTTGTTGGATCAAGACAAGCAACACATCTCAATAGTTGTGTTGATCTTTCAGGAAATCGATTGTTCAACTCACAAATTATTTGATCAAGGACAACATTGAAAATCCCATGATGAAAATGATGGTAGTAGGTCACTAATTTGGCTCCACGACATTTTGAACGACCTCTGACTGGTATCATATCGTCCATATTAGGAATGTCTATCTTCTGTTTGTCAGCAAAAGCTTTTACCTCCTCAAAAATATTATCCCAACCATTTTCCCTCATGGCATTTATATTTCTCATCACAGCCCCAATCAATCCTATTGCACGAATAATGTTTTGATTTTTCTTTTGCAAACATTGTGATAGGTCCTGAGTTATCCCCAATACTCTAATCATAAGATGCAATATGAACACAAATTGAAATGACTCCATTTTTTCTATCAATCCAGAGGCTAAAGTTTTCTTTTCCCCATCAGTTCCATCATCACTAATATTCTCTAACACCTCAAGCACAGATTCCCACATGAGCATAAGACGTACTAATGTTTTGTGATGTGTACCCCATCGTGTATCACCAGCCCTAGCAAGACTAGTTTCTTGGTTTTTCCCTCTTCCAGGAGTTATTTCACCACTATCTAATTGCTCAACAAGATTATCATGGTGTTTTTGCAAAAGTTGATCTTTTCTCTTGCAAGAAGCACTGACAGTATTGAGAACCAAAGTGACATAATTGAAGAAATCATCAGTTGAAGCACAACATCTAGCTACAGCAACTACCACAAGCTGCAATTGATGAGCAAAACAGTGGATGTAAAAAGCAAATGGGTTTTCATTCAATACCAGCCTTTGTAACCCATGAAACTGCCCTCTCATGTTTGAGGCTCCATCATATCCTTGTCCTCTAATCTTAGCTATAGACAACCCATATCTTCCAAGCATAGAAACTAATGCTTCCTTCAGTGAAGAAGATGTGGTGTCAGAAACATGTTGCAGGCCAAGGAACCTCTCAATCACACTTCCTTTATCATTGACAAACCTTTTAAACAAAAAGAAACATAGTGTTAATTAAATAGAACAAAAAAAGAACAAATGAAATACACAAACATATAGTATATACCTCACAACCACAGCCATTTGTTCCTTAATTGATGCATCACGGGCCTCATCAACAAGCACTGCAAACCAACGATCTCCAATTTCACTCTTAATTAATTCACTTGTCTCCTCTGCACAAGCCCTAACCAAATCTTTTTGAACTGTTGGACAACTCATTTGATTATTCCCTGGAGCATTTTCACCGGTCACAAGTGCAGCTTTACTGTCTTTCTTTCTATACCAATCAAGCATCTCCAAAAAATTCCCTTTATTTTTTGATGTTTTAGACTCATCGTGTCCACGAAATGCTAGAGCTTGTAAAAGGAGAAATCTAGCAATGCCTAACATTATGGTTAAACGAGCTTTATATGCCTCCTCTTCTGCTGCAGTTGTTACTGTCCACACATGTTGTAGACTTTGCCTCTGATTGTTGAAATCAATTGCTCGTTTTCTTGCTGCACTATGATAGCCATCTATTGATTGAGCATGCTTGAGCAAAGAAGCCTTTCCCTTTTTCCAATTCCTAAACCCTACTCTGTTGAATGCATCATTATCAAAATCACTTGAGAAAACCATGATTTAACAAAACCTCTGGTTTGAGTTTTACCCCCTGTTCTTTCATACTCACAATTTGGTTGATATGGACCCATCTGTATGTATGCTCTCCTAGCATCATCCCTAATATCTGGATGAAATTCATCAATTGGCTTTCTAAGACCTGGATCAGCAACTATATCATTCATATCAAGCTCAATACGGAGTCTTTTTTGCTCAACTCGACTCTCTTTACTGGAATCATCTTTTTTAGAAAAATATTTTTCCATTCTATAAATTCAAACAAATCAATAAATCAGTAATAGCTTGAATCTAAATCTAGTCAGTACAGTAATGAAAAAAAAAGAGGGATCTTCTCACCTTCTCACCTTGTTGCTGCACAGCACAGAGGGATCTTCTCACTGGTGTTTGCCCCGCCCCCGCGCCTGGCCTGGCCGCTGGCGGGCCGGCTGCGGCTGGCCTCCTTGGCTCCCTCGACCCTCCCTCGCTGAGTCGCTGAGTGGCTGCGGCTGGCCTCCCTGGATGTACCGGCGAGCGGCGACGCGGCGCAGTCCGTGGAGACGGTGCAGACTGGAGTGGAGCCGGCCGCGCGGAGAGGGGAGGGGCCGAGGGGGCGACGCGCGACGGAGTCGGGGCTCTCAGCTCTGGGCTCTGGCGGCGTGGAGTGGAGGCGTGGAGTGGAGCGACGGGGTCGGGGCTCTGGCGGCGGCGGTGGAGCGGGCGAGCGTCGGGCGTATCCGCGTATGGCCGTATGCGATTGCGATTTGCGAGCGGCCGTTCACAGTCCGTGTTCGAGTGGCATGTTAGTCTGTTAGTCTGCAAACCACCTACATGGGCCGGCTGAAATCTGCTCTAAGCGTATTTGGCCCACGAGGGGGGCTGCAGCCCCCCCAGCCCCCCGTCCGTCCGCCACTGGATGGAGTTCCGCCGTCGGTACGAGGATACAGACACGACTCTGCCATCGACCGCAGGAGCGAGCGTGGGCAGGAGCTTGGCACACCGACGATGCCGAGCACGACCGAGGGATCCACCAGCGGTGAAGAGATTGATGGGACCTGGTGCAAAGGTTGACGCGACCTAAAAAAAGCTAAAATAGCCTATGAAACTGTATAATGAAATAATCCGGTGAGGGAGGAGACCTATTTCATGTTCTATTTTATTTCTTGGAAACTGAGAGGTGAAATCGAGACTCCTCATGGTCAGAGTAGCAATATACACAACAAATATTACATACATAAACCTACATGCACACAACTTTGTTGATGCATTTCTTAAAATACAATAAAGTATCGTCTCAAATTAAATATTATTTTCGGTTTTCGTATCACAAGTTTAACTTGGTTTAGAAAAATACGTGCAATATTTATATCACTAAATAAATTTATTAAAAAAAATAGATTTAAAGATCTTTCCAACGATACTAATTATATAACATAAATATTAATATTTTTAAATATATTTAGTTAAAGTTATTTCTCAGAAAACGAAAATGATAGTTATTTTAAGACGAAGAGAGTACAGAGAGAAACAAGACAGCCAAACCCCCCTCCCTTTTTTCCTGCAAGAGCATTAGTAGCCAATTCCAGAACAAGAAGTGCACAGCTGAGCTGTATACCGACGGCACAAGAATGGAGCTTCACGTCGCCACGGTCGCTTCCCTCCTGGTCCTCGCTGCGGCGTCCGCTACCGCTACGGCCGGCGCCGTCACGTTCGAGGCGACGATCACCGCGTCTAACACCTCTCTGACGCGTCCACCTTCGTCTGGAGCACCTTCAACCAGCCCAGCGCCTGCGACCGCAGGCCGGTCGACGCTGTGACCCTCGTCGTCGAGGACATCGGCGGTGTGGCCTTCACCGTCAGCAGCGACATCCACCTCAGCGCTCAGTACGTCGGCGGCTACGTCTCCGGCGACGTCAAGACAGGTTCGTAGCGCCCACCCAAGGCGTTGTTCTAAAATTTTTTCAATATTTTTCATCTCATCGAATCTTTAGACGTATACATAAAGTATTAAATATAGATAAAAATTAAAACTAATTATATAGTTTGGTTGAAATTTTTCCCTTCCCTACTTGCACCCATCCATCGCGAGACGTCTCTGTTTCTAAATGAGCATCTCGATCTGTGAACCGTGGTCTGCTAGGTGACCGGGGTGCTGTACCACGAGGTGGTGGACGTGTGGCAATGGGGGCTGCAGGACTACGGGGCGCACCCGGGGATCTTCGAGGGCATCGCCGATTTTGTGCGGCTGAAGGCAGGGTTTGCACCTGGGCATTGGGTGCAGCAGGGGCAGGGAAACCGGTGGGATCAGGGGTACGACGTAACGGCGAGGTTCCTGGACTACTGTGACTCGCTCAAGCCGGGCTTCGTGGCCTTGCTCAACGCCAAGCTAAAAGACGGCTACGACGAAGACTATTTCCTGCAGATTCTGGGCAAGAACGTGCAGCAGCTGTGGCAGGATTACAAGGCTAAGTACGGGAGCTGATAAAAGCCCTGCTTTGGCACCACTTGTCACCAGCTTATATATGAGGGGAAAAAAGAAGCAGCAAATGTCAATGTCTAGCATGATGTCAAGATTGAATAATGTGTTTGTTGAACGAATATGGTGTTTTGCTGAATGTTTTTCATAACTCTTACTCAACATACTTCCACAAAACAATGTTTTTAATAAGGAAAGATTTTATTAAATTTCAAGACAGTTACATCAAACACAGGGGCAGAGCAAGAAATTTGACATAGAAGGACTATTGTAAACAAGATAACAACAAACAGTGAAAAGGTACACACAAATTGGCTCCACTTTAACAAAGATAGTAACAAGAACTACAATACACAAACAATTTTGCATATGAAGATAAAATATATGTTAATAATCAATCTCCAATAGCAGAGGACCATATGGATTAGTTTAATATATGCATAAGAGGGTATCTAAATTGACTTAAAGTATATTACATAGAGGAGATACTCTATTCAAAAAACAATATTAGGGGGGTGTTTAGCACCACCCCTTCCCTCTGCCCCTGATCAAACTGATACACCATTATTAAAGCACTATCTGCCTCTACATATATGAATACACATGGCTTATTATACAACAAACACCAAATCGTCACCCTAGCTACATGTCCCAAACTCCCAATTGGTGACATACCATTAAAACCAAATCTCGGGAGGCCATCTTGCGTAATACAGCCCAACTACCAAGCTAGTGGATCAATAAAACAATAACCTACTAAGGAGAAGAAACTTGTTTCTTTGAAGCACCAAAACATTCTTGCATAGCCATAATGGCCAACAAATGTCCGCCGCAACTAGCAGGACTAACGAACTACAACCCTTTTCTAGTTCCCCATAGCCAACTACTCAACATCCAACACACTATAAGATGTAGCGAGATATAACTGCTTGTATAATAGCTCAAACTGTATGCGCAAAGTGGCAAACCAAAAGCTAGTGCTTAACTGTCTTGTCTTTGTGACAAAAGCCACAGTTCGTACTAACTTGCCAATTGCACTTATTAGGTAAGTTATCTCTTGTTAGAAAACACCCTTCATAGACTGTAGAAGAAAGACTATTTTTCAATGGGGTTTTGAGTTTTCATAGACTTTTTTCAGTATTGCATTGGGACATCTTACTGCATCAACAACATCAACACTATATAGTGTAATTTTATTGAGAATTGTGTTCAGACTATATAGTGTAATTTTATCGAGAATTGTGTTTGGCACAAGGATTCTAGCGAAACACATCTTTGCTCTCGAGTTAATACAATGTTTGCAATTCGTGGAAACAAATCATTCCAAAATGCAAAGTTAGGTCCTATTAGATCATTGCACCATAAAAAAATTGGGGCTAGGTAAAGACTTCTGAACCAAATGACATGTTTGTGTCTAAGAGTGTCATACAAATAATTCTCGCAATCAAAGTAATCATGATACTGTGATCCCACGGTATCACTTCCTAGTTTAATTTAAAGACCCAATTGTATCATTGTATGTTTTCTGGAAGAGTAAAATTTATGAACGGTCTTTCAACCTACATGTCTCAATGTTATCCAAGTCCGTAAGTCTTGAGCTTTTTACAACCACTATGGGAAACATTATAGTCTATAATTTTGTTTTGTTCAAATCCATCCTAGTGCCGAAATATTTAATACGATGTTTAGATCTATCGTATTGCCCAACAAACTTATGGACTTTGCTTGTTGTCCAAAGAAATACATCCCAGATGACCTAATCCTATGCCAAAACGCCACTTGAGTTCATCGGTACAAAATCACAGAGCAGGTAGGGCTGACATGAGTCTGTAGTACACTACAACTCTATCAGCGGAGCTCGTCAAGGCGTACTACATACATTGGAACACATGGCAGTATGTAGATGCCGTCGGCTCGGTTATTCTGATCCAGAGTTGTCGTTCACGACTGCACGTCAAAGGGCCCATGCCGCAATGCAATCGCGCGTTGGCAGGCACTAGTGTTTTTTTATCGTGTATAACTTGGATGTATACAACCTACACACTTTATACACATGCGTGCGTTGATGCCACTTTTCCATGACGGAAGTGAGTAGAATCTAGGTTTGAGTAGTGTCGGGTACCGTAAACCGGGGTACCTAGACCGACATTGTAGAAAGCCCAAATATCCTTTTCGAAACAAAGGCCAAAGCCCAAAACACTTAACCCTGGGAAAGGAAGATAGCTGGGCCGCCAAAAGGGTACCTCCAAACTGGGCTGAAACCATTCCTCCTGAGCCCAAGGCAGGCCTACGGGATGATTTCTCTCTCTCGCCTGAAACCTAAGCCTCGAACTGATTCTTCCGCCTCGCCCAAGCCCGTGCTCGAATCCCCTCTCCCAAACACAGTACTCCGGCTTCTTGCGCATGGCTATCGTATAATAGATTGGACGTGGGGCACATCCTTGCACCCATGCTATGTAGGCAGAGTATGGCATTCACTGGGCTGCCTGCTCCTATCACTGCAGCACCGTACCTGACTCCTATCACTATATGTGTACGGCCGAGACAGGAAAAGTGGGCAATGTCAAATCTCGAGCACTGTAGCCACGAAGCTCATCAGCACTCCTGAACACAGATCAAGGAAAGAGACCTCGGGAGACAACCTAACACGGAACAGGGCTCGGCGTGGCAAGGACAGCAACGGGCGTCTCGTCTACAGCATCGGGCATGGCTCGACATGAGCAAGAGGAGCAACCACGCCCCGACCACGATCAACTACAACATCAGGGTTGGACCGCCTTGACTTCCGTATGACACCACGTTCTAAATTCATGATCAAGACCAACACCACGACTTACGGTACAGACACATGTACCCCTTCGACTCCCCTTGGATTATAAAAGGGGGGAAGAGCCTCATTTGAGGGACACGCCCAACACAATTCACAATACAACACCAGACCACATGTTTGGTCAGCAACGCCACAAGCACGATCTTCTGGGACACGCTCTCACTCTCGCAACTCGCTTGTATCTCCTACTATGAGCACTTGGGTGCAGGATAATACAAACTTTCTCCTCATATTGGCGTAGGGCACGCTTGGTCTGAACCAGTATAAATTTCTGTGTTCTATTCCTGCATCACCATCTAGCTTAAAGGGGCACGCAAACTTACTTTACTCGTGAGTGACTAGACCATGAGTCCAGACACCGACAATTAGTGAGCCCAAAGTTACTTCAAAGTTCATATTTTGGGCTTAGTCCTGTTCTAAAACCTGTTTGGACTCCAATAACATATGATTACGAGAAATCTTATAGTTCGCATTTGGTACTATAAATATCCCCAAATTTTTAAATAAATTCGAACAGATTTACAAACATTATTTGATTTTAGGACCAACCTAGAATGCTATGTTTTTCGAGACAATGCAGTACTTTTTTTCAACAACAATAGCACAATAAAACAGTCCATCCTAGAAGCGCAGCCACAAAGGAGAAAACACTTTAAAATCCCAAAACAAAATCTCATGACTGTGACTTAGTCCAAAGGTTGTGTCGGTGCTGATTTTGTGCCTCTGATGCAGTATTGATTGATTGATACATTCAGCAGCAATTTAGGAGCAGTGGCAGATCCATGACTTTTGGTTAAGGAGGGCCCAGCAATATAATGAGCACTTCTTAAATGCAATATATACTCCTACAAGTTTATGTCTTAATAATTTTTTCAATGCTTTGACATATGTATTTAGTATCCATTAAAAAATCACTATTATCGTAAAGAGTAGATGAAAATATTTTTTTTATGTTGCATAACTGAATTTTTTTACATGGTCATTTTTTTTGGGCACCCAACGGATCTGATCAACACATACAGTTGAATCGGAGTGGGCATTCGGTTTCAACCGACAAATCGGTTCGGTTTCCTCGGTTGCTAGAAACTTCGGTTTCCAGACATCATCACCCGATCGGTTTGCTATAAAACAAGAAACCGATCAGTTCGGTTTCGGTTTCGTCGGCTCGGTTATTCGGTTCCATCCGAAGCTAGCAGACAAGAAAAAATTAGAAAGAAGAATAGAGGAGAATGCCGCTGCATGCAGCCATATGACACCTGCTCGGCGCTCGCGCTCGCACCGCAGCTCTGATGGCCATGGCCTCCTACTCCGCTCGAGACCATGTCATCGCATCGCAGGTCCTCCGTGAGCTTCACGCGGCCGGGTCGCTGTTGCCTCCCAGGTGGTACAGTACTAGTGTCGAGCCACTCTAGTCTCGCCTCCAGGTTCCTGCTCGCGCCGCGCCGCCACAGATTCACCTGCCCAGCGCGCTGCTGCCGCCTGATGCCGCCGCCACCGCCGATTCGCTTGTCCAGCGAGGCACCGCTCCAACTTTGATGCGAGCATATGACTGGGGGCTCTGCTATGCTCTTTTGTTATGTGGACTTCTGGAGACCAGATCGGTGGGCTATCATGGGTTGGGCTGCTATGCATGAGTGGTGGGCCTGGTGGCACTTGGTTGGGCGCTAGGAGCTGACTGCTCGTTTTGGTGCTTTGCTAGTGTCTGTAGTTCGGTACTTCGGCGTTCACTAGCATACTTAATCGGGTTGTTCGGCTTATCGGTTCGGCTGCACTCGGAAACCGAAGCCGAAGCCGACACCCGAACTTCCCAGCTGTAGAAACCGAAACCGAAACCGAAAACCGAGAAAACTAATATTTCGGTTCGGTTCGGCTCGGTTCGGTTCGGTTTTCGGCTTACGGTTCAAAAATGCCCAGCCTGACAGTTGAAGCCTAAGATTGAAGACCCAAGAGTCATCACTTTGTGGACTTTTTGCCCAGCTAAACGAACAGATATTTCCCAGTATTGTTTCGGCACCAGAAATATTATTTACTCAAGGCCCGTCTGCATCACGAAATGTTACTCGTGACCGCGTCATGCATGCATTATCGACCTTGAAAAGGACAGATCCCCCTCCCCCCAAAAAAATATATGTTTACATAACAACACAGTCATGGCCTATAGATGAAATAAAATCATATCACCAGAAAGATTGAGCGGACAGATCTTGAGTTCCCCGTCGATAGCGAGGTGAACTCGAGATCTGTCGACTCAATCTTTTGAAGGTACTTATATAAATAGGATTTGTGTTTATAGGGGTAATTATGTGTGTATGTTGTGGGTGTATATGTCGTACTTTAATTCTCAAAACAAGAAATTGTGAGCGTTCTTCAATGACTCATTTTGGCAAACTTACAACCATTTTCCCGTGTGTATGCTTGGTTGTGTGGACGTATTGGTTTACTCATTATGTCGGCAAACATGCAAACCCTTGTGGTTGTGAAGTAATGCGAATGTCCTAACAGCAAAGAAGTTATATATTGCCTCACATGGAGAGAAAAAAAATGGCACATGGCTTTCAATTCTTCCACACCAAGTTTCTAGATCATAGAAATAAAAACATATCCAAACAGGAACAAGTCTAAGTCAGTCTAGCTATTTGACCGGACCAAACCCTACGTAAGGTTCAATCTTTTCTTTCTACACAAACATATCATCACCTACCATCGCCAAAAAACATAAAAAATCTCGTCACATCTTTACCTATTACGCTCTATATAATAAACTCCCAACCACAGCAAAGTAGCTAACCAACTTAGCAACAAGAAGCCCCAGCAGCAGCTCCAGCTGCACAAGAGATGAACAAGCTTCACGTCGCCACGGTGGCTTCCCTCCTGGCGCTGGCCGCCGCAACGGCCGGCGCCGTCACGTTCGATGCGACGAACACAGCGTCCAACACCCCCGGCGGGCAGCGGTTCGACCAGGCCGTCGGCGTCAACTACGCCAAGCAGGTCCTCTCCGACGCGTCCACATTCATCTGGAACACCTTCAACCAGCGCAGCCCCGCCGATCGCAAGCCCGTCGACGCCATCACCCTCGTCGTCGAGGACATCGGCGGCGTGGCCTTCACGAGCGCCAACCGGATCCACCTCAGCACCCAGTACGTCGGTAACTACTCCGGCGACGTCAAGACGGAGGTAAATTCATCATAAATTCATCAGGAAGCGTCTCCGTTTCTAAATGAACACATCATCTCTGTGCGCCGTGTGCCATCCTATATAGGTCACCGGCGTGCTGTACCACGAGACGACGCACGTGTGGCAGTGGGACGGGCAGGGCAAGGCGAACGGCGGCCTCATCGAGGGCATCGCCGACTACGTGCGGCTGAAGGCCGGGTACGCACCGTCGCACTGGGTGAAGCCGGGGCAGGGAGATCGGTGGGATCAGGGGTATGATGTGACGGCGAGGTTCCTGGACTACTGCGACTCGCTGAAGCCGGGCTTCGTCGCGCTGCTCAACGCCAAGATGAAGGGCGGCTACACCGACGATTTCTTCGCGCAGATCCTGGGGAAGACCGTGCAGCAGCTGTGGAAGGATTACAAGGCCAAGTACGGAGGCTGATGATGCAAATAGGTGGTGCGAAGTCAACACGTCAATGCTTTTATTAGTCTGATATAAGATGAGATAATTGAATAAGGTGTTTGTTCATCATCGCAAGGTAGTGTTGCTTACTGTTGATGCAAAACTGATCTGCAAACACAAAGGGCTAATACCCGATTCAAACGTTAAGGCGTGCCAGCCGATTTGACCTTGCTATCGGCAAAGGTGATAACTCGAATACTTTAGTCCTGACAACAGCGATGCGCCCGGATGTCACGGCTAAGAGGTACTCACGCGGAACTCGAGAACACGCCGAGCTTAAGTCGACGAATTCCTAAGAACGTGTGTTTTATTGATTTCTTGATTGATTATTACAAGGTCCTAGGGTTTATATTTATACTCTGCTCAAAGAGCTACAACCAGACACGATTAGAATTCGAATTCCAAATTACACAGAATCCGTATACAAAACGATGCAAATAATTAAGGAAATAATAAAACTATCCTTCGTGACAAACCGAAACTCCTCCACATGACAACTGGCAGCTTCCGGACTCCTCCTTCGCATCATCGGCAATCCCCTTGCCATAGTCATCGGCAGACCTTTTTATCCAGCCATCGGCACCATATTACTGTCTGTGGACTTAGTCACATTCAATCTCTCCCTCATCGGCAACCATCCTCATCAGCAACCCGCATCGTACTGCCACCCTATCCTGCCATCCTAGACACGTGCCCAAAAATGGTGTCAACACATGCCCCCCAGTTTCGGAGTATAAAACTATTAATGCTCCGAAATTCTCTGCAGTAATGATGCCTTCTCCGCAATTAATGCTCCTAATCTGGTAACCGACAACCTCAATCTGGACAACTCTGATCCTAATCCTCCGCAGATTCCTCGAAATCCCCAACTTCCTAAACGGGCATCTTTCTTGGTCGTACATCGGCAACAATACCGTTACAAAGATCTGCCGATGCTCTGACCAGGATATTCGCAAAAACGGTTACCTCCCCTCTATCCGCCCATCGGCAAGATGACCGTTATAGAATATCGCCGATGGACCGACCAGGAGATCTCGCACAGTAAAATATCTTCAGATAATGACCGCTTCCCGTCAAATCACCTGCACAATCCCTGGATTACCGTGCGAACAGTTACCATATCCACCTGAGTACCCTCGGGCTTCTCGGATGCGGCAAAGAGATAAGTCGGATTTGCCCTTGCCCATCTTGTCCTATAAATAGTTCCTTCTTGGGTACTCCTCCCCCATTACACCATTCTACTATCCAACTTTGCTTTTCCAGTGGCGGCGCCATTTACAACCTTCAAGATCTCCGACAAGCACTCCTCTTCATCAACTCCGGTGCCCTCCAACGTCCTCTTCACGACAAGATGGCCATTGGCTTCGTCGTCTCTGAGGTCAGACTTCCATCTCATCTTCTGTGTATATTCCTATTCATCCGCGATTCATCTTACTGAATATTCCCCTTTTCCTTTTTCTTTGTATTTTTATTCCCCCAAAATCACTAGGAGTTGTCCAATAAAATTGTCATCCCCACCGATCAACCACACCTTCAATGTCTCGGTCCTCTAGGGGATTCAGATCCAACCAATCTTATCAACGCAGAAACCAATAGAATCCCCTTTAGGGCTGAAAACTTTTCTATAGATCTATGGAAAGACACTTTTCGCTCTTGGCCCAGCCCTACCGTAGGGTGGAAAGACTGGTTCTTGAGGGTCAGCAATTCTTATGAAGTCCAGTGGGGTGAGAGGAAGCTAGCCCAATGCATTAGGCTATCCATTGCCGATATGCACAGGAACGAGTCACTGCTGATAGCTGCATCCTACTTTTGGTCAGACACTCTCAATGCTTTTGTTTTTGGCCACGGCCCTGCTTCTCCTACCCTTGCCGATGTAGCCATGCTCACTGGGCTAGATATATCTTCTGCCGATAGCACCCACTTTTTTGATACTGCCCCCAGTGCCAAAGTGGAGACTCGCGCTATCGGCGGTTGGTCAGGGTACATCCAGAAGTACCGCGGGAGAGGGCCTGTCACCATAAAGGAGCAAACCACCTTTCTGAACATGTGGCTGGACAAGTTTGTATTCTGTGGTCGATCGGCAGGACCGACTTCTGTCTATCTATCGGCAGCAGAAAGACTGGCTAACGGTGGCCAATTTCCTCTCGGCCGATATTTGCTCAGCGCTGTTTACCACCTTCTTCATCAGGTAGCCCAGAAACTCCTGCTTGGCCAATCCATCGGCAACTTGGGAGGCCCCTGGTGGTTTATTAATATGTGGCTCAATCTGCACCTGCATAAGCGCCTTGATTTCAACTTGTTCTCACGGCACTTCCCAAGAGATATAGCCGAAAATCATGTGTTGGGTGAAGAGGAATCGGCAACGCGTGCCCCCTTGAACTTTGGCGAAGCCGTTATAGTCTTACCCGGTTCAGGGAACAATCCGGATCAGATCGGCCGATTCTTCGAGACTCTGTATGAGGGTCTGGCCAGAGATGAACGACCATGGCTGGCTTATGATGACCCAGATAGCATGCTCCCTCTGACCTTCAATCCATTTGATGAAGCTCTCGACAGGGACAATGAGGCGATGATGGCAATTGTGACTCCCAGAGCCATTCCAGTGAATTTCTTCGGTAGCACGAAAACTTCTCCCCAGACTTACGAATTTTACAATCCATCGGCATTAGCTCGCCAGTTAGCTTTCGGCCAGTTGCCGATTGCACTTCCTTATGCCGATGTAATAAAACCTAGAGAAACCATCAACAACCTTCTTGAGTGGACTCGAGTAGCCCAACTACCACCAAACGCCGATGTAGATGTAGATCTGTCAGAATGGGTTCCGGCTGCTTTTATCACTCAGGCATACAAGTTATGGTGGGCAGAATGGAAAGAGCATCTATTCTGCAGATCGGCACTTTCATACCGCGGCATGATTGACCCCGAATACGAAGTTCCCGATGACACTGTAAGTAACTCAAACTAACGTTTCATTTTCTCACTATTACTTCTATCGGCAGCTTACCCTTGTATTCCTTTTGCAGGTTGACAATATTCCTCCATTGGTTAGCAGGAGTGGCAAGCCGATTGACTTGTTTCCATCAGGCCCGATTTCCTCAATCGGCCACAATGCTCCCACTCTGGCTTCCATCGTGCATCGGGGTGCGCGCCTCAGGAAAGTTACTACCAGGAGAACCCAGACATCACCAACGGTAGCTGCTCCTACTCTGGCGCGGGCTTTCAAGGCAATTTGTCAAATCTTTATCTTTTACGCTGACTATCTTTATATCGGCTTTATTTATACTTACAAACCCTTGTTCATTATTGCAGCAAACCAGTGCATCGGCAAAGGTCACACTTCAAGGTGCCGATGCCACCCAGTCCAGCCAGCCAAAGAGGAAGGGTGTCAAGAGCACCAGGGCCGAAACGAAACGCCAAAAAGTGGCAGCTCCCCCTCCTCCTCCGGTATCTCCAATCCCAGTAGAGTCTTCTCCTTCTTCTCCAGAAGTCCAGACACAGCAAGTGCCATCTCCCCAACCAATGCAGGATGCACCACAGATGGAAGAATCCCAGCAGGAAGAGCCTCAAACAGAAAGTACATCAGTCGATGTGGGTGAACAAGCAACTGGTCCGGTGGGTCCAATTATATCACCGGCGGCTCTCCCGATTCAGACAACCGTTGTTCCCCCTCCAGGTAACATACTTTAACAATACCGTTGCCGATGAACTCATTCTCATTTAGTCTCATAACCTTTCTTGTCTTCTTTCAATCGATATCGTCCCATCGGCAACCTTAGCCGATCAACCTGCAGTTCCATCGGCATCTTTGGCCGGTCAGTCCGCAGCTCCGTCAGCACCTCCCAGTCCAAGGCAAGAGATCGCCTTGAAGCAAGTAAGTCACTGTTTACCGCCAGCACCATTTGCCGATTCTCCGAATATGAGCTAACCTTGCTTTCCCTCCCAGGAACAAGATTCTCCTGATAGCCTGTTTTCCTTCGCCATCGATCTCTCTGAAGAAGAAGGCGAAGAAGCAAGTTCTTCCCAGACAGTTGGCATTACATCGGCAGAGACCAGGGCCAGGCTGGAAGAATTGTCAGTTCTCCTTCACCAGGATACAGCGCATTTGGTCGATGACTCTGACCCTACCAAGACCCTGTTCAGAACTCTCAGAGGCCAAATCCCAGCCGACGTCGAAGAAATCCTGTTCCAAGCCGCTCATCTGGAGAGTCGCCAGCTGCAGTACCAGAGAGCTTCTCGGCGTCTTGCCGATAGAGCCGCTCAAACTCAACTCTCCGATGAAATGAGGAAAGAGAAACTCCTGACCGATGAGAAGCACAAGACCATCGGTATCCTGAAATCTTCAGGAGATGCGCTGAAGCAGAAGATATCCGATCTATCGGCAAGAAGAGAATCCCTGTTGGCGGAACTCAAGGAAGTGGAGAACGCCTTATCCCAAGCCCAACAGGAAGAGAACCAATTACCAGAGACCATCAGGCTTCTTGAGCACGAGCGAAATGTTCATGGTCGCAAGGCACTCCAACTGAAGAAGAAGCTAAAGCCGATAGAAGGTTCTGCCGATGATGACATCAAGGAGATAGAAGCAGCCAACCAAATTCGGCTACGTGCTATATCGGCTATCCAGTCGCTGCTTAACACATAGAGTTTCCATCGGCATTGTATCTACGCTTTCCTGCTTCCTCAACTTTTAGTCTAGCCGATAGGACTGTTATCGGCGCCTAAACTTTTGAAACACCAAGTTCTGTCCCCAAGCATTTGGCTCCAGCCGATAGGAGTGTTATTGGCACCTAAACTTTTATGCATCGACCCATATACTGGGGTAGTACTTCTTTAAATATTTGCCGTTTAATGCTCTGGGAAATTCAATTCCTTCAAGGGTTTCTAGAATGTAGGCATTACCAGGAGCCGATCGACTTATCCGATAAGGACCCTCCCAATTAGGAGACCACTTCCCAAACTTCGAGCTTTTGGTCCCAACTGGTAAAATTAATTTCCATACCAAATCCCCATCGGCAAACTCTTTAGCCTTCACTTTCTTATCATACCATCTAGCAACTCTTTTCTTATTTTCTTCTATACTCATTAAAGCTTTTAACCGATGCCCTACTAGATCATCCAATTCATCGGTCATCAAAGTGGCATAATTGTCGGAAGTCAATTGATCTTGAAAAGATAATCGCCTAGATCCAGCCTTAATTTCCCAAGGCAACACGGCATCATGTCCATACACCAATTGATAGGGTGATACCTTGGTCGATCCGTGACAAGCCATCCGATAAGACCACAATGCTTCATTTAATGATGTATGCCACCGCCTAGGATTTTCTTCAATCTTTCGTTTAATAAGCTTGATAATTCCTTTGTTAGACGCTTCGGCCTGCCCATTGGCTTGAGCATAATAAGGAGAAGAATTCAACACTTTAATTCCCATACCGATTGCGAATTCATCGAACTCCCCCGACGTGAACATGGTGCCCTGATCGGTAGTAATCGTTTGGGGAATCCCAAATCGGTAAATAATATGCTCCTTCACAAAATCAATCATATTGGCCGATGTGATTTTCTTCAAAGGAATAGCTTCGACCCACTTAGTGAAATAGTCAGTGGCAACTAGAATGAACTTATGCCCTTTGCTAGATGGTGGATAAATCTGGCCGATCAGATCGATGGCCCATCCCCGGAACGGCCAAGGTTTTATTATAGGATTCATAGCCGATGCGGGTGCTCTCTGGATATTACCGAACTTTTGACAACCTTGACATCCCTTGAAATATTTAAAACAATCTTCAAGTATGGTTGGCCAAAAATATCCATTCCTTCGAATCATCCACTTCATCTTAAAAGCTGACTGATGCGCTCCACACACTCCTTCATGGATTTCCCCCATCAAACTTCTGGCTTCATCATCACCCAAGCATCGGAGAAGAATTCCGTCGATAGTTCGATAATACAATTCATTTTCAAGGAGCACATACTTGGTTGCCTGAAATCGAACCCGTCTTTCAACTTTTTTGGATGGATCTTTTAGATAATCAATAATTTCTTTCCTCCAATCACCGGCACCGACTGCCGATGTCGCATTAATCATTGGCTGATATCCCGAGGCATGCTGAGCTAACCGATTAGCGTCTTCATTATGCAATCGGGGAACATGCTCCAATCGGAAGTCCTTGAATTCCTTTAACAGTTGCATACTTCTCTCAAAATAGGTTATGAGAACTTCACTTCGGCATTCATAGCTTCCGGCCAATTGATTTATAACCAACATAGAATCCCCGAATATTTCAACAGCATCAGCACGAACTTCTCTTAACAACTCCAATCCCTTGATCAGAGCTTGATACTCAGCCTGATTATTTGTTGATGTAGCAACAATCGGCAAGGAAAACTCATACTTCCTCCCCTTAGGAGAAACTAATACAATGCCGATTCCTGCCCCCCGGTCACAGGTAGATCCATCAAAGAAGAGCGTCCAGGGTGCAATTTCCAAGGTTTCCACTAGACCGCAATGCTGAGTCACAAAATCGGCCATAATCTGCCCTTTGACTGCCTTAGCCGATTCGTAACGCAAATCGAACTCCGACAGCGCTAAAATCCATTTACCGATCCTACCATTCATAATCGGCATAGATAGCATGTATCGGACCACGTCATCTTTGCAAACAACAGCACATTCGGCCGATAACAGGTAATGTCTCAGCTTGATACATGAAAAATATAAGCATAAGCACAGTTTCTCAATGGCCGAATACCTGGTTTCAGCATCAATCAACCTCCTACTCAAATAATAAATTACCCTCTCTTTCCCTTCAAATTCTTGAACTAAAGCTGAACCGATAACCGATCCATCGGTAGATAAATACAATTTGAAGGGCTTCCCTTGTTGAGGTGGAACTAAAACTGGAGGATTTACTAGATACTTCTTGATTTCATCCAGAGCCAACTGCTGTTCTTCTCCCCAAACAAACTCTTGATCGGCTTTCAATTTAAGAAGAGGACTGAAAGCACGAATCCTCCCAGATAAATTCGATATAAATCTTCTGATAAAATTCACCTTGTCGATCAAGGATTGGAGCTCGGTTTTATTGGTAGGGGCCACTATTTTATTGATGGCATCAATAGATCTTCGACTAATTTTAATACCCCTCTGATGTACCATGAAACCAAGAAACTACCCTGCCGATACGCCAAATGCACACTTGTTGGGATTCATCTTCAATCCATGCTTCCTTGTGCACTCCAACACTTTTCGTAAATCGGCAAGATGCTTTGAGAAATCTCCAGACTTAACCACCACATCATCAATATAAATCTCTACGAGCTTGCCGATGAACTCATGAAATATAAAATTCATAGCCCTTTGATAAGTAGCACCAGCATTCTTTAACCCAAAAGTCATGACTATCCATTCAAATAGTCCAACATGACCAGGACACCTGAATGCGGTTTTTGGAATATCCTCCTCTGCCATGAATATTTGATTGTAACCTGCATTACCATCCATGAAGCTGATGACCCGATGGCCAGCCGCAGCATCAACCAGTAGATCGGCGACAGGCATTGGGTATCCATCCATCGGTGTAGCTTTATTGAGATTCCTGAAATCAATGCACACCCGAAGCTTCCCGTTCTTCTTGTAAACCGTAACAACATTGGAAATCCATTCGGCATACCGACACTACCGAATAAACTTAGCTTCAATAAGTTTAGTGATTTCGGCCTTAATATCAGGTAGAATGTTAGGATTACATCGGCGGGCTGGTTGCTGATGTGGCCGAAATCCAGACTTGATGGGTAACTGATGTTCGACAATTGATCGGTCTAAACCAGGCATCTCTGTATAATCCCAAGCAAAGCAATCTTTATATTCCCTTAACAAACTAATCAATTGTCGCTTACACTCAGGATCTAATTTAGCACTAATAAAAGTAGGCCTAGGCTTATCACCACTACCTATATCTACTTCTACCAAATCATCGGCCGATGTGAATCCCTGGCCTAATTTTCCATCATCGGCGAATCTATCCATTAAAAACCGTCGTCAGAACCGACTGCTTGGATCGGTGGAATCTCATAATCGGCAACTTTGAGAAAATCTTTCTCCCAAACTTCTCCTGAAATGCACCTGGTCCTTTCGTAAGTATCCGCTTCTGCCGATGCGATAACATAAGAAGAATCTCCCGGGACGATCTCAATCTTGTCACCTACCCACTGAACCAAGCACTGATGCATTGTAGATGGGACACAACAATTGGCATGAATCCAATCTCTCCCCAATAATAAATTGTAGGCACCTTTTCCGCTGATCACGAAAAAAGTTGTCGGCAAGGTTTTGCTGCCGATGGTCAACTCTGCACATATCGCCCCCTTGACTGGAGACACGTTTCCTTCAAAGTCTTTGAGCATCATATCGGTCTTGGTCAAATCTTGATCCCCTTTCCCAAGCTTCCGATATACTGCATACGGCATAATATTAATAGCAGCTCCACCATCAACTAGGATCTTGGTCATTGGTTGCCCATCAACCCTTCCTTTGAGGAACAAAGCTTTAAGATGCTGCCTCTCGTCATCGGCAGGTTTCTCAAAGATAGCCGTCATCGGATCCAGAGCCAACTGAGCTATCTGATCAGAAAATTCCAACTCATCGTCACTGGCTGGTGCAAGAAACTCCATCGGCAACATGAAGACCATGTTGACGCCTGCCGATGGACCTTCCCTCTTAGTGTCTGACGGCTGCCGACTTCCAGAGTTCTCTCCCTTGTTTAGCTCCTCTTGCCTTTCTCGTTGCAATCTCCTTTTCTGTGTCTTGGTTAATCCTCGAGGGCACCATGGAGGAAGTGGCCTTTGCCTTGCCGTCGGGCGTCGGTTCTCCCTTGACTCCATGCGATGCGTGTTAGCATCCCTGCAAAATATGAATTCGTCGGGAACCCGCGCATCAGCCATTCCTTCGAGCTCCTCTTGGTTCCTGGGAAAATACTGGACACGGTCACTAAGTCTGTTGTGCCCACTGAATCTGCCCCCCAGCCGGTCATGAACTGACACCCTTCCTCTGATCGGCCCATTAGCTCGCCGTTCATCATCATGATAACGCCGATCGTTCCTATCGTACCGATCATAACCGTTGCATTCAGGGCAGTCTCTGACAGTAGGAAGCTTGATATTTTCCTCCCAACAATGGATGAAGAATGGGCAATTCCAATGATCCCTGTGCCGATTCCACTCCTGTCGGCGTCTTTCTTCTTCCCGTTGATAATCTTCCTGCTGGCGCCGATACCGATCTTCCCGTTGTTGCCATTTTTCTCGAGGCCTCCTATGAGTTATGACGATACCAGATCGAGGAAGCCTTCCTGAGCTAGTTCCTTCCTGGACCAAGCCCTTACTTCTTGCATCGGCAGTAGTAACTTGATGCTGAGGATCTACCGATGCACTCTTCTCAGCTGTCTCCGACGTTAAGACCTTAGCCTTCCCCTTAGCATCCAACATGTTTGTCGGGAAAGGATGTTGGTCTATCTTCATCGGCTTCTGGGCTTTGGAACTGTCAAACTTGATTCTCCCTGACTCTATAGCCGATTGCAGCTGCTGTCTGAATACTTTGCACTCGTTGGTGTCATGTGAAGTTGCATTATGCCACTTGCAATATCTCATCCTCTTCAACTCTTCTGCCGATGGGATCACGTGGTTAGGTGACAGTTTGATTTGACCTTCCTGAAGTAGAAAGTCAAATATCCTATCGGCCTTGGCGGTGTCAAAGGCAAACTTCTCTGGTTCCTTCTGCCCAAAAGGACAAGACATCGGCTTCTTGTTTTTTACCCACTCTGCCAAACCGATTACTGGTTCCTCATCGGAATCTGAGCTTGTTGCTTCATCAATAAATGACACTTTCTTATTCCATGCCCTCTTAGGCTCGAAAGGCTTGATGTCTTGATCAGATATCCTCTGCACCAAATGACTTAAACTTTCGAACTCCTGAGAGGCATACTTATCCCTGATATGTGGCAACAAACCCTGGAAAGCCAAATCGGCTAGCTGCCGATCATCCAGAACCAGGCTATAGCATTTATTCTTGACCTCTCGTATCCTCTGCACAAATCCCTCAACCGACTCATCATTACGTTGCCTCAACTTGACCAAGTCGGTGATCTTCTTCTCATGAACCCCCGAGAAGAAGTATTTGTGGAATTGCTTCTCTAGATCGGCCCAAGTAATTACTGAGTTGGGAGGTAATGATATGAACCAAGTAAAGGCCGATCCAGACAATGATGATGAAAATAGACGAACCCTCAATTCATCCCTGTTACCAGCCTCTCCACATTGAATAATGAACCTGTTGACATGCTCCATGGTTGACGTGTCGTCCTGTCCGGAAAACTTTGTAAAATCCGGTACCTTGTACCGATGTGGAAGCGGGATCAAATCATACGCTGGAGGATACGGTGTCCGATAAGAATAAGTGTTGACTTTGGGTTTTATCCCAAATTGTTCCCTCATTACTTCAGCAATCTTATCGGCCCAATACGCATCGGCATCTTGCCGATGAGGCGGCTGCGGATCTGGCACTTGGTGGCGAACCTCCACGTGTCTGTTCGGGACGTGATCTGCATGGAACATTGTATTGGTCACCTGTCCTCCAATCTGCGGACCACCAAACTGCTGTCCACCGATTGGCTGTCCTCCGAGTTGCTGTCCAAAATTTATTGGCTGGTTGGGAATCCCCTGACCTTGGAACCCGGGATAGACCTGCCCTTGCTGGAACCCTGTAGTCTGATAACCCTGCTGGGGCGATTGTGGAAAGGCTTGCTGTCCAAGCCATCCATTATTAGCGTTCATCGGCATAGGTGCTGCTGATGATTGGTAATTGGGTACCGTCGTTGAATTGACATACCCCGACTGGGCCATAGGCCTCTGTTGCATGAGCATTGACTCTGCCGATGCGTTGGGCATCTGAAACATTGAATCTTGAGGATTCCCAGTGTGAGGCCTTGCAGTAGTAGTTGTGGTATACCGAGGACTCTGGTTCACCGGCGCATTGGGAGGTGCCGATGTCATAGGAGTTTTGCCCCTCATGTCAGTTATTTGTGATGTTCCCGGCGTCAACTCTGGAGGCATACCATAACCCCACCAGTTGGGAGGAAGAGTCAACCCTGACATTGCCGATGCCAACATATCTGTTGTCAGTTTATGCTGCCCAACTGAAATTTGTGGGTTGGTTGCCATCGGCATAGATAGTGCACCAGTAGTCCCCAATGTACTTGGAGAGACGGCAGACTGTGTACTTGCATTCGTCAAGGCAGCCGATGGAGCCGTGACCTCTGGTGCCGTTGGCTGATGATGGGAGGGCCCCACATAATCTGGCGGGATTTGTCCTTCCTTGAAAGTTCTTGCCACGGCGTTGAAAACCGTATTAGACAGTACACCAGCTTGGTTAATCAACGCTCGATTGATGGCATTGTCAACCATATCTTGAAGCTTGCCAGGATTGGCGTCAAAGGTGACCTGCCGTGGTGCCGGCAGTGCATCTTTCTGGACCACTTCGCCGCTCCTGTTTATGCTGAAAGACCTCAGGCATTGCTGCTTGAACTCTTCCATGGCTTGGGCAATAGCTTGCTTTTGCTCATCCTTGAGGTTGGCCTCCGTCACGGGGATGACGTTCTCTTGATCGAGGTCAGAGATCGACATGTTGATCTTGATCTTGAATCTGTCCCACCGGGCGTGCCAAAAGATGTGTTGATGCAAAACTGATCTGCAAACACAAAGGGCTAATACCCGATTCAAACGTTAAGGCGTGCCAGCCGATTTGACCTTGCTATCGGCAAAGGTGATAACTCGAATACTTTAGTCCTGACAACAGCGATGCGCCCGGATGTCACGGCTAAGAGGTACTCACGCGGAACTCGAGAACACGCCGAGCTTAAGTCGACGAATTCCTAAGAACTCGTAATAAAAAGAAAAAAGTATGACGAAGTCGTCGAAAAGTAGATGCTGGAATATGAGTAAAAACGTGTGTTTTATTGATTTCTTGATTGATTATTACAAGGTCCTAGGGTTTATATTTATACCCTGCTCAAAGAGCTACAACCAGACACGATTAGAATTCGAATTCCAAATTACACGGAATCCGTATACAAAACGATGCAAATAATTAAGGAAATAATAAAACTATCCTTCGTGACAAACCGAAACTCCTCCACATGACAACTGGCAGCTTCCGGACTCCTCCTTCGCATCATCGGCAATCCCCTTGCCATAGTCATCGGCAGACCTTTTTATCCAGCCATCGGCACCATATTACTGCCTGTGGACTTAGTCACATTCAACCTCTCCCTCATCGGCAACCATCCTCATCAGCAACCCGCATCGTACTGTCACCCTATCCTGCCACCCTAGACACGTGCCCAAAAATGGTGTCAACACTTACTACTAGAACTGATTGTTCAAAAAGAAAATGTCTTGTTGACGTCTGCACTGTGCCTGGAAAATAAATAAAGGAAATAAAAGGATTGATAAGTAAATCAGTTCGATAAAGTAACCGGATGTTGCTTCGGTATTCCAGATTTTAGGGCATCCCCAACGGTCTTAAAATCGCTAGCTCGGATTGGAATCACTGGGGAACCAATTAGAAGGAGGGAAGTTACCACGCTATCGAGCGCTCAAGCGCCTAGCTCGCGCACCTCCCTAGATTTTTTTTTAGTCTTTGACAGACATTCACAATACAAAAATCTATCATAGAGTACAAGACAATTAAATACGTAGTATTTATGATACTTTGTTCATGTGGCAGCATATTTATTGAAGAAAGAGGTAGAAAAAATAAGACTCTAAGTCCATATTGTTCGAGTTAATAAATAATTTTAAACTCTATGATAAAGTCTGCATTGTGAGTGTTTTATTAGCTCAGCTGCATGATTTAACTTTTTTTCTGTTTTTAATTGTTTTTTATGTCCACATCAACCAACGATTCTTACCTAATATTGGGGAGACCCTTAGGGCTCCTTTGGCTTGCCTACCCTCCATGCTCGCATTAACTTAATTAACTGGTAAGGTGAAGGTACCGTTTGAATTCTATTGGTTTGGCTGATAAATCATAACAGAAAGTATCGTTCACTAATTTATTGTAATAGAAAAACACCGTTGAATATCTAATAGATTGGACAAATTTATTTTTATGAGCATCGATGCATATCCAACTACATGCACTATTACAACTATATTGCTCATCAAGGACACGAGCTCTAGCAAAACCAAAGGATCCGAACGTGCTCCAGTCCCTGATCATAAAACCGTACTAGCCTATCACACAACGGCAACGGCACAACATGATCAACACGTCAATGATCTAGCATGATGTGACGGAAATAAATAAGGTAGTTGTTGATCATGTCATCAGGACACCAGTACTTCGTATCCTAAGTCAAACTTTTAAAATTTTAACCGAATTTCTAAAAAATACTAAAATTTATAGTAATAAATTAATACCATTACATTGATTATAGATATATTTTCATAAGATATTTATATTATATTATATATATTGATATTCTTTTCTATAAGTTGGTCAGACTTAAAAAAATTGACTGGCACATATTGTAGAAGTCGAACCTTCCAGGTACAGAGGGAGTAGTACCCATAGTTATTAAATTTTAATGGTTTTGGCATTAGAATTTTTCATCTTTACGGTCTTAATACTCCCTCCATTTTAAATTATAATTAACACATTCTAAAAATCTTAGAGAGTCAAAGAATTTTAAGTTTGACCAAAATTATAGAGAGAAGTATAAAGATTTATGACATTAAATAGGTATACTATAAAAATATAATTAATAAAGAATCTAATAATACATAGTTGGTATAATAAATATTATTATATTATCGGTCAAACTTAAGATACTTTGACTGATTCTTGGAATATTTTATAATTTGGGATAGAGTGAGTAAGGAATTTGATTTGACTACTTTTACGACTTATACAATCTTATGATTAAGCTAAGATCTTATCTAAATTGACAACCTCATTACGCTGCGATCCACCATATCCCGCGCGCGCCTTCTTTTTTTCCACAGCTTTTGACGAACACCGCAACAACGCAGGCACCCAACCCACCAGCCAGCACTAACGCAGAGCACCGGACGGACGCGTGCAGGCGCGGAACGTGGCGCGTCCATACGGATACGGCGTCGTCGTCGTAGACCTGCTGTCTTCGTGGACGTGGAGAGGCGGCAGCAGGAGAGCATTGAGCAACGTACCCATTCGTCAAATTTCCCAACCCAACTAGTGCTTGACCCCAGACCCGATCGATCGAGTCAACCAAAATGCTGCCTCACACGCACCCAACAAATCATTAATTTGGTGACGCCACGCACGTTATCTATATATCTTGCCACAGGTTGCCCGTCGATCTATTTAAACCCTCAACACACCATCCCGTTCGTTCCATGGCGCCTACACTCTCAAGCGACATGACGACGATGAGGCGTGCCGCCGTCGTCGTCGTAGCGCTCGCTTCTCTCCTGGCCGGCGTGGCGGCCGCCGGCGCGGTCACGTTCAGCGCGACGAACGCCGCGTCGAGCACGGCGGGCGGCAAGCGGTTCGGCCGGGACATCGGCGTCGCGTACTCGAGGCGAGTGCTCTCGGACGCCTCCTCCTTTTGCTGGAAGACCTTCAGCCAGCCCAACCCCGGCAGCCGCAAGCCCGTCAGCTCCGTCACCCTCGTCGTCGAGGACATCGGCGGCGTGGCCTTCACCAGCGGCAACGGCATCCACCTCAGTGCCCAGTACGTCGGCGGCTACTCTGGTGACATCAAGACAGAGGTAACAGTAACATCGGCCGCTAATTAATTGTTGTGTGAACAAAGCTTACTAAACTGGGGTTTTTTTTAACAAAAAGATTTAAGAAATTACACACGACATGTATATGAATGTTCCATCAGGCGGCTGGGGTGCTGTACCACGAGGTAACGCACGTGTGGCAGTGGGACGGACAGGGCAAGGCGAACGGCGGCCTCATCGAGGGCATCGCCGACTACGTCAGGCTGAAGGCCGGGTACGCGCCGGGGCACTGGGGGAAGCCGGGGCAGGGAGACCGGTGGGATCAGGGGTATGATGTGACGGCGAGGTTCCTGGATTACTGCGACTCGCTGAAGCCGGGCTTCGTCGCGCAGCTCAACGCCAAGATGAAAGGCGGCTACTCCGACGATTTCTTTGCGCAGATTCTGGGGAAGAATGTGCAGCAGCTGTGGAAGGATTACAAGGCCAAGTACGGAGGCTGATGTGTGTTGGTGTAGCTACAAGTGCTAGTGCATGCGACGAGAAAGATGGATCTTTATCAGCGCAGGCATCGACTATCCGATCATATATATATAATCAATAATGCATGCATTCACTAATTTGTACTATTAGCTTGTATTGGGGGGAAAAAAGAACTATATGATATGCTTACATCAACGTAACAACGTTTACTCAGAGGTCGAAGAGGCTTTGTTCTAAATGGAACACAATAAAGCTCCAGGTACTGAACTATTCTGGAAAGTGATAAAGGAGGATTTGATGCCGTTCTTCGATTATTTTTATGAAGAATGCCTACCGCCCTTTAGTCTAAATTTTGGGGTAATTACTCTTCAGCCTAAGACTAAAGATGCAAAATAGATTCAACGATTATGTCATGCATGTTTTTTGTGTTTTGTTCGCCTGACTTATCTTCAACAATTTCGTTGAAACTATATAATAATGCAAACAGTGTGTGCGGTGACACAGAAGTGGGAAGTCTCTTCCATTGTTCTTTTTTTTTAAAAAAAAAATAAAGGATATATTGTTAGAGAAATGTGGTGCTGAGAGAGGAGGCATGGGGTGGACAACTGTAACATCATGTTTCTTTGACGTCAGACCCGCTTATATTTGGCAGTTTTTTTAGACATAGAATGTTCTCATAGACCAACAGTAGTCTTTTCTATACAGTTTGTCCTCACTCATGTGCATTTGAAAAGAACTTTCGATCACCTATCCTAAAATTGCTCTAGATCAAGCACGTTTGGAGGTAGATTTCTAGAAAAGAAATTACAACTTGTTAGTATAAATATTCTATTAATCTTATTAAACTCCGGACCCGGATGTTACAACAATAACAACAGAAGGTTGAGGTGGAGGCCTAGCTATGTCACGGGAAGTCAGGGATCCTTTGGCTTGGCACTATGCTGGGTCAATTTGATTTCCGACACAAGAATCTATTCTAGGCATTTCACTTTTTGATGGAACAGGAGAATTTGATTTCCGACACAAGAATCTGTTCTAGGCATTTCACTTTTTGATGGAACGGGAGGGGTCGAAACCACTATATAGGCATTTCACTTTTTGATGGAACGGAAGGGGTGAAACCACCATATATATATATATATATATATATATATATATATATATATATATATTTTGTAGCCAGGCCATCCGACTGAGCCAATCTCGCTACCATGCATCTCTCTCCCGCATGGCTGAGCCTGTGGCCGGTCCCACAACCCAATATCCAATAATTAATCACGTTGATTTGTCCGGTCTCAACAATCCAACACCGACACCTCGCCCGCATCTGCCCACCCCCGAACACATTGGGATTTCTCCCCCACACCTCGCCGCGTCCTCCCGCAACCCACCGAGCACATCGGCGCCGGAGCTCCCCCCTCTCATCCGCCGAATCGGCACCGTGGGCGTAGCGCCACCCCACTTGGCGTAGCCCTCCCCCGGCCGGGCACCTCTCCCTGTCGCAGCGGCGGCTCCTCCACCTTCCCGGTGAGGCGGCGGCTCCTTCACCTTCCTGGCGGCGTCGGTGGCCGGCCCTCCGCCTCCCCGCCCTGATCTGCTCCCCACGGGCGCGGCGGCACGACCAACCGGCGGGCATGGCGGCCCCTGGCCGTGCGTGGCTTCCCATCCCCAACCAGTGGTGGATGGGGCTTGAGGCGACGGCGTGGCTCGCCCTGCGCTCCACGGCAGCTTCTTCCCCGGTGACGACGGAGCGTCCGTTCTCTCTTCCGGTGCCATTCTGGAGTTCATGTTCTACTCATGTTTTCTGAAAATCAACCTTACCAGATTACACAATTTTGGTTCGTATTCAGATTCAGGAACCCTGTTAGTTCTTTCAGTGTGCATGGTTTTAGCAATTTTATTAATAGTCCCACAACCAATATTCTAAATGATACCGTATTTTAGATCAAGCACAATACATGTTCCTATTCATGCTACTTAATTATTGTAACTTTGTTTGTCGTAAATCAGAGAGGTATTTATGATATTTTTTGTCTGAATCAGAGTCACGAGTTTAGGAAGACCGTCGATTTCTTATGGTAATTTCTTGATTAATTATTCATCAGTCACTTAGTTAATTCCATTTGTCCGATTAGCCATCTGGGTTTTGGTAGTGGTAGCTGTTTGTGACTCCCGTAGGTTCAAATATTGTTTATTATTACAGATCTATTGGCCACATTAGCTAGAGTGTGAAGGTTTGTAGATCCTATTGATTTTAGGTTGTGTTAGCTGGCTGTTTTTTTTTAAACCAAATTTTTGAATGTCAGATCCTTTGATTTTGTATTATTTATGAACAGAGAACAAATATAGTATAATCAGAATAGATTATAGTGATTCATATATAAAGGACATAAATATATTGTAATATATCGATATCATCTGAGGAAAATTTTTGGCTAGTCCCTAACTAAATTATTGATTCCAATTATTGTAATTACTTAACAGCCTATTGTGCTCCTGATTTGAGTAGCATCAGAATACCATGACCCTAAATTCTGGTAGCTCCCTATCTTCATTATGGTAATTTTGATCATCCTTATTAATTTTTACCGTCAACCATAGTCGAAAATTTCCGTAAAAACTTATATTCATAATACCCATTTGTTACCTGTGTAAGTTATGTCGTGAATACCTCAAAGGCTCGAACCGCACTGCTCCAAGCTTCCGAGAACAGTTGTGAAGAAAAATGTATGCAGCCTATCCAGGTGAGCCGCTCCATACTAGCACTAATCCTATAATAAATTTATTTTGTTTTAGATCTTTTTTGTTTGAACGAACACCTTTGTTTCATATCTGATCGTGATATAGCTCATCATAATATTTTGGCTGGATTGATGAGTAGAAATTGTTATTGCATAGCACAAGATGCTTTGGGTTCTGTATTTCTAATAGGTTCTTTCATCAGAGCTGGTGAGTAATTAAACTGTATGCGATCGGAATGCAATCATGATTCTGTAGGAGATTAACGAAATTGTCGTAAGCTTCACTTGTCCACCAGCAATGGATCCTATGTTGCTAAGTAGTAGTAGTATTTCTCATAGAGAGATTTTTTTTATTTCTCACTTTCGTGGGTACTGAAAATTAATACCTCGCTGGCCAGAGTAGTTTGGATTTTTTGTCCATTTAAGTTGACTGCCATATATTATTGCTTCACTTAGATCAACTTTTATTAGTGTTTTTTTGCTGATCTGGTTAGGCATGGAGATTTGGGAATTGTTGTAGTGATCATAACATCTGAACAATTTTGTGCCATGGCAGGTTTGACAATGTTAAATTACACAACTCTAAAATTTCAAGAGCATAGATTCCGTAAATCATGTATGAAGTTATCGTAAACCATAATGTCAAATTCACAAGGACAGGAAGGCATGCATTATAGTAATTCACATGCAAGGTTGAATCTTGTAAATCATGCGCTAAATTCTTGTAAATCAGTTGTCAATTCACAAGGATAGCAAGTCATAAATTATAGTGACAATGGCATATATTTTCTAGTAAAACGTTTAACAAATTTTGGTAACTCCTATTTATTTTCATTATTCGTTCTAATCATCATAGTGCTAAATCTATCGCACTATAGATATACAGAAACTGCATTTCTGAAGCCTTTAAATATACAATCAAGTATATATTTAAATAGGTGTGGCATGATGATCTATTTTCACATATACTCTACTTTTTATGTACGTAAGAATCTAATTGAAAGAGATACTAGAGAAAAGATTATGGTCATTATGCCGATCTACAATTTTCTGTATGTCCTGGTTCCAGAGAAAACCATAATACTTACTATTCTTATCATGATGTTTCAAGCGAGAAAGGCATTTGAACAAATATTAGGCCATGTCTGCTTGACTTCATTATATTTGAGGACAGCTATTAATATGTGTTCTGCATCAACTTCAATTTGACCACCGGCCATTGGTCATGCATCTGGGGATGCTTATGCCGCTGCAAAATAGGCATCCAGATCCAGTAGGGATGCTTATGCTGGCGCACAGGATTTTGATTCGTGTCATGGTTCAAAATATGTGGGGACAGTGTCTTGTACGATTTACACTTCTATTTTGTTATGTTAGAAAAACGTATCAATGTACATGTCTTTGGAAAGACATATTATGGTTGTTTCAAAACTTTCTTTAAACAGATTTCAAATTATCGTAACTCCCTGTTCTGATTATCGTAATTGGTTCATCGAAAATTGGCCGAGTCAATAGTAAGTGGTACCTTAAGTAACCACATTGTAGGGTAAATTGATCCTGACATTATAGTAATTAATAACTCAAAATTGCTTAATACTAAACTATTTCGTGACCAAGTATTATCGTAATCTTAAAATAGTTTTATACTAAATTATGGTAAATCTCACCCAAGTTGACCAAAAAGTTATAAAAAATATTTCTTACTCCAGTGACCGGTTACTATAACAATAGTAGGTTATGGTAATTCTCTCTCCAAATTACATATTATTTTTAGTAAATTATCATTATTAATTCAAATTAATGTAATTCTCTTATTAAATTACGATAATTTGGAGGAAGAATTACCATAATAAATTATGATAATGCAAAGGGTGCATCCTGGAAACATGCATGCGTTGACCTCAGTGAAAAATGCCTCAGCTGCAGGATAATGATTACGGTAATTAGCACATAATAATGACGTGCATGCAGACATGCAGCAGCAAATTACGCACGCTCGTTGCCGGTCAGTTCGAACGCTTTGCTGGGTGCGTCGAACGCGCTGCTGAGTGCGTACACCGGCCTGGCTACAGAATATGATATTTTGTAGCTAGCTACAGAGTGTATGTATATATATGTATATATATATATATATATATATATATAATATATGCATTTCACTTTGAGCACCCGAGCCTAGCTAGATGCACTTAGCTGGGTAAGAGAACGCCTAGGCCAGGGCCCAGGGCTCTATCGAAATAAGTCCTTAGTTTTTATGAATCATATATGATACAATGATATCATTGATGCAGTTACAGATATCACGACAACAGTTGGACTAATAGTTTTTTCATATCCTTTTATTTATCAGCCTAGAGCAGCTCGCTCGATCTCCACAAATAATAATATTGGTCGCCAAGCTTTTATGTCCCGAGACGGAGCCCTTATCTTTGTATGCTAGCTTTTTCTTTTAAACCAAGGTGAACCTCATTTCCATTATCACTAACGGAAATACAAAGTCTTTAGGAAGCAATATAGAAAGACAGAATGAGCAAAACCCAGAGAAACCTCACTACTACAAAAGCTACCATCGAGATAAAGCTATTGAAACCTACTTCTCCAACGATCTGACTATGACAAGTCAGAAAACAGATCAGATTACAAAACACAAAAGCAAGATAGACCCAAATCGCATCACAGCTGGACGCTTTCTTCAGGTACTTGACAAGAGGTCTTCTACTCTTCTTGGTTGTCATCATCATTGTCTTTCATCAGCAGCTCTCCCTCTCTGTTCCTCTTAGCAAGAAGAGAGGTAGCGATCTTGAGCATCGTGTTTACTCCATTCTCCAAGGTTTCCTTGTCTACTTCCTTGAAAAGACCTGCCCAGTATTTCATTAAAGCACAAGCATGACAAATAATAGAGATTGGGTTTGATAGGAGTTTCCCCTCAAAACATGTTCTATTTCGGGCTTTCCAGATAGCCCAACATACTGCTGCAATCCCCAGTTGCATGAAACTGTTTTCCTGAAGGTATCCAAACATCACACCAATTCCAACATTGCTCAAAAGAACAAGGAATATTATCAGCTCCAATACATTTAGCAACTATTGTCCAAACTGCTTTAGCAGTACTACATTGAAAGAACAAGTGAGATAAATTTTCAGTTTTATCACAAAAATAACAAGTGGTGTCAACACAGCATTGTTAAGCATAAGCCACAAGAATATTTTTATCTTCGCTGGTATCGCACTTTTCCAAATCCTTTTATGATATATGCCAGAATCATTTGTAGTCATAGTATCATAACAGGATTTAACAGAGAAACGACCACTTTTACCAAATTTCCAAGAAATATCATCATTAGCATCAGTAAAAATAACTTTTTTGAAGTCCTCCATAATGCTGATCCAATCATCCCGTAATTTATCTACTAACCATCTTGAGAAAGTAACTACTTGAATGTTTTGCCTAACTTCATATACCTTCAAATTTTGATGCACACAAATTTTGAACAGATCAGGAATAACAATTGCAACGGTTTATCATACAACCATGTATCTCTCCCAAACAGAGTTGATTTCCCATTACCAATTATAATTTTTCTCCCTTGCAAATATATTTCTCTAATTTTCAACAAATCAGTCCAGATAGCAGAGTCATTTTGCCTGTGTTTCACAGTGCAAATTGAGGCATTTTTTATATATTTGAATTTAATGATCTGCTGCCACATCCCATCCTCTTTTTCAAGTTTCCAGAACCATTTACACAAAAGGCTAATGTTCATTTTAGAAATGTCCTTAATTCCAAGCCCTCCTTTCTTTTTATTCTTACAAATCTTAGTCCATCTAACAAGATGATACTTTTTCCTTGTCCCCCACCTTGCCAGAAAAAAAGTCCTTCTCAACTTGTCCAACCTACTTTGTATTGTTTTGGGAAACAAGTAAATGGACATGTGATATATAGGGGCATTGTTCAAACTGGATTTAATAAGAGTTGTACTACCAGCTATCGATAATGATCCACCTTGCCAAACATCCAACTTCTTAGCATTTTTATCCACTAAAGGAAGCCAGTCAGTTACATGAAGCCTACTAGGACTCACAGGAACTCCTAGATATTTTATAGGGAAGGTTCCAATTTGGCAATTGAACAGATCAGCATAAGTATTAGCCCAATTCTCCTCATCATTAATGGTAAGAATCTCACTTTTAAGGAAATTTATTTTCAAACCAGTCATTAGTTCATACATGTACAGCAGCAGCTTCAAATTTCTTGCATCATCAATGTTGTGTTTCAAACATAAAATCGTATCATCTACATATTGTAATACTCCAACTCCTTTATCTATAATATGATCCACCAACCCATGAAATAGATCATTAGCTTGGGCCTTATGAATCATTCTAGTCAAGCCATCAGCCACAAAATTGAATAGAATAGGAGATAAAGGATCTCCTTGTCTCACTCCTTTGTAACTTCTTATGTATCTCCCAACTAGATCATTCAACTTAACACTAACTGTTCCCCCGGAAACCATATTTTTTATCCATTCACACCATTTGGGGCAGAAACCTCTAGCCTCAAAACATTTGAAGAGAAAACTCCATTTCACTTTATCATAGGCTTTTTCAAAATCTAATTTAAGATGATCCCAATTTGTTTAGTCCTTTTGGTTTCATGTAAGATTTCATGCAGAATCATAATGCCACTCATGATTTTCTTCCTTTCATAAAAGCAGTTTGATTGTGATGTATACGTTTTTCAGCGATTTTTTCCAATCTCACAGTCAAAACTTTGGTAATCAGCTTGTACAAACAATTTAGTAAGCAAATCGGTCTATATTGTTGAATTTTAGTAGCATCACTAACTTTAGGTAGCAGAGTAATCACCCTATAATTCAATCTACTAATGTCTACCTTTCCTTCATGAAAGTCTAAGAATAATTGCATAATATCATCTTTCACAATTTCCCAACACATTTGATAAAACTCAATTGGTATCTTATCTAGGCCAGCTGCTTTGTTTTTTTCCATTTGAAACAAAGATTCTTTAACCTCACTTTCAAAAAAAGGTCTGCATAAAAATTCATTCTCCAAATCAGACACTTTATCAATTTCATCCCACAAACTTTGGTCAATCTGTATATTGTGTTCTATTTCAGGACCAACCAACTCAGCATAATATTCAGATGCATGCTTCAAAAGATCTTCATCCCCCTCAATAATGTTTCCATCACATTCAAAAGTTATGATCTTGTTTTTTCTTTTCCTGCCATTGGCAATTTTGTGAAAATAACTAGTATTATTATCTCCTTTTAGTTACCATTGTTCATGAGATCTATTGTACCAGTATGTTTCCTCTTGATCCAAAAGAAGTAAATTTTCACAAATCAATCTAGTTTTCATCTCAGCTAGTTCAGCATTAAGCCCATTCACTTCCTCTAATACTTCCAATTTTTTTATTTCCTCACTGTTAGAACATCTTTGTTTTTTAAGATCACCTTGCAGATTGAAGCCCTAGCCTTTGAAGTACTGTTTCAGTATCTTCAATTTCTGCTGAATTTTATCAAGACTGGTTTTAGCTCTACATGGTTTGGTCCAAATATTTCTAACCTTTGGAATAAACTCAGGATGATTTAACCAGTTCAGATCAAATTTGAATTCAATATGTCTCTGATTAGGGATAGTTTCAGAAAATAGAATCAAAGGATTATGATCAGAGACCTCCCTAGGTAATTTTTTAACTAAAACATTAGGAAAGATATCCTCCCAATCTTTGAAAATAAGGATTCTATCAAGTTTTTCCAAAGTTGGATTGACTTGATTGTTTGACCAAGTGAATACTCCCCCAGACATCTCAAGTTCCCTAAGTTCATGAAAATTGATGAGGGTATTGAAAATATCAGAATATCTCAAAGTGCCACCAGGCTTATTCCTTTCTATTGCAAATCTGATAATATTGAAATCTCCACCAACCAAAATAGGTTCCTGATTTCTAGTACAGAAAGCTGATAATTCAGCTAAGAAATCCATTTTATGTTCCTCCTGAGCAGCTCCATATACTATCAAAAGATTCCATTTAATCTTTTCCATTTTATCCCACAAATTCACCTGTAACATAAAATCCCCTTGTTGGAATGAGCCAATATCAAACCATTCTTTCCTAACCCCCACAAGAATACCCCCAGATTTTCCATGTGTTGAATTATACAACCACAAGTAATCCTGATTAGGATCAAATTTCCTCAAAAGTTTTTCATCACAATCTTTAATCATAGTTTCTTGAATTCCTAGAAAGTGGAAATTATATTGATAAATGAGATCTTTAAGAAAAGTAGAGACCCCTTTCTTTCTAAGGCCCCTACAATTCCAAATAAGGCCTTGCATTTTATTATGACTTTTTACATCTAGTGTTTCTAGGTACAGAAGCATTACAAGGCTTCCTCCCTTTCTTCTTGATCAGGCCAGGAACTTCCTGGTCCTGATTAATCACTTGCTTTGATGGAGAGATTTTTAATTTCTTCCTATTTTCTCTCCTCTTTTTTCTGGACTCCACCAAAATAAAATCCTCTGTCTTAGAGGATTCCTCATGTAACCAATCTAACTCATGTATCTGTCCATCATCTTTTTTATCAATCTCAACTGTATCAGTTTGAGATTTATTTTTTTGCTCAATTTGTTTATGATATAAATCATTTCTAGCATTCTCTAAATCATTTATTAGGTCAAAAGTATCAAAATTATTACTGTCTACCAAAATCCCCATATCAGCAGTGGTATGAATAATATCTTCTACAGAAAGAATAGAAAAAGAATTGGTTATTTTTGAATTACCTTCTAGATTCTTTTTAGCTCCAGCCTTCTCAATCTTTTCCATAGTCGTCATCCTTGTGTCTTTCTTCAATCTTTCACTCCTTCTCTCTTGAATCTTATAAGCTTTTTGTTCAGGCACAACACCAATATCTCCTGTATTTACACCATGTTCATTCAGCCTACCATCTTTGTTGATCAGATTGTTATCCTCTTGCACACTATCTTGAGTATTGACAATGTTGTCATCAGACATAAAGATTTCTGGAGATTGGCTTTTCCTTTTGCAATTCTTTTCACCAGCTGACTGTTCTTTTCCCTCACAAAATAATTCATTTTTTCCCATTGGATCCACAGAATAACCAACTGCATTGTCAACTATTTTGGACAAATCAGTTTGGACAAACCAAATCTGTTTAGAAGAATCACCTTGACCCTCTTTAGAAGATTGACCCACTTCATCACTAGTGAGTTGTTTGATCTTTCTTATAAAAGAATCACTATATGTATCAGAATCCTCAAAAGTATCAGGAATATGAACTTTGTCATTGTCACCACCATCACTGGGTGCCTTTTGTGCATCAACCATCAGCTTAGTTTGGGATCTTCTGTTAAAACTAATCTTAGGAGGTGCTGACCAAAACATAGCTTGTACCTGTTTCCCAGATTGATCTCCTTGATCCTGAATGGAACCATCAGATCTTGTGGATTCTTTATCAAGTTTTTGATTCTCAGCTTTCTCATCACTTTTGGGTTTTTTGTGGAGGTTGAGCATCCTCCCCAACTTTAATACCATTTCTCAGCATCCTCTCACCTTTTCCATCAGGGATCTCTCTTTCAAATTCAAAGTCAATAATATACAGACCTAGAGTTCCTTCTGCAGTTTTTGGAACTTTGGAAATATCTCTACAAGCAATCTTCAGTCTGACATAATCATATCTGAATCGAGATTCCTCATCTATTTCCATGACTTTTCCAACTAGCCCTCCTACTTTAGCAAGGGTTAGAATAGATCTCTGATCAGCTGGAATTTTCCTAACTCTAAACCAAGCTGTCTGTAGAACTCCTTTAGCACCCACTGATGGGGACCAAGATTCAATTTTAATCTAAGCTCCATTTCTCATATTCAGATTCTATAAGAAGCTCCATTCCTGAGCCATCTTCTCAGTAGGAAATCTCATTGTGAACTTGCCTTCTCCTACAGGCCTAGCAATCCACCTCCATGAAGCTGCTCCAATCAGGTTCATGAACTCATGTTCTATCTGTTTAGCATTCACTGAACCAGTGACCACAGTCATAACCACAGTACAAGCTTTTTCCCTTGCTACCCTAGAGTCAATCAACTCATCAATAAAGAAGAAACTTTGATCCTCTACTTGGGTAGCACACAACTTTGGACCATAGTTCCAAGCTAAACAGTTCTTGCATTCAAAAGTAGAATGATTGCTAAGACCATAGATTTCACAAGAACTCCTTTTGCAATCTTTAGTATTATGATTGAACAAACCACAATTTTCACAAGCTAACTTCTGATTTTGAGGATTGGTGCGAGGAAGCCCAGTGGATTTACCTATTTCTTTCTGATCCCCCTCACCAGTTGCAATTGCCCCTTGCAAGCCCCATGAACTCTGCTTCTCTGGTGGCATCTCTTGACTCTTCTCCCAGTTGGACAGATCTGAGTCTTGACTTTGCTTCTGCCGATCTTCCCCCGCAGCCCCTTCTTCAACTGGCTTTAACTTCTCTTCCCCAACTGGTGTTACCTCCTTGCGCTTCCATGAATTTGATCTGAGATCCATTTGGCCTCCTCCTTCTCCCTGTCTCCCACCACCACCACGATTCGGCCCAAAACCCCTACCTCCAAAACCTCCACGATTACGACCGAAAGTTCCCCTATTGAAACCTCCTCTGTTGTATCCAAATCCACCACGATTCATTCCGAATCCTCCACCGCGACCCTCACCACGAGGCTGCATGACAGCGACCGTAGGTGCGGTCACTGTCTTCACCGCCGCTGCAAAAGATTTGGAAGGCGCTCCTCTCCACAGGTGACTAACAAATCGTGTGAGATTGGAAGATTTGGGGATTTTTATCTCCTTAGGGTTTGCGTGATCCAGACAATCGACTCTGCCTCGGATTAGATATCAGGATCCCAGAGGGGGGTGCCTCGACTCGAGGTCAACCACCTCTTTCCCCTCACCACCTTGCGGATGGATGCCGCGTGTACCCACTCCCGGGCATGGCCCTAGGATGCCTGCGATAACTCTCCTGCCCAGATTGTTCAAGCTATTACTACGTTTGAGCCAACAAAGTTTGATCGGAGCAAATTTCAGCGTCAGAGCATCTTCTTCCACCTCCCTGAACGGGAAGTTTTCATCCTTAACAGCAAAACTAAAATTCCGACCATTCTTATCAAATGGTGGACCAAGTCCCTTCTTCCTCCTCCGAACAGATATAGATGGTGATAGAGCTTTAGTCCCACTCCCATCCTGTTAGAGCTTTTTGTCACTTTTGGTGTGCTGTAGAGTCGGCGACCACTTCGTGTAATGGTATCCTCGAAAACCGCTTTTCTATAAAGCTGGGCTGAAGCTGCCTTTGTTCTAATAGGAGCTGAGATTTGATTGCCGGATAGTCAATAAGAATAAAGCAAGATCTATGCTAGCTATGTCGTGTATCTTTGATCTTTCCCTATATATATAGGTACTCATTACACTATGTCATAGTCTTTCATCGAAAAAAACTATCGTCTCAATGACGTTCTTTTGTTCTCTCCATGTGCTTTCGAGAGTCAGAGTAGTTATTACACTCAAATCAAGTTATCACTGGACTAAGAAACCATTTTTACTAGCACTTGGTAATGAGTTGCTTAGACCAAGAGGGCACGATGCCAAGAACCGCCACTAGAAATTGACAACTGGTGGTTACCTTATCATAGGACTCATGCTCTCTCCTTATCTCTTCGCATAGGTCTTTCCTTATCTCATATGTTCCCATCCTCACATCACTTTGCATCTTGCACCCCAAATCCTTATTTGCCATGTGTGCATCGGGACGAGGAAGCGACACACAGACACACGTCAAGATGTGATTTGTAGTCATCGTCTTCAACAATAGACCCGCGACGTTATGAGAGGCCGGTGGATGGCGCGATGCAGGTGGTGTGTAGGTAGACGACGTGGCGAGCTTGCCACCGATTGCAGGCAGCAGTCGAGGCCAAGGCAGAGGTGGTTTACGTTAGGGTCCGGCTTTCAGCTTTGGGGCTCTCCTTCGGCCTTAGAGGGATGACCGAGGTGGCGACTAGATAGGCGATGAAGGTGGATCAATGGGCGGTGAAACTGAATTTTTTGACAACCGAATCAAACTTTTGGTTTAAACTGATTGCCTAGTCCACCTAGAGCACCTCTATTCTCTCATTCTAATTAAGATGCGGATCGGTGGCAGATCATCTATTTTTCTTCCATTCTCTCCTCGTTTCCCTCCTCACTCACCCGGGACATGTTAACTTTATCGTGGCAATCTACAACCAACTTATACATTATCTTAGTTATATAGGGCTTGTTTGGTTCACGTAGCAGTAGAGCCTGGCTCGTATGTAAGAGCCAGGCTCATATGGGACAAGCTGAGGAGATATAACGTAATTGTGTTTGATTGATTGTATCTATTCAGTCTGGCTAAGAAGAGATATTGTTTCGTTACCTGCATGAAGATATATTACATGAGATAAAAATATATAAAAAGTCATGATTATGATTTTTATTCTGTTACAAATATGCTTTAAAAATTCGTGTTTTATCTAATTATGTCTTAAACATCTTTAAAACATATTAATATCACTTGATATTTACTAATCATACACTAATATATTATTAACGAGTTTAGTGCCTACAGCCAGCGAGCCTGGCCCTGCCAAGCCTGGCCACGGCCTCCTTTCGTGCATTGCCAGAGCCTAGCCAAACAATGTCATCAAGCAACCAAACAAGGCTGCCCTGCATATAGCCAGCCTACTTTCACCGGATGCAGACAACCAAACAACCCCATTTTTACTCCTAATCTACATATTCACGGGTGCATATTGCCGGCAAGAGCCACAGGACAAATCCAGGACAGCGTGACATTTGTAAGCACTGTGGCGTTTCTTATATAATATAAATGTTGCAAATGACAATCTACTACTGACAAACGACGGATGTAACGACGATCGGTCGGCTGCGTACGGTAAGCATCAGTTCGTTCAGCTGTGTTGGCGCCGAGCCAATGCAAGCTTGATACTAGAATTTGAACAACCAAAAAAGATAAAACAACCGTATATATACCAAAGCTCTGGCATGCAGATCAAAATATGATCCTGATGACTTGCCTATAAATTTGACCTGACCACCTATATATCAGTCTATCACGTTCCCTCACAAAGCACGTGAGCTGCACGCTACTAGCCTAGCACAAGGCGTTAGCACAAGATGAGGCTCGCCGCAGTGGGCACAGCTTCTCTCCTCCTCCTCCTGGCCGCTGCCGCCACGGCCGGCGCCGTCACCTTCGAGGTGATAAACAACGCGACGACGACCCCCGGCGGGCTGCGCTTCGACCAGGACTACGGCGTCAGCTACGCGGCGCAGGTCCTCTCCGACGCCTCCAGCTTCATCTGGGCGGTTTTCAACCAGACGAGCCCCGCGGACCGCCGGCCCGTCGACCACGTCACCCTCGTGGTCAATGCCATGGACGGCATCGCCTACACCGACGGCAGCACCATCGTGCTCAACGCCGGCTACGTCAACAACTACACCGGCGACGTCAAGACAGAGGTACGACGACTACCTACCTACCGTACAAGTACAATGCCTTCGTACAACCCCTCCATGACATCCGTGCGTGCGTGCGTGCGTGCAGGTAACCGGGGTGCTGTACCACGAGTCGGTACACGTGTGGCAGTGGGGGCTGCAGGACTACGACGTGTACTGGTGGGTCTACGAGGGGATCGCCGACTTCGTCCGGCTGCGGGCCGGCTACGCGCCGGCGCACTGGGTGCAGCCAGGGCAGGGGAGCAGCTGGGAGAAAGGGTACGACGTCACGGCGAGGTTCCTGGACTACTGCGACTCGCTCCGGCCGGGCTTCGTGGCCTTGCTCAACGCCAAGCTGATCAACGGCTACAGCGACGATTACTTCGTGCAGATCCTGGGGAAGTGCGTGCAGGAGCTGTGGCAGGAGTACAAGGCCAAATACGGGGGCCATCAGTGACCGAATGACTCGATATATATATGTAGTATTGCTTAGCTAAGAAAGCTCTCCCGACGAGTTTAACCTTGTTGTACAATTTGATTTCATGGACGACGTATAAATAATAGAGAGCTACTCCCTCTTTTTTCCTAAATTGTAGGCCATTTTAGTTTGTCCTAAATGAAAATTTGTTCTAAGTTTTAGTATGAGTTTATACAAAAATGCATCAGTGTTTATATCACTAAAATGTATTTATTAGATTCAAATAAAAAAATGTCTTGAAGGGCCAATTATTTGGGAGTATTTTTCTACACTTTATTATCAAAACTAGAAAGTTTCATTTAGGATAAACCTAAACAATCTACATGTATACTCCGTCCATACTTGTAGAAAAGTCGTTTTGGAAAAGGTTTGAGTCAAATATTGAGAATATAAATTATAAATAATTTTTAAGTTGTTGAGTTTAAAAATATAAAAACCATATGGATAGATTTGCCTTAAAAAATACTTTCATAAAAATATATTTATACCACTTTTTCATAAATATTTTTATAAAAATAAGAAGTTAAAGTTAGAGTATGTTTTGTAACAGGCTGAATATCTCATCGGATAGAGCTGAGTGACGTTGATTTTGACTTCATAAAACTAAAAGTGGGCTTCGTGTAACAGTTATCTTTGTAAATCTTATTAACCTTGTATAGCTGATACTAATTTAGTATTATAAGTATTGATGCTATTTTTTATATAAAGAAGAGTACCAACATCTATGACTAATTCAGTCAGCCTTTTTTACGTTTTCACTTGAAACAACTATAGAAGTCTATCTATTTTGGGACAGATGGAGTAGGTCATGGAGTACAGGTGAAATGACCTCTCAAGAATAAGGGGATCAACAACTTCCCAAACATGTGTTGACGTAATATTGCGAATTAGTTCCATGGATGCATCGACATAATAGTGGCCGAAACATGGGTAATGGAGTACACATAAGAAAAGCCCATAACGAATAGTGAACATCTCTGAGCCATATAAAACTTTGTATTGGCAAGGCAAAATATTGTGAAAAAAGAACAGCATTTATCATGTACAAAAATTAGAAGATCATATGGTCTGAAAAATTCTACACTGGATTTGTCCATTACATGGATGAATAGCTATGTGCCAACCTAGCCACAAATCATGTGCGAAATCATCCACGGACTGGATGGCTACATTTTGGTGGCCAGCACAACTGGGATGACAGTATGACAACGGTTGCAAAACTTGTTAAGCATTTGGCAAGCCATACATTCGCCATATCAGGCAAGGTCAGCAGCTACAATGTCAATTTTTGAAGTTTCTGTCTTACACATTATCAGGCCAAAATTCCCTGAAAAAAGCCATCTCGAATTCCTTCTCTTTCAAGCGCTTCTCCTCTTCTTGCATCTTTCGTATCCTCTTTGCAGCTAACTTTGCCCTTTTCTTTGACGGCACCTCCTGCTGCAACAGTGACATGTATGAAACAACAAGTTAGAACCCCCATCAGGCAATGTGATGACTAAAAGTAGACATTTTAAGGTATCTAAAGGCTTAATAAAGAAATAAACAGTAATGTCTATTATTTACTAAATCATACGAATATTAAACAAGGCAATGAAAGGAGGGCTTAGGTGTCTATTAAAAAAATAGCCATTCAGTAAGTCAATGAAGTCAGCAGTATTGCAGACTACAAAAAACATAAATTCAAGATAAACAAAAAACGGATTAGGACAACTCTGTTAGTAAGGAAAAAAAATAAATGGGTTGAAACTTGAAACAATCGGGTCATTAGCTCACCTTGGGCTTTTGAGGATTTGTTTCAACATCATCCTCAACCTTAGGCTTTGGTTTTGGTTCTTTAGAACCCAAACCACGCTTGTTATTCTTAACACGAGTTTCTACAGGCTCCAACCTTCCCTGTTCCACACAGTTGAGGCTAGTCAGTAACAGAGTAAGCAATAACAAACAAAATAGACCAACTGTGCTACACTGTACACTGGCTTGATCAAGTGTCAGTGTGTCACATAAACACAGTTTCTTAAATAAGATCGCCAAACTGTAACTCTTGATTAAAGTGCATTGATGAGGAAGATAACTGAATCAATCAAAACTATACTACTACTTAGCTAACACAGGATGACAGGACCCTTCAAAGCATGCAGGAATCGTGCAAAAATGAATTTTACAGGAATTAGTTCAATTTCACAGGAAAAGCGCAGGAACAGGGAATTTCCCGAATTCCAAACAGACCCTAAACATTTGGAGTTACCAGCTATGGAGATGAATTATTAAATTACAAAAATCCATGTGACCCACAAACAACATTTATTTCCCCATGCCCTTTGAACTCATCTGTCAAAAACCTATAAAATTCAGACTGTCTATTTTGCAATTAGTGTGCAGAAAGGCAAATGAGGCATCAATACGCAGATGACAATGCCATAACCATAACCATAACTATAACAAATACCACTAAAATCGATCGACATTAAAATTTGGGGGAAATGAAAATATGAAATTGTGACGCGGGAGTAATCAAGGATCCAGACACAGACCTGCTCCTGCGCTCCAAGGCCAGTGCCCTCCTTCCAACCAGACTTCTTCAGCAGCTGAAGCAAATTCAAGAAACGAATCAAACCCTAAAGCAGCAGGGTGCCCGAAACTACCAGCCATCATGCGGGACATGGGGCGACGCACGTACCTGGAATCCGATGTTGGAGGACCCGATTGCCGCCATCGCCTCTTCCCCTCCCCTCCGGACTCCGGCGCCCGGGTCGCCGCGCCGCTGCGCTCCTCTCTGTCAGGCCGTCAGGCGTCTCGTTGCCCTGTGCGATACAACCACGATGCGCCTGTTTGTGTGAGGCCGGTCTCCTCGTCCCGGGCCGGGCTCGGGGCCCTTGCCGTGCCGTGCGCGGCTCAGACTCGTGCGCCGACCTGGGGTCACGAGTCGGTATCTTCCCAGACTAAATCACGGCCGTCCATTTCTGATCGGACGTCGCACACCCGCACAGGAGACCGATCCCGGCCTCCATATATATATCCGCCGCACGGGTCACGGCACGGCTGTTGGCCCACAGACCAAAAACAAGTTCACACAAAACCGCCGCCGCACGCCGGGATCTCGATCGACTCCGGCCGCCGCGGAAAGCGGAGAAGAAGTCACAGGGATCGCGGGCCAAGATGCAGCTCTTCGTGAGGTCGCTGACGAGGACGATCACGCTGGAGGTCGAGCCGTCGTCGGACACGGTGGCGTCCGTGAAGGCCAAGGTGCAGGACATCGAGGGCATCCCGCCGGACGAGCAGCGGCTCATCTTCGCGGGGAAGGAGCTGAAGGACGGCCCCACGCTGGCGGACTACAGCGTCCACAAGGAGGATATGCTGAACCTGTGCCTCCGCCTCCTCGGCGGCGGCAAGAAGCGCAAGAAGAAGACGTTCACCACCCCCAAGAAGGGCAAGCACGAGCACAAGAGCGCCGGGCTCGACGCCGTGCTCGGGCGGTACAGGGTCGATGAGGCCACGGGGAAGGTGGAGAGGCTGCGCAAGGAATGCCCCAACGCGGAGTGCGGCCCTGGCGTGTTCATGGCGGCGCACGCCGACAGGCACGCCTGCGGCAGGTGCGGCCTCACCTACGTCGTCGTCGAGAACCATATGTTTTTCTTATGAATGCTTGGCTTTTTAAAAAAATATTTTTTATAGTTGTTATTGTCTGACATTCAATCTGGTAACCACTGCCTTGTTTGATTGGCGTTGTTAAATTTTAACTCCCATTACATCAAATATTTGAACGAATATTAAATATAGACGATATATAAAACTAAAAACACAGCTTAATTTGCGTGATGAACTTTTTAAACCTAATTAGTTCATGATTAAACACTAATTACTAAATAAAATAAAAATATTATAGTATCCATTAAACTTTAATAGCGCTAACCAAACACACCCTAAATCAGGTCGTTCTGAGTGTGATTGTAGTGTTCGGGTGGCATCTTCCCTCACTACATAGATGCGTCCAACTTCGCTAGCCAGCTCGTTTGGCTAACGAGCTGAAACACCATGCACATTTCACATTCTGCAAAACAGATGGCTGATCTTAAGTATCCCAGGTAGGTTAACAACAAATACAGGTTATAAGCAAGGGTTGCAGTCATAGCTGTGATACATTGTTGAACGAAAAGAGAAACAATAAACCAGAAAACAAAAGGCTCAGTGTGGTCTGGTGGAATGCAGCAGCAAATGAAGACTCACCAAATTTTGGTGTCATTGACTCGTCTATACAGATAGCTATGCAATATGTCAGGATCACACGTCGCTTTCCTATTCCAAAAACATGTATGCGCCTAGCTACAATAGCAGCTGTTGGCCACAGCACCAAGTTCGTTCGTTCATTGGCAAGGGACCTCAACTCTGGTGGCTACCCTAACAAAACTGTGCCCCTTCCTAGAAGGCCAACTCCTCTTTCTCTTCAGCTGCAATTGGCAGCGATCCCTCTGAGGCGGCGTCCCGGATCTTGTTGGCCTTCTCGTTGCTTATGCCCAGCAGGTACTGCAACCTTGATAGCTTCTCAGGCCTTGGAATGCTCTTTAGGTAGATGGCATATAGATCATCTAGCTCTCCTGGTGTGGGCCATGACAAGGGTTTTGATGCAGGGACCGCAGCGTCACATGCAAGCATGTCATTCAGTGATGAAACCTGCAATATGAAATTTTATAGTTAGTGCACGTACCAAAATTACATTAGTTTTCCAGAACTGGATTTTCAAAGAGCATATAAAGGGGAACTTAGTACCATACCACATCATCTCTCTTCTTCTGACGAAGCAAGGCAATAGCCTGAACAAGGGAGTTCTCCAACCTAACCTTTGCAATATCCTGAACAATTGACTTGGCCTTCTCAGAACTTATTATGAGATCAGCTGGAATCTTTTCATACATTTCCTCTTCATCAAAATCCCCTTTACCTGAAGAAAAGATCTCTTCAACAGTTTTCTTATAAATGCTTTCTCGCTGCGGCTCCCCAATCAAGCTATCCAGTTGGAAGTTTGCTTCTCTCAATCCTCGAACCTGCTGTATACCGATCTGACCCCGAGCAACAGAGGCTTCAATAGCAGAAGATAACTTTGTAGTTGTAATACCCTTAATGATTTTCTGTGCATGTTCAGTAGGCAAACCAACCTGCTTTTGAATCTTAGCAAGCTGGTCAGCCTTAGCCTCTGTTAATTTCCCATCAGCAAGAATTACTTCCGCCTGTTGCACAAAAGCTTTCTCTGCAAACTTAATGTGAACATCTTGAGCTTCTTTGCGAGTTAAACCAAGTATGTCACCCAATTGCTTTAGCATTAAAAACTCCGAATCGTCTTTCTTTGTAGAGATAGCTGTTCCAAATGATACGTTAGTCGTCTCCCCAGTGATGCAGAACATCAAGTATGTTTCATACAGCTCAGCCCTATCCCTCAATGGAATGTCATCCTTGAGAGTTATCTCTTTCTGGCTTGACTTTCTCAGCTTTTCTTTGAGCTCTTTTTCAGGTCTAGTCTTTCTCAGTGTCTCCAATGATTCCCATTCATGTTCATCATCCTCTCCCTCAGATTCTGATGCTGCACTTGATGCTTCAGTTTCAGCAACTGGAGATATCTCTCCTTTAATGTCAGCTAAAAGCTCGCTAACAACAACTATGTTGAAGGAAATTAACTTCTTCAGCTCTTTTGCAGTTTCAATGCGGTTCCCAGCTTCTTTTGCTCTCTGAATGTAGCTCAAGAATAACTTCCGTACCTGATCATTTGAATGTGACAACTTAGAATAGTGAACTAGCTTTGCTGAAGGAATATATATAAAAGAATACACATAACATATATCAGAGAAGATCAGGAGAAAATAAGGTGGTATCATTTTTCAAAGGAAATATACATACTGCTTTACTAAAGATCGCCATGGCAGCCTCCGTTTTCAGGTTTAGACTTTGTGCTGCCTTCCTAACAGCCTCTCGTCTATCAGCATTATATCCATCAACAGATGCAATGGCTTCCTTGACAACCTGAAATGTCCTAACAAATGTAAGAGCACTTATACAGAACGTGCCATCAGCTTTGCCTGAACAAGATATGGAACAAAATCTAAACAACTACAAAGGAGTTCAATCAAAAAGGTTTAGAGTCACCTTTTCGAACAGTTGTCCACAGATCTCAGTATGAACAGCATCCACAGTTTCTTGAGGGATGCAGAGACGCACTTGGAATGCCATCAGAGCTTCCACTTCCTCCTTGCTCAGCTCTCCATCCGCTACAAACTGCTGAAGCTTCTGTCTGTAAATTTCTGAAGTTTGAAGAGGAATTAATAAGCATGATATTCTGAATACAGACTGAATACTGGCAGGGCCAGAAATTTTTTGAATTAAAATCTAAAATCATAACTCGGAATGGCCTAGTTTGCATGGTATTAATATACTTATACATACAATTTATAGTATTAGCATTAGTATTATTAGTAGTATTATGAAAATAGATGTGAGGCTTCTTTTGGTCAAAACATTTGTAACGTACTTTTTTGTTGGTGAATTTCATCCGCGACCATAATCATACACTCAATATGAACCAAACTCAAGTTACCTTTCCAAAACACAACATAATAGTCTAAAACACCAATGCAGCAGTATCAGCATGACAGCACAGAGATTACAGTGTAAAGATGCCTTGTATAACGGATTGCCATTGAGCAAAACCTCTTATTTACCACAGCAGACAGCTGTGCTGTGGAAATGTTGCAAGAAGAAAAAAAAATTGTCTGAGATGGTACCTTCATGCATCTTGCTAGCCAGTTCAGGATCAAACTGTAACTTCTCGCAAAGAATTTGGAGGAATGCTGCTTTGCTAGGGACTGAAGCCAATTCAGTGTTAAATGATTTAGCAAGTGTCTTTCTGTATATGTGAGCTTTGACATCAGACAAGATTCCTTCTGTTTCCCGCTTCCCCAGTCCAAATATGTTTCTCAGTTCATTCAGAGGGGAAAGCTGCATTTTTTAAGCACAGAAAAACTTTTGTTGAGATAGTACAGAATAAATAGCATCTTTATGGTCAGAAGGCATGTGAAAGACAGTACAAGATGCTGGTACAAGCTGACGGTGATCTATTATTTTGATGCAAAACTGAACTGATCGGCTAAAATCAAGATAAATTTTCTGATGGGGCCTATTCCAATTTGCCAGATCTTCAATTTATTTAAGGCTAAGCTCGATTTGACTAGTTTTTGTGTTCCTTTCTCTCTTGGCTGCCTGTTGCATGCCGCCTTTTCTACCTTTCAGCTATGCAGGTTTGTCTTCATTTTCTGTAACTCCTCTTCATTCTTTTTTTAATAAAATGCACAGTAGGGGGCCTCCCTTACTGTATTTCCCCTCAAAAAAAAGAACTAGAAAGGGGTTATATTAACTTGTCATCACACAAACAAGCACCATCAGTAAACTAGAAATTAAATCACCTTCTCATCATCCACAATTCCATCTGAAAGTACTTCTGTAGCATAGGCCTTATAGAGTATCTTGAGATCATCAGCTCTCCTATCGTGATCATGCTCTCCAGCTATGCATGACATGCACCAAAAAAAATTATTAAACAAGGTTGATCTCACTAAAAGTATGATTGCAAAAAATTTAACCGTTTTATACCTAATGAAATAGGGCCAAGACCACGAGCAAAATGATCAGCTTGAGGGTGTTTGCTTAATGTTGTAAGCAAACTATTAAATTTAATAACAATGTTCACTTCTTCCACAGCCTGAGTTAGACTATCCCTGCAATCACATGGTTCAGCAGTAAGGTAAATCCACCAATGCTCTGAAATGGTACAGTCTGAATCTATAAGCATGCCAACATTCAGAGGATTGACCATTCCTGCACAAGGATTCGTGCAGGGGCAGAGCTTCATTGAGACCAACATGGGTCATGGCCCCTCCTGCTCATTTGTGATGTCCATTAAGTGTCTACTTATCAGCTTAAAAATAGCAAGCTCTTTCCTACTTAATTAATCTAGCCAATTTCTCTGTCTGTCTGCTGAACTTGCTGCCAAGCTCCGCCATTCTGGATTCATGCTTTTGCTAATTATTACTGGTCAGAAGTCAAGAATTTTGTATGCATCATCATGGTCTTTTCATGCTCCATCAGAAATGCACAGGTGTCTTGGCTGCTACTAATGGAAGTTAAATACTCCCTCTAGTAGTAAAAGCATATTTATATACCAAAAGTACTCATCAAATTTATTAACGGCACACCTACCTGATAGTTTATATGAGTGGAGTTAAAGTTTATATTTTAAATAGAGATTTGATAATGTTATGGCATTGCTTATGGTAGACAAGACAATGCCGCAACCATAACATGGCAGGGCCATGTGTGAGAAAGGTTGGCGCATAAATACATGATGGATCATCTTGTGTTTTAAACATGGGGTGTGAAAGACAGATTATTACCTGTTGCTACTTACAAGGTATATTTTCTCCATTATATGGCCAAAATATCTACCAAATTGCAAACCAATATATCCGGATTTAGAAAAATGGCTATGCTCTCTCCATTGAACCACAGGGTATCTAGCTTAGAACATCACTCAGGTTTCTATGCACATCTAATAATGAAATCTGGTAACATGGTTCTCAAAGGGTAAGTATGTTCCATACGGAATACGTGACTTCAAGATGTCTAATGCTGATGAAATGTTGTCTTGAACTAGCTTCTTCACGTGCTCGCGGAACATCTCAGCAGCAATCTGCAAGAAATTTAAAATGTCACTTAACAGCAAAACATGCTTGGATTACTCTATTTATCTTTTTCAAGCAAACTTAGATCAACACCAATGATAAATATAGTGACCGTTTATTTTGTCTAAACTCTTGAGTCTTGACTAGTGTATATGCATCATAGCATGCATATAAAATGACATTGTTCTATCGTACTGATGTAGATTTCAGCCCAAATGATGAAAAAGCAAATAGGCAGCAACAGACTTTTAGAAGAAGAATTACCTCATCAGATAGTTTATATGCAAGTTGCGCTCTCCTTACATCAATGAGCGTGCCTGTGTCAAGACCTAAAACGAGAGCATTTTGAGTTCAGAATGTTCTTGAGATGTAATAAGAGACATATTAAACAATGAATATAACAACAGAAAATGGCATTGCTGTCTTTACAGCACACTACATGATGTACTTGATAAAGCAAATCTTAATAATAGTATAACTTCAGAATTGAACTAACACCTAAACAAAACTATGTGTTCTAGCTGTACCTCTTCCAATAGACTTGAGCTGCACTGAGTATAAACTCTTGGCATTTTCCCTCATAGCAATGTCAATCTAGAAACAAACATAATGTCAAATTGATCTAATAATGATACTTAAGGCAATGGTAAATAAAAAAGACGTTCTTATTTGGACTGCAGAGTAGTGAACTAGTGACCTTAACACTTTACGAACATTTGTCCAAACTATTTGAAATATCAACTGCATCAAGAGCAGCATGACAACTATGCAAAGGACAATTTCATCATACTTTAAAATAATTCTCGCATCCATTGAGGCAATATTGCCAGAAAACGATGAAACTAAACTTCAAATTCCGAACAAAGTACTTTCTCCGTGAGATCAAAGCATAAAACTGAGAGAAGGTATGCAGAAAATTAACAGGTATTTTTATAATTAATTACCTGAGAATCAGTCACCCCAAAAAGACGTTTCCAAGGAAGTAGGAATGCAGATGCATCTCCAAAAACAAGATTGGACACATAAATTAACTTCTGAAATGCCTGCAAAGAATTTGACATGGTTATAATATGGGCCAACAGAAAGTTCTAAGTATCTCATTCATATATCTAAGCATAGACACTTGCCCGCCTTTGTTCCATGTCAGCATCACGATCACTTGTTTCCAGCCTCTCTCTGTATATGCGTCTACCAATCTAGTACAACAAGCAAAGAGGAAAAGGTATACTTATTGGCATAAACATAGCGAATGCGGAAAACAGAAACAAAAACAATAAGAGGGATATAGATGACAAAATATAAAAGGGTTTGGATCAGGAGGCAATACCTCCATGTGCATGTTAGCAGCATCTACATCATCAAGCCCAAGAGCTCTTTTAAATTTTATAATTGCCTGAACCTCCGTACCTTTGAGATCTTCATCTCCTGGAGGAAGTACTGAGTAAACATACCTGCATCAAAGCATGGTCAGGACAAGGATGAGCAAATAACTGAAATTTAGAAGGGTGAGACCTTTGAGGAATAATATACTCTTCTGACCTAAATGCTGATACATGAAAATGACTACGTGAGTATCATAGAGTTTACTTGGTTTTTTAACAATAAAGCATGAGCTCAGGTGTATCCAGGCAAGATTGCTGACACCCATCCACGAAATCGAAAGGCTGTAATTAAAAGTTACCACCCAAATGCACAAATACAAATTTCACAACGAACACCACCAAACAAGCTTGGTATCTGCTTGTGTTGTGCACATTAGCTCCAGTCAAAGAATGAAATTTATGAGGAATATGTAGGATTAATGATTCTTTAGTAGGAAGCTCACTAGGCATGTGAATTGGCCCTGTCCAGAAAACAACACTTTGTTCCCTAACCGGACCAGCTGACACCACATTGCGTCACAATCCACTCCACATCATGGGCACACGCCTCCATGGACATGCAGGCGGCCGTGACGAGCGCATGAGTTGACAACAGCCACCCACCAGCATGCTAACCTCAGCGAGTGCACGGACAATGACAAGTATGCGACCATGGCCACTATGACCATCTCACACACAAGCAGACAGAGGCGTATGGCCAGGCCCCCATGCCAAGCTTTCTGAATGCTTTGCTTGCTCAGTTGTGTATATCAAACTTGCCTCATATCTGAGGTATGCATCATCTCGTCATTTTTCCCCTTTATTTGTTTAGCATTCGCTACCATGTTGTTTCTTCGGAAAACACAACACAGCACTGAACAGCGAAATGTGTGGTGTTTTGGTTTGAGGCAGAAACTCCAGTTTTTCTATTCTGAAAACTGAAACTTTTGCTCACCAAATATACTGAACCCAAAACACAGAATAAACTGAGTGACCATGCCTAATAGCAATAGTTGATTTGCTTGCCTAAGTTCCTTTATATAGATTAGAAACATCCAGAGACCAATTGCTCCTTAATATATAAGGAATAGTATGATTGCAGCTAGAAGATTGTGGTTATTCCTTTTTCTTGCAATTGTTTGCAGAAACTTTCATGCCTCCAACTGGAGTAGTATGCAGGGGGCAACAGGTAGTGAATAGTGAGTAGCACAACACCAGTTATGCCCATGGTTATCAAGGCGGTAAGGCGAGGGGTGACGACTGACTAACACCTTACGCTTAAGCAACTAAAGCGTGAGGCAAGATAACGCCTTAAGAATTTAAGAAAACTTAATGCATACAATGCGCCAGCTGGGGGAAAAAAGAGAACAAAAAGCTCACCTGGCATACAAGTCACAGAGCTCTGCTTTGAAGGCTTCATCCTGTGTGCTAACTCCATATCTAAAATTAAAATTGCACATCATAAGAATATGAAGAGGAGCAACAGCAGCATCAATAATTAGCCTCCAGAAGAGACCCAAAAAAATATGGAAATTATATATATAGCTTCTTTTAGCATAATACATAACTAGGTAAACCATATTTACTTGCATTCCAACAATAAATGCAACTATGGGGGCTTAAAACTAAGTAACCAAATAAACAAGCGTGCAAGACTATTGGGGCAAAGTGGATATCACAATAAAAGCCTGAGATAATCAAATCACTGTTATCTATATTGCGAGTACTAATATACTAATATTTAGTTTACGAACAAAACAAAAACCTCAACTAAGGGGCACTTCATTGGATACAGGTAGGTCACTACCAAATATAAGAATAACGACCATTCGTTCAGACCATGAGGCAAACATGATTACCAGGACTAGCCCTATAATTTGAGCAGCACAGCAGTAGGTCGAACCATTTCACCAATAAAAACCCAATGCCGCAGCAACACACGAGAGCAATGAGCAACTCACTTGTTCGCGATTGCCTCCACCTCGCCGCTCTCCAGGTTGGTGGGGTCGTCGTGGCCCGCGACGTAATTGTGCAGCCCCACGGCAGCGACCTCCGGGACCACGGAGTTGACCGCGGCCGCTCCCGCCACGCTGGCCGCGCCAAGCACGGCCGCCCCCGCCACGGCCACGGCGCGCGACCCGCCGCCCGCGCGGAGCCCGATGCCGTACCCGGCCGCCACGGCCGCCGCGGCGACGGCCAGCTCGGCCGCCGTCCGCGCCACGGGCGGCAGCGCCTCCACCAGCGGCTGGATGCCCGTCAGCTCCCTCCGCGCGCCGAACACCGCCTCGCCCCCAGGGGAGGAGGCCTCGCCGCCCGCGGCGGCCGCGCGGAGACGGAGACGGAGCCAGAGCCGGAGCCGCGCGGCGGCGGGCCGACGCGGCCGCGGCGGGAAGCGGAGGAGCGGGAAGGGTTTAAGCGGCGAGAAGAGAAGTGGCGGCGGGCTGGCCCCCGCCGCCGACCGAGGCGAGGGCTTCGCGGAGGCGAGTGCCAGCTCCATGCCCGAGATAGGTACCTGCTGCCTCCTCTGCGGACGGGGGTGGGGACGGGCGCCTTCTCCTCGGCGGCGGGCGGCGGGGCCGGCGGGTTGGGGTGGGATGTGATGGATTGGGGGGAGGGTGGCGGATGAGGTGGAGGAGGAGGAGGGGGAGGGGGGGCGCGGCGCGGGCGAGCCTGAGGAGCAGCGGATAGCGTTGGGGGGGGGGGGGGGGGGGGGTGGGGGTGGTGGGATTGGTGCGGCGGGGCGGGGGCGAGGGCCGGCTGGACCAACAAGGGTTTGCCTTGCCTGCCGCTTGCCGGTTGCGCGGGCGCGGACACGGACGGGTCCCGCCGTGATCCGTCTCGCCTATTTCAGGCGTGCGACTTCGTTCTCCTGTCGTTCCGTGGCACACGGTCGTCTGCTCGCTCGCTTTGCTGGTTCCGCGGCTCTCTGTCCGTGACATTCCTTTCCTTCCCGGCGTCTAAGGTTATCGCGTCTCGCGGTTGCTGTCGGTGCCATCTACATGTGTGATGTATTGCACTATTGCCTGTCCGCGTCTGTGAGGTTTTTCGGGGTTTTCTTGGTTTCATTCACTTTCGTGTGTTCGGCGGAATATGAGCATGTGTGATTGTTCTATGAGACTGAGCTAGTTGCACATTCTCTAGTTGATATTGTGGTAGGTGGTTGTTACTAATAGTGTAATAGTTAGAAACTTAGAAATCCAAACTCTATGAAACTTTTTCCTCAGTCATGTGCTAGGCATGAGCATGGTGATTGTTACTTTCTCTATCCCTAAATAAATAGATCCCTAGAAAAAACATTAAAATTTATAGTATCAAATTAGTATTAGATTTATTATAGAATATATATTTTTATAATATATTTATTTTATATTATATATGTCGTTATTTTTTTCTATAAAGTTAGTCAAACTTAAAATGGTTTGGCTGGCACCGATTTTAGAAATTCATTTATTTAGGAACAGATGAAGTATGTAGTATGTTTATCTAGGAAGGATTTTGATTAAATCATAATGTCATCTTGTGTCATGTATGATGTAGGATTTATTATATCTCATCTTATATTCATATATAAAATCGTTGTAGAGCCATCTTCTTTTTTGTATTTAATTCATTTTTATCGGCATCGTCTTTACTTGCTTGGACTTAGCTATTCATCTTACAATTGTTTCTTACATCCCTCGAGCTTGTTGATGCATCAAATAATTTGATACTTAATTGTCAATTAGCATGGACAATTACAAAAGCTTGTAAATGCTACTGATTAAAATCATTAGATCTATGTAAAAGCACGAAACCCTTTCATTTCAAGCATTGTGATGTATAGACATTGGCATCTAATAAAATTGGATGACTATTTTTTTTCCTCAGTAATGCAAACTTCAAGTAAACTGGTCATGGGATTCAATACGGTTTCAGTGGAAATGGGTATATCTCTTATGAAATTAATCCTCACTAGAAGACTATCTCAACATACAAGTCCACATCATTCTCCACTACCTTACATCATCTTTTCTCTAATAGCCATGTCATCCCACTAACTTCTAACATCTTAATGCAAACTATCCATATTATCTTCACTTAATTTCATTTTAAATTGTTCATAATGCCACATCAATATGTGGGTATCTTCTAGTTTTTAGGAAAGGAATATCTTCCAGCATCCACAATAGTTCATTTGTTAGTGAGAGCAAGACGGTGTTAGTAAAACCAATGTTGTTTTTTTGTCAATTACTAAGTATTGTACCTTTAAACAAGTCATTTAGGTGGACTTTAACTAGTGAGAAATTGGTGTTTTGATTGCATTTGGGGACCTTATACTAGTTGTGTCGATTTCTCTAAATGAGGATGAGGATGTGTTTGTGTGGAATTTAAGTAGAAATGGCTTTTTCTCGGTACAATCGGTTTACAAAGAGGTAGGGTGCTAAAGAAGTTCTGAATTTGGAAGGCAAAGTTACCTTTAAATCATTTTTCCTTTAGAATTTAAAGGTAGGCGTTATTTTGACCAAAGATAACTTGGTTAAAAGACATTACACTTGGTGCACTAAATGTTGGTTCTGTAGATTAGATGAAACCATTCAACAACTATTTTGTTGAATTACTTATTACAAGATATATTTGGAATGCAGTATTTATCACTTAGTATTTAACCACATGTTACTATATAATATTTATTGTTTTTTGATAGACAAGCTTATCTCAAAACTTGAAATCAAATTTTAGGTTGCATTTAGCGAGACTCTAGCTCGCTTCTATAGCTCATTGTAAGAAGCCTTACCAAATGTCTATTAAAAAATAGCTCCTCAGAACACCTCCAAGAGTTTGCCAAATTAGATTGTCATCCTTGATAATTTGGCAAAACAAGAAATTCTAGTCTCCAACGGATTGGCAAATGAGGTTGGCAATTAGCCACACATGCATATATGCGCGCGCGTATCGCCTGGGCATCAGCCTCCCTCACATATCCATCTCTTCGTGCATGCTGGAGGCCATAAGCTGTTGCCGTACATGCTGCTATTGTCGTGCATGCTGCTGTTGTGGGTCTCTTTTTTAATTATACCAAGTTAAAATGGCAAACTATTGAAGAGAGTCCATTTTTTCACTTGCCATATATTTTAGGGAATTGCCAAATCATAATATTTGCCATTGAATTTTGGCAAACTCAGAGGAGTCGAAGTCATTTTTGCAAATAGGAGATACAGCAAAAAAAAATGTGGCTTCTTGGCTTCTCCCATCTCCTCCTCACAAAACCTAGTACAAATTATTGTAAAATTATCACTGAAGCCTTTTTTGCCAAATGTTTTTAACTCCACATGAGCAGTCGGAGCTAGAGCTCCAGGACCTTAATTAGTAGGAGTGACTATTTGCAAGGTTGTGTGGTTGAGCAGAAATGGTGTTGTATTCTAAATAAAGGACTATAACTCATTTGTTCTTGTATTAGTATTTTCAGAATAATATATTGGATCAGGCGCTGCCCACAATTATATAAAAAGAAACAAAGTTTATCAAATTTTTTTGACAAATAACAAAGTTTATCATTGAAGGAAGGTTGTCGTACAACAGAGGAGAGAGTATTTTAAGTCTTAGGTACTTTGGGATGACAAAATCGATTTAGGATTGAGGCACGAGTGATTTTCTAGAGTTGCATGTGTGTCTTTGTGTGCTACCGCTTGGTAGAGTGTGTAGGAGGCTGAAATGTTGTTATTCTTTAATTAAGAAAATGTTACATTAAGCATGAGCAGATTTAGGGGTATTTTCCAGTATTTCTGGGAATACCTAACTATTTTGGTATATTTTTATGTACATATGTGTGTATATACTATATATATGAATGTATAATGCTATACTTTATAGTATTTTTCACATTTAAGCTTAAAATAGGTAAAAAAAAATAGAATTTCAATTAGAAATCTAGATTCTTTTAAAGTTGCTGATTTGCAGTACTATTTGCTATATTTTAAACCTATAAATTTGACTTTTTTTATGACATAGAATACTCGATTTTCAAATCCCAGCTCCGCCACCGATATTAAGCTCAGAAGGAGGCTGTCAGTGGAACCTGCATATTTTTGTATCCTGCAATCTCCGGTTTTCGATCTTTTCAGCATGGATCTCGCGATCTTCAGACCCAAGACGCGCAGCTGCGCGTCAGTGTCCGTGTCAGTATCTTCTTTTTCCTTCCCCATTTTTTTAAAGATCAGACAGTGAGTTACGCCCTAATAATCTTCTGACTGAGGGGCTTATTAAGCCTTTAAGCTCAACTGCTCAAGACCCACGCAATCACAGAGCCTGTTTGCTTCTTTGAAGCTCCAATTAAAGAAGTGATGACAAGACTGCGAAAAGAAAAAAAAAAGGAGAGCAAAAAAGATAAAGACGAAGATGGTTTCTGATTCCTTGCACTCTTTGGTCACCAGCCAACAACCAAAGTGTGAAGGCTGCCTCGCCTCTTTCTTTACACGCTGATGGCTTGTACAGAAAGAGTAAAGGTCGGCGTCCCGGTGCGTCTCGTCAGTCGAGCACGAGCTACCCAGGTCTCATACCAGATCGCAGCCGTCCAATTTCTCCGGCCCACCATCTATCGGTTGGTGCAACTGCTCAATCGAGTGAGCAGCTTCACTCTAATCTCTAAATCTTCTCCAGGGATATATCAACCAGAGAACCTGCGTATTATCCAAAACATTTTGCGCTGTTGAGCTTTTATGATTTTCCATCTGTAATTTGGAAATACCATCTAAATAAATGTATGAGACTAGTAAATACTCTTTGTGATAATTTTATACGTAGCATTTATACTGCCAAACTAAAATTTCAATACTCTGGAGTGGTCAAAGTTGACTAAATATTAATCAAAGCAATAAGTTTTTCTTTGAAACACAAGAGAGATGTAAACCTTCGTGCACATAGATGCACCCTTATGAAATAACTCTATAAATATGTAAATTCCTGCGAACAACTCCAAAAGATTGTACCTATTGTAGGCACATCAATATTCATGAGCATGGTGTCTGACATATAGTAGCTGTATTAAAAAAAAACATATGACGTGTTTGGTTGCTCTACTAACTGTTGGCAAGGCAGCCATGAGCCTATGACCACCCCGCCTGGGAAAGCTGTCTGGGCCAAGAGCCGCCTCGGAGGCAGGGCGTCAATTCAAAGACTTCATCTTAGTCTTAGATGGGCACGAGGTACAACTATGACCTTTGGTTCTCATGTTTTTTGGTGGTTGTAAGGATTCCTCCAGTTGAAATATCTCATGTTTTTTTGGTGGTTGTAAGGATTCCTCCATTGCAAATATAGACCGCTTTAGTTTTGTCTTAGGTTTTTCTTCATTTTGATTAGATTTATAGAACAATACACTAATATCTACACTATCAAATTAATTATATTGAATCTAACATGAAACATCGTAATCTACTCCCTTCGTTCCAAATTAAGACATTTGTATATTTTACTATATATTTAGGCATATTATATGTTTAGATGCATAACAAAAGCTATGTATCTAAAAAGGCACAACATTTTATAATTTAAAATAGAGGGAATACTTCAATATTGGTCCCTCCACATAAAAAAATGTATCAAAGCCAAACTCTTCTAATGATTACGACGTATCATCTCTCAAATTAGTGCAAAAGCCCATTTCCTCTTTTTTTATATCTTTGTTCTTTTTAACCACTTTGTAACTAATACTTGAAATCTTTAGTAAATATTTTACATGAGGGTACCGAAGCAATCATGTTCCCCCATCTGCGCCTAAGAGTGGAATGGTCAACAAGAGATCGTTTTCGTTTTCACATAGATAAAAAATTCTCAGACTCTAGACTAGGAATGGCAACGGGTACGTACCCGATGGGTACTGGCCACCCGTACTCGCACTCGTATGATCAAAACCTATTCTATCGGTTTACCCGCGAAAGCAGACGGGTAAGAAATTCATTCCGTACCTGCACCCGACGGTAATTCTTACCCGACGGGTATTCCATACCCGAAAATATACCCGAGTTCAACAGAAATATAACAACTTTCAGCAAGTTAAATATCACAACTTCTAGGAAATTAAACATAACAACTTCCAGCAAATTAATAGCAGCACTAGTAGCACATCAGTCGCTCAACACTTCTCACGTTCAGCCAATCAGTTCACGGGCTATATGGGCTAAATTACTTAGGTTGCTTAATCATTTTGCGGGTATTTCTTACCCACGGGTACGCATGTATGGGTACTACTATTCCACACCCGTACCCGCCATACCCGATGGGTAAAAGATTTCACCCAATAACGTACCCGCGGGTATAAAATCCATTCCATACCCGCGTTCTTATCGGATAAAACCCGTCGGGTACTCGGGTTTCGGGTAGCCATTGCCATTTTGACTCTAGACCTCTATAAAGCTATCTAGATGTAGAAGGCACAACACTCAAATATGTTAGCCCTCCAATGCATATATCGTGGCTCCTTCTTCCATCTCTAGCAGCACATAGTAGCAACTTCTGTCTTCTTCACTCATGCATTCATTTTTTCTTGCAACTGCCACACCACTAAAAGTCTGTTTAGTAGAGATCCATAACATATTTTAGATTCTCTAAGAAATGTTTCTTTGAGAAATAGAATCGCTTCCTCAAACCATTTAGCTGGTTGGTTGGATTCCGATTTTGAAAGAGAGAAGAATGTGGTGGAATAGACCAAAGTGCAAGTTTTTTCTTGAGTTACTTCAGGACAAACTAAAGCATTTTAAGATATTTGTACTGTTCTGTTTTGTTTATATCAATAAAAGCACAGCTCCTGTTTCCTAAAAAAACAAACTAAAGCATTTACAACCATGAGCAAAAAATATTGTGGCAATACCTGTGATTATCATCAAAAGAGAGGAGAGGTCCAAAGGTTGGAGGAGTGGAACAGTGCGAAACCAGGCCATCGGTGTTTTGAGCTTAGAAAAAGAAAACGTGAAACCATTAAGTTCCTTTTAGATTTTTAGTCTGAGAAACCTGTTGGAGCCAATTCTGGTGATTCAAATGAGAAACAGAAAATGTTTAAACCAGCCAAACATACCTTAAAATGTAATGAAAGCCTCAGTGCACCACTCTTATTATATGACCCTAGCTGCCTAAATCAACTCTTAACCCTGACTTGTTGGATTCTTTGGCGTAGACTGAAAATAATTGTCTTTAATTGTATAACAAGGAGCCAAATTGTATTTGACAAATGTTGACAAAAAAAACTCATCTAAAGGCCTTATTCAAATATTAGCTTCGGGTTCTAGGTCCACTTTGCATCGGCCATGGGCTTCTGCGCATCCTTTGAGTGACCTTTTATTTCATGAATTGAGTTATGAGATGAGGTGATTTTGTACGTAAAGTCGATTGGGTCGTTGGCATATGATTTTTGTATTAGGATGGTCATAGGAAGCATTTTTGGTCTAAAATCATTTTTTTATCCTACCCCGCAAAATGCCTAGATCTAGTCATAACATCTGCTTTTCTAAAGCGGCTATATAGCATATCTAAGAGCATCTCCAAGAGATTGACTAAGAAAACTAGCCAACTTTACTGATTTAGCTACTCTCTAAAATATATTTAACTCAAAAATATTAGAGTACTACACCAGACTCTGTAAAAACAGGACTCTCCATATTCAAAAGTGCCACTCCATCAACTAGCATCCAATCAACAAAACATGCAGGGTAGCCGATTAACAAAGCATGCAAGCATGAAACACCGACCGCACAAGAGGCTAGAAGCGAGAGATATACTATTTAAAAGTAGAGAGCAAATAAAGTGAGATGAAGAGCTACTAAATTTATAGAGTTGTTTATAGAGTGTTGGAGATATTTTTCCTTTAAAAATAAATTGACTAATGTCGCTCTAATGTAGCTACAAGCTAAAAAAACTACATTGAGCGCAAGGCCACTGTTGACACCTATAGACTGTAGCCATGTTGCACCAGGTGCCATCATATTTGTTAGGGAAAAAACAAAGTGAAATCTAAAACTTTATTAATAAATAATATCTATATCTATATCAATAATAAAATAAAGGTTTCTTCCAACATGTGTTTTTTATTCCCAAAGTACCTCTACACCCTCCATGTCCCATTGTGACTGGGACTTACTTATGTGTCAGAATGACTTACACATAGTGATAATACGACATCTGATTTTAAATGTACTAGATCCCCTTACAACGGACGAACATATTTACTAGTAGTAAAAAAACGAAATGTCATACATGCACATCATGTTGTGAGCAAACAACATCACAACATATGAGGGTGTATTGGTCCTAGCTATAGTCTAGGATAACTATAAGTGTGGCAAGCTATAAAACAATGCCAAAAGAAATTTTATCATGCTTTTTTACACTACGACACATAAAACTAAAAAAAATATTAATTCAATTTATTTGTGAATAACCAATGCTACATTTGATCAAACTCGCCTAGGATAAAATGTGACTAGCAATCAAACACCGCCATGTATATACTGATTTATAAGGTATTGTTTGGGTATAGTCGGATTTGCATCAATCCACATGTGTTGGAGTGGATTGGAGTGAAACTTGAACTAAATTTCACCCCAATCCACTCTAACATAACATATATGGATTAAGGTGAATCTGACGTCATGTAAAGAAAAGAGTAAAGGGCACGTAGGTTGCGTCAGTTTCTCTGGTCTCAACCAATTCAGCACTCGGCCACTTGGGTTTAACAGCTCTCAGCTCTTCTCCCACACTGCAGTTGCGTCCATCCGGATCGGTTGGCCCGTCGCTGCAGCCGCGACCGAACTGCCCAGATGTTCACGTCGAATCCACCAAAAATCCAGCGCCCTCCTGCTACCAGCACGCACCACTGCCGCCTACTACCACCCGGCGTCCCTCCGTCTCCACGCGTATCTTATCATGGTTCTCTCCCCTGCCCACTGCCTAGCTCCCTTGCCTTGCACATCTCGGCAAGCATCCTCCAGCAAGGATCCATCTGTTTATCACCCTCATCGGTGGAAAAAAATCGACTTCTTTTCATGCATGTTGCCTGCTTGACGCGAGTTTATCGACCCCGCCATGAACGGGAGCAAGTGTGACATCAGACGACGACGCAAGTGGAGGCCATGGCGGTGGTGGCTCGTCGCTTCGTGGGTTCTAGCGGTGTTCCTGCAGCGGGGCGGCGCCGCGGAGGTGACGGAGCTGGACCTGGAGGAGCGCCGTGACGAGCGGCGCGACCTGCTGGTGCTGCGCGACACGCTGCGGTCGGCGCTGGACCTGCACTCCAACTGGACGGGTCCTCCGTGCCACGGCGAGCGTAGCCGGTGGCGCGGCGTGTCGTGCGACGGCGACGGGCGCGTGGTCCGCGTGGCGCTCGACGGCGCGCAGCTCACGGGCACGCTCCCGCGTGGCGCGCTCCGCGCCGTGTCGCGCCTCGAGGCGCTGTCCCTGCGCGGGAACGCGCTCCACGGCGCGCTCCCGGGGCTCGACGGCCTGCCGCGGCTCCGCGCCGTCGACCTGTCCAGCAACCGGTTCTCGGGCCCCATCCCGCGCCAGTACGCCACGTCGCTGCGGGACCTCGCGCGGCTCGAGCTCCAGGACAACCTGCTCAGCGGCACCCTCCCGGCGTTCGAGCAGCACGGCCTCGTCGTCTTCAACGTCTCCTACAACTTCCTCCAGGGCGAGGTCCCCGGCACCGCCGCGCTGCGCCGGTTCCCCGCGAGCGCGTTCGACCACAACCTCAGGCTCTGTGGCGAGGTTGTGAACGCCGAGTGCCTGGAGGGCCCGACGACGTCGTCCGGTGCTCCAGCGTATGGAAGCAGCGGCAGCAGTCCGGTCGTCGTGAGGCCGCCGGCTGGCGACGGCGGTCGGGCGGCACGGAAGCACGCGCGGTTCAGGCTGGCGGCGTGGAGCGTCGTGGCGATCGCCCTCATCGCGGCGCTGGTGCCGTTCGCGGCTGTGTTCATCTTCCTGCACCACAGGAAGAAAAGCCAGGAGGTCCGTCTCGGCGGCCGTGCCAGTGCCGCAGGTGACAATTCGGATCACTTCCTCTTTCCTCTGCAAAGGCCTTCTTGTTTCTGACGGGGACTTGTTCTCTGTACAATGCGAAAGTGACGGCGGCGGAGGACATCAAGGACAAGGTGGAGGTGGAGCAAGGCCGAGGGAGCGGCAGCCGGAGCACGGAGTCCGGCAAGGGGGGCGAGCTGCAGTTCTTCCGCGAGGACGGGCAAGCCAGCTTCGACCTCGACGAGCTCTTCCGGTCCACGGCGGAGATGCTCGGCAAGGGGCGGCTGGGGATCACGTACCGGGTGACCCTCCAGGCCGGCCCCGTCGTCGTCGTGAAGCGGCTGCGCAACATGTCGCACGTGCCGCGCAGGGACTTCACGCACACCATGCAGCTCCTGGGCAAGCTCCGGCACGAGAACGTCGTCGACCTCGTCGCGTGCTTCTACTCCAAGGAGGAGAAGCTGGTCGTGTACGAGCACGTTCCCGGGTGCAGCCTCTTCCAGCTCCTGCATGGTACGTCGTCCGGGACGCGTGCGTGTCGTGTCGGCTGAGATGATGGTCGCCATGAAGAAAGCTTTGCTTTGTTGTGTTTTGCAGGAAACAGAGGCGAGGGGAGGACGCCGCTGCCGTGGCCGGCGCGGCTGTCGATAGCGCAGGGCATGGCGCGCGGGCTGGCGTACCTGCACAAGTCGATGCCGTACTTCCACCGGCCGCCGCACGGCAACCTCAAGTCGTCCAACGTGCTCGTCTTCTTCTCGGCGGCTGCCAATGGCGGACAGCAGAAGCAGGCGGTGCCGAAGCTGACGGACCACGGCTTCCACCCGCTGCTCCCGCACCACGCGCACCGGCTGGCGGCGGCCAAGTGCCCCGAGTTCGCGCGCCGCGGCGGCAGGCGGCTGTCGTCCCGCGCCGACGTGTACTGCCTAGGCTTGGTGCTGCTGGAGCTGGTGACGGGGAAGGTGCCCGTGGAGGAAGACGGCGACCTGGCGGAGTGGGCGCGGCTGGCGCTCAGCCACGAGTGGTCCACGGACATCCTCGACGTGGAGATCGTCGGCGACCGGGGACGGCACGGGGACATGCTCAGACTCACCGAGGTCGCTCTCCTCTGCGCCGCCGTCGATCCCGACAGGCGGCCCAAGGTGCAGGACGCCGTCAGGATGATCGACGAGATCGCCGACGGCGACGGATCAGAGCTAGATCGTCGTTGAGCTAGCTCTATGACTACGACGATGCAGGGTGTGGGCTGGTCGACATGATCTTCTTGGTTTCGAATTTATTTGATTTGTATGTCAAAAACACAAAATCGTTTCGCTTTCAGTTTTTCTTCCCTTTTCAATTGTAACATTGCAATCGAGCAGGAAGTACTGCATCGATGCTCCCTGATCGATTTCTCTGGTGCAATCAGAGAAAAGGACCATGAACTCGTGAAGTTCGTATCTGTTAGCACTGAAACTTATACCTCAGGTGATTTGAGGCTCTTAGAGTTGCATCTCTAATTTCGTGCTTAGCTGGGGATGAGTGAGCTCTGGTGCGCATTTTAGTTCCAGACATTTTTTGTATGTAGGTCTAGAACGAAGGAGAACGTTCTTTGCTTGATGATGAAACTAGCATGAGGTACACTGGTGCATCAACCATCAGATCAAAGATATCATGCTTGCATCATAGTCGTGCACATTCAAGCTACAGAATTAGGCTGATGTGATTTATCTGTGCTCATCCAATTGCTACGCTTGCGGAAGATTGGCCTCGTTTAGTTCACCCAAAAACAAAAAAAAATTCAAGATTTCCCGTCACATCGAATCTTGCGGCACATGCATGAAGTATTAAATATAGATAAAAACAAAAACTAATTACACAGTTTACCTGTAAATCACGAGACGAATCTTTTGATCCTAATTAGTTTATGATTGGACAATATTTACCACAAACAAACGAAAGTGCTACAGTAGCGAAATCCAAAAACTTTTCGCATCTAAGCAAGGCATGCACCCAAAAACCCAAAACTTTACAAGATTCCCCATCACATCGAATCTTACGGCACATGCATGGAACATTAAATATAGATAAAAAGATAACTAATTGCACAGTTTACCTGTTGTAACATCCTTGATGTTACGAACACTAAAACTGGATCATGTCATCATAAGCATTGCAAAGCATATTTGTTAAGCACATCATTATGCATCAACTTAAAATAAGTTTATTTTGGTTGATTGTGCTTAGGGAATTAAAGTGTGTTTATCTTGTGAAGTGATGCTTGTGATGGTTGTTTAATCCCTAGTTAAGGAGGGTTGTAGGGAGGCAGCTAAGAAAAACCCCTAATTTTAACCCTAGTTTTTACCCCTTTTTGTGTAACTTAAAAACTAAGCAAAACCTGGGGATGAGTTAAAAAGCAAAGTTGTAGATCATGTCAATATGTACAACTTTGGTGTTTTGAGTTTTTGAAGTTTCAACACAAAATTTAAAGTAATTTTGAAAATACAGATTTCCAGAAATTGTCCCCTTTTCCAATTTGAATCCCCAATTCAAATTCTGTTTGGACTCTTGAAAAGTGGCCAACATGAAAGTTGTAGAGCTCCTCAATTTGGACAACTTTTATTTGGGGATTTTTTCAAGTTATTCAGAAAAATCAAAAGTAATTTTGGAATTTCTATTCTGCCCCAATTCAAATTGGAATTTTTCCCCAAATTGGAATTTGAAATTCAAACTGTTTTGATCAAATTTATCACTTTCCTTTCAAAATCTGAATTTGAACCTAAAAGGAATGTTTTAGTAAATTTTGTGCTGCACATTTCCTGTTTTGGTAGAATTCTAAGTTTTTACACAAAATAAAAAGTAATTTGGTAAATAAGGAAGAAGGGGATAAGAACACGCTACAGTGCTTTAGGAACAGAGCACCGCGACCCTGCCCAGCACCCCTGCTCCCCCACGTTGCCATGGGCATGGCTGGCACGCAGCTGCTTGCCTAGTTGATGTCACCATGAGATGGACGAGTCGAAGGCGTTTTTCTCTCCAGTCCTGTCCACCGTCCTAAACTTGCAGTCGCCTTTTTCTCTGCACACGGCTTGACGCCGGCGAACTTGCTCGGCTGCCCCAAGTCCGCTCACCCACTTGCTACCGAGTCAAGTTGAGAGTCCCAGCAACTCCGCCTTGCGCTTTCGCTGCCCTAGCACCCAGCCAACCATCCCCTACCTCCCTCAAAGCTCTGGCTGAGCCCTTCTTCCCCAACTCTGGTAGAAGCATCGCCGCCCGTGGCCAGAGCTCCTCCAACTTTCCCCGTAGCTGCCAAGTGGCTCAGCAGACTCGAAGTGAGCTTCTGAATCTTTTCGTAGCTTTAGTTTTATCTCTACTGCATCATGGTGGCCGGCCCATCGCTGCGCCACCGTACCGTTGCTTCCGGTGCCGCTGCCCGCGCGGCCAGGCCACCTCGAGCCATTGCGGGACAAGCTACGGCCACCAACAGGTGCGCACTAGTCCAGGCAAGCTTCCCCGCTGCTACAATGCCGCCGACGAGCACTCCAACGCCGAAACCACGATCTCCGGCGAGGTCCCCTGTTTCCAGTTCGCGACCAGGGACTTCGAGCGACAATTTGATGTTCTCCAGGGGTCTAATTGCACAGACTGTGACTCAGGTGAATAGTGCTATAAGGACTTGTTTGTAGATGTTTTGTTGAATATTTGAAAATTCATATCTGGAGTTTGGTAACTCCAATTTTGGTGAACCAAATTTTGTTGTGCTCCTTGAGTTGTCTAGTTTTTATTAAAAATATGAAAATGACCATGTTTTGTAGTAAAATAATTGGTTATGATTTATGCCTTTTAATTATGTTTAAAAAGGAGAAATTCATATCTCTTTCTGTGTAGCTCCTTTGGGCCTGAAATTTTTATGGTGTTCTCATGATGTTATGTGAGTGTTGCAGTAAAACTTTCATGTTTAGTGGATGATATATGGTTAAGTTATTATTTTATCTTGTTTAGTGCTTATTAAATTGTCTATAATTAAACTAAAAAAATTAATAAATATAAAATATGGTTCCTGTACCTTTATATGAGGTTGTTATATCATACAGATACATAATTTAGCTATGTGTTTGTAGAAAATGTTGAGTTTCTTATTTATCTTGCTGTTACATGCTTTCTTTCGATGGAAATTTATCTTTTTCATGGAAATTGCTATACTTATCCAAATGGCATGAAATTTATACAGTAGACTTTGGAGAACATATATGAGCTGCTGTAGTTTTCTCAGAATTTACTGTGTACTTTTGATACATGGTTATTACTTTGTCTATTTACCTAAATAAATTAATTAGCTTATTTTTTCAAATTAGGGTTTGAGTGCTTTTGGGATTGTATGATGACCTAAGGTCATTAACCTTAATGACCTTTGGCACTTAATTATTGTTTGATGTTAATACTTAATTACTGCCATTAATATTTAATTAAGAATTGAATAAGATAAATAGAAAACCTAATCATTTTAGGTTTTGATTGATCTTTGGGATTGATTGACAACTAGTGGTTACTTGGCATGATATGCTCCCTGGTTATGGATTATTTCATATTAATGATCTTTGTTGTCTAATAGCTACACAACATTACTTAATGAAGATGATAAAATTTGTTTAGTAGTAATCTATGTTTTGATAACTAAGTTAGTTTGTTTCTATACCGTGAAGGTAAGTTGTACTCGAGATAGTTATGTTTGTTGTTTTCATCCAAGAACATGTAACCTGTCTTTATCATGTCATGAGTATCTCATTGATCATGCATATGCACCTCTACGTGTAGACTACGCTCCGGAGGAATCTGATCCTCAGTGGGTTGCTTCTGAGTTTGTGGATCCATCTGGTTTTTCTGAGTTGCCGGACTTCCCTTCCCACCAAGGCAAGCCCCAGACATTAAACCCTATCCTTGTATTTTCATAAAGTTATTTATATCACTTGAGTTAATATGATGCATTAGGTAAATAGGAGTTGGATGAATCCTATTTGCTGCATTACCTACCTTGGTGATTCTTATATTAACTTTGATACCTGTTTATGAAAATGCTTAGTATGCTTAGCCCTGCTTATTAGATAGGTTTTCAAATGAGAAAGTTTGAAGGGTTGTTGTGGAATACTTTTACGGTCAATAATGTTTCAACTTGAGACCGGTCGGTGGACTTGCTTTAAGAATGGAGTCTTAAAGTAGTGTCTCCAACTGTGACGATTAAGGACCGTTCCGTTGATGGCCTGCTGTGATTGAGACCTTTGAGTACAGCCCACATGCGATGGTAAGCCTTACCTATAGCTATTCCGATACTTGAGAACGGCTAACCGCGTACTGGGAGTGGAGAGATGGCGGGAGTAGCGTGTACCCACCTTACGGATCTGAGATGACCGGGAAACATCTAGATTGGCTGTAGGATGGTGGTGTACTGTACTCCCGGGTGACGCTGGACCCGTTCTTGTATGGGAGGATCTATAGAAATAGGTTGACATATGCAAGATTAAGTTCTACATATGTCGTGTGGTACTGAATCCCCAGCTGGGTTTAATCGATTCGAATCGTCGTGTTTCCTCAGATATGGAGCCTCAATCCTCACCCCATCATCGTAGTAATAAATGGATCTTTGGTATAAGAAAGAGGTGGTATGCTTATGAAAGTTTGATAATAGTTTTGGTTAGTCATAAATGATGATCTTGAGTTAAAACTTGAAAGTAGGTTTTACTCTTAATAAACTTTTATGCAAAAGAAATGCTTTGATCTTGCTAAAGCCTTACTTTGAATCCCTATAGCCTGCATACCTGAGTCTTCACCTATTTTCTAGTCGGTTAAGTCTTGTTGAGTACTTTTGTACTTAGGGTTTTATAACCCCTATTGCAGGTGCTGACTTATGCTGCTAATGGAGGTCATGTCGGTGGGCACGACATGATTTGTCCACCTCTTCTACCTTAGAAGCTTCACCTAAGTTGCTTCCGCTACTCTACACACCTTTTGGAAATTTAGTTAAGGTTGTACTTCATCATATTTTGTAAATTAAGTTATAAATCTTCCGCACTCCGATGTAAGTTCTTTTTGTAACAAAGATGGTAATGTTGTGGTAACTCCATGTTGATCCTGTATGAGTTAAAATGTGAATCATTCGGGGTCCTCCGAGGGCACCCGACAGACTATCCAAGTTATATGACTCTCATGTGCAGTAGTCAGAGGCCTTAAGGACAATGTCAAGTGCATGTGGGCCATATAATTAGGGTGGTTCTGCCACACCTGTAAATCACAAGATGAATCTTTTAAGCCTAGTTGCTCCAAGATTGGATACTATTTGTCAAATAAAGACGAAAGCGCTACAGTGTCAAAATCCAAAAAGTTTTTGGATCTAAACAAGGCCTTAGTTTCATGCACAACTAAAATTTTCAACTTCTCCTAGTCATATGGACTTCTTCTAGTGTTCTAGCATTCAAAATTTAATACAAACGTTCGCTAGTAAATGTCTCCTAGTGAAGATTTCCTAGTGTTATGACTAGTATTAGTGTTTTATTACTAATTAAAAATATTAGGAGAATTCTACTAATTTGGTAGTGATGTAGAAGGTATTTTGCATTGAAAGTTTTTCACATTTCCTATATGTCAATTGCCTAAATTCGTTGTTTTGTTCAGGCCATGTGTGGGCTGGTTGTGTACAGAAATGACTCACATTCTTGCTGTTGGAATCCAGCCCTTTCGCTTGTCTTATCAGCGATACTTTTCTGCTAGCTAGTAGTGTTTTTCTCTCATAATAAATCAGTCAACAGTAATTTTAGCCATGACTTTTCAGATCAACGAACAGAAAATAGGCACCTGAAATATAGCTGGCCCAAAAGATTTTCTTTCTCTACGGTTTCCTATAGAACATTACTTTCTCAGTCTATAAATAAAGCATTTAAACATTGTCTAATTATAAAGTATCCTAGCTGAACTAACTCTTTAAATCACAAATCACATGCATACCTGTGCGTGTACCACAAGTACTAAATATGCTAAACACATGGTATCTTCACAGTTAAGGGAGGATAAATGTGTCAATTGTTTTTACCAAATTTCAAAAATAATTTGTTTTAAATTTCGTAGGATGTCTTCTATTCCAGGATGAAGGGGGTATTTTTTTCTATCGAAGTTGTAGGGACATGCCAAGGCCTGTTTAGTTCTAAAAAAATTTGCAAATTTTTTTAGATTTTCCGGCACATCAAATCTTACGGCACATGTATGAAGCATTAAATGTAGATAAAAAAATAACTAATTGTACAGTTTTACTGTAATTTGTGAGACGAATCTTTTGAGCTTAGTTAGTTAATAATTGGACAATATTTGTCAAATACAAACGAAAGTATTACAGTGTCTATTTTATAAAAAAATTTAGAACTAAACCAGGCCTTGAATTTCTTTTTGACAAGGACCGAGGCCCAAATTAACCTATCTAACTTGAGTGCGATCCTCTTTACCAACTCAGTTGAGATGCGATATGCAAACTCCACTAGAGCACGACACATGATCCTAGTTGCGTATAGCCGCAAAAACTAGTTCGACTCATCAAACGATCTCATACATCAACGAAAACAGTATATTACAGCGAATTGAGCGTAGCAGCTGGTTGAGTTTCTTGTCGTGAAACTTGTCTATCCAGATTTAAGTCCTTGATTTGATACGGGTGTTCATATTTTGCTGGATTTATTCTAAGATTTAACAATGCTTTTTTCAGTGGTAGCTTAGTAGATGACGTGCCCGCCGACAGTGAGGCGCATTTGGTGACTTCGTCAATCTCAAAATTTGTCGGTCTAACTTAGTTCTTCGGAGGTGCTTATAGAGGTAGGGTGTGCGTGCGTACGTTTATAGGGGTGAGTATGTGCTCGTGTATGAGCGTCTGTGTTTGCAATTTGGTCTCATAAAAAAACATATATTTACAAATCTTATCAAATTGATAAGTTATTATACGATATTTACAAATCTTACCATGTTTTTTTCCTAGGTTGAAGAACCTATGTTGCGATCTAACTTCTGCTCTCTGACACTCTCATCTCAGTGTATATATGAGTATCATGTCTCTTGTTTGCTGTGTTTTAGTGCATAGTAGATGAGTTAACTAGCTAGCTAGTTTCCACCTGATGAGTTTGTTGAATTTATTCGGAAGCTCCGTGCAAACGGTGCAATGCAAATTGCAAATACAAAATATTCTATGTGGTAGATTGGTAATTGTTACATTCAAATCTAAACATTATGGTTTGTATGTGATAGCACTTAGCCTTGGTGAATAGCACTACTTGAGAGCTTAGATATTATAAATCTTACTCTACGGTCTATAATGCTAATGCTGTCAACTTCAATAATACCTTAATTCTAATGTCTTTCATTACTGTTCATACACCTAAAGTGTTTGTCTTTTTGATGATAGTGAGCAGTTAGTTTCCTAATTTGATTATTCCGTGGAATTGCCTATACAGTTTGCTGATCTGTAACAAATCTGTAGCATGCAGGCCAGACAAGTTCAAAGACCAACCCAATACTGGACCCCCGATTGAAAACCGGCCTGTGGGCCGTTGCCAAATCCCGATCAGGGTCTGTACTAGCAAAGGATTTGTTTTGGCCAGAGAGTAGTTTCGGCTTGTTTGACTAGCCAGGACAGCGATTTCGCATGCATGCCATATATGTATCCGTAGGGAAAACGTACACGTACTGGCCGTAATGTGCCCGTGACCTGGCAGTCTGGAACACGGATAGAGATGAGCACGTACGGGAGCTCGCACGCACCAGCGTCCAGCGGCGCGTACGCATGGACGGGACGTGCCGCCCCGCTGGCCCGCTGCGCCCACACGTGGCGCGGCGCCGCGCCCGGCTCGGCCACGTTATAAGCCACGCGCGACGGCCGTCGCCGCACCTCCTGACTGCACACTCGTCGTCTGCTCTTTAACGCCGCTACCGCCGCAGCTGCAGATTGAAACGAAGACGCACGCGGCTACTACAGGCTGCAAGAAGAGGCAGCAGGTTTTTGCTTGCGTTTTTTGAGCTTTTTTTGGCGGCGGCGACATCATGAGCACCGGCGCGCGGCCGGGGCGGCGGTTCACGGTGGGCCGGAGCGAGGACGCCACGCACCCGGACACCATCCGCGCCGCCATCTCCGAGTTCATCGCCACCGCCATCTTCGTCTTCGCCGCCGAGGGCTCCGTCCTCTCGCTCGGTACGTACGCCCGCCGCGACCCGCCCGCGCGCGCGTCAACCTCATATATCAGATCAGTCTCGCATATGAATCATGTTCGTCGATCATCTCATCTGTGTTGTGTTGTGTTTGTGTGCAGGGAAGATGTACTACCACGACACGGCGAGCACGGCGAGCGGGCTGGTGACGGTGGCGCTGGCGCACGCGCTGGCACTGGCCGTGGCGGTGGCGGTGGCCGTCAACGTCTCGGGCGGGCACGTGAACCCGGCCGTCACGTTCGGCGCGCTGGTCGGCGGCCGGATCTCGCTCGTCCGCGCGGTCTTCTACTGGGTGGCGCAGCTGCTGGGCGCCGTGGCCGCCACGCTCCTCCTCCGCCTCGCCACGGGCGGCGCCCGCCCGCCCGGGTTCGCGCTGGCGTCCGGGGTCGGCGACTGGCACGCCGTGCTGCTGGAGGCCGCCATGACGTTCGGCCTCATGTACGCCTACTACGCCACCGTGGTCGACCCGAAGCGCGGCCACGTCGGCACCATCGCGCCGCTCGCCGTGGGGTTCATGCTCGGCGCCAACGTGCTGGCCGGAGGGCCGTTCGACGGCGCCGGGATGAACCCGGCGCGGGTCTTCGGCCCCGCGCTCGTCGGGTGGCGGTGGAGGCACCACTGGGTGTACTGGCTCGGACCCTTCCTCGGCGCCGGGCTCGCCGGGCTGGTGTACGAGTACCTGGTCATCCCGTCCGCCGACGCTGCGCCGCCGCACAGCACGCACCACCAGCCGCTCGCGCCGGAGGACTACTAGCTAGTCAAGTCGGCCGGGTGGCCGGCGCCGGTGGCGTCGTCTCCTTAGTTGGACCCAGTACGTCCTGTTGTCGTCATGTTTTGTTATGTATGCACGTGTCGGAAATTATGTTTGTGGTGTCGTGTGGAGTGGTTAATAAGGGGGGCATACGTGTTGTTTGGTCGCCCCACAGCGTTGGAGACGGTGAATCAGATGATGTACATCTCAACTTGTTACTAGTGTGTATGTAATAAATTCCAGGTAAAAATGGCAGGACTTGTATAGTATCATATGTAGTTCTGATTATCGTTTACTTGATAGTCATTTCTCATTAGCACATCGATGGCTCAGCTATGGGACGTCCGCTTAGCTAAGCACGAACATGACGAAAACGTTGATAGTATATATTTAGGCTATGGAAACATGTAAATTAATTATCAGATGAGTCCGTTTTTAAGCTTGTGTCCTATTTATATGTAGGCAATAGAAACATGTGCACTCTTTTTTTTTTTGAGAAAAAAACATGTGCACTCTTATTTTGTTTATGAATGATAGAGAAGAGAAAAATAAGAGAACTCGCGCTCTTATTTGGACATATTTTAGAACTTCGTAGAAAACTTATCAGTCTATTTTCAAAAGACATGATCCCATGCACAAATCTTATCTGAGTTGGTCTCAATCTTTGTTTCAATGCCAGTGCTGCTAAGTCACTATATTTTAGGCCGTTGGGCCGTATATTATGTTGGATCCATTAAGAATGAATTCGCCACGAACATATCAGATTTTGTTGAATTTAATTTAGCCATTGCTACTTTACTTTGCAGTGCGCATGTCAGCTAGACCACCCGTCTATGTACTTGTCCTCGAAATCTCACCACTACATGTGTTTTCATACATCTAGCAATTCTTGTCTAGAATTGTCCTCTGTAATGTCATGTTTTTTCTTTACTTCACACCCAAAATTTATTGTTTGGTCTCTTTACCCTTCTCTCTAATTCCAGTAGGCTTCTCGAGTTCGAGTGAGGTTGGGTTAAGGTGTGGAGAATAAATTTCTCTAAGAAGGTTGGTGTCAGGTTCTTAGAGGGATTTCTTTGACAATGTCCCTATACTTGTGTTGTAAAGCACATAGATGGGTGTCGAGATAGTTGTCCCTACGATAGTAGGCATTGTGGTGCAAATGACTTGGATATATGTAGGTTGAGGGAGAGGAGAGGTAGAGGGAGGGAGAGGCTTCATGCTTGGGTCCAAGCATTAGGTTCTGGTCCAACTCTTGGGGACATGTGATAGGCTATCAAATTGTCACTTGCATTATATGTTGGTGAGTAATCACACAAGCATCAATAAGTGGATTTAACTTGATTGAATAAAAAATTTATGTTTGAAAAAAAGGCACAAGTTAGGGTGTTATTTATAGTGTAGCCTTTGGCTATCTCTATACAATCCCGCTTTTAGTCCTAGTTCTGCTATTACATCTAAGTCTAGCCCCTATTACAATTAAGGGCAATTTTGCCATTGTGCAATGGGAAATACATTTTTACACCCTTCCTCTAGCTTCGTCGGATGATGTAAACCTTCTGGTCAAGAGGGATCTTTGTGAGTCAAATTCATGTTGTCTTCGTTTCGTCTGGCTTTCTCTTCGCCATATATCCCAAAGTGAGTCGTTCGCCTTCAGTCCCGTGTTCTTTAACTTCATCTTCTCGTACCTACTGTTAGCTTCACTCATTGGTCTTCATCGTTCTTGTCTGAAGGTTCTCCTATCTTGAATGCTTCCGCAAAGGTGATCATAAAAGCAGATACAGTTGCAAATTCGACGTTGTATTAGCTAAAATTCATTAAGTGACTTCGAGGACTACGTTGTCCAAGGTTAAACCCCCAACATTATATTATATCATACCTAAATAACTATTCAAAATATGCTATAAGAACTGACTTCAATACATGCATTTGTTATATTATTCTATTAAGATTTTTTTTACTTTAGCACGTTCAAACAACTACAATTAGTTTTTTTCAGCAGAACAGTTTAGTTTAGGGAGAATTAGTGTATGGCCCTGGAAAAGACTTTTCTTAGGTATATGACCCTCTTTTTTTTGAATTTGGCTCTATGGTCTCAGAACAAAATTTATTTGGCTCTATGATCTTTCAGTTTTGGACAGCTAACGATGTTAAGTCAGAGGTAAAAAGACCGTTTACCTCTAGCAAAAAAAAGTGTGGTTATGTATATATATATATATATACAATAAACCAATAAACTTTGTTTTTTTTATTTTAAGGGTACCGAGCCAAATTCGAAAAAAAGAATTATATATCTAAGACAAAATTTTTCCAGGACCCTACAACTAATTATCCCTTGAGTTTACTATAAAATGAGCTTGTGTGCATTGCTCCTTGTCAAAGTCTCATTGACCCACACACACCATTGGATTGGGAAACATGAATGAGCCCTAAGGCCTTGTTTGTATGTTGTCGGATTCACTTCAATCCATGTGTGTTGGTGTGGATTGGATGGAATTTAGTTCAAATTCCACTCCAATCCACCTCAACATATGTGGATTATATATCCAAACAAGGCCTAAGAGCAACTCCAGTCCAAATCCCTAAATTAAGCTCTTAAACTTTTATTTACAGGCTATGATAAAAAAAATAGGGGCTCAAATAAAGACCCAACTCCAATGGAAAAAACAGACCAAGTCCTTATCTCACATGGGATCCACCTGTCATTAACAAATCCTACATTAACTCCACCATTTGTAATTCTTGTCTTAATTTATGGGTGGGGAGAGGAAAGTGGGTGGGACCCACTGGATAGGGGGTTCTCGATGTAAGGTGCTGAAACTATAATTTGGGAGGGCATGGAAAATGGGAGCCCAAGTAGGAGACGGGTTGAAGTTGATTTTTTTAATCAAATCTAGATTTAGAATAGAGACTTGTTTACGAGGTGGGCTGGAGTTGCGTTGCTGTAAGGTGTCTTTTCCGCCCAAACCGTGGGCCTTGGGCTATCGTCGTGGTGTCAAAGGTGCCGGCACATCATTTCCTTTGGAAGAAGTCCACTTTAGGTCCCTCAACTTTCGCAAAAAGTCTGTTTTCATCCCTAAACTTTAAAACCGGGTAAAATACATCCCTCAATTTTTGAAACCATACATATTACGTCCCTGACATGGTTATGAGCGGTTTTGAAGGCAGTTTTATCTTTTTCATTTTTATTTATTTTGGCTGAATATTTGTAAAATTATAGTAAATCACATAAAATTCATAAAATAGTAAATCTGATTTTGTTGGACTCCAGATAAGTAGATCTACATAGTGAACATATAATATAGTATGCTTTAGTACAAAATTTTTATTGTAGCTTTAGAACTGTTTTTTCTATAATTAATTAGAATAATTCATAGCTATAGTTTGTATGGTCCAATTGTGGTGAATTTTTTATGTTAGACTAATTATTATATGTTTAAACTATGGTAAAAAATTCATACTCATTAGATCATGTATAACTTAGTTATAGATTTATTATAATTTAACAAGCATAAACTTAAATAAATCTATAACTAAGTAATACATGATTCAATATTTTTACTATAACTCAAACATAGAATAATTAGCTCACTATATAAATTTCATCACAATTAGACCATAGAAAATGTAGCTATAATTAGTCTAATTAATTACAGAAAAACATAGATCTAAAGATGTATCAAAAAAATTTGTACTAGAACATACTATATTATATATTCAATGTGTAGATCTACTGATCTGAAGTCCAACAAATTGAGTTTTCTATTTTATGATTTTTATGTGATTTACTATGATTTTTCAAAAAAAAAATCAACCAAAATAAATAAAAAGAAAAAGGTAAAACCGCTTTCAAAACCAGGTCAAGGATGCAATGTGCATGGTTTAAAAGTTGAGGGATGTATTTTGTCCGGTTTTAGAGTTCAGGGATGAAAATCTAACTTTCGCGAAAGTTGAGGGATCTAAACTAGACTTTTTCCTAATCAAGAAGGTAACCTTGGGCCTAGGCAAAGCATATGTGAAGTGAACGAATGCCCAACAACAAATACACAGGCCCACAGTAGAAATAGCAGCTAGCCAGCTTCCGACAGTTGTTGCGGGTGTGTTATCTCCGCGGCTGCGTGCGGTGTATATGCGCGGGTGTTTTCCGAGAGAAAAGGCCCGTCTCGGCCGGTTGCCCACATATCGTACGTCTGGTCTGGGACGGTGCATCGTGCACGTCGCATGTGTCGGACGACTACCAAGTGCACGTCCTTAGGGATCGACAAAACTGGGCAGCCCGCTCAGCTCAACTCGTTAATAGCTCGGTTTGGCTCATTTATATTTTTCAACGAGCTAAACCAGCATATTAGCTCATGTGCTCATGTAGTTCACAAGTCAGCTCACATCAACTATGAATTACTAGTATAATACCCGTGTTAATGCCACAGTTTTATTTCAGAGATGCACATAAAACACAATCAATGGTTTTGTTCTATATTTTAAGTTTTACATAATTGTATTTGAACATGTATACAATCTGAAAACACTTTTGCATAAGAATGAATGGTAAAATTATTTCTCGTATTAAACATCTAAGTTACGTTCTGTCTAAGTCTTTAATTACGATTTGGAGATCTTTAAGGAATTAATGAAACTTCTTCCATGTTTGCAAACACAAACTACTTTGGCAATTAACCAAACAACAACAAGGTTAAAAGACAATAAAATAATATGTTTTATTGTTTTAATATGAAATCAACTCGAATGTGTAAATCTGATTAAAATCACAGAAAAGCTTTACTTAATAGGACTGATAAAAATTAGTTGTTAGGCTAGGAGACGACATGAATATCAGGGATCTTGGTACAAGAAAATTCACTTGAAGCTAGATAGTACAAACGATAAACCATTAAGTATTAACCCGTAAAAATAAAATAGTTTACCAAGATGCCCAAAATAAAAGTATGAAGCACACGTCTAACAATATATATTCATATGAGTAAGCCTGGGCATTCGGGTTACCTGATTTTTTCGGGTCGGGTAATTCGGGTAATAAAAATTGTTACCCGATATTAGTTCCGAAAAAACACTACCCGCAATTTTGGATACCCGATAATTTGGGTTCGGGTATTCCCGATTTACCCAAATTTTCAGAAAATAACACAGTACACAAAATTTCAATAGCAATTTATATATAATTTTAGCAGCAAATTGTATAGAATTTCAATAGCATTTTGTAGACAATAATATATTACTATCACTTGTTCAAACAAAGAGAATTATGTTCTAATAAATTGATAAGTTCTAATATTTAACTAACAACACATGATAAATACAAAGACATAGATATATGTTTGGGTAATTCGGGTACCGGGGGATATTACCCGAATTATTCAAACTAATTTCAGGTAATCAAAATCGCTATCCGAATTTAGGACTGGGTACCTCGGGTTCGGGTAATTCGGATTCGGGTCTAGGTAATTTGGGTATGGGTAATGAGTATCGGGTAATTTGCCCAGACTTATATATGAGCACTGATAAAGTGGTATGATTATACATTATTGCAGCTGGGCCCTCTGGAAGCACATGATATGACTCATAATCATGATCTGTTGGCGAGACATTGTAGAGATCATATTAATTTAATTAATACATAAATATGCTCTATGCAAATACATATTTATTTTAGCGGATTTGTAACATGACTTATAAATGTTGTTGTAGTACCTTGTACATATTTATTGACCATATAAGTTTTTGTTGTGCAATCTATGTCCGCTTTCCATGGTATCTTCATCACTGTCCCAATCATCGTGTGTTGATTCAAATAGTTTATGATCAAATTCATCTTTATTGTTTGTGACATCTACATGGTTGTGGCGCCGCTTAGGTAAATGAACTTCTACAAATATTTTTAAAATAAGTATAATAGCATATATCCAAATGCCTTTTTTATATATAAAAAATAGCATTAGGCTCGTGCTCACCCGACTCACCGGAAGTGACTCTAAACCAGCATATTAGCTCATGCGACTGTCTCCAACAGTCCTCACCTAAAACACGAGATGTATTCTTGATTTAGGTCACCCACGAACAGAGAGTCAGGCAGCCAAACCTTTCGTTCTCCAACAGCTGGCCCAAACGCAAAATCCCGAGCACAGACAGTTTGCTTCGCGGGCGCACTGTGAATTTTTTCGCGGGAAACGAAGCTGCGAGCTAGTGCGGCAGTGTGGGTTCCTCGATGGCGTGTTTATTTTGCTGCCCTGGCTACGTGAAGGGACTCGAGGCCTTGACGGTGGCCTGCTCTGGCTCCAGGATCCGGAGCGACGCGAGCGCCCCGACCAAGAACGAATGCTCCAAATCATTCAGAAACGCTCCTGTCAGAGAACCAATCCATATGCAATCCGATCAATCCTCTTGCAACAATCCGATCATGTCCTCCCCAACCATAACCAAAAATCACAACAGCCACAATCCAAGGTCTCAACCGCACAAGAGCTGAGGCAGAGGTCTGAGCCCTGAGGGGCGACTGCATCCTGTAGGCACATGAGGCTTATCGGCTTGCCGTTCGGAGCCGCCGGGCGTGCAGGCATGCAAACAGGCGCCAGAGCGGCTGAGGCAACGACAGCGAGGCAAGTGGCAGATGGGAGCGAGAGGGGGATTCAGCGAGCGGCGTGGCCGGATTTAGGTGCAGCGTGCGGCGCCATGTGGCCTTGCCAGGTGCGAGCGGCCGAGGCCAAATCCACCGTGAAGAGAGGAGAGATGAAAGCGGGGACGAAGGGTGAGGTTGGAATGAGATCCATACCTGCCAAGCTTGCTCGGTGCAGATCTGGCCGATGGCGAAGCTTCCCTATCGCCGAGTGCGCTTTCCTGGTCTTTCCGTCTCCCACGAAACGGTTGTGCCGCAGATATTTCGCTTGAGGAGAGAGACAGAGAGAGAAGACGCATATATGGGTACCGCATTGGCTCAGACGTAAAATGGGTATCTTGTTTGCCTCGTCCGTTGGAGAGCGTTTTTTTCTCTCCACAAACACTGTGAACGACGCAATTTGGATTTGGGTCACGTTATAGGTAAGCTCTTGGAGACCGTCTGAGCTCATGTAGTTCACAGGTCAGCTCACATCAATTATGAATTATATATGCAATTAGTATGAAACATGGATGTATGTGTTGACATACTATAATATATTATCATACTTGTATATATGTCAGCACATTAATCAAGGACATGTATTGTTATCTAAACTATTATTGATGAGTTCTGCCTAAGGTTTTGTTTGGACATAATCGGATTCATATCATTTATATTTGGCATGTGTTGTAGTAGAACTTGAACTAAATTTCACCCCAATCTGTCTCAAAACATGTGGATTGAGGTGAATCCGATAACATCAAAACAAAACCTAAAACAGATTTCTCGTATAAGTTCACAATAAGTAATAATCATCATGTGCTCCATAAACTTCTCTAAGTTCTTAATGACATAACTATCGATATTTTTTTCTCATTTTTATCCTACAAGAACTTAATATTTAAGGATTAATACAATTTATTGATTGATTATATCTATGGGGATTGTTACAAATATTTGTGATTATCCTTTGTAAAAGGATGATCTCATCCCCATCGCGTGCATGTGGTTTGTTTTTCAAGAGAAGAGGCGCATCTCGGTCAGTTACTCATGAGCGTACGTCGCACATCTCAAACGACCACTGTACATCATAATTATTAGGACCGGACCTGAGATCGAACCACTTGAGGCGTCGGTTCACGGTTTAATTGGTCTAACCGGTTGAACCGCCAGTTTGATCGGTTCAAATAAAGTAAGGAATGTTGTTCAAACACAAGAGACCAGGGTTCAATTCCCTGCCACCCCTTTTTAGACAATTTATCCTCATTTCCTCTCCTCCCCCCCTTTCACGTTGCAATTCCCCCGCTCTGCTCCACATTGCTCGGTTTTTCACAGGTTCATTACCCGGTTTTATACTGGTTTTTGTGAAAAACCGCCAGTTCGCCGGTTTTATGCAGTTCGATTGTTTACTGGTCTTCTAAGCTGGACCGGACCGGTAGAGGCTCTAGTTCGGTCTTTTACCGGTTGGATTATCGGTCCGGTTCAAATAACTAGGCGACCTCCTCTCACCCTGTATGGTCGTGTTTCGTTCTCTTCCCTAACCACATCTTAGGCCTTGTTTAGTTCGTCTCAAAATCTAAAAACTTTTCAAGATTTTTCATCATATTAAATCTTGCGGCACATATATGAAGCATTAATATGATGAAAAATCTTGAAAAGTTTTTAGATTTGCAAGTTAATTTACAATTAGTTAATTTGCAAACTGTAACTAACTTATACCATTGAGGTGCCCCCTAAGAGGCTCCGCGAGTGATGTTAAAAGTAGCCAAGTTGCATCATGCCAACCAAGGCCAGAAGAAGCGGAGTTCAATCTCATTTCTGCAGAGCTACGTCGATGGAGAATCTTGCATATGCTCTGCCTGGTTCAAGTCAATATACAGACATCCAAATAGCCCCTCCTTGCACCTCACGAGCCAAGCTGACTCATATAGTCAACTAAACATACCCTATATATCGAACTATGATCCATGAAATCCATTGTTGGTTCATTCTATTCTACTGTTTATTTACATTCACTCGCTGTCTGAACTCTGAACTGTCCCCCCAACTCTTGCTTCTATACCCCCCCACGCTAGGCAGCCGCCAGTAGAGAGAATCCAAATGGACAGATGGTGCTTGTTAGATGAACAGAATCAGCTATATTTCACTATCTCTGTGGAAAGACTTTGAAGAATCTTATACACATTATTCAGATTTCTGCAACATACAACGAACAGAAGCTGGCGCTTACTTGCCCAAAAGTTATGGTAAGAGTGGAAACAAGAAAAAGATCATGTACAGGTAAAACGTCAATATCTCCTTTTCCCCAGGTAAATGCAGGTTTCAACACAATCCTGAACAGACGAACTGCATCCATTCCAGCAAAAAGCCAAGGGAACTCAGAAAGGGTCAGTGGAACTTATGGTACTTCGCGAAATGGCTGGCAACCCATGGCGCGAGCTGAGTGTTCTCGGGTTCCCTTTTGTTCTTGTTGTAGTAGTCTGACCACAATGCCGGGTATATTTCTGGGTTGAAACCATCACGGTATACACAAAATGGCAACCAGCCTTCACTGTTCATCCGGCGTTTTCTTTCTCGTGGGTATGCCAGAGGGGCTTGCACGTACCTGCATTGGAGGAATTTTATACCGTTAGAGTTAGAATAACCATCATGCATCTTGATCTCAGAAATGGCCAGACCACCAGATCAGTACCTGATCTCATCAACCACAGAATCCCAACAGAAATGAGTGTGCCCAAAAACATGGCAAGCTGCTCCGTCTTTTCTGTTGCTGTGTATATCTCTGAGCCTCCTCTCCAAAAAATCAGAACCAATGACCTTAGGAAGGTATGGGTAATAAAGCATACGTTTCTCCGGACACAACTCTTGCCTGCAGTGTCATACAGAAGACATCAGTTTTGGGCTTGAAGTTTCATGAATGCGTACTAAGACATCCTAAATGTTTAATGGGCAATTTCAAAACAACACTGAGAACATAAATACAGCAGGGGCAAGACAATCCAGTAAGGTAAAGAAGGATAGCCTCCATCACAGATTCACAATTGCTGGTGTATCTGCAATTTCTTATAATTAGACAGCCAGTATGAAAACCACTGTTTTCCACTTTTCCTCCATGTGATTTGCAATTGAAATGCTACACAACCACACAAAATATCTTCCTTTGGGGGTGAAAAAGGGGTCAAATACTAAGTCACTAGTGCAGATACTAAGATACAAACGTTGCTTCCAAGTTGGCACCCTTTAACCTTGATTGATAAGATGGTTTCTCTTTGAGGGTGTTTTTATCATAAAAATGCAACATGAAATGAAACACACTTACCAATAATAATTAATATAAATGCTTTAGGATACTGACAAAGCAAGAATGAGATGCAACAGACAAACTGGGATGCTATAGGAGGAATGGAAGCAGCAAAAAAGGTATTTATTGGGCGGCTATCATTAATTGCATTTCAACAAGTAATTTAGTCAAGCATACCCAAAACCAAAGGTCAAACAGAAGCTCAGAAAAATGGAAGGTCTAGGTAGGAGGAGCAAAATGCACCTTGGTACGAAGTGTGAAAATGTTAATATTTGTTTGCTGCTTCTTTTCACTTCTTCAATAGCATCATGATTCTTGTCATTCAGCTTGTCAAAGTAAACAGCAAGAGCCTCGTCATCATTTGTCAGGTCTGAAGGCCATTGGCAAGCATGGAAGTCTTTACAGGCCTGATCATACAAAACCGTAAACCTATCAGTTCAACGATATCAAGAGGAATCATGCAATTTTCTACATAAGAAAGATAAGAAAGAGCGCACGATTGTTTTTGCTTGTCCACACCACTAAATATTTGTGCCTATGGCTTGTATGCATGCTACATTTCTCATTGAACATTATAGTTTGGAGATCTAGTTTGTTAGTTTGGCTCATGATTTAAATAGCTGATATTCAGATATCTAATTTTGCAACAAAAAAAAACAAGCAAACCCCTTGAGCATATGGAGTATATAATTCAAGGAATCTTAAACTGCACGAAGTAACAGTACTTGGTAACTAGTGGTCAGTGGTGTTCTGCAAACAAGTAGGTATTAAGGGAAAGACCAACCTACCATCTCTAGCGAAGGGACACGCACACTGTTAACATCCTTCTCCTTGTCAAAGCTCTGCAGAACAATTAAGCAAGATGAGAAAGCGGGATAATTCTAGGAAAGTAGTGCATTATAATTCAGACAAAACATTAAATGTTAATGAAACAAGAAAAATAAACAACCTTGTGATACCATGAGAACAAAGGTATGATTCCCAAGTCACCTATTGTTCTTGGGCCTGTATCCACACCCAGCTCACTACACGCATCAAGCAATGCAGTCAGTTTCTCCAGCGAATCCATCTGGAAGGAATAATTTGAGTAACTGAGAGAGCCTCACCAATGATATATATTGGAAAATAAGGTTAATGCTGTAATGATTTCGTCAAAAAGGAAAAGTTGAATGATGTACTCCAAGAAGAATGTGATGTACTGTCACTTATGCTATGCTTTATCTAACAATACAACCCCACATTCCCTTTTTTTCAGTTGAGACAGCGCTTTGCAGCATGTGTGGACTCTACGCAGCTAATAATTTGCACAAGTTACTAAATAAGGACTCAGCCAGCAACAACTAATCTGAGTGCCATGGTAATCCTTCCGTCAAGAAACAGTAGAATTACAATATTACAAGCACAAAACAACATTTACAACTGAAATGCAGTTCAGATAGACGGGGCTGCTACAAACCAATGAGCAAAATGAAAACCTCATTGGTAAACTCTGCACTGCAGTGCGTCTAAAATTAGGCCCCCTAAATAAAACAGGGAGACACACTAACCAGGCTGTAGGCAAGCGTTGCAATGTACCATTGGATCAAAAAATTAAGTGGAATCACTGGGTTAGCCCAAACCAGCAGAGTGGACTAACCAAACAGCATAATATGCCGTAATAGATACGGCGAGGCATTTCGTCAAACACCTGGCTTGCAGCACACGGAACAAAATGCACCGAGGGGGGGACAAAATGGAGGTGATGCGATTGCGAGGAAATGGACTCACGTAGCGTCCGCCCTCGCGGCGCAGCCAGAGATCGTGGTTCCCTGGCACGTAGAAGACGGCGGCGAATCGCTCCCTGAGGACCTCCATGGTGCGCGCGAAGTTGTCCCTGGTCTCGGCCACGTCGCCGGCGACGACGAGCGCGTCGACGCCGTGGCCCTTGCCGGCGCCGACCTCGGCGGGGAGGCGGCGCACCCAGTCCATGTTCTCCGGGTAGTCCGTGTGCAGGTCGGAGACGACGAAGACCCGCGTGGTGGCCTCCGCCTCGGCGCGCGCCGCCGCGGGCAGCGCCGCCTGCGGCGCGGGCGCGGCGGCGGCGCAGCAGCGGACGGACGCGGCGCGCGAGGGGCGCGACGGGCGGAGGCAACCGGGCACCCGGCGCCGCCTCCGCCTCCGGTACTGGTGCTGCGGCGAGGACGACGGAGGCGCGGCGGCGGCGTCGAGCAGGTGGTGGTGGTGGTGGTGGTGGTAGGCGGCGGCGCGGGATGTGGTGGTGGGCGTGGAGGAGGCGGAGGAGGAGGAGCAGGCGACGGCGACGGCGACGGCGGCGGGTAGATGCGGCGTCATGTCGGGGACGGGGGAAGGTAGCTGCTGCTGCTGCCGCTCGCGGGCGGGCGGGCGGTCGGTCTCTCTCGCGGAGCTGGGGTAGGTCGCTGCCGCAAAAATCTGAAAAATCTTCTCCCCTTTCCCCTGCCTGTGCCTGCCTCGTTCGTTCGTCCGTCCGTCCGTCCGTCTCCTTGCTTTTACGACGAGGGGCAGTTTGGTGATTTGCGAGAGGAAGGGGGCGGTGGTGGTGGTGGATATATACGGGGGGGCATCCGCCGCGGCGAGATGCGCTGGCTGGGTGTCCTCCCGTGCTAAACCTCGCCCGCCGGTGACGGTGAGTTGGTGGGCGCCGACGTGGCAGCGGCAGCGGCGCGGGGATGGGAATGGGAATGGGAATGGGAATGGGATGGGAACGGGTGGGTGGGGGGCGAGACAGCGCGGGGGGTGGATGGTAATAAAATAATCATAGTCCGGGTCATAGTTAGGGGGGGCGTGTGATGGTTATCGCGGCGCGGGCCTCTTAATCATTGCCGCCGCGGCGCGACCGCGCGCTGACACGGCGTCATTTGCTTGGCAACCGTCGGAGGGCCGGATTAGCGGTGTGGATGGATGGGGACGGAGTGTGGGACCCGGCGCCGGCGCCGGCGCCAATGCCATCTCCCAGGGCCAACCCCATCGAGGCACGAGGCGTTGTGCAATTTGCAAGCGTGGCCTTAGCCAATAACAGGGCGTGTTTCCTACGGAGGAAGTAAACCTTTTTTGGGGGGCTGTCTGTAGGTTATTATTGTTTGGAGGGGCATGTAAGACTGTCAAGGCTGGCATGAGTATTGAATTGCCGCACGAGTTTGTTCACATCCTCGTGCGCGAGTCCCATACATCTGGATTCTGGAAGGAGGTGCGTTTACCGTGTTGTCAAATTCTGTCCATGGCCTTGTTTAGTGTTGAAAAGTTTTTAGATTTTAACACTGTGGCGCTTTTGTTTGTTTTTATTTAACGAATATTGTTTAATCATGAAGTAAAAAGGCTTAAAAAAATTATCTCGTGATTTACAGCTGTGTAATTAGTTTTTGTTTCCATCTATATTTAATACTCCATACAAATGCCGCAAGATTTAATATGATAGAAAATCTTGAAAAGTTTTTGACAAGACCTATGTAACTTTACAGAATATATATTCGGGCGTTACATGGAGGCTACGATTGTCCACATGGACATATGGATTTAGGCCTTGTTTAGTTCGTAAATTTTTTGGTTTTTGTTTACTGTAGCACTTTCGTTTTTATTTGACAAACGTTATCTAATCCCAGAGTAACTAGGCTCAAAAGATTCATCTCACAAATTACAGGTAAACTGTGCAATTAGTTTTTATTTTCGTCTATATTTAATGCTTCATGCATACGACTAAAGATTCGATGTGACGGAGAATCTTGAAAATTTTTACGAACTAAACAAGGCCTTAGTCTATGTACTGAAATTAAGTACAAATAGACTTGTGACCTTTAAATAAAGGATAATGTATGAGATACAGACGCATAAGCAAGGATCCAGATTTGATATTATTGAGTACACAATGATATTACAATCTTTTTTAGATATAAATACAGATATATACATGTAAGTAGTAAAGATGCCGAGATCTTTCTCATCGAACTTAAAATGGGAAAGACAAAGTGGAATCGTGAGAGACATAGCTACAAGTATACTCATGGTTAAATATTTAAAGTAGTTTATAACATTATGATTTATATCAAATCAGTTTACTCCTGTCCCAAAAATATTTGACCTTACAGGTATAGATGTTATCAAAATATTTGATCCTATAACATTCCAATACTCATTTATTTCTTCCAAATATATCTTTGTCTTTCCGCACTAGATCATCTCTTATATCTGTACCTCTGATTTTTGTTTTCTGCGCATCATATCTTTTCATTTCTAAAAAAATCATATGCCTATAATGTCAAATATTTAAAATGAAGAGAATAATTGTTTTGAATATTAACGAAAAAAGGCTTCTAGAAGCATGAGAGCTTTCGGAGGGGAGAAAAAACTTGATCCACCAACAGGGAAACATATACTCCGTAGGTCCAATGTTGTGAAAGATTTTGCACTAAAGTCGTTCTTTTGTCTAAAAGATTATTCTATTTTATTTTATTTGTACTGCCTTTGAATCGAGCATAAAGAATCTTGAACACCAGCAGCACCAGGTATTGGGAGTCGCTCACGTGATACCGCGTTTGAAATTTTGGTAGTGTTCCACTTTAGGCTGTTTACTTCTCAAAAATTTTACAATTTTTTTCAAAATTTTCACCGTATCGAATCTTATGACGCATATATAGAGTATTAAATATAGATAAAAAGGATAACTAATTATATAGTTTGTCTGTAATTTGTGAGACGAATTTTTTAAATCTAGTTAATCAATGATTGAATATCTGTTAAATACAAACGAAAATACTACTATATCCATTTAAAAAAATTTAACTAAATAAGGCCTTAATTTGGGTATTCCAAACCGATGGCTATATATCCTATCTTATCACAATGACTCGAGCAATAGTTTATCCTATCTTATCGGAAAAAGGCTGACGATTCCCGATACGTTCGGGTCTTCGGGATCTGCCCGCAAACTCTCCCGGATACGTGTACAGACTACAACACTCCGGGAAAACGTTGAACGAGTCGTCGAGTCCTGATGTGATGATAGCCTGCGCGCGGTTGTATTTCCTAAGCGTGAAGGAACCTGATAAATTCATCATAATCTTAAGATTAGGATTCGAAATTCCCGACCTAGCCCATTATCTTATTTGGATAATTTGGATATGGATAAAGTTGGCAACCGCGGTGTGCTAGTACTACACGCCTACACGGTCATCGCTGCCCCTTCCGCAAGACAGCGGCGACCGTGTCGGATGTCCCAGCAAACGCTCACACCGGTGGCGCCAAAAAGAAAAAAAAAATCGAAATCAACGACAATTATGTGTCTTCTCACTTGTCACTTTGTGCCAATCTCCAGTCCGTATAGATTTTTCCCGTCCCACAATCTCCGGTCTATATAGGTTTTGTCCTAGCAGTCCGTATAAGATTTTTGCCAATCTGGTATTCTTTACAACCCACAATCTCCGGTCCGTATAGGACAACCCGTCCCACAATCTCCAGTCCGTATAGGTTTTGTCCTAGCAGTCCGTATAGGATTTTTGCCAATCTCCAGTCCGTATAGGTATTCTTTACAATTTACAATAGCTATAATATAGATGTCCAAATCTAAATAGGACTACAAATATTTTATATAAACAGCCATAGAGAGATCAAAGCAAAAAAAAACAAAAAAAACAAAGAACAATTTCTCCAAATCACGACCAGCGCAAGCTGCCAAGTCCGCCCCTTGCGACGTGAGCTAGGGCCAGCGCCGGCTAGCGAGCCAATCTCGCCACCATGTTCCCTGCGAGAAAGGCCAGCGCCGACTAGAGAGCCAGCCTCGCCGTCACGTCCCCTGACAGGTAGGCCAGCGCCGGCCAGCGAGCCAGCGTCGCGGCGAGCCAGTCTCGCCGCCACGTCCCTGCGAGTCAGGCCAACGCCGGCTCGCGAGCCAGCCTCGCCGCCACGTCTCCTGCCAGGCAGGCCTGCAAGCCAGCGTTGTTGCCACGTTGGCCTCGCCGACACGTCCCCTGCCAGATAGGCCGCCGGCCAGCGAGCTAGCGTTGCTATCGCTGCCACGCGCAAGCCAGCAAGCTAGCGTTGCTGACACATCCCTTCCATCAAGATGTACACACCGGAGGTCAAGATGCGCCGGGTGCGAGCAGCATGGCTTACGCCAGCTTGCGCGCGATGGAGGCGCAACCCAGGATGCCGAAGCGCACGGGGCGCGGCGGCTGGTCTGGGTCTGGCGCCGCGGCGGATGAGATGGACGGCGGCCTGGTGCTCTTTGGCGTGGCCTTGATTTTGCATTAGAAACCGGAATACTTATATTTTTTTTCTCTTCTACCGGTTTGAAGCTACTGCCGATTCCGAGTCTACCATAGATTTAGGTGGCGGCAGAAAAAAAGTGGACAGACTGAAATTTTCCCTCTTTATAGATAGGTATAGATTAGATTGGCAAATTATAAATCATTCTAATTTTCTTAGACAATCAAAATATCTCAAGTTTAACCAAAATTATAAAGATTTGTGACATCACATAGATATACTATAAAGATAATAAAAAATCAAATAGTACTTATTTAGTATCATAAATATTATTAATTTACTATATAAAAATTTAGTCAAACTTTAGATGCTTTGACTCTCAAGAAAAGTTACAATTCACTTATAATTTTTGATAAAGGGAGTAGAATAGTATATGCATGATGATAAATTAATTTTATCAAAATTTATGGGTGAACTCATGATACAACATCTCATAAAGTATGGGCTAATTATACAAACCAAACCTCATATATTTTCAGCACCATAGAAAGAATAATATAGATTCCATGACATTGAAAAAATTCTCTATATTTATGCTATCTTAGGTGGAATAGCCAAATTAGTCCCTCATCTTTTATCTAAGGCTCAATTTAGTCCCTCAACTTCAAAGTTGGCCAAAGCAGTACCTCATCTTTAATTTTTTTTGTCCAAAATCGTTCTTTGTGCTGACATGGCAGTCCATTGTAGCAGCCCTATTGAGCAAATGTGATTGTGTTGGTAAATAGGCTGAGTGCTGTAGTTGGCATTGCTAGTGTAGGTAAATCTACTTCCTACTTTCATACTCAAGTTCATTGCAGTTTGGTTTGAACAACATTATATCATATCTCATTGAGTCTATTTTCACAATAAGCATATTTAGAGACACAAATATTATTAATATTTTCCTTAAATCTAGTCAAACTTAAGAAAGTCTAACACAAAATACCATATTTATTTCGGAATAGATGGAATATGCTTTTTTTAGAGGAGGGGTATGCTATCGATCCAATGAAAATTTGAATAACTTCTTTAAGTTCCATTTCATGGCTAGAACCAATGCAATTCATGTGAAATTAGCTTTAATGCATTGTATGGCTGCCAGGCTATCCAAAGCTATGGCCACCACTAGGCTTTGCTAACTACAACGACCAACATATGCAACATGGAGCGCCATATTGCATAAGGACAAAATTAAACCAAAATCGAAAGATAAGGGAATAGTTTGGCAATTTTGAGAGTTGAAGGACTAAACTAAACCTGAGAGGAAAGGTGGGGGATCTATTTTGGCTATTCCACCAATCCCAAAGACTTGAAGATTCCGTACGAGATAGTGATTTGACGCACTCACAGTCTGCCTTGTCTGCGTATTCCTAATACAAACCTCCTCAACTTCTGCAATTATCTTTCTTAAATTTAACTATATTTGAAAAAATATATCAACATTTGTACCTCCAAACAAGTTTATTACGAAAATAGATAGAATGGTCTATCTAATGATACTGATTATCTATCATAAATATTAATATTTTTGTTATATATATTTAATCAAAATTAAAAATATATACTTTTTGGAAGCAAGAATGATATTTTTATGGGGCGGAGGGGTTACGTAGCATAGATGCGTACAACACGTGTACAAGCCGTATTCCTATGAACATATATAAAAGATTGGACTAGTAAATCATGAAGTTTATAAAATCATCACAAAACATCTCGCTATCAAGGGCACCTTGTCTATCATTGAAAGATTAGAAATACTAAATCGTGAAAATAATTCTAATAAAATACAAGCACACGAGGATATGGACCCTGACTGTTTCAAAAAAATCACAATTGAGCCATGTTTACTTTGTTCGAATTCTGCAACTACTATAGCTTCTTTCTTTGGTACCCAAATAAACTTTCAGAGTTATCATAAGTCACACTTTTATAAGTAAACTAAGAAAACTATATTTCATGATATCTAAAGATACCAATTATATATCACAGATATTAATATTCTTTTCCTAGACTAGATTAAACTTATAAAAATTGACTTAGAATAGTGGTGGAAAACTTAAAAAGGTTGATTTATTTGGGGATGTGCCAGTAATTTCATGAAGCAACAAATCATGTTCATGCATACAGAGTACCCCTTTCGTCCTAAAAAGAGTGTTGCTTAAGATTTTATGAAAATAAAATTGATTAACTTTGATTAGAGTTATAGGAAACATTGGAAGAATTTCCTGCATTGCTGAATTTAGATTAATTTCAGAGAAACGTTGTACGAATAAAACAAAGGCTAAAGTAGCATGTTCATCGGACGTTTGAGTTGACTGAAAAGGTACTCAACGGAGTGGTGGTGCACTATGTTTGGGAAGGCAAATACTCAACGGAGTAAAAGTTTTGCCATGCTTGTGCTTTTTATATTGTATAGGAGCACTTTGTCTAGGAAGGCAAATAAAAATTTTAGCATGCTTGTACTTCTATATATATTGTTTAGGTCAACGTCCGTTTACTTTTGCATTTTTCTATGATATATATCATAATTTTGCCATGCTTGTGCTTTTATATTTGTATAGGTGCACTTTGTTTGGGAAGACAAATAAAAATTTTAGCATGCTTGTAGTTTAGGTCAACATCCGTTTACTTTGCTTTTTTTTTTGTAAGATATTATATGGAATTATTCTCCACTACTGATAAGTCAAAAAAAATCAAATTATTTTCATGCGTTGAAGCTTCATTAATATTTTAAAAAATGGAAGCAACCAGCATTGAAAACAATTAGTAAGAAATGAACATATGATTCCACCAAAAAAATGAATTGATTAGTATACCTGCCTGGACTGGGAGCGGATCGGAGGACCTTGTCAAAGAGATGCCTAATAATAACATGATAGTTAACCGTTTACGCCATAATAAATATTAGTAATAACAACTGTATATTCCATTAAAGTTAACCAGCTCTACAAGTCCACATCACGTCACGCCCTCTGGATAACCCTAGGAAAATAAATAAAGTCAATAACGTTGATCGGGATATTCGGATTGGCCAATCGCGAATCATCCGGTTCGATCCATTCCATTCGTCCTTTGTACCGGGCCGCTTCTCTGGTGGGCCAATTCTTGCGGACCAGCACGGCGGGAGGCTCTGGCTGACAGCCTGACAGGCCGGCCTGCCCCCGCGCTCGTGCGGAGGCTGTGTCCACGCCGAGTGGGCCCAGAGCTGCTTAAATGCCCACGTGGACCCTGTGGCGCCCAACCACGTAGTGAGAGGCAGTGTGGCGTTCTGGGCGCTTCTGTGCTCCGGTGCCCATCTCCGACAAGACGAACGCGACACATCCGTCCGCATCTGCGCTTGGAAAAAAAATTGTGCACCGGCAACAAAGTTCAACAGGTACAACATCAGTCGTGACTCGTGATGAGGCTATAAATTATTGGTCTCGTGCGGATCGGAGTGAAGGTTTTTTTGGTTCAGAGAGCGGCGCAATGGCGGGCGGCGGTGGTTCGTCGCCGGCAAGGCTAGCTCTGCTGCTGATGGCGGTGGCGGTCGTGGGTGGCGGCGGCAAGGTGGTGCAGGTGGAGGAGGCGCACCGGCGGAGCATGCTGGCCAATGGCCTCGGCTCGGCCCCTCCCATGGGGTAGGGTAACTCAGTCTCTTCTGGGGGGTTTTTCCACCCCAGCTTGTGTGATGAGATGTTGCCAAGTGTGTCTGGTTTGTGATTTTGATTTCTGAGCGACCGCGCAAACGCAGGTGGAACAGCTGGAACCACTTCCAGTGCGACGGCAACGGCGAGGTGGTCATCAGGGAGACCGGTACTTTCACTACTTCTGTTCTTCAGTTTCCTTCTAGCACTCGAGCTTTGCTTACTGAATAAAGCAGCTGAAGATGAGCTCGCTCTTTTATCTGTTTCTTTCTCGGTTGCCGCCCATGCCATGGATGGTCCTCACTCAGCTGACGCACTCGTGTCGACTGGACTCGCTGCTCTCGGCTACAGATACGTCAACATCGGTGCGCCAGCTCACTCGCTCTAGTCTCCCGGCTTCTTCAGCTACTTCTTGATGCCTCTTCTTTTCTGAACGATAACCCCCCAAAAGAAAATCGAACTGGATTATCATACGTGTTCTTGTTCCTATCTCGCTTTCTCAGATGATTGCTGGGCAGAGCCAAAACGTGATGCTAAGGGGAATCTGGTGGCCAACACCAAGACGTTCCCGCAGGGGATCAAGGCGCTGGCGGATTACGTCCACAGCAAGGGGCTCAAGCTCGGGATCTACTCCGACGCCGGGTGAGATTCAAGACAACCCTGCTTCTGCTTCTGCTTGCCCACACCACTCGGGGGAACAAATTGTCTCTGCAGGTTCCAGACCTGCGCCAAGGTGCAGCCCGGGTCCCTCGGCCACGAGGAGCAGGACGCCAAGACCTTCGCGGCATGGGTGAGCTCAAAGGCAGCAGCCGCAGCAGCAGCAGCATCTGCCCCCATCTGATACCAATTTTTTCTTCTTCAAGGGAAGATCATGTGATTTGTGATGTGTTCATTGGCATCACGCAGGGAGTGGATTACCTCAAGTACGACAACTGCAACAACGGCGACCTCAAGCCGCTGGAGAGGTCAGGCTCACAAATGCCCTTTCCCTGTCCATCTCAACGTCTCCTCCCTGCCTGCTGCGATGATCGCATCGGCATCGTGACTGTCTGAGGCAGGTGCTGCAGGCAGCCGAGTAAAAATGTTCCTACCTGACAGGTTTTCACGTGAACAACACAGGTACCCGGAGATGAGCAGAGCACTGATGAAGGTGGGGCGGCCGATCTACTTCTCCCTCTGCGAATGGTACAGCTCTTGATCACCATGATCGGTTGTTTCGTGACCAGTCAGTGACTCATGCTGCTCTCTCTCGCCTTGCCGGCGATCGATCGGGTATCGCTAGGGGCGACATGCACCCGGCGAAGTGGGGCGCGGCCTACGGCAACAGCTGGAGGACCACCAACGACATCGCCGACACTTGGGACAGGTCACAACATCTCTCACTCACACTGCCTGCATTCTTGCGTTGCGGCGTCGCCGCCGTTGTCCCTGTTCTAGATTGTCACTGAAAGGGGATACCTGTCGTCTGTCGTTGCCGGCGTTGTTCCAGCATGATCGCCACGGCGGACCAGAACGAGGTGTGGGCGGAGTACGCGCGCCCCGGCGGCTGGAACGGTCTGTGCAGTGCATCATCACCAATATTTGCCGGATCCTAAATCGTCTTCCGAAAACGTGTTTCCATGTTCGTACTCCTCCAATATGCATGGTGGTTTGGCGTGCAGATCCGGACATGCTGGAGGTGGGCAACGGGGGCATGACCAACAGCGAGTACGTCGTGCACTTCAGCCTCTGGGCGATCTCCAAGGTGAGACTGCACGCATACATACATACCTGTAACCTGCTCTCTCTCTGCATCTTGTTGCAGGCAGTACAGACAGAGAGTTTCTTTCCTGAACTTGTCCAATGAATATGTGCATGCAGGCGCCTCTCATCATCGGCTGCGACGTGAGGCACATGTCGCAGGAGACGTACGACATCCTGGCGAACAAGGAGGTGATCGCCGTCAACCAAGGTGAGAGAGCGCGCTGACGAGCGTGACCACTCACAGTCACCTTCCCAGTTTCAGTTTACTGACGGGGAGACGATGGACGGTTTTCTGTTGTTGTGTTTGTGGCCGGCGGCATGCGTTGGCGTTGGCGTTGCCGCGTACTGCAGACCCGCTGGGCGTGCCGGGGAAGAAGGTTCGGATGGAGGGCAGCAGCGAGATCTGGGCGGCGCCGCTCTCCGAGTACCGGACGGCGGTGGTGCTCCTGAACCGGCACGCCAAGGACCAGGCCACCATCACCGCGCACTGGGACGACATCGGCCTCCCCGCCGGCACGCCCGTCGAGGCCACGGACCTCTGGCTGGTACGTGTACGTACGCGCTGCCGTCCGCGAACGACCGAGCGAGCCGTGACTGACTTGACTTGTTGTGTGTGTCGACGCGTCGCAGCACGAGACGGTGGACGCCACGTTCACGGACACGATGAGCTTCGACGTCGCGCCGCACTCGTGCAGGATGTTCGTGCTCAAGCCCAACATCCACATCCGGTGAACTAGCTACACCGCGCCGGCCGGGGCGCGCGCGTACGTACGGCTCTTCATGGCGACGACATCACCACCGGTGATACCATACCTGCAGGCGATTCACTTGCACTGCAGGCTGATTGCATACACATGGGTGGAATCAAAATCAATCACCAAGAGTGTTTTACTGTTCCTTTTGTTGTTGTGCCCGTGCACGCATTTGTGTTTTCTCTGAATGGGGAAAAAGATGCTCTCGACTCAAACTGAGATACTGGGCCCTCATGGTGGCCTGTCGGCATGTTGTAGCGAACCAATGGAGAGCAAAACGCGGCCCAGCCCAGCCCAGCCCAGCCCAACTGGAACCGAAATCCACCGCACCGGCCCAGGCAGGTTTGCCATCCAAAGTTCCAAACCGCATTGCGTGCACAGCGTCGGAATTACGTAGTACTCCCTAATAAGGTCAAGGAAACGAACCATGCTGAAGCTGAACTGTCCACTACAGATACAGTTTCACTAGTCTACACTCTACAAACGATGCCTATGCATGATAGTACAGTATGTAGTAACATCAAGGAAACAACTCTAGCCGGCTCTGCCACTAGAAAATCTAATGGCAGGAGATATAATGAATATCACTTTTTTTTGTTGGGTCTGAGATACAGAGATACAAAAGCCATCAGTCATTGCTGATCCCTCATATCATCATCATACCAGACCAAGTGCGTATTGCACTGCGTTCCGTTTGCAAATTAAACCAGACAATGGGGAGGGGGAGCACCGCATTTCTCTTTCTGTCTCTTGTGTGCCAGAGCCAACTGCCAAAGCTAACAGGGCTGTCTAGTGTTGTCTGTTGGTGCCTTCTATCATGTGTCCGGTAGCCTAAGTCAGCTGCCTACCGTGCATAAGCTGATAAGCAAGCAAAAGCATGGTATAAATTTCGAAGGAGGAGGAAGTTGCAGCATCCCACTGGAAATTTCATCTCCTTGATTTGATCACTTCAACAGTTCTGTGTAGTGGCCATGCATGTCTTCAGCAGTGGCCTAATCTTGCATTGCGTGGATAGGAATAGGATTAGCCAATCCAGTCGTCTCTGTTGTTCATCTCCTGTCACAGGCAAATTAAAAGCCCGTGTCAGCTACGTTCAACGATAGAGACTGGAGGATTTGAAGACGACCCGGTGATGTGTGTCCCCTTTGCAGCGTTGTTGTCCCAAGCGATCGACACAGCGGGATACGGATCGAAGGCGAGCGAAATGCATGGAAGCTAGCTAACGCGCAGACGATCGATGAGACCGCGAGCGCGATGGCGTCGACCGAGCGCTCTCGATCCGACACGTGGCGGCCGTGTGGTCGTTCACCGTCCGATCGCTGCCGACCACGGACCACCACATCCACATGGATGGATCATCCTCCATCTCCTGACCATGAAGCACATCAGCAGTAGTAACTACTGCTAGTAGTGTTTGAATGAGGCCTTGTTTAGTTCCCAAAAATTTTGCAAAATATAAATAGTACCATTTTCGTTTGTATTTGACAAATATTATCTAATCATGTACTAACTAGACTCAAAAGATTCGTGTCGTCAATTTCGACCAAACTGTACAGTTAGTTTTTATTTTCGTCTATATTTAATACTTCATGCATACGTCTAAAGATTTGATGTGACGGAAAATCTGAAAAATTTTGCAAAATATTTTAAGAACTAAACAAGCCCAAGAGAAAACGCTGGTCCTATTCCTACCAAACGGCGCCGCGTCGTGACTTGCCAACCACCGCGATGGTGGAAAGACAACGCAGGGAGGCAATCAGGACAAGTTGTTGTGTTGGCGCTCCTGACATTTTAAGCAAAGAGATCAAATTAGAGGTGAGATAAAGGGCAACGGATCTAGTGCAAACTCATCTCTCGTGTAAACTGTGAAAACTCTAATCTGGACCACAGGATGTTGATGCAAGGGGTACGGATAGATTGGGTAATTTTGCACTTAACCGCCCGCTCTTAATCACACTTTTACAAACCTCTCCTTCCACCTCTCTCATGTGCCCCCTTGGATCAACATCGTGCGGTCCAGATTAGAGTTTGCACAGTTTGCACGGGAGATGAGTTTGCACTAGATCCGTTGCCGAGATAAAGAATAAAAAAAAAAGGAATCCCACTGCCTGTACAGCAGGGAAGGCATACCGGCCGGCCGGAACATCACTGATCAGCGCATGCTTTCCAATACAAGCAGCAGGCTGCAGATTTCCGGACTCTGGTCTGCTTCCCCGTTGCTTTTCAAGTAAACAACCACAGACATGCGTTGCGTTGAACAGCCTTGGGCGCCACCGCATTTCCATGGCAATGGCAGACAAACGCAATGGTGGTTAGTGCCTTCAATTCTTCCATGTATCCAGTAGCCTAACCTCTAGGCGTCTTGTGCATTGTATATATAGTAGAGCAGAAGGGCCAGTTAGTGTCAAATCAAAAGGAGGCAGTTGTAGTTAGCACTGGGTTTATTGAATAAAAAACCTCCTCCTTGATCACCACTTGAGCGGTTGTAGGTGCATGCAGAGATCATATCGTCAAATCATCACGGTTGCTGGCCGAGGAAGATGATACTTATCCTTGGGTAGTTAATTACCCACACTGAACGGATATGACGGATGAATTGATTTCCTGTCAGCAGCTTAATCAATCCATAACCGATCGCTTGTCACAAGCAATGCCAGCGCTGCTGCTACTGCTACGTAGCCTAGGTAGCCTCTCTGCAGCTGAATGACAGCGACGACGCAGGGGAAGAAGACACGGCCGGCGTTGATCAATCATTTAACCCTTTTTTTTTCCGTTCCCTTGTGCTCGACAGGGACTACAGCACAGGGGGTGTGTGCAGTGCAGCTTCGAAGCCATTCCAAACAGCGTCGTCCAGAACAATCCAAAGAGCGTTTGTTCGCCGACACTACTAGCCAGCCCCGGTGTCACCGCCGATCATGCGTCACAAAAAAAAAGTCACATGGAGGTGGCGCCGCAGGTGTGTACGTGTATCCTTCGTTCCTTGGCCATGGAGCCATGGCCGGTGCGATGAAATCATGGGCTCAGCTGCTGTTACACGTACACGCACAGTCCGTCGACAGTTGTCGAGTCACTATACGCATGCAATCTGCTCGATCACTGCCTGTCTGTGACGTTTATGTGTGGAGGTAGGTCGCGCGGCGACGGTGCTGTGCTCCGACTAATTAACCATCTCTGCAGGGCTAGAAACATGGATCCGTACGTGCAATATGCGCATGATTGATGATTGGTATGGTAGGCAGGCCGCTACGAGCTGCAGTGCAGAGTGTTCGACACTGAAAATGTAAATACGGGCCACGCGGAGCAGGCGCATGGAGCCAGGGAGGCGGGCAGGCCAGGTTGGGACCAGTGCGCGCACATCAGGTCGATCGAGCACGACGTCCTACGGTTTGCCAAGTCGTTGAATATGTGTGTGTGGACAGTGCCGGCCCTGAATTTTTTGAGGCTCGGGGCGGAAAAAAAATTTGGAGCCCTTTATACATTATTAAGTTCCTAAAAATTAAAAAAAAATTAAAATTTTTCGTCACATCGAATCTTACGGCACATGCATAAAACACTAAATGTAGTCAAAAGCAAAACTAATTACACAGTTTGCCTGTAAATCGCAAAATGAATCTTTTGAGCCTAGTTAGTCCATGATTGAATAATAATTGCCAAATAAAAACGAAAGTGCTTCAGTACCTAAAACAAAAAAAAATTAGGAACTAAACAAGGCTTAAGGAAATTTTTTTGGTTTTAGCTACTGTAGCACTTTTGTTTATATTTGGCATATATTGTCCAATTATAGACTAACTAGGATCAAAAAATCCGTCTCACAAATTACAGGTAAACTGTGTAATTAATTATTTCTTTTATCTTTATTTAGTGCTCCATGCATGCGTCTAAAAATTCGATGTGATGAGAAATCTTAAAAAATTTTAGAAACTAACAAGATTGTAGTTGTGGTTATTCTGATTGGTTCCCCTCGCTAAATTTTAGTAACTTTAATAGCTAAATTTTCAAACACACTGACTAAAAAAGAGCTAAAATAGTTTAGTTACACAAGTCACCCAAGAGTAGCTAAAATAGTTTTAGCTGGCTAAAATTTAGCAGGGGAAACCAAATAGGACCTAAATATTCTACATCGTAAGCCAAAACTAAGCAGAAAAAATATTGAATAGTATTGAACAACGTTGAATATCATTGTTTAATATAATAGTTCGGAGGTGTAGAATAGTACTTGTATATACTCATAAATACTTAACTCTACATGCAAAAGCAATATTCATATGCAACAATTCATATAAATATACAAATACATTAAAGATTATTGTATGGTTTGCATATTTGGGGGTGGGGCCCTGTCTAATTGGGGGCCTAGGGCGGCCGCCCCGCTTGCCCGCCTCCAGGGCCGGGCCTGTGTGTGGATAAGGAGTACTAGCGATGAGGAGTTAGACTGATGATGTGGAGCTTGCGTCGAACAAGTCAATCGAATCGAGTCAAGTGAGGCCTTATTTAGATGTAAAAAGTTTTTTGAATTTTAACATTATAGTATTTTCGTTTTTATTTGACAAACATTGTTTAATTATAGAGTAACTAGACTTAAAAGATTCGTCTCGCGATTTACAGTTAAACTGTACAATTAGTTATTCTTTTTATCTATATTTAATACTTCATGTATGTGCTGCAAGATTCGATGTGACGGGAAATCTTATAAAATTTTGGATTTTCGGGTGTATCTAAACAAGGCCTGAGCATGGTGCATGCGTCGTCCCCAGCCGGTCCCCAGTCCGCCGCGGCGCCGGCGCGACGCGTGAACTGCGGGATCCCGGCGGGTTTGGGTGGCCGTTTCGATCGATGCGCTGCCGGCACACCACCGTATACCTAGTCGGCAGGATCGGAGCCCAAACAATACTAAATACTGATAGATTTGGTTGATAAGCTTAAACGAACAATCGATCGCCTCTCCCACGGTCCCACCTGCCTGCCACTTCTAGGTTCCGTGCGAGCAAGCAAGCAAGGCTAGCCTCCTTCCAGTCACCGGCATCAGTTTCGTCACCCGGCTGCGTTTGGCCGCCAGCTAGCGAGCTGACTCCTCTCGCGGGGGATAAAGCTAATCCCTCCCGGCCGGATTGCATTGCATACTCTACGCTGATGTGGTGCAGCTCAAATGCACACGGAACGGATGCAGTACTGTCCTGTCTAAGGAAGATTATATAGAAAATGGGTTAATGTGATCCGCTCTAGCTTGATGACAAGAAAATAAAGATAAAGATCCGCCTTCTTGGTCGAGCGTGGCCGCCACTTCGGCGTTGCTGCAATTTCCAGCAGATTTTACCATCTCTTGCGGGCGGTCGTCGTATCTGTTTGTTGGTGCTTAAAATCAGGACCGGGATTATGTGGGGAACAGATCGTGGAGCCAACGATCCTACCCTCCAATGGCTGGTGATCACGCGTTTCGCTGTCCATCCTCCTGCCAGCCGACCCATGCAGTTAGTGCAAGTGCGTTCAGAAATCGTCAAATCTACAAGATCACTCAAATTGAGCTTATGTTGATGCTTACACTGAAATGCTATGAGAAGAAAATACTGTTTGTTAAAGTAGTGTATCATAAAAGGGACATATATAGTTATCACCAAGCCTTTTGTTTTTGCATTTCTTTGAGGGAGACGATAAGCATGCATAGATATGGATCGAGTTGATCACACCACCATATATCACTATCAGGAGGAAACAATTGGCCCAGTTTTGCTATTGCCCAATGGAGTACAAATCTTTCCAGTTCCATCAGGATACAAATTAAAATTAAACCACCCAATCCGATGTTATCTTATCTGAATTTCTGCGGCTGGCGATGGGACCTCCGATCCAACGATCCACTACGCAACAAGGTCAACAATCTCTCCCAACAGAGGCCAGTGGTACGACGCTGTATTCTATCCGCGGTGTTGTTGGCCAACTCTGTTTTTTTTTTCTTTTTCTGTTTATTCGAATCTGTCCATTTCATTTCCTTTCACGTCAGGCACACCGACTCCTTCGTCCTGGGTCTAGCCACTACGACGACCATCATGCAGCAACTCGATATGGTTACTAGAATTGTTAATGGCGAAAGGATTAATTAGAGCCCAAGCGATCAGGTGACATGACGACATCGTCCACTAATGACACACGAAAACGGCGACGAGAGGAGGAAGAGGCAGAGATCATCATTTATCACTATCCAAGTCCACTCCACTAGCCGCCGCATGTGCCCAACGAAACCACCCATCATGCATTTGTCCACCGATAACGCCGAGCGCCGAGCTCCCAATTTCTCTCAGGGCCACTACACTACACTACACTACACTACACTACACTACACTACACTACACTACACCGTCTGAAAGTCTGAACGCGCTCCCAAGGATCAATTAGCAGGTCGGATCCAGATTTCATCGTTCATTCATGGCTGGAGGCCTGGAAGGAGTGGAGATAGAGTGGTCTTGTCGCTTTGGTGTGAGTCAACATCCGGTTCTACATCTACATGCCCATGTTCCGCGCCGTATATGCCCACTCGAATATGCCCACTCGAACAGCCACAATGGTTTTTGGTCCTGCTCTGCAGTCTGCACGAATCGGGGTCCTGTTCGCAACACTTTTGTCTTTATTAATAACCACTTGTATATAAGTTAGAATTTTACAGCTAGCTATGAATGTTTTTCTGTCACAACAAATCAGCAATAGTATCGATACGAGTATGAGCCGTTTTTATAGCCACCCGAGCATGTTAAGGCCTTGTTTAGTTGGCAAAATTTTGGTTTTTTTAGTTACTGTAGCACTTTCGTTTTTATTTGACAAACATTGTCCAATCACGGAGTAACTAGGCTCAAAAGATTCATCTCACAAATTTCAGGTAAACTGTGTAATTAGTTTTTATTTTTATCTTTATTTAATGCTCCATGCATGTGATCAAAGATTCGATGTGATGGAAAATCTTGAAAATTTTGACGAACTAAACAAGGCCTAAAATGAGAATAGTTAGGACGTGCTCACCACACCATTGGATCGCATCTCTGTTAACTTTTCTAGTACTCTGATTCCCGAATATCCAGCGACCTAATAAAATGTCTGTAGTAGGATATCTTAATGGACCACTTTGTCCTCTCCAAAAGATCAAGGACTTGTTTAGTTCCTGAACGAAAACATTTCGTGACACTGTAGCACTTTCGTTTGTTTGTGATAATTATTGTTCAAGTATGGACTAACTAGGTTCAAAAGATTCGTCTCGTCAATTTCGACCAAACTATGCAATTAGTTTTTATTTTCGTCTATATTTAATACTCCATGCATACGTCTAAAGATTCGATGTGACGAAAAATCTTGAAAAATTTTGTATTTTTAGGTGGAAGTAAACAAGGCCAGGGAGAAAGGCGTGCATGCATGGCGCCACAAAGCAAGGGAAAAAAAGGACAGAAATTGTTTTTTTTTAGCAAAAAGGACAGAAATTGTTGGTCCTTTTTTACTTTTATAAACAAGGACATGGAAAATCGTTGCTGCTGCTTTTGAGTGGTGAGGAATGGTGGCCTTTTCGCTGCATTCCCCGAATTAACAACAAACGCACGCACTGTCTGGCACTCGGTCACTAACCATGAGATTCGCGAGAAGGCAAATACTCCCTCCATAGTCATTGCAAGAATTTTGACAAGTCAAAGTTTTTCAAGTTTGACTAAACTTATATAGCAAAATAATAATATTTTTGGTACCAACTAAGTATCATTAGATTCTTCGTCAATTATATTTTTATAGTATACCTAGTTTATGTCATAAATCTTTACATTTCTTTCTATATTTTTGGTCAAACTTGAAAACGTTTTGACTCTTCAAGATTATTGAAATGAATTATAATTTAAAACGGAGGGAGTACATAAGAAATCGTGAACTAGCTACCCCTCTGTCAAAAAAAGTTATTCCGGCTTCCAAAAAAATAACAATTTTAAATATTGACCAGATATATTTAACAAAATATTAATGTTTATGGCACAAACTTTATTTGAAGATATAAATATCACACGCATTTTTTTTATAAATCTAGTCAAAATTAAAAAAAATTGACCAATATAATTCTAATAACAACTCTAATTTTTTGGATGGAGGGAGTGCAGCGATGCCACCTACTCACTAAACAACCATGACCATCTTTTTGTCTAACAACTTTTGGACACGCACTTGGGCCTTGTTTATTCGCGAAATGAAAATTTTTAGCTATCATATGAGATGTGTCGCAAGGATATTGGGGGTTTAGATATTAATAAAAAAATAAATCATATAGCTTGCTTGAAAAGTACGAGACAAATTTATCAAGCCTAATTAATCATTGTCGTCGTGCAGCAGATTGGGATCTCTCCTACGTCATCACCATCGCTGTTAACACCTGATCTTCGTTGCATGAAGGTAGATGGATCTTGCTCCGTCCCGTTCCGCCGTGGTGTCGGCCCGGACTGGCCACAAGACCTGACCCTACGCTCCCATGGAGGCAGCCAGATCTGGTGTGTTGCTGCTGTCAGGCGGATTGCCTATCTCTACTATGTCGATCTGTGTCGGCGCCTTTGACCCACCGGACGCCTTACGCCGTCCGATCCTATTGATTTGGCTGTCAGTGTCGTCGTCGTTAAGCAGCAGATCAGGATCTTCCCTACATCATCGCCATCGCTGGGCCGCCGCTACCGTCTATGTGTTTGCTTCGTCGTTGCATCTCCTTCGCCGTCACCCGTGCATCAACAATTGTGTTGCGCAATCCCTGTTGGGCCATCCGTTTGCACAAGATCTTTGTCCTGCAACTCCATTGACATGGCAACCCGATCACAACTACGTCGACCTCGGTCATCTTTAGCATGACTTCTTCGACTACGGTTGCGTCCTCATGCTCGGCTACCTCAACATTGGCACAATATGCTACCGTCTTGCATGAGGACTCGTCGGTTTATTCTCCAACTACAACATACACGTCGTATTGACTATTACGATTGCGGGGGGGGGGGGGGGTGGTTAGCTTTGTCAGCTTTTTCTCTCACCACCTGCAACACTCCAGCTGTGACTGTGGGAGATGTTAGAGTAAATAGCAATAATACCATATTGTGTACCCACGTGAGATGTTAATCCTATATACCTATATAATCAGTCCATAAAACCCAATACAATATGCTTAGGCTTTGTTTAGTTTCCAATTTTTTTGATTTTGAGCACTGTAGCACTTTTATTTTTATTCGATAATTATTGTCCAATCATGGACTAACTAGACTCAAAGATTCATCTCGCGGTTTACAAGCAAATTGTGTAATTAGTTTTTATTTTTAACTATATTTAATGTTTCATGCATGTACCACAAGATTCGATGTGACGGAAAATCTTGAAAAGTTTTTGGGCGAACAAAACAAAGCCTCAATATATTTTGAATATATTTTGTCAGTTATATATATTTTCCTTTCAACTAGTAGTAGCTGGTTCTAATCGCTAATTGGCGGGCTGCCGGCGACACAAGTCAAGCTGAAGAGTATTAGTACAATATAAATACTGTACTGTACTCCAGTAGTATTATACTTTTTTTTGAAACTAGTAGTATTATACTTGAGATAAAAAAGGAGCAAAATTTACTGACACGGTGGGACCCGCCGCGCGACCGTGGCAGCGGCTATATATAAAGGCCGGCCCAGTAAGCGCGTCCCCAGTCCGAGAAACAAGGCCCCCCAACCCAACCCGGCCCTCCGCGTCGCTGCTCTGCACTCTGCCGCAGAGCCAGCAGCAGAGCGGCCGCCTGCCGGCCATGGCGCGCGCCCCGAGCTGGTCGTCGCCCCTCGTCCTGGTGCTCATCATCGTGGCCACCGCCGTCGCCGCCGTGACCGCGTCGGAGGCGATCAGGGTGCCCGCCGTCGGCAACTGGACGGAGGAGCTGCGCGGGGCCGCGACGACGAGGCGAGCCCGGCAGCGGCACGGGTGGCGCTCCCGGCGCCGGACGTTCGAGAACGGCCTCGGCCGTACGCCGCAGATGGGGTACGTACATATACACTCGCCGTCGATGCTAGTAGTGTGCTAGCAACTAGTATATATAATAATATCCCCGCGGCGGCGGCGCCATTACCGCCGCCCGGCCACCTCCTCTTCTTCTTCTTCTTCTTCTTCCCCGGTAGCTTTTTCTGCCCGCGCCATCGGCATGTTGTTGCCAGTTGAGTCTGCACGACCCGCGTGGTCACCGAATGGCACCACCAACAAACAGTCCAACAACACCAAACAAGTTTTTTTTTTCTTTTTTTGGGGGGGCGGAGGCGCCGAGGGAAACTGAAACGCAATCGTGACTTTTTTTGGGCGCGGGAGGGAGGGGGAAGGGACATGTCCTTGGCTTGCGTCGGAAGCGAGACGGGCGGCCGGCGGGGTGAATCCCTTCCGTTTCCGCGCGCAGCAGCAGCTTTTTGCTCGGCGTTGTTGGTGTTGGCTTTCATCATGGCCAGCTCGAGGCTGACCCCCCCTTTTGTTCCTTGCCTTCCTGCATGGCTCAAGTAGCGCCGCCTACGCGCGCGACGCTTTTCTTCCGTGGCGTCTCGGCCGATAGATTCTTTATTTCTCCTTGCGTGAGTGGCAGGATTACTTGCCACTGCTCCTCTAGGCCTTGTTTAGTTTTTAAAAAAAAATTACAATTTTTTTTTTAAAAATTCTTCGTCACATCAAATTTTGTAACACATTTATAAAATATTAAATATAAATAAAAGAAATAACTAATTATATAATTTAACTGTAATTTATGAGATGAATCTTTTGAACATAATTAGTTTATAATTAGATAATATTTATCAATTATAAATAAAAGTGGTATGGTGTTAATTTTATAAATTTTTTTGGAAGTAAATAATCAGCTAAGCTAGCTAGGACGCGGTCGAGGGGGTGGTTGTTGCACTTAATTTTTCATTTTTTTTTGTAAAAAAGAAAATTCTCTATCCATTGCCAGCAAAGTCCGATGCATGGAATGCGCGCAAAGGAAATTTACAGGCTGTCCACATCGGTTATATTTCTCTCACTTTAAATGTCGATTACGGTTGAAAAATGAAATCCCATGGAGCTATTTATTGGGACGGTGAAAGTGAAATTTGGCAGGGTCGGGAGCACGTACGTCCACGGAAATGGCCAAAGGATCCGTCCTTTGTTTATTTTATTTTTCGCTGCTTTTGACGGCAGAGACTCTCGCTCTTTTGCTTTTTTGTTTCGCGGTTTTCCACTCTCCTGTCGCGCTTTCGTGCCTGGCTCCGTCTACTATCAACCGTACCGGCACGATTCAACTGCACAAGGCAAGTTGTCGACTCGCCGCCACTGTCCGTGTGTGAAAAAAAAAAAAATCAACACTTTTCCATTCTCGCTGCCGTGCATGACGCACGTAAGCATACCAGGCGATGATGCCATCGCGTCTGCTAGGCGTTTCAGCTACTACGTACTGTCAAGCAAAGCAACATGTGTACTCGTATGCTTGCATATATCATCACGTGTTTACCTTGCTGCTGCTGCTGCTGTCAGTTACTCGTATTAAACTTTTCGGTCAGTCCGGTGACGAAATGTGCGTGCGTGCACTGCTGTGTTTGTTTAGGTGGAATAGCTGGAACCACTTCGGCTGCGGGATCAACGAGAACCTCATCAAGCAGACAGGTACGCGTACGGCTGCTCCTCCCCCACTACTATACCCACTCCATCTCCATCTCAAGCAGCTAGCCCTTTTCTTTCTCGATCGGCCGCTTGCTTTTGCTAGGAGTAGTCTTTTGCGTGTTCGATCGCGGTCTCGCGGAGCAGAAAAAGAAAATACGAGTGAAACGCGCGGGCGTATCTGCTGCATGTTCTCGGGGCGAAAATGTATTATTATTGGCAACGCACAAGAGGTGGAGTCCGTGCCGCGCGACGCGTCTCTCCCTTTCAGCTTTTGGGTGCGATGCGGTCGAGTTCGGCACATCACATCGGTCGGTGCGTCGGTTAGGCTCTCTCTCACGTACGTAGCAAAGCATTAGCATCCTGTGTGGTTTGGGTGGCATGTTAGCGTCACCGAATTCGGCGATGCGCTTGCATGCGCACAAGAGTCAAGAGAGGGTTTCGGTGTGTCTCTGTCCGCTTTTCATTCAATCGTCCTCCTGCTTTAAAAAGGACAGGCAATGCAACCTTTTTTAGCTTGTCTGGGTTAGAACCAAATCAACCATCAGGGCAGATCCAGGCCTCGGGCTAGGGGGCTGTGTAGTCTAAATTTCCTATAAGTAGGTCTTCTGAAGCCTATAAAAATCTCCGACGTGTAGCCTAAGATAGCTCATTCTACAACCAGTCCAAGCAGCTCTTTACTAATTAGCCCCTCCTAGATGGTGATTCTAGATCCGCTTCTGTCAACCATGGTGCTGCTACCTGTGTGCAAGTTGCATCGACATCACCGATCGTGTAGTGTAGGGTAGCCAGAAACACACAACACTCCAAGGAGTGTGTCGTGTGGGAATCTTGTATCTCCTTTCCGGATTTCACACGAGGTGTAGTCGTGTGTAGGCTCCACACCTATTACAGTAGTTTTGACAAACAGGTAAAATAAAAAATGCTGGAGGCACGTGAATTCCAGGTCCGGGGGGACAATTTCAGCTCATGTACGCCTACCCATTTTTTTAACTAAAAAAACTACATTACCATCCAAAACGCGACCTGGTTAGTAGTAAAACCAGGCGATCAGAACGCGGCGGAGCACAAGGCTTGTGCAGGCAGAGATAGATGCCCACCGAGGCTTGTGCTTGTGCTCTTGTGCACTGGGGACCGGCCGACCGGCCATAGGATACCGCAACAACTAGAGTTCGCCAATCACCACCGCCGGGGCGCGACCGATGTCGGCCGGCGAAAATTATCTACTAGTACTAGTTCCTGACTTCCTGCAGAGTTGTTGGATGTTTGTTACAGCTTGCACCTTGCAAGCAGCCAATCGAAGTGCAAGCCATGGAGGGAGAGGACGAACATACCAGATCCGCTGCACCGCACATTGCCAGATTCTTCTCTCACTCTCTTTCGCGCTTCATGACATCCAAGCCTCTAGCCGATCTTTATTCTTTCGGCACCGGATCAGATCAGATCAGAGATGTTTTCGCCTTTAACTCCTGCGCAGATGGTCTGGCCCAACGACTCAGCTGAGAGCTTGATTACTGCAGAAGTTCAGAGCACAGACCAGAAATAAATAAACACACACACACACTTCAGACACCCGAGAGAAACAAAATACTAGCTAAAATTTGTGGCAGAAACATGCAGAGAACATTTCATTTTTGTATTAAAAAGGGAAGAGTTACAAAGGGATTGGCAGAGAGTGTCCTTGGGAAGGTTTCTATGTTCATTAGTCATGACGACCCATACCCATAAAGCTCATGATCCACTGACAAAAGGGCTTCACGGATTCCTCCTCCTCTTGTCCCTTGAGGCCTGAATTGAAAACTGAACGAATCATGGATCCCCACGACATGTGCTGGCGGATCTCTGAATAAATCTAGATATCGTATTTATGAATAAATCTAGACAGCGGTCTTTGTGACCGGATACATTAATCATGGTCTTTGTGGTCCAATGAATAGGATAGCAAATCAATTGACCATTGTGTCACCATGGTCTATAAATCTATGTGGTTGTTGATGGACGAAAGCATTCAGAAAAGGGACGTCTGGGCCAACAAAGAGATGGGTCAGACAAGGATTGGTGCAGCCTAACCTAACCAGTTTCTAATAGGAGAGGGGCAGATGTGGATCATGCACCTGCTCCTCTTGGACTGTCTCCATTGACCTATAACTGTGATTAGTACTGAACCACTTAGTCACCAGTTCCATGTTTATGGGTGGTTGAAGCAGGAGAAATGCCTCGTCATGACTTTGTTGTATATTAGAATAACGCAAAGAAGATGTTATGCTGTCAAACTTCTCCTATCAACAATATTCATTCATAAACTTCCATGGTTACATACATGTTTGGTTTGGAGAGATCGTGTGAGATCCTCAATTCTGCTCTAACAGTTTTTCTTTTCTTCAGCTGATGCACTGGTCAACACTGGTCTGGCGAAATTGGGCTATGAGTATGTTAATATAGGTATGGATTATGATCTAAACCTCATTTCGTTTAATATACATTAATTAGTCCTTAGCTGAAAGGTTTTCCGTATCTTCTTTCAGATGATTGCTGGGCAGAATCTGACAGGGACTACCAGGTAAGAAGATCAAATTTGCCTACAGCTGCAGCACGCGCTAACCCCTAACCACCCCAATCATTTTCAGCATTAACATCAGTTCAATCAAAGAAAAATGTGGAGAGGAACTTCTGGAAAGCACAAAAGTAAATGGAGGGGAACTCATCAATAAGTAGCTTATAGAGAACTTTAAAACTTTGTTTTTATATATACGATGATGAGGATTTAAATAGTAAATAAATACAGAACTAGTACATGGACTATTGCAGCTATAATAAGTAATTGTAGTTTTTCTACAAACTTTTGTGATCCAGTGACCAAAACATACTATACTTTTATTTTCATCTTATAGAATGACCTGACTACAATTTAGTACTGTCGGTCTGTCGCTATTGACAAAGTTGCATTTTTATTTCTCAGGGAAACTTTGTTGCACATAGACAAAACTTCCCTTCTGGCATCAAGGCACTCGCAGATTATGTGCACGCAAAAGGGCTGAAGCTTGGCATCTACAGTGATGCTGGGTATGCTATGCTGCTAGCTATCAAAAATCAGTTTTATTATGATATATAAGTGCCAGTTCATTCTGATCCTAGAGCAACTGTAATCCTCAATGCCCAAGGAAAATAATAATTTGTAACAGAAAACCTTAAACTGAACTGCTACTGTTCATTGCAGGACACGAACATGCAGCCAAAAAATGCCAGGATCACTTGATCATGAAGAGCAGGATGTGAAAACATTTTCATCTTGGGTAAAATCTCTTTCTGTTCCTTACCTGATGACTGATGCGAAATCAACACTGACAAAAGTGGTTGACATCTGATTGAGTTTCTGATGTTCTTCTAACTCTTCTTCTCTCAACTCCAGGGTATTGATTATCTGAAATATGACAACTGCAATGATGCTGGCAGGAGTGTAATGGAGAGGTAAACAAGAACGATACCTTAAAAACTACATCTTGATTGATGCATGCCAGATTGCTGAGTACTTCTTATGGCCATTGCAGATATACTAAAATGAGCAATGCTATGAAAACCTATGGAAAGAACATCTTCTTCTCGTTGTGTGAATGGTGAGTTTTCTCCTAGCAACACTTCTGTACAGAGGAAAGAAATGTTACTGATACTAATTTCTTCAACTGTGCCTCTACTACATAGGGGAAGAGAAAATCCTGCTACCTGGGCAGGCAGCATGGGAAACAGCTGGAGAACAACTGATGATATCGCTGACAACTGGGGCAGGTGCTGCTCATTTCATTTTTAGTCTCCCTTGGATAGCTACTGAAATTGACAGGACTAATCACAGTTACCGTGATATTTCAGCATGACATCTCGTGCAGACCAGAATGACAGATGGGCTTCCTATGCCGGACCTGGTGGGTGGAACGGTAAGAGTTCAGACATCAGACGATTCTGTTCGTGCCTAAACACTTCTGAAAATTTACCAATGCATAATAGATTCTCTTGTGTTTGAACATCAGATCCTGATATGCTTGAAGTGGGCAACGGTGGTATGTCTGAGGCGGAGTACCGCTCTCACTTCAGCATCTGGGCACTTGCCAAGGTACTAAGAATTTTTCTGCATGTTAACAGTGCTGTTGCAATATAAAATGTTCTGCAGTTTCATCACTGGAAACCTGTCTTGCCTTATGCAGGCTCCTCTTCTGATCGGATGCGACGTACGGTCGATGAGCCAGCAGACAAAGGACATACTCAGCAACTCAGAAGTCATCGCTGTGAACCAAGGCAAGACTTCCCTTCCACATTTTTAACTATGATGGTTTTATGGCGTTTCAGTGTGCTGATGCAACAGATTCCTGAACAGATAGTCTTGGTGTCCAAGGAAAGAAAGTGCAATCCAACAATGGCTTGGAGGTAAGCATTCCTTAACCTCAGCATTAGCACCTTCCATGAAGCAGTTTTTTCCACAGCAAAACCATGAAACGGCTTAGTATGGTTCTGATTTCTGAAGCTGAGAGTCCTGTGTTCTTTTGTAGGTTTGGGCTGGGCCACTCAGCAACAACAGGAAGGCCGTGGTGCTCTGGAACCGGCAGGGCTACCAGGCAACCATCACCGCACAATGGTCGAGCATCGGGCTTGCTTCATCCACTGCTGTCACTGCTCGTGATCTATGGGCGGTACGCTTGCCTTCTTTCTTTCTTCAGATTGCATACTCCATATCGTAATCATGTACTCCCTCGGTTCCAAATTATAAGTCATTTCAAGAATTTTGAAGAGTCAAAGCATTTTTAAGTTTCACCAAAAATATAGAGAGAAATATAAAGATTTATGTCATAAAATAGGTATACTATGAAAATATAACTAACAAAGAATCTAATGATACTTGGTTGGTACCAAAAATGTTATTATTCTGTTATATAAATTTGGTCAAACTTGAAAAACTTTGACTCTCCAAGATTCTTGGAATGACTTATAATTTGGGACGGAGGGAGTAATGAAGGTTGCTGCTCAGAACCTTGGACTGAGATTTCATATTCCATTTTGTTGTGCAGCACTCATCATTCTCGGCTCAGGGCCAATTATCAGCTTCAGTGGCACCTCATGACTGCAAGATGTATGTCCTGACACCAAATTAACTTATAGAAGACATGAGCGGAGTCCATAGTGTGGGATGCAACCATTCGATCAAGATTCAGGAAAATGAGTATGCAGGCAAGGATTCTAAGATAAGGAAACGAAATATCATTGTTGTGGTGGGGGGAATAATTTATAATCTGTAAGTGTATCTAAGGAGCCGTCAAATGTCGGTGCCTGTATTCTGAGTGTTTGCAACAAAAGTTGCAGCAATAAAATTGGCTTGCCCACCACTCTCTTTACGAGCATGTTAACGGATTTCAGAGAGCGGGAGAAATATACCCATCATAGTTCCATTTCGTTGAATATGGAATGCCAACACGATTTCAATGATTCTTCTCCCACTCAATAAGCACCACAGGCATCGCTCATTGTCACCTGAAATTCTGAATTCAGGGGAGGATTTTCGTACGCTATAAAACTGTAACGGCAGGTTCCACGCAGAACAGAAACAAACGATGCATATACCAAAAACTGAAGCCGGACGAGCAGCGCCGCAGCCGCAGGATACTTGATCTGGACGTTGCTGGTGGTGGGAGAGCGGGCGGCGCCGAGCAGCTTCCCTGGCGGCTGGCCGCGAACCTCTCCCAAACCCTGGCCGCGCGAGTGTCACTGTGTCAGGCCTTGACAATGACTTGGTAGTTCCTGAACCATTTTATAAAATAGTGAAAATTATTCATCACACTGAATCTTGCGACACATACATAGAGTATTAAATATAGATAAAAAATAACTAATTTTACAGTTCACCTATAATTTACGAGATGATTTTTTTAAGTCTAATTAATTTATAGTTAGACAATAATTATCAAATACAAACGAAAGTGATACGATAACACTTTGCAAAAATTTTCACCAACTAAAGCCTTGTTTAGTTCACCCAAAAAACCAAAAAGTTTTTAAGATTCTCCGTCACATCAAATCTTGCGGCACATGAAGCATTAAATATAGACGAAAACAAAAACTAATTACACAGTTTGCCTGTAAATTACGAGACGAATCTTTTTGACCCTAGTTAATCTATGATTAGATAATATTTGCCACAAACAAATAAAAATGCTACAGTGTTCGAAAACTTTTCATTTCACGAACTAAACAAGGCCTAAATAAGACCTTGTTTCAAACAGATTACATAAACCAAATCAGCCAACCTCTCTAACCGGTTTTGGCCCAGTAAGATAACAAACCGGTTTCCTTCCAAACCGAATCAGCGCAGTAAGATAACAAACTGGTTTTGGCCCAAACCATGGCCTGGTTTAAGTTTGGGAAAAAGTCTACTTTAGGTCCCTCAACTTTCGCGAAAGTCTGATTTTCATCCCTAAACTCTAAAACCGGACAAAATACATCCCTCAACTTTTAAAATCATGCACATTACATCCTTGACCTTGTTTTGAAAGCGGTTTTACCTTTTTCTTTTTATTTATTTTGGCTGAATTTTTTGAAAAATCACAGTAAATTACATAAAAATCATAAAATAGAAAACTCAATTTTGTTGGACTTTAGATCAGTAGATCTACACATTGAATATATAATATAGTATGTTCTAGTACAATTTTTTTGATGCATCTTTAGATCTATGTTTTTTTGTAATTAATTAGACTAATTATAGATACACTTTCTATGGTCTAATTGTGATGAAATTTATATGGTGAGCTAATTATTCTATGTTTGAGTTATAGTAAAAATTTTATACTCATTGAATCACGTATTACTTAGTTATAGATTTATTTAGGTTTATGCTTGTTAAATTATAATAAATCTATAACTAAGTTATACATGATCTAATGAGTATGAAATTTTTACCATAGTTTAAACATATAATAATTAGTCTAACATAAAAAAAATTCACCACAATTGCACCATACAAACTATAGCTATGAATTATTCTAATTAGTTATAGAAAAACACAAATCTAAAGCTATAATAAAAATTTTGTACTAAAGCATACTATATTATATGTTCACTATGTAGATCTACTTATCTGGAGTCCAACACAATCAGAATTACTATTTTATGAATTTTATGTGATTTACTCTAATTTTACAAAATATTCAGCCAAAATAAATAAAAATAAAAAAGACAAAATTGTCTTCAAAACCGCTCATAACCATATCAGGGACGTAATATGCATGGTTTCAAAAATTGAGGGATGTATTTTACCCGATTTTAAAGTTCAGGATGAAAAAGAGACTTTCCTAAAAGTTGAGCCCCGTAGACTTCTTCGTTAAGTTTGCTCTGGACTATTATACGCCGACACACAGCCGTTTCCCGTTTCTTCTTCCAAGCATGCCGTCGCTGCCGACCTAGGTACGCCGGGTGCCGACTGCCCAGGTCTTCTTGGGGCCTTCACCGGGGACGGCCACCACCAGGTATGCCCACGCCTTGGTCTTCTATTCCTGCTGTGCGAAACCGAGCACCCAAACCCTAACTTACTATTTGCAATCGGATCTGATTAGTTAAAGTGTATATGCATGTGTTATGCGGTTATGCGAGTACTCTCCAAAAAATTTCGGGTGTACATGTGTGCACCCATGTCCTTTTACTGGGTCCGTACCTGGTTGATGTCGTACCACATTGAGATAATATAACGACATCCGTTGATTGAAAATCATGTTTTTCCAATTTTTCTGTACACCAGAAAATGGCAACAGTATTTTTGAACTCATATTAGCATTTTTCTTCTTTGCGTAGCTCAGAATCTGATGTGAAATCAATGCCAATATTTACACGAAAAATTGAACAAATTTCATCCCGAATAGCTTTACAACTGATGCCGTTTCATCAGTACAAAAAACACAAAACTCAGAAATTTCAGAGTTAAAATATATAAGTTAAAACACCTGTTTAGTCGGCAATTTATGATGGGAAAGCAACCATAGTCCATAAAGTTTCAGATTTTCAGATTCATGGTGCAAACTATTATTAGGTATTTTAAACTTATCCATTTATGGGATGGGATTAACAGGTATATATAGTACAAAAGATTGGTCACTATTTCTTTTTTTTGTCTCTATGCTAACTTGCAGCAGAATGTATATGTAGCATATGCTTCAAGCGAACAAGGACAAAATGAGTTCATCTGAGGATGACTTCACCGCACTGTCTGAGGGTTCATCTGAGGATGACTTCACCGCTCTGTCTGAGGGTTCATCTGAGGATAACTTAACCTCACTGTCTGAGCATTCATCTGAGGATGACTTCACCCGACTGTCTGAGTTGACCGTCGGAAAGAACAAATGTAGAGTCCGGGTGCGCGTCTCACGGCTGTGGGAATCCTTCAATCCGAAAAATGACATATCATTTGGCCTTGACTGTCTTCTGATTGATGATGAGGTGATGCATTCCCTACCAAGTTAAAAAACCAAATGGCTGATCACATTGCTTGCTACTAATGTTAATTACCATCCTTTGAGTTTTCAATACACTGATTTTTCCACTTGTTTTTCACTTGTAGGGTGAAACTATGCAGGCACGTGTACTTCCTGACGATATAGACCAGTTTGAAGAGCAGCTAACTGAAGGGAAGGTCTATGCCCTGTCGGATTTTACAGTTGGTGATACTAGGGAAAGCTACATGACCTGTAGCAATGAGTTCACTATATACTTTGGAAGGCAGACAGTGGTCAATGAGATAGAAGGAGATATTGATTCGATACCCCTCCACAGCTTTGAGTTCATTGATTTTAAGAATCTCCGTTCTAGGTGCGACGACAATAGCGTATTGACAGGTAGATTCTTTTGGAACTGCAAATTTGATCAGAGTTAGACCTGCCGCATTTCTATCTCTTTTCCCCCTCTTACATACATGGATATAAATTACGCAGATGTCTTGGGCCACATAGTATATGTTGGGGATCTGCAGGAGGTTGAGAAAAAATCCCGCACTATAGAAATTTGCAACGTAACAATTCAGAATTTGAGGTAATTGAATACAGACTATACAGTTCTCCTTTTCGGATGATTGATGTCCCTTGATAGCTCCTCACTGCTGGAGTTACTGTTTACAGTGGAAGGAAACTGGGTGTCACATTATATGGAGATATTGCTTGCGGTTTTGCTGAAGATATGCTCAAGAAAGGCCAAAAAGGCTCAGTTGTTGCTGTCTTTGCAGGGATGCGTGTTGAAAGCTCACATTCAGGTTAATCTCTATCATGTATACTGTCAAATTATATTTCTTTGTTTTATTGTAAAACGTTAATCTCTATCATTTGATGCAACCATAGTGTGTACTGAGATATTCTGGTGCCATTTGTTCTGAAATCATGATCTTTTGCGTTATAGTTTGCTCTACAACATGTTCAAAGTACTATCTAGATTTGGAAATACCAGAGGTTCAAGAATTCTGTGCGAAGTGAGTGGACTTCATAAGTTCATACCTACATTTATGATTGATCTATGATGTATTAGTACATGGCTAACTGTTCGTGTTCATGCAGTCTGCACATTCAGCTAGAAAACCCTATTCCAGAAAAAAGTGAAGCTCAGAAGTTAGCTGAGAGTTGGCGAACAATTGAACAGATAAAACGCTTGGATCCAAAGGATTATGACGAGGTTAATTAAGAGGCTGCTCTTATCATGATGTGCAAAGCTTATCTGTTTTACTCACATACCTGTCTTCACTTGTAGGATACCACGTTTCTGTGCAGAGTCTCTCTGATAGATATAGATTGCACCAGTGGTTGGTGTTATCTTGGATGCGATACCTGCCAAAAGTCAATGGGCAGGGCCCCAAGAAAGTACAGGTGCAGCCGTTGTGGCCCGATTAAGAGGCCAATTAACTGGTATGCTGCCATTTGTTGCTCAATTGATCATCAATTTGTACTTGTTGCTCAATTTGTAAGTCGCTAATTACCACACTGCTGTTCTGGGCATGCAAGGTACAAGCTGAAGACGACGGTGAAAGATGCCACAGGCACAATGACCTTGATGATCTTCTGTGAGGTGGCAGAGGAGCTGGTTGGTGTCTCTGCAGAGGAGCTCGTTGATGAGATCGAGGATGACGAGGAGTGGTACACCCTGCCAGAAGAAATCGAGGATCTTCTTGGATCGACCCGCACCTTCCAAGTATTCGACAAGCACCTAAGCGGGAGCTTCTCTGTATATGCAATCATGGACGATGATATCGTCCCAGTCCCTGCTGCAACCACTAGTCAATGCAAGGAGGAGAGTGTACCTGAGGGCAGTGTTAACGCTGCATTCCCTTCTCCAGCCACTACTCTATGCAAGGTGGAGCCTGTCCTTGAAGACAGTGTTGGCATGGCAGCCCCTGCTCCAACCATGACTCCATGCAAGGAGGAGCCTTTTAGCATGGTAGTCCCTGCTCCAACCACGAAACATGAATGCAAGGAGGAGCCATTCGTTGAACAGTGTTAACATTGCAGTCCCTCTGCCAACAACTACTCAATGCAAGGAGGAGGAGCCTGTCCCTGAGGGCAGCGCTGTCACGGGAGAAGCAAGGTTGAAGTCCACTCGTCTCCAGAAGCCTAACAAGCGTCTGCGAGGGGATGACTGGATCAACTAACTCGTCGGGCCACATTCACATTCAGAGTTCAGACACTGTGACTCATTTAGCGTACTTTAGGTTAATGCATCCTCTAGGATGGGTCATGTTCTCTTCTAGTACCTGGGAACAATTGTATCTACTGCTATGTCCTGTGACTCGATCGGGTGTCAGTGCTAGGTAACAGACCTTAACTTGTTTAAGAACTCTGTTTATCGATCTGGTGTCAGTGCTAGGTAACAGATCTGGTTCTCGTTGAGTAGCGTGCTTTCTTAGTGCCTGTGCGACACGGTGCTCATGGTTTAAATCCGGAAATATTATTATACAGTAGCAGTCTAGCAGAGTGTTTTTGCTTGTGGACATGTTACTGCTACTAAGGCCTTGTTCAGTTCGCAAAAATTTTCAAGATTCCCCGTCACATCGAATCTTTAGTCGTATGCATGGAGCATTAAATATAGACGAAAATAAAAGCTAATTGACAGTTTACATGTAATTTGTGAGATGAATTTTTTGAGCCTACTTACTCCGTGATTGGACAATATTTGTCAAATAAAAACGAAAGTGCTACGGTTGCCAAAAACCAAAAAATTTACAAACTAAACAAGGCCTAAGTAGTCCACCCCCAAATTACTGAGTGTGGACTAATTCGACCCACTGAACTATAAAACCGGATTTTCTACCTCTGAACTTTTCAAAACCGGTCAATGAACCCCCCCTAAGCAGTTTTGGATGGTGGTTTTGCTACAAAGACTGTGGTTTTGTTCTTTTCTTTTTTATTATTTTCACTGAATTTTTAAAAAATTAAAGTAAATCACAAAAAAAATATAAAATAGACAATCCAATTTCGTTAGACTCTAAATGAGTAGATCTACACAATGAACATATAATATAGTATGATTTAGTATAAAAGTTTTGTTGTAGCTTTTGATCGATGCTTTTCTATAATTAATTAAAATAATTCATAGATTTAAAGCTACAGAAAAAACTTGGTACTAAAATATACCATTTTATATGTTCATTGTGTAGAGCTACTCATGTAGAGTCCAACAAATTTAGATTTTCTATTTTATGATTTTTATATAATGTACTATATTTTTTCAAAGATTCAGCGAAAATAAGTTAAAAAAGACAAAACCACCGTCTAGCAAAACTACTGTCCAAAACCGCTTGGGGGTGTTATTTGACTGTTTTTGAAAAATTAAAGAGGTAAAAAAAATTCGATTTTATAGTTTTGGGTGGTGAAGTAGTCCACCCTCAATAGTTGGGGGAGTTACGTAGACTTTTTCCAAAAAGATGGGATAATGGACCATTTAATCTCCTAGAGATTAATCTATCTCTAGATAATTTTTGTGCTAGAAATATGTTTATTCAGGAACAGTGGAAGTATTAAGTGATTTTTGATCATTTGATTTACAGTGAATTATACAAATTGTGGAGAAAAATTCTTACATGTTTGTCATGTGAGAAGTAACCTTGTATATTTTCCTATACGATCCTTTTACCATTAAGGCTGTAATAATTATATCTGATATTAGTATAAATACAATATAACATACGTGATTCAACCAAATATTGGTTAACACATGTGCCTGGCTATTCGCTCTACCACTGTACCTAACTGCCTATTCATTGAGACATGCAAGACAATTAATGCTAATATTAATCAGATGTAGTAGTACCTAAAAATAGATATTATTCTTGAATAAAATGAGAGGAGGGGAGCGATTAGTTTTTTTCTCATGCTGTTTCAATAAAATTGCTGCAGCAGAGGATACACTCCTTATATTCCTTCATCGCCCCTGGATAGGAGTAGGAGTTCATCTGAGGTAATAGAGTTTTTTTTTTCTTCAATCTTATTTGTGCATTTGAAATATCGAGTTGCCAGATTCCCCCTCCTCTAGTGCAATGGGGATTCATCGATCTCCATCCGAGGACTCCAACCCCATGCTGTTATTATTGTCATGATGCCGTCTTATCTTTTTGTGGAGTTTGGAACCAGAGCAAATGATTGAAAATTGTTTTCTACAATAGAACATTTTTTTTATGGATTAAACGTGTTTTTACATGCTCCATATAGTATCCCCCTACCTTCCTTTTCATTATGGAACTCACAAGCGAACTTCGGCTTAACAAACATGGTTGCACGTTGATCTACAGTTTATTGTATGGTATCTAGATGAGTTGCCGCTTGAAGATTTATGCAATGACCATGTCAATTTTTTGAATATATATATTAAATCGGACCCGTACCATGGTACACATGTGTAACTTGTCCCATGTTAGATTTGGATTTTGTTGGCTCTAGATTGAAAACATGGTGTTGTATTGTATTTGGGTTAGAAACGTGTGGACAAGAGGAGTGAGATGCGGACGGTGGTGGAGAGCGAGGTGCGTTGAGATGTGTTGAAGGACACAAACTTAGGAGAAACTTTCGCACTTTAATATTAGGTATGTGTGTGTGTGTGTGTGTATATATATATATATATATATATATATATATATATATATATATATTAGATATAGATGATGCACATATATATGAGAGCCATTCCCTTTGTTCTTATTATTTATATAAATATTCAAGTATTTGTTACATTCCATATTGATCCTTCCTCATACCTCAGGTACACTTCAGTCAATTCAGGGGATCCAATATGAGGAGTAGCGATGAAGGCCTTGTGCATGCGATGCCCATCTTGCTAATTGTGATTTTCGGACGACTGACATTGCCTGGTAAGTATACTTGACCTTCTTGTGTTAAACCCTTATATTTATATAAAATTCATGATGGATATATATTGGATATTATCTACTAATAATAAAAATAATTTTTCAAATAGGTTGTCCTGAGCTACTCAAGGCAGGAGACGCAACGAGTTACAAAAATAGTCTTATATCTATGGACACAAGCTCAAGTGCAGTTATAGTCCAAAACACATCGGTAGGAGAGAAAAAGTTGACTATAGAATTTTGTGTGAGGTATGACTGCGATGAGGATCATCACCCCTGCTACTGTTGTGATAACGGGGACCAAAAGTGTCACAGCACAAGGAAGGAGTGTCAAGCCAATTGCCCCGCGTGCAACCCTCATTGCCCCCCACAACAATTGAATCAAACAATGATGATAGGGAGGTCTTCGCGCACATTAACGAATTCTACTTTAGTTAGAGGTGCATGATGATCTTACAACTTTTAGTACTGAATAACAATGTAAGATGCACAATATATGTGTTAGCATCCAGTTTTCCAAAGAAGAATAAACACTTGTTATATGTGTATCCAGGATATCCATAAGACACACGTAGTGACAAATATGAAAAACTAGGTGAATTCCCCGCGCGTTGCTGCGGAAATTTTTTAAAAGTAAATCATTATATACATAACATTACTATATGGTATTCAGTCTATTATGTATGTATATATAGAAATTCGACTTGCATGTATTTTATTGTAATTAATATGGGATGATATGGACTTAGTGGAGAATGATATAGACATCTTGTATGAAGAGATAGAATATTTAGTGGGTCACTTAGTGAAGAATGATGTTGACACCTTGCATGAAGAGAGAATTCATCTAGTATGGTTTAGCTTTATAAGAGTTATATCATAAACACTGCTCATGCATTAAATAGCGTAAATATATTTATATTAACACTTACGTCTTTAAAAGAACACAACAAAAACAATTACTAATCTTCTCTTGGACCTCCATTCTCCACAGACATTGCTTGCGTCATCCACATCCTCTCCACGCCGTAACTGAAAAACTGTCATGGCCTCTCTTTTTTTCCCCTTCCTGCTCCTTTTCCATCTTGTGCACATAGCAAATGTTTGCCCTTAATACTAACACCATTGAGAATGTTTGGTTATGCAAGCGTGGTAATATTTTTTATTCGTTTATTAAACATATATACATAATGTTGGCACCAAAACCACCTGAATTTCTGTGAGCTACAACATCTACAAGGGAATAATCTAGATGTCACCTAATGTAGTTTGGATTTGCCTAACCTGTTAGGGAGCATTAGTAAAGAAGTAGCTGCTGGTCACAGAGATTTCAGATTTAGATGCTGCTCTCTTCGATGTGCTAATATGTACACATGTCATATAGGCAGGAAATATCTGTTTGGCTGATAAATTATTATAGTGTTTTGCAATAGAAAGGACATCAGCTGTGATGCAACATTGCTTAGAATATCAGCCAAACAGTCTGAAAGTTCTTAAAAGTTACCCTCTCGATCTAAGAATAACTAGTCATCTCGATTTTTTTAAAAACAAAGGCTTTAAAGTTTGATAAATTATATAAAAAACTTATATTTATAATACAAAGTAAATAGTATCAGCAAATTCATCATGACATACTTTTTGTTAATAAACTTATTTTAAAATATAAATTTATTATGATTATTTCTATACATAAATAAAGTTAACTAAATTGAGAAAAATAAATAATTCCTTAAGAATCGACATGTGCAATATTGCTATACAGAGGAAGCGGACACACGCGAGCAGAGTTTCTCAGGATTGCGGGCAGACGGCGGACCGAAGGAAAAAAAATGTGACACGTGGCCCTGTCTCCACCTCGCCCCGCTCAGGAAAAGCTCGCGGCCTCCCGCGTCCGGACCCGCACTCGAGGCCTCCCGCGCGGTCCCGCCTCCGGCAACGATGCTCGCCGCCGCGCGCCCCGCGTCCGCCCACCTCCTCCTACTCGTCCCACTCCCTTCTCCTCCCCGCCTTTCGCGTCCCGCCCCCACCCGCAGGCTCTACGCCCTCGCCCCTGCCCGCCGCCCTGCGGCCGTGCGCGCGCGCCGCGAATCCTCTCCTCCCGCCGCGCCCGCCCCGGCCGACTCGCTCGACTGCGTCGGCACTGGCTCGGATGTCGAGTGCTTAATCGACGCCGGCGCCAAAGACGCCGCTAGTCCCCTCCTCCCCGCGCGCTCCCCAGCCGCCCCAGGCGCGTCCAAGGACGATGGGAAGAAGAGCGAGGGCGACGCGGCGGCGGTCTCGGCTTCCCTCCTCTGGGAGTGGGCATCCCTGGTGTCGCCCTTCTTCTTCTGGGGCACGGCTATGGTCGCCATGAAGGGGGTCATCCCCCGCACGGGCCCCTTCTTCGTCGCCGCGCTGCGCCTGCTCCCGGCGGGCGCGCTGCTCGTCGCCTTCGCCGCCGCGCGCGGCAGGAAGCAGCCCGCCGGCTGGGAGGCCTGGCTCGCCATCGCCGCGTTCGGACTCATCGACGCCGCCTGCTTCCAGGTGCATACTCGTGGCCATGTTGACAGCTCGAGGAGTGAGCTTTTAGCGTCTGTGCCTCGAGTGTGTCTGTGATTCTCGGAATCAAAAGCGCGGTGTTTGATCTTGCTGTTGATTTTGCAGGGCTTTCTCGCGGAGGGATTGCAGAAGACGTCGGCTGGGCTCGGGAGTGTAAGGCGAAATCCAAACTCCCGCGCTGTTCTTTAGCTCATCATCAGCAGGCAAGCATTTGCCTTGTCGTCTTGGCCCGGTGAGCTGGTAGCACTTACGAAGCTCAATTCTCCATTCCAGGTCATCATTGACTCGCAGCCATTGACGGTTGCTATCCTTGCGTCACTGCTCTTTGGAGAGTCGATTGGCGCCGTAGGAGTTGGAGGGCTCGTGCTGGGTGTCGTGGGGCTCTTGCTTCTAGAGGTTTGCCTTCTGCTGATGCTGAGTTCAAACTTTTCATATGCAGTAGCGGTAGACATGTTAGCAATTTTGAGACTGAATATTGATTATAGTGACAAAAGTTTAATTGTTCATACTATATTTTCTCCATCTTCAAGTGCATATTTTCAACATTTGAAGACAAAAATTCATGCATATATATATGCTCTTTATTTTGCAATATTTTGGACCACACCTTAACTGATTTGGTGTTTAAAACAATTGTCTTCTGCAAACGTTCTACATTCTTCTCCACTGTTTCTATGTCAGTATATATATTTACATCACATATCATCTGTAAAATGTTCAAAATGTTTTAGGGTCATTTTCAACTCTATGGAATTCAGATCATGAATTCCAAGTAAAGCCCCTTTTTACAAATAATTTGCTTGTATTTATGGATTATGCCTTGCACTATACTCAATCCATCCCAAATTATAAGATGTTTGACTTTTTTTAACACCAAATTTGACCACTCGTCTTATTTAAAAATTTGTGCAAAATATCTTTTTTTTGTCGTGGCTTGATTTATTAATAAAAGTGCTTCAAGAATGACTTAAATTTGACTATGTTTGCATAAATTTTTTGAATAAGACAAGTGGTCAAACTTAGGGTAAAAAAAGTCAAACGTCTTATAATTTGGGATGGAGCTGATTTTTTGTCTCCCGTTTCATTGATTTTTTTTTTTTAAATTTCACTAGGTTCCAGCACTGTCAATTGAAGGAAATGACACAACAATCTGGGGAAGTGGGGAATGGTTGATGTTCCTCTCAGCTCAAAGCATGGCAGTTGGAACTATCATGGTCCGCTGGGTGTCAAAGTACTCGGATCCAATTATGGCAACAGGATGGGTATATTATCCACAGCTGAACAATCAGTCCATGTTATGTCTTAGTTTGTGTCACACGCGCCAAAGCTCTGCCATGCTATTGGTTATGTTGCTTCAAGTTAGCCTTTTTGTAGTCTATTTTTGGCAAATGATTTTGCATGTTTCCTGAAATTGTTAATTTAGTTAGTTCATTCTACAGAATGCAATGTATATAGCATTTGTTGCTATTATAATTGCAAAGCTTATTGCATACTCATGTAGTTCCAATAATATGACCCATGTAATTGAAGGCAGATGCATAGATTGCAAAACAGAATTGCATTTTTTATTTGTTGATATTCTTAAAGCTACCTAGGCCTCCCAATTTGTTTAATGATCCATGTTCTGTCAGAATGAAGATGTTACCTTTAATGCATGTTGTTGAAATTTTCTCCCTTTTATGGAATGATTTTAATGGTCCTCACAATTAGTATCAAATCTGCCATTGCCTCGTTATTAAATACTAACATCAACATTATGACAGCACATGATTATAGGTGGGCTTCCTCTGCTTGTTATATCTGTTCTTAATCATGATCCTGCTCTGAGTGGCCATATTCAAGATCTTACATTGAGCGACATATTAGCACTTGGCTATACATCTATATTTGGCAGTGCTGTCAGCTACGGTGTATATTTCTACAATGCTACTAGGGGTATGATTGTTTCATACTAGTCCAATGCTATTTTCATGATTCACTCTGAAAGGTATCCCACATAACTAGTTCTTTGTCATTTTTTCAGGTAGCTTAACCACACTTAGTTCTCTCACTTTCTTGACCCCCATGTTTGCATCCGTTTTCGGGTAAGATCCTTATGAGGATGTTGTGCTACCTGATTTTCAGTTTTCACACAATGTTATCTTGACTCCTTGCTGTTCAGGTACCTCTACCTGGGTGAGACCTTCTCACCAGTACAGCTTGGTGGTGCGCTTCTCACACTGGTTGCCATCTACATGGTCAACTACAAAAGCATTATAGGTGAGAAATAAGAGGCTATCACATACCTGTGTGGTTTCTATCCCATAAGGGTGGTTGGGTGCTGCATGCAGCACCTATTCCCACTTATTGGGTTCAGGAATCTGAAGATTAAGGACAATCGGAAGACTCGGGCAAATTATCGGATTGGAGAGAGATGTGCTCTGTTTCAGGTCTACAATGAAAATGCAGTATAAAGTGACACAAAACCAAACAGGTTCCATCAGTTCCTTCGACATTACTATTAGATTTCCTGGTTATGTCATCGCATGCTTCTAGGTTAGCCAGCAGCCTTTTTCTCTGTTATGTGGAGCTGAGAAAAAAATTATAATTTATAGGATGCTTCCACATTGTAGTTGATATGCATTATCAGATAGGGAGCATTGTGCAGTGATCAGAGCATGGAAATAGTTGGAAGGAAGGCTCATTTGTATATATGAATTCGCTCCATTTTCAAATATATGCTAGAATTTTTGTGTGTCATGCCACATCCTATCAGGTAGACAGTGGAGAATTTCTTAAGCAAGTGGTGTCACACAGTATTGAAGTGATACTAAGTAGCAAGTGTCATCATTACTAAAGTGAAATAAGAACTTTGTGATTGCATAAATAAGTACAGTGTAATCAATCAAATCTTAGTAACATTTCATGGGTCATCAATATCTGCAATTTAGAAAGTTCAATGCAAAACCCATTGAAATCCACCATTGTTCAATCCACTAATATTTGCAATTACCTTCTTGGAGCATCACCATTTCATTCCATCGGTTCGCTGTCATCTTCCAAGCTCTTGGTCAGAGTTTGCATTTGTGTACTCTTGATAGAAACCCCTGCATTGACTTCCATTAATAGAGGCAATTTAACTTGAGAAGAGTTTAACATCTCAGGGGCCAATTTTTTGTTTGGTCTTAACTATGTGAAAGATATCCCACATAACAAGTTCTTTGCATTTTTCATGATTCACTCTAAAAGGTATCCACCATTACTAGTTCTTTGTTAATTTTTTTTTTGGTAGCTTAACCACACTTAGTTCTCTCACTTTCTTGACCCCCATATTTGCATCCATTTTCATGTAAGATCCTTTGGAGCATGTTGTGCTACCTGAATTTCAGTTTTCAGCTTTCCCACAATGTTATCTTGTCCTTGGCACCTCTGTGAGACATGAGATGCCGCCTATATGTGCGGGGCAATAGGAATTCCTGAATTTTATAGAACTTGCAGTGGATTACAGGACTGGAGGAGTGGTCTAGACCACCAGAGATCTGACTAGCTAACGGGAAAACATAAATGGAGAGGGATTACATCTATTTAATTAATTTTACTTTGTTACCAAGGGTTGTTGGATATGCAGTAAATTCATTCCTCCCAAAATCTACAACCACAAACATAAGAACAAGTAGATGGGGGCCAATCATACAAAAGTCAACGTACACAACAAGAACAAGCAAAGAAGACATGTGTTTTGTTTATCGAAGATCAGATTCACCCTCCATAGATCACACTCTTTATTGAGGAGCTCCCAACGGAGCCGTGTCTCTTCCAACCACTTACCCTCGCCAAAGAACCCATAAAGATCGACCTTGGCCTTTCACTACCTTGATTTGTTCCATGTGGAGGCAAAAACAAAAGCTTCACCTCCAGGGAAAACGTTTAAGAGCATTTCCAGCAGTCTTCCTTTTTTAACCTCCAATGAGAAAAAAAAACTATTATTTTAGAGGTCTTGTAGCTCCAGCAGTTTCCCAAACCTAACCCCAATGAAAAAAAAAAATTTCTCAGTCCCTCAAATCATATCCTTCCATCCCTCAAATAAAGGGGAGATTTCTTCTCCCCCAATTCACTATTTTTATCATTATGGATTGAATTTTCTCATTCTGCTAGAAAGAAGACTTTTAGAATTTCAAAACATGTTTTGTATCTCCCCAATAACAAGTTTTTGGGGTTGGAGTTTTCTCCTGAGAGCATCTCCAAGGGACTTTGCAAATGAATTTTGCATTTGGTGTTGTTTGCAAAGTCTCAAACTCATTTGCAAAGTCTAAAAATAGTCAAACTTCAAGGGACTTTGCATTTAGATTTGGCAAACCCAAAGTATGGACTCCACCTTCGATTTTTTTTTCACCGATCGCGCCCGCGCGTTTTTTTCCCTTCGCGCCATTTTGACGTACGTCGTGCGTGCCAGTCGCCGCCCAGGCCAGGTCCGCGCCAGTTGCCGCCCAGCCCAGGTCTTCGCGCCAGTCGCCGCCCAGCCCAGGCCACATTCGTCGTTCGTCACCGTCGTCGTTGGCGTCAGTTTGGCTCCATCCACCTACGGCAGCTGGAGGGACGGCGGGCACGCACGGCAGCTGGAGGGCGGGCGCGCGCGGCAGGGAGGGCGGACGGGCGTAGAGAAAATCGCGCAGGGTGGGGGGCGGGGGGACAGAGTCCGACGTGGAAGGCCAAAATTGTAGATGCAAAGTGGTGGGAAGGTTTGCATATATGCAAAGCCTCAACCTCTATTTGCAAAGTTAACCAAATTGCAAACCTTATTTGCAAAACCATAGGAGAGGTATTTTCTACTCTTTTTTGCAAATAGAGCAATGCAAAGTTTGTTTGCAAAGCCCTTGGAGATGCTCTGATGATGCCCTAACTAGGACGGGGTGTCCCAAATCTCAATCTGCCCATTTCGGAGGCCTAACCGTACGAAGGTACCTTATCTACTTGACCGGGCAAGATAATGTGGTAAACGGTAGGATGCGGCCTGATTTGATAGCCCTTCTATTTTTTCAAGCCGAATAAGGGCCCTGATGGACCTATGTTTTAAGGTTCACCTCTCAAAAATGAGTTTGAGGATCCAAGGGCATACGTTAGATTAACTTTCACGAATGTCTGTTCAGAGACATCTAATAAAATTGGAATGTTAACAAGATTAGTATGGCCCTTGTTCAAGGATGACATGAAAAGTTGAGAAATGGTCCATATTTTTTTGGTTTCAAACTTATCATTTTTTTTTGTTGATTTGAATTCACAGTAAGCCCTTACAGTATGCTGAGTCGCACTGAAACGATTATGGCCTCGTGCTCTCGTGTCTATGTCGATTAAACTGCATTATCAAAACTCATTTGGACGTATAAAGGTACTACTTCTATTTGGTAATTGTAATTTTCTGCAGAACTTCGCAAAGATCACAGATTATGCTGTCTGTTTCTGTAACTCATTCGTTTTCAACTTTGGCCTTGTGTAGTTGTGAAAAGTTTTTGGATTTTGACACTGTAGCACTTTCGTTTATATTTGATAATTATTGTCCAACTATAGACTAACTAGGCTCAAAAGATTCGTCTCGTAAATTAGAGACAAATTGTGCAATTAGTTTTTATTTTCGTTTATATTTAGTGCTTCATGCATGTGCCACGAGAATTTATTATTTATGTGACGATAAATCTTAAGTTTTTAAATTTTGGAGTGAACTAAACAAGGCCCTTGTAGCGGAGCCTCTCTCTTTTTTTCATACTGCAGCTTCACAGGCACTGCTCTTAGGGTGACCAACGAGGCACTGACAGAAATTCTTACAATCAATTAAAAATGGAAACCCCGACATTAGTCATACAAAAACTAGCATTTCTTTTGTTTCGTTGGATTTCGCTTCTTTGCACTATAAACAGTATTAGCCAGCGCTGTAATATTCGTCATGCTGAATGCCATTTAATATTGGGTTTCCCACGAAGTTATGCAGCTGTCTTGCTCTTCTAGATTTCCCTATATGAAGCACAACTCAATAATACAGTGATCAGAATGAAACCGTGTGCGTACAACTGCCTTACTTGTAGAAGAGAATGAAACTGTCATCAACAGATTTAGGTCCAACTGGAGTCTGCGTAAGCAGTTTCATCCTGGACTAACATTCTCGGGGGCACTAAAGTTCACAAGCAACAGCTACAATATGGATCCAACCACACATTGGATACCAAATTAGTTGCAAAACTTCTGTACAGATCAGTTACATCTTCTGCCACGAAACAAGAAACAGAAAACCTTTTTGAGTGCCGACATGTTTGGTATTCGCTGCAGTAAACTCAAGTATAAATCTATCCTGCGATTGTTAGACTCACTTTACGAGCGCACTGTACTGTAAACGTTTCGCTACTGTTGATGGTGGTGTAAGTAATATTAGTAGCTTCAAACTGAACCCATGTGGTTCTTTGCAAGCTACTCCAGATCAGTGGTTCACATGGGGTGAGTGATGAAGAAGTTGAAGTCATGGTGCTGGACTCCAAGCTGCTTCAACCAGGAGTCCGCCGCACCGAAGAGGACGTCCATCTTTCTGTGATCTCCTGTTATGGGGTTGGTCCAGAGGGAACCTTGTATCTTGTGTGCTGCGAGGCCAAATGGAGGCAGTGATACAGTGTTGCTCTTTTTATCCATATGGCCATTTTGTTTGCCGTTGGCAACTGGATGGCAACAATCATTGGTCATGGTCTCAAGCCCGTGATCTGTAAGAAACATAACACATGTTACTGAGGTTTGAAAACAGTACTATGGTCATGACTGGTGCTGCTGCAATTATATAAGGATATGATGCATTATCAAATAACTGCCGGAAAGTCAATGTCTTAACATGCAAAGCGTACTCAAGTTCAAAGATCTGGCTTGATTTGGACTCTAATATCATTATTTATTTTCTTAGGAAAGACAGCTGGTGAACCTAGGTGCTTTTGCACATATCGCAATCCAAGCAAGTTTTCTCCAAAGATATGTCTCTGAACAACTCTTCCTCCATGTTATAAGCATACGTATTTTTAGTCTTCAAGGAACAACTGCATGTCTAAGAATAAATACTAAAGTCATGGAACATGACAAGGCAGTCTCTTTCCTTCTCTTTACTGAGCAAAGAACTGCTGCCACCAACTTTTTGTTTAAGTGGTTTCCTTAACTATACACTTCAAAGCTAAGACATGAAGCCTTTTGAAACCAACGTTGACAAACTGGATGCAAAATAGCAAGCCGAACAAAGCCTTGAAGGAAACTCTCATACTCTTGTAAGCTAAGCCATCAATTGATTCAAGAATAGTGTGGCATACCAACTGGTATGCAGTATAAAGCACATCATTAATCATTAAGTTATATAATATGAATCTTTCAAGATATAGAAACGTAACTGAAGCATCAGCTATGCCTTTTCCAAATATACAGTTCATTGTTTGAAAACTAAAGACCACTCAACCAACCAGTTACAAGAAGAATGAGAAAGCAACAGTTTAAATTCCTTTCTTCTGATCTAGGCCACCAGATTGCCATTCCTCTTTCTTAGTGTACATTAAGCAATATATCGATGGCTCAGGGAAATCTTTTCTAAGGTACACAGACATGAGAAATACTCTTTCCTGTGAATGATAATAACGTTGCAATGCATATCATGTGATTTGAACTTGAGCAAATAATAACTTTTTCACTCATTAAGCCCTAAGTTTTATATGCAAATAAGTTCTAACTCACAACGGAACAGAAGTATTGGAAGACTAGATGTTTATTAGAATACTGCACTAGAGGAAAGGAGCTGTCGTTATATCCTATAGTCAAGCTCTTCCAGGTACAACCGAGTTTGAAATTTCAACCAATATGCCAACACAAATATCCTAAACATCGTAAGAGGGAAATCAACTCTCAAGGCCCTAAAAAATATGAAGATTTGTCGATAGCAATTTCAATGGTTGTACAATGGCTGTGCGGCATTCGTACAGAAGCCTATAGAGTAATCAAATATTGTGCCATAAGAATTTATCAAAATGGTAGAGTTTAGTGTCTGATACTCTCACGTGCAACAAACATGCCTTGAAACAAAACAAGGAGGAAAGCATACCTTGGAACGAGGACGAAATGGTATGGTAAGTTAGGAAGCAAGCAGATAAATCCTTCACGCTGCGCTGGTAAGGAATGTGGTATATAGGGTACCTAGTTAAAGTAGCAGACGTGAATGAGAATGCTAACCGCTATGATCACTAAAAAGAAAATCAACCAAGAATCGATTTCTGAACCTAGAAATAATGGTTACTAAACAAAAGAACATCGAAGCACTCAAATCTGTCATCCAACTGTTATAAGGCACAGGTTTAGTGCGGTATGCAACTGCTTCAGTCAACCTATAAAACTATTTGCAAAGAGGAAAGCTAAACAAGAATGATCTTGTTTACAAAACTACTAGATAATATAACTATTTTCATAAACTATTCTTTATTCTTTAAGAAGAACATAAGCAGTGGATGCAAATTTGATCATACCAGGCAACTGACATCCAGCTAACAGGCGAAAGGTCAGCGCTCTTCAGTGATGTCAATCCAGGAAAGCCCTGGGACAGTTCATACACCTAGAAAGGGCAATGATCATGTAAGAAAAGCGATCCATACCACAGTGGAGATAAGGTCACAGCAAAGCCCATAGAAATTCACCTTGTCAATGAGCGGGACCCTTCCATAAGGTGAACCTACTTCAAAGAACTCAAAGTACAGGTGCCCTGGACGCTTCCTATTGGACCATAGCACATCACAGTTGAACAATGATTCATCAGAGGTCGAACTCCAGGATCTCGACATCTTCTCGTTGTCCTCATCATCACTCCACAAATCCATGCCATTATCTTCACCAAAGCTCCTGCAGCAAACAGAGAATTGGATTGGCCTACAGCTCAAAATCACCATGAATGAATGAACTCGAAATCTCTCCCCCCTAGCAAGGATCTCGCCCATACCTGGATGCAGTCAGGGCCTTGTTGGTGTATAGCTGCATCCCTGACAGGTATGGAACATAGTACTGAACTACTCTGTCCCCTCCTGGGAGCTGCACCGTAGCTCCGGCGCCGTACGCGCTCCACTCGTAGTACTGCTCCCAGAGGTCGGCAAGATTGAAGTACTCGACGCTGTCCATCTCAGCGTGGTGCCAGGCATCGGTCGGCGACCGTCCATTCGTCTGGATCAAAACGAACCGCGAATCACTTTCAGATAGGAATAGAGTAGCACTAACTAGCGGCCCTACATATGATCCGTCACCCAACCCAAGAAGCATTAATGGAACAGTTGAAGAGCAGGCGAAATTGGCACGAAGGAAACCGAATTCAAGATGGCAGGGCAGGAATCACCGCAGCGTGCATCTCAAATTTCTCCAGCCAGTAAGACTTGGTGTCGTGCAAACAATCCTCCAAATAATTAATTAAGAAAGAAAGAAAGAAAGAAAGAAAGAAAGAAAGAAGAGGACTAGCGTACTGTTACCAGCAATTTGACATGGGCATTAACCGTCAGAAACGCAGAACGAAGCATCAGTAGGCGTAATAAAATAAAACGAGTAAAAGAAATCCCATCTTTTCCACTCCCACCACACTAAGCGGTGCAGGCAGAGAAAAGGAGTAGTAAATGACAAATCCGAAACTCCCAGGACACCGCAGATCGACGGCGACCATGGCAAGCCTCGGGCAGAAAACCAGAAAGAACACCGAAGGCGACAAGTTAACGGGGGGCAATTGCGTCACCTTGGGGAGAATGTGCGTCTCCACGGTGGGGGTGGTGCAGTCCAAGAAGCACTGCAGGTTGGACGGCGGCATCCCCTCCTCCACCCACTGCCCGCCCATGTCCCCGCCTTCCCTTGCCTCCTCCTCGACTCTCCCTCCACACGGCCCTCGTCTCTGCAGTCGCACCCCCCCCACAACAATCCGCCGCGCACCAAATCGCTCACGGCAAACCAAAGAAGAAACCGAACCGGCAGCCGCAGCAGGGGAATCCAACCAACCGAATCCTCCGGCACTCTGCGCCTCCTCCTCCTCTGTGCTACTCTGCAAGAACCCGAACTCGTGCCGCTGGGGAGATTGGAGCGCGGAGGAGGAAGACCGGAAGAGGAGGGGACTTTATTCGAGCTGCGGAAGGAGGAAGGCAGGACAGGAGGAGCAGCGGGGGGCGATATGAAACCGGCTTCGGTTTGCTCTGGCTTTGCTTCGCTGTGTGTCCTTCTCCTCTTCTCGCTTCGCTTTGCCTTGTCGGACTCCCAAACCAAACCAAACCAAACGCAACGCCGCCCGCGATCTCATCCACCCCACGTCACGTTGTACGCGTAGGAAGAGGAAGAGGCCCAGTCCCGTGGGCTGGACCCGGTAGCCCGCCCAAAGACCCGGTACGGTTTCTTGCGCGGTTTCGGTAGTGTGTTATTTAAGCTACGGTATATAGGAGTATATACTATTTCTGGAGGTCATTAAACCTACATGAGTTGTGGCTTTGTAACCATGGAATGTCCATAAATGATTTCTTTCCAGGTTTTCTCTTATCCTGTGCACATTTATTCAAACCATAACAAAACCGTTTCAAAAATTAATAGTGTCGTTTCCCCAAAACAAAATTACCTTGCTTGATTTGAGCATGTTTTTGGAAATTTTTTGCTTAGGAGTTTCCCTAATTGTATCAGGAACCAGAAGTTGATACGGTATGCGATTGTGTTTAGGAAATTAAGGAATAATAATTCAAGTGTGCCGCTGATGTGATGCGCATATGTAGTCGTCTGTGTGAACGCATCTTTCTTATGTATAAAATTATAAAAGAGACTCTTGTTGTCTTTTTTCAAGAATGGTCAGTATGGTGACCACATAAGACACTCTTATGCATTTGGGTCGATATGTATAGGAGTGTAACTTTGCACTTGTGGATGTATAGAAGAGGCAAATCATTTTCACAAGGAAAACGTGTGGCTAGGCAAAATGCACAAGCAAACGAAAAAGAAAGAGACACCGTCCCTTGGCCATACATATATATCTCACAAAATTCGCAAGCAATCTAAAAAAAGAAAGGGACATTCTGTCTCTAGAACCTCCACCGGCCAAGAAACTATATAACCCAATAGCCCGTTAAACCATGCAGCATAAAATCCTACTCCCTTTGATATACTCACTCCGTCCCTTTTTAATTGTCGCTTATGCTTTCCAAAAAACAACTGCCGACAATTATATATTAAAACATATTAATATTTATAATACATAATTAGTATCATTAGAAAGATCTTTGAATCTAGTTTTTTAATAAATTTATTTGAAGATACAAATGTTGCACGTATTTTCTACAAATCGAGTCAAATTTATGGCACACACACCAACGGCGACAATTAAAAAGGGACAGAGGGAGTACAGTACATTCTAAAAAAATAAGACAATTTAAGAGAACACTTAAAAAACATGTGTATACCCATGGATTATTTTAATTAAGAAGTTTATTTTCAAATCATAGTTTTCTTTTTTACCAAACTTTATCAAATTTAGTCATAATTATTATATATATAGAATACATTACGTTTAGTGTAAATTTTAGAAGTCACGCTACATGTAGGACTAAATTTTAGAAGTCACGGTGCAGTAAGAGGGATTATATGAATGTCATGTCAGTTAAATATTCCTTCCCAGCTTTAACTCGTAATAAGTCACCGTGCCATCCCTCTTGTTGGGCCCACTCTCTATCCAAAGAAAGGAGCCCACCCAGGCGAATATCCACGTATATATACTTTAGTATAATACGCGTAAAAGCATGCTATTTTGTGTGGATCCGATAGCCCGTTAATTGGCATGATTCTTCCAGCTTTTGTGCCTTTGTCACACCGCCTCCATGTGTCCAGTTTTGCAAGCCAGGACTTCTCCTGCGTCATTCTCTTGCCTTTTTTGCAAAGCCTCCCCATACAAGGATGCAACCATCCGTATTTTTGAAAAGTTGCTTGCCCTTTTTGCAACTAACCGGCCAATGGGTTCCCATTTTCCTTGACCCTTTTGTATGCTGATTGTAAGTGAACTGGTCCTTTGTTGCTTTGGTGATGTGTTTTGGGTTTAAACTATGTTTACAAGCAGCCATGGTCCACATGCGCCCTTTTAACGAGTCAAGAGTAGTCCAAGCAAGACAGAAAATTGCTAGAGACTGATGAGAGGCGTGTGCAAAATTGCATTTCAGATGAAATCATGCAGGTTTGTTTCATTTCAGGGAAGGAGATGGATATTAATAAATACACGATATCCTGAGATATGAGTATGCATCTTGATTGATTTGATTGGGTATCGATTTGACGCACATGTAGGTGTAGAATTTATCAAAAGGATATTTGCATTTATAATCGGCGTCTGTAGCTATAAATGCGTTGATATGAACGAATGGCTCAGTAGTCAGTTCATCGTCTAATTTGTTTGGACTTATCAGCCCAATCTGCCAACTCTTCAGCAGTATTTTTCTCTCGCAATAAATCAGCCAACATCACTTTCTGTCATGGCTTATCAGCCAAACAAACAAGATCCTAAGGGCACTCACAATGCAGACTTTATCATAGAGTCTAATGTTATTTATTACCTAGAACAATGTAAACTTAGAGTCTAAATAAGACTTGGAGTCTTATTTTTTTCTACCTCTCTCTTCAATAAATATGCTGACACATCAACAAAATAACATAAATAATATGTAATTAATTGTCTTGGACTATGTGATACAGTCTTGCATTGGGAGAGCCCTAAGAGCAAGTATTATAGTGGGCTGTAAGCTGGCTAAATGCTGAGGTGGAGGAGAGAAGGGAGGAGAGAGAGGAGAAGCAGGCTGTAACCTTAGGGCAGTCCCAATGGATGATTTCTAGTTGTAGAATCCAAAGGTAATTAATGTCTATAGAAACTATCCTCCCCAACCCATTGTTTTCATAGCAATATTTATTCAAAGGATAAATTAAATGATGCATTGAAATGAGATGGATCAATTGTGGCAACAGCTCTCTACAGCACATCTACAGCACACACGATGCCACATTTTCATGTTTGAACAGACATCAACAAACCAAACGCTAGAAAGAAAAGAAAACAATCAGGTTGCCACTGGTAATATTGTGTAGTAATCTTTAAAAAATACAAGGCTGAACCACTAGGATTTGTATTGTTGAATGTACACTATAAAAATATTATGTGTCATATTAACATAGAGAACATGGCAGCAGCAGCATGGAGTAGTTTATCCTACCACTTGATCTGGGGAAAAAATACAATCATTTGGAGCACTGTCGCCATCTATTGGACACTACAACTTTATCTTTCACTGGAGCCCATCGGAGATGACAAGCAGGAAAGCCTGCGGCTTGAAGATTTGGAAGAGGTGGAGATGCTGCTGCAGCCAGGACGGCAGGATTACCGGCGTTAGAGGTGGATCCATGGGCAGCAGGAGCACTGACGCGAGGGGAAAGAGTCACGCGGGAAACTGGAGTGGAGAGCGCGTGTGCCGGCGGCGGCGACGCAGCGGATCCGCATAGACTCGACTGGTTTCTCCCCAACGGGATTTGGGCGATTTCTTCACGTCTCGATTCCAGGAAAGACTCGGTTTCGTGGTGGAGAAACCGTTTCTCTCTTTTGCCCTCTCTATCCTCATTAATTCACTTGCCACATCAGCAAAACATTTATGTTACAGCCTAATTAATAGATATAGAAACCACTATAAATACACCATTGGGACTGCCCTTACAGCCAGCTTAGGCATAGGAACCAAGAAACTATGTGAGAGAGACAAGTGGGCCATATATTAATAGTGAATAGCTCATTGTTGTATAGTGGGCTGTAAGAAGGCTACAAGAAACCTTATAACCAGCAAGTAGGCTGTATTATTAAACTTGCTCTAAGAGCGTCCCAACAAGACTATTTGAGCTAGCGATTTGATTGTCAGAATCCGACGTAAAGGAGAGTAGGAGGCTAGAAAACATGTCAGAATCCGACGTGGAGAAGAGATAAGGCTAGCAATTGTTCTCCGCCTGTTCGTTTGGTTGATAAGCTATGATAAAAAATATTGTTGGCTCTGATAAGCTCAAGCGAATCTCATATGGTTTTCAAAAGATTTACAGTAACTGATGTGCTTGGATCAGTTAACAGGTGCGTTGAGACTCTTATTTTCTATTCTCTATTAGTGCTAGCTCAGCTGGTGAAGTCGCGATCCGCTCGGGACGCCCTAAGACTCACTAAGCTCAAACAATCTCCTCAGTTCTCACTACAGCTACTGTACAAAGCAAGCAGAGCAGCAGCATGTTCGGTGTTCCCCAGCACCCGCCATTTGGCATGCTGAGTTGGTCCGTGCTGACGGAGGTTGCTATCCTTCGCCAAAGCTCCAAAACTATTAGCTGTCTTGGCCACAAATCCGATGGCATTTCTTTGCTGGATCAGACTGGTTTACTGGAAGTGGACAGATGAGGACCCCTGGTTGGCAGTTGGGCAGTTGGCACACTGCTGGCCCATCCCAGTGCCATTTCCAAGCTGGAACCTGAAGCCATTTCCAAGCCCTGTAGGCTGTAGCTGTAGGCCTGTACCAAATCCGAAAATGAAGCCGGGAAAATACACTGTGGTCTTGTTTAGGGCTTGTTTAGATTTAAAGAGTTTTTGGATTTTGACACGGTAACACTTTCGTTTGTATTTGACAAACATTGTCCAATCATGGAGTAACTAGGCTCAAAAGATTCGTCTCGCAAAGTACAGACAAACTGTGGAATTAGTTATTTCTTTTATCTATATTTAATGCTCCATGCATATGCCGTAAGATTCGATATGATTAGAAATCTTGAAAAATTTTGAATTTTTTTGGAAACTAAACAGTCCTATATTTTGTGTGGAAGTCAAGAAGGTTCTGCTGGCCCACCCCCACTGTTGGTTCCTTCTCCTTCCAAGTGTGGCCTGATGTGACTGGAAGAAAGCAAGGGTATCTTCAGGATCACTGGACAGGAAGAACCATTTGATGATCCTTGATCCTGGAAACCATATTCCCTCCTACGAGTAGTCTCTACCACTAGTACTACCGTCTCTATATGCTAAAGTATGCTAATGAAAAAGATTATGCTAGCCACAATAATTTTGGTGTGGTAGGAGGAGGAGCGGCTTTATTCGCGTGCCCCTGCATGTTTGTGCCCGGCCGGCGGCCTCCATTGCTCCATGTCTGTTGGCAATTGGCATTGGAGACCCCTTTTCTCTGAAACTGAAACTCTGAAAGCTTTGCTTCAAGGATTGGGATTAATGGTGTCGGCCAATAGTGGAGAAAGACAAACGTTTCTGAATGCTAATGAGGCATCTTCGTAATGCAAACATGGGCATGGTAAGTATCCACTGTCGACGTTTCGTTAGACATGTACGGACACTCCTTGTTTGGGTGGCCTTATAGTAGAGCGCACAAACTGATCTGTGAGTTTGGGAAATCACTATTTAGATTTTAAAATGGTAATCTTCTTATTTTGATATGGCTTAAGCATATATTCCTTTTCGTCAGTCATAATATAAATATTTGATACCCACAGATCAGCAACTTGAGCATATATATGGCTAGAGTATTTGGGTTAGTGATTCTCTTTTCTTAAGTTGCAGACTTGGCCAGTACATTTTACTGAGATAATACAATAATCATCATGTTCAGTAGAGCTTGTTGCAATAGTTATTTTAACTTAAAAATACAATAGTCATCTTGAGATTGCTGCAATATATTTCTTTAACTAAAACTACTTTTCTAGACAAATGTATGAGTAAAATTTCACCCAAAAAAAATCATATTTTCAGTTAAAGATGTCAATGGCTCAAGGTACAAAAAAGTTTGGCGAGGACCATGTTCAAATAGCTGAATTCCAATGTGGCCGGAGAGAAAGCGCCTACCTTTCCAAGTTCAAGGTCTTCAAGCTGTCGCCATCTGCATCATTCTTCTTTTTTTCTTGAGGGATATGCATTCACAGTACACTGTGTGCCATTTTTTCACCTTAGACTTTGTGCCTAACTTGTGTTTCTATCCAGATTCCAGACCGTTATCAGATCCCGTGCAATCCTCCAAATTTTGACTTTGTTGTTTGGATCACTCTTGCAATTCCGTGCACAATTGACAGCAAGCATCCGATGCCCTTCACTCATGATAAATTTCAGTTGACAAAATTGACCTCTGGGGCTGTGCGGTTAGGCAGCTCAGCAGGAGCAGCCACAGCTCGTCGATGCCATTAATTAGATGAATGAAAGCGACGTGGTGGAGTGACGTGGCACGGATAAGTTAAACCAGGTCCTGATCAGGATATTATGTGAAAAATAGACCTTGATAACGCTGTCCCTGTCCTTGTCAGCACAGCTAGTCTGCTTGACAGATCACTACTAGTAGCTAGTACTGTAGACACTAGTCACATGCTTGGTGGCCTTTAGCTTTTGTCAATTTTGCTACAGAGGTTTTGTGGGACATCCCAAGCAAATACTCTTTGATTTTTGGGCAATCTAGCATGCCAACTTTAATTTTGGAGAATTGTTTTGTGCCTTTTGATTTTGTCCTAAAGTTGTATCGCGTCATTAGTGGATGGTGACGGGTGCACCCAGTGCAAATGTGATTGTGGTCTTGTGGAGGTACTGATTGTGTTTTAAGATGTGTACAATTAGGATGAAACTTAGTTTTTAGTTGGTGATGGGAGCAATAGTGGAGCGCCATGTATCAGAACGACATCTAGAAAACTTCATTCTTTGTGGATATATTTGTTGACTGATGTTCTACTGAAATTTGTAATATATGCATTCAGCTTAAGTAACAAGACAGATATTGTGATACCACTTGCGGAACAATAGATCTCCCCCCATACTTATGACCTATCATGAGAAATCGTTCTAAAGTCTCATATAGAAAGGTTGTTAGGATCAGGATCTTGATTGTTTCTTGTTTGTGATCCTATATAATATAAGATTTGTAAGATCAGAACTTGTGATGTTCATATTGTAAAATTTGATGCCCGTAACATTTTTGTGCCTTTTAATTATGTCGTAAAGTTGTATCACGTCATTAGTGGACTCTACATGTGTACCCGGTGCGATTGTTGAGATCGGTGTCGTTTGGCCACTGCAAGTGTTTGATATATAATTGTTTGCCTAATTTTGTTGTTCTATTGCCTAAAGATGCGGGTGAAATCCTGTTCTTCCTGCCACTTCTTAATTATTTGTCACATGAACTTATTTGCAATAGATTTCATTGATGGCCTATGCAATGATATCAACTTTGCTATTCTTGTTTAGTGTCCATCTACATTCGATGTTGCTTACACTCTCGCTCTATTGTGGGAAGAAGTTGTGCACTCTAACCAGTATTGCAACTTTCGTCATATGGATGGTGCGGTGGGCAGGTGTGTTTTGCCCCATGGCATGTTACCTCTTCCTCCTCTGTCTATGAAGCTCAACAAGCTAGTGCCGGGTGAGCAGCAGCTGACAGATGCCACACCCTTGAGGCGCGCACGCACCTAGCCTATCGACAATAGACTGGCACTGTGTTGAATTGCACGTCTATTTCCATGATCATGGACACTCTATGTTAAGTGTGTTGAGCGATGGTTGCGGAATCACCGTTGTGCCCCGACTTTGCAACTGCACGCCTTGGAAGAGCTGTTGGAACTCTTCCAATTGTCTGACCTTGACACTGACTCTACAACTTTTGGATCACCTCCCATTTTGTAGTTCTGCATGCAACCCTAATTTGCAGCTGCCATGGGCCAAGAGGCACAAAAAGAAAAAAAACCATAATAAGCTCTTGGACAATATTAAGGGAATTCAACTCGTGATTTTAGTGGATTATTATGGCAGCTCTCATTCTTTCATCGGGTCATCCCCTACCCCATCCCCCTGCAAGTTCAGGTCACCAATAATGCAATGGCCACACTCTGGCATGCTCCTAAAAGTGCCACGTGGTCCACCACCCACACATGTTATGATATGGTGCTCATGGACTTGTTTGAGTCATTTTTCCACAGTGGAGGTATAGTGGTGTTAGAAGTGTATGTCCATTCCATATGTGGGACGTCAGAAGGGGACGACCATGATTATAATACTCTCTTTGTCCTATAATACAGTGTATTCTATGAATTTTAAGACAAATTAGGAGAGCACATAAAAGACGCATGTACCATGTTTTATTTACTAATCAGACTCTATTATCAACGTGATTAATGGTGATTGGTTGATAAATAAAAAGTATTTAATGCAAAACTAGACTTTGTCCTCTGGATGCATTATATTTGAGGATATTTTTTGAATGTTAGAATACACTATATTACAAAACAGAGAGAGTATTTAGAAATACATGTATTTATGTAAAGTTAGTAAGGTGGGTATTTGTAACATACTCCCTCTATCCCAGAATATGTTATGTTCTTGTTTTTTTATTTTTTATATTCAAAAAGTGATAGAACATTGGATGATTGATGTCTGACTAACCTAGAGTAGAAAGTTATAACATTAATAATCCTGGGACAACATTTGAATCCTAGAACGTCAATAATTTTGGAAAGTTTGATACGTATAAAATAATGATTTAGATCAATGTAATTGGATTTTACATAACCTTACACAGACTCTCATGCATTTGCATTATTTTCAAAGGCTATAATATTGATTGTATTGCGATGCCATGAAGTCGTGATCACGTACATATATATAGGGCGGCCATTGGCAATATTACTGTACTACAGTATTACAGTATATTGTACTACACACGAGTAGCAAGGAAGCATGCATAGCTTGCACATCTGCAGATGCATGTCAGTCTAAAACATGCTGCTCATGAAGGGACCAGAGATATTTTTTTCGTGGCATGAAGGGAGAAAGGGACAGCTTGGGTGTTCCAAAACCAAAAGCGGTCGTCACGATTATGATTCGGAGAGCCCAAAAAGATGAGGCATGCATGGCAGTTGGCAGGGGGGGGCGCAGACGCGCAGGGCAAATAAACAAATTAATTACTAGCTTAATTACTAGCTTAGGCCAGTCTCAATGTATGTTTCGTGAGAGTGTCATGCATATTAAATAAGATGCCACATAAATAAAATTGCTGACTTGGCAAGGTCATTAAATGAAAGATTCCATGGCTCGGTTACCTAGTTTATAGTTTTGGTAACTGTGTCATGAAACTATACAATGCATTGAGAGTGGCCTTAGTGCAGTGTACGTAGTGCGGTGCCCACTTAAAATCACCCATTCCGTTCAATTCCATTCCATCCACGGCAATCGCATGCATGCCCGCTCATATCACACATGCGCATGTCCTAATAAGTGATGATGGGTTCCCATGCATGAAAGCTCGGTGGAGCATGGCATTGGCATCCGATCGATGGCAACTGTGCGCATGTCCGTCGGACACGGCATGTCGCCCGGCCGGGGTGGGTTTCCTATCCTATAACAATAATAATCCTAGGTTGCTTTGCTTCCAATGGTCCCATCCCCATGTACACGTGTGTGATGTGTCCCTGTGTTGGGACCCCAAAATGATAATTTATCGTACCCTAATCTACTGTTGCATTCGTTTCACACGTGTCCGCTCTTAGTAGCCGGGTACGAGAACATAGGCACGTTTCCCGTTCCAAAAACTTCATCCCGAAACGTGGAACGGAAATATCGTAGAACGTCGTTCCCAAATATATATGGTGGAACGCGAATCATATGCAGGAGCAATCATAGGAACGTCAATCCTAAGTGACTATGGAACTTCGTGGTGTGCATACATACTGCGCTATGCCCGTCCGTGAGTGGCTGACGGCGGCGACCGGCAAAAAATCTAGTTGGTGATTGACTCATTGGCCTGGACCTGCAATGGGCCTTATTTGGTTCAAAACAACACGTAAAACTACATGAACCAACCACTACGTCCCATACACGTTTCTTTGGAAAGTGGAACGCATTCCGTAATTTAAAGGAACGAGACGAAGCTATATACCCCTCATGTTTCATAGTTTATAAAAATATCGTACCACGTACGCTATGTTCCGGTAACTAGGCTGCTAAGGTCCGGCTACTGTTATGTTTGCCGGCGGCTTGCCGCCTGTCGATCGAACATACTGCTCCTACCTATGGTATGTTGCACGAGAACGGGGTCCCTCATTGCTTCATCTCGATCGTTCTCACTTATGACACACACATACTATGCACATACGTGTGCCGACATGTCGGCACGTACACGTACCGCACACCCCCGGCCCACCTCAGCTAGCGTCGCCAGTATAGTCGACGTACCACCGTCATCTCGCCCATGCTGTCACGGCTAGCTATATATAGCATACGTGCAGTGCATGCATGACCAATTGATAATTAGGAAGAAGAAGAGATATGATTATATTCTAGAAAAAAAGAAAAATACTCAAACGGCGTGAGAGGTACTAGTAAATTAAATAAATTCGCCTTGATCGAATTTTAGTCTCCAACCTTGCTTGTTCCATTGGCATGCATGCGTCGCATCATCCATCCGTGTACGTACGTACGTACGTGCCCGTAGGCCGTATGTAGCCGTACGTACTGTGTCCTTACGTGTTCGTGCAGCATGCATGCCGTAGTCCGCAGTGCACCGTGCACGTGTGATATGATAAAAAGATTCTACATCACATCGAATCTTGCGGTATTTGTATAGAACATTAAATATAGATAAAAAAGATAACTAGTTGCACAGTTTATCTGTAAATTACGATAAAAATCTTTTAAGCCTAGTTATTTCATAATTAGATAATATTTGTCAAATAAAAACAAAAATATTACAATATCAAAATTCAAAAAGTTTTTTAATCTAAATAAGGCCAGAAAAGGTAGCTCTGGATCGCCGGCGGCTCTCGACAGGTGCGCTAGCTGCTAGTGCTAGTGCAGACTAGAGAGTCAAACCGGGCCGGCGACGAGCACGAGCACGACCCCAGCTGAGCGCGGCGACAGAGCCCACTGCACGCCCATGTGACTATTGACTCGCCGTGCTGACCTTTGTTAATTAATCTCGGCCTGACTTTCTTCTCTTCTGATCCGGTACTTTGAAAATACAGTACTGTAGTTATTATTATTACTGGTAGTACTCTTATTATTGCATGCTAATCAAGTACACGCGTTAGTTATATATTGACTGAGCACAATCGTCATTGCAGGCGCCATGGAGATTATATTACCGGTGGCTCTGATCCAGTTCTAACAACTATACTGAATACTGTGGGTGGGCTCTCTGAACGTTTCAACATTAGACTAAGTTATATTATGTGTTTGATTGAGTGACACAAATTAAAGATGGAAGGGTGCTATAGCTAGCTTAATTTTAATTAAGTAGTTGTAACTACTGCGAGCTGAACGTTTCAAGATGAGATATGCATGTTCAAAGCTAGATCGATGGCGCACGCACCCTGGTAGATGAGCGTGTTGTGGACCGTACGTACGAGTTTGAATGGGCTGCTGCGTACGTGCGCGTTAATCCCAATCATACACCAGGCAAGCAATCGTTGAGGCGTTAATCCCAATCGTCGTTATTTTTTTTGACGAAAATAAGGAACACGGCCTTGAACAACACGACTTCCAGTGGCACGTGATGACAAAATTTCCTCTGTTTCGTAGGAGGCCCATATGGACACGTTAGTTATCGTGGAATGATCGTCATAATGGGCCAAAGTTCAAATTGGCCCATCATCGACTTGAGTTACGAACTCCGTTTCCATACATTGATGCAGCAAACCCTGCTGCACCTGCATGGTATGATACCAAGTGACACCAACAAGATCTTGCTACTACCGTACATGAGTTTTGCTACTACCGTACATGATAAATTCTGAGCTGCTATTAAGGGAGTGGCCACATGCTGATGGAGAGGGATCATGCGCGTCATCATTGTTTCCCCTGTTGAAAATGATTTTGGCATGAGATGCTAGCATTCATTTGGTGAGCTGTTATTCATGAATTGAGGGTGTATTAACGTTAATCCTTCCAAACACTTCCCTGTTCTGGATACTGAATGTGAATGGGACGGACCCTACTATTTGCTGATTTATTGTAAGAGGAGATTCGGCAGATAAGCTCAAACGAACAGGTTCTGATGCGCATAGGCCAGAGAATTTCATTGGAAGTGCCAAGGGAATCAAGTACTAGTGAAAGGATGAAGAAGTTCTTGAGTTAATGCAATTTAGATCCTAATCATTTGTAATAGTCATGGAAAGACTAGTGCAATCCTTATCCTAGGGCCAAATTCAATGCAGAGGCTGGGAATTCCCTTTTGTAAAAAAAATCCTGGGGCCAAATAAAGACAGGAACAAGCAGACTGCTTTACCGACCTTTGATATGCGTGGCCCATATTAGGTTGTTGCAAGATGGGCCAGGCTAGGAATCTCGTTTAACTTCTCGTGTTATCTCTTTATACTACTCTATATGTTGTATTCTTCTGTATAATTTTTTATAACATTCACTCACCTATCCATTTACTCAACTTTCCTCTCCTTTGGTTCCCCTCCCTGCCCTTCTCATCTCTTCGACTCTGCTAGAGTTCTCCGACGGCCGATGTGGTGTTAGAAAGGGAGGTGGGCCAACGAATCGATGTGCAACCATGTATAGAGTAGGTAGGTGTTTACCTAGGTCTAGGGTTTGCTTGCTATCATTTGATGGCGGAGCTAGGGTTTGTCCGGGCGGTGTCAGCGAGGCGCAGGCGTTGACGATGCTATGGAATAATGTCTGGTGACCTCTCCTTTGCCTAGATGGCATTCTTATCGGGTGCCCGCAGCAAGGTCGACGAGTTACGTCTAGGAGACCGGGAAAGGCCCTTCATCATCTTCGACAGGTGATGTCGCTAGCCTCTTTTTCTTTTGGCTATAGAAATGTTTGTGGGTTTTGTGGTTGGTGCCTGGCTGGATCTGGCTCAATCTTCTCTCGACGACGGTGATCGTCTGTGGCGAGTCTAGATCTGGGAGCTAGAGGAGTCGGGTTACAGCCTTGGTCGATGGGCGACTACCGATGGCTTCAGCCTACCTTTCATGATGGGTGTCAAATTTGACTTGGCTCAAAGCCTGTGTGCTATGGGACCCTTCCAGCTCATGGTGGTGTTTGTCTTCTTCGGCAATGGCGATGGCCGGCGATGAGGAGGTTGACCACCGGTGGTTCATGAAGATTCTAGGGACTTTGTTGTCATCTTTTCTTTCTTAGGGATCTTCGTGTAGTTTGGGTGGATCAGGTGTCTCCGTTTCTCCATCGTACGTGTCTGTATTTATACTCTCACATGTACGTTTTTCTTATCTAAAATATAGATACATATTATAAAAAAACTTTCCCCTCCTTTCTCTTTTATTATATTTACCGTATTTCTCATCCCCTTCCCCCTTTTTTACCTAAACCCTAAAACATTTTTCAAGAAACATGTCATCTATTCATCATCAAGACAGTCACCTCACACCTCGCAACATTTAGTTCATTTTTGGGTGAAGTTTCTTATTTTTTGAATTTGTCTCATACTATGGGCCTGTTTGCCACAACTCATAACAACTTCATGAGCTATTGTGAGCTATTTTTTTTGCCAAACACTCTTTTCCAAAAATATCTTTATGGATGAAGCTATTTTTCTTCTTCTTTCATAAAGACATGAGTTGGGGTAAAGCGAAAACAGTAGCTTATCCTAGCTCTCTTCCCTATTTCTTTCTTTCATCCATACATGAAGTTGCTCGTGAAACTGTTTTGCGAAATAACCTTTTCAAAATAGCTCGGCTTTATTTCGAAAGTTGTTCATGACACTCTTTATAAAAAACAACTTCACTAATCAAGCTGAGCTATACCAAACAAGACCTAATTTTACTTCTTTGTGGATGCAATAGTATACTTGGCCAACTGGGCCACCCGACATGACACTAGCACGGACACGACGAGGCACGACACAATGCAGCACAATAACTCAGCCGTGTTGTGCCTAATAGTGCCGTTGTGCCAATACCTCATCGTATATACATATTTTGTATTGTGATAAAGCACCTATGTTGCGACCCAGGCACGAAACTATCGCCGATTAGCCGTAACATGTTGTGTCGTTGAGCACGGCAGCTCGACATGCCCATGTTGGCCCGAGCACTTTAGCTCCACGCAAGGAGCAACCTTGTTGTCGATGTTGTCATGCTAACGCGTGTCATTGTCATTACTGTGGCCCTACGTCGCCGTATGGGAGGAGGACACTGCCACTAGGGGCGACGACAACAAGAGAGGCCTGAGCGACCGAGGGAGAGGAACGGGAGCGAGCGAGGGGGAAGCACTGATGTCGTCGCGACGCTCTCTAGCTCCCCCGCGCCGCTGTCCAACTCCCCAGTGCCGAGGTCGACACAACGCTTGGGATGAGAGGAGGAAGTGTCGTGGGGAGCAGAGGTGGAAGATCTAGGCACAGGAGTCAGACATCGGGAGGACGAGAGGAAATTGGCACGGGGAGTTGCCAAGTCAGGGAGGACCTAGAGGAGGCCGTGGGGACTGGAGAGTACGGGGAAATTGGGAGTTAGGGTTCGAAGAGGTACTTATATACTCCCATCCACCGACTAGAAAATACCTAAAATGATTCAATAGGTGAAAACTATGAGGCCACACTATGCCGGCCTAAAAATCATATCGTGTCCATGCCAGCACTACGAGCCGAACCTGCAGCCTAAGTACGACACTACTATCAGATCGTGTCTGACACTAGCACTATAGGCCTCGGGCCAAACCGCACCTAGGTCGTGCTTCTTAGTGCCGTACCTGGGCCGGCCCATAATGCCCGTACCAAAGGGCCAAGTATATGCGGTGGACCCGCACTTAGGCGCAGTGGCGGAGGGAAGGGGGGGCTGAGGGAGGCCTGGCACCCCCCAACCTTCCCATAACTCCCTTAATACACCTCATAGATTAGATGTTTAATTATCTAATTAGCTAGTTAATGATATTATCTGTACTAAGATTTTTATTCTTATTTCATATTAATCTCTAATAGTTTCTTATAAAAATAGAATCTAGATCTTTCTAATATTTTTTTCATATCTTTTATTTTTATTATTGTCTATCAAACATCAGTTTGTCCTCTACCACACACTCTAATTAGCTAGTTAATTGAAAATCAGCGTTTTCCTTGTTTAATCCTTCTGAATTGATCTCCAACAATGGGATCTATATTATTTAGCATTAGTCTTCCTATTATCTTTCTTATCTCTATGCTTCTATCATTATTCATCTAAACTCTAAACGGTCATTTAGCCCGTTGTACTCAACGTTTAAACACTAACAGTGGTATGGTGTTTCTGTTTAACCTTCTATTTAAATGACCATTTTACTTGTTTAAGTGATCGTTTTGTCTAAGACTAAATGATATGTAACTGATTGTTTGTCATTTGATGTTAGGATCTAGTACTAATTAATTTTGCTCCCGTTTAACTACTTGTTTTTATTATGATTCTTTTCCTAGTCAAAGAAATAGAATGATCAGGTGAAGGTTAGAGGCATGAGACTAGTTAAATTTCTCTTTTTTTTGTTTTTCTGCTTTTTTTGCATTACAATGCAAACGTTTATTTATTGTTCTTGGTTTGCACGGCCCCCCATATGTTCAAATCCTGGCTCCGCCCCTGCTTAGGCGCACTTAGCCACGTCTTACTTGTTCCACTGGCATGCATGCATCGCGTTATCCATCCGTAGTGTACGTACCTACGTGCCGGCAGGGCGTATGTAGCCTTACAATATCCTTACGTGTTCGTGCATGCATGCCGTAGTCCGCAGTGCACCGTGCACGTATGTGCGTCCACAACGTACGTGTGTGATACCCACAATCACACGACTTGAAAACAACGCAGCAGGCCATTCTTTTATTTATTTTTTCATTTTTCCACGGTGGAAAAATTATACTATTGCCGGTATTTCACTCACCGAGGAGTTGTCTTTTAAACATTATCCATCTATTCGTCCGTTCAAATTATCCATTATCCTTATCCAATGAAATATTCTCCGTTTCAACAAAACCAAATCTTTCTCATCTAATCCACCAACGTTTACAGAGTCCACATGCAGCTCTTCGCACGGCACGGCGGCGGGGCACTCCTTCACAGCACGGTGGCAGGACACCAACTTTGTCCTTCGGCGCCAAGCTTCATTGTGCAGAAGCAAGGTGTCTCGTGTCCGCTGTCTCGGCTTTGAATCTGTGATCTACGACAGAGGAGCGGCGCAGCGCAGGTTTCTTTTGTTGATTGAGAATTTGTGTATGTTAATTGTTATGTATTGATCTCGTTAGGTAGATCATGACATGTTGCCTGTCTGGAAAGTTCAGTGAGTTATTAGATCCTGATGCTTAGAGGTCATGGCAGGCGTAAGTATTAGCCAAGGATGTCGTGACCCATGCATCATCTATTGTCAAATTGTGATTTCAGATATTTGATTCTTTATATTTGCAAAAAAAAATCATCGCTAGTTAGATGGTTACCAGAGTACTTCGTGCATTTCTACGGAGATATGCTACCTCTGTACATACATGCCCATGCCTGCTGCGATCCTTGCCGTTCAACAGCAGAGCATGAGAGCGATGGTGTGCCTGCAATTCCATTTTCCTTTTCCAGATTAGAGTATCATCTTATACGTATTAAACTAGACTAGAGTATCATTGCATACTTTCTTAGATTTGGTATTTTCCTTCTTATACGTATTAAACTAGAGTAGAGTATCATTGCATACTTTCTCAGATTTGGCATTTTTCTTCACTTATGTATAACCATTTTATTTTCATTTAAGATGGAGAAAACAACATCAAACCGTCAATGGATCAGGTGGTTCAAGCTCCAATAGGTCAGCATTTACCAAAGCATTGCAACATGTTCGCTGGAAAAATGGGATCCACCTTGCACAGAACAGAGCAACCACCAATAATGCTAGTACTCCACGATCAAGGGGTGCTAGTAAAGCAAGGAAATCTAGAAAAGGTAATACACAAGGAATGACTTTAGATATTTCCAGTAGCATAAAAGATGAAACTAGGTTGTAGCTGATTAAAGACATGGGATTTAGCAGTTTTAAGAACCTTAATATCCACAAGTCAAATAAGGATTTTACTGCATGGCTGCTTAGTAAGTTTGATCCTATCCTCTGTAGTCTGTACCTTACATTCTGGTACTAGATCTGAACTAAAGTTGACAGAACATGATGTCCATCTTATCTTGGGTATTCCATGGAAGGGAAAGCCCATAGTACCTGCAACGCATCAAGATCAAGAAGTGGTTACATGAAAAAAATATATTTGCAATGTTTTTGGAAACATTCATTTGAGTAAATCACCTTGCCTTCCTCACCAGTATTTTATACAAGAAACCCGATTTCCCAAATGTCTAGCTGAGTCCTGATTTAGTTCATGAAATTTGTTGGCTTTGGCTATTGTAACACTTTCGTTTATACTTCCTCCATCCCAAACTATAAGTCATTCCAAGAATATTGGAGAGTCAAACCATCTCAACTTGACCAAAATTATAGAAAAAATTACAAAGATTTATAACATCAAATAAGTATAATATAAAAATATAATTAATGTAGAATGTAATGACACTAAGTTGACACCATAAATATTACTATCTTGCCATATAAGTTTGGTTTAACTTGAGATCTTTGACTCTTCAATATTCTTGGAATGACTTGTAATTTGAGATGGAGGAAGTATTTGGTAATTATTGTCTAATTATAGATTAACTAGGCTCAAAAGATTCGTTTTGTATATTATAGGTAAACTATATAATTAATTATTTATTTATTTATATTTAATGCTTCATATATACATCTTAAGATTCAATGTGATGAGAAATTTTTTTAAAAAAATAAGAACTAAACGAGGATGAGCCCACTGCACGCCCATGTGACTCTTGACTCGCCGTGCTGACCTTTGTTAATCTCGCTGACTTTTCTTCTCTTCTTCTAATCTTTGGAAAATACTGTAGATTATTAATACTTACCAGTTACCTGTAGTACTCGATCTTATTACACGCATACTTATCAACTTGTATGGCCTGTGGTACTACAAGTACACGTTAATTATATATGTATTGACTGAGCACAGTCGTCATTTGAAGGCGCCATTGAGATTATATTACCGGTGGCTCTGATCGACTTCTAACAACTATACTGTGGGTGAGCTGGGCTCTGGACGTTTCAACATCAGACCAAATTAAAGATGCTTGCAGGGTGCTTAGCTTAATTTTAATGTAAGTTCTGACAACTGCGAGCTGAACGTTTCAAGATCAGATATGTTCAAAGATCGATGATGCACGCACCTGGCAGATAATAAGCGTGTCGGTCAATGCAGTGTTTTGGTTTGTAAATAAAACGACACCGTTTTTGGTTTGCAAATAAACGACAGCGTCTTGTGGACCTTACGAGTTTATTTGAATGGGCTGCAAGCATGCTGTGTGTAGTACGTGTGTGTTAATCCCAATCCACAATACACCACGCAAGCATCGTCCTTTGCTATACGTGGGTGGCCCATATTAGGCCTTGTTTAGTTTGCAAAAAAATTTAAGATTTTTCGTCGAATCGAATCTTTGGTCTCATGCATGGAGCATTAAATATACACGAAAATAAAAACTAATTGCACAGTTTATCTGTAATTTATGAAATGAATCTTTTGAGCCTAGTTACTCCGTGATTGGACAATGTTTGTCAAATAAAAATGAGAGTGCTACAATAGCCAAAAACCAATTTTTTTATAAACTAAACAAGGCCTAGATTGTTGTAAGATGGGCCAGACTCGGGACTGCTAACTGAAAGCGTCCCACTAACCCTGGCCTACTCTTCTCGGCTTCTATATCCTCTCTTCATCATAAATTCTCTCTATAATTTTAGTTAAATTTAAAATACTTTAACTTTTTAAAATTCTTAAAATATCTTGTAATTTGAAATGGATGGAGTACTCTCGCTGAGTTTATCTGTTCCGACGTTCCGTCAAGGATATTACTTACCTTTCCCTAAAAAGAGAAAATCATGAATACTACCTGCAGGCCGCATGAAAGCTTTTGACTATGGCTCTCCCCTTGTTAAATTTTAGCTAGCTAAACTTTAGTCACTTTAGTAGCTAAAGTTTTAAACACATTGACTAAAATGAGCTAAAATAGTTTAATTTCTATTAGTCACCTAAGAGTACCTAAAATAATTTTAGCTAGCTAAAATTTAGCAAGGGAAACCAAATAGGCCCTATATATATATATATATATATATATATATATATATATATATATATATATATATATATATATATATATATATATATATATATATATATATATATATATATATATATACCTTGAGGAACAGAAACTTGGATTATTGGTTGTCCTCCGTCTTTCAAGCTAGAGGAAACTGTCAATTTTGAATTCAATCGATTTCGACTAATGTTCGATCGAGATAATATAGTTGTACACTTGTACTTTAACCAAGAGAGTTACCATATAGCGAATAGGCCTCTAAGTGAGTTGGTTAGGTGGCTCTAATAGTTTAGTATACGTATATACCGTTAGTTTAAAGACGGATATTTTAGATTGCTTTTAAATAATGTTAGGAGTGGTGATTTATATGGCGCTATGTGGAGGGCCTCCAATAAGATGCGCACAGGAGATTTATCGTGGGATAAGATTACATGACTTAGGAGAATAGTAAGGAAAATAAAGTATAGAAAAAAGAAGTGACCAAGTTCTAAAAAAGAGTGATTCTGAGCCAAAGATTCTATGCTTTTAGATAGTCATACTATAAAAAAGAAAATCTTTAGCTAACTGGTCTATCAAGTGCCACTAGATGATAGTGTTCATGGTCCCAAACTTAATCCAACATGTCCGATGAAGGCCTTGTTTAGTTTGGAGAATTTTTTTTTTTGACTTTAGCTACTGTAACACTTTCATTTGTATTTGGCAATTATTGTCCAATTATAGACTAACTAGACTTAAAAGATTCGACTCGCAAATTACAGATAAATTATATAATTAGTTATTTTTTATTTATATTTAATGCTCCATGCATATACCGCAAGATTCAATGTGAGAAAGAATCTTGAAAAGTTTTTGGATTTTGGGGTGAACTAAAGAAGTCCGAAGTTAACATAGTTACACGGGCGTCTTATTGTCGAGGAACACGTGCACTAAAAGAATAATGTTATTAAATTCTAAAATAAATCTATAGTTAACTTTTAAAATAATAAATTTAGTAAAATATGAGCAATTCACTAGCGGATTCTGGAGCTCGATAAAGCCCCGAGTGTAACACTTCACAAAAAAAAAACATTAGCAAAACTGTCTTTATCAAGTATTTTTTTGCCGTGCACTTGTTAAAGGTTAAAAAAAATAAAAAAAATAGGGTTGAGGGCACCGTCTTGTGCACGCTTATCTCTGTGCAAGTCGCGGTATTTTTCGCAGCTATATGACTATTGGAATTCGAATCTACGATCTCTTCTTCGCATGCTACCTCTAACCACAGCACTACACACTCATATATATATTTGTAAGTCATTTCGGTTCTCTACATATTATACTAAATTGAGTGTAAATTATTTGTTTAAGGCCCCTAAACGAATTCAAATCAAAAAGCTATCAACTATAAGTTTTATAACTTTTTAAGATCTACACTTTTCGTTTAGTAAGATTCTCCATCTGAGGTCGTTTACATAATTTGAATTTTAAATTTAAGAAATTCGAAGATAGTTTTCATGACAAGATGATTTCAAATCAAAAAGTTTGTTTTGGTTACTTGGTCATTTGTTTATCCGACATGATGGTTCTAACATCGTTCATAAATCTTATATATTTGTCTTAAAGTTTCATAAACTACAAGAGAGATATAAGATTTGTGAACAAATTTACTTTCACTTTGTCATAAAGAAATGACTAAAATAAACTTTATAGGTCTTGAGAAGTATTATAACTTTGTAGTTGAATTTTTTTCTTTGAAGTCGTTTTGTGCTTTAAAATATGATTTTAAGTAACTGTTTGCCGAGTGTTTTCTTAGGCACTCAGTGTCGACGAAAGCTGGTCGGCAGTCTACCTTGGGGTATACCCACGGTAGTAGTTTATCGGTAGACGGTGCGCAAACTACGAACTCGATGGTGACGCAAGACACGGACAAGCTTTTTATCCAGGTTCGGCCGCCGAGTTGGCGTAATACCTACGTCCTGCGTCTGGTTGTATTGATTTGTGCTGAGAGAATATGATGTGTATGACTTGTCCTAGGGGGTCCCTTGCCCCTCCTTATATAGTCTGGAGGGCAGGGTTACAGATCTAGAAACTAATCCTAGTCGGTTACAATTGCCACGGATAATTCGATATCAATTCCTATTCTAACCGACTAGAATCCTGCTTGATCCCCACGTCTTGTTTCCTTGCGCGAAACTCGGGCTGTCGGATCAAGCCTTGAACTCGTCTCGTAGTGGGCCAAGCTTCCTGGCTGAAGTCTAGCCGTAAGGGTATAGGGGTTTATACCCCCACAGCTAGTCCCCGAGCGCCATGTATTGTGATGCAACACGCCGTCTTGAGCTTCTTCGATCAGCGAGGCTTGACGTCTTCAATAAACAGGAAAGTCGCCCAAACAGTTGCAACGGTATTTTGACCAACTCAAAAGACAGTTGATCAACATTGACATCGAAGAAGCAGGTTGTTCGAAGAATGCATGGTGCTCTAAAAAAAATTTCTTTCATGGTGAAGTGTGCCCACTTTGCCTTTTTGAAAGTTAGTAGCATCCAAAAAAGCAAGCAAATTCACCGCCAGGTGAAGTGTGCCCACTTAGTCCCCGAGCCTGGTAGTAGGTGGTGTAGGCACGTGGTGCCAGGGTCAAAAGAAAATTCCCCAAAGTAGTTTCGAGAACTGAGATGCATCGCTAGATGCATCGTACCGATGTAGTCCCCGAGCTTGCTGGAAGGCGAAGTATGAGCCTTGTAGCAAGGTCTAAAAAATTGAATTTACCAGTCCCCGAGCATGTCATGCTCGTCTGCAATCCAATCGACCAGTCCCCAGGCACTTAGTGTGCTTCTTGGAATTATATGTTGCTATACTGTACGACCAGTCCCCGAGCATCGAGTGCTCAGTGGTCGGTGCATGCTTTAAAGTTTTGAACTGATAGACTGAGCGACCAGTCCCCGAGCGTCGAGTGCTCGGTGGTCGGTGTAGTCCTTGAAGTTCTGAGTTGACAGATTGGGCAACCAATCCCCGAGCGTCGAGTGCTCGGTGGTCGGTGCAGTCCTTGAAGTTCCGAGCTGATAGACTGGGCGACCAGTCCCCGAGCGTCGAGTGCTCGGTGGTCGGTGCAGTCCCTGAAGTTCCGAGCTGATAGACTGGGCGACCAGTCCCCGAGCGTCGAGTGCTCGGTGGTCGGTGCAGTCCCTGAAGTTCCGAGCTGATAGACTGGGCGACCAGTCCCCGAGCGTCGAGTGCTCGGTGGTCAGTGCAGTCCCCGGATTGCTGACTCACTGGCGTATGTGTCTTCTTACTTTTGAAAAGATCTTTCCAATTAAAGTTGACGTGACGGGGTCTCCTGACGATATGTCAGTCGGATGCATGAAAAGCTGCACCTGGCAACTGTACAACCGCTCTTTGCATGATTTGAGAAAAGGAAACCATCAATTGGTACGAAAACTCCGCCGCATTAATTGTCTATAATCATTGTAAACCGAAACGCCGCATCCGCCGCATGGCCTGCCCACTTCCCGAGAATACAGGAAGTGGGAGAGGTGGGGTCGCGGGTTTATAAGGGTCTAATAGGACCGCCTGTACCGCTTCTCCTGCCATTGCCTTCAAACCTTACGCTCTCATCTTCTCCAATCTCCTGCATCTTCCTAACTCCAGCCCACATTCGCACCTCCAATGGCGAAGAGCGACTCCAGGAAGAGGGCCGAACTGATGGCCAAGGAGTGGAAGAAGTCTCGCAGCACCACAAAATCTCTTGGTGACCTCGTCGATATGGGGCTTCTGCACGGCGCAGAGCTCGGCGGCTGGAGGGCACCGGAGGGGGAGAGCTACCCCGACCCTCGCGCCGGTGAGATCGTCGTTTTTGAGGATTTCGTTAAGAGAGGCTTTGGTGTTCCTGTCCATCCTTTTCTTCAAGGTCTTCTTTTGTACTATGAGATCGGGATTTGCAATCTGCACCCGAACTCAATTCTCCTTATTTCCACCTTCATCCACCTGTGCGAGGCCTATGTTGGCATAGAGCCGCACTTCGATCTTTTCCGATACCTTTTCTGCTTGAGGAAGAAGGGAGCAGTTGGAGGCTCCAAGGTTGCAGGTGGAGTATACCTCAACCTTCGCGATGGGATGAAGAATCGCTATCTGCACTGCCCATAGAACACTTCCTTGACCGAATGGTACAGAAAGTGGTTCTATGTCAGGGAGGAACCGGGCAGCTCCACGTTCTGCGACGTGGGATACATTCCCGAGAAGAGGACGAGCTGGACCGACCGCCCAGAGTTCGACGGTCAAGTGGCGGATCTGATGAAGCTGATCGACTGGTCGCGCCTGGATGGGCTTGGCGTGGTCGGCAACTTCATTTGCCGCCGGGTGATGCCCTGCCAGAAGAGGGTGCACTCGGCGTACGAGTATGCCGGAAGCGCAGACCCGACTAGGATGCGGTCGGAGATCTTGGAGAAAGCGGAGGTACAACAGCTGTTGAACGAGCTGTTTAACTTCGCTGATGGGGGCTTCACCCGTGGCAGTGATCGGGTGCAAGCCTTCAAGTTAGGACGACCAGCACCAAAGGTATGTAGCAGACTCTGTTTGATCATTCGTATATCGTCTGTAGTTGACTCATTTCTGTTGCTTTTGCAGGTCGGTGATGTCGACCGGTACGTGGTGTATGTATCACTGGCGCCGGGGATGGAAAATCCTGCGGGAGAGGTCCCGCCAGAGGAGGACGCTGCTCGGTGTACTCATTACACCAGCAGTGAGGAAGACCGAGCCCGCCCCGTCCCGACCTCCGAGGAGAGGGTAGCGGGGAAAAGGCCATTGCCGGCGGATCCCTTGCCGACACCGGGGCTGCCAGCAGACCTACCGGCGGAGAGCAGCCAAGCGCCGAAACGTCGTCGGCTCGTGCGGATCGTCGACGACGACGACGACGACGACGAGGAGGCTGCGCCGTCGTTGGTCCGACGGCCTCGGAGCCGCCCAGACACTGCGCCGGTCGCCACTGATCGAGTGGCCAGCGGCGCCGCTGCCCCTCAAGTTGCCGAGGTGGGGGCACAGGTGCCGACCGGCCGGGCGAGGAGGAGGTTCACCGCGACCCATCGCCGGTCAGACCTGTAAGTGTTCGACTTACGTATTTTGGACTCCTCATTTTTTTTTTAACTTTTGTTCCTGCAGTGCGGCATCGGATGTCGACCCTGGCCAAACTGCCGGCCAGGGAACGGACGAGCCTGCCCGCGGTTCTGGGGATGCAGCCCCCCAGACCACAGAGCAGCCAACAGCTGCAGTCGCGCCTGGGAGCACCGAGGGGCTCCCGAGCGCGGCGCCGACAACAAGCAGCCCGACCAGGACTGGAGAGGCTCCCCCAACTGACTCCTCGGAGAAGGGGAGATCTCCGACCGCTCCTCCTGCCGGGGGGAGTGAAGTCCCCCCGCTGCCCCGAGCAGGAGCTTCTTCGGCTGCGGGCTCCCCAGGTCTGGTCCAGGGGCCAGTAATGCCTGGGACCACCACCGGGGGTGACGCAGCACAGGAGGAAGAAACCCGGGCGGCCTCCGACGACGAGGTGGAGGAGATCGAGGGTCGTCCCCGCGATGGCCGCCAACACGTGTATGTGTGGCGCCAACGCGGGGATCACTTTATCGGTCATGAGGAGGTCGCCGAGACCGAAGAGGCCGCCAGGGTGGAGCGCGCGGCCAAGCGTCTTGTCGACGAAGTCAAGGTAAGCGGCTTTTTGTACTGCTGCGCATTCTGTTGCCTTGTCTTGCTTGATCGTTATATGCTTGCTTTGTAGGACGTAATGAAAACGGCGAAGTACCGGAAACGGTGCTTTGACCAGATAGAAAGCGTCATGGCCGAGAACAAGGCCCTTGCCGCGGAGGTAGACCGGTTGCGGGCGGAGGTCGGGGAGAAGGTGGTCGAGATGAGCGCTGAAAAGGAGCGTCGTCTCGACCTCGCTCGTCGTCTGGCCGACCAGTACCGGCTGCAGGAAGGTTAGTCACACGCTCCGAGCAGTTTCGCGTACTTGTATAGTTTGCTGTGCTGACCAGTTTAGGATTCACGCAGACTTGGAGGAGGAGGTGGCGAGCCTCCAACAAGAGAAGGAGCAGCTCGGCCAACAGCTCGCCAGTGCACAGGAGTCCGGGCGGCGAGCGGAAGAGGAATTGGGTCGAAAAGACCGGGAGTTAGCTGGTAATGGGTGCCGCCTTGTTGGTTGCTGCCTGCCCCTTTGCTTGTCTGGTATGCCGAAAGTAACGCTTCGTTTCGTTTGCAGTGCTCAAGGTGAACACCAAAAAGCACCTGGATGAACTGATCAAGGACCGGGACTCCTGGAAGGTCAACTGTTGCAGGATCTGGAAGGGAGTGTCCCCGGTCCTGGACCTGATCAGTCCCGAGCTCCCGGAGAGCCAGCCCCGCGCGCCGCAGTTGACCCCAGTCGAAAAGGCGCAACGGGCGTGGGACTGGCTCCAGCAGTTTGTGAAGGACGCCGGGGAGTTTGCCGGCGCGCACGTCCTCAGCATGGTACGCGCCCACTACCCCCTGGTCGACTTGAGCAGGCTGGAGAAGGGGTACCCGAAGGAAGTCGGCCCACAGGAAGCGGACGAACTTCGGGGTAGTCTGCTGGACTTGTCGTCGACAGTGATCGGCGACATCAACCTGTGCGGAACGGCCACTCCTCCAGACTAGCCGAGCTCAGATAGGTCAGCCAGGGAGTTGTCGGGCGCGTTCGTTGCTGGAGATGGGCGGTCGACGCCTGCGGTCTCGACCAGCCAGGCGCCGGTGGCCCCGACCCCTTCGTCCGGGCAGCAGGGCCAGGCGGGTGATCAGCCCGAGCAGCTAGGCCAATAAAGTAGTCTGTAGGAATAGACTAGTATCTGCCCGTCAGGGTATTTATTGTAAACTTTGTATGTAAAGTTTGTAATAAAGTTTTCTTTTTTGTCATGACTGTTGTTTTGAGCGCTGTAAAAATATCTGAGTGACGTGTCACCGTATTTGTCTTGGTTGTCGCCAAGAGCATCCATTGCAGGAGTTTTGCCGAGTGCTGTGTATGACAAGGTATAGGCGAAAAATAGAGAATTTCATTATCAAAAATTATAAGATACTTACAGAAGAAAGTCATTAAAACTTTATGGATAGAAACGTCGCAGTTTGTCGATGTGCCAAGAGTTAGGCACTCGTGTTCCGTCTGGGTATGCCAATCTGTAGGACGTAGGTCGTGTGACCTCGGTCACCACGAAGGGTCCTTCCCAGGGAGTAGATAACTTGTGCATTCCCTCCTGGCTTGTTTTCCATCGAAGCACCAGATCGCCGACCACGAAGGAACGGTCCTTGACGTTCCTGTTGTAGTATCGCCTGACTGCCGCGAGATATTTTGCTGTTCGGAGACATGAAACTAAACGCTTTTCCTCCATGCAATTGATTTCGAGTTCTCTGGCGTTGTCGGCGGTCGCCTGGTCGAAGTGCTCGATTCTAGGAGATCCGAAGTGTATGTCGGACGGCAAAACCGCCTCTGCGCCGTACACCATGAAATAGGGAGACACCCCTGTGTTTCGACTGGTCTGAGTTCGGAGGCCCCAGACCACTGCCGGCAATTCTTTCATCCATCGACCGGGTGCTCTGTCGTTCTCGGTGTACAATCTTTTCTTTAGGGCGTCGACGATCATTCCGTTAGCACGTTCAACTTGACCGTTGGCACGTGGATGTGCCACTGACACATATTTTATGACTATGCCTCTGTCATCGCAGAAATCCCAAAAAGTGGTGCCAGTAAACTGAGTGCCCAGGTCGGTGATTATGCTGTTCGGGATGCCGAATCTGTGTATGATTTGATTGAGGAACTCCACAGCCTTCTCGGAAGTTGCCTTGACCAGGGGCATGTATTCAATCCACTTGGAGAACTTGTCGATTAACACGAAGACAAACTTGAAGTTGCCCGGGGCTGGTTTAAATGGTCCGATCATGTCAAGCCCCCAGCAAGCAAAGGGCCAAGACGACGGGATGGTTTGAATTTCATGGGCAGGTACGTGGGTCCTCTTAGCGAAAAACTGACATCCTTCGCAATGCCGAACCAGTTTTTCTGCGTCGCTGACCGGGGTTGGCCAGTAAAAACCTGCTCGGAAAGCCTTTCCGACCAGCGTTCTAGATGCGGCATGGTTGCCGCAGGATCCGGCGTGTATGTCCTCCAAGAGCTTGATACCATCGTCTTGGGGTATGCACTTGAGCAGTACCTCGGAGCTTGCGTTTTTCCGCATGAGTTTTCCGTCGACCAGGATGTAGTTCTTTGATCGTCGGATGAGACACTCGTTCTCTGTTTTGTCCTGAAAACCTGTCCCGTCTGAGATGTATTTGATGAACGGGATACGCCACTCGCGCCCACCGGTTGTCGGAGTGGCGTCATCTATGAGCATTGCCTCGGTGGGTTGCTTGTCGACCAGGGGGGAGCTTACGCTCGGCTCATGGATGTCCTGGACGAAAATACCCCGCGGGATTTGGGCCCGAGACGAGCCTAACTTTGACAACGCATCTGCTGCTTGGTTCTTATCCCGGACCACGTGGATGTACTCTATGCCATAGAAGTTAGTTTCCCATTTGCGAATTTCTTTGCAGTAGAGATCCATCTTCTCGTGGGTTGTGTCCCACTCCTTGTTGAGCTGGTTGATGACCAAAGCGGAGTCGCCGTAGACATAGAGGCGCTTAACCCCCAGCTCGACGGCTAGTCGTACGCCATGTAAGCAAGCTTCGTATTCGGCGACATTGTTTGATGCCGGAAAAAGGATCCGAAGGACGTAGCGGAGTTTGTCCTTGTTTGGTGATACGAACAATATCCCAGCGCCTGCACCGTTGATGTTCAAGGACCCATCGAAGAACATTGACCAGTGGTCTGAGACATCTGGAACGGAAGGCTCGTTGAGATCCGTCCATTCGGCAATGAAATCGACCAGGGCTTGAGACTTGACAGTGGTGCGACTCTGGAACTCTAGGGAAAATGGACATAATTCCATTGCCCATTTCACGATTCTGCCATTGGCGTCTTTATTGCGCAGGATGTCCCCAAGAGGAAAGCTGGTTGTCACCAGGACTCGATGGCCGTTGAAGTAGTGCTTCAGCTTTCTTGACGTTATCAGGATGGCGTATATAAGCTTCTGTATTTGTGGGTACCTGGCCTTGGATTCGTTTAAAACTACACTTATGAAGTAAACGGGTCTCTGGACCTTGAAGACGTGACCTGGTTCATCTCGCTCGACCACTATTGCCGTGGAAACAACCCTGTCGGTTGCAGCAATGTAAAGGAGCAGGTCTTCATTGGGCTGAGGCGCTGTGAGGACAGGCGGTGAAGTGAGGAAGGTCTTAAGCTGAGTGAACGCAGCGTCGGCTTCTTCTGTCCAGGAGAATTTTTCTGACGCTTTCAATAGTTTGAAGAAAGGGAGGCCTTTTTCTCCCAGCCTTGAGATGAAACGACTGAGGGCGGCCATGCATCCGGTTAGCTTCTGAATGTCCTTGACGTTCTTCGGTGGTCGCATGTCGAGTACGGCTTTGACTTTTGAAGGATTTGGTCGTATGCCGTCGCAACTGACGACGTTGCCGAGCAGTAGACCGGAAGGAACGCCGAAAATGCATTTTTTGGGGTTGAGCTTCCACTTGTACCTATTGAGTGCCTTGAAGGTTCGGTCTAAGTTGTCGATTAGGGTGCTCGCGTCCCTTGTTTTTACGACCACGTCGTCCACATAGGCCTCGACGAGGTCATCGCGAATCTCGTCGTGGAGGCATTGCTGGATGGCCCTTTGATAAGTGGCCCCGGCGTTTTTAAGTCCGAAAGACATGGTAGTGTAACAGTATGCGCCGAAGGGTGTGATGAAGGATGTTTTGATCAGATCTTCTTCTTTTAACGAGATCTGGTGATAACCAGAGTAGCAATCTAGAAAGGAGAGGAGTTCGCATCCGGCCGTTGAGTCGACCACCTCGTCGATGCGAGGAAGACCAAAAGGATCTTTAGGACAGTGTTTGTTGAGATCGGTGTAGTCAACGCACATTCTCCATTCATTATTCTTTTTGCGTACAAGAACCGGATTGGCGAGCCAATCGGGGTGATACACCTCTTTTATGAATTCGGCTGCTAGAAGCCGTGTTATTTCTGTCCTAATAGCCTCCTTTTTGTCACGAGCGAACCGTCGCAGTTTTTGCTTGATTGGTCTTGCGGTCTTCGAGACGTTTAAGGAGTGCTCGATCAGGTCTCGTGGGACGCCGGGCATGTCTGCGGGTTTCCATGCGAAAACGCTCACGTTGTCCCTTAGAAACCTGACGAGCGCGTCTTCCTATTTTGGATCCAGATTAGCCCCGATGAGGGCTGTCTTCTCGGGGTTGCCTTCGACCAGCTGCACTTCTTTGTACTCCTTGGATTTCGAATTCTTTCTGGCTGTCTCCTGCTCAGGTAATCGGAGCTGGTCGGGGGGCAGCTATGCGGCTTGGTTTGCTGTTTCCGCCATGCGGATTGAGAGGTCAATTGCCTCGGTGATCTTGAAACTTTCTTCTTCGCAGGTGTACGCAGTGTAGACGTTGCCTCTGACGGTCAGGACACCCTTCTCCGTGGGCATCTTAAGCACTAGGTATGAGTAGTGCGGGACTGCCATGAACTTTGTCAGCGATGGGCGGCCCAGTATGGCGTGGTAGGTTCCGTCGAAGTCCGCGACTACGAAGTTGATGAACTCCGTCCGGAAGTGATCGGGTGTGCCGAATTGGACAGGCAATGTTATCTGTCCGAGGGGCACCGAACTTTGACCTGGCAAAACCCCCCAGAATTGGGCGTCGTAAGGTTTTAGTTGCGCCGGTGATATCTTGAGGGCGGGCAGGCTGTTGCGGAAGAGGATGTCAATGGAGCTTCCCCCGTCCACGAGCACGCGCTCGAATCTGATGCTATTGATGCAGGGATCAAGAATTAGTGGGAAACGACCCGGCTCTGGGATAGCGGCCCACTGGTCCTTCCTGCTGAACGCGATCTCCCTGTGGGACCAGGCGGGAAATTTCGGATCTGCGATCAGCCCGTCCGTGCTGTCTATGTTGAGGCAGGCTCTCTTTAACAGCTTTCTTTCTCGCTTGGACTCAGTGGAGACCTTGCCCCCGAAAATGGAGTGGACCACGTCGGTGGGGCTGACGTATTGGTGTCGGGGGTCCCTGTCTTGGTCCTCATCCTCATCTTCGTGGTCGTGCCCGTCGCGTTTGTTACTTTTCTTGGCGGTGTCTTCTTGGGCGGCCCGCCGTGTATAGATATTTTTGAGGACGCGGCACTCTTCCATGGTATGGTTAGACTTTGGGTGTAGCTGGCACGGTCCCTTCAACGTTTTGTTGTAGTCGTCTTGGTAGTCCCGTCGACCATTGGGACGTTTGACCGTGTTTACTTCGTGGTCGTATTCGCGAGGGCGCTTTCCTCTGAGGTCGTCGCGGCTGTCGCGCCGCCGATCCCAACCCTCTCGGTGATCGCGGTTGTCGGAGCGGCGGTGACTTCTGTTGTCGTAGCGGCCACGACCGTCATCTCGCCGGGAGGGCTGGTCGGTGCCTCTCGCATCGTCTCGGATTAGTTTTTCTGCGTCATCAGCATCGGCATAATTTTTAGCCGTGGCGAGGAGCTCTGCTACCGTTGATGGACGCTTACGCAGCAGCTTGTTCCTCAGCGCTTCATGGAAACGTAAGCCCTTGATAAAGGCTGATATGGCCTCGTCATGAGAAATCTTCGGGATTTTGAGACGCATATCCGAGAATCGTCGGATGTAATCGCGCAGAGGTTCATTCTTCCTGTCCCTTATCCTTTCAAGGTCATACTTGTTTCCGGGCTGCTCGCATGTGGCGATGAAGTTGTCAATGAAGGCCTGTCGTAGCTCTTCCCAAGAGTCGAAGGAGTCCTCGGGCAAGCCGAGAAGCCACTGATGACCAGCCTGGTCGAGGACTACGGGGAAGTAGTTAGCCATGACATGCTCATCTCCTGCCGCTGATCGGACGGCGATTTCGTAGAGGGTGATCCAGTTCTCTGGATTTTCCTTGCCGTCGTATTTTTTAAGTTTTTCGAGCTTGAAATTGCGGGGCCACACGACCTGGCGGAGGTGTGAGGAGAACTGCCTTAGGCCCGGGGGACCATGGGTCGCATCGTACTCGATACGGCGCAGGTTTTCGTGGACTGCTCTCTCTGCGGCGCGCCTGTTGATGCGGTCCCGGGCATCTTTGGGAGGGATGTTGTGGCGGAGATCCCTGTGTTGATCTTCTTCTTCCTGGCCGCGTACGCGGTTCTGCTGGCGGCGGCCATCGGCATCCCGACCACCATCGTCGCGCCGTGAGTCCCCTCGACGGTTGTCGGGGGAGCGGCTGCGGCGACGCCTGCTGGGCGAGGCCCGGCTACGATGAGTTTGGTCGGAGGCGGCTTCCGTATAAGAGACGTCCTGGACTCTCTTGAGCAGAGTGGCTGTCTGTCCCATCGCGGCGATCAGGTGTGCTCGGATACTGGTCCGGACTCCCTGGCATTCGGGGGTGTCAGGAAGCCGATCCAGGTTGGCCATGGCGACAGCCACGTTGGCGCTTGGCGTTTTGTAGACCGGCTGGTCCCCGACCATGTCAAAGGCATCGTTGAGGTTACCTGGTGGCGTCTGTTGTTGCTCGTCCGCACGCCGTCGGGCGCGATCGGCGTTACGCTGTTCGCGGAGTTGCCTCTGGTCGTCTGTTTCTCCGTCAACAGCCGGTTCGTCGGCGCTGACATTGAACACAATATCCCCTCGCCGGGGGGGGGGGGAATATCGGGAATCGGTCGAAACCCGGAGGGTGTGAAGGGAAATCCAGGTCGTAGTCCTCGTCTTCGGTGTTCACAACCTCGGTGGGGACGGAGCCGGTGCTTGAGTTGGTGCTGGACACCTGGCCGTCCCGTAGCTCTCGGATGGTCACCATGTTGACATGGTGACGATTGTTCCTTGTCGGCGACCAGCCCGCTTTGCTGAAAACGGATTGGACATGCTGTGAGTAAACAGAGGCCGAGTTGTTCAGGCCGCAAGGATAGTCTTCCTTTTTGAGCTCGACGGATCGTCCTGCGGGGGTTGAGGTTATCGTCAGGGACGTTCCCAGCCGTTCGTGTGTGGCGACACGAGTTGGCCGGCGGAATTTCGAAAAATCCGCTCGAGCGGCTTGGTCGGGCTGGCGCAGAACTCCATCTATTAGTTGGGAGACTTCGAGTAGCTTGGAGTCAGCGCGATCGAGCGCTTGGAGGAGGTCCGAGCAGTCGATCTCCTTTCCCTTGTAGAGCGGGAACGGTGGTCGGGAGCTTGGTGCCGTCATGCGTGTGGTCGGAGACGGCGTGATCTCAGATTGGATCTGGATCTCTTTCGGAACCGTGGTCGCGAAACCGCCGCTGCCCGTCGTCCACGTGATCTGGCCGACGGTGAACGTGAGGCCTTCGGGCACGGTCGCGGAAGCTGGGATCGTGACCATCTTGTTCGCCGGAAAAGTTGCACGCACACCCCCTACCTGGCGCGCCACTGTCGACGAAAGCTGGTCGGCAGTCTACCTTGGGGTATACCCACGGTAGTAGTTTATCGGTAGACGGTGCGCAAACTACGAACTCGATGGTGACGCAAGACACGGACAAGCTTTTTATCCAGGTTCGGCCGCCGAGTTGGCGTAATACCTACGTCCTGCGTCTGGTTGTATTGATTTGTGCTGAGAGAATATGATGTGTATGACTTGTCCTAGGGGGTCCCTTGCCCCTCCTTATATAGTCTGGAGGGCAGGGTTACAGATCTAGAAACTAATCCTAGTCGGTTACAATTGCCACGGATAATTCGATATCAATTCCTATTCTAACCGACTAGAATCCTGCTTGATCCCCACGTCTTGTTTCCTTGCGCGAAACTCGGGCTGTCGGATCAAGCCTTGAACTCGTCTCGTAGTGGGCCAAGCTTCCTGGCTGAAGTCTAGCCGTAAGGGTATAGGGATTTATACCCCCACACTCAGCAAAGAAGCGGCTTTGCCTACTATTTTTTTGTCGAGTGTTTTTTTTTTGCACCTGGCAAAGAACTCTTTTGCCGAGCATCCAAAAATTACACTTGGCAAACTACTTGGCACTCTGCAAAGAACTGGTTTTCGTAGTGATTAGGTCAAATTCCTAAGCCTGACACGTGTCAGGGGCAGCCGCACGGTGCGGCATAGGCGAGGCCTTGGCCATACGAAAAGATTTTGATTTCGCTACCGTAGCACTTTCGTTTGTTTGTGTCAAATACTGATCAATTATAGACTAACTAGGATCAAAAGAATCGTCTTGTGATTTACAGGTAAATTGTGCAATTAGTTTTTATTTTCGTCTATATTTAATGTTTCATGCATGTGCTGAAAGATTCGATGTGATAGGGAATCTTGAAAACTTTTTGGTTTTCGGGATGAACTAAACAAGGCCCTTAGTTCCCAAAAATTTTATAAAAAATTTCAGATTCTCTGTCGCATCGAATCTTGTGGCACATGTATGGAGCATTAAATATAGATAAAAATAATTACTAATTGCACAGTTTACCTGTAATTTGTGAGACAAATTTTTTAAGCCTAGTTAGTCCATAATTAGACAATATTTGTCAAAAACAAACGAAAATTTTTTGGTGGAATGCAAAATGCCAAAAATTTTAGGGTCATATTTAGTTCCATCCAAAATACAGAATTTATTGTCTCATAAGAGCCTCTTGAGAAACATTTTGGGTTTTTTTTGCCTCTTGAGGCCAAAATCCAAAATGGGAAATAATCTCCTGTTTGCCAAAAATTTTGTATGATGTTTAGTTCTATCTTGTAAAATGATGGACCAAAACCTAAATTTTTTTGAAAAAATAGGAGAAACTAAACACCTCCTAATTTTTTTAGAACTAAGGCCCTGTTTAGTTTCCCACCCAAAATTTTTTCATCCATCCCATCGAATCTTTGTACACATGCATGTAACATTAAATATACATAAAAAATAAACTAATTACACAGTTTGGTTGAAAATCGCGAGACAAATCTTTTAACCCTAGTTACTTCATGATTAGCCTTAAGTGCTACAGTAACCCACATATGCTAATGAGAGATTAATTATACTTAATAGATTTGTCTTGCAGTTTCCTGATGAGCTATGTAATTTGTTTTTTTATTAGTTTCTAAAAACTCCTCCCGACATTCTTCCGACATATCTGATGTGACGTCCAAAAACTTTCATCTCCAGTCTAAACATGGCCTAAACAAGGCCTCGATGGGATTGTTGACTGACTACGTCCAAAACAGCGGCGTGAACAATCTCCCCATAAATTAACTAGGCACACCATGGACAAGACGGAGCATACATCCACCACAAACTTGGAACAACGACACACCAATCCACTGAGACTCCGAGCGAGCTCCAGTTTCCACTATGGATAAGACGGGCAGCGGGATCGCCATTGCTGCAGCGGCTCCCGGCCCGGCTGTAGCGGGCGCCGCCTTGCAGTCGGCGGAGCCAGCAACCGAGAAATCGCCCGCCACCGCCAGGAGCTCGGTACTCGACCTCGTGTGCCTGCTCCGCGTCGGCATCGTCATGTTCATGGCCAGCATCATCGCCCCATCGGCGTGGCGAGCGCGGCGCGACCCATGGGAACTGGCCCTCGTCGCCGGGCCCTGCGCGCTCCTCGCCGCGATCTTCGTGTGCCTCCACCGCGCCGATCGGCTCACGCCGGACTCGCCACCCGGGGAGAGGTGGCGCCTGCATGTCGCCGTCTGGGTTCTGGCCACCGGCTTCTTCTGCCTGGTGGCGTACCGGACGACGTCGCGGGGCATGCCCGCACCAGTGGTGGTCGTCGTCTGGTGCTTGACGTCGTTCGTCGTGGCCGTGGGCTTCTACATGCTAGTGCTCTACAAAGACCAACTGTACCAAAGCGTGAATGAGGTCGACACGGATGCTGCCGGCGATGGCGGCAATACCTTCAACAAAATTAGGCCTTCTTATGAATTGGTGTAGCAAGACGCCAAGACTAGACGTGGCAGTATTGGTAATTTTGAATGAAATATACTCTCTCAGTGCATAATTTTATTGGACTGTTTCATAGACTAATTGTATCATCTAATTCTTGTGAGAAAATTGTTATTCTAGGACTTTTAAATATGTGGCTTTATTAAAATAGGAGTTCTAACATTGATATCGCTAAAAGAATCGAAAGAGAAGAGAAATACATATATTTAGATGAGAAAATAGATTTAATGTACCAAATGTCATGTAAAACAACGTGCAAACGTTTCGGATATCGGATGTCGTTTTAGCGATATCAATGTTAGAAATCCTATTTTAACAAAACCACATGTTTAGGAGTCGTAGAATAGCAATTTTCTCAATTCTTGTAAGTGGTCGCGCGGAGAAGGATTCAACGTAAGGGATTGAACTGTGCCTGGGCGCGAGCGTGCGGGGGTTGGGCGCGGGTGTGTGAGATGATGGGAGGAATGAGGAGGTTGACACACACAATCTTCGCCGTTGGATTTGAGTGAGCAAGGAGAGAGAAAGTTTAGACTAAATCTAGACAATCCCTTCTAATGATGTTGTTTTTTTAGGTATACTTTTCTAGGTGGATAGATGAAGAACTTCTCAGTGGGGGATGTTTTTGTGATCTAGGAAAGAAAAAGATGGTAAATTATTATGATAGATAGATTGTGTCATATAAACTTTGTAGCTATTTTATATATCACATATAATGTATATAAAGCATACAAGAATTTTACTTTAAAATAATATTAGTATTTTTCTCTTTAAGAAAAAAATATTGGTATATACGTGTACCTTCCGTCCTTATCCATCCAACTGCTGTCATCATCTAACTGCACCTTCTCTTCTAATTGAAATGGGTGAAGCAAGTTCACGCCATAGTTTTTTTTAAGAATAGTTCAAGCCATAGTTGAGTTTTTGATTAACTAGCAAACTTGCTCGTGCGTTGCAACAGGGTCCAATATATATATATATATATATATATATATATAAAAGGGCAACTATATCAGCTTCAAAGGTACAGGAAACACCCCTATCATTCTCACCCACCCATCATTCTCTTTATCAGGGTCCCATCATAGCAAGTCACAAAGGAGACCTATGTCAGGATTCAAGAACATCCACGGGACTTGAAAACTGGGTTATTACGCCCATGCCAGCGTTTGGATGGACTCCGTGCTCTTTCTTGTGTTGGCCGTCAAGTACCTTGTAGTACTACTATGCTTGTGTAGGCTAGTGTCAAGAAGCAGGGAAACAGGAGAGTGAGAGAACCATCAAATTTGGGTGCCTAGCTCCGACGCCCGATAGTCGGTCCTGCATCCTCCCAGAGAAGGCATACTTCTAGAGAAATGGAGGAAGCACGCGGCGCCGCGGCGGCTAGGGCAAGCGATGTTGCATGCGGATCGAGGGAAGCATGGGCGGCAATGCGTGCAGATGGAGAGAAGCCAGGGCAATGTGAACGGATTAGAGACAAGTGAGATGTGAGTCTTACACGAGTCTGAATAGGTTTGGGCCGAATGTAAGTCCGAGCAAGTTTATACTGAAAAAGTATTGGTCATATGGAGAGGGCCAGACCAAAATCTAGGGGTGAGAAATGTTGCCTCTTTATTATTAAACTATAGATATAGATATAGATATAGATATAGATATAGATATAGATATAGATATAGATATAGATGAGGTCTTGTTCAGTTCCCAAAAAGATTTACAAAATTTTTCAGATTTTTCATCACATTGAATCTTGCGGCACATGTATAATGCATTAAATATAGATAAAAGAACTAACTAATTGCACAGTTTACATATAATTTGCCAGACGAATCTTTTGAGCCTAGTTAGTCCTTGATTAGATAATATTTATTAAATACAAATAAAAGTATTATGATGTCCATTTAAAAAAAATGGAACTAAACAAGGCCTGAGGACGGGCGCCATTGAGATTATATTACCGGCTCTGATAGACTTCTAACAACTATAGTGTGGGTGGGCTGGGCTCTGAACGTTTCAACACCAGACCAAATTAAAGATGCATGCAGGGTACTTATTAGCTTAATCTTAAGTAAGTTCTGACTGCTGCGAGCTGAACGTTTCAAGATCAGATATGTTCAAAGATCGATGATGCACGCACCTGGCAGATAATAAGCGTGTTGGTCAATACAGTGTTTGGTTGTGTCAATCCCAATCTCCAATGGACCACGCAAGCATCGTCTTTGAAGCGATCTTAGGTTAAGGATGGGCACGGTGCTTTAAACGGGTATCTGCGGTTTTTTTTTAATATTTACGTCTTGTTTGGATGTTGTCGCATTCACCTCAATCCACATGTGTTGGAGTGGATTGGGGTGGAATTTAGTTCAAGTTCCACTCCAATCCATCTCAACACATGTGGATTGATGCGAATCCGACTACATCCAAACAAGGCCTTAGTTTATTTAGTTACACTAGAGAAGAATTATAGATATCTATTTAAAGAGTCATCTCCATCCTTAGGTACAGTACAACGGGTACTGTTGGTCTGCTGGATCGTCAAGTACCTTTTGGACAATGGTTTTTTGTTTAGATGGCGAAAATAAAAGGACCACGGCCTGGGAAAACACGACAAGATTTGCTCTGTTTCTTACGAGGCCCAAGAAATTTGGACTCGCTATCGTGCAACGTCGTCATAATGTGCCAAGGTTCAAATTGGCCCATCGACTTGAGTTAAGAACATACCCGCTCCGTTTCCGGGGCCTGTTTTAGTCCAATTACAGCCCAGCACAGCAAAGTGCAGCTCTACTCCAACAACAACGAGCCCACTCAGTATTTCCCTTCTATCGTTGGTGCCTGTCTGCACCTGCATGGTGGCATCTGCTGCTTCTGGTTTTGCTTAAAAAAAACTGCTGCTTCTAGTATGATACCAAGCTACACCAACAAGATCCTGCTACCGTACATGATGTTTTCTTTTATCTTTTTTTGGAGCTAGTTGGAGTATCGGATGACCAGAGAGAATCGGATAAATTCCGAGCTGAAATTAAAGGAATGGCCACATGTTGATGGAGAGGGACAGATGATGGGCGCCATCATTGTTTCCCCTGTTGAAAACGATTTCGGCATGAGATGCTAGCATGCATTTGGTGAGCTGTTACTCATGAGTTTGAGGGTGTATTAACGTTGATCCTTCCAAAAACTCCCCTGTTTCGGATACTGAATCTGAATGAGAATGGGACGGACCCAACGCGTCTACCTGACAGTCCGCCGCGTCAGTCGGTGGCTTTGATGAGCTGATGCGCATGGGCCGGAGAATTTCATTGGAAGTACCAAGGGAATCAAGTACTAGTGCACGGATGATTAAGTTTTCGAGATAATGCAATTTAGATCCTAATAATTCTTGATAGTCGTGGAGATAAAAACAAAACGGGTACAATCCTTATCCTAGGGCCAAATAAAGACAACAACAAGCAACAGGAACGGAAGGGGGTGTTTGGTTAGAGGTGTTAAAGTTTAACCTTTTGTGTCTTATTTAACAATTAGTGTTCAATCATTGACTAATTAAGCTCAAAAGATTCATCTTTTAAATTACTTTCTAACTTACTCCATGTATATATCTAAACATTCTATGTGGGAGCGAACCAAACGGGGATACCTGTTCGCTTAGCTGATAAATCATGACTGAAAGTACTGTTCGCTGATTTGTTACGAGAGAAAAACATTGCTGAATGGCTGGCAGAATCGGCGTATAAGGCGGCGACGTGGCGACAAGTTAGGGTTTATGGGCATCCATGGCCAGTGGGCTTGGAAGGAGCCGCCCGACGATGGTGGCAGGTTGTCAGCGTGAGTAAGGTGGGAAGTTCAATTGGGATTAGCGAAGGCCAGGGAAGGTCAGCAGCGGGGTGGTGAGGTTGCTGGCGAGATCGCTGCCGGCTCAGGCAGTAGCAATGCTAGGAATTATGGACATGGGAGGCCGGTTGAAGAATTTTAAAATATAAGGATTAAGTGTAATTTATTTATTTAGATTTTTGTCCCGGGGTTTGGCTCCTATTTTGTAAATTTATTCTAGTACTAGCATATACCCGTGCGTTGTTACGGAAGTAAAAACTATGCCAAATTAAAATATATAGACAAACATACTATTTTGATCCACTTGCAAATAAAAAAGCTCAATTTCTAAAAAAAATCATCAATTCGTCGTATGTATTCATTAATATGTACTTTTTTTTGAACTTTTTCTTGGCACACAATTTAACATCAATTTATTGAAACTATTTTCTTTTAAATTAAAATGGAAACATCTCATCATTCGACGAGCACAAGGCTATACGGGGTAGAAAACTCTTCTTTCCAGCATGTTATTCTAACACAATTTGTGCATCTATAGCATTCTTTTGGAACCCCGTATAATAATATCTAGTACCATTACAAAGTCTATTTGTAAGATCAATGTTCCCAAGCAATATGACCAGCTAATCTTTAGCTTTAACACATGTGATGGTACACCATCTCATTCTTATGAAAACGACATATCATCTTTATATATTAATCATATCAACTCATTCGTTCTGCACTGATAATATAGCTTGAGATAGAAAAAACACCCCTCTTATCTTCATTTTTTCTTTTTCTAATTTATTCTCTTCCCTCCACGTGGTCTCCTTTCAACAGAGCCTATGTCCCATTAAAAATGTCGTTTTTTTACTTTTCTTTCTTCTCATTTGACTATTCATCTTATTCAGAATTTGTTATAAATATTATTTATTTTGTTATGACTTGTTTAGTCAATAAAAATATTGTAACAATAATTTATTTATTTTACTATTTGCATAAAAAATTGAATAAAACGAACGGCCAGACAATAAAATCTAAAAATAAAAAACGACATTTTTAATGGAGAAAATTGTTATTATATGACTACAATAATGAGATAGAGGGAATAGATATTAATAAAAATAAATAATAACTCAAACGTTCCAACAAGTTAGAGCTATTTTACTAATATCCATGCTTCATCGAGGGAAAAAGGAAGAAGCTGGTTCACATGTAGGCCCGAGCGCATCCTGACGGAAGGACGAACGGGGCAAACGAACCTTCACGGCACCACGTCTGCTTTGCTGAACCATATAGGGCTTGCTGAACCCGTCGGAGCCACACATGCCCAGGCGCCAGCCGCGATGGACCCGCAATCGGTAGGGCTAAACCTGTCGGCGCTAGACCCGCTGGCGGTGCTGCTGACCCCGAGGGCGGGGCCGGGGTGTACTGGGCGTTCTCGCTCGTGGAGAACCGCGCTGCTGCTGCTCACCAGCTCGGACGCCGCGCTCATCGGCTGTGCTTGCTCGTCCGCCGCTCCTCCCCGTCCCGCGCGGGCGCGGCATAGTGAAACGTCCTAATATGGCTAGAGGGGGTTGAATAGCCTATTTAAAAATCTACAAACTCACTAGAGCAAGAGGTTAGTAAAAAAACAAAACGAAGCTTTTTGCTCTAGCTCTAAAGAGGGTTTGCAAGCCACCTATCCAACAATTCTAGTTGATATAATCACTAGGCACACAAGAGCTATGTCTCTACTTACACTAGAGAGCTACCTAAAGTTTCTATACAAGTATGTAAGCTACTCTAGTTTGCAAGAAAGTAATAGAGAAGGTTTGAACTTTATACCACCGCGTAGAGAGGATGAACCAATCAATAATATGAAGTCCAATCATCGGGAGAAATCCAAAGTACAATCACAATGGAGACACACAATTTTCTTCCGAGGTTCACGTGCTTGCCGGCACGCTACGTCCCCGTTGTGTCGACCAATACTTGGTGGTTCGGTGGCTAAGAGGTGAAGCACGAACCTCGTCCTCACTAGGACACCACAAGAACCTACCCACAAGTGAAGTAGCTCAATGACACGAGCAATCCACTAATGTTGCCTTTGGCTCTCCGCCGAGGTAGGCACAAACCTCTCACAATCTCCGAGAGATGGCCACGAACAATCACCAACTCGTGCCAAAGCTCCTCCGCTGCAACAAGCCGTCTAGGTGGCGGCAACCACCAAGAGTAACAAGAAAACCGCAGCCAAATCGATCCTCAAGTTCCACTAGATTCAATCACTCAAGCAAATGGACTTGGAATCACTCCCAATCTCACAAAGATGTATAATCTATGGAGGAGATGAGTGGGAGGTGTTTGCTTAGGCTCACAAGGATGTCAAGTATGTTAGAATGCCAAGAGTGTGTGCCCCAAGCCGGCCAAACACGTATATATAGCCCCTCAAACAAATAGAGCCGTTGGCTCTTTCACTAGGCAAAACTCAGGGTCATCGGACGCTCTTAAAGGGGCACCGTACGCTCAACACCAGCGTCCGGTGCTCCAACGTCAGCCACGTGTCGCCTTTTGAAACGCTCGTGTCAGAGTCTAACGGTAACCTGCAGAGCATCGGACGCTGAGTAAGTTAGCACCGGACGCGTCCGGTGCACACCGGACTCATGCGCAGAGAGCTCCGCAAACCTGCGGGTCACCGGACGCTAAGCACCGGTAGCGTCCGGTGCTCACCGGACCCATGCGCAGAGAGGGTCGCAAAACGCCCGCACACCGGACGCTAACCACCGGACGCACAGGCCTGCGTCCGGTGCCTGTCGTCCGGTGCCTTACCCTAGCTGGGCCAGGCACTGTCTGCACCGGACGCTTAGACGCAGCGTCCGGTGCTCCAGTAGCCAGCGTCCGGTGAGTGCTTTCTCAGCGAGAAACACTCCCGCGACTTCTCCAAATTTCCCACGAGCGCAATAGAAAAAATACACTTCATTTTTTCGAAAAGCGCCGAATCCCGCCTCGCAAGCTCGGCGGGAGGGAGAGAGGAACCCATCCTCTCTCTACGCTTGAAACTCCACCTTCTTCTTAAAGTGTGCCAACACCACAACGTGTGTACCAATAATTGCACGTGTGTTAGCATTTTCACAAACAATTTTCTTCGAAGGAGTTAAGTTAGCTCACTAGGTTCTAAATGCATGCACATGAACAATGACACCTAGTGGCACTTGATAACCGCTTAGCCAAAGAATTCCCCTCTTTATAGTACGGCTATCTATCCTAAATGTGATCACACCCTCTATGGTGTCTTGATCACTAAAACCAAAACCCTAAGCAATACCTTTGCCTTGATTTTCATAGGGTTTTGTTTTTCTCTTTCTTCTTTTCCAAGTTGAGCACTTGATCATCTTGTGGTCATCACCATCATCACCATGATCATCACTTGCTCCATTACTTGGCATGTACCAACCTCATTAAGTCTACACACACTTAGTATATAGGTTAGTACAAGGGTTTCATCAATTATCCAAAACCAAACTAGGGTTTTCACATAGGCAGCGCAGTCGCGCCCACTCGCCGCCAAGCACAAGGACGAGATGGACCCGACGACGGCGGCGGCGCTGCTGACCCCGAGGGCAGGGCCGTGTTGCACTAGGCGTCCTCGCTCGCGGAGAACCGCCATCTACTGCTGCTGCTCACCACCTCGCTCGCCGTGCTGGTCGGCTGCGGTGTCGCCCTGCTCGTCCGCCGCTCCTCCCACCCCGCGCGGCCACGACATAGGCGGCGCAGCCGCGTCCGCTCGCCGCCAAGCCCAAGGACGAGCCAGACCCCGACGACGGCAAACAGAGGGTCACCGTCTTCTTCGGCACGGGTGCCGTGGTCACGCGTGCTGCGTTGGAGTTGGGAGAACAGGGAAGTCCCTCGATGGCGTCGCCCTGCTCGTCCGCCGCTCCTCCTGGCCCCGCACGATCGCAGCACAGGCGGCGCAGCCGCGCGCCAAGCCCAAGGACGAGCCAGACCCCGACGACGGCAGGCAGGGAGTCACCGTCTTCTTCGCAGTCGCGCATGCTGCGTCAGAGTTGGGAGAACAGGAAAGTCCCTTGATGGCAGACGGCTTGGCTGGTCAAAGACGGATCAGGACTTTAGGAGATGTGAGGGCGTAGGGGCTAGCTGTTGGCGCCGTTTGGGAGAGCGAGAGGTGGCCTCGGGAGTGGAGTGTGGGCACGTTGAAGAGAAATCTTGGAGCGGTGTTGACGTCCCCTGTATCGGCTTTTTAGGGGTAGAGATTTATGATTTAACCATATACTCGCATATATTAGACGACTGTGTCCAGGGTCGCATGTGATGACTTATGAATATTGAAATCTACCCTCTTAGCATTTTGAAAGTGCACATACTCGTGGTAGGTAACCTTGTTTGTCAACAACAGGGCACACATATAGTAGTACTCATATAAATCTTGAAATCTACCAGCTTAGTATTTCGAAAGTGCTCGTAGTGGAGTAGGATGTGTATTTAATCATAGAAGTGTGTGTACATGCACTGTGCATGTGCGTAAGTTTCTACATGTATACTGCAACTCACAATAAAAAGGGTGGTCACCGAATTATTATTGCTAGCTAAATACACGTTCAATAAATTATGAAGTATAATCAAACGTAAGTATTTTAGTAATCCATAAAAAATAATAGATATATCCAAATGTGGTAGCCAAACGAATTTTAATATTTCAAAATATTTTATTTAAATTATATTCTATATGATTTGTTGTCTAAGAGATATCAATATAAGAAGATTTTTCTTTATTATACTATTTTAATATAATAATATATTATTTACTATATTTATAAATATACTAGAAAATATACCTATGCGTTGCTACGGGAGAAGGATCACATGGTTCGAAACTGCATGATCCTTCTCCTACTTATCAGCGCCGCCTCCAATCCTGCTCTCGCTTGCGTCCCACTACCTCATGCACTCCTCAGTTGCCGCCCTCTCCATTGGGCTTCTAGCACCCACAGTCGACGCTTCACACAGGATCACTGTCTCACCAATCTCCCACGACATCCTGCCCTAACCGTAGGTTTCCTGTCTACCACTCCAGCATGACGCTCCCGCCGCTAGCCCTACGCAAACTCTTACAATTTTTTTAGAGGATTAAAAAAGAAAAGAAAGGTTTTATTTATGTTCTTGATTTTGTAGTATTTATATCTAGATAGATTTTGATTCGTCGGGTGTTAGGTTCAAGCCCTCGGGCTTGCGTAATCTTTGTTCTTAATTTGTTATTTATGGGCGGACATAAAAGGTGGAAAGATTGAAATTTTTATAATTAAATATTAGGTAATTTGTTATTCGTCAGGTGTTAGGTTGAAGCCCTCGGGCTTGCGTAATTTTTTTCCTAATTTAATATTTATGGGCGGACAGAAAGAAATTTTTATGATTAAATATTAGGTAATTTGTTATTTATGGGCAGTCAGAAAGTGGGCAGACTAAAATTTTCATGATTAAATATTAGGTAAAGATTTACAAATTCTCTATCACAACAATTTTTTTATTAGCTGGGTTCGTTGTTGTCGCGATTAATTTGTTGCATCGTTGGATTTTAGTAATGGATTGGACTCTGTATTCTACTCGAACTCAACTGACCTGGCCAGTCATATACTATGGGCGGACAGAAAAAGTAGGCAGATTGAAAATTTTATGATTAAATATTAGATAAAAAATTATAATCCTATACAGATGGACCGGTGAATTTAAAATTTTACAATTTATAATTAGGTATAAATATAAAGTTTGTATCGTTTGGGGGGCATGGCACATCTCTTCTCCAAGTTCTCACTTCTCTCCGAATATATTCCTGACACATTTTCTGTTTTCGCCGTCCTTCTATCCCCACTTATTTTCACGGTGGTCAAGAAGACCATCTGTCGTGCTGCCATGAAGGTCGTGTGAGTGCGATGGGGCGGGGAGGGAAGGAGGCAGCTCGGGCGGGCGGGAGGCGATGAGTTATGTGTGAGTACTGAGGCTTTGTTTAGATGCAAAAAGTTTTTGGATTTTGACACTGTAGCACTTTCGTTTTTATTTGACAAATATTGTCCAATTATAGAGTAACTAGGCTTAAAAGATTCGTTTCGCGATTTACAGGTAAATTGTGCAATTAGTTATAATTTTTATCTATATTTAATGCTTCATGCATGTGCCGCAAGATTCGATGTGATGGGGAATCTTGTAAAGTTTTGGGTTTTTGGTGCATCTAAACAAGGCCTGAGTACTGAGCCCGTTACTGTACAGTACTATATACTGTAACAATTATTGCAGAAGGGGCTGGTGTAGGATATTCCTGCATGTGTGGAGTATTACTGTAGTTATTAGAGTAAGACTAATAATATAGTCAGCTGCTGGCTGTAAGGTTACTCTACAGTCTTCTTGCAGATAACTCATATAATTGTTAGCTCATTACTATTAATATATGGTTCACTTGTCTGTCTTAGGCCTTGTTTAGTTTCAAAAAATTTTGCAAAACAGTCACTGTAGTATTTTCGTTTGTATTTGACAAATATTGTCCAATCATGCACTAACTAGGCTCAAAAGATTCGTCTCGTCAATTTCGACCAAACTATGCAATTAGTTTTTATTTTCGTCTATATTTAGTACGTCATGCATGTGTCTAAAGATTCGATGTGACGGAGAATCTGAAAAATTTTGCAAAATTTTTTGGAACTAAACAAGGCCTTACAAACTTTTTTGGTTTTGTGTCGAACCAGCTGTAAGCTTACACTCGCTTTTACTCTCTTCACTCCATCTTAGCATTTAGCCGGCTTACAGCCTGCTACAATACTTGCTCTTAGCTCGAAGATGCACTTAGGTCTTATTTAGTTCACCCCAAAAACAAAAAAACTTTTTAAGATTTTCCGTCACATCGAATCTTGCGGCACATGTATGGAGCATTAAATATATATGAAAACAAAAATTAATTGCACAGTTTGTCTGTAAATCATGAGACGAATCTTTTAAGACTAGTTACTCCATAATTGCACAACGTTATCAAATAAAAATGAAAATACTATAGTATCAAAATTCAAAAAAAAAATTAGATTTAAACAAGACCTTACTGTATTAATTATTGCCAGTAGACAGTAGTCCTATCAGTTCGAATGCACGTATATTGCCATTATTAGGTAGCTTAGCTTGTTGGCAGTGGCAGAGACAAGGGGGTCGGATAGGGGCCCATGACCCTTACGTGAATTTTCTACTAAAATTTTTAAAATTCAAATAAATTTTAGAAATTCAACATTGTTGGCTCGTCTCGCATTCAAAAAGTTAACTTCCAGGCTCCGCCCCTACTTGCGGCAATGGCGTAGTAGGAGTAGAAGCAAGTGGAACAACGTAACAGTTATTATCCATTTGTCACCCAGCTCCACCGATTCGGCTGTTGGCCTTTCTTCTTTGAAATTCCTCGCTCGCTCGTCTTGTTCCTCAAGTCAAATACTCTCTCTTCTTTGCAATTTTTCGTTACAAATCATCATCAATTATTTTATTTTTGCTCAAACTCAGTCTAAATTCATTCCAAATATTCATGTTTGTTATATGCTCAACACTATTCTCATATTGCTTGAGTCTAAGAAGATGTCTCCAGTCCCCCAATCCATCATGTGCTAGCAAACTTTTGCTCTAACTTGATTTGAATAATTTGTAGTAAAAAAAAATTATCCACATATTTAGAGTAAACCAACCATTTTCTATCAACCACCACTTCATTGCTTAACTTTTAGGAGTAGTAAGCATATGAAAAACATCTATTAAAAGCATCTACAGGAAACTAAGATTCAATTCTCTCATCGGCTCCTTTTCAATCAATATATTATCAAGATTTCCCCAAGTTGTAGGACAGAGACATCATGAATAGAAGCTTCTTGCACATCATCAATTGAATTTTTAGGTTGAGTGGAAGACTATAAATTTTCATTCTCTATAGTATCACCATTGGCATCAACTTGTTCATTTAAATTAGCATTAACTTGTTAGTGCCCTTGTTCTTCAATATCAAGTGCATCTATAGGATTATCATCAGGTACAACAATGCTTGAAGCTGAAAAAGAAAACTTATGTATATAGCACCTTTTTGAGATTCAACAAATTGACCTTTTAGTTTTTTCTATTTTTTTTAGCCCTCGATGAATATTTCTTAGGTAACATTATAAGAATCTAACACCTATACATGAGTACCGAGTACTATAAGTCCAAAATAATTAATAAGGATTATAAAAAACGATCAAAGGAAAAAAAGAAACCTAAGGACTAGGGTCTGATCAGCTGATGACCTAATTATTGATGAAGTGATGATCGGATGCAGTGATGAATTGATCAGCTAGGGCCTCATCGCCGCCTTGCCGTGCGCGGCCCCATTTTCGTTGATCCTCATATGTACCGTCTCTGCATGAGCAGCGAGCGGGGTCTGTGGCGGACCGACGACTTTGTCACACCATGAGTCCGTGTGTGACTCCGCCTCTTCAGCTCTTTGCATTCGGCTTTGTGGCGCTGACGTAAGCTTTACTCTTTCTGTCAATAAATATCTACCGTTTATGTTTTTCGAGAAATAACTTTGACTAAATATATATTAAAAATATTAACAATTAAGGTATATAATTAGTATCATTAGAAAGGTCTTTGAATCTAATTTTTTAATAAATTTATTTAAAAATATAATACATAATTTTTTTTATAAATTAAATCAAATTTATAGCAAAGTGGGTACCACAGGGCAGAGGGAGTAGGTACCAAGGGCTGGGCCCACTAGGGGCTCTACGGTCTTGGTTAGTTCTCAAAAATTTTTGGTTCGAGACACTATAGCAATTTTGTTTTTATTTGACAAACATTGTCCAATCATAAAGTAACTAGGCTTAAAATATTCGTCTCGTGATTCACAGGTAAACTGTGCAATTAGTTTTTGTTTTCATCTATGTTTAATACTCCATGCATATGCCGCAAGATTCGACGTGACAGAGAATCTTGAAAAGTTTTTGGTTTTTGGGTGAACTAAACAAGGCCTACATAGGAAAAAGTCTAATTTTCATCCCCAACTTTTACGAAAGTCCGTTTTTCCCTCAACTCTAAAATTAGGCAAACCGCCTTCGTCAACTTTTCAAAACGTGCATTTTAGCTCTCTGAAGCGATTTCAAAGACGGTTTTGCTACAGTAATGGTGGTTTTATCTTTTTATTTTTTAAGTATTTCGGCTGAATTTTTGAAAAATCATAGTAAATCATAGAAAAAATATAAAATATAAAATCCAATTCTGTTGGACTCCACATAAGTAGATCTACACAATGAACATATAATATGGTATGATTTAGTACTAAGTTTTTGCTATAAAGGTTTTGTCTTTTTCTTTTTTTATTTATTTTGGCTAAATATTTGAAAAATCATAGTAAATTACATAAAAATCATAAAATATAAAATCTAATTCTGTTAGACTCCACATGAGCATAACTACACAGTAAATATATAATATGGTATGCTTTAGTATAATTTGTTGTTGTAGCTTTAGATCTTCGCTTTTCTCTAATTAATTTAAATAATTCATAGCTGCAACTTCTATAATTATTTTGTCAGACTAAAGCATACATATATTATATGTTCATTATGTGTATATACTCATGTGGAGTCTAAAAATTAGATTTTATATTTTATGATTTTTTCCTATGATTTACTATGATTTTTTAAAGATTCAACCAAATAAATAAAAAAGAAAAGGACAAAACCTTTATAAAAAATTTTGTACTAAAACATACCATATTATATGTTTACTATGTAGACCTACTTACGTGGAGTCCAAAAAAATAGATTTATCATTTTATGATTTTTCTGTGATTTACTATGATTTTTCAAAAATTCAACCAAAATAATTTAAAAAGAAAAAGACAAAATCACCGTTATGGTAGCAAAAACCATCATTCACTGTAGAAAAACTGCATTCGAAACCGCTCTAAGAAGATAAAATACACAGTTTAAAAAGTTTGGAAAGAAAAAATAAACTTTCATAAAAGTTGAGAGAGGAAAAGTAGACCTTTTCCCTTTGTATACCTGTATACCTAGGCCTGAGCCCCTCTCTTCCATGGGCTCTCTCGGCTGACGCACCTCTGGTCCTCGGCCCGTCGAGGACAGGCCTGCCTGCTGGCTGCTGCCGCCGATGAGTCGCGCGACGGCAATGCTAGTCCCCAACAGTACACCCGTCGGCGCTGTAATTCGGCACTTGCTTTGCCGTTGCAGGGGCAGCGTTGCCTTGCTCCATAACCGCCCCCAGCCACCCCTCTGCGTCTGCCCCGGCCGGCGTCTCCTCTACGTCCACAGCTCGCAACTGCACGAGCCTGCAGCAGACCATGCAATAGCTTCACTTCACTGCCCCCACGAGCAGTACAGCCCGTGGAGCTGACAGACAGATCTTGCGGCTACACACCACGCCACATTACAGTGGTGGTTAGTGCTTACAGTAGTGGTTACTACGACGTGCCTTCAGATCCATGGATACCGGAGGCTATATATATATACACGGATCTGAGTAGAAGATAGCTGCAGGGATCTGGTCTGATGTGCAAATGAGAACGAGTCGTGGTAAATGCGGTAGGGACGATGGGCAGCAGCCCGTGTGCAACTGCAGCGGCGGAGTGTACTAGCTATAACACGTTTTGTTCTTTAATTTTACTGTGGTTTGGACTCTACACGCATGGATTTTATTGGATCGCTAGTACATACGACAGTCTTGAATCAATGTACGTTGAGCCTGTTCAGTAGTCCAAAACAGGACGGTAATTTAAGTTGTAATGTAAGAGCAAGTATTATATAGTGGGTTGTAAGCTGGCTAAATGCTGAGGTGGAGGAAAGAAGGGAGGAGAGAGAGAAGAAGCAGGCTGTAAGCTTACAGCCAGCTTAGGCACGGAAACCAAGAAACTTTGTGAGAAATAAGTGGGCCATGTATTAATAATGAATAGTTAACTATTGTATAGGTGGACTAGGAGAAAGCTGTAGAAAATCTTTCAGCCAGCAAGTGGGCTGTATTATTAAACTTACAAATAGCAGCCTTAGTCTGAGAGAGACCATCGATGATAAGACTACGTACTACACCGCTTGTTATATGTAGCAGCGTCAACACATTCATGCTGCCCGAACAAAATTGGAATCCACCGACCGGCCGGCGGACTTTTCATGAGCCAAATCGAGGTACGAGTGGACAATACAGCATGTCGGGACTCGAGATAGTGTAACAGCTGTCGCAGCACAAACGCCGCCATCATCCCGCCATGAAAGCACATTTCTTGGTTCTCCGAACCTGCCATGGACGGAGGAGCCGCCCATGAGAGGCGAGGGCAGCCCGCAGCCCGCAGCCCCGCCCGCTGATTATGCATCTTCCCCGATGGCCCGATCCTGAAGCCTGAAGACGGTTGCCAACAGGAAAGGATGGGTTGAGAAACCGGCGGCAGAACAGGGAGCAGTCCTGATTCAGTGCTTCGATTCTCCTAGTAATGGCTTGTCGAATTCATCCCTTTTCCGAGGATTCCTCAACCAATCAATCAATAATATATAGAACAGTACATATTCCATCAGCTGATGAGCAGTAGTAGTTCAGTTGGAATTGGAATAAGGCCTAGTTTACTTCCAAAAAATTTTGCAAAATATGAATAGTATCATTTTCGTTTGTATTTGATAAATATTATCTAATTATGGACTAACTAGGCTTAAAAGATTCGTCTCGTCAATTCCGACCAAACTGTGCAATTAGCTTTTATTTTCGTCTATATTTAATACTCCATGCATACGTCTAAAGATTCGATGTGACGGGGAATCTGAAAAATTTTACAAAATTTTTGGGTAACTAAACAAAGGCCCAACTATAAACATCAGAGATCAGAGAGAGAGAGACCATTCTTGTGAATTCACTTGACCCTCAGGCCAGCCATAGGCCACAGTAACTGCATCGGCCGTGGTACTCGCCTCACTGGGCTACAAGTAGGGCCTTGTTTAGTTCCCAAAAATTCTGCAAAATCGACACTGTAGCACTTTCGTTTGTATTTGATAAAAATTGTTCAATCATGGACTAACTAGACTCAAAAGATTCGTCTCGTCAATTTCGATCAAACTGTGTAATTAGTTTTTATTTTCATCTATATTTAATACTTCATACATGCGTCTAAAGATTCGATGTGACGGAGAATCTAAAAAATTTTGCAAAATTTTTTGAGAACTAAACAAGGCCTAGGGTAGTAGTAGAAAGCTTTTCATTTTGACGCAGCGCCGCAGCATAAATGCGTGTGTGCATGGGCTGCCAACACCCACCTGCCCGCTGCTTTGAATGCAGTTGAGGGCCTGCATCCGCGTTCGTTCCATTTCGTTTGGGGATGGGGAGATGCAACCGGCCCCCTGAATGGCTGAATGGCTTGCTCTACCGGTGGTGAAACTGAAACCAACCTGCCAATGGCGACGCTGCATGCAGGTGTGGTGGTATGCTACCGTAGATAGCTACTTGCATGCTCGTGTCGTTCAATGTGCTCGCATCGCACGGGGAGGGAGGGGTCACCGCCGGCCAAAGCCGGACCAGACCCGGTTTGGGCTTAATTTATCCAGTGATCCAGCTCTGCTACCCAAACGTACGTTCAACTGCGAGGCATGGTTGCATGGCCCTGATCTCCAACACGCCACATGCTTTGGAGCAACTGAGCTCACCGCGGGGTGTCATTCATAGGTTGTGGAGTGAATCGTGTAATAGCAGGGCCACCAGTCAATTTCAACGGGGGATCGATGGAGGAGAAGCCGTCCAGCTTTTTCATGCCTTTTGGTCCCATTCCCAGGCTCCCAGCTCCCAAGCATGTTTGCCTCAACGCGTACGGAATGGGCCAGCCGTACAGCCGATTCCTGGTTTCTTTGATTCCGTGTTTAGATCAGCCATCCTAGTTTCCATTTCCACTCTTCATGGGCTGGTGAGCTAGAGCAAATCTAAGAGAGATGCACTTGTCTTTGTGGATGCAACAGCTCTACTATGAATCTAGAATCACACAATGGATCTGTGATCTACGCAATTCGGACATCAACGACTCGTTGAAGAGACTACACCCAGGGGAGGAGCTTCATTGCGGCAATAGTGGGCCATTCACGCCCCCTTCTACTTTTACAATTCTACGGAGATTGATGTCTATATTTAATGCTTCATGCATGTGCCGCAAGATTCGATGTGACAGGGAATGTTGAAAATTTTTTAGTTTTTGAGGTGAACTAAGGCCCTGTTTAGTTCTCCACCAAAAATTTTTCCATCCATCCCATCAAATCTTTGGACACATGCATGAAACATTAAATATATATTAAAAAATAAACTAATTACACAGTTCGGTTGAAAATCGCGAGACAAATCTTTTAAGCCTAGTTACTCTATGATTAGCCTTAAGTGCTACAGTAACTCGCATGTGCTAATGACAGATTAATTATGCTTAATAGATTTGTCTTGCAGTTTCCTGACGAGCTATGTAATTTATTTTTTTATTAGTTTCTAAAAACCTCTTCCGACATCCTTCCGACATATCCGATGTGACACCCAAAAAATTTTTATTTCCAATCTAAACAGGGCCTAAACAAGGCCGAAGTTTTATAACAGCTACTGCCCTAACAGTTACTCTCTCTATTTCAAAATATAAATCATTTTGGTATTCTAGGTACATATTTTTTGCTATGTGTTTAGACATGATGTCTATCTAGGTATATAGTCAAAGCTATACACATATGAAAGCCAAAACAAATTATAATTTAGAATGAAAGGAGTACTAAACTATGTATATTGTCATGATTGGCCCCCTCTGAGTGGACAGAAGCAGGAGGTGGACAGCGTGAGCAAGGAGGATCGATGGTCGCACGTCTTTTGTTCGATGTGGGGAGGAGCGTGACTTCTGTTGAGAGAAGAATAGTCAGAACAGAAAAAATCGAATCGGTACAATAGTGATGGGAACGGGGTCCTTGATCTTCCATTTAGGTAGAGATAACTATAGTTTTGGTAGAGCACAATACACCGATCTGGCTTTAGATCAAAAGACCCAAACCCTGCAATCTTATTACCATAACTCCTCTGGTTATCAGCCATGTTACCAGTCCGGTTGACCTTACCAAGAAGACTAATCCCTGCCTACGGAATAAAGAACACAAGCAAGAACTCAAAAGTACGCAGCTCAAAGAATAAGAAACTGCAGATGTATGATTAGGATCTCAAAGAGGGGTTTCACAAACCGAAAGACGATGACTGTCAAAGACAAATTATTCTAAGCAAAATATAAACCCCAATATAGGCGGTGCCTACTAATTATATAGTATACGGGGCATCCAAGGACCCCTGTTCTTGTCCTAAGGAGTCCTAACGTGTTACAAGGTCCAAACGACCTAAAAGATGGTGACGCAACGTCCTGACAAATTCTTGTTTTGATAATTCCTATTGCTTCAGAAGGAATTGTTATATGGAACCACTTCCATTGGTTAGCTTATCAAATTTCCATCCATATGTGGATCATCAAAAACAGAGTCTGTATACAACCTAGGCGTCCATTTTAGTATAGGCCCACTTTAATATAGTTTGCTCATGGAGTCTGAGATGGACTTGAATTTGAAATGAATTAGGCCTCCAATTTAGCCTGGATGCCGGTGCTTGCCTTCTAAAGTAGTGGCAAGGAGGCAGGCATTCAAGGCATTTCTTGGTGTGTTCTCCGTCTCCTTAGAGTGTGCTCCAACGGTCAGGGTCCCAAGGATGAATATCAAACCCACAATGATGACACAACTTTTCACTAGTACACAGAGGTTCTAAGCCGGTGGGGGTAAAATATTTCTACAGACGGTTTTAGTTATAATGCGCCTGTGTTGAAAATTTGTACGGTTAGAATTGAAAAACGCCTGTATAAAAGGCTCAGTACAGGCGGTTATTGTAAGAAAACCGCCTGTGTAAATGGACCATTTACATAGGCGGTTCAGTTATGAGAACCACCGCCTGTAGAATCCAATTTCTACAGGCGGTTTACATAAAAGAACCGTCTGTAGAAATTGATTTCCACATGCGGATCTCACAACTGAACCGCCTGTAGAAATCGGTTTCTACAGGCGGTTCTCAGTTAACCGCCTGTGGAAACTTTTATTTCCACAGGCCTATAGCAACTGGCGGTTCGTCAATCCGCCTGTACAAAGGGGTTGCGAACCGCCGGTATAGTATCTCTCTGTACTAGTGTTTGATAGAAACAACAACAACTTGTCATGATGGTTTAGATGCCCTACCGATATGATATTGAGGTCAAACCAGATCCATTTGAAATCTTATCAAATAAGCTTTTCATCAAGTACTCATGGACCTCACTCACTCCTGATGATGGAGTTATGGCATTCCCAAAGAAGTATTGTCCGGCCACCAACAAACTGTAAGTTCAACTTTGATGGACTTGTACTTTGAGATTGGTTTTGTTTATGGCATATCCATTCTCTATAATCATTATCATTGTTCCTAAGCACATTTAAACAATATTAGATAACAATTAATTCTTAGTTTATCATTATGTAAATATAGAAACAATCTCACCTTATAGTTAATGGTTGTATCTAAAGATGCCATGTTCTCACCAAGCAGTTTGGAGTGGCATTGGTGTGTACTTAACACCCAACTCAAGGAGGAGGCACAAAACTCCTAAATTTCACAGCACCCCTTGCAAAACTCCATAAAATCATTGAATTTGGTCCATCTAGAACTTTGGTGAATCCAAATTTCATGGAGTTGAATTATTTGGATAAAATTAGATGTAGTGGATCTGTTTTTTTAGATTTAGATCCGTTGTTATCAACTTGTTGTTTCTATGTTCTCAATACTGGGTTGAAGTTTCGAGGGTGAGGGCGTGGCAGCATCTTCCACCTACGGTTTCTAGGAACAGGGGTATGACGTCATGCATCACGTAATTTGACATATTCTGTTACTCTTTCTTGATTTCCCCTGCTACTATTCCTTTTTCACGAGTTCCAGAGAAAGGGGGAATATATGGATGTCCTCTGGCCACCAAGTGGCGGACGACGTACGGGGATGGCAAACTGCTGCCATAGAGAAGAAGAGCTATAGAACACTGGGAGAAGATGAACAATAACGTTATGTGTTGGTTGCTAATTAAGAGATGTGTTGCAAGATTCCAGGCAACTAGGATGGCGTCATGCCATTGTACGTCTCATAGACTCACACAATAATCTCTGGTATAGCAACATGTTACATTTTGTTTTGCCGTGAGAATACGAATACCAACTCTCTGGCATAGTCAAACTAGTCAGTATTTTTACTGATGTGGAGGAAAGTGAAAAAAAGAGAGAAAAGAACTTGGCTCTCATACAAGCATCAAGCTAAGCATGAAAGCATATGCATCTATAGGTTGAAACAAAAGTGTACGTGAGAAAGAATATGAAAGAAAAAGTAAGACATGGTACCACATAATAATAAAAAACTTTTTTATAGCTAAATAGGAGACAACTATTGTATACCTTGACACTTATGACTTGACTTATAGCGAATTATTTGACTCTATTATTGACCACGCTCATACAAGTGATGTTGGATCATACTAGACCTAGAGTAAGGGGCTATTTAATTATCCGCTTTTGCTAAAACATTTTCTATTTTAGCTCATATTTTTGTTGTGTCTGCATAACTAAAGTTTTGTCATGCATCTAAACAGCGCAAAATTTTTGTAGCAAAAGATTAGGGCTAAAAGTTTTGCCATTCCAAAAAGCATCTAAGCACCCCCCCTAATTCTTAAACCCATATACTAGTACTTAGGACAGTTTTACTAGGAGTTTTTTGAGATTGTCATTTGCATTTAATAACATGCTACATATATATTTTTGATGACATGATAATATTGAAGAGAGAGAAGAAATGAGTTTGATATAATAAAACTTTCTTGACACAATACCAACTCTCTATAAGTCTTAGAATTAGATTCTACGAGAATGAAATTTTACATCGAGTATATGGATGTTTCATCCAAATTTTATTTCATTATATATGGCATGACAATCTTAGAAACAACACAATCAAACTCTTTACTGAGGCTGGTCTTAATAGCTAACTAAAAACAACTTACACGTGAATTTGATAGCCTTGAAAATAACGCAATTAAACTCTTCGCTGAGACTGAACATTTGAATTTACAGGTCTATACAACGTGACACACGATGAGTACCGGTAACTCACTTTCCCCTGATCAACATCAACCCGTTGTTGGGGCCTGTCCACGCGCGCGTGCATCGCAAATTCGCATGCAGCCGCCCAGACCAGACCAGACCAGAGCAGACCAGACCAGACGAACGTACGTGCGCGTGTGCGTGTGACTCATGCAGATGCAGTTTTGCACCCATCTCAATCTCATGGCCTCCAACACAAAACGCCCCTCGTCCCTCACCAGACTCGCATGCTCTTAGCAGCCAGGGTACGGGAACATGGGCACGTTCCCTGTTTCGGGAACTTCGTCCCGAAACGTGGAATGGGAACATCATGGAACATCGTTCCCAAATGCGGTAGAACACGAATCATATATAGGAGCAATCATATGAACGTCAGTCCCAAACGACTATGGAACTTCGTGGTGTGTGTGTGCATACTGCGCCGTGCCCGTCCATGAGCGGTCGGCGAAAAATCTAGATGGTGATTGACTCATTGGCCTAGACCTACAATGAGTCTTAATGTTGGAGTTGGACAGCCCTAAATGAAACAAAAATACAATAGTAAATTATATCACACTAGGAATCAAACTCATTTGATTCAAAACAACACGTAAAACTACCTGAGCCAACCACTACGTCCCAAACACGTTCCTTTAAAAAGTGGAACGCGTTCCGCAACTTAAAGGAACGAGACGAAGCTATATAACCCATACGTTCCATAGTTTATGAGAATGTCGTACCGCGTACCACGTACCCTATGTTCCGACAACTTGGCTGCTAAGCGCATGCTTCGCCGTGCTTTCTGCGCCGCTTGACCCCAGGTCAAACCCCCTGCGGGGCTGCCGGCTGCCGGCTGCGTGCTGCGGCTGCGGCAGCCCTTCATAACTTCCGCTCCGTCTCCTCGTCTCAGTCTCGTCTCTCAGTGAGTGACTCGTCTCCTCTAACCACTCGCTGCTCCATTTACTCCCTCGTATCCACCCCTGCTTCCCGCTCATAAAACTCGCCACCACCACCAGCAGCAGCAGAGCGAGCAGAGCAACCGCGCGCACTACTCTACTCCGCAGCGCGGACACTCCCGGCCCCGGCAAGTCCAGCCACCCTTCTCGCGTGAACCTGCCAGAACACACACACACACACACACACACACACACAGAGAGAGAGAGGAGGAGGATAGCTGCGTAGCCATTCTTGCGGGCAAGAGATTGAAGGCGCGCGCGGCTGCCTCTCCTGCTCCGTACGCCTGCCTCTGAACCGGACGAGGTGTGCATGGGGAAGGGGGCCGGGATGGGGAGGGAGGCAGCGGCCGCCGTGGTGGCGGCGGAGCTGGAGGACTCGGCGGGGAAGGCGAAGGCGGCGGCGGCGGTGGCGGCGCCCGTGCTGAGCCCGCTCAGCGAGACGCTGTGGCGCGACAGGGCCGCCGGCGGGGTCCTCCTCGGGGACGTGTCCGCGCGCCTGGCGTGGCGGGACCTCACCGTCACCGTCGCGCTCGGCAGCACCGGCGACACGCAGGCCGTGCTGCGGGGGCTCACGGGCCACGCCGAGCCCGGCACCATCACCGCGCTCATGGGCCCCTCCGGCTCCGGCAAGTCCACGCTGCTCGACGCGCTCGCCGGCCGCCTCGCCGCCAACGCCTTCCTCTCCGGGACCGTCCTCCTCAACGGCCGCAAGGCCAACCTCTCCTTCGGCGCCGCGGTACGTATTATACGTCGCCCGCCGGCATGTCCTTAATTTGTCACTACTGTTTATTTACATACATTAATTAAAACAAGGACTCATGTTACACTTGTAGATATATAGATCGAACAATCTTTAATTACGTACATATATAAATCACATTTTAGAAAGTAACTTGGCGTCAGCAATAGTTAATTATTATGTTGTCTATAACTTTTTCATCTAACGAAATGAAATGGACAGCCTTTCTGCGCTTTCTCAGTGAAAAATCGAAACTGACCATTTGTCTCTCCCATGAACTTGGAGTGAATTGGATTTGTCAAAAAGTTGCACTGCCTACTTAATTGGTAGCGGTATCACCACACACATCCCACTTCCGTTGATGTCACCACGCCTGATGGTGTGGGTGTTTGCTGTCTCTTTCCACAACCCATCTTGAATTCTCTTTGGATCTTCCGGCATCGCCTAACCTGAACAACACATCTGGTCACTCACTGAATCGTCACTCTTGGATCATCACGAGCTAGTCACGTGCCAGGTTTTGTAACCTTGCCGGCTTTCGGCAGCGGCTTCGCAATCACATCTTCCCCATTTTCAGCATAAGATGCCATGTCGAATAGAAGGATCTCGGCTCGGCTACATTAAACCCTTGCAGCTGGGGTTGGGTTGGATCAGTAGCCACCCATCACCGATCAGAATTTGGGCGATCTGACTCTACTGTCGCCTGTCTGTTTTCTGATGGATCATTCTGTTTTCGGGTGTGTGTTTGGTGATGGAGTTAAACACTCGCTGCATGCCTCACTGGTTGGTGAGGAGACCCAGACGCCGTTATGTTTCCTGGAAAGGGGATTTCGGGTTGGGTGTTGTTCACCGGTTTCTTCAGCACCGGGCTCACCAAAACCTCATGATCTGTTAAGACATGGGACTGGGAGGTATTTTGTTTTTTGATTATAATAATCATTGGGTTACATAAAAGAATGTACAAATAAATTCACAGCAGTAAAAAAATGATGATCCCGGTTTTTTTGAATATTTGATCGATATAGTTTAAACACCTACAATTCACATAATGAGTCCTCACCCTGACACTGGAAACTATTGTCATTCTGCAATTTCAGGCCTATGTGACACAAGATGACAACCTGATTGGCACACTGACAGTAAGGGAGACCATCTCATACTCGGCGAGTCTGCGACTCCCTGACAATATGCCAAGGGAGGAGAAGCAGGCTTTGGTTGAGGGCACCATCGTCGAGATGGGACTTCAGGACTGTGCCGACACAGTCGTCGGCAACTGGCACCTGAGGGGGATCAGCGGCGGCGAGAAGAGGAGGGTCAGCATCGCCTTGGAAATACTGATGAGGCCTAGGCTGCTCTTCCTGGATGAGCCCACTAGTGGTCTCGATAGGTATGCGATTCTATTTCGTCTCTTTTGGCAGCTATTGACCTACCATCTGCCGAAGTGATAACTGATGCAACCAAAAAAATTTGTTGCAGTGCTTCGGCATTCTTTGTGACGGAGACGCTGCGGGGACTGGCAAGGGATGGCCGAACCGTCATAGCATCGGTCCATCAACCGAGCAGTGAGGTTTTCTTGCTGTTTGACTGCCTCTATCTTCTATCAGGGGGCAAAACAGTCTACTTCGGGAAGGCCTCAGAGGCTTGTGAGGTAACAAAATGACATTGCTCATCTTGTTTTTATCTGTGTTTCTGCTACACCAATGGGGCATCTGAATCATCTGGTATATTCTCTGTTGTGCATGAGAGCAGTTCTTCGCCCAAGCTGGTTTCCCATGCCCGCCGATGCGCAACCCATCGGATCATTTCCTCAGGTGCATAAACTCAGATTTTGACAAGGTGAAGGCCACTCTGAAAGGGTCAATGAAGACGAGGGTGAGTTGAATTCATTCACCTCCTTAGTATTTGCTGAGCCTATAGCATGTTGGTGTACATGTCTTGACTGAATTTTTGCACTCCTTTTCACTTACGTAGTTTGAAAGATCTGATGATCCGCTCGAGAATATCACAACTTCGGAAGCCATGAGGAGGCTGATCAGCTACTACCAGCACTCACAGTACTATATCAATGCACAACAGAAAGTAGATGAGATGGCCAGGCTCGTAAGTACTTTGCTGATTTTCTTCAGTGCTTTATGATCATTCAAACTCTACTAGACCATTCCAAATTTCCAATAGAATTGAAAGGATCCATGTGGTTTGTCCTCACAGAAAGGAACAGTGCTGGATTCAGGAGGGAGCCAAGCTAGCTTTCTGATGCAGGCGTTCACGCTCACGAAGCGATCCTTCATCAACATGTCAAGGGATTTTGGATACTACTGGTTGAGGCTTATTATCTACATTGTTGTGACACTTTGCATTGGGACCATATACCTCAATGTTGGCACCGGATACAGCTCTATTCTGGTAAGAGTTGTTTGTACCATTCATGCTTACATTTCTCCACTTTAGTAACATCTATCTTAGGCACTGAATGTATCTACTTGTTCTGAATTTGAAACCTGATATCGGTGACTGGGTTAAACTGGTGAAAACTATTAGGCCCGGGGCGCATGTGCTTCCTTCATCTTTGGCTTCGTCACATTCATGTCGATCGGAGGGTTTCCATCTTTTGTGGAGGACATGAAGGTCTGTGGAACCACTGATGAATCTAGAAAAGTCTCAGGTCCTTCAATTGCTCAACTTAATTTCCATTGTTCAGGTCTTTCAAAGGGAGAGGCTCAATGGGCACTACGGTGTGCTGGCGTTTGTCATCAGCAACACACTCTCAGCGATGCCATTCCTGATCCTGATCACCTTCGTGTCGGGCACGCTGTGCTACTTCATGGTGCGCCTGCACCCGGGCTTCATGCACTACCTGTTCTTCGTGCTGGCCCTCTACGCCAGCGTCACCGTCGTGGAGAGCCTGATGATGGCCATTGCCAGCGTGATCCCCAACTTCCTCATGGGCATCATTATCGGTGCAGGGATTCAGGTAAACTGAACATCCGTTCCAGCAGCTTGATACCCTCCATCATCTGCCACACAACTGTTTATAGGAAAAGAAAAACGCTGTGCATCCGAACTGGGATTAATTCTGACGCTGTGCATGGAACCACACACCATAGTGCTGATGCCTATATTCTCTTCTGATGATAACAACTCATATTTAATGGGTAACAATCGTTTTGAAATGGACAGGGGATATTCATGCTGGTGTCAGGTTACTTCAGACTTCCGCATGACATCCCAAAGCCCTTCTGGAGGTACCCCATGTCCTACATCAGCTTCCACTACTGGGCATTGCAGGTAAAAAGGGGATTCATATTTTCACAGTGATTAAAAAAAATTAGCAGGAGCTGTCAAAACTCAATCCAAGAATTAAACAGTGCTAATCTGTACGCGTACATGGGTTGTTGATGGATCTTGCAGGGCCAGTACCAGAACGACCTGAAGGGCCTGCTGTTCGACAACCAGGACGACGAGCTGCCCAAGATCCCCGGGGAGTTCATCCTGGAGAACGTGTTCCAGATCGACGTGAACCGGTCCAAGTGGCTGGACCTGGCCGTGCTGTTCAGCATGATCGTCATCTACCGCCTGCTCTTCTTCGTGATGATCAAGATCAGCGAGGACGTGACCCCCTGGGTGCGCCGCTACATCGCGCAGCGGCGGGTGCAGAACCGGCGGCAGCGCAAGGTGGAGCTGGCCACCAGAACGCCGTCGCTCCGCGGGTACGTGGTCGACGTGGCCAGCCTGCCGGCCGATCACCCGTGATTCCGTGAAGCGCGCGAGAACTGGATATCAGTATCACACAAAGCCTAAACCGGAACTGATAACAGTACAGTAGTACTGCAACATTCCAATATGAATGTGTTAATTAAGTTTAGTAGCAACCGCTTAAGCTGTAATAGAGTGTTGTTTGATGCACTGCTAAGATGTATGTATATCACCAGCTTGATGCAAGTTTTCTCTGTTATTCTTCGGCCGGTCGCGAGTGCGAGCATCAGAGACCATGGTGAACAATCAAATCTCTCATATGATGTGCATGATGCCAGATCAAGAGGGGTAGTGGTAGCAGCGGGGTGTGAAACAGTGCTATAAATGGCAACATTGCACAGACGCAGACTAGAGGAGATTTCGCCGATGGATGGATGATCTCGCTCGCTGGGGCACCTGCACCATGCAGACTGTGCAGTTTACGACAAGAACAGCGTAGGCAAGGACACCGGATGGTTATGGCCATTATGGGCCAAACTGTTTGCACACCATGGGCAATTCATTCATTACTGCTACTGATCTGAATGGCCTCCTGTCACACACAGCGATCAAAGCTGCGCTTAGCAGACGTAACCAGATCCGGACGATGGGCTCATCGTTATCATCAGTTACTAGCAGTAATAGCATATCTTTCTCAGCATGCATGCGTTCGCTGACAGATGCTTGGTGCTGTGACCAACTGACCATGAACAAGTTATTGCAGTGGGCAGCGGCAGCAGTGCTACAAAGATATTGCAGGCGAGGCGACACATGAACTCAGCCAATTCAGTAAACAGTTTGCATGAAAATATCTTGCAATGCAGGCCGAGGAGGCGAGGATGGACCTTAGTACTCAGCTATGGCATCGTAGTACCTTTTGCTGCATTAACAGGTACTTAAGTAATAAGGGGAGACAGGAGAACGAGCTCTCCCCGGCTCGGCACGGCATTCCGGGATTCAATTTGCAGCCGGCCGGCGCCTCTCCGCACGGCATGACATGTGTGTGGATCCGTCGACAGGAGGCGCCTAGAGTTGGTGTGCAATTACTTGCATCGTGCGATGTCGTCTTGGTCAACTGAACCGCAAATGCAGTGTCTGGGATTTTTCAGGTCAGGACATGAAAGGGGGAGGAGGGAATTAAGGTGCCGCCTTTTTTGTTTTTGGGGAGTCTGAGGTTTTCTTGCACTATCTGTTCCTTCATGGACACTGACTAGTTTAATGGAACAAAGCATGCATGAGTTTGTCAGATATACTGCCTTCTTCAGATTAAAATACTAAGGCATTGTCAAGGGTGGATCCAGGCCCTGGGCTGCCCGGGCTGCGGCCCGAGGCGTGGCCCAGAAATATCTTTAACAATTTCTTTTTTCAGCCAAAAAATCTATGAAAATATAACAATTCCTTTTTTCAGCCAAAAAACCTATGAAAATATAGATTTAGTCCTACCTGAATGCGATTTAAAAATACCTTATAGTATTTTTAGCCTCCCTTTGAGGCGTTTCTGGATCCGCCACTGGGCATTGTAACTAGATTAGGATCTCTTCTGTGTCCAGAGAGAGAGAGTGTGTGCGCGCGCGCAAGCTGAAGGCTGAACAAGCATCAACCAACTCGGTGTCATTAACTTTAGTACCCGCAAACATAAGCCAGCTTTGCTCGCATAACATGATTAAGCTTGCACGAAAAGAAGGTTGCGAAGAAATTGGATTCTGTTTTGTGGGACATTATCCAGATGAACAGGGAGTTAGGTCGCATCCGGCGAGAGCTGCTGAATGCTGAATGATTGATATGATTTGAGGCGCTACCTACGGCAGTTCAAGACTTCCAGTGGAGTCGGTCGCCGTCGTTGAGGTTTCCAATTGCAGCTTGCAAAGGCTACTCCATTCCCTACCAAGTAGTACTCTCATTTTTTTCGAACCGAGGGAACCTCCTCATTGGGAACTTCCCCATTTCCATTGAATGAACAACAGAAATACCGTTCATACAAAGAGTTTGTAGGGTAGATAGAGAAAACTAGAGAGTGGCATAGCTCTGTAGAAAGATACTACGTAGACTACACAAACACTGAGCGCACGACAGCTACAGCTTGCCAACACAGCATAAGGAAAGTACCAGCAAAGAAACCAAGTTTGATTACACAGAAGCTTAAGCAAGCGACAAACAGCCTTCCTCGGGATAGTTTCTTGCAAGAGTCCAGCCAACATTCTGACTCCAGCAACAGCTTGATTACTTCTGTCCATCCGGCTTATCTTCTTCGTTGACTTGTTCTCCAGAGAGAGGCGCTTTTGAGTTCTCACCTCTTTACTCACCAGTTGCATAGCAATTTTCAGCATTGTATTTACTCCAGCGATCAGTTGCTCCTTGTCTTCCTCCAGAAACAAACCTGCCCAATACTCCATAAGCGAACAAGCATAACATATAACATGAATTGGACTTGTAACAACCTTGCCCTCAAAACAAGCACTGTTTCTAGTCTTCCAGATTGCCCAACAAATAGCAACAATACCTATAGCATGAAATTTGTTACCATAAGGTAGCCATTGCTCACACCAAGCCCAACATTGATTAAAATTCCTAGGTACATTAGATGCACCTACACAATGCGCCACAACAGCCCATACTGCTTTGGCCAAACTGCATTGGAATAACAGATGTGATACAGATTCATTGCACTCACAGAACAAACATGAAGGATCACCAGTCCACTTCCTTTTAATCATATTATCCCTAGTAAGTAAAGCATTATTTGCCACAAGCCAAAGAAAAATCTTAATTTTAGCAGGTATTTTTCCTTTCCAAATTTTCTTATAATAGATGCCTGCATCATTAGTAGTAAGAAATTTATAAACTGATTTAACAAAAAAGCACCCTTTCTTATCAAACTTCCAGATTACCACATCCTCCTCATCTGTTAAAGTAATCTTCTCAACTCTTCTAAGAATGTTGTTCCAATCTAGTCTCATATTGTCTACTAACCATCTAGTAAAATTGATAGAGCTTTGTTTCATCTGAGATACAGAAATATCTGGCTGCATGCATATTTTAAACAAGTCTGGAAACAAGCATTCAAGGGGTTTTATCAAAAAGCCAACTATCTTTCCAGAACATAGTTTTATCACCATTTTTTATTTTCAACTTCCTTCCTTGTAAATATATATGTCTAAATTTTAAGAGATCGGACCAAATTGCTGAGTCATTCTGCCTGTGTTTCATAGTACAGATGTTTTTTTCCTCAGATATTTGTACTGCACAATGTCTTGCCAAAGACCTTTCTCATTGTCAAGCTTCCACCACCATTTACAAAGCAAACTGACATTCATTTTCCTAAGATCCTTAATACCTAACCCACCTTTCTTCTTGTGCTTACAGATTTTAGTCCATTTCAATAAATGATATTTCTTCTTAGTACCACCACCTGAAAAATTTCCTTCCAACTTTATCCATCTTGGCTATGATAGTTTTAGGCAACAAATATATAGATATATGATATATTGGTGAATTGCTTAGACTAGAGTTGATTAGAACTGTTCTTCCAACAATAGACATCATACCCCCTTTCCATGGATCCAATTTCTTATTATTTTTGTCAACCAAAGGTAACCAATCAATGACATGTAGTCTGCTTGGGCTAACAGGGACACCCAGATATTTAATAGGGAAGATACCAGTCTGACAGTTGAAAATTTCAGCATAGACATTAGCCCAATTAGCATTATCATTTATAACTAGCACTTCACTCTTGTAAAAGTTAATTTTGAGACCAGCCATCAATTCATACATATATAAAAGCAACTTCATATTTCTAGCTCCCTCAAGATTATGCTCAAGACAAATTATGGTATCATCAGCATATTGTAGCACTGCTACACCCTTGTTAACAATATGATCTATCAAACCTGAGAAAAGATCATTTGATTGAGCTTTGTGAATCATTCGAGATAGACCATCAGCCACAAAATTGAACAGAATTGGTGATAAAGGATCACCCTGTCTCACCCCTTTGTAACTCTTAATATAAGGACCAGTTAGGTTGTTTAACTTGACACTAATTGTCCCCCCAGAAACTACTTGTTCAATCCACTTACACCATTTATCATCAAAACCTCTCGCAGCTAAACAACTAAACAAGAAGTTCCACTTGACCTTATCATAGGCCTTTTTAAAGTCTAGCTTAAGAATAATTCCCACCTGATTCCTCCTTTTTGTCTCATGAAGAATTTCATGCAAAACCATCACCCCATTTATAATATTTCTCCCCTTCATGAAAGCAGTTTGATTAGGGTGAATGAGTTTGTCTGCTACCTTTTCAAGTCTCAAAGTCAAAGTTTTTGTAATGAGTTTATATAAACAGTTCAAGAGACAAATGGGTCTAAATTGTTGAATTTTAGAAGCATCAGTAATTTTGGGCAAAAGAGTAATGATACCATAATTGTTTCTACTAATATCAATTTTACCTTCATAGAAATCATCAAACAGCTGAACTATATCCTCTTTAACTATATTCCAACAAGTTTGAAAGAACTCTATTGGTATTTTGTCAGGCCCAGCATCTTTATTTTTTTCCATTTGGAACAAGGCTTCTTTAATCTCTATCTCAGAGAAGGGTTTAGTCAAATTTGAATTATCTTCATCAGATACCTTTTCCAATTCATCCCAAATACTGTTATCAATACGAATATTATGCTCTTCAGCACGACCAAAAAGATCAGCATAGTACTCGGTCGCATGCTTCAAAAGATTTTCATCACCTTGAATTACAATTCCATCACTTTCTAGGAATAAAACTGAATTTTTCCTCTTCCTCCCATTAGCAATACTATGAAAGTATTTAGTGTTACTATCACCTTTGAGCAGCCATTGCTCATGGCACCTCTTTACCCAGTAGGATTCCTCTTGATCCAAAAGCTGCAAGGATTCCTTGGTCAGCCAAACCTTTCTAGCCATTTGTTCCTGAGTAAGGCTGTCTTCTTCCTCTATACCTTCTAGCTCAAATAATTCTTCACTAACCATTTTTCTTTTTTTCCTCAATTCCCCTTGCAGGTTAAAACCCCACCCCTTAAAATATTGTTTCACAAGTTTCAATTTTTGTTGTATTCTATCCAAAGAAGTTCTAGCATTACAATGCTTTGACCAGATTTTTTCAACTGCCCCTAAAAACTCAGGATTATCCAACCAATTAAGCTCAAATCTAAACTGCAAAAATTTAAGAGGTTTATGACAATCAGAGGTTAATATCAGAAGATTATGATCAGAGATTTCTCTAGGAAGCCTCTTAACCATTGCAGTCGGAAAAATATCTTCCCAATCTCTAGAAATCAAAATCCTATCAAGCTTTTCCAGAGTAGGATCCTCTTGATTATTAGACCAAGTATATAGACCACCAGTCATGACAATCTCTTTAAGCTCATAAAAGCCAATCAAAGAATTAAAGAGGTTTGAAAACCTAGTTAAACCATGAAGCTTATTTCTCTCATTGAAAGGTCCTTGTTTGGTTTTGGTAATTGAGTGACAACTTAGGTGGACTAATAGTGTTTATGTGAGATACACAGGAGATTAGTCCACAGGTGATGATGTGATGATGGAGGAGCTCATTGCACATGAGACATGACATGGAGTCATGTGACCAAGGTGGAGAAGATCAAGATGAGGCTTGGCTTGATGGACCGGTTGCAAGAGTGAAGGGCAAGTCGGAGGCTTTGAAGCGAGGGACCGCGTGTGACGGTGAAGCTTGAGCAAGACTTGGCGCCGATGGACCGAGGCAATGGTGAAGAGCAAGTGAGGTCAAGATCGATGAACCAATACGGTCATGTGATGATATGAAGTGGATCATATCATTTGGTGATTGGTTGGTGCATGTGTTGCATCAACATTGGAGGAGATGGAATGGAAAGCGCAAGGAAAAGGTATAACCTAGGGCATTTCCATTTCACCGGTCATAGGTGTGTAGAGAAGTTTATGACCGGATTTAGGATAGATGGCCGTACTATCAAGAGGGGCAAACTTGTTTGCATATCGGTCATCTAGTGCCACTTGAGCGATCTAACTTTGCATACGTGTTAGGATCGAGTGGCGTGGCAAGTTTGAGAGGCTAACTCCTTTGGGAAAATGTTTGTGAAAATGCTAACACACTTGCACATGGTGGTGTACACTTGTTGGTGTTGGCACACTTTGCAAAGGAGGTGGTGTTCCTAGGGTTGAGAGAGGTGTGGGTTCCTCTCTCCCTCCCGCCGAGCTTGCGAGGCAGGATTCGACGCTTTTGAGAAAAACAAGTGTATATTTTCTATTGCGCCGGTGGGAAATTTAGAGAAGTCGCGGGAGTGTTTTCTCACTGAGAAACACTCACCGGACGCTGAGTGCGGAGGCACCGGACGCTGGCCTCAGCGTCCGGTGAGCTTGACCCTGCTAGGGTTAAGCACCGGACGCACTCTGAGAGCGTCCGGTGGTTAGCGTCCGGTGTGAGGGGTTTTTGCAACCCACTCTGCGCACGAGTCCGGTGAGCACCGGACCGTCCGGTGCCTAGCGTTCGGTGAGGTCGCGAGTTTGACAAACTCTCTGCGCACGAGTCCGGTGAGCACCGGACCGTCCGGTGCCCATCGTCCGGTGGTGCTGTGCAGGCGCGCGTGCGAAGTAGCCGTTGGCGGCAACGGTCGTTTTCAAACGGCTAGTGACACGTGGCCGACGCCTGAGCACCGGACGCTGGGCGTTGAGCGTCCGGTGGCTCCCTGTCAGCGTCCGGTGCTCACGTGTTTTGCCCAGTGAAGGGGCAACGGCTAGTTTAGCCCTTGGGGCTATAAATAGAAGTGGTGGCCGGCCTTGGCTGGTGCTGAGCACCCTTGGGACTTAGTGTCCATGCTTAGGGAGTGCTAGTGAAGCCTCTAACTCACATATGCTTGATAGTGATCATCCGATTGTGTGAGTGAGCGATTCTAGTGCGTTGCATTGAGAGATTGCATCGAGTGGCACTAGGTGTTCATGTTGCAAGCTGGTGGTGCTTGTTACTCTTGGAGGTTGCCACCTCCTAGACGGCTTGGTGGCTTGTGACTCCGTCGAAGCACGCAAGGAGATTGTGCGGTGCTCCGGAGAAGAGATTGTGAGGGGTACGGTGCTCACCCCACGGGGATCGTGAAGAGCAACTCTAGTTGAGCGAGACGTGAAGAGCGACAAGTGGTCCGGCCGGGTCAAGTGCTAGAGCTTGTGGTAAGCACTCCATGTGGGAGAGTGTGACTTGCGGGTCACCACTAGCAAGAGGATCGGCGGCAACCTTGGAGCTTGTCTCAACGGGGACGTAGCTTGGTGGCAACCAAGTGAACCTCGGGAGAAAATCATCGTGTCAATTTTGTTCTTCCCATTGGTTTGCAAGTCCCTAACACAAGCTTGTTTTTACATTCATATACTTGTGCTTGCATAGTTGCTCTTGTAATTAGTTAGCTTGTGTAGCTTGCTAGTTACCTTCTTGCTTGTGTAGCTAGAAGTAGTTCCCTTGCGTGACTAATTTGGTTTGTGTAACCTTGTTAGTCACATTGCTTAGTTTGTGTAGCTAAGTAAGTTGCGCTCTCTAATTTGGCATTAGTTGCCTTATTATTGAGCTTGCTAGTGAGCTTAGGCTTTGTGCGCTTTGCCTCACTAGTTTGTGTAGGAGCTCCCTCGGTTTGTAAAGTACTAGTTGCATAGGTTTGTGTGACCTTGCTCCTAGATTTGATTAGGTGAGCTCTTGCTAAGGTAGCACCTTGCTTGCTTGTTTAGGATCTTTTCAAGGTGCTAGAGAACTTAGATAGAGGGGTGTAGTCTTGGCTAGACCGATAGTTTTAATTCTGCATTTGTTTCGGTTAGCCGGCGCGATAAGTTTTAGAAAGGACTATTCACCCCCCCTCTAGTCCGCCATCTCGACCCTTCACAGATTCCACTTTATTTTGTTGCTTTTGTCCCACAAGTTCATTTGGAGCATAAAGTCACCTTGTTGAAAAGATCCTACATCATAAAATTCATTCCTTACACCCACCAAAATACCACCAGATTTGCCTTTGGAAGGATTATACAACCATAGATAGTCTTTATTTGAATCAAACTTCCTAAGAACCTTCTCCTCACAATCCTTAATCATAGTTTCTTGTAAACCAACAAAATGAAACCGATTTTGAGATATCAAATCCTTAAGAAAGGTAGAAACCCCTTTTTTCGTAAGACCTCGACAATTCCAAATTAATCCATTGATACTCATTTTTTTAACTTTCTTTATATTCTTTGGAGCATTTCCTTTACTAGATTTCCCCTTTTCCTTCTTCAGATCATCAGGATTTTCCTGTATGATTCTCCTACTATTTTGAGAATTAGCCAACATCAGGCTTTTTCTCTTTTCTCTTTTCTCTTTTTTTCCTTCTTGATTCAACAAGAATAAAATCTTCTGACTCAGAAGACTCCTCATTAATCCACTCAATAGCTAATGGAGCATCTTCCTCTATACCACCCTCAACTAAATCAGCTTGAGGTTTTTGATTTTTCACAATTTGCTTTTGGTACAGATCATCTCTAGTTTTCTCTAAGTCTCTAATAAGGTTAAATGTATCAATACTATTTTCTTCAACCACAATACCCATGCAAGATGTAATGTGAGAAATATCATCATCTAATAGTACAGAAAAGGAGTTATGATTAGAGTAGATACCTTTAAAGCTTGCACCCTGAGTATTCCTCTCCATTTCTTCCAGGTTTGTTAGAGGTGTGATCTTCTTCAGCCTTTCACTCCTCCTCCTTTCTCGCTCAGGGATTGCTTTTTTAGTCTGTACATCACAATCAGGTAGGAGCAGAGCTTCACCTTTAAGAGTGCCTCCATCAATGTCATGATCTCACTTTCTTGAGTATTAACAATGGTGTCATCAGATAAAAAGATCTCAGGAGATTGTGTGTTGACAGTTACATTCACATCTTTTGTATCATCATCTTTGAGCTTGTCATCTAGCTTAGTAAGGGACATATCTTTGATATTAACATATGAGGTCTCATTCATAAACCATATCTGCTTAGAATTGTCCTCTTGATCATTCTTAGAAGTTTGGCCAACACCATCCATACCAGCCAGTAAGGCCAGTTTCTGTGCAAAGGAATCACTATCAGAGTCAGAGTCTTCTAAAGTCTCAGGAATATGAACTTTCTCCCCATCATCATCAATACATCTCTTCTTGTATGACTTTTGTGCATCACTCTTCAAAATAGTTGCAATGTTATCTCCTCTGCCAACTTTAGGTGGAGTAGACCAGTATATTTGGGATTGCTTACCAGTATCATTTTCTTTTCCTTTGTTACTGGTGTCTTCTGCTCCAAGCAGGTTTTCTTTTTTCTCCTCTTGCTGACTTTTTCCATATATCTATACCAGACGCGCAGACGCTATCAATTTCCCCCCAAGTAGTACTCTCATAGAGAGAAAAAGGAGAAAAGAATGTTCAATTTTTTTTTTCTTCCAACGTGCAGAAGCACGTATGTTTCCTTAACGATCCGTTCGGTTTTTTTTTCAGAATGGGCTGTTCCGTGCCTCCGGCGCTATACAAATTTATGAAGAAAATTTTCAGACTGGGAATGACTCTACAGTAACAGAACGAGGCCTAAGCGAAATGGAGTATTTGTTTGATACTCACTCTGTTTTTTGACTTTTTTTTTGTGCTGGATCTCAGCCTAGGAAATTGATAGCGGCTGAAGTTCATCGTTGGTTCCGTTCTAGAGTCATTTGGTCAATGTAAGTATTGACTTACAGACACTACGATGGCCCTCATTATTCAAGCAGTGCTTGGGATAATCCCTCTGCTTTTTGGAGTCAGCCTTGGTGATTAAGTTGATCGTTTCTCTGTTAATTCGCAAGATGTTGGTTTTCATATCTACGAGTTGCGGTCCTTCAAAATTTTCTTCAACCTATGGCATAATGGAGGTGCAGATTTTCATTCTGAATATCAAAATTGGAAAGTAGAACAATCTTCATATAGTGGGTTCAAGTGATCAGCACTCTCCCAAATCGGTACATCCCTTTGGAGTCAATGCTATCCTTGTTCCAAATTCTCGTTCTTCTCATGGCAACTAGAGTACCTAGCTATTGTGTGGTGAAGTGCTATAGAGTAGAAATTCTTTGCTGCTAGAATTGTATAGGGGCTTTCTTGGGTGGTTTAGAGCTAGAGTAAGTAGTGACTATTAGGGTCATATTTTGTACTAATCAGCTTTATTCTAGTATTGCGAATTTATAGAGAAATTTCTATAGGCTATTCACCCCTCCTCTGGCCATCTAGATCCTATCAATGTTGTCTATCATGTATTCTTGTTGTATATTTCAAATCATGTGCATTTGATGAGATTAGTTTGTTTCCCTCAAAGTTTACCCTATAAAACGTAATACTCTGCATTTAGTCGGTTCAATTATCACTTATAACAATTGTGCCCTCTACTGATCCTATAGTCGAAATGATGATCCCTTTGACCATAATGTGTATATTAGCCTTGCACATGTACCTGCAAAGATAGTTTGACCAAAGGGAATGCGAAGCCAAAGACATTTGTGTCATCGCGCTCGCTGCCCTAGAGCCATGTTGCTGCCAACGGATCAAAAACAACATTCCCCTCCAATACAACCATCCAATCTTCAAACCCTTTGAAAATCACATGTATAATATCCTTCCACATGTCGATACAAATCAGTTTGATCATAGGAGCCATGATGATCATGATAACAAGGTTGCGGTGCTTGCTTCTCCATGCCACATAAGCCACAACCTTGTTTTGTAATTGTATCCTCCCGAATGGACCGATGGTTATAAGCATGTTCTTTTACCATAACATACTCCGTGTGTTCCATAGAAACCCCCAAAAATGGATTGCTCAATAGTGCTACAATGACCATGTTGTTGATTATAGCTCCCACTACCCACAGGCTTGCATATCCTGAGTGCACAAGTGTTCCATCCTCATTATTGAATACTTCATCTAGTCCAAATTATAAAACATTTGACTTAAGGTATAATTTGGGATGGAGGTAATAGTTAGCAAGTAACGGAGCTACAATGTTAAGGTATTGTAGTGATAATTCCTTCACAAGCTGAGTGGAGAACCTGATAAAACTATGTGCGAAGGCTTCACCAACTCTTGCTACAATGCATATACAATGGTAACACTGAAGCCAACTTGAGCCCTTCTCGAGAGAGGATAGTAAGAACTTCTCCCAAAGTAAAATACTTCCTTCATTCTAAAAAGAATATATAGTTTTAGGTTGAGTTTATTTAAAATTTTATTCCATAACCAATATAATAATAATTTGATTTCATAAAGGTTAGTATTTTTATTTAATTAAATTTTAAATTATTGACTTATGGAAATGAAAGTCTTATTATTATTATTATTGAGACTGATAGGAAAGTGAAAAGTGAGAAGTAGTATATGTATTATTACCCCGAGCAGGCGAGCACTGGCCGAAGCAGGCCGAAACCCAGCCCGAGAAAGGAGCAAATAAACCAAACCCAGCCCGAGAAAGGAGGGGGGAAAAACTAGAAACCCTAACGATGCTGCAGATCCGCCTGAGCAAGATTGGCTCGTCGGACTCCGGCGCAGCCGCCACCGGCTCGGCAGCCGCCTTCGGTGCCGCCGCCGCGGTGGGGGCGGCTGCGGCGCTGGGTGGCGGCATCCCGGAATCGGTCACCGTGGCATGCCCCGACCACCTGGTGATCGCGGACCTCCCCGTCGCGAAGAGCCTCGGTGCCGTCACGACCTCCGCCGCCGCCGCCACGCGCGCCATCGGCCGTCGCTCCCGTCGCCCGCTCGGGGAGCGCGTCCACATCTGCTCCCGCTGCGAGTTCCCCATCGCCATCTACGGCCGCCTCGTACGGACTTGCTAAACCCTATTTTTTTTTAATGCGGCTATCAAACCGTGAACTTGTTCAGCCCTTGTTGCTGCCAAGGAAATTAGAGAATCAACCGCGTGTGTTGTTTAGCCATTTACCGCCACCAACTCTATTCTTCCTTTTTTGATGTCATAAGTGAAAATGGAGCAGCGGATGTGCATCATCTTTGTTTTATGCTCCCTGTTTAGAGTGTTGTATTTCTGAGAGTTGGACAAAAATACCAATACATATAATTTGTAGTAGCTCTGTGGGAATGGCTGTTGCCTCAGTGTTCTAGTGATTCCATTGTAAGGAGAGCCAATGTATCTCGTTTTGTTTATGGCAAGCAGTCAAGGGAAGCTAAGATCTACTGTCTAGCGATTGAATGAAGGCAGTATTGCTGTTCTCTTAATAATTCTAGTACATATGTTTGTTTTAACGGATCACACAGGATTTGCTTGCTGGTTGTACTAACCTAAGGAATTGATAAATAAACTACTTATAGTTTCACCTCAATTGCATTATGAAATAAGCTTCTGGTTTCAGTTGCTACTATGGCTTTTAAGTTTGAACTAGTCATGTATAGTTTATTTGCCCTTTTTTTGTTTGGTTGAAGTACTTCATAAGCAAGTTAAACGGCCTTATCATGCATAAACTGTGTAGCACAGATACAGGATACATGGATATGCCATGTTCCCCAAAAAAGTCGATATGAGGATAGGTTTTCATGTATATAAACTTTTAAATAAACTATAGGATACATTAAAATTTTAAAGGCTAATAGCAAATCGAGCATCACCAAAACTCCATGACCCAGTTCTCCAAATGACTTGCAAAAGCCAGATAAGAATGTATAAGTCTTATATTGTAAGATAAAGAGTCCCAAGTGCTTCATGTGAAAACTTGAGGGAGGATTCAAGTACACCTTTGAGGCTCGGAGGAAATCGATCCAGTTCCTTACATGATAGTTGATACTAGACAACTAGGAAGTGCAGCCTGCAACTCAGGCTGCTGCTTCATCCTCACACGCTTCAGCCCCCAATTATTGCTGCCATCTAATCAGAGTCTGGGAAAAATCAAGCTAGAAGAACACTAGATCAGCTATCAGTAGCACTAATTGATTCTATTAACTCACTAGCAAGTAGCAACTACTGGATTCAGGGAAGGTCAAGGGAGGAGAGTAAGAAACTGACTGCTGAGTTGCTGCTGATCTGATGTGCCACCAGCCCACCATGGGGGCACACGTTGCGTGGTTGTCCCTGGGCAAGCTTGTGGGTAGTGTGCGTCACCGGCTCACCGTGGCTGTCGCTGTGGGCATAGTTAGCGGAGGAAAGGAACTCACCTCACTGTTGCTGGCCACCAGGGGTCACCACTGCTGGAATTGAGTGACAGGGAGGTGGTGCAGCTGTGCGCCCATGTGTGTTCCTGTGGGTCCAGGTCAGGGAATGACCTGAGCGAATATCGATTGCCTTCAAATACCGATCTGTTAACTGGGCTGGGCCTTATCCAACAGAGGAATAGATGTCTGATATGTATAAGCCCAAGTATCCTATATCGTGGCTGCATCCTGCATGTGTCCGTATCAGATACGTATCCAATACAGGATATGAGGGTGTTCTCGCATGTTTGTGCTATATACATACTCTGTATTTTTAATGTGCTGTTTCAGTATATTCTGTATTTTATGTTCCTGTGGTTTTACCTGTTCCCTGAATAAGTGCTACATGTGGCCATTCACTCTATAGTTTCTTTTCTGATAATATAAACAGTTGGAGCCTATAGTAATGTGATGAGTTTTTTTCTTGGTTTCAGATCCCTTGTGAACATGCTTTCTGTTTAACCTGTGCAAGAAGTGATTCTAGCTGCTATCTGTAAGCATTCTAACTCCCAAGTTTCTCTAACCTACTATTATCTTGTTGTAACCTTAGGTCATGGTTTATCAGCACTGCTTGAGTAAATTGGTCTGTTACACGAAATCTGAGCCTTGACTGATTGTTCTTGCTTTTCTTATGATATTTTATTTCAATCAATGGGCATATGTTTGCGATAGTGTGGTACTGTTCAAATCATTTTCTATCCTAAGTTTGTTGTGTACACATATGAGATATTCTGTTCATTCGGATTCATAATCTGAATATTAGTTAAAAATTGACATATCCTGTACTGAGACTCTCATGATACCAATGTACCCTTGGATACATAATTAAATGTTGAGCAGGCAATCTAAGGGGAGTGTCTCTGGAAATGTTGTAATTTCAATCCTTATTTAATGTAGACATCTGATTTGTTTCTCTTTTAGAGTTCCGCATTTCTGCCTGGTCTAAGTCTGTCAATTTAAACTTCTGTTTACCTCTGCAGTTGTGATGAGCGCATTCAGAAGATACAGAGTGTGAAAATGATGGAAGGGATTTTCATCTGTGCTGCACCAATGTGTCTCAAGTCGTTCCTTAAGAAAGCAGATTTTGAGTTTCATGTACCCGATGTCCATGCCAACCTCCTCCAAACTAATCAAGAGAAGGAAGAAGAACGCAATGAGTCAGATGCTCCTAACATCTCCCGTGCTTCTGCAGGGGATACTCAAAGACAATCTCAAATGCCTGAAATGTCTACTGCACGTGCTCCTCCAAGATCAGGTGTTTCACAAGATCGTGAAGAACGCTCCCGCTACCACCAGTCCAGGGAGCAAACACCACTGAGGCCCCCAACCCTTTCAAAACCACCTTCATTCCATGGTCGCCACTCATACCCACCGGGGGATGCTCAGGCCGAGAACAATCCACCTCAAGGATTCGACCGGCCCTACAACTGGGCTTCTCACTCCCGGCAGGAGAGCCCAGGTGCGGCGACTCCACTTCGCCAAGAATCTGACCACAGTACTCAGGACAAGCAGCAATTGATGGCTAATGCACCTTATATGTTTCCACCAATTCCTCCTCACCAGGGAAACTTTATGATGCCTATGAATATGAATCAGCCTTTGATCCCCAATGCACCTTTCAATTACCCTCTCCAGCAAGATGGAAACCCTCAGTACTTTTCTGCCCCTTTCCAGATGCAGCTACCAGATACTGGATCGGACCAAGGTTCCATGCCAAGTGTCCAGCCTCCAGCTGGTCCTATGAGCTTCCCTGAGGGGCTTCAGCGCCCGTGGGCTATGGGGCTGATGCCATTTCAGTCGATGGCCCTTGGTCAGGGAATGGCTGATGGTGCGGGTGATCCTCAGGGTGGTGGTGGCCTTGCCTTCATGCAAGCTGGTTTTGGGGGCATGCCTGATGGCTCCATGAATACAGGCATGCCTGATAGAGGTGATGGAAGGGGTATTCTAGCACAGATGCCAATCCAAATGCAAATGCAGATGTCACTTCCCCCACCTCCGCCAACACAACCTCCATCAGGTTCACAGCAAACGTTTAACAGGAGTTGATATTATTTTTTTGCACGAATTGATGGTTCCTCTCAAAATTGCATGTCGATTCATTGGGCAAATTGTAACTTTATGGTTCTTGGCATGTAACCTGTGAGAACTAGATGGCTCAGTTTTATTCCCTGGTTGCATAGGAGCCTGTATTATGCATAACTGTCCTGTGGAATGAAATGTTCCCAAATTCCGAAATTTTGGTTCGAGATGTTGATTGTGTCGGTGAAAAAAAAAACCGATGCAGTGAGAAGTTTGAAACATGTGGCTGGTGTTAATATATTGTCGCGTGACGCATGTCAGCGTACTCCGTATATTGCTGCGTCACGCATGTCAGCACACATGCCAAATCACGTTGACCTGGAGCAAATTTGTTCCATGTATAAATATTCCGTCTAGAAATAATAAGTTGTATTTGACCAGCAGTTGAGAAATCATATCAAATAGATTTTCACGATTAATTTCTCTTGTAATGTGTAGTTAGATGCTTATAGTTTGGCATAGACTCTTTAGAGCGTGAGATTTTTCCCCCTGTTTTCTATGTTTTCAGAGAGATGAAATAATTCTTGGTGTGCTTCTAATTCAAACCATTGGTTGACATTCTGCTGCTGGTTCTAACTATTTAGTTGACGTTCTACTTTCTTTCTTTTTTTTTTAAAAAAAAACGGAAGCATGAAAGGATCAAGATGCCCAAGAGGGGGGGTTGAATTGGGCTTCTCTAAAAATTTAAGCAACCTATAAGTTCCAATTCAACCCCTTGTGCCTAGTGTGACTTAGAGAGCTACCGGATAAAAGTTTTGCAACCTAGTTCCAGTCCTATTCTAGCATGGCAATTCTAAGAATGTAAAAGCACAAAGTAAATGCTAGAAAGTAAAGGAGTAGTGGAAGAAAGTGCTCGGCGATGTTTTGCCGAGGTATCGGAGAGTCGCCACTCTCCACTAGTCCTCGTTGGAGCACCCGCGCAAGGGTCTTGCTCCCCCTTGGTTCGCGCAAGGACCAAGTGCTCTCTACGGGCTGATTCTTCGACACTCCATCGCGGTGAATCGCCCAAAACCGCTCACAAGCTTGACACGAGCCACCCACAAGAACTCCGGGTGATCTTCGTGCCTCCAATCACCACCGAACCGTCTAGGTGATGGCGATCACCAAGAGTAACAAGCAAAGAACTCTCACTTGACCCAAACAAGGCACTAGAGAGTGGTGGATGCACACTTGACTCTTGGAACTCACTAGAGGAGGATTCTCTCAAGAAATCACTCAAAACTCAATCCTCTCTAAGCTCTTGCAACTCTCTTGCTCCACAACAAGGTTCTCTGATGTTCAAATGGGCAAGAGAGGTCTCATGGACGAGGTGGAGGAGTATAAATACTATCCACGAAGTCCAAAGGTCGGCCAACCGTTTTCCACTGAAAACGGGGTCACCGGACGCACGTTATGTTGCACCGGACGCACTGCACCGAGCGTCCGGTGTGACATAACGGCTACCTGCACAAGTCTCTGACAGGTCACCGGACGCTAACTCTCAGCGTCCGGTGCACCGTCCGGTGCTCGGGGAAACTTTACATGCTCCCTGCGCATGGGACCGGACGCTACCCGGTGCGTCCGGTGCTAGCGTCCGGTGCTCAGGGGAACGTTGCAAGCTCCCTGGGTAAGGGACCGGACGCTACCCGGTGCGTCCGGTGCTAGAGTCCGGTGCCTAACCCTAAGCACGGCACTGTTCTAACGGCTAAGGACCTCACCGGACGCTCTCACAGAGCGTCCGGTGCAGCGTCCGGTGCCCCTTTGGGCACCCAAACTTCGTCGAAACGCGATTGCTCCAACACGAAGTTTGTTCCTCTCGATCTAAGGACTATCTCGGAGCTGCCTAGTGCTAGGTTTACCAAGTGTGCACCACACCTAAACCTAAAGCCTTGCCTAAGTCAAGCTACTAGATCAAAGCCCCTCTTAATAGTACGGTCAAAGGAAAACAAAGTCCTAAACTACTCTAAGTGTCCTTCTTCACCATATGGCACTTAGACCTAGTCTAGTCTTGACGATGTCCATCCATCCTTTGAAAACCGAAACGATTTCCACTATTAAGTAGGCATGTACGTCCCTGTCCATCGAGTACCTATATACCATGACCTTACCTATGAATTTGCCTCTGCAAAACATACGTTAGTCACAGTAATCAACAATGTCATTAATCACCGAAATCACTAAGGGCCTAGATGCTCTTTCAATCTCCCCCTTTTTGGTGATTGATGACAACCTCGAGTATGAAAAGAGTTGAGGTTTTTAAAGTGACTTGGTTTCAATAAGCATATTACAATAAGACCGAAGGGATTAGTAATGCTTATATCAACCAAGTCTAATACCCTGCATCCAAATATGTGAGTGGTATATGACAGGATATAAACATAAGGCTCATAAAAACATCGGAGTAGAAACGCGGAAGCAAAGGTCATATGAGCCAAAACACATGACGTTAAGATATCACAAAAAGCACAAATCATGTCTCATAACCAAAGTATCTCACACAAGTGTAATGCATAAAAGTAAACATGATGCATGAAGATAGTCACACAAAGAAAGTATCTCAAAAGAATAAACTCCAAACTCCCTCTCTAGCTAAAACTCCCTCTCTAGCTCCCCCTAACTCATAGCTCCCCCTAACTCTCCCTAACTCTCTCATACACACTCTCTCCCCCTTTGGCATCAAGCGCCAAAAACCTAAGAAGACGGTGGAGGAAGCGAAGCAGTAGAGTCCCTCGGCGCGGCCACGAAGCGAGCTGCATCATCTGAAGTGTCGGCCGTCGAGGCGGAGGAGGTGGAGTGACCCTCTGAAGCTGCAGGTGCTGGAGAAGCGGTCCGGGTCAGCTCTGGCGCTATCACAGGCTGTGCTGGCTGCTCAAGTCCGGCTGACGAAGCTGGCACGGACTCGGTCGCTGTAGCTGTCGTCTCTGGAACGGTAGAAGACGGTGCAAGCTGCTCGGACGACGCTACTGACGACGACAGAAGCTCTGTAGTGGTAACTGGCGCCGTAAAGACTGCAGGAGCCTGCAGAGGAGGAGGCGTAGGGTCACCAGTCAGAGCACTGTAGGTGAAGCTGAGGTGTGGATCTGTCTGCGAGTCCCACACAAGCTGTGACGCTGAAGCTGACTGAGGGGTGAAGCCTGAGCGGAGAGGGGTAAACTGTGGTACCTGCTCAAAGCCTGAAGAGATAGCACCCTGAGAGACCTGGTGCTGTGGCGTCGAAAACGGCTGACTCTGAGCTGGTAGCTGGAGCGGCTGCTGTGACGGGCTCTGAGTCTGAGGCACTGGAGTAGGTGGCCTGACAGTCGACGTGCCTGGGAGCTGGATCTGCGGTAGCTGAATCCCTGAGGCGGCCATGAGAGCGGCCATCATCGCTGTCTGTTGGGCCTGGAAAGCAAGCTGCTACTCCTGAAAAGTGAGAAGCTGACGCTGGAGCTCATCCTGCCTGGCCTGCATGGCTGCATTGATGGCAGCCTGATCCCTGTCTCGCCTCGCCTGCTCCTCAGCTGCACGGCGCTGATCTGCCCTCATCCCCTCTAAGATAGCAAGCAGGGCGGGGTCTGAAGTACTCGAAGAGCCGCCTGCCTCGTGGTCGTGAGCTCTGGGAGGAAGATCAGTCACTGGCGGCTGATAGTCGTCGTCTGAGCTGTCTGAGGCGAAGTCAAACTCGCCCTCTGCCTCTGCATCGGCGAACGCCCCAATAGCTATATCCTGCTGCTCCTCTGTCTCAGCAACTGCTGCTGTACTGCGGGTGCCCCTAGGAGAAGGTGGGGGCACCGGTCCACGTGGAGCACGAGGAGGAGGTGCACCTCGAAGGTCATGGTGCGCTCTCAACATCTGCCGGGGGTCGTAGTGGGGGAAGACGGTGTCCGACTCTGTCAACTCCCTCTGCAAGTGAGCTGGCAGGGGCAGTGGCCTAGCACGTAGTATAAGTAGAGTGATCCAATGTGCATACGGCAACTGACGCCGTCCCCTGAAGCTCTCTGAAATGGTGTCCTCAATCTCGGAGACGATCAGATCCCACAAATCAAACTGTGTCTGGGAGATAAGGTGAGCGACGGGCCACTGCTGCATACGAGTGAATCCGTCTCTGTAGCCTGTCCTGGGGAGAAGAGTCTTCCTCAACACAAAGTCGAGGATCCTGGCTGGGCGAGTCAAGTCTGCCACTGTCCTGCTGGAGCCCTCCCCAAAGGGTGCACGGAAGCATGGAGCCACGAAGTCAACCGGTGGTATCTCACCACCGTGAGGACGACGAGGGGGATCCACGTTCCCGTAGCACAGCTGGTGAATCCTGGTGGGAGAGGCTCGAAGTCCAAGCACCTCTCTGGCCCTCTGAGCTGTCACTCTGTAGTCTGTCCCCGCCAGTGCGTAGTGGATATAGGTGTGATCTGGAGAAACCCACACTGACGCGTAGAACTCTCTGACCCACTGCTCACAGTAAGTGCCGGGGAGTGCTAGTAGCTCTGGAAGTCCGTGGAGGTAGGCAAAGTACTGACGAATATCAGCTCCAACCACGTTTCCCAGTATCTCCAGGTCGATTACTCTGTGCTCCCTGAACTGAGCCTGAGAGCGAATCAGTGCCTCGTAGATGTCCTCCTGAATGACTGTGTAGAACCTGGCATCGGCTCTAGGATCCCTAGCAGCTGGAAACCAGGTGGGAAACGGAACGAACCTCAGCTGCTGGATCTCTCTGGCTGACACAAGAGAAATATCCCTGTGTATCCTGACTGGCCTCGGGCGTGAAGCTGGTGTACCTCTCGCTGGTGTGGCACGAGCTGTGGAAGTGGACTGACACGGCGTACCGGTCCGAGGAACGGCCTGGGTACGAGCACGAGTCGACCTCCTGAGTGGCTGCTCCTGCTCCTGCTCCTGTGCTGGACCCTCTGCCTGGGTCTCTGTCTCAGTGTCTGGATCCTCCTGAGCTGGATCCCTGACCACAAGCCTAACCCTCTGTCCTCCAATCGTCACGGTGCCTGGAGGGGATCCATGGAAAGCCTCTGCCTCAAGCACTGCACGCCTCTGACGCGGCGTAAGATCATCCCCAATCCTCAAAGCACCAGAGCGACCACCCCTCTCGGCTGCCTCAGCCGCTGCTGCAACTGCCTCTGCGACCTCTGCATCTCTGTCACTGGCCTTCCGCTTCTTGGTGGCCAGCTTCTTTCCTTTGCCTTTCTCTGCCGCTGAGAAGCGACGGGGAGGATCACCTCCACCATCACCTCCTGGGGAACCTCCTGAGCCAGCTGTCGGACCACTGACATTCTTCGTACGAGCCATTGCAAAACAAGTGTCCGACAATCAACTGACTGACAATGGAGATTAACGCGCTGCAGGGAATCGACAAGATAGGATATATATAAGCAATCGTATCGACTAGAGATGAGATAAGCCTATGGATCACAAGAATAGATAAGATATGAGCGAAAACGGCTTACGATCCACAGACGAGACACGTTCCGGAGGAGATAACACGATCAAAAACCTCCGGAGATCTCCAAACCACTCCTCAAGACGCTGCAAGGGTAAGGCAATCAAGATCAATCCTTTTGGTCATAAGCACGAGCACCTTGAGGGCATGAATCAAGATCCTTACCCAAACCCTAAAGACTTGGCGAGACTTGGAAACCCTTTCGAAAAGATGGGAGAGGGAAGGATCTGGAGCAAATCTGGCGCGGGAGAAATCCAAGGGCGCGGCGTATGGCTGAGATCCGACGGCGGCGGCTGCGCTAGGGCAGGGCGCGGGCGCGGGCAGAGAATCGGAGAGAAAAAAAACGGCCGCGAGATGCCCCTGGGCGCGGGCTTTATGCGCCTGCCGTGGGGTCACCGGACGCACTTAAAGTGGCACCAGACACGTCCGGTGACCACCGGACTCATGCGCAGAGAGATTTGCATTTTGACATTTCACCGGACGATGGGCACCGGACGCTGGCTTTAGCGTCCGGTGCTTCGGGATACGCCTGGTGAGCACCGGACGCACCGCACCGGACGCAACAGGGATACTGTTCCTGCGTCCGGTGCGTGCAATCTGGCACACACACAACGCACCGGACGCTCAGAGGTAGCGTCCGGTGCATCGTCCGGTGCTCCTCTGAGTACTTTTTCAACTAGGCACCACGTCCGACTTTGACCCAACCAAGTTCCATCTCCGAAAACACACAAATAAACACACAATGGAACTGGTATGAGTGACTTCTCTCAAACCCTCAAGTTTTCACAAATATATAGCCATAGGCTTAGTAGTTTTTATGAAAATAATTCGAGAAAATCACCAAGGAGCATCATATGGCCATAAAGCTAGGGGTTTAAATCATGATGAGCTTGGAATGCTCCCCCTATCTATGGACGAACACAGCGGATGCTCAACGAATAACCAAAAAGAAAAGATCAACCAACAAGTATGCATATGAAATGAGTTGTAATGCAATACTTGAAAGTAAACTAATGCTTGTCAAGTTTGATCCAAGGTTAAGCTTTTTCACACACTCAAGGGGGTTATCTTAACCATGTTAGACAAGCCCTACATGCAAGTTATATTTTTAGTTTTAGTATGCATGATATGCAAAGCAAAAGTTATTTACAAGATTCAACACACAACTTTTATCTTTTAGTGAAGTTGGATAGGTCAAGCACATTAAGTTCATTTCTCAACATACAAAACCTAGCTTCATCTAGGGGTTTTGTGAAGATATCCGCCAATTGATTTTCCGTTCCCACATTCTCAAGGGATATGTCACCTTTAGCAACGTGATCCCTAAGGAAGTGGTGGCGGATGTCAATATGTTTTGTGCGGGTGTGTTGAACCGGGTTGTTTGCAAGTTTTACGGCACTTTCGTTGTCACACAACAAAGGTACTTTGTCTAGTACTACTCCATAGTCTAGCAAAGTTTGTTTCATGTAGAGTATTTGTGCACAACAAGCACCGGCGGCTATGTATTCCGCCTCGGCCGTTGACAAAGCAACACTATTTTGTTTCTTTGACATCCAAGAGACAAGTGATCTACCTAGGAAATGGCACCCTCCGGATGTGCTTTTTCTATCAATCCGGCACCCGGCATAATCCGAATCGGAATAGCCCACAAGTTGGAATCTTGCACCTTTGGGATACCACAAGCCTAGGCAAGGTGTGTATTTTAGATACCTAAGAATTCTCTTGACCGCAATCAAGTGAGATTCCATAGGCAATGCTTGATATCTTGCACACATACACACACTAAACATTATATCAGGCCTAGATGCGGTGAGGTAGAGTAGACTTCCTATCATGGAGCGATAGAGAGTCTTGTCAATAGGGTTACCTCCCTCATCCAAGTCGAGATGCCCATTTGATGCCATGGGAGTCTTGATTGGCTTGCAATCCATCATCTTGAATCTCTTGAGAAGATCTTGAGTGTACTTCTCTTGTGAGATAAAGACTCCTTCCTTCATTTGCTTGACTTGAAATCCTAGGAAGAAGGATAGCTCGCCAATCATGGACATCTCAAACTCCTTGGACATCAAATCACCAAATTCCTTGCAAAAATCTTCATTGGTAGAGCCAAAAATAATATCATCAACATAAACTTGGCAAATGAAGATTTCCCCATTCATTTTCTTGGTGAAGAGTGTTGTGTCAACTTTCCCAATCTTGAAGCCCTTCTCAATGAGAAAGTCCCTAAGCCTCTCATACCAAGCTCTAGGAGCTTGCTTGAGACCATAGAGTGCCTTGGACAACCGGTACACATGCTTGGGGTACCTAGGGTCTTCAAAACCGGGGGGTTGCTCAACATAGACAAGCTCATTTATATAACCATTTAAAAAGGCACTTTTCACATCCATTTGAAATAACTTGATGTTATGACTAGATGCATATGCAAGTAGGATACGGATTGCTTCAAGTCTTGCCACCGGTGCAAAGGTTTCACCGAAGTCAAGACCTTCCACTTGTGAAAAGCCTTTTGCCACAAGTCTTGCCTTGTTGCGCACCACTTTGCCTTGATCATCCTTCTTGTTCCGGAAGACCCACTTTGTTCCAATCACTCTTGCATCTTTGGGTCGCTCTTCAAGTGTCCATACTTGGTTGCGAGAGAAGTTGTTCAACTCCTCTTGCATGGCCATGATCCAATCCGCATCATGAAGAGCTTCCTCTATAGTCTTTGGTTCATCTTCAAGAGACACAAAAGCGTGATGTTCAATAAATAAAGCATGTCTAGAACGAGTAGTTACACCACGTGATGGACTCCCGATGATGAGATCTTGAGAGTGATCTTGGAGGAGATGTGATGTTCTTCTTGGTGCCACTTGAGGGGTTGGTTGGGGAGCATCAACATCTTGTGCTTGTGCCACCGCTTGCTCATGAGTGACTTGGGTGTCTTCATGAGCATCTCTCTCATCCTTGTCTTCATCTTGTGGACCTTGTGAGGTGGATGGTGGCTCAATGACTTGCACATCATCATCATCTTCTTTAGGCTTGATGTCTCCCACGGGCATGTTCTTCATGGCATCCCTCAATGGTTCACCACCTACATCATCAAGATTATCACTTGCTCCTTGGGAGCCATTAGTTTCATCAAATTCAACATCAAATGTTTCTTCAACCATGTTTGTAGCATGGTTAAAGACCCTATATGCCTTGGACTTTGATGAATAGCCAACCAAGTAGCCAATGTCACATCTTCTTTGGAACTTTCCCAAGTGTTGGCGCTTCTTGTAGATGTAGCATTTGCATCCAAACACTCTAAAGAATGAGACATCGGGCTTCTTCCCATTGAGCAACTCATATGGTGTCTTCTCTAGGAACTTGTGAGGAAAGAGCCGGTTTGAAGCATAGCATGCCGTGTTGATTGCCTCGGCCCACATTTTCTCCGAAGTGTTATACTCATCTAGCATTGTTCTTGCCAAGGTGATCAATGTCCGGTTCTTTCTTTCGACAACCCCATTTTGTTGTGGTGTGTATGTTGAGGAGAACTCATGCTTGATTCCCACTTCATCACAATACTCTTCAATGTTGGTGTTGTCAAACTCTTTCCCATTGTCACTTCTAATTTTCTTGATCTTCACATCAAATTGATTTTGAGCATTCTTTGCAAATTTCTTGAATATTGATGCAACTTCGGCTTTGTCTTGCAAAAAGAATGTCCAAGTGTACCGGGAGAAATCATCAACTATGACCAAGCAATATTTGTTGCCTCCAAGACTAGCATATGTGGTTGGCCCAAACAAATCCATGTGAAGTAGCTCAAGCACTCTTGAAGTAGAAAGATAGGCTTTGGTTGGATGAGTGTTTGCAACTTGTTTGCCCGCTTGACATGCACTACAAAGTTTGTCCTTTTCAAATGTCACATCCTTCAAACCTCTAATCAATTCTTTCTTCATCAACTTCTTGAGTGTGCCCATTCCAACATGTGCTAACCTTCTATGCCACAACCACCCAAGTGAAGTCTTGGTGAATAAGCAAGTCTTGACATCAACTTCATTTGATGAGAAATCAACTACATATAAGTTGTTGTGCCGGAAGCCTTTGAAAATCACTTCATTTTCATCTTCCTTGGTCACAATTACTTCGTTCTTCTTGAATAGGCATTCAAATCCAAGATCACAAAGTTGTCCAACCGAGAGCAAGTTGAAACTCAAGGATTGCACATAGAGCACATTGGTGATGGAGTTGTCATTTGAAATAGCAACCTTTCCTAGTCCCTTGACTTTCCCTTTTGAATTGTCACCAAATGTGATCTTCTCTTGGTTGTCAACATCTTCATCAAGAGAGGTGAACATCCGGGGATCTCCGGTCATGTGTTGAGTGCAACCACTATCAATTACCCAATGTGATCCACCGGTCTTGTAGTTCACCTACACACAAGAGATCAAGCTTGAGATTTAGGGACCCACATTTGCTTAGGGCCCTTGACCTTCTCTACTAGTTGCTTTGGCACCCAAATCTTCTTTGGCCTTTGCTTGTTTGGCGGCCCCATGAAGCTAACCTTGACCTTGCCACTCTTGTCTTTCCTTACAATGTAGTGAGCATTGAAGGCAAATGGTCTTGCATGCTTGGGCAAGGGTGGTGGTAGTGGTGCCTTACACTCATGAGCAAAGTGTCCTTCTTGACCACACTCAAAACATCTTTTTGGCTTTGGCTTGCTTGCTTGATCATGAGTGACTAGAGACTTGATGAGCTTTGTTTGATGAGCCTTATAGCCAATCCCACTCTTGTCCATCTTCATGACGGTGTTCATGAAAAGCTCACTTTGAAGGTCCTTCCCTTTTGTGAACTTTGCTAACCCCATGGTTAGGTGTTCCTTTTCTTTCTTGAGCTTGTTGTTCTCTTGAGTTAGCTTCTTGATGATTGGGTCATTGTTGCTAGCTAACTCATCCAAGATGAATGTCTCATCTTCTTCTTGCTTGTCATACATCAAACCAAGCTTGAGATATTGATTTTCTTCCTTGAGCAACTTGTTCTCATATGCAAGCTTCTTGTCTTGATCAAGTGACTCAATCACATTGGTCTTGTGCTTGGCTTGTTCTTGCAACTCTTTCTTGAGCATGACAATTTCATCCTTGAGCTTGATAGTGTCCTCATAACTCTCGGCCACTACCACTTTCTTGCCCTTGCAATCAACACATTTGCTTGTACTCTCCACAAGTAAGTCATCACAAGATGTGGCTACATCAAGCTTAGCAATATTGTTAGTAGCAACATGTGTTTCATCAATTGCAAGTTCATAAGCAATCTCAAGGTTGTCATAGTTTGCTTTTAGTGTTGTTAGTTCTTCTTTCATAGCTCTATATCTAGTGATAAGCTCATCATGAACACTCTCAAGTTTATCATGTTTTTCTTTGAGCTCTTTTAGAGAGAGTTTGAGCTCCTTGAGTTTAGTGGTCATGATCTCATTTTGGTCTCTAAGCTCATCACTAGACTTACGCCTTGCTAGAAGTGTGTCCTTTTCAAGTTCAAGCTTTTCATTTTCACTTCTAGTCTTTCTTATGACTTTAGTGTACTTGTTTAGCAATTTTACAAGTTCATCATAAGAAGGTGATTCATATTCACTATCACTCTCACTACTCTCATCTTCACTTTGTACCTTCCGGTCACCCTTAGCCATAAGGCATAGGTGTGTAGAGGATGTAGATGGTGGTGAAGATGATGGTGATGGAGCATCAATGGCAATGGCGGCAACTTTCTCATCATCACTTTCATTGCCGGAGGAGTCACCACTTGAGCTCTCAATGTCGGTGAGCCAATCACCAACAATGTAAGCCTTGCCATTTTTCTTCTTGTAGTGCTCCTTTTTCTTGCCACCTTTCTTCTTGTATTGCTTCTTGTCATTCTTCTCATCATCACTTGAGTCATCTTGCTCTTTGTTCTTCTTCTTGTACTTGTCCTTCTTGGGCTTTGGACATTGATGAGCAAGATGACCAAGCTCACCACAATTGTAGCAATCCATCTCGGAGATGGGCTTCCTCTTGCTACTCGTGAAGAACTTCTTCTTCTTGGAGTCAAAGTTGACTCCATTCTTGTTGAGCTTCTTCAACATCTTTGTGGTTCTTCTCACCAAGAGAGCAATAGATGCATCATCATCACTTGAAGTTGATGACTCAACTTCAATCTTCTTGGCTTTGCCCTTGTGAGAAGCTTTGAGAGCCAAGTCCTTCTTTTCTTTCTTGGCCGATGAGGAGCCATCTTGAGGGTTCATGTGCATGTACATCTCATGAGCATTGATCTTCCCCAATATGGTGGTTGGTGTAGCGGTGGAAAGATCGCCTTGATGAAGCACGGTTACTATGTGCCCATATTTCTCAATGGGAAGCACACATAGTATCTTCCTTGCTACATCCGCCGTACTCATTTGTGTAAGCCCAAGTCCATTTAGCTCCTCTACAATGACATTTAAGCGAGAATACATTTCATTAGCATTTTCTTTAGGAAGCATTTCAAATGTATTAAGCTTGTTCATCACTAGGTGATAGCGTTCCTCACGTTCACTCTTAGTTCCCTCATGGAGCGCACAAAGTTCCTTCCAAAGTTCATTGGCGGTTTTGTGACTCCGAACACGGTTGAACACCTCTTTGCAAAGACCTCTAAAGATGTGGTTTTTGGCCTTTGCATTCCACTTCTCGTTTTCTTGCTCTTGTGGAGTAAGAGCGGTGGCTCTTTCCGGAGGGGCAAACCCTTCGGTCGCGGCTTTTAGGCATTTTACATCGCATGCCTCAAGGTATGACTCCATCCGTATTTTCCAATACGGGAAGTCATCCCCATCGAACATGGGTGGCGGTCCATCCCCGTTAGACATCTTTCTCTAGGCGGTGAAGCCTAAATAATGAGCACTAAGCTCTGATACCAATTGAAAGGATCAAGATGCCCAAGAGGGGGGGGGGGTTGAATTGGGCTTCTCTAAAAATTTAAGCAACCTATAAGCTCCAATTCAACCCCTTGTGCCTAATGTGACTTAGAGAGCTACCGGATAAAAGTTTTGCAACCTAGTTCCAGTCCTATTCTAGCATGGCAATTCTAAGAATGTAAAAGCACAAAGTAAATGCTAGAAAGTAAAGGAGTAGTGGAAGAAAGTGCTCGGCGATGTTTTGCCGAGGTATCGGAGAGTCGCCACTCTCCACTAGTCCTCGTTGGAGCACCCGCGCAAGGGTCTTGCTCCCCCTTGGTCCGCGCAAGGACCAAGTGCTCTCTACGGGCTGATTCTTCGACACTCCGTCGCGGTGAATCGCCCAAAACCGCTCACAAGCTTGACACGAGCCACCCACAAGAACTCCGGGTGATCTTCGTGCCTCCAATCACCACCGAACCGTCTAGGTGATGGCGATCACCAAGAGTAACAAGCAAAGAACTCTCACTTGACCCAAACAAGGCACTAGAGAGTGGTGGATGCACACTTGACTCTTGGAACTCACTAGAGGAGGATTCTCTCAAGAAATCACTCAAAACTCAATCCTCTCTAAGCTCTTGCAACTCTCTTGCTCCACAACAAGGTTCTCTGATGTTCAAATGGGCAAGAGAGGTCTCATGGACGAGGTGGAGGAGTATAAATACTATCCACGAAGTCCAAAGGTCGGCCAACCGTTTTCCACTGAAAACGGGGTCACCGGACGCACGTTATGTTGCACCGGACGCACTGCACCGAGCGTCCGGTGTGACATAACGGCTACCTGCACAAGTCTCTGACAGGTCACCGGACGCTAACTCTCAGCGTCCGGTGCACCGTCCGGTGCTCGGGGAAACTTTACATGCTCCCTGCGCATGGGACCGGACGCTACCCGGTGCGTCCGGTGCTAGCGTCCGGTGCTCAGGGGAACGTTGCAAGCTCCCTGGGTAAGGGACCGGACGCTACCCGGTGCGTCCGGTGCTAGCGTCCGGTGCCTAACCCTAAGCACGGCACTGTTCTAACGGCTAAGGACCTCACCGGACGCTCTCACAGAGCGTCCGGTGCAGCGTCCGGTGCCCCTTTGGGCACCCAAACTTCGTCGAAACGCGATCGCTCCAACACGAAGTTTGTTCCTCTCGATCTAAGGACTATCTCTGAGCTGCCTAGTGCTAGGTTTATCTAGTGTGCACCACACCTAAACCTAAAGCCTTGCCTAAGTCAAGCTACTAGATCAAAGCCCCTCTTAATAGTACGGTCAAAGGAAAACAAAGTCCTAAACTACTCTAAGTGCCCTTCTTCACCATATGGCACTTAGACCTAGTCTAGTCTTGACGATGTCCATCCATCCTTTGAAAACCGAAACGATTTCCACTATTAAGTAGGCATGTACGTCCCTGTCCATCGAGTACCTATATACCATGACCTTATCTATGAATTTGCCTCTGCAAAACATACGTTAGTCACAGTAATCAACAATGTTATTAATCACCGAAATCACTAAGGGCCTAGATGCTCTTTCAAAGCACTTTTCAATAACTAAAACAAACAAGCACAGCCTAAACATTTGTCTCTGCTGCGTGCTCGTTACCGCGTATACATTACGTCTACGATCTACACGAGCTTCACGTAACACGTGTACATTTTTCCACATAAGAGTAGAGTAAGTAATTATGCTTTCAGCATATAAACTACGATCACTGTACAGGTATCTTAATAAGTCAATTTGAAGGTTTATGGCGCCTCTGCACGGGGAAACCAAATTTTAATATGCAGCTTGCCGCTAAAAGTGTTGTGAACCGGTGTCTTTCACCGAACGGCCACTTGCCCACCGAAGGGGCATATGCCAACCGTCGCTTCGAACGGACACCATTCCAGAGATGATCTCATCCATTAGATAGAGCAGTTAGCATTAGCAGTTAATCATGTCATGAAAGGGCCTGTCCTTTCATGAACTGTCATGTCTTTTGGAGACACCCCCTCACTTGTATATAGATCTTTACAACACATCAATGAATGATTACACAGTTCATTTACAATCACTCTTAACACGTTATCAGACACTTTTGCTCTACGAGAACTCGAGAAACAGAGAGTGGACGACGCCCAACAGAGGCACTTGCATGTCTCTGAAACCCCATTGGTAAGCATGGCCAAGATTAACTTACCGTCTCACATCGTTCGTGGTCTGTTCTTCGCCCTCCGTCGCGTCAGTGGAGTACGTCGTGGCCCGATCCGTCACTACGGCCACCATGCACAGCGCCGCAGCGTCTTGGAGCGCCTTGGGCCTCGTGTTCGCCGCAACGCTGGCAATGGAGGCCATGGTTTCTTCGGCCGCCTCTTCGACTCCGCTGCTCGTGGCATCCGTGCATGCTGTTTCTCGCCGTCGCTGGAGCCCAATTCGCCGTGTCCGTCAGGCTTCTCCGCAAGAACTTCGTCTGCAAAGCCAGCCACCGTCCCCTCGCTTCGTCGTGGATGGCGCTGGCCCAAGCAACGCGGCGTCACCAGCGGTTGAAGATCCGGTGCCACCACTCGTTGAGGCCCCGGTGCCGCTCGTCGAGGAAGTTGTTGCTGAGCTCGTCGCCGCGCCCTCGTACGTCCCCATGGTGCCAATGTCGCCGGCACCAGCGCCACCACGCTACTGGTGCGACTTCTGCAAGGAGTTCACCTTGATGCCGCACACACTGGAGTACAACTACTCGCTGCCGTCGCCCACACCGGTCACTCCGACGACTCCAGTGGCGACCCCGCTCCATCCGTGGTACCTCGCCACGCAGGCTGCCCCTGCACTCGACGCTATGAAGGTCGAAGAAGAGGAAGTGGTGGCCGGCCCCGACATCGGCTACCTCATCAACCCAGGAGGCACCCGTCCCACCATACTACGTCATGGACTTCGCCGGCCCCTCCGCACCTCCTCCTGTAGCAGCACCGGTTCCTCCACCAGCGACACGTGCGGAGGCTGCAGCACGCATGGCTGCGCAGGCCCTCCTGGTGGCACCCCCAACTCCGACTGAAGGCTCAGCCACAACATCTCCGTCGATTCAGCGCCTTCTGGATCGCAGCATGGATGCAGTGGACCGGCGTCCTGGGATCCGCAGAGGAATGTGGAACCCGGCGGCGCTCGGCCTCCCGTCTACAGCGACCCTCAACGAGTTGGTGAACGGCAGCGGCTTCTACTCCCCTGATGAGGGGGAGTCTTCCTCGAACTAAAGAACAGCAGCTGCGGCAGCGCAAAGGACTACGGAGATGTGGTGATATGCGGCGGCGGTGTTTTTCAGTTGGCAACAGCGGCGAGTGGTTACCCTAACCACCGGCTGAGCCCCTTTTAAAGGCCTGCGGCTGCAATTGGGCCGGCTTACAGCCTGAGCCTGACCATCCCCTCCATTTCCTTTGTGCCTGCCTGCACGGAACTGCATGGGCCCAATCCAGGATATCAACGAATTGCAGTTTGGCAAAACAAGCTATTTTATGTTCTTGTCAATTTATATTTTCAGCATTAATTCGTATAAGACTCTGTTAGTCTCCTATAAATTATGTGCTGTAAAATATAAGTACTAATTATGCTTATTCGTTGACATTTATAATTGTACTTGTGATATTTTATATCATTGTAAAATATCCATTTGTGATATTGTTCAAATGTATTTGTCCCTGTATGTATGACAAATCCAATAAGCAATATTCCTTTATCACAACCATGATCTTGCAATTATTTATTTATTTCGCAATCGATCATTTTTATTTAAGCTCTTTTACGCTTTTAACTTTAAAGCACTACGCGCTTAAATAATGGATGCGACAATTTATGTGTAATTTTCTTAAGAATTATATAACACGCATGTTCTAGAGTCGTTTTGTTGGCCACTCCACAAGGTAGCACCATAGTTGCTACTGTGGGGTCTACACTAAGCAATACTTAGTGGCTATCCTCAACGTGCGTACCCAACATTACCACTTAGAACATTTGGTCTACATCTTTTCACAAAGATGACTACCATTAATTTGCATCCCTATTGGCCATACACAAGGTAGCACCATTGTTGCTACTGTGGGATCTACACTAAGTATACTACTTAGTGACTATCCTCAACGTGCGTACCCAATTCGTTTGCAAATTAAATTAAGGTCTACATCAATTCTTGATGACTACCTTCAGACGCGTTATACAACTTAGCATAATTAATTGGCATCTACTATTTACACATACTGTGCCTAATTAGAGGTCTACACCTTTTTTGTGACTACCTCCATTATTTTATTATGCATATAAGAATTTTACACCATTACCGATACAAGATTTATCTTGTTTTTATTTGCATCCCATAATTACAACACACCTCAACATTTTAATAACTTAAAATGTTTCGATGGTTTTTATATCATGTAGGATCAATGACTGTCGAAGAGTTTGAACTACTAGCTCTAGACGGCCACAATTATCCCATATGGGCTATAGACATAAAAGTTAGTCTTTCGTCCTGTGGACTTTATCGAGCAGTGTTACCACCCGAAGATGGGGTTGCACCGCTTGAACATCAACACGTTTATACAACCCTATACCATATTAGGAGCCACATTCACCCTGATCTTAAGGCTGAATATTTGTTGGAAGAAAATCCACACAATCTATGGACTTCACTTAAGCAACGCTATGAACAGCAAAAGGCACTTGTCTTGCCCGCGGCCAACTATGAGTGGATGCAACTTCGCTTACAGGATTTCAAAACTGTGAGTGAGTATAATCATGTTGTTCATAGAATTAGCTCAAAGTTGCAATTCTGCGAGAAAGAACCTACGTATGCGAATAAGATAGAAAAGACTTTGTCTAATATGCTTCCCTCTGAAAGGATTCTTCAACAACAATACCGCGAAAGGCGTTTCCAGGTTTACTCTGAGTTGATTCAAACCTTACTTGAGGCCGAAAAGCATTCTGAACTTATGGTTTGGAATAACCAGCAGCACCCTATAGGGTCTGCTCCATTGCCTGAAGTACATGCTTACACTCAGAATAAATCCAAGCCTAATGATGGATCCTCTAAGAACCATCATCAAGGAAACCCTAAGAAAGGTAGAAACAATCGCAGACGCAATAAGAAATCCCAAAATCGTGTTCCCAACAAGGGTAAAGACATTCCGAAATGCATGAATGACAAACCTGTGTGTCAAAAGTGTGGTTGCTATAGCCATGCTACAAAGAAATGTCGTACCCCTAGTCATCTTGTTGATCTCTACCTAAAGTCTGTGGGACGTGGACGTGCTGCTCGAGGATAGAAGTATGAAGCCCACTTCAATCTTCAACCTGACACCACCAGGGAAGAGGCTGGTTGTTCGCAACAAGTTCCTATGGAACCAAGCAACAACGACATACATGGAGGCCAGGATCTTGCTGACACAGAGAATATGATCGTGGAATATGCTTCCAACGACATATATGGAGACCTCGAATAGGCTCCCAATCTCTTAGATTCCAAAGAACTAGTGTCCTCATAATTGTAATAATTAGCACAATTATGTCCTATATATGTGTTGTAAATAAATAAAGTCATCACTACTTTGTTTGGATATCCAATAAATGTATTGTATGCATAATTGTGGCAGAACCTCCTGAATTAAGTGGCCCACATGCACCCATCATTGTCTCAAAGACTTCTGATCGGCGTGCACGAGAACCAAATGACTCAAGAAGTCTGTCGGGTGTCCTCGGGAAACCCGAATCATCCACGTTACATTCTTTCTAGGAATTCCCCCATTAAGCATTACAGCATTACAACATTTTCAAAGATAAGATAAATCAGAGTAAAAGCGGAAAGGTTACATAACATAGATTGAAACTTAAGTCCAACGGTTACAAACCATGAGTATTTAATACATAAAAGGTTCGGAACTTTATTTTACATAAACCATAATCCACACAACAAGTTTTTACTTGCCCAAGGTCACACATCAGATTCATCATCATCACTTTCCTCCACAAGAGTGAAGTAACAACGACCATCAAAAGGATTATCAAAAGGTTCACCTGCAACATGGGTCAATAAACCCTGAGTACAAAAGTACTCAACAAGACTTAACCGACTATAAAAGAGGTGAAGACTCAGGTATGCAGGCTATAGGGATTCAAGGTAAAGCTTTAGCAAAATCAAAGCATTTCTTTTGCATAGAAGCTTACTAAGATTAAAACTTACTTTCAAGTTTTAACTCAAGGTTATCATTTATGACTAACTAAATTATTATCAAACTTTCATAAGCAAACCATATCTTTCTTATACCAAAGATTCACTTATTACTACGATGATGGTGTGAGGATTGAGGCTCCATATCCGAGGAAACACGACGATTCGAATCGATTAAACCCAGCTGGGGATTCAGTACCACACGACATATGTAGAACTTAATCTTGCATATGTCAACCTTTTCTATAGATCCTCCCATACAAGAACGGGTCCAGCGTCACCCGAGAGTACAGTACACCACCATCCTACAGCCAATCTAGATGTTTCCCGGTCATCTCAGATCCGTAAGGTGGGTACACGCTACTCTCGCCATCTCTCCACTCCCAGTACGCGGTTAGCCGTTCTCAAGTATCGGAATAGCTATAGGTAAGGCTTACCATCGCATGTGGGCTGTACTCAAAGGTCTCAAACACAGCAGGCCATCAACGGAACGGTCCTTAATCGACACAGTTGGAGACACTACTTTAAGACTCCATTCTTAAAGCAAGTCCACCGACCGGTCTCAAGTTTAAACATTATTAACCATAAAAGTATTCCACAACAACCCTTCAAACTTTCTCATTTGAAAACCTATCTAATAAGCAGGGCTAAGCATACTAAGTATTTTCATAAAACAAGTATCAAGGTTAATATGGAAATCATCAAGGTAGATAATGCAGCAAATAGGATTCACTCAACTCCTATTCACCTAATGCATCATATTAACTCAAGTGATATAAATAACGTTATGAAAATACAAGGATAGGGTTTAATGTTCGGGGGCTTGCCTTGGCCGGAAGGGAAGTTCGACAACTCAGCAAAACTCGAAGGATCCACAAACTCGGAATCAACCCACTGAGGATCAGATTCCTCCGGAGCGTAGTCTATACGTAAAAGTGCATATGCATGATCAAATCGATGTTCATGACATGATAAAGACAGGTTACATGTTCTTGGATGATAACAACAAACATAACTGCCTCGAGTACAATTTACCTTCATGGTAAAGAAACAAACTAACCTAGCTATCAAAGCATAGATTACTACTAAACAAATTTTAGCATCTTCATTAAGCAATGTTGTGTAGCTATCAAACAACAAAGATCATTTATATAAAATAATCCATAACCAGGGAGCATATCATGCTAAGTAACCACTGGTTGTCAATCAATCCAAAATACCACTCAAATCCTAAAGGGATTAATTATTTCTATTTCTTAGCTTTATTATGGAACAAATCATACTTTATCAAAAAGAGTTGAAATTATTCATGGAGATAGATAACAGTAACACAAACTCACATGTAAAGTTTCATAATTTTTGGACTTTTACAGAGAGCTAGATAAATCATCAAAGCTTCATTTATTAATTAAAGCATGGATTTAATTATCACATAAAAGTTACTCAATATACAAGTTTGATAATTTTTATATTAGCACAGACATATCATAAGATAGCATGTAAATTTTCATGAACATCAGAGCTATAGATTAAATATAGCAAAAATAACAAAACTAGCTACTGTTTAAATATAAACAAAAAGAAAAACACAAATTTTAGCCCTAACTGGGCTTTCAGCCCAGCACTAGCCCAGCTGAGCGGCCCACTGCGCGCGCACAGCGGCCCAGCCGGCCAAACACCCGCGCCCCATGGCGATCTTGCAAAAAGATCCCTCGGCTTAAACTAAACTAACCCGCAGTCCATACGACTGTTCACTTGAGTCAAGGACTTCGCAACCAACCCCCTCCCCTTTCTCATCTTTACAACAACGAGGTCCCCGACGCCCCGGCTGACCAGAGCGCGGCATAACGCGGCGGCATGGGTTACGCCGGCCAACTCCGACCACCCCGAACCAAACTTAGGCGAGCACGAGCACCAGCAAGCAACCCGCAACCGAACGAGCTAGAAAACTCGAATTCTACTGCTCTAGCGAGCTCTGGCCACGAGCGGCGGCGGACATGGCCGCGGCGGCGCTTACGCCGGTGACCCTGGACCGGTAGAGATAGGATGAAGAGGTCAGGAAGCATCGGCATCTCACCCTGGGTGTGCTGACGCAGAGAGAAGGAGCGGAGAACAATCGGGTGATACTCGTCCACGCGACCAGTGACTCCGGCGGCGAACTCCGACGAAGAAGATGATGTTCCGGCGACAGCTGTGAAGCAACGGAGAAAAGAACGAGCCGATGAGCATCACGGGGTCATGTCGAAGCAAAGACGAGAGAAAGAGAGAGCAGAGAGTTGCCCGGATGGGCTGACCACGGTGAGCTTGACCACGGTGGCGCTCTGTCGCCGGCGGCAGGGAAAAACGATGAATTCCGGTGCTCTGGTGTGAAAGAGAAAAGAAGGGTGGGTGCTGGAGATGCGCAAGGAGGTAACAAAGATATGCCCACGGTGAATTTGGATATGGATCAACCGTTGCGGTGAATTTTGGATTTGAGTGAAACGCTGTCCGTCGGTGCTCCGGTGGCAAAACGACGTCGGTGAGCGCAAGAGGAAGGGACACGCCGCGCTCCACTTCGCCAGCAGCTGCTTCACCTCGCCATGGACGCGAGCACGTGCTTGGACGAGGTAAAACGGTGCTCACGCGCTGGCAAACGCTGATCCAAGACCAGCTGCACACCGCCAAGAACAGTGACCAAAGCTTATCTCCCTCTTCCCCATTTACCCTTTCTGTCTTTTTGCGAAAATCGACCAAAATTTGAATAGAAGTCAAATTTTTGCCAACATAAAACTTGTTCAGAATTTTGAATGCTACAAAACATCTTTAAGGGTCCAAGACTGATTTCAAAAGGAAAGGGACGAATTTGAGCCAAACAGTTTGAAATCAAATCTCAAATTGGGAAAATTTTCAATTTTTTTATTTGGGGCAGATTAGAAATTCCAAAATTACTTTTGATTTTCCAAAACAACTTGAAAAACTCCCAACATGAAAGTTGTTCAACTTTTCAAGCCCTACAACTTTCATGTTGACCATTTTTCAAAATTCCAAATAGATTTTGAATTGAAGACTCAAATTAGAAAAGGGGACACTTTCCGGAAATCTGTATTTTCAAAATTACTTTGAATTTTGTATTGAAACTTCAAAAACTCAAAACACCAAAGTTGTACATCTTGACAAGATCTTCAACTTTGATTTTGAACACAACTTCAAATTTTGCTTAGTTTTTAAATTGCACAAAAGGGGGCAAATCGAGGGTTTAAAATTAGGGTTTTTCCCCTTTTAGCTCTCGGAAAACTTTCACCCAAGGGATTTAATCACCAACACAAACATCCATACACAAAATAAACACACTTAAATTCCTAAGCACATTCAACCAAATTTAAACTTATTTTAAGTTAGTGCATCAGTGTGTGCTTAACAAAAATACTATGTAATGCTCATGATGACATGATCCACTTTTAGTAACCGTAACATCGGGGATGTTACAATAATTGATATTCAATAAATATAGTATGTATTCTATATATTATCAAAGAGTTTGATTTCAAATTCTTCATTTATATATAGTATTTTACGGGGGTCAATCCCATGGAGGAGGAACTATGCCTAGTGGACAGCGGTACCACTAATTCTATTATTAGGGAAACAAAATATTTCCAAACTCTTACTAAGAGACAAGGAAATGTTTTGACAATCGCTGAGCGCGATGCTACGATTATTGGTTCTGGTCGTGCCACTATCGTACTCCCTATGGGTACCCAAATCACAATTGAGGATGCTCTATTGTATCCCGATTCAAAGCGTACCCTACTAAGTTATAGAGATATCCGTCAAAATGGTTTCCATATTGAAACCCGTGATGACAATAACGAGGAGATTCTCCTTGTTACTAAAGATAGCGGATATGGCAAAGAAATTGTTGAGACAATTCCCTCTTTTCCTTCAGGATTGTACTACACATACATCAAACCCATACCACATGTTGCGTACAAGGTAATTTTTCAGAATGTCGATGCATTCAAAACTTGGCATGATTGCCTTGGTCATCCCGGTATAGGGATGATGCGAAAAATTATCAGCAATTCTAATGGTCATGCTTTGAATACTGCTAAATTCCCGAAATCTTCAGATTTTATGTGCACTTCATGCGCTATAGGGAAATTGATCATACGGCCATCGCCTGTTAAGATCCAAAATGAGCCACTCAAGTTCCTTGATCGCATTCAAGGCAACATATGTGGCCCCATTCAACCATTGTCTGGACCGTTCAGGTATTTCATGGTTCTTATAGATGCATCTACTAGATGGTCTCATGTGTGCCTTTTGTCCACACGTAACCATGCTTTTGCTAAGATTATTGCTCAAGTTATCAAACTTAGAGCAAATCACCCTGAACATCAAATTCGATCTATTCGAATGGACAATGCTGCTGAATTTTCCTCAAAGGCTTTCAATGATTATTGTATGGCTTCAGGTATTCAAGTTCAGCACTCTGTCCCTTATGTCCATACACAAAATGGTCTAGCAGAATCTCTTATTAAGAGAATTAAACTCATTGCAAGACCCTTACTACAAAATTGCAACCTACTGACTTCGTGTTGGGGTCATGCAGTCTTACACGCTGCTGACTTAATTCAATTGCGACCAACTGCATATCACGATGTCTCCCCTATGCAATTAGTATGTGGCAATATGCCTAATATTTCCCATCTGCGAAAATTCGGTTGCGCTGTATATGTACCGATCTCACTACCTAAGCGTACCGCTATGGGCCCACACAGGAAACTTGGGATCTAGGTGGGGTATCTATCTCTGTCGATTCTAAAATACCTCGAGCCCCTTACAGGGGACCTATTCACGGCCCGGTACGCTGATTGCATATTCAATGAGAACCATTTCCCGGCATTAGGGGGAGATTACAAGTACCATAGTGAATACCAGGAAATCAATTGGAATGCCCAAAGCACTTCCCCCTCAGATCCACGTACTCAAGAGACTAAACAACAAGTTCAGAAAATCATAAACTTGCAACACATTGCAAATAATCTGCCTGAAGCATTTACTGATTATAAGGGTGTCACTAAATCCTCTTATCCTGCACGAAATGCACCTGAAAGAGTGGAGGTACCAATAAAAACCATTCAACCCCCACTTCTAAAGAAAAGGGGGAGAAGTACGGCCGCACCGAAGGATAATGCTCAAAGCAAGCGTCCGAGGATACCGAGGACTAGATCCTCCAAATCAGTAAATCCAAGCCAACCTCAAGTTGGTAGACACCCAATAGTGGATGAAAGTCCAACACCACAACCTAATCCACAACCCGGATCAACGGTGCACCCAAATACTGATCCTAGGACATCGGAACACCCTGACTCCATAGTTTTGGGAAATGTTGAGTCACAAAATGGGGTGAAAGAAATTTCCATCAATTACATTGATTCTGGAGAATCATATGATCGTAAGACTATGATTGTCGACATGTACTTCTCCGCAGCAATTGCAGAAATCTTCCTAAATGATCCAGATCCCAAGACCATGGCAGAGTGCAAAAAGCGCTCGGACTGGACCCAGTGGAAAGATGCAATTCAAGCTAAGATAACCTCGCTCACTAAAAGAGGGGTATTCACTTCTACAATAGCTACACCTCCTAAAATCTTCCCTTTGGGATTTAAATGGGTTTTCGTCCGGAAACGGAATGAGAACAACGAGGTGGTGAGATATAAAGCAAGGCTCGTAGCACAAGGGTTCACGCAGAGACCCGACATTGATTACAATGAAACATATTCTCCAGTAATGAGTGGAATTACTTTCCGATACTTAATATCATTGGCAGTTCAAAATCATCTATCTATGCAGTTGATGAATGTAGTGACTGCATATCTTTATGGGCCACTTGATTCGGACATATACATGAAGGTTCCTGATGGAATCCAAATTCCGAATGCAACCGCAAATCGCAACATGTATTGTGTAAAGCTTCAAAAGTCATTATATGGCTTAAAGCAGTCAGGACGAATGTGGTACAACCGACTGAGTGTGTTCCTTCTAAAGAAGGGATACACAAACAACGATGATTGCCCATGTGTTTTCATTAAGAAGTCCCCAACGAGATTCTGTATTATATTCGTGTATGTTGATGATTTAAATATCATTGGCAACCCAAAGGATATAGAAGAAGCACGCAATCACCTAAAGACAGAATTCGAAATGAAGGATTTGGGTAAAACCAAATATTGCTTAGGCTTACAGCTGGAGCACCTTCCCTCAGGAATTTTAGTGCATCAATCAGCATATATCCAGAAAATATTGGAGAAATTCAATATGGATAAATCCTATCCTTCAAAAACACCGATGGTTGTTCGTTCTCTAGAAATGGAGAAAGATCCATTTAGACCACGAGATGTTGATGAAGAGATACTGGGACCCGAGGTTCCATATCTTAGTGTCATTGGAGCACTTATGTATCTTGCAAATTGCACCAGGCCTGATATAGCATTTGCAGTGAACTTACTAGCTAGACATAGTGCAAATCCAACTTCACGTCATTGGACGGGAGCTAAGCATATCCTCAGATATCTTAATGGCACAAAGGATCTTGGTTTATTCTATAAGAAAAATCATGATCCCGAATTGATAGGATACACTGATGCTGGTTACTTATCTGATCCCCATAAAGGCAAATCCCAAACATGATTTATATTCCTGCATGGAGGCACTGCTATCTCATGGAAGTCTTCTAAACAGACCCTAACAACGACCTCCACAAATCACTCTGAAATAATTGCACTATATGAGGCATCACGTGAATGTGTATGGCTTCGCAGAGTGATTAACCACATACAACAGTCATGTGGTATTGGTTCTATGGAATCACCTACAATTATCTATGAAGATAATTCCGCTTGTGTTACACAGATGCAAACAGGTTACATAAAGAGTAATGTGACTAAGCACATTATTCCTAAGTTGTTTTATCCTCATGAACTACAAGAAAGTGGGGAGATAAACATCTTGCAAATCAAGTCATGCGATAACCTCGCTGACCTATTTACTAAGTCCTTACCAACATCCATGTTCCAAAAGTTTGTACATGACATTGGTATGCGGCGACTTCGAAATTTGCAAGAATCAGGGGGGAGACATCTCCTAGATGCTCACCTGTTCCAGCATCATATTACACTCTTTTCTTCCACAAGTTTTACTCTCAAGGTTTCTTGTGAAAGTTTTTAATGAGGTAATATTAATATAAGCATGTGTCATATTTTCTATTTTCCCCATTGGGGTTTTTTTAGAAAATATCAAAGGCACGTATTGCCCTCACAACTTATCCATGGTTTTTCCCTAAAAAGGTTTTTCATGTGAAGTTATTCTAGAGGCAATTTCAACTATATGTCATCACATTTTCTCCTAGTTTTCCCACCGGGTTTTATAGGAGTTTTAGCGACATATCACTATATTACTCCCCAAAATTTTCCTAAATGGTTTTTAGGGGAGTTATCTCAATGTCGTATCCCCAATATTTTTCCCCACTGGGGTTTCTAATTGGGATACCAATGACATCATGATTTATTTAAATCATCCAAATATATGCTAGTTTCTCCTTATTTTACTAAAAGGTTTGAAGGAGTTTTATAGCATATCAATCTATATATTTCTCAGATTTTTCCCACAGGGTTTTTCGAGGAATCTCAACTGATAGCTGCATTGATCTATAAACGAAGATTGGATCAAGGGGGAGTGTTGTGAACCGGTGTCTTTCACCGAACGGGCACTTGCCCACCGAAGGGGCATATGCCAACTGTCGCTTCCAACGGACACCATTCCAGAGATGATCTCATCCATTAGATAGAGCAGTTAGCATAAGCAGTTAATCATATCATGAAAGGGCCTGTCCTTTCATGAACTGTCATGTCTTTTGGAGACACCCCCTCACTTGTATATACACAGTTCATTTACAATCACTCTTAACAAAAAGGAAAGAAAAACTGCACGTGGATCGCATTGTTGATAGTAGAGCACAATTTCTCAGCTAATCATCAAAAGGAAATGGGGTGAAAAACTGGAAATGACAGTAATAAATTGCCAATATAAAAGTTAAAAGAAATGCTGCTTATGTACATTTGTCATTAGGTGCCCAAGCACAGGCGCAAACAAAGGGCGTGCACACGCAATGGCAAAAACATAGAACCTCTGAATTCTCTATATACCTTAAAAATGGAGAAAAAAAATCCCTGTAAGCCACTCTATATAGTATTTAATTGACCCTTGATTTTCTACACATGTATGTAATTTCTATTTCTATATATTTCTTTCTTTCTAGCTGTAAATCCCATGTTGCTATATCTGTTATGACCAAAGGAAATGGAGTGCGTGAATATTTTACAGGTTGTGCTATGGTCACTGTTTACACGCTTGATGACAATTGAAAGATATCCTGAAGAAAAAGGTTGAGCTCCTGAGCTGATCTCCCAACCTCGCCTTGCCGCCTGCAAAGGAAATGCCCAGAGACATCAATTAGTTTAGTTCATTGAACTGAACAATGTTTTGAGGTTTCATGGGATACTTAAGAGGCTAGAGCCATTTAAGCTAACCTTGTCAGAAACTTGAGGCTGGTGCTCACATTCTTCAGTTCTTGGAAACATAGATTGCACCGCTCCAACCTAGCAAGATATGCGCTTGTGAAGTATGAGGCAGGAAGGAGAATCCATTACAATTTTCAATGAGATGAAAAGAAGAAAACACCTCTGCTCTGCCTCAAGGTCTACCCCAACAGGTGGTGTAGCCGACAAAGCTGAAGAAATGGTGGAACCAAAGCTCTTGACAAGACTGAGAATCATCCCCAAGGCAATGCTCATATGCCTGCGTTGAAAAGTGTCAATGCACATCGATCACCTACAGCCTCTCACTTTTGACAAAACAGTTACTGTTGCAATGTACACTGTCGGTCATTTTTCATACTAGTAGCACCATATACAAACTGTGAAAACGAACTTAAAACAGTCGAAGGGGTAGTTAAAGATTGCACAATCAAAAAGCTTCTAATTAATGAGGCTACTAGTGTTAGTGTTACCATTGGCACTTTCCTTTTTGGGAATGGTACAGCAGGACATTGGTACATGGACATGGTCGCTAAACTGTTTGATTGCGATCCATATCCATGGAACTGTGGAATCCATGACTCCCATGAATTATAAAAGTACAGTCGTGCAAATGTAGTTTTAGTGATGTAGAACTCTGCATGTGTCATAGCCTCGATTCCTTGTATAGAATGGTCAGCTAGTGCTAAAATTAGACTATAGCCTGAACCATGAACAGCATGTCATATCTGCATACTAAATCTGCACATGTCATGCCTTGAATACAATGGCCAGCTAGGGATACAATTTGAATTTTGGCCGTACATGAACAGTATATAATATCTGCATATTCAGAGTTCCATCTCTTTTTGAGGAAGGGACACATTATAATCAGATTTACTTCCCATTACAAGGTCCAGCTCTCCAAAGAGCATTTGGTCAGCTTTTAATCAAAATAAAATCAGCCAATGTTCAATAGCAAGGTCAAATTTAAATGGTCTCACAATTCTAATATTGATAAATTAAGAGGAAATATGAGAAATGACCTGTCATATGTGCTTTCAAGAAGATTGGCAGTAAGACGTAAGACAGAAGCGCAAACATCTAATGTGATACAGTTCCTATTCTCCATTAGAGCATTAACTATATCAGTAGTGACCTACAAGAGTAGAGAACATTCAGAAAATGTAATGGGTGAAACTACAACAGAGTAGTAGAGTACATACAGCAAAATCCAACATTCTCCATGTAGCATCAATAGATCCTTTTATATCATTTCTTTGCCAGCACCGGTAAACCACCTGCAAATGTCACATAGTGACTACAATTACTCAATACATATAACAAATTGTGTCCCACAGCAGCAAATGGATTCTTAATTACTCGATGGAGGATCTTATTCTGGACCCCTTGATACCTCTAGTTTGGTTAGCCGAGACTTCATTACATGAATGAATTCTTGATGGTTTTCCATTAGACCAGACATATCATCTTCATCACTTGCAGATGCACTAAGTTTTCCAGAAAGTGAAGGGCGTAGCCTCTACAGAAAACAGAAAATACGAGGTGCATAATGGGTTTCATATAAAAAAAAATACTATTGGCCCCAAAATGACACAACCTTGGAAGTAAACATACTGAGTTGTATGGTGTTGTCACATACTGGATGCTATCAAAATTAGAAGAGGAAGGTCCTGTTCCAACCAAAGAGCTTGGTGATAATTCTGAAGGAGACTGAAACCGATAGAACAATGTCAGGTCAATAGATCACTTACGGTCGTCAACAGCATGCTCTCCACTTGACTCCATCAGTTGGCTTATTCCAACCACTTCATTTCTGTGGATGCTGGCAAATTCTGGATTCCTTGCGGCAGCAGGATTCCATTTATCAAAACTAGTTACACTGTACCAGCTACCAACTTCATTAGACTCAACACTTTCAGTGCACATCAAACCAGAACAGTTATTGTCCCCAGCACCCGAAGATTCTCTTATAAATTTCCTCTGTGATGAACTAATAGGTTCTGACAGAGGTATAAGCTGCTGCACCTCTTGGCTTTCCGGAGCTCTCCTTCTATAGTCAATATCTGAATTAACTCTCAAACTATTTTCTAGGGTTACCTTTTTATATCCTACATCATTAGTGATTCTTCTACAGCCAACTTCTTCAACCATCTTTGAGCTCCTTGAAACAATTACAGGTACCAACTTGCCATCTTCTTTGCCATGGTTGGCAGCTAAACCTACTTTTTCTATATTTTGAGGCTCAATATCTGCTAAGTCAACTGTGGCTGCTTCACTGAGAACGGGACCAGCATCCTTTCTAGGGCTATGCCTCAGGGTCAGAACAGGTAAAGACGATGATTCCATAATACCATACCGAGAACTATTAGATCTTGACCTATACATGGGAGCTTCTGATGCATGTGAACTGCGAGACAACATTCCAGCATCTGAAGAGAGATTCGCTTTAAAGCGGACTATTGGTTCTGGTAATGGTACAGCAGCAGCTGGCTGATTCTTCCGTCTGTCAATGAAATTTGGGTTCAATCTAACTCTAGGAGAAAGAAGAGGTGTAGAAACAGATCTTGTGAGCTGGAGATCCCTTTTTCCAGGTGGCTTTGACAACCCCTTCGTTGATGCAGAAGTTGAGACAGGAATTTCTTTTGAAGCAGACATTGAGCGTCCAAGCAGAGTACCCAATCCAATTTCATTGGCTGTTTCAAAAAGTACAAAAACATATCTGGTTTTAGAGTGCAGAGATAACGAAGAGATCTCATAAGAAAAGTGTTTGCTGCTGTCAGTACCTGGGCTTCTGGAAACTGATAGCCTTCCAAACACTGATGACATGCTATCATCTGATTCGACTAGCCTATTTACACTTCCATTTAAGCGTGGTCCAGAATTACTATCAACATAAGGCTCATTTCTCTGAAAATTTATGTATGTACCATGTCATAAAGAAATAACTCAACTGAACATATTAAATTATGCATAACACGTCATACCATCAAATCCACAACCCACACACTGACACAATTTTGGTTATATGAGCAACCAAGAAGTTTCTGTTCGTCTACAGTTAGATCTGCTAATGTGGACCAGCCTACATCAACCACATCATGACATATGATGGGTTCCCAGGAAAGAACCTACAAGCAAAAAGATAATGACCTTTGTTCCACTATTATTTCCTGGAGAATGAAATGAGGATCTTGATAAATCAGTTGGATATATACCTTTAAGCTTTCATGTAATCCACAAAAAATTGTTTTACCATCACTATTGAATTTCATAGAACGAATTACGCTAGCCTGAAAATTGAGGACAGTTACCATTAGGCAATTGGTTATCTGATACAGATCATGTGCTTTATTTAAGCAAGCCTGTCATCCATTTCCACACAGAAATTCCAGGCATAGGATGATGTGAAGAAATTGGTGATCAAAAACCATACCGGCTCAAAGTATTCCCGGCTGTTCTGCATTAAGGAAGAAAAGTTTAATTATATCCAAGAAAAAGAAAAACAAGGTAGAGAATGGACAGTAACATTAGATTCTTCTTCATCAAATTGAAATACAGCAGATATATGTGCCACTATCTAGTTTGCAACAATCTAAAGAAGAGTAAAAAAAAGTGCATGCAAATATACCTATTTTTAGAGTACCAACAGTCTATAGAAGAGTCAAAAAAAACTGTATACCAATACTCCTAGTTTACAAAACCTCAAACTTGACAAGTTGTTTCACAAAGTATTATGTTACACATGCTTAATAATAGCTATTTCACTAAGAAAGTTTTTCATATGGTGCAATCTTTGGTCTGAGATGCTGAATTATATTGGTAAATTTCGTTTGGTCATTGGTACTATTTCATGACAACATAGATAAATAAAAACTGGTACTTCATACTGCCTTTATATGTTTCTTGAATCCTTGCGACGGATCATACTTGGGCAGAGTGGCAAACAGACTAAGGTTGGAAAAATCTTTTTTTTTGAAAAAAAAACTCATAATGGTGGATCTTAGTTTGAATATATTTCAATTAATTCAAGCATATGATCAAATCATCTAATGCTTAAATACAATTTTTTAAAACTGTAGCCTTCTCGAAAAATAGATTTTTCCAGATCACTAATTAACCTTGGGTTCAAGAGCTACATTGATTCAGATTTTGAGCATAGAATAGTTTCAACTTAGGACATGAATGATTCATTTTGTGAGTCGTTATAATAGATATGGTACCTCAGGTCCAGAAGAACCAATCAACTCAAAAGTCTCAAGGTCCCAAAATTTAAGAGTCTTATCAACTGAACCTGCAAAGGTTTTTGAAAAGGACATGGAATATGTTACTTAGATCTCCAGGTGATGTACAATTAAAAAGCATGAGGAACAGGGACTAATAAGTCCGCAAAAAATAATAGAAATCTTATTTTAGAAAATTTGACATGAGGAAAAATTCACTACCGTGTGAGTATATAGAACCTGTAATCTAACCTGTAGCCAATAAAAACTCGTGGGGGTGAACATCTAAGCAGTTGACTGGACCTTCATGAAGACGGAAGTCATGCATGAGTTTTCCAGCCGTCAAATCCCAGACCTAGCAAGATATTTTAAACAAAATTTCAGTGATCAGGAAATATGATGTAAAGTTTTAATTAATGATAGAACGAGATTGTCCATCTCGTTGATAACATCCATGTTGTAATTTGTAAGACACCTTAAATTTTGGGTGCTATGGTCTTTGAATATTTTGCACTAATTAACGGACATGCTCAAAATTTTACCTTCACTGAGTTATCAGCCCCACCAGATACAATCCATCGACCATCAGGAGTAAATTTAAGCACATTAATTCGTCGGGTATGACCCTTATATGTGTGGATGCATCTCTTCTTTCGAGTATCCCATATTTTCATGTTTGTGTCTGAAGACCCAGAGGCTAAGAATTCTCCAAAAGGATGGAAATCAAGAGATGCACAATTTGATCTGTGCCCAGTGAAAGTTCGAACAACTGCACATTGTGCAAATCGTCAATAGAAACTAAGATTATTGCATGATACAGTTGCAGTTCATGTTTTCAATGCACTGTTGAGTGTCAACACTTGTTAATACCTTTCCCCTCCTCAATATTCCATATTTTTATCGTTCCACTTGCTGCACCAGCACCTATCGTAACTTCAGAAGAGTCAAAGCTTACTGACTCAACTGGACTTGTAAAACCTGATAGACTCTGCAATGTACAATGAAAATGAGTTGAAGTAGATAACTGATTGGCAAAAAAAAAAGGAAGAAAAAAAGCAAGAATGACATTACAAGTAAATCAGCAGGATAACCTATAGGAAATTACCAGGAGGGCACTGGGTTTCCCCACAGCCCAAAGATTGACCTTCAGATCCTCCCCACCAGTGATGAGGATCCTTGATGTTCGCCTCCCAAACTTGGCACAATTAACATTTGAAGCATGCGCGACAAACTCCTCTGATCATTGTCAAGGAAACAAGACATATTGAAGGTTGCATAATACAACAACAGAATTGAAGTTCGTTTTTTGTTCCCTAAGTGGCTGTCTCTGCCGCCTGTAATTTTTCTTTTGTACCTGAAAACTCCCTTTTTAAATTAAATAAAATCTCTGTAGGGGCTATGGCTCTTCTAGTTCCCTCAAAAAAAAAAACATAATTGAAGTCTTATCCCAGCATGATATCCAAATATATAACATAATGTTTTCAACTACCACGAACCTATCCCAGCATATCTATAGTTTCTTTCATAATTTATTTTTTCCAGAAGGATCTAAACACACATTTCTACAAGGAAAAAATATTGACTGAAAATTCAGAGTAGAATACTCAACTGCTCATATGATCAGCATGCCTGTTCATCATTGCAATTATCGAAATGATACCAATTTTCGGCATAGCACTAAGTTCATACCAGCAGCTGCACTATCCATGATATAGTAGCAACTACATTCTGGATGGAAAGAACTACTTAGTATGAAGTTGAAGTTCTCAGTCGAAAGAATTAACATTGAGCATTGAGAATCCTGTATAGATTTCCCCTACTACAGTGTGGCCCCATTAACAGCAATTGATACAGCCCTACCAAACAAATGATAAGCTACAGAGCACGTAAGTCAAAATTCCTGGTAAACAAAATTTAATCCAGACCACCAAATTTAGTTTGATTTCAGGCAGGAAGCTGTAATGTTCCAGGTCTGGAACTTTGCAGCACTAAAATTTCATTCCATCCCCACCTAGCAAGACAACTCGGATGGTCCTGAATACGTTCTTTGGTGGGAACGCAACTCCTGCACTGCTCCACTCAATCACAGTCTCACAAGACCAGATGGCAAAGGATGAAGCCAACATGAACAGTAATATCAGAACCTGGAATCGAATTCGATCATCACGGGTGAATCCAACCCCCAACCCAACCACAACTTAACTGCACCAGTCCAGACACAGCAGGCAAGAGCAATCCGACTTCAAGTTCCAATTCAAAATCCCTAAACCGGAAATTCAAAGGATACGAAGCTTGTACGCGGGCGTGGTGGCCATCTGCAACTGCAACGGCCGCCGTCGTCCAAAGCTAGGACTCCCGCTGCGGCGGCGAGAGGGTTTTGGATTTCCAGGGTGCTCTCAGGATCCTCCCATCCGCAGCCGCTTAGCTGGCGCTAAAACTTCGCCTAATTGTTAGGTGGAGTGGGACGAGGGTGAAGAGAGAAGGAATCAAGGAACGTTGGCTTCCGTCTTCGTTCGGTGTCTCTTGTTTCACACGCCATTTTTCAATATTTTTATCCTAAATACTTTTAGGTTATAGCCTTCTATTATAAAAGTGAAATGAAAAGCCAAGAAGCAATATGCAAGTAAGAATTTTCTTAATATTTTTATGCTACAGCCTTATTATTAAAAGCAAAAAGTCATGAAGACATGAAACAATATGTAGGTTTGTCCTGTATCTGTTAGAATTTTTTATTATTAGTAGTACCATTTTGTTAAATAAATAATTTTATCTTGGCCTATAAGCAGTAAATTTATGTGATAATGAATGGGTTGTAAGTTCTCGGGTTAGAATATTTTTTAAATACTAATAGTATCATTTTGTTAAGTAAATATTTTTGTCTGCTCTATGAGTTGTCAATTTTGCGTATGATAATCAACGGGTTGTCTAGCCTCCGGTCAGAATATTTATTATTATTAATAGTATAAATTTGTTTAGTAAAAAATTTCATCCTAACATGTGAGCGGTCAAAATGATTGTCTAGTCACCTAGACATCCGGTCTCAGGGCAGGCTAAATTTTATTACCACTGCCCCCAATGAGATAAATCTTTTATTACTAAATGTCAGTGACAATAAATTTGCTTGAGATAATCAACGCGGTGCCCAGTATCACAATGAGGTAATTTTTATTTATAATAACATCAATTGAACCTATAAATAATTTCACCATGACGTGTGAGTTAGTAAATTTGTCAGGGGCGTCCAATATCTGGATGAGATAATTTTTATTACTAATAATATTAATGGGGCCTGTAAATAATTCTGTTTGGACATGTGCGTCTGATCTCCGATCAAGCTATTTTTATTACTTGTATTATCATTTTTAATTTGCCTATAAATAATTATATCTTGACCCATAGTGTGTGTATATATATATATACACACACTATTCTATAGCCAGGCCCATACTATTTCTTATTTTCCCACTGGATCTAGGAGTTCAAATGTTACATCGGTATATTCTTTAGATTTTTTCCATAGTTTTTTTTATCAAGGAATCTCAGCTATACAATTTCAGCTGCATTGATTTCACAGGAAGATTAGATCAAGCGGGGATAATTGATTTCACACATCTTCAAGTTGCATCCCCAAATAACAGAGGAGTGATCTTATCAAGATTAGAGTAGGCATTAGTTTAATATGGCCACCACAGAGGTAGATGTCCTAGTGGGAATGGTTGTCTTGTCCTTTTATAACTAGACACCCTTTTACCGCACCACTTCACCTTATATTATTCAGTCCTTAAATTAATGCTAAATACAAGTTCTTCCTTTCTATTATCGCATTTATATTTCCTACTTTAACAACACTAACCCACCCAAACTGATATTCAAGGTGCAATAACCTGCTACACAAACATACAAATATTAATTAATCATTGAAGCCTACATCTCTAGTACGACCAATTTCTTGTCACATATAAAACAGTAAGCTCTAGTTGGCCCTATATCTCAAGTACTCCACAGCTCTGTTCAATGTCTAGTTGGAACAAAACAAGGCTGCAGCAGCCTAGCTCACACACCAGATCTAGACCCAATCACCATGCTCAATTATACAAGTGTTGGAAGGTACATCAAGGTGATTTCATTGAAAGCTGCATACACTTCAGTCAGCAGCAAGCAAATACAGATGAGAAGGCATCTGCAATTCTACCTTGGGTGTGGGCACGGTATAAGATTCTACCCATGGATAAAGATGCAGGTATGTCGCTTCACCTCGCAAGTGAAGGTACCACGGGTATTGTACCCAACATGTGAGGGTACAAGTTTAATGAAGGTACCACAGGTATTGTACCCAACATGTGAGGGTACAAATTTAAAATTTAATTCGTAGTTACAGATGCGGGTATCATTTTACACAATATGCAATTTATCATAGGCGGTTATTTACTAAAGCCACAACTGATCCGACCTGCTGTCCCTTATATCTAGTTCCTCGAGCTGCTTGCCCGCATCAAACTCCACAAACACAGCAAGATTTTTTTTTAGTTCTGTCAGCAGCTTTGACAGTACCAATTATACTAACCCTGACAACATCATAAATGGAAGCAAAAATGAAAACATCAGATAGCAGGTCGGTAGGTAAAAAAACACCCAATGGGAGAACCATCACTATATAGGACAGAAAAAGTCATCTACTTCTGCAATCCATCAAGGACAATATTTGTGTTTCTGTTTCCCAAGATGCAGAAGTGTAATAGTAAGATTAGCGTTCAGTGCAATGTGATGTTTTCCGGTCAACTCAAGTTTAGTTTTAGAGCCAAAATCATCATTGTGCATAGGGATGAAAACGGATCGGATACGGACGGATATCACCGATATCATATTTGTTTTTATATTTCTAGTCGGATTCGGATTCGAATACGGATAATATCAACCACGTCGGATAAGATACGATTGGATGTCGACATCATAAATATACGATTTAAGTATTCGGATACGGATACGGCATCGGATGTTGAATATTCGGACTCGGATACGGACAGATTTGAACCCCTCTAAACGAATTCGGTCTCGAATACGATCGGAAAATATCCGTACCGTTTTCATCCCTAATTGTGCAATTGAACCATTATTGTCTAATGATTCAGAAAATTGTTACACCATGGACTTCAAATTTGATTTTGCATCATAACTAGGGAACATAAAAGGTTTGTCAAATTTCTTTGTTAGTTTCACCCATTTTCCTTGCCGTTTCCACCCAACCAGCGTTCCAGATTCCTGAACACCCCCCCCCCCCCCCCCCCCTCTTTTTTTTGAAAGCCCAGATTCCAGCCTTTTTTCCTCTTGCCACTACAGTTCCCAAACTGAAATGCCTCATGATTGCAGATCCCCAAGTATCATCGATGCTGACTTGCCGAGCAGTGATGAGGTCTACTACTGGAACTGAATCCACCACGGTACTGATTAGGACCCTGACATAATTATGTCCATTCTAAAGAAGGGAGCATAATTCTCGGTACATATTGCTTCAGCAAATAAAGACCCACATCCTGCCCTGACCTTGTTGTGCTCAGGTTGCTTACCAATGCCAAGAGGCCACAGAAAGAAGCCCTTTGGAACCACAGTTACACACGTGACCCTTTTTTCCAGAAAAAGAATGGAGGGGGTATTCCTTTGCGTGCCATCAGTACACAAACACATTCAGATAATACTAAAAAATCACATTGTATTCCTGGACTGAGAAAGTGCATGAAACTAAATGCTTGTATACGTAAAAACAGCAATACTGGGAGGCATAATGCTCAAGGGTAATTATGTTTCTCAAGATGCCAAAACAGCAGTACAGCAGAGTATGAGACTACACTAGGAACTTCAGTCAGATACAGATCTTAGCTCATCTCCTGTTCCAGTAGAAAAGTTCTGTAAGGTGTTCAAGCTTCTCTCAATTCGCTCCTCAATACATGCGAGTCTCCTCTCAACTTTTAACACACTAATATGCATGATACGAATATCAATTTCTGCAAGCTTTGCAAAAGCACGTAGCAACATGTAATAATCAGCATGTGCAACATAAATAAAGCCACTGCTTAGCCGCTTCCTCCTATAACGAAGATAACCATCTGATTTCCTTGGTTTCCTAGGTGGCATATAATGAAATCCATGATCTTGCATCTCTGACCTGAGCATTTGCATTGCATCATGACCTGAAGATGCAGAAAAGGAACTTGCTTCAACAAAAGCTCCATCTCGGTAGCGCTTCTTCACTCCATTTGTAATTGGAATGTCTTCAATAGAATGAGACTGGGATTTTACATGATCTTTTGGATTATCATCCTGCAATGAAACACCATAAGCATCAAAATAATTTACAGTTCAAAAACAAAGTTTGTGCAAGCCAACAAGAATGGTGCTATCATAATAAAATCTAACCAGGATCCTACACCAAACAAAATTTCAAGGTTCAAGGTCTAACTCAATTTGTCCTTATAACCAAGTGCCGCAAAAGTTCTGCAAATAGAAGTCCCCACCTCATTCCTCTCTGGTTATTTTCCCCCTTTTTCAAATATATGGGGATTAAATTTGTACTCTATAGATAGTTTACTGTAAAATTTAGCTGATGTGCTACACCTTCTTATCAAGTCATTTAAAGTTTACATAGTTACTATCAAGGGCCTCAAACCCTCGGATAGCTGGACCGCAGCTACAAAGCTCGTAGCCTTGATCCGTGGCATAGGGCGAGGTTTTGCCCCTCGGCTCCTAGCTTCGGTTGTAGAAGGGAGAGAGAGATTAGATGGCAATATCTTTCTTAATTATCCAAATGTCTGGTTACAAGTATATATGGCCTAAGGCCCAACCGAATAGAGCAAGCTGCTCCTAGAATTATGGAATAGAAATAGGTAACTAATCATTAAAATAGGTAATAATCCTATCATTCCTCCTAGCCCCTGGCGGCTGGCGCGTCCTGGGCCGTCCCCGCGCGTTCTGCACGCTCGGCAGCATGCTGCACATCGCGGGTGCACCGGTGTCTGGTGTAGGTCTGGCCCCACATGACACTGACATAGCAAGGACAGGAAGAACTACACAAGGGTATGATAAGGGAAAGCGATTGATCCATAATGGGCACAATTTAACAGTTTCATATATGATATTTTATCCACCTCATGCAAAAGGAAAATAGGTAAGAATTAACAGCATTGCCAATCAAAGTGCAGTACCTCTCTGGCTTTGTACATATCCCAAAATATCTCTATTAGATGATTCTCTTCATCTGAAAATGTAATCCCAGTAAAGATAACTTCCTTGCAGTATTTGAGATAAGAGCGGAGATCACTTGAGTAGTCTGTAAAATAAGAAAACTTCAAGTCAGTACCCTACCATTAAGAAGTACTCCCACCAGACACAAAATGTCAACCAAGATCAAGAATATGTCCAGTCAACCCTTGATAACTTTTATCAAAGATATCAATTCAAATATAGACTAAAATACAATGAAGTCAGTAATTTATTCATAATAATCTGCACAAAAAAAATCCCATATTATTTTATTCATGAAATAGCATCTTATTGACTTTGCAAAGTTCTACTTTCTATAACAAAAGGAAACCAAACCATAGAAAGATTCTTGCACTTCCCATTCCAATGCTGAAAGAAAGTTACTCAACATCTTTAGAAAGAAAAAAAAGGACAAAAGTAAAATTGTCTTAATTGAAGAACATGGCAAAGTGGTTCTATTAGAGTACGTAAGGGACCTATTGGGCCTAGGCTGGTGCTATAGCCCATTAGTGTTAGGGTTCATTAGAGATAAGGGTCACTTGCTTAGGGGTCAAGTAAGCCTTGCTTGTAAGTCAAGTAAACATCTCTATATAGGGAGAGGAAATGTATCAATCTAATCAAGCAAGAATTAAGAAGGAAAACCCTTCCCTCTTGCCCGGCCGTGGGCAAGGCCCCCGGCCGGCCTCCTCTCACCCTCGCAGCCCTAGCCGCCACCACAACATACGGCGTGAACAGTACCCGCGGGTACTGTAGCATGCAAACAGTCGCTGCTTCCCCATCTCACCCCTCTCGATCCTAGCCGCCACATAACATCTGGTATCGGCAATGTCAGGCCCCCTTCCATCTTCCACGCAGCCGCCAGCCTCCTCCGTAGCCCCAGCCGTCACAGCTGCGCCACCGCCTTCAACTTCGTTGGAGCTCTCCTCCGCGTTTTCCGGCCAACTGCTTACGCTTGACTCTCTTGCAGGAGTGGTTGCTGAGCTGTCGCGCAACATGGCGGCGATGCAGATTTTCATGGCGACAATGCAGGCCACCGTGGCGGGGCTGGTCCAGTCATTTCAGCCCACGGCCACAGCGCCATCAGGTGCGGGTGATGCGTGATCTACAGCTGATTCAACCCTGCACCCCTTCGCAGCTCCTCCAAGTTGCTCTTCACTGCGCGGAGGACCTTGATCTTGTCCGCTGCGTCGGGGATCTTGAGCCTGTGGTTGGCCCCATGGGTGGTGGGCATGCTGTTTGCCACGCAGGTGACTAACTCAAAGCTTTCGGCGGCGGTAGGAGAGGCACTCCCCTCATTGTCGTTCTCCATCGAAAGCCCTCCACTCTCCTTTCTGTGATGCAGACCAGCAGCCATGCAGCGGGGAGAAGGCATGGGGTCACCGGAGGGAGCGCACTGCCTAGCGTTTCCACGTTCCACTACCGGCCACCACGAGGGCGTCTTCGCTGGTCGCTGTGGCAACCACCTCCTGGGGGCCAAACTCATGCAGCCCTTTCGTTCAAATGGTGTCCATGGGATCTAGGTGGCTATAGACGTGTAGGTCCAGCGTGCAGATGGTGTCCACCTTACGTGTAGGGTCACAAATAAAGCGTTCCAGTCCATTTCAGGTTGGGAATAATAAAATAAACCGAGATGTAAAAGGCTTGTTTTTAAGTGTTAGGTTTGTGTCGAGTCGAGTCATCATTATAAGTTGGTTAGGTTGCAGCTCAAGGACGAGCTGCATGTCTAGGTGTTATGGTAGGCAACACCTACCAGCGCAGGCGTCAGCAAGGGGGCTGAGTCCTAGCGCATAGGGCTAGAATTTGGATAGTTTGTTAGAGTTTGAGATAGATAAGATTAGGTAGATTTTGGAAAGATATGATAGAGTTTGGGTTAGAGTCTAGGTTTGATAAAGGAATCAGAGTTTGTTACCTAGATTGTAATAGGACTATAAAGTCCAGTCAAGTTAATGAATCAGGCTCAGCCTGGGATTGTGTCTAAGACACCCTTGGGCGCCCAGCACCCCTTCCCTGTTTCCCTGTACGTCTTCCTGCTCTGCCAGCGACGGCTCTCCGCCGCCGCCAACGCTCACGCCCTCAACCTCTCCACTCTCCTCCCTACAACCTCCGCAGCAAAGCCCAGCGCCGTAACAACGTGGTATCAGACTCCATGGCAACGACCGGGGATGCCTCCGCGCCGCTCGCGCCGTCGACCAGCGTGTCCGCGGCCACGGGTGCTTCGCATCCGCTGACCGCCACCACCGGCGCTCTCCTCCCCACCACCCCGCCGTCCCAGCCGCCCACGCTTGCCTCCATCGCCGACTCGCTCGCTCGACTCACCTCCGCGTTCAATGGCATGCAGCTGCAGGTGTCAGCCATGAACCATCAGTTGTCTGCCCAGGGCGCTAGACTGACGGCCATGGACGCCCAGCAAGGGTACCCCCAATTCGGCTTGCCGGGGTTCGGGGGTGTTCCCCAACTACCGGCGACCTCGGCGCCGCTGATCACGGAAGTCACGACGGCTGCCGAGGACTCATCTGCGTCGGTGTTCCCTGCACTGCAGCAGTCATCCACAGCTCCGCAGGGACAGCAGTCCGCACCGGCGCCACCACCCATGGGAGTTCCAATCACACAGATCCAATTCCCTCACTCTTCGTCGCCGATCCCGCAGTTTGGCTCGGTTACGCAGAGTCTGCCACTGCCGGCCTCTGCCCACATGGCGCCTTCTCAGCCGGCATGGGAGTCCGCCGCCGTCCCCAAGTATCACAAGATCTCCTTCGAAACATACGACGGCAAGGAAGATCCACTGGGTTGGCTCAACAAATGTGAGCAATTTTTCCGGGGACAACTCACGCGCGAGGTGGACAAAGTCTGGATGGCGTCATACCACCTCAAAAGGGTAGCCCAGCAGTGGTACGTCGTCCTGGAAACCGACGTCGGCCGGCCATCGTGGCCGGACTTTCGTCGCTACTGCCAGCAGCGCTTCGGGCCCGCCATCAGCACTAATCACTTGGCGGACTTGGCGCGGCTGTCGTTCGGATCCAACGTCGACGCATATATGGAGGCGTTCCAAGCACGGGCCGCGCACGCAGGCGATCTCTCATCGCTGCAGCGTGCCCGGCTGTTCACGGGTGGACTGCCGGACTACATCCGCGTGGACGTCGAGCTCCAGGATCCCCAGGACCTCCAGCATGCTATGCGCCTGGCCCGGGCATACGAGCGTCGCAATGCAGTCCTACTGCCCACCTTACCAGGACCCCAACGCCCGGCGCGACGTCCACCAGCAGCCTTGTCGGCACCGGCACCGACCAGTGGCTCGCCCTCCTCTGCACTGGCGCCTCCGACGCCGGCTGCGCGCCCCTACAAGCGTCTCACGCCGGAGGAGATGGCTGAACGTCGCAAGCTCGGCCTCTGCTACAACTACGATGAGCAGTTCGTCCGAGGGCACAAATGCGCCTGCCTATTCTATCTGGAGGTGCCTGATTATATCGTCGAGGAGCCCGACGAGCCGGACGACGACCCACCAACCGAGCAGCCAGCGTTCGACCCAGAGAAGCCGATGATCTCACTGTCCGCGGTGACAGGCATTCGGGCGCGCGACACCATGCAGTTGCGTGTAACGATCGGTGCCCACGACTTCACGGCTCTTCTGGACTCAGGGTCGACGCACAACTTCATCAACCCAGATGCTGCTAGCCGCGCAGGCCTGCAGTTCACAGACAGCAATGGCGCCCATGTTATCGTCGCGAACGGTGATCGCGTCGCGTGCCAGGGGCTCGCCCGCAGCGTTCAGCTCCTTATCGGCAATGAACGCTTCACGGTGGACTGCTTCTCGATCCCGTTGGCTCCCTACGACATGGTCCTAGGCCTCACGTGGCTGCGTGCTTTGGGGCCTATACTTTGGGACTTCGCAACGCTACGGATGGCGTTCACCCTCCGGGGCCGCCAGGTGGTGTGGACAGGAGTGGGTGCGCCCTGCACTGCCCCATCTGTGGCCCTGTCTTCGACCAACCTCTACACCGACAAGGGGGCTGAACACGCCCTTCTGGAGCAGCTCCTGGACGCTTACCAGGATGTGTTCACTGAGCCTGAGGGGCTGCCCCCGGCTAGAGCCTGCGACCATCGGATTCATCTGAAGGCCGGCACAGAGCCCGTGGCGGTGCGGCCGTACCGTTACCCACAGCTGCAGAAAGACGAGCTGGAGCGGCAGTGTGAGGTGATGCTACAGCAGGGACTCATCCAGTACAGTACCTCGCCTTTCTCCGCTCCGGTCCTGCTGGTCAAGAAACAAGATGGGACTTGGCGCTTTTGCGTCGATTACAGGGCTCTCAACTCGGCGACAGTCAAGGACAAATTCCCAATTCCGGTTGTCGAGGAACTCCTGGACGAGCTGCATGGCGCAAAGTTCTTCACCAAGTTGGATTTGCGCTCGGGATATCACCAGGTTCGCGTTTACCCTGCAGATGTCCACAAGACGGTGTTTCGCACGCATCATGGCCACTTCGAGTTCTTGGTTATGCCTTTCGGCTTGTCCAACGCGCCGTCGACGTTCCAGGCGCTTATGAACTCCGTTCTCAAGCCGTTCCTTCGCCGCTGCGTGCTCGTCTTCTTCGACGACATCCTCATCTACAGTTCCTAGTTCCTCGTGGACGGAACATCTGCAGCACCTGCGCGCCGTCCTCGTCGTCCTTCGCGCTCATCGTCTCCACCTCAAGCGGTTCAAGTGCTCCTTCGCCACTGCTGCTGTCCACTACCTCGGCCACGTCATCACGGCCGAGGGCGTGGCCATGGACACCGCCAAGGTGGCAGTCGTGCAGTCTTGGCCGCGGCCACGTGCAGCACGCGGCCTCCGCAGTTTCCTCGGACTGGCCGGCTATTACCGGCGTTTCATCAAGGATTATAGCATCATTGCAGCGCCCTTGACGCAGCTGCTCCGCAAGGACGCATTCCAGTGGTCGGAGGCGGCCGATTTGGCCTTCTCTGCTCTGAAGGCTGCTCTCACTTCGGCGCCAGTTCTACACCTGCCCGACTTCGCTGCCACCTTCATCATCGATTGCGATGCCTCGGGCTCCGGCTTCGGGGCAGTGGTGCACCAAGATGGCGCGCCAATTGCTTTCTTTAGTCGGCCGTTTGCTGCCCGTCATCTCAAGGTGGCGGCCTACGAGAGAGAGCTTATCGGCCTCGTTCAGGCCGTGCGGCATTGGAGACCCTATCTATGGGGGCGGGCGTTCGTTGTCCGGACAGATCATTACGCCCTTAAGTTTATGCTGGATCAGCGGTTATCTACAATTCCTCAACATCATTGGATAAGCAAACTGTTTGGGTATGATTTCAGGGTCGAATTTCGTCCGGGCCGGTCCAACATCGTTGCTGATGCTCTCTCTAGGCGGGACGGCGAAGAGCCGCTGCTGGCTGCACTTGCAGGGCCGACAGTGGCTTGCTACGCAGCTGTTTCTGTTCCCACCTTTCGGCTCTTTGATGAACTGCGCAGGGAGGTGGAGGCTGATGCTGTACTCTGTGCCCGACGCGATGCGGTGGCGTCCGGGGCGCATGGTGAGGCCTGGACTGTTCGGGAAGGGCTCATGCTCCACAAAGGGCGTGTCTTCGTTCCGTCCTCGTCAGGCCTCCTCGAAGATGTTCTACAGCTCGCTCACACAGGAGGCCACGAGGGAGTACAGAAGACCTTGCTCCGGCTTCGTTCGGAGTTTTTCGTTGAGCACGATCGCCGCGTCGTAGGGGACTACGTGCGGTCTTGTGCGGTGTGCCAGCGGAACAAGACTGAAACGCTCCACCCTGCTGGTTTGCTGCAGCCCCTGCCGGTGCCGTCGCGCATTTGGGCGGACATCTCCATGGATTTCATCGAGGCGCTGCCAAAGGTCCATGGCAAAAGTGTTCTGCTGACCGTGGTTGACAGGTTCTCTAAGTTCGCCCATTTCATTCCTTTGGGCCATCCCTACACGGCTTCTTCGGTCGCGCGTGCCTTCTTCCAGGAGATAGTGCGTCTCTATGGCATTCTGGAGTCTATTGTCAGTGATCGTGACCCTGTGTTTACCGGTCATGTGTGGCGGGATTTGTTTCGACATGCGGGGGTGAAGTTGCGCATGAGCACCGCTTTTCACCCACAGACGGATGGGCAGTCAGAGGCTGTGAACAAGACGATAACCATGTACCTCCGTTGTTTGACTGGTGACCGTCCCCGTGATTGGTTTGACTGGTTGCCATGGGCTGAATTCTGCTACAACTCAGCATATCACACGGCGCTGCAAACATCGCCGTTCCAAGTGGTTTATGGCAGACCACCACCGGACTTACTGCCATATACCTCAGGACATGCCCGCACTGAGGTGGTTGATGCTCTCCTGACCAGCCGTGATGAGTTCTTGGAAGAGGTTCGCGGTCGGCTTCTCCAGGCACAGCAGTACGCTAGGCGCTTCTATGATGCTCATCACCGTGCCCTGGAGTTTGCTGTTGGGGACTGGGTTCTGCTACGTTTGCTCCACCGTCATACGCAGTCCTTGGTTCCGGGGGGACGCAGCAAGTTGGGACCCAAGTATGCTGGCCCTTTTCAAGTGCTTGAACGCATTGGTGAGGTGGCCTACCGTCTGCAGCTTCCAGATGACGCTCGTATCCATGATGTCTTCCATGTCGGGGTACTCAAACCATTTCGCGGCACACCGCCGTTGTCCCAACCAGTTCTGCCTCCTCTTCGTCATGGCAGGCCTTTACTTCATCCAGAAAGGGTGCTGCGTTCTGAACTTCGTCGCGGTGTATGGCACGTTCTCGTGGAATGGTCAGGTCTGCCAACGTCGGATGCTACTTGGGAGCCAGTTCCAGATTTCAGAGAAGCCTACCCCTCCTTCCAGCTCGCGGACGAGCTGTTTCCCGAGGGGGGGAGAGATGTTATGGTAGGCAACACCTACCAGCGCAGGCGTCAGCAAGGGGGCTGAGTCCTGGCGCATAGGACTAGAATTTGGATAGTTTGTTAGAGTTTGAGATAGATAAGATTAGGTAGATTTTGGAAAGATATGATAGAGTTTGGGTTAGAGTCCAGGTTTGATAAAGGAATCAGAGTTTGTTACCTAGATTGTAATAGGACTATAAAGTCCAGTCAAGTTAATGAATCAGGCTCAGCCTGGGATTGTGTCTAAGACACCCTTGGGCACCCAGCACCCCTTCCCTGTTTCCCTGTATGTCTTCCTGCTCTGCCAGCGACAGCTCTCCGCCGCCGCCAACGCTCACGCCCTCAACCTCTCCACTCTCCTCCCTACAACCTCCGCAGCAAAGCCCAGCGCCGTAACACTAGGTGGGGTGTAGTGTTAGAGTACGTAAGGGACCTATTGGGCCTGGGCTGGTGCCATAGCCCATTAGTGTTAGGGTTAATTAGAGATAAAGGTCGCTTGCTTAGAGGTCAAGTAAGAATTAAGAAGGAAAACACTTTCCTCTTGCTCGGCCGTGGGCAAGGCCCCCGGCCGGCCTCCTCTCGCCCTCGCAGCCCTAGCCGCCGACATAACATCCGGTATGAACAGTACCTGCAGGTAATGTAGCTCTGCAGGTACTGTAGCACGCAAGCAGTCGCTGCTTCCCCATCTCACCCTTCTCGATCCTAGCTACCACATAACAGGTTCAATGTTCTCCATCAGTTTGCCCTGTTTGTGCATGGCAAAAGTTGATGCTAATTGCTCTATGTTAGGGTATTACTAGAGGTGTAATAATCATGTAGTGTAGGACAGTTATGCATATTTTGTTAAGTTTAGAAACACAGAATGATTGACAGAAAAAGACATATGTTGGTCTTGGATTCAGCAGACGTGGAATATGCAATCAACAATTCTTACGCTTAGTGTATATAGCAAGTGGATATAAACTACCGACAGTCAGAATAAGCATGCCGCGAACTACCATGTATACTACAAGATAAACATAATGTGTAGACAAGGCAATGAAATTCAAATTTACCATGTGTCGTATTGATTTTATCATAGGCAGCTGCAATAGCACACAACAGTTCTCTTGTGCCAAACTCCTCACTGTTACTAGCCTCAAGCTTCCTGAAAGTTGATGAATTTGTATCATGGTGAGATTCACTTGTGTTTCTTCCTTCCTCACAAATCTTCTGCAAAGAAAAGTTACTTCAGGTCATATGCATTTCTCAAGGACCTAAGATGTTTTGAAGAAAGGTAATCAATGTGACAAACACACCTCCCATATCCCTTGACCGTTGATGTTATAAAGAAGTCGTAGGGCCACAATTAGGATAGCCATCACACAAACCCGTGTAGGGACTCTAGCAGGATTACTAGACAACCACAATTCTGCAGGCATTGCCCACTCATAAATTCGGCATGCGTGGGGGAGGATTCTATCTATAGGTAGTAACAAGTCCTTCAAACAACGATGAGCAATTGCATAGAAGTTAACTGAAGGAAGCCTCAAGCCTACTTTTTGTGCTATGGATCCAACTGCAGCTTCCAGTTGCCATGCTCCAATAACTCGCACCGGCCTGAACAGCTGCCTTGCATCCAAAGGGCAGTCTTGGAAAGAGCTCCCAAGGAACCTGTCTACTTCGGTAAATGCAGCCACATAAGGGACATTCCCCTCCATTGCCCACCTGTAAATGTCGTTTGGCAGGATGGCTTCACGGGCAATATGACAGGCCAAGAAACAAACAGCCAACGTTGAGTAAACCGGCAGCATCATCCTCAACGAGCGCAAGAAGGCAAACTCCACCTTGCGCCTGTCTTTTCGTTGCAGCAACATATCATCATCTGATTCATACTTCACCTCATCAGGTTTCTTGTTATCTGCAACAAGAGATAGATGTATGTCAGAGTCTGTTCAGTTCATCTGATGGCAATGACTAACAAGGGCTAGCATAACGGCTCACCTCTGCTGCTAGAACATTTCTCTCTCCCCATGGCCTTGTGGTCCTCGAGCACCTGGTGCACCCAGATTCCGTCAAACACCCCGGATGCAGCAACCCACCTCACCCAGACAATGCCAGCGACAGCACACACAGTCGCGCCTACCTGGTGCCGCTCCACCAGCACCTCCAGCTGCCGCTGCAGGATCACCTGGAGACCCCGTACATAGCGCCAGCGGACCCGCACTGCCAAATCCTCAGGCTCCCCCCACGTTCCAGATCCAGGAGCAAAGTCCCGCGGCTCACTCAGCTCCATGAAGTCGTCAAAAGCGGCAGCAGCAGGCACTGAAGCAGCCTGAGGGGTCCTCGGGTAGGGGGCGGGTGTGCGGGCACCAAGCTTGGGGGTGGGCTGGGTGGCAACACGGCGGACAGAGATGCTGCCAGTGACAGGGAAGTAATGAGGGTCAGCAGCAGTTGCCTGTGTGGTGTGCACGGCAGAGCACGTACGGCACGTGAATTGGCCATCATCAGCGTCGTCAGTGTTGTAGTTGTCACTGGTGCCGCAATGATCACACACTAGGTGGATGCTTCCACCACCACCACCGTAGGGATCGGGGGAGGTGTCACCAAGGTTGTAATCCATGTTTTCACCTGAAGAAGGTGCACAAATTTAGAGTCATTTTACCTGGAAAAAAGGTGCGTTACAGATAGAGACTCCAATTACCAATAAAAGAGTCAAGACAAAACAAAGAAACCAACACTTTTGTCATATGCTAAAACTGAAGTTAAAATATAGTGAAAACTTGCTCAACTATCCTCCACAGACAAATCCAAGTCCATGTCAGACCCCTGCCCTGGAGCCCCACCGTCGACTTCTGAAGGTCACCTGTGGTTATTGCCCATCTTCCTGCCACACCCATCTACCATGTGCCTGGTCCCCAGAGCCGCCTCTGCCACCTCCAGCCGGCGGGGGAGGGAACTATCCATCCCGTCCCCTGCCGAAACCTCCAGACCTGCCAGGACGAGCCCCTCTGAAAACGCCACGAGGAGCGCTGCCCCGCCAAATCAACTATCCCGTCCGCCCCAGCTTCGCCCTGCTCCTACGGCACCCCGATCACAACGGTAGGGCCCAAACGCTCCCACATTCCCCCTTTCCCCTCTATCACGTGAACCAAAGTTGCGCGCCATCTTCTTCCTCTCAGTCTCCCGCTCGACCTTGCTCTCGCGAATAGGCTTTCTTGGTGGCGAGAGGTTTTGATTTAGATGTGAGTGAACCCACTGTACCCAAGTCAGAACGTTTAAGCTCCCCCCCCCCCTCTTGCCACCAGACTCCTCGGCACCCCCTAGCACTAAACAGGCAAATTAATCCTTGTGTTGTTCTATATGCTGTGTGAGATCCTACTTTAACTAACCTGTCTGCTCCAACCCCCAAATCTTCCCAGGCCACACGTTATTGGACGGCCCAAAGATCGCCCCCGCACAGAAGCCAATCATGTCTTCCTTTCCTTCCTTTTGTCTATATCGGAAATAATGCATGTTTTCCTCTCCAAGCACAAATCTCTCAAAGATTTTGCTGTTTTAGGAGAGTTGGACTTCCGTAGGACTTTGATCATTACGTCCCCAATTTGCCTAGGCTGCGGGGCCCGCGGTTTCGGCAGTGGTCCCTTGGACCCTTCCGGCTTCGTTTGGCACTTCAGGGGCATAACCCACGTGAGAATCCATCCATGAAGGGATTGGGTTAATCCCCTTCCGCCACCCAATCCCCCTCCACCTGTGGGTTTAATCCCCTAAGCAAAAAATGTTGCTTTTTGGAAAGGCAGGGGTTCTGCTTTTGGTATGGCGTGCCGGGGTTCTAATAAACAACCGCTAACACCCAAAGCGAACATCATTTGTGAACTAAGAACAAAAGCAATACATAAGTTCATCTCAAAAATTTGGGGGAAAAAGGCATAAAAAGAGCGAGGCCAATCCAGGCTGATCCCTAAATTTCAAAAGAAAAGGAGCAAGATGAATCCAAAATTCATCTTTTAAAATAAAAAAAATATGAAAAAATAGAAAGCAAAGGTATACCATACATCCATGCAGAAAATTATAGCACTATTGCCATAACATTTCTTCACATCCTCTTAAAAAAATCTCCCAAAAAAGAGACTTCAAAACAAAAAGTCTGCCTTTCTTTGAGCAATATACAATCAGCCAGTTACTGTTTCCCACAACATTTCTTTCTAAAAAATTACTATATAACTAGTGCCAAAATTCACTAAGAAATGATGACTAAAAAAATCAGCACCATGATTTGTTCAGCAACTGACGACTTCTAAAGAAGTTGAATTGAAAAGATGCTTCCTCTTGCATTCAGAACTATGCAATCAAAGACCTTGACCTAATGGTCTTCAAAGTCTGCAATCAAATGTAAAGAATGTCATAATGTATCGAAATATGTTGAACCTAATCATGCATGTAAGCCTGATGCCTGCTATGAACAAATACTAGGAAAACGTTTAGGCCTCCTTTGAACTGAATGAATATTTTTACTGCAACTATCCAATATTATAATATGAATGCTTTTACTCCTAGGCTGAGGAGGCCCAGCTAAACTTAGCTGAGAAGTCCAGGAACAAACAGTGAGTGGCCTGCCAAACTGAGCAGTTCATTGAGCCACAGAAACTAAAATACTAACTATTTCTTCCTTATCATAAAAGAAATCAACCAATTAAAACAAACATCATAAAAAATGGTAGTCTCAAGACTCCTGTTTGAGCAAAAGCAAGATATACTAAATTTGTACTACTTTTCGTCACAAATTTCAGGCTTATGTAAGAACTGAATGCATTTCAGCACAGGTTAACTATTTACAATACTACAAGATAATTAACCAGTAACTAGGCCATTAGTAGCACAAGGCTTTGAACCGCACCTGTGTGCGCTACTGACTGTGTTCAGATTTTCAACGCACAGGGCATGGACGCAAAGCATACATCCATCCAAGAAGTAACAAAATTCCAAAAGAGCTACTACAAGATTTTCTGAAGGACTACACATGGATATAAGGTTCAAGATATTAAAAAAATAGCAAAAGATTAGAGAATATGGAGAAGCTAGGGGCGCATTTGGTTATTGCCGTAGGATGCCGGATATCAACTGCGGCCGCGCCGGAACTACGACGCCAAATTTGGCCGCCGCACATTTGCCAGAATGTGGCATGAAAAATGAACTGCAGGAACCAAACACTTGCCTCATATATGGCGGAGAGTGCGGCATGCTGCGGCGAGGTTTGGTATTGGTAACAAACCAAACGTGCCCTAGTTCTGCTAGCTAAAGTTTCTCCATGTTCTTTTTCCATTCCATCTGTCTCAACTGTCTGCACACGCTGCTATACGAGCATGAGCCCAAACAAATATCAGAGATATGAGATGGCGACGAGCTACAGCTGAGGAAGAAGACCTACAGTAGGGAGTAATACGCAGGGACAGGATGTTATAAGCCAAATCCAGCAACAAGCTGCAGCTGAGATTGGAATCACGCTAACTGCGGCCTCATGTAGGCTTTCTATGTGCTCCTGGATAGCAATTGCAGTTTGGAAGGATAAGGGGGTGTCCTACCAAAAAGGGAAAAGGCACATACAGTCAAGGACTACTGTACATTGTACATAAGCCGAGATCACAAAACTTAAGAAACTTCTCAAGATACTTGTTAAGGCATGCAGAACGTAACATGCATTCTTTTGTGCAAATATCAAGCATGAACTTGGTGTATCTACTGCAAGCAATAGCTCATTTGAACAATGGGTATAGAGAACAAATGTGGCCCAAAAGGAAACTGAAAGAAGACAGCACACTGATTTTTGGGTAATATTAATTGAAGTCAATATTTTTAATAAAAATTGTAATCTTGGTGTAACTTTGTTGTTAGTTTTGTAAATTAAATTGCTGCAGTTGGTGCTCCATTTTGGCATATATACAATGTACATGAGTATAGCGACTGAGATATACCTATACACTAACCTCTATTTCCATTCTTAAGTAATTTGACCATAAATTTACTGAAAAACACATTCTGCTGCTACTATTCCTACACAAGAAACTGAAAGAAAAACATAATGGCAACAGGAACTTAGGAATAATGTGCAGCAAGTACAAACATGACACAAAATATCACAAGCAAGAGCATGGCATTAGGAAAACAATATCCAGATCTTGTTAAAAAAAAAAGTAGCACAGCTCCTGGGAACACGGCACCGTACAAGCAGGTTCAAACATCCCACTGTCATACTAGCATGTTCAAGCAAAACGAGAGGGGGAGAAGGGAAATGAGAGGAGTAGATCCGCACCTCAGGACGTGGAGTTGCCACCGTCTCCCTCCATCCAAACCGCCAGGAACCGATGCCATCGTCGGCCGCCGCGGTGTACTGAAACCCTAACAAGGGAAACCGGCTGAGTAGAAGGGAAGGGAGGAGGGAATGAGTCCAACGAGAATTGGAGGCGGCGGAGAACATACCTTTTTCAAGTGCGAGCGGTGGCGTTGCCCTCGCCGGCGAGTCGGGAGCGCTGGCAGAGTCGCGTGCTGCGGGAGCAAAGTCCCGGCCTCGGGTGAGGATATTTCTCTCTCCCTTGGATTGACGTGGTTCAAGCGGGTTTGGCTCCAACCCGGCGTCAGCCAAATCCGCAATTCTGCATCCACGTGGGCTGAAACTCCGGTGTGGGCTGGTTTCCATCCGAGACCGGGATCCATACCAATCCACGCCGATCCAAGTCTATCCAAACAAAGCCTAACTGAATAGGAACAGCCACGGACTCCGACAGCGTTCACCCCCTGCCCCTGGCCCCTGCCTTTGCTCTCCCGTTCACCCCGTGTGCCCGCGCGCGCTTTCTCTCGTGGCGACAACCGGGCGACCGCCGCCGCCGCCGCCGCCACCGCCTACGCTAGGAGCCTAGGTCTTCGTCCGCCCTTTCGCCGGCGACGAGCACCCAGCAGGTATACGCACCCCTTCTCGTCCCTTCCTTCCTGCCGTGCGAAACCGAGCACCCGAACCCTAACTTAAGCTGTCTGGATGTTTGTAACCGGATCTGACCTAATTACAAGTGTATGCATGTACTGTGCCTAATTTTCTGCTAAATTTATTGGGCGTCAATTTGTACACCCATGTTCTCCGATCAGTTTAGCGGAGCAGGGTGTTCTTTTTTTTTTGTCCGTAGCGAGATTGGTTTCCTAAACGTTTGGTGGTTCAGTTGAATTCTCATGAGCTTATACTAATCACGTGTAGATACCCCTGCAAGTGGGTTCGCGTGCAGTGTGCTCAGCTCGGCATCTTTCTTGTGCTATTGATTGAGCATGACGTGGGTGATGAAATCTGCGCAGTTAAAAATTTTGATCTTGAATGCTATTGTGAGCTGAAAATGGGAAGTCAAACTGTATCTTTCCCGTGCTAGTAACGTGCTCCCAGGTGCTCAAAATGACTTGCCTTATGTGTTCTTTTATTTATGGGCACAATTACTGAGATTTTTTGTGCACGTGCTCAAGTGCACTAAATGACTTGCCTTATGTGGTATTTTATTTGAGTGCTTGCTTTTTTTTCAAAAAATTGCTACTAGAGCTCAGTCTTCAAAAAGGCGCTGTTACGCGCTAGCCTAGGCGCTCCTTTGCGCTGGGCGGAGGGGTACCGCCTGGCCTAGGGGAATAGGCGGTACCTTAGGCAGTGCCAGCCTGGTGGCTTTTGCGGTATGCGTGCAGATGCACCCAAGGCAGGGAGCATGCAGGCGACGCTGACATCGGGCGGAACGGCGAGCGCGTGCGAGTTCGGCAGCGGTGGGCACGGACAGAGAGATGCAGGAGAGGGAGAGGAACCGGCGGCGGCGGGCGCATACTGAGGGAGGGAGGGAGATTCAGGGTGTGCGGCTGGGTGGAAGGAGGCTAAGGGATAAGGTGTGCAGCTGGGTGTGCGGCTGGGTTAAGGGATAAAGTTTAGGTGGATAAGGTGGGCTGAGCTCTTTTGATGGGCCTTTCTTCCAACTTTAGGTCCACAAGTCTCCTATTTTTTCTTTTACTTAAGGTAATTTAAGGTAATATATGTATGTGTATAAAAACTGCCTAGCGCCTTTTGGAACCTTGCTAGAGCTGCAACAGGATCAGGATGTGCAGTTGGAAATTTGTTTCTTTCTTTTTACCTTATAGGTAATGCCCTAAAGACGTGTGATTTCCACGTCATTCCTCACCATTTTTTATATGAAACCAAATTATTGCAGAGGTTACATTACAGAATCAATGCAAGTTGCCACTATATCCACATCTTTTGTGCTGGTCCTCTGAAAAGAAACAAATGTCCTCTTTTCCTAGTATAGGTACTTTAACTCATCCAGTTTGGGGCTAGTGGATCTTTTAGGCTGTAGTGAGTTTATTTGAAAAGTAGGGGTTGAGTTGAATTCCTGCCTTGTACTACCTCTGGTTTTTCATTCTGACAATAATCATCTTCAGTAATTGAACTAGCTCCTCTGGTCCGGATGATGAATAAAAATGACCATAGGGTGTAATTATGCTTCAGGCTGCAGCTCAAATCATCTGTGCAAAAGCCCTGGCCTGAAGGTTCATGTCTAGCATCCTCAATTTGGGATCTTTCATGTTTTATTGGCTCAAAATTAATTGATTCTGCTGAATCTGTGCAGTTAAAATGTGCTGCAGCATAATTGTGTTGCTGCGTTATGTTTTTACACTTACTGAAGTGCCCTTAATGATTGCCCTTATGAAATATGCTTATGTGAGTGTTTGATTACTTTTTTTATACATGCTAGTAGAATTGTAGATGAGCGGTTAAGAAATTTTCCATTGCACCTAGTTGGTAGTTGATGAGGTGTGCTTGTGAAGTCATTGCTCATCTTTTATGGGCACAAGCTAATCCATTTCAGAGGTTATTTTATGGAATTGCTTCAAGTTGCATACTTGCATATGCTAGGAAGCCTTTTGCTTGTAATGAAATGTTAGTGATAATGTGCCTCAGTTAAGTTTTTATTCTATTTCATCTAAGACGTTCATTTAGCATTTTTTTTCAAACTATTTAGCCTGCTTTGTCCCCTGTCTGTTTTTATAATGTTTTCATTATTTATTTAAATTAGGCATGGTACTTTATATGATGTTCCCTTTCAGCACATACTGGCATTATATCTGCAATTCTGGAAAATTGAACATAAAAAATTGTACCTTGAGTTTCTCTTAGGCTGGATTTCAGTTGCCGGAAGACTTTAGATTTTGCGTACTTCATGCAGACATTGTTATTCGCTGTAATTCTTCTAGAAGATGAACCATGTTATTCATGGGCATTATTTTTAAAGGAAATCAATAATATGGAGCTCTTCTTGAATTGAATGAATGTACTTATATATTTTAAAAGCAAACAGTGGGTAATTTGTATCCTGAATCCATGCAACTTTTGATCACCAGGATGCCTTGATCTGTACATGGTCAACAGCCAACACATGTTGTTGAACTTAAAATTGCCTATGCTAGTGTTCTGTAGTACAAAATAGCAACATGGACATCCAGCAGCAGCTATACGTGCATAAGGCTGTGTATGTGTTGTCATTGGGGATGCTGCTAGAGGCACATGTGCATGCAGCATCCTTTCATCTTTGTTTAATGACCTCGTTATCAGTATCTTATCAGTTTGTTTGCTCTGATGGATTATTCTTTATGTGGATAAAGGGGAACTGCAAGATTGATTTTGATGGATTATGGCAAGTCTAGAAGAAGTAACTCCAAAAAGAGGACATATTCCAATTCTGAGGACAGAAAGAGGAAACGGCTAAACTCAAGGCATGATGACACATCTATGTCCTCAGAGCCAGTTGAAACCATCTACAGGATATTGTGCCCAGTAAAAAAGATAGGCAGTGTCTTGGGAAGAGGTGGTGATGTTGTTAAGGCCCTCAGAGAAGAAACTAAAGCCAAGATAAGGGTTGCCGATCCCATTCCTGGTGCAGATGAGAGAGTAATTATCATCTTCAATTACCAAAATCAACCTGAACTGACTGATGAAGCAGCTGAAACTAAATTTAGTGATGGCTTAGGGAACATGAAACCCCATTGCTTTGCCCAAGATGCCTTATTGAAGATACATGATAAGATTGTGGCTGATGAAATTCATGATGGAGTCGCCCATGAGGAAAAGTCTGAAAGTGCTGATGATGTGACTGCTCGAATTTTGGTTCAAGGCAATCAAGTTGGCTGCCTTCTAGGAAAAGGTGGCTCCATTATACAACAACTACGAAGTGATACTGGTGCTGGGATCCGTGTCTTGCCATCTGAAGACCTTCCCCAGTGTGCACTTAAAAGTGATGAACTGGTGCAGGTAAGGCTGTATTAATAGTAGAAAATCCTTTATTGTCTTTTGTCTGGCTTGGTAATGCCTTTTGCTTCCATTGGTTCCTGTGGCCTCATATGCTGTTTCTTTATATTTGGATTAGCATTCAATTGTTCATGTATTATTTTTTCTCGAAATAAACAATTCGCTGTGGACATATCAATTGTTATTCTACTTCTGCCTGTCTAGTTTCTCATGGTTTTGATAACTTGATTTTCCCTATCAATTAATTAAATTAACAAAACGATGGAACTTTGTGTCATGCTGTTCTCATATCTTGAAATTTGCGTCTTTGTCATGCTTAGTTTCACTTTTGGACATCAGTACATAGGTATCATATATCATATTGTTGTTATGATATTTCAGATATCTGGAGCACCTTCTCTTGTAAGAAAAGCTCTATATGAAATATCTACTCGTCTCCATCAGCATCCTCGTAAGGAAAATAGACCTCTTGAAGAAATAATAAATGCAAGCACACAAAGGAAACGCGAGTCCCCAATACTACTACAACATGAAAATCCAATGTTGCCGCACCTGCATAGTGATCATCCACCTCCAATACCCCTGCTCGATCCCTATAGAAGTGGACTGCAATATCATGTTACTGAAACTGAAGAGTTTTCTATCAGAATTCTATGTGCTTCTGAGCTCATTGGTTCAGTTATTGGGAAAAGTGGGGCTAATGTTAAGCGAGTAGAGCAGCAGACTGGTGCTCGCATCAAAGTTCAAGAGATTGACAAAGATGCTTCTGGAGAAAGTCTGATCATTGTTTCATCTAAGGAGGTAACAGTGCAGCTGGTTTTGAGTTGCCAATCACTTTCTAGTACCAATACTCACAATTTTATCTCCTTTTTTATTCATCCAGGTACCATCTGAACCAATATCCCCAGCAATTGAGGCACTCATTTTGCTCCATGATAAAGTAAGTGCACCCTCTGAGAAACGCCATTCAAGTACTAGGCTTGTTGTACCATCAAGCAAAGTTGGCTGTATTCTTGGGGAAGGTGGGAAGGTGATTACTGAAATGAGAAGACGAACTGGGGCTGAAATTCGAGTTTACTCGAAGGCAGATAAACCAAAATACTTGTCTTTTGATGATGAACTTGTGCAGGTGACTTAATATTTGATAACTGCTACATTAACATATTTCTGTATGTTTTTATTATCTGGACCTTTAATTTGTTAACGTCCGTTGTACCTGTACATTTGTTCCAAGCTTTCAGGTTGCTGGGCCTCCAGCTATTGCAAGAGGAGCCCTCACAGAGATTGCTTCGAGGCTTAGAAATAGGACTTTGGGAGTTACAAGTACTGCCAATAATCCTCCACCTTTTGCCCCTTTCGATGATCCTCCTGTTGATATGCCTAGCAGAAAATCGACACTATATGGAGGGCCTGCCAATGATCCACCGTATGGAAGGCCTGCCATTGATCCACTGTATGGAAGGCCTGCCATTGATCCACTGTATGGAAGGCCTGCCATTGATCCACCATTTGGAAGTCATACCAACGATCGACCATATGGAAGGCCTGCCGTTGTTCCACCATTTGGAAGACCTACCAATGATCCACCATATGGAAGACCTGCCAACGATCCACCATATGGAAGGCCTGCCAACGATCCACCATATGGAAGACCTGCTAATGATCCATATGGAAGGCCTACCAACAATCCACCATATGGACGACCAAGACCAAACGAAAGTGCACCTCGTGATCCTTCTGATGCATATCCTGTAGACTACTTTTCTAAAAGAGAATATCCTAGTGGAAGCCCTATGTTTACTAGTAATGCCCCATCAGCTCCTTATGAGAGATATGCAGCAGCCACACGCTTTCCTACTAGAGAACTTCCCTCGGCTTTCAGTCCTGGTGTGGATCATATGTCTCATCGTTCCTATCGTGCCCATGTGCCTGCTGATAGCTACTCTAGTAGGGGTACACAGCAATTAGGCATCACAAGAGATGGAAATTCAGATGCTTATGACTATACCGAGGTACATCTTTGACGTGAGCTTCCCTCTTTTGCAAATGGCCATCACCTGAAATTTTTATTAGAAGCTTGAGACTTTGCACATGACTGTGCCATTGTCCCTGTTCTGTTCCGTAATTAGGTGGTACTCCTGAATATTGGGGGGGGGGGGGGGGGGTGGAGAGAGATATGTTGCTGTCTTAGCTGTCACTTCTGTGGCAGCAATGTTCACCCTATAATGTGGTCACAGTGGTGCAACTCCTCATTTGTTGTCACTTGCAACTTGGTTCAGTATATATTTGTCTGCTGGGATGTACTCTGCCGCTCTTGGTTTCAACTTTCAACCGATTTTTTTTTATTGTCTATGCCTACCAGAAAATCTCAAGTTCTGTATATATTTAAATTTTATCATTGCACAGACTGCTGGACAAATTCATGGACGCGAGGATTACAGAGGACTGACAAGTGCTACTGGGTATGACTTTGGAGGCCTTGCTTCCTTCCTAAACATAATTTTAGTTTTACCTGTACAGATTTCATTGAAAATACCTTCCTTTGGCAGAAGGTTCTTGAGCACTATTGAACTGAGGATTCCAAATAGTTCTTTGGAGTCTATTGTCGGTGTTGGCGGGGTCAATCTAGCAGAGATCCGTCAGGTATAGATAGAAGTTATTATGCCTTTTACTCCATGGGCACTGCTATATGAAATGCATCCTCTGTTATGATTAGCTTTTCTCTTCCATGGGCACTTCTATATGAAATGTGTCCTCTTATGATATAAATATAATAGGTTTTCTCATTAATGTTCTACTTGACCCAGATTTCTGGTGCAAGACTGAGGCTACATGAGGCTCATGCTGGTTCTTCCGAGTCTGTGGTGGAGATCCAGGGCACACTGGAGGAAGCAAAAGCTGCGCAGAGCCTCCTGCAGGGCTTTATTAGCGCAAACAGCCGGAGCATTCAGCAGCAACCCCAATCTTCTCGCATGCCACTTTACCCAAGCTGGGGATAGCTTCTGGTCTCATAGTCGTGGCAGAAGCCGTCAGTGCGGGCATGTCAATCAAAATGGTTGCATTCCCTGCGGGCATGTCAATCATTCTTTGCAGTGCCGTCAGTGCGGTAAACAATTTGCACTCGAGCATATAATGAACCTCTATGTATGTACGAGGAAACCTGTGGGATGGTTGTATTGTACGTGCACACGCTGCCATATACAGCTAACAGCTTCACTTTGTTCCCTCCACTGTTCTTATATGCATGCAAATCTTGGACTTCTAAACTAGGCATGCATGCATGGGATTAATCTGTTCGCAACTGCACGATTTGATACTGCTTATCTTTAGCTGAATTTAGTTGTTACTAGCTGGATGACCGTGTGGTCCTATGGACATGTCGGTGTGGGGGCAGAGGTTTTCATGCCATTCTGCCAGGTGCAGGACCTCAGTCACGATGGCATATAATGTACAGCCAGACACTGATGACGCTATTAGAAAAAGGCGCTGCCTTAATACACAAGGCCAGACAATAGCGTATTCCGCATTAGATAAAATATAAATGTTTTGACAATTCAGTAATTCAATTAGAATGGTGACTGTATTGAAATCCATCACAAAATGAGACAAGAAACAATATAGCATTTAATAAAATCTTCCCTCAAGAAATCGGGCCCCGTTCGGTTGTAGCGACCAACCCACCTGGATTCAATCCCGTGCCTTGCTGCGTTTCACAGGTCTAGGCCGGCTGCCCACCTTGTCATCATGCCAGTAGTGTCACAATCGTCACTCACGCTGTCTGCATCCATGCATGATGGCCGCCTGGATTCAATCCAGACCTCTAGAGTGGTGGAACCAATCCCGTTCGAAATCTACATGTCAATCCTGGACTGCATTCCCCACGCATTTACTCTGCAATGGTCAATGGAAATGAGATACTCTCCCTCCCTAGATTGGTTCCACCTGGATGCAACTGAACATGCCCTTAATCTTCCCCCAAATCATATACATTCTCATTCCATGCGGGGTTTAGAACTTTCATTGGCCAGCGTATTTCTGGTCTTCTCTATTCTAGGAAGATATGGTCTTTTCGCCCATTTAGGTATACAATTAGGATACATTATGATGATACTTCTATTCATCATCTCGAACAAGAACAAACTGCATTGCCCATCAAAATGTTGGTTGCACAACATGTGATTGTGGATACCCGTTGAAACAATCAATGTCCATGGGCTTATTCACAATTTAAGTACTTCCTTTAGCTTTTTCAAGCTTAAACTTTGGATAAGGCCTGGAAAAAATGGGTCAGGTAGCTATTGAAACACCATCCCAATGAGTACAAAAGGGAATCATATATATCAAAATAAAATTAGCATACCCCAAAGGCACTGTCTATAGACATGACAGGTTTGCAAAGTTTTCGTCAACTATATCATCTTCATTCATACAGACATACAGTCATGCTCACAGTCAACATGAAGAAGAAATAGAGTCGCCTTGTCTTCTTTTTTCGTCATGTATTGCATCTAAAATCATGCAATCCTTTAGATTTATTACATCTTCGTAATAGCTCGTCTCTTCTAAATCCTTTGGTCCTTTTTATACTATTTAGGGGGTGGCCCAATAAATATGACAGCTAATTTAAATCTATAGGCATCTGTGACCATTCAGTCAAAAATTTTGCTGATGAACATGTCTTATTGATTCCTTTAGGTACCGGTGACTAGTGGACCAAGTGGATCCGAGACTGATTTGCACAAACAGGTTCTGGATATATTCCTTGAACATGTGAACATATGAGTTTAAAATTACTTCTTGACTCAACAAATATAAATGTGAGGAAGATCTTGTAGACTCTCTCTCATCTTTCACTAACACACACATGAAAGAGCAGAGATTAATTTTAGTGGCTACTGGCTAATATTTTATATGGCTTCATTTGTTATGCAGGGATGCTATCATGTACCATGTGGATATATGGGGAATATGTACACAACAATTGATGATTTTCACTTCAGACAACTTTAATCGAATGACGCTCTTGTTCGTTTGGCTGATAAGACATGGCAGAAGGTACTGTTGTGAGAGAAAAAACTACTGAATGGCTGACAAATTTGGCTTTATTATCAACATATAAGTGTGTTTTCAATTAGAATGGCGACTGTGTGAAAGCTCTAGTTTAGTTTTAGATAATTGATCAAACCTAAATGTACTAACCTTGTCGTTAAATGATGAACATGAGCTAGGTCGAATATACTAAGTGGTGGAGCTAGATGATGGTCATGGTGATGGTGATAGCCTAAGTGAAGGTCTTCAAACTTGGAAAAGAAGAAAAAAAATAAAATGGCCTCAAAACAAAGGTATATTTGATAAGGTCATTTTATTTTGACACAAGGCATGAGTATGAGTAAATTTAGGATAGATAGCTATACTATTAAGAGGGTGATCTCGACGCAAATATGATTATCTAAGTGTCACATGAATTGACTTCTTGCATTTATATTAAGACTCAGTCACGCAAAGGGGAGATGCTGAGATAGACGTAGGTGTTGCAATATGCATATGAGAATGTAGCCGCGTATTACAACACATCCAGCACATTATTATACGTACAAATCATACAAGCTATACCTTCTAATCAACCTGATATTACACCACCCAAACTCTCGTATGCAGTACGCCAGATAATGTACTCCTCAATGGTAAGATCCAATGGAAAAGAAACAAACAAATAGTTGCAGCAACCACAAGATGACTTATTGAGGCCTGTAATAGTTGCTCTGGTGCGGAGGGTAAGCCCCAGGGGCATTGTACGGTGGCTGTGGATATGGCGCAGATTGCTGCGGCTGATGGGCATTGTAATATGGACCACGCCATCCAGGATATGCCGGCTGACCATAGTCATGACCAGGAGGCGGCTGATGCGCTGGTGGCTGGTACTGACCAGGGTGTGGTGCACTGTATGGAGGCTGTTGCGGTGGCGCGCCATAGGATGAGGGGTATGGCTGTGAGTATGAAGGTCTTGGCTCCGGTTGAGAATATCCAGGCCTTGAGTCTACCCCAGGTGTAGAGGCATAGGGAGCCTGAGCATGCGGCGGTGGTGATGGGCTGCTCTGATCAGGTGGCACAGAAGCATTCCTCTGCAAAGAAGAGTGGCCGGAGGACGAGAAGCTGAAACCCGCTAGCTTCCTCTGCACATCTTCGATCATTTCACGGCATTGAATGTTTCGGGTCATTATAAAGTCACTGCACTGCTGCTTTATTTTGCCTATTGCTTCCTGTACACAGGGATCATCCCAGAATCAGTGGCCCATTCGAGAGGAGACACCAGCATTCCTATGTTCAATGCAAATGGAACAAAATGAAAATGGAAATGCAATCACACCTGTAAAGTCACATAAAAGTTTAGGCCCTCGTTAATGTTCTTTTTGAACTCCTGATATTTAGCAACAGCAGCAGCGATTTGCTTGTAGCATCTCTCACGAGCAGCTGAAGAAAAAGGAGATTAACAAATCAAAATTACACATTAGCTTTGTGCAAAGAAAAAGAATTACATATTACATTGTTCAAAGATCTGACTCCTAGGGATCTAAAAAATAATAGCACCTGACTGTGATAACAGTTCCATGTCAGCAATGATTACAGGTTACCCTCTCCGTTCAAAATTATAGGTCAATTTTTGTCCTAAGGCCTTGTTTAGATGCGAAAAGATTTTGGATTTCGCTACTGTAGCACTTTCATTTGTTTGTGGCAAATATTGTCTAATTATGGACTAACTATGATCAAAAGATTCGTCGATTTACAGGTAAACTGTGCAATTAGTTTTTATTTTCGTCTATATTTAATGCTTCATGCATGTGTTGAAAGATTCGATGTGACGGGGAATCTTGAAAACTTTTTGGTTTTCGGGGTGAACTAAACAAGGCAGTCAAACTTATCTAACTTGATTTAAGTTTAATAGAAAATACATCAACATTTGCAACACAAATCAGTTTCATTAAGTTCTCCATGAAATATGTCTTGACAGTGCCTTTATTTGAACTTGTAGATGTTAATATTTGTTTTTTTCTAAAAACTTAGTCAAAGTTAGAGAAGTTTGACTTAGGGGAAAGCTAAAGTGACCTCTAGTTTGGAACAGAGGGAGTAGAAATTAAGCAGAGCAGTATCAATTTGAAGTTACTCCAGAAAATGGCGCACATGCAGGAAAAGACATGCATACAAGCAACACCTAGCCTGCTAAGGAAGATTATAGACAACTGAAGCAGACAAATTGCTGAAATTTGCACAAAAATGCCCACGAACCAATAACTACCCAACCAGCCAGCATGATCTAGGGAACCACTGTAATTGCTGGGCTCAAGAATGGAAAGAACATTACAAAAATAAAATACTGTATGATAGCTACCATCCATAAGGCAAATAATAAAAAATAAAGTTGTTAAAATACAAGTTGAAAGTGCAAAAGGCAGCGGTACATCACATGGACAGTTGAAGCAGATAATTTGCTGAAAAATTAGAACATGCTCCCTCTGTCCCTCTTTAACTGTTGTTCTCACTTTCCAAGAATTCAAACATACCCAACTTTGATCAAATATATAAGAAAAAAAATAATATTAATGATACATAATTAGTATCATTAGGTAGATCGTTGAATCTGTTTTTATAATAAACTTATTTGGATATACAAATGTTGCTAACATTTTCTGCAAACCTAGTCGACTTTAAGAAACTTTGACTAGCACGAATACTATAGCGACACTTAAAAAGGGACAGAGGGGCCCTCAAGCAATAACTGTAAAACTTTGTTGGCATTAGGAAAATTAGAATACCTAAAGAGATTCAATGTATACAGCAAGTTATGAAAGTAAAATGTAAAGGCATTCTATCACAACTGTGACACAAAAAAAGTCCCAGAAAGGTTACCTTTGTAATCCTCTAGGTTGAATACAGCAGCAAATTGCTCATTTTGTGCCTGTGCAAGGATCCAGTATCCAAATGTCAGACACAAGACGAAAGTACATGACAAAATATAGGGCATTGGGCTCTTATAAACAGTTCTCCCACTGTTTCTTCCTTTTCTCATCTCTGGAGTTAAATCACTTAATTTCAAAACAATGACGCTACTACTCAGTTTTAATACACCTATGTTGATGACAGAACTTTACGCAAATTTAACACAAAGAAAGTCTCAAAGCGGACTGCACCACCATTATTTATCAGGCATGCCTGTTTACCTGTATTTGTAGCAATAATTGTTCCTGTGCCACAATGTTATCAGCAATATCAGCACAGATAGGATCATACTTAGCAAGCTCCTTCTTGAAAAGATCATCATGTGATCCCACACCAGTCATCAACTTAGGCAATATATCGTCCTGGCAAAAATTGATCTTCTTAGCACAATAAAATACTAAGTAATGAAAGATGGTGAATGAATTTCAGCTAGTTGAAGGACTAACAAACTTGAAAAGCAATCCATCAGGACCACCATAAAATCTTGTCATGTGAAAATTTTTTTCTCGAACAATTGAAGTGGAATTTGAAAGGGGCAATGCAAAGCAGAATATTACTTAGTCGGCAACAACAGAACACATAAAGGCACTCATAGTCATAGGAGCCCATGATGAATTAGTACTAATACAGCACTCCAAGAAGCCAAGAACATTAAAACTTTTTTTTTGAGGGAAGAACATTAAAACTTTAAGCATGATATGTTCACTGAGAAGGTAAAACAGACCCATGGCTTGTAATTTAATGCTAGCACCAGATGAAATGTATTCTACAGATACGGCCAAGAAAAATCTCGTGAAAAATGAACTACAATGAAAAATACAGGAACAGTAGTTACACCTTTCTTTTCATTTCTTTGAGCATGTCTTCAAGACCTGCCCTTTGTGCTCCAAGAGCCTCCAGTTGTCTCTGTTGACAAATAAAAGTAAGTTTTGCCAAGTAAAAAAAAAACAGTCTAACTACATGTTCTAGCAGCTATAAAAACTAATGTACATTACCAAGCTTTGTTTCAGGGCTCCAACAATGGCATCTTCATTCCCATCCAAGGACATGATAGGCCTGGAAATACTTGGAAGTGCAGACTCTATCTGCAACAGAGAACAGGTATGTGTAACTATCTAGATATGAAGAATAAAATGATGATCACAGAAAAGAGTCACGGTTCATTGGGTAGCAAATAAAGATAAGTAATCCACTCAAATGTTCAATGCTAATTATACTTTTAGTTTCATGTTATATAGTAATGTTAATCTCTCACCGGTCTTTTGTCAAGGATAGACATCAATGGATAGTTCTCCTTCACGCCTCGTTCGATCAGAGAATCACTATCAGCAGCTCTCTTCAGATTAGAAGCAAACAGATTCAATCTATCCTGAATATTCTTGGTTAGGGTGCTTGATTGAGGTCTAGTCCAGCGACTCCCAAATTGTGTACGAAATTGAGCGTCTTCATTCGCCTCCTTCTGTAGAAGCTCTTCAGTCTGAACAAGTAGTTCCTGATTGACCCTGCTCAAATCCCTAAGCTGCTGCAACTCAGATTCTAAGCCAGCAGGGCCACCACTTATCTGCACAGCCTCTACGTCTTCCTTGAGATCCAAGGGCAAGGTTATATTTCCTTCCAATGAAAGAATAGAATCTGGTAAGTCCATTTCCTTCAGCCTGACTCTAGTGATCTCACTGGCTTGCTGCAATTTCTCTGCTTGGGTCCGGATAATATTATCTAGCATCTCTGTGTACTTAGAGAGTGCTTTCATGCTGCCATCAGGCACAAGTGATGAAAAAAGCCTTTCCTTGCTGGCATCTAAAACTTCTGCCAAAGAGGTAGGCTTTACAAGGGATGCTGCAGGGAGGGCTCCCAAGGAACCAGCAGCTGGAACCCGCATCAGGTAAACACGATCATTCTCCTTCATAGCCCTTTCCAAGTTGGTTTTCATGTTAGTTTCCAGCTTGTTCACAGAATCCAGAAGCTGGGCAGCAACTCCCTTCGCAGCCTTCTTAGCATCTGCCAAGGCACTCATACCAATCTTTAAACGTGCAATTTCCTCAGCAATTTCTTCTTTCTGATGAAGATCTAATGAATACCTATAGCAAGCATCGGCGTAGAATTGAGCAGCTTTCAGCTGGACATGGGACACCCATGTCTTATCAAAGTGCTGACTTAGAGGAGGTGCACTGAGAGCTGCGTATGCTTCTTCATAGAATATGCCCACCTGAAAAGATATGTGAACATGTAATGACGAAGAATTAGTTAGATAGCACACTGACACCAAAGTTTTGCAGAAGAAAGAACTGTATGGCATCATGAAAGAATATGCTGTATTAATAGTAGCTAAAATGAACCGTGCAACTCATATACAATTAAGTCATCATATCATATATAACTAAATCAAACCAACTGTAGGAACTAATCTCACAACTGGATACACACATGAGCTTGCTTGAGTCCTAAATATGATTCAATCAAACAAGTTAACCACCGCATAGGCCTACAGAATTTTTCTAGAATTAGGTTTACCTTGATGTTAGATAAATGGACTTCCCTAGTAGGGTTCAGCATCCTATAATTCTCTTAGTTATAAGTCCTCAACACTACAACATCATGAATTCACTTATGGCTGGTAAACATATTGTAAATGCTTAAACAACTTAAGAAACATTCAGAGCTTTCATTCATTCCACATCAATCTAAATTAAGCTCCCATACCGCAAAACCTGAACAACAGGAAGTAACCACGCACCTGCCGCGCCACCTTGGAGCACAGCGCGGGTGGCTTCCCTCCACCTATGACCTTCTCGAAGAAGCACTCCTGCGCCTGCGCGAGCATGAGTTTCTCCAGCATGCCGGCGCACTCGGGCGTGATGTCCACAGTGGTGGCCCCCGCAGCGACAGCCTTGGCCGCGACCCCGCTCTCCCTGAGCCACGCGAACGCCCCCGCCGCACTCTGGAAGGCGCCGCACGCGGTCTTGATCCCGACGTCGGTGGAGCGGTCCGCGGCGAGCGCGATCTGGGAGTAGACGGCGCCGATGTTGAAGAGCACGGAGGCCTTCTCGAGGTGGATGGAGGCGAGGGCGCACTTCTTGTTCCCCTTGAAGGCGTCGTGCCAGGTGAAGGTGAGGGAGTGGACGTGGGCGCGGTCGGGGGAGATGGGGAACCGGGGCTCCACGAGCGCCAGAGCCCGCGCGTAGGCGAGCAGCGCGTCGCGGCGCTGCTCGAGGGAGGACGGGTCCGGGAGGGAGGGCTGCTCGACAGCGGCGCGGAGGTCTCGCACCACGGTAAGGTCGTCGTCGGCCGCGGCGGCCTCGCGCTCCGAGTAGACGGAGGCGATGTAGAGGCGCAGCGGGCGGTAGAGATCAGTGGCAGTCGTTTTCTTCTCGTGGATCGCGAGCATCACATTAGAGGACCACGCCGCCGACGCCATCAGGGTCGGGGGGCGGACGCGGTGGCCGGAGGCGAGGCGGAAGGGGAGGGGATCGGAGGATGGGGTGGGGTTGGGGGCTTTCGGGTGAAGGAAATTTGGGGAGTTGGGAGTTGTCGCTCTGGAAAGGCAACTAGAGGAAGGAAACTGTGGAAGAGGATGCTTCGCCGCGTCGAGGACGCTAGGTGCCTTGAGATCCGTGTGGGCGCGGGCTGGCTGACTGACTTGGTGGGGCCGTGGGTCGAAGTCGGAACGGAACGGGGTCGTCAGTTTTGACCTCTACCACCCCATAGGCCCATACTCGTCTACGGGTAAACCTCACTTTTATTTTCGAAGGGAAACAAGAGGAATTACCCCTACTTTTATACTACTTTTATAGTACTAGGAAATATGTCCGTGCATTGCTACGAAAGAAGGATCGTATTGTTGGGAACTGTATGATCCTTCTTCCTATTTACCGGCACTGCCTCCAATTTTGCTCTCGACAGTGGGCACCTCACATAGTATCACCGCCTCACCAACCTCCCATGACGTCCTACCTTGACCATAGGGTTTTTGTCTACCACTCCAACATAACGTCCCCGTCGCTAGCCCTATGCAAATTGAAAAAGTGGACAGACTGAAATTTACATGATTAAATATTAAGTAAAAATTTACACGTTCGCTATTACAATAGATTTTTTTATTAGTTGGGTCTCTGTCGCTACCGTAATTAATTTATTGCATCGTTGAAATTTGGGAACGGATCAGACTCTGTATCCTACTTGAACTCAACTGATCTGGCCGGGCTGTGGTCATATATTATGGGCGTACAAAAAAAGTAGGCAGACCGAAATTTTTATGATTAAATATTAGGTAAAGAATCATAGTCCTGTACGGATGGACTGGTGAACAGAATTTCGTGGTGAACTAAAATTTTTACAATTTATTATTAGGTATATATATTTCCCTGTTGAACTTAACTTGTACGATTCCTTAACGTAATGATATTCTACTTCTCAGGTCCACAAATTGAATCTTAGTTTTTATTATTTTTAACTTTTTTTTGCCATTTTTCTTTGTTTTTTAGAACTTTTTTGCTACCATTATTTCACTTCTGGGCTGGAGGCCCATTTGCGTTAGGGGTGAGTGAAGACAGTGAAGGCATTTCATTAGATGAAGACGCTCCCAGGTCTCCCAGGTCCCAGCCCCGCCGCGCGCCTGAATCGATGCTATCCTGAGACGCTATGCCGTTCCACCTCAGCGCCGCCACTGCCAGCCGACGCAGAGAGGATTCACTGTCACCGGTTGACGTGAGGAGGCCACGCCGCTCGACCCAGCGTCCTCGCCGCCGTCCGACGTCGGGAGGCCACGCCGCCGCCATTGTTGTCCAACGTTGTTGCTGGTACACCATCCCCTTCTCTCGTTCTCTTCATCTGGTTCCCTACGCCGAGATCCCCAAAGTCGTCATCGCGCCCGCCCTCCATCCAGTCCCCTCCGTCGAGATCTTCTCGTGCCACCCTACGTCGAGTCCCATGTGCCGAGATCTCCGTCTGCCAGGTCACGGGAGCCAGGAGCGCGGGCTTGTACTCCGCGCGACGCAGCCAAGGAGTGTGCCAGCTCCTCCGGCCAGGCGCCAGGCCACGGGAGCTGGGAACGCGGGCTCCTACTCTGCGCGACGCTGCGAAGGAGCTCTGGCGGATTGCACGGCGTCTGCCTCCTCCTGTCCGGCTTGGATTTGGAATTAGGCGTGACCGAGTCGAAGCTGGTTTAGGGAAGAGGCCAGACAAAAATATGTCTATAGATATAGATATAGATATAGATATAGATATAGATATAGATATAGATATAGATATAGATATAGATATAGATATAGATATAGATATAGATATAGATATAGATATAGATATAGATATATAGAGAAATAATAAGTTACTACATACACAAATCGTCATGAAACAAAAACACAAACTAAGAAATTAGAGAATATTATGTTTGTTGTACGCTCTATATTTAACCAAGCTGAATTCTTTTCATTAAGATATGTCTACATCTAAAATGGGTATTCAACGTAATATCTATAGTCTCTAACAATACACCTATATAGAAAACTCACATTTTAGATATCAGTAGATGTATAACCCAAATATTTCTCTCCTTGAGACCCATTTACAAGAAGGATTCGCTTGCTTTTATCGTTGGAGAAGACCAAAAATAGGTATAGAACCCTTTGCTTATAGCGTTACCAATTACCAAACTTGATACTCTCTCTGTCGTGAAATATAGTGTATTGTAGCTATTCTCAGACAAAACAAGAGAGAGTAATGGATACATGTACCCCTCATTTAATTTTTTTCAATCATATTTTACACGATTATAAAGAGTGGAATCTATGTTTTCTTATCGAAAATATGGTAAGCACGGAATTACTTTCATTATTTAAGTAGAAGAGAGAATAAATAAAAAAAGAAAGCAGCGGATCATATATTTTTATTTAAGTAAATATTTTTTTTTGTTGTGAATGCTAGAACGCACTTTATTTCGAGACGTAGAGAGTAAGATGCTTTCTAGGATATATGAATGAATAGTAGCATATGGGGATCGAAGCTACACCAAGACAGGGATTCAGCCCTGATGATCCCCCGCCATCTCGCATGACGAATGGTAACTGGAGTAAACACCCATGATGCATGGTAATGGAGCGGTTGGCAAATCTGGCCATGGATGGAGGTGGAATTGCCCCTGCAGGCTGCAGCACCACGCCATGCTTTGCAACAAACAATGAAGGGCGATAGTATGCCTGTGAACCGTAAATCTGCAAAGAGCTAGACGTAGGCGAACACATCTGGATGTATTTTTGTTTTCAAGTGCGACAGTCATGTCATCTCAATTATTGGCTTATTGCCACGAGACACGAGCTTACGATACCCACCTATACTGTTTTTAGCGCATAACGTGTCCAACCGTTTCGCAAAATTCATTTCTCAAATCTTGTTGTATGCCAACTCCTAAAATAATATATGGAGGAAAAAAGGTTTTAGCTCTAATAATTTAGCAAAATTCGTTTCCAAAAATCAAAAACCCGCTAACGAAACGAAGAGCCCCACTAAGCATAAGGAGGAAGACCGATGTCAAGCACGGAGCCCACACGCATATTTGCGCGCTAGACTAGGAGAAGTTAGATAAGATGAGAAATTGATATATCAAACTGATGGAGAGAGTTTTTTCTCACTTTGCTAAAAGATTTATATATAGAAAGTTATTTGACAAATTATTGGAGATACTCACTTTCTAGTCACTCTTTATGCTCCATAAATTAACATGTCGTGATTTACCTTTATTAGCCCCTATGATAGTTGGGTCATCCTCCGTAAATAGGCCACCAAACATCGTCATGGTGGCTTCGGGGAGCCTAGATAGGTGATAAATACCCAACAAACAGAGTATCTCTAATTATCTGGTAAAATTCGTTTCTCAAATCTTATTATTTATCAACTCCCAAAATAATATAGGGAGAAAAACCAATATCTTCAACAGTTTAGCAAATTTCGTTTTCTAAAAAAACAAAACCCCGCTAAAGAAACAAAGAGCCCCACTAAAAAAACGAAAAGCCCCGCTAAGTATGAGAAAAAAAATCGATGTTAAACATGGAGCCCTCGCGCATATTTACGTGCTAGATAGGGAGATATGCGAACATAAAAAAGATGAGGAATTAAGATGCTATAAACTGTTGAAGATGTTTTTTTTTATTTTACTAAAAAAAATTATAGATAAAAGTTTCAATAATGTTGCTCAAACCAAATAAACGGGCTAATTGGTGCCAGCTTTCGGCTAAACACGGCATGGTTTAATGGCCCATGTCAACCTGGGTCTTGTTTACTTCCACCCAAAATCCAAAAACTTTCAAGATTCACTGTCACATCAAATCTTTAAGCACATGTATGACGTATTAAATATAAACAAAAATAAAAACTAATTGTACAGTTTGGTCGAAATTTACAAAACGAATTTTTTGAGTCTAGTTAGTCCATGATTTAGACAATAATTATCACAAAATACAAACGAAAATACTACAATGTTGCGAAAAATTTCGGCAAGAAACTAAGGGCCTGTTTAGATTGGGGATGAAAATTTTTTGGGTGCCACATCGGATGTGTCGGAAGGATGTCGGGAGGGGTTTTTAGAAACTAATAAAAAAACAAATTACATAGCTCGTCAGGAAACTACAAGATAAATTTATTAAGCATAATTAATCTGTCATTAACATATATGGGGTTACTGTAGCACTTAAGGCTAATCATGGAGTAACTAGACTTAAAAGATTCGTCTCGCTATTTCTCAACTAAACTGTGTAATTAGTTTATTTTTTATCTATATTTAATGTTCTATGCATGTGTCTAAAAATTCGATAGGATGGATGAAAAGTTTTTGGGTGGGGAAGGCCTAAACAAGGCCCTGGGCATGATGCCGGCCGGGCCAGGCCGTGTCAGTCCACGCACGATGCCAACCAGGCCGTGCCGGGCTGTTCCTCCCAGAACAAAGGGCGTAGTGCCAGCGGAGGCACGAGCAAGCTTTTCCTCGTTCCATCTCTGGTCTCTCACCGCACCGCCGCCCCCCGCCTCCAGACGCGTCCCTCCGGCGGAGAATCGGTCCCGAGCTCGCTTCGTTCGGGTGAGTAACGCGCAGCGCCTCCTCTCCCGACCGGGATTCCGATGGATTTTGGGCACGCGTCCCGGATCATGGGACACGGGCACGGATATGTTCGCGGATCGGGCGGCCGGATCACCGCCGGCTTGCCCTCACGAGTCACGACTGGGCGCGGCACATAATCCTCCATTGTTTTTTTTTCTGCGCATGGAGACTAGGGTTGGCCCTCCGCCGGCTGCCCAGATCCTCTCCATCCTGACCTCTTCTGCCTCTTCCTTCCTGCAGATCTTCTGTGTAGCCAGCAAGGAGGCCTCTCCATCTCCTCCGGAGCAGCAAGGTAAACCCTGCTCGATTCCTCTCACATACCAGGCGCTCGCTGCATAGGTTCTGCTTTTTAGCATTGGAACAGACCATTCGTTTAAGTTAGTTTTCTATACCATTATTATTAGGTTGGTTCTCTCTTAATTCAGTAGCACTTAGTTGCATGGATCGCAAATTAAGTGCAAGGTATATTGTCTTGATGCCTTTTCAATATGGGGAATCTCAAGTCCTGCTCTAACTTTGAGCTGCTCTGATTTTTTTTTTCCAACGTTAACTGAACCTATGCTGCTATACAGAACACAGATGAGTTTTGAAGCTGTTTTTCATTTCATACGTGAATTTGATAAGTATATGTCCAATTCTAATTGCAATTTATCATTGGTTAGATGGATGGTTTGGCTATCAAGCAGCTTAAAGTTATTGCTGAGGTTGCTGAAGTTGTTACCACAACCACAATGTATGCATACACATTGTTTGTGTATAGGCGTGCATGTTGAACACCACCTGGCACCCATGGTCCCTTAGCTAAAAGAAACAAAATTAGGATGGCAAACCTTAGGCATGAGGTGTCATACAGTCAAACTATTGTTGCTAGCTTACATTTTCCACTAATCATCAACACCACTAATGGAACAAACTATAATTGTCTATCCTATCTATCCTACTAAGTCCTGTTAACTCACATGCGTGAAGAGGATAAACATACAACGTTAGAGTTACCTGTGATTTTCTTACTACAAATAAAATTGAATGATGTGACTTATAACTACATTTATAGCAGTGAACTTTTGGATAATGATTGAAACACTGATAAACCACAGTATCATTAGTTGTTTACACAAAATCAAGTAATCAACTCTTCATATAAGTAGTTTCAGATTATAAGGGCCTGTTTGGTAGAGCTCCATCTGATTTTGATTCTCTATGGAAGCTGATTCTCTGAGAAAAGTGATTCTCTTTGATTCTTTAGCATAAACTCTTGAAATCATGACAGCCGCCTAGTTCATTTTAGAGAAACATTTCACGGAATCATCAAAGAATCACTTCTCTCTAAAAAATTGTTTGGCAGAGCTCCTGCTGGATTCAACAAAGAATCAGCTCTGGGAGCTCTGCCAAACGGGCCCTTACTATGGGGGGTGGGGGGGATTCACTTGAACTGAACAAAATATCAATAGAAAAAAAACACAGCAAGGTCCAGAGCAACACTAGGTGGATCAGAGTTTTCATCCACTTTGATCCCAGGAAGGAACATTAGGACCTGGCACTAGAGGTCTCACAACAACAAAGAGCTTCTGCCGAACAAACTGAGCTATCCAGTGAAGCAAGGTAGTGCTACCTTACTGACAATAGAAGGAACATTACATCGCTTTGGCAAGCATGCAAGTTAATTATGAAAGTTTTGTATAGCAATGCTCTGGCACTGAATGATTCGCAAATAATACTCTTTTGCTTGGAACGAAAGAGTTAAATACTAAAAACACCCCACAGGAATGTTGATGATTAGTCCACAACTCAAGTTTTGCATGTTTCTCCTCTTCATGCAGTTAAGTCCACAGGACATAGTAGGATAGACCTGTGTAGTTTGCTTCATTAGTGATGTTGATGATTGCTCGAAAATGTAAGTTAGCTACAATAGTGTGACTTTGACAACTCATGCTCATGCTTACACAGAATGCATGTCTATATGGATTTTCGGTCAGGCTCTCTAAACATAAGTAAAGTGGCTAGAAATTTCAGTATGCTACGATGCTCAAATTTATGTTCTCTATTCTATCATATGTATCCTTTTTAGCTCTGTGTACATAGTCACAATGGTTAGCATTGAGATTGACTAGGGTCTAGACTCTAGAAATTGCTGAAATACTTTACTTGGATCTTCTAAACCACCAACTTCATTAGGAACAATTGATTTTGGTATTCTCCAATTTAGTTGATATCATTTAATCTTTCTATGTTGTGCTTGGTAAAAATTTGTATTCAAATTTTCTTTTACCAAAACCATGATTCTGTGCTGATGCTAATCCATGATTATTGGTTATTGTGCAGGCTGTGCAGGAATGGAGAAGTATAACAGCAACACTCAGTTTGCACCCCTGAGAGAGACTCCATTTGCCCTCCGTGGTAAGAACTACTGCTCTGGTTTGTTATATGTTTTCTCTCATGTAGTTTCAAGACAATAATCAATGTTACACTGAAACCCATTAGGAGATAGTTGTAGCACACTATAATCAATCCAACTACATTATGTTGTTCAGGATATGCTGTATTACTGTAGTGTGAGGCTGGAAATGACACTATAACATTTCATTCTCGAAGCTTAGAGGCTTATGTTGAGACAGGTAGCAGTATATCACTATTTTGTGGTCTGGTCCGTCATATCATTAGCACGAATGGATGCCAATAGTGGCCATATCTCTCCGATCATTTTACAATATGTAGTCAGAAGTTGCTCTTCCTTACCTGGAGGCAAAACTTTGAGCATGCCTCGTAGCATTAATGAATTCAGCTATATATGTTATTTTCATTTTGATTTTAGATGCATAGTTTGATATACATACCTTAATAGACTACAGTCACGTTTCTTTATATACGCTTTGATGAAATGCACTTAGATGTCCACCATATTATTATTACTGAGTATTCTTTTTTTTCCTGGTTAGAGCATCTCCAAGAGCTCCTTAAAAGTCACTTAGTAAACGATGAAGTATGCCAAATGAACAAAATGAATAGGGAGCTCTTTTTTTTATCTTCCTTTAATAGTTAGCTTCCTAAAGCTCGAAAACAGGGGTGGGGGTGGGGGCTGCCTGGGTGGATGTGCAGCGCAGGATGGAGACATATATTTGTGAGTTGGAGGGAGATTTACCAAGTGCTTACAGGGAGTTGTTTTACAATAGTGTTTTGAGGGCCCATTTTGCCAAAAAAAGGGAATCGATTTAGGGAGTTGTTTTTTAGGTACTTTTTGAATATAATGGATGTGTTAGGAAGTGCTACTTCCGATGGCTGCTGCTGTTTCTCTTTTTGTTGGTGCTGCTCTGCAGCTGCAGGCTGAACACAGCCAATGTTTGCAGTTCATTGCATATACTTACCTATTATAAATTTGGGGCCCTTATAAACTTGTCACATTCATCTTTCAGGTGTTCTTGGTAGTTCAAGCTCATATCCTGAGCAAGCCAGGGGCTACACATCTTCTCCTCTAGCTGCTCTGCCACCAAAGATGTCTACTCCTGGAAATCGGCTCCTGCACACGAGCCGCCCCCTATCATCTCCTGTAGCAAACCGCCCACTGTCGCCTCATCTTCCTCTGAAGAAGCCACAGTTCAGCGCTACTTTCTCTATCTCGCACCGTATCTTCGGAGTCGCGTTGGGAGTTGCCATCATATCCGTCCCCCTCGCCACCAAGTTCAGCCTGATGTTTGGTGTTTGAGAGTGATTTTGCTGCATCTTATGAGAAACAGCATTTCCCATTTCACATCGTCTGGGTTACCTTGCAACACAACTGTAGGTGCTGTTGGAATAACATCTTTGTCATGCTGGCAGACTTCTGTAATAATGACTAAAACTATACAAATATCAGTTTAAGGAGATTTGCCCCATTATGGATGTACATTTCCCATTTCACATCGTCTGGGTTACCTTGCAACCCAACTGTAGGTGCTGTTGGAATAACATCTTTGTCATGCTGGCAGACTTCTGTAATAATGACTAAAACTATACAGATATCAGTTTAAGGAGATTTGCCGCATTATGGATGTACCCCATTTCACATCGTCTGGGTTACCTTGCAACCCAACTGTAGGTGCTGTTGGAATAACATCTTTGTCATGCTGGCAGACTTCTGTAATAATGACAAACTATACAGATATCAGTTTAAGGAGATTTGCCGCATTATGGATGTACCCCATTTCACATCGTCTGGGTTACCTTGCAACACAACTGTAGGTGCTGTTGGAATAACATCTTTGTCATGCTGGCAGACTTCTGTAATAATGACTAAAACTATACAGATATCAGTTTAAGGAGATTTGCCGCATTATGGATGTACCCCATTTCACATCGTCTGGGTTACCTTGCAACACAACTGTAGGTGCTGTTGGAATAACATCTTTGTCATGCTGTCAGACTTCTGTAATAATGACTAAAACTATACAAATATCAGTTTAAGGAGATTTGCCCCATTATGGATGTACATGGTTATGAGGCCTGCAGCCTGCAGATTTGGTTGGGAAATAGTTGATTATCATCGCAACCTATTACTTACATGTGTGCATGGTGTGTATCTTTGCTACGTGCCCTTAAGCTCGGCTGGAGAATTTACGGCCATTGAAGTTTCGTTTCTCAAGATATACGTACGAGCTTATGCTTTGTAGGCATCGTTATTATCATATCATGAAGTGAGGCTATTCATGTCATTAAGTGATAAGTTATTCATGTTGTTGCGTAAGGATGTATCAATAGCCAAACATCAGGTTTCTTCAGCAGCTAATTTTAGTAAGCGGAATATGAATTGCAGAATAATTGGAGCGCGCCTTTTCACCAGCTTCGAGCGAGCTTCTCCAATTCGCCGACAGTTGTATTCACAGGTTTCTTGGTTGTAGTTTTGTAATGCTAGTATTCGTGATCGACATGAACTTGAACTAAAAAAAAAGATGTCAAGCATGTGTAACTATTCTCTGGAAAAGATAACCACCGTCAGGGTGTCTCAAGGGAAGGCTAAAAGATAACCACCGTCAGGGTGTCTCAAGGGAAGGCTGGTTAGTTAGGCCAGCCTCAATGGCCCATTTTAATGCACTGTTTCCAAAACAAATCTGCTGACAGAGCATCAATGAAACGAACAATGAAACAACCTCCACAATGCATGAGTTTCACCTTGATGTTTCCTAGGCTAGGCAAAACATTTAATTACTGTAAAATAATTGGATCACATGCAAGATGGTGAAACGATTTAGTCCTCAGTGGAGATTTCATCCTATTTCACCGCGTGGGAAACAACGCTAGCGGAGTTTCACCATGGTGAAACTACTTCCTTCTCTCTCCTCTTCGTTTCATGCAAAAAGTGCAGTTTTGCTGACATGACGCCCTAATAAATGTGCATGACATCCTGGTGAAACCCCCACTGAGACTGGCCTTATAGCACCAGACGAACGAGTAGGGCCAGTCACTGAACACGCAGTCACGCAGAACGGGTGCTCCTGCGTTAGCACGCCCGCGGAAGACGGACAGAGTTGAGGTCCCGGTACCCGGCCGCGGTAGCGCCGACAGGCGTGGAAGCGCGGCCTCCACGGCCTCGCGGTCGCCGCCTGCCGGCGCCTAGGCGGTCGTTGAGGCCGCCGAACCGGGATCCCTCGGGCATGACGTAGGCGATCGGGTAGAAGGCGTCCTTGGGGTCGAGTGGTGCCGACCAGAAGCCGTCGACACGTGTCCGGAGGACTCAGGTGTAGGTGAAGTTGCCTCGGGACTCGCGCTCCCGGATCAAGGCCTTGTTTAGTTCCGAAAAGTGAAAAGTTTTCGGTACTGTAGCACTTTCGTTTGTTTGTGACAAATATTATCCAATCATGGACTAACTAGGATCAAAAGATTCGTCTCGTGATTTACAGTTAAACTGTGTAATTAGTTTTTGTTTTCGTCTATATTTAATGTTTCATGCATGTGCCACAAGATTCGAGGTGACGGGGAATCTTGAAAACTTTTTTGTTTTTAAGGTGAACTAAACAAGGCCCAAGTCTGGTCATCCCTTCACTGGATGGAAGTACTGCAGCACGTTGTAAAAAAAAATAGTACTGCAGCACAGACCCTGTGTATGTGTTGACGCGGTTCTCTAACTTTGTATGCGCAGCCCATGTGAGCCATAAAAAAAATAACATAGTATGTCTATAATTTACGAGATAGATCTTTTAATGAGTCTTGGTCGTCTACGATTGGATAATAATTATTAAATACAAACAAAAGTGCTACAGAAGCCAAAGCCAAAAATTTTCACGTACTAAACAAGGCCTGATTGTATGTTTTTTCTTTTTCTACGGAAAAGCGATGCATTAATTATTTACAAAAAGAGAATGCGATTCTAGATCCGCTCCAAGTCAAACTATTCAAATTTAACTAAGTTTACAAAAAAAATATTAACAACAACTATGGTTTCAAATAGATATACAAAGAAAAATATAGTATAATAAATATAATAATACTTATTTGATATCATGATTATTATTAATTAATAAGTAATTTAAAAAAACCATCAAAATAAATACGGTTTTGCTAAACACTCTAGCTAGAATTGTATTCTTTTTAAGACGGGGAAATAGTTTATACAAAAAAGTAACTAACATCCCCAATTATTGCTTCACAAAGGCCAATTCATGTAAGATTGCTAGATCTTTTATTGAAGAATTGAACAGTGCATTGTTGTAAAACGGAGGATTATGCACAAACAACACCAGAGATTGATGTGATACTATGAATAATGAATGAATATTTCAAAAGGAGAGGTGTAACAGGGTAGCAAGTCGTTGTCTGACATTTCCTTGAATATAGCTGTTCCTCCTAGTATTTAGGCCTTGTTTAGATACAACCAAAAACCCAAAACTTTACAAGATTCCCCATCACATCGAATCTTACGGCACATGCATAGAATATTAAATATAGATAAAGATAAAAACTAATTACACAGTTTGTCTGAAATCGCGAGACGAATCTTTTAAGGCTAGTTACTCCATGATTGGACAATGTTTATCAAATAAAAACGAAAGTGCTACAATGTCAAAATCCAAAAAGTTTTTGATCTAAACAAGCCCTTATATACGTACGCAGGTTTGGCACGGCCATATTATTGTCTGGTTTCATCCCTGGATCGTTCTTGCTGTCCTGAATGAACTGCCAAGTGCTTTCCACGCTAATTCACGTTGACTTTTTTCTTGCAGTGTACGAAAACTAGCTATGCTCTGAACCAGAAATCTGTTTATATGATAATTAGAAATTTCTTCTTTCTTTTTGTGACAAAGGCCTTGTTTAGATGTGATTTTTTTTAGATTTCGCTACTGTAGTACTTTCGTTTGTTTGTGGCAAATATTATCTAATCATAGATTAACTATGGTCAAAATATTTGTCTCGCGATTTATAAGCAAACTGTATAATTAGTTTTTATTTTCCTCTAATATATTTAATGCTTGTGACGTAAGATTCGATTTGACATGAAATCTTAAAAAAATTTTAGTTTTTGAGGTGAACTAAACAAGGCCATTCCATTCCCACTATGTTATTTATACTTTTGTACGTACAAATAAAAATTTTGCGGCAAAACTATCAAGGAAAACCCCAGCACCAGCAGTTGACATTGGACGAAGAGGCCATAGCCATATACGCGCCAAGCCGGACCGTGTGGGCCCCTGGCCCACTCCTCTCCGTACGGACTACGGAGTCGCTTGTCCTCCTTAATCCAACTCCATGTCGTGCTGAGCGTCTCTAATCCGCATCCTAATCGCAGCCTTAACCCAACTCCTTTCCTCTATTAATCCTCGCAAATCAGCTCGAAGAAGCACAACGCAGCGCAACTTGTTGACCACGAGACGCTGTTTTCTTTTAGGGATCACGTTCACGTACGCCATGCACTCGCTATTGCGACGCGTCAAGGCGCCGGCGGTGGCGTCCGCGTCCCCGCCGGCGCCGGCGCCGATGCCGATGCTGTCCTTCCCGGGCAAGAAGGCGCTGCGCTTCGCAGGGGACACCTCGGCGGCCGAGAGGGACTCGGACCTCGCGGTCCTGATGCACGCCCGAAACCACGTCGTGCTCGCCACGGAGAGCGCCGGTGCCGCCACCGCCACGGAGGCCGCCGCCGCGCTCCGCGCGTACCTCCGCATCATCTACGCGTCGGAGCTGATGGCCGGCTCTAAGCAGCAGAAGCTCCGCTTCGCGTGGCGCGACAGCAGCGACGCCGGGACCGGGACCGCGAAGAAGAAGGACAAGGACAAGGCTGCGGCGGCGCAGGTCCAGGAGCACACGTCGCTGGAGGCCGAGCGGGCGGTGGCGATGTTCGCGCTGGCCGGGGAGCTGGCGCGCGCGGCGGCGGCCGTGGACCGGCGCGGGCCCGAGGGGACACGCCGCGCGTGCGCCGCGCTCTCTGACGCGGCGGGCGCGCTGAAGGCGGCGGCGCGCGCGTGCGGCGCCGCGGACCAGCTGTGCCACATGACGGAGCCGTGCCTCGCGACGTTCGAGCGCCTCATGCTCGCGCAGGCGCTCGAGTGCTTCTTCGAGCGCGCCGTCGCCGGAGGCAAGCAGCCCGCTGTGTGCTCCAAGATCGCCCGGCAGGTGCATAATTTCTCACCGGCCATGACTACTAAAACTATTTCGATCTTGCTCTAGATGAGTATATACTACAATGCAGAGCAACAAAAAAAAAAGAGTTTATTTAAATAAAACCATGAATTTGCAGGGAATGTGCAGTTTCCTGTGAAGCTACACTCTGCAAATTGCCAAATTAATTTGCTGATGATATTCATCCCCTCCGCGTTTTGCAGGTGAGCCTCGACTACCAAGAAGTTTCAGTCAAGCTGGGCAGCCTCCAGCAGCAGCAGCAGCCGATCGACAAATCATGGATGCCGCAGGTGCAGGCGAAGGCCGCCTACTTCCATGCTACGGCCAGCCTCCACTACGCGCGGTCGCTACGGGAGGAGGGCCCCGGCTCCGTCGGCGAGGCGGTGGCGCGGCTGCGGTTCGCGGTGTCGGTCCTGGACGCCGCCAGCGGCAAGACGGGCCCGCTGGGCAAGAAGTCGCCGTGCGCCGCGGCCGTGCGGGACGCGGCGGCGCGGCTCCGGAAGGAGGTCGAGGCCGAGCTGGCCGACGCGGAGAAGGACAACTGCCAGGTGTACTTCGAGCGCGTGCCGGCCGCCGACGTGCTCACGGCGCTGCCGGCGCTGGCGAGCCCGCTGGTGCAGCCCACGGCGGTGGAGGCGGTTCTGAGGGAAGCCGACGGCGAGTCGGCCTTGGCGAACGGCGGGGCACCGACGATTCGCCGTTGATGCCTTTTTGTGGCAAAGATGTTTGGGAACATTTTTTTTGCTTTGATGGTTTTGTGTGCGTGTGTTTGTTCATCGGTTTCTTCAAATCCAATCTTGGCGCGGCGCGGCCATGATTTGTGATTGGTTTTTTTCGATTCTGCTGCTGAGATTATTCCTCTGTATTCATCGTTTGAGCGAGAAGGCGCGCGAGTTGCATCCATTTCCATTTTAATGAGAGAATGTACAATTGTACAAAAGGTTTCAGTTCGTACAAAGTGTTCATGGTCGTTGAATGACGCAATTTTTCCTCGCGTTGTCGTCATCGAATCGCACCAGCCAACAGCCATATTTAGGCCCCGCATGTCAAATCTTTAGTATAGTTTAGTATTTTGATTGATGGCATGGTCCAAACATGTCCAATGTGATTATGTGATCAAAATAAACACATTTTATCATCGGCTATGGCTTGTTTGGTCGTCTCTAGCATCGAATCCAACACACGGTCACCTGAATAGGCGATAGGGCCTTCTATAATGAGGCAGTGTTGGGACGATCGCATCACACTGATTGACCTGCTCGTGAACCACACCGACCTCAAGCAAATTTGGACATGTAAATCCTAGTCAAATCTGAGGAGCGCTACAAGGCGCTTAACCGGAACGAGGACCCCAGCATGATCACTACCGCGATTATGAGATGTCGGATCTGCACGTTATGCTCTATTGCTGGCAGCTGTGGAAAAAAAAAGGCAGAGTAGTGTTGTTTTCAGGGGTGAGAACTGAGAACCCCAGTACTCGTCAAGTGCTACTTTTATGTGACGAGAGTCAGCTCTGATGACGACCCAATCTATGGTGTTTGGTGTACATTTTTTTTTTCATTAGCAATGTAACCCTTCATCACTTTTGAATCATGTAAACTTTCAAACCACAGCAGGCAGTTTTGGGTCACTGAAATGAAAACTCGGATTGGAAATCTGCCCTCCTGTTGGGGGTCAAAAAGAAAAGGACGACTTAAATCTTTTCTTGAAAATATAACATTTTTCGACGCTCGAGACAAAATTGTTTTTATCGGCCGGAAGCATACATCACAACAGCAGCATCTTTGCCGAGTCCTATCGATCATAACTAATGCCTGGTCTTTTTCTTGGGACGCGAATTTCTTTTTGTTCTCGAGGGCGCCTTGTGCGGCAGTGGCTCGCGCTTGTTCCTCTTCTTCAGCTTCGCCTTCTTTTGTTTCTTATATTCACTGTCTGGATCTACAAAGTCTTCATCACTATCACCTTCAACCGGAACGAAACCATCCTCTGGTTCCTGATTGTTGTCATCCTCTTCATCTGAGCTCAAGACCAAATCCTCAACCCGATCCTCCTCAGTAGCAACATCATCATCCTCCCGGGGTCGCTTTTTATTCTCCTTTGGGGTTCTGCACACCGAACAATGGTATGATAATGTGTCTTCCACAGCAGGTCAGCAAGTAATGGAAAAAAACAGGGAAGCCAGAACATACTTTGGTTTCTTATTTTCAGTCAAGTTCTTACTGAAAGCAATAGTGCTTTCATCATCATCCTGCTCATCCTGTTGCTTCTGTGCTTCTGATAACCTCCGTGAGAAGGTTGAGGAATCAGCCCCCACAATCACACTGGTTGGCAATAAGAAATTAGTGAACCCAATGCCATTAATCAGTATGCACTTCTGTACTTACAAGATAACCATGATACATATGTTGTGGTTTGTGCAGAGTACTAAAATGTAGAGCATGCGGCTAGAAAATATAACAGAAGTCACACCTAACTAAATCGCAGAGCATATTTGTTTGTGATATGAACTTAGCTGATAGATGGAACTAACCTGGTCTCATCCAGAGCATCCATCCTATCCTGCGCTCTCTGGTGTAGAGTAGCAACATATTTTGAGAGAGGGCTGCAATGTTCTTCCTTTTCGATCTGTTGGAGAATGATTGCTAAAGTTCACAAAATGACACAGGAATGATAGTATAGAAACAAATAAATGTGCAAAAAAGCAAAAGCCACAAAGGCAGAACTCATGCCTGCAGAAATGACTCTACAGCTGGGTCATTGGGTGAAAATGCAATCCCCATGCGTTTTGACTTAATGAACTCAACATTGGCCTCTACCTGAAATCAGACATCATGATAAACATTAGCAAATGTGAAATGGTTCAAATACTGTAATTCGAACCCCTGCACATGCTTGGCAAACCTGATGGATAAGATCCTTCATCTCTTTCCTAAACCTGTCAGCTTTAATGGTTTTGCAAAAGCTTCGGAGCCGAACAAGTGGAATAAAGGACATCTCAAAAAAGGCAATGGAGTAGCTCCACTGAGCCAAATGTTTAGCCAGCTCATCGACCACAGAATAAATGCAAGCTTCCTGAAAGGCACGTGTCTTTACTATTTTCTTGTCCACCTGTCAAGAAAGGAGAACTGTTAGAAGCTTCTTCAAAAGGCGTGTTCCATAGTGAAATGTTATATTGCAAGAAAACAAACCTGTTTAACACTGAACAAATTCACGGCTTTGCCAACACCTCCATCTGGACGTCCTCTAAGTTCTTTCATTTCAAGCATATCAAGCAGCAGGGAGGACACCGGAATGAAGGTACCAGTAGCTTCAGCAATACGATTAAGCATTCTGACACACCTAAGGCGCACAGGGAAGTAACGTGCGCTAGGTACAAGGCATGCCACACCATGTATTATTTGGGTCAACGGATAAGCCAGAGGTCGGAATTCTTCCTCAGAACTACATCCGCACACAACACTGGTCCAAAGCTCAAGGCAGAATATGTATTGCCAATCATAAATTTTTTGGTAAGATTTCTGCAAAAGAAAAATGTCAACTCTTTAGAAGCCAACAACACTGCTGAAGTGTTGGACAACAAAACATATAGTATTAACACTGAGGAAAAATAGCATTTTGTAAAAGTGAGATTTTCTCAATAAAAGAGGTGCAAGAAGGGGATTTACTGTATTGGAGAAGAATAAGGGGGTTACTTAAGGTCTGAATGTATTTCAAAGCTTATACAGTACCAGTGTAGGTATTTGAGTGGCAGTATGAATAATACCTCCGCTTGTTTTTTTGATGATTTGCTACTTTCTTTATGCCTTTTGTCCTTTGCTGACTTTCAAAATAAAACAAGAGGCATGTCAGGTCATAGGTCGACAACGAAGTTACAATGCATGGCAATGAGTTCAGTGACATATACCTTTGGACCCCTTTCAGTGAGAGCTCCTCTTAGGATAACCCCCAGTTGACGGATGAAAACAAAAGCATGCTGATACGCACTTTGCGGATCCAGACTATACAATTCTCTGACACAATTTCCAAGGAATTGAATGTGTTGCAGTTTTGATCCACTGATAGATTTGGACAATTTGCAGTTCACCAAATAAGCCTTATAGATACCCTTGAGGCACGTATCAAAGCAATCTGAACCTACTTGAATGCACAAGTCTCGAAGGAACATAAAAGAAACAAGAGGCATTGCACCCCGTCCTCTAGCCCATGTATGCAGCAAAGTCTACAATTGAAACATGCAAACAGAAGTAAATGACAAACATGGGAGATGGACACCAGAGCAATGCCGAAAGAAACTTAAAGGTACAGCAGATATTGTAACCTACGCACCTTAACATACTTCCTCAGGAGCGATGGGAAAGCTGCCAGAAAAACAGCTGATGCTCTGACACGGTGTATAGTAAATGCTATCATTTGCTCATCGGTCATCTCTGTTATCATATGAAGTGCATTGGAAAGAAAGATCCTCATAAGATTACCATGCCTCTTCCATGGCTTACTCAGCATCAGCTCACTGATTGCCTCTTTCTTCCCTCCAAAGCTCGGGGCACCAAGTAACTGACGGAGGACTCTATCCATGTGTTTCAAAACAAAGTGCATAACTTTATCAAGTACGCTACCAGACATGACACTGAGCTTTGGAGTTGAATTGTCCCCTTGATCTTCACCATAATGGCAGGCTCTGCGAAAAGCTTGAAGAATAGAACGGATAGAACCTATCTTCTCATTCTCTACTCCGTCACACCAGGAATCAACCATTTCCATTGTAATAGGTTTCATAGTTTGCTTCAGTTCCCCTTTGGATACAGACTCATCATCATCATCAACCTCAGTTTCCTGGTCATCCTAAACGTAATATTCAACAATGACTCCACTCTCATGATTCTATTATAGAAAACTCACCAAAAAGGGACCAGCTTTACCTCAATTTCATCATCATCAAATCCCAACAAATCTTTGTCAAACTGTTCTAAATATTTATAGAACTCAGGATCCTACATCAAAGAAGTAAATAAGCCTCAATAACAACCAACATTCATACGGTGGCATGCAGCACAGCAGCAGACAGACAGAGCTAGGAAGGGGAGGAATTATTATTCTAAGAACAAAATTTAGCACCTAGTTGTAGGCGTGAGGCTAAACTGTGCAACCATAGTTCACATAGTTCAGGATTTAAGCAACAAATATCATAAGCGGAATACCAATACTAGCCAAAAAAAACAATCTACCAGAGAATATGTTTCACATATAACCAATGAATGTAAATTCAGCAAGTAAGAACCAGGAAAGTTATACCAGAGAATAAGAGTAACCAAATGTTATGAGCCTATGACAATGCCATTTCCACAACCAATGAATGGGGCAGGCAAAAATCCAAGCCATAAAGTTAGCAAGTTCAAGGGATCACTTATTGGAGGATGCATGAGGTTAAATCTAATGCAAAAACAGTATAGATCAAAACAGTTATTATGTGGCATTCCTTACTCAAATTTGCAGCAAAACTACTGTTACAGTATGGTTAAATTGGAACGAAACAAACATAGAAAAAACATCATTGCTCTACAAAATTGTCCACCTCTCAACTTATCTCTATAACACAGATCCTATGACCTGGTGAGTTTGGTTTCAAATAATTATTTATGCCTAACATGCTGAGGCTGTCTCCAACAGGAGACCCATTTGGGAACCCAAACCCAAAATGGGTCTCCAACACAATATTATTTATGCCTAACATGGGCTGTCTCCAACAGGAGACCCATTTGGGAACCCAAACCCAAAATGGGTCTCCAACACAATACCTATAGCCTCCAACAGAGTACCCATACAGAAGACCCACTTTGGGTATCAGGAGAGGCATAACCCAAATTTGGGTGTCCTCTCTCCTCGAGACCCATTTGCAGAGAGTGTTGTCTTTTAGGTCTTGTTGTTGGAGAAGACTAAAAATAGGTATGGAACCTTTTACCTGTAGTGCTACCCAAAGGACAAATGGGTCTTGTATTTTGGGTGACGATTCTTAGAGATAGTCAAAAACTTTATTTCATCACTTGTGACACCAACATAAAACAGCTAAGCATCAACAGCTGTTAGTTTGTTATGCGCCTCTGGAGGAAGATGGTCCTACTAATACTATTTTGCAACCAGTCACTTTATAGTCTACTCTGCAATACCTACTAGCAGAAATTTAAAATACTACATTAACCCAGCAGATTGCCAGATTAAAGTCAATTTCTGAATCTGAACAAATTAAACTAGTTACTGTCCAGAAGGGCAACCGCACAATTTTCAGTCAATGCACACAGTTGAGAAATAGTAACAAGCTATTATGCAAAAACCACAAAAGCTTGCAGAGTCAATTTAGTCTCGACAGGACAAACAGCACAAGGGCACAGTCGAACCTATAAGGGCACTCACAATGCAAGACTCTATCACAGAATCCAAGACACTTAATTACATATTATTTATGTATTTTGCTCATGTGGCAGCATATTTATTGAAGAAAGAGGTAGAAAAAATAAGACTCCAAGTCTTATTTATACTCCAAGTCCACATTATTCAAGGTAATAAATAACTTTAGACTCTACGATAGAGTCTGCATTGTGAGTGCCCTAAGTCATATATCCAGGCGGGGCAACCAGTAATAAAGCATAATAAGAAAAGAATAGGCACAATCAGGAACCATACAAAATCCATTAAAACTGCTAAGCATCATTTTTAAGAAGTAGAAGTAAAAATATGTGTTACAAAACTTAGATTCCACTCAATTGATAGCCAAGAAAACGGAGGCGACAGGGGCGAACCTTCTGCTCCAGCCGCTTGAGCTGCTCCACGTGCTGCTTGGCCTTTCTCTTCGAGCTTCCACCACCACCCTCCTCTTCACTATCATCCATCTCATCTTCGAACTCCTCTTCATCGTCGTCCGAGACGGGCAAGTCCACTAATAAACCCCAAAAACCACAGCGGAAGGAGAAGAAAAACCAATCAAAACCCCGAGTAAAACAAACAAGCGAAAGAGCAAGGAGTGGCGCATAGAAATGCGGCTGGGTGAGGAGCCCACCGTATTCTTCGGACATGGCGACAGCCGGCGGCGGCGGCGCCCTAGTTCAGGCGGAGGCGGAGGCGGCGGCGCCCTAGTTCAGGCGGAAGAGCACGGCTGCACGGCGTGTCCCGAACTCCCGAATCCCGACGCCCCTCGAGCGTGGCTTAAGGCCTGGTTTGTTTGGGCCGGGAATGGCCGGGTTCGAGGCCCAACTCTCGTGGGTCAATATGTTTGGGCTGGGAATGTAACACGATGTAGCCCGGTCTTTTCCCTTCAACCCGGCCCAGGAACGAAGCCCGGCCTCTAGAAGCATCGGCCGCGGGCGGCACGACGCGCTGGCAACGTTGAGGCGGTGAGGCCTACTTTAAAAACAGGTGCCCGGCGACAGGAAACACCCGAAGGGATTTTTTTTTATTTCTTCTTCACACCTCTTCTTAGGGCAGGGTGTGGAAAGTTTTTACGTTGTTCTTTGATAAGGGACGAAGCTAGAAAAAAATAAAAAAGGTTTAACAAAAGTACTATATTGATTTAGCTCTACTATAATCTTTCAAAATAAAAAAAATATAATAACTTAAAATAATTTTATATTAAAAACATCAATCAAAGATGAAATTTATGAAATATATCATAAAAAAAGTCTAGGAACTCTAATGACCTAGCAGCGGTAGGGGGGCTAGAGCCCCCTAGCCCCACTGTTGGCTCCATGCATGCCTTTGGCAATAGGCTGCGAGCGCAGGAAAAAGGATAGCATACGTAAACGAAACTCCTTTCATAAGCACAATATTTTGAAAACATTGTCTTAGAAAAACAAAAAAACACAAATTTTTAAGTAATATAAGAAAATCACCATGAATCGATGCCAACCACAATATTTTCATGCACATAATGCATGAAAAATCATAAGATCAAAATTATTTAACATGAGTCCAATACATAGAAATTTAATTCAAGTGGCAAATTCAATCTAACTAATTCATTTGTCACCTAATCATAGATCATCTCCATCCAGATATCCAAGACATATAAAAAATAAATTATGGTTTAATTCTTTTTCATAAGCTTTTGACGCACTGCATTTGCATTTTTCTTCTCAAATTCTACATCACCCCCAGAGCTCTGCAAGTAAACACAACAAATAACATTAGCAGCTAGAGATATAGCTAAAGTAAACTAATCAAAGTTTCAGAAACTGAATCAGAAATACTCTTGAATTCATGTGTAATCATACTTAAGACAAGAGGCTAACAAGAAGTTCAATAAATGAGTGAGGAGGTTAAGCAAAGGATAAATAAATTGATCTTGAGACCATGCCAGCAGTTTAAACATCTTTAGAACATATATACTAGCAGTTTAACCATATTTAGAAATGAAGTGATGAACATCTTTAGAACATACTCCCGCCATACCCGAAATTCTTGACGGTTATGACATGATTATGGTAACCAAGAAGTAATTAATTAGGAGTTATCTTTCCATCTTTGTCCCTATTAAATAGCGGTACAAGTGCTAACTAAACAACAAACTTTCATAGTTGGATTGGTAAAACACTGTGCGCACGAGGCCTGCAGCCCACGGTTCAAGCTCCCATAGCCAGACTTTTTTTAAAGTGCAGGTCGCGTTCGTTGGCGCTCGCGTTTGGCGGATGAGATGATTGGTCGTTGTCGACGAAAGCTGGTCGGCAGTCTACCTTGGGGTATACCCACAGTAGTAGTTTATCGGTAGACGGTGCGCAAGCTACGAACTCGATGGTGACGCAAGACACGGACAAGGTTTTTATCCAGGTTCGGCCGCCGTGTGGGCGTAATACCATGCATTCTTCGAACAACCTGCTTCTTCGATGTCAATGTTGATCAACTGTCTTTTGAGTTGGTCAAAATACCGTTGCAACTGTTTGGGCGACTTTCCTACTTATTGAAGACGTCAAGCCTCACTGATCGAAGAAGCTCAAGACGCGTGTTACATCACAATACATGGTGCTCGGGGACTAGCTGTGGGGGTATAAACCCCTATACCCTCATGGGTCTATATGGGCCGCACCATCAGAGGTGGCTCGGCCCACAGGATGAAGACGTGCGGCGCACGACTGGTCGGCGTGCACCGCAAGGCTACAAGATATTGTACCAAATAGGATACTTTGCTTGTAACTCTGTCCCTTCAGGATATATAAGGAGGGGCAGGGGTCCCCTAGAGGACAAGTCATACAGACAATGATTTCAACACAATCCAATACAATCAGACGTAGAACGTAGGTATTACGCCCACACGGCGGCCGAACCTGGATAAAAACCTTGTCCGTGTCTTGCGTCACCATCGAGCTCGTAGCTTGCGCACCGTCTACCGATAAACTACTACCGTGGGTATACCCCAAGGTAGACTGCCGACCAGCTTTCGTCGACAGTCGTGTTTGGCCGCGCGGCCACCAATGCTGCGGGCGGCCAACAATGCTGCGGGTAGTAATTTCATTGGCGACTCAGACGGACGCAACATGCTCTTAGGAGGAGCATGCTAGGAATTTTCTCAAAGTCCCCAAGAACAAAGAATAGCTCTTCATCTTTAAAAACTAGGTGCTCAGCTCCTAAATAAACTGCAAATAATAAACTTCAACTATCACTACATTATGTGAATAGAAAATAAAAGGCACAAGGCCAATACTCAAACATATATGACAGTTTGTCAAGGGCGTTAAACCCCTGACTTGTCGGACCGCGGCTACGCAGTTCGTAGCCGTCGGCCGTCTTCTCCGGCGGGGTTATGCCCCCCAGCCGCAGGCTTAGTAGAACAGGGAGAGGAGAGTAGGATAATTTCTTGCTTGATTCATTCTCTGCTGATTACAGGAATATATATAGCTCTTGGCCCAACCGATCTAAGAAAACTCCCCCTAATCTAGGGATTGCCCAGACCCCTTAATTGTAGGAGTTGCTAAAACAGCCAACGAATCAATCCCTTGATTGTAGCTACTCTATCCCCTGATTCTAGCCACTGGAAGTTGCCGCTTTGGGCCCTGTCTCTATCTCTGCTCGCCCAGCACGCTCAGCTGCGCGGCGTATGTCGCGGGCGCGCCTGTGCGTGACATATGTGCGGCCGCACATGACATCTCTCCCGCCCTCGAAATCTAGCTCGTCCTCGAGCTGAAATGTAGGAAACCGAGCGCGGAAGTCGTCGAAGACCTTCCAAGTAGCAGCAGTGGTCGGCTCGCCCTGCCATTCGACGAGCACCTGGCGCACGCCTCTGGCCAGTCGAGCCTGGGTGACCCGAGCGGGTGCAGGCACAGCAGCCCCGTGCAGAAGTGGTGGTAGCTGTGGTGGGACGGCTGGTGGGGTGCCGATAAACTTCTTGAGGACGCCGACGTGGAACACATCGTGAAGACGGGCGCTGGGTGGAAGCTGGAGCCGCACAGCCACGGAGTTGATGAGCTCCAGCACTTGGTACGGCCCAACGTAGCGAGGCTTGAGCTTCCCTTTGGACGAGCGAGGCAGGGAGGCCGCGGGTCGCTGCCTGAGGCGCAGCAGTGCCCAGTCCCCGACCTGGAAGGTCACCGGGCGATGGTGTTGGTCGTAGACACGCTTCTGGACCGCCTGTGCCTGCTCCAGGCGATAGCAGACGTCCTCAAGGAAAGCAGCGCGTTCCTCCATCTCCTGAGCCACCGCAGCAACGCGAGTCTCGCCGGGCTCATACGTGCGGATGGTCGGGGGATCCCGGCCGTAGACCACCCGAAACGGGGTGTCGCGAAGCGAAGTCTGGAAGGCGGTGTTGTAGGTGTATTCCGCCCACGGTAGCCATCGGAGCCACTAGCGGGGGCGATCGCCGGTGAAGCAGCGCAGGTACATAATGATGACGCGGTTGGCGGCCTCGGTTTGGCCGTCCGTTTGCGGGTGAAAGGCCGACGACATGAAGAGCTTCGTCCCTGTCAGCTTCATGAGCTCCTGCCAGAACGCCGAGGTGAACACGGGGTCGCGGTCCGAGACAATGGACTGCGGTACGCCATGGAGGCGCACAATCTCGGCAGAGAAGGCCTGAGCGACGGACTCCACCGTGTAGGGGTGCGCCAAGGGGATAAAATGGCAGTACTTGCTGAAGCGGTCCACGAAGGAGAGGATGACCGTCTTGCCCTGCACCTTGGGCAGCGCCTCAACGAAATCGATGCCGATGTCGGCCCAAACCGCCGATGGAATCGGCAGGGGCTGCAGCAACCCGGCTGGCCGGAGGTGGTCCGACTTGTACTGCTGGCAGGTGATGCAGGCCTTCACGAACTCCTGGACCATGTGACGCATGTTGGGGAAGTGAAAGTCCCGCCGAAGTCGGTGCAGGGTGCGGTGGATGCCCTCATGGCCGTCATTGTGGACGGCGGCCAAGACCTCCTGGAGCAGTGGCAAGGTAGGCGGAATATATAGGCGGCCATCGAAGGTGACCATGTCGTCCACCAGCGCCCATGGCGCCGCGCGGGTGCCTGCACGGAGCTCCTCGTAGATGGCGACCAGGGCCGGGTCGGTGGCCTGGGCGTGGCGGAGGCGATCGACGAGGTCGAAGAGGGGCGCGGAGATGGCCAGGACCTCCCCCTCGTCAGTGTCGCGGCGGGAGAGGGCGTCGGCGACGACGTTCGTGGCGCCTGACCGATACTCCACAGAAAAGTCTGAAGAGTCGAGATGGCGGACTAGAGGGGGGGTGAATAGTCCTTTCTAAAACTTATTGCGTCGGCTAACCGAAACAAATGCGGAATTAAAACTATCGGTCTAGCCAAGACTACACCCCTCTATCTAAGTTCTCTAGCACCTTGAAAAGATCCTAAACAAGCAAGCAAGGTGCTACCTTAGCAAGAGCTCACCTAACCAATTCTAGGAGCAAGGTCACACAAACCTATGCAACTAGTACTTTGCAAACCGGGGGAGCTCCTACTCAAACTAGTGAGGCAAAGCGCACAAAGCCTAAGCTCACTAGCAAGCTCAATAACAAGGCAACTAATGCCAAATTAGAGAGCACAACTTACTTAGCTACACAAACTAAGCAATGTGACTAACAAGGTTACACAAACCAAATTAGTCACGCAAGGGAACTACTTCTAGCTACACAAGCAAGAAGGTAACTAGCAAGCTACACAAGCTAACAAATTACAAGATCAACTACACAAGCACAAATATAAGAAAGTAAGAACAAGCTTGTGTTAGGGACTTGCAAACCAACGGGAAGAACAATGTTGACACGATGATTTTCTCCCGAGGTTCACTTGGTTGCCACCAAGCTACGTCCCCGTTGAGACAAGCTCCAAGGTTGCCGCCGGTCCTCTTGCTAGTGGTGACCCGCAAGTCACACTCTCACACGTGGAGTGCTTACCACAAGCTCTAGCACTTGACCCGGCCGAACCACTTGTTGCTCTTCACGTCTCGCTCAACTAGAGTTGCTCTTCGCGATCCCCGCGGGGTGAGCACCGTACCCCTCACAATCTCTTCTCCGGAGCACCGCACAATCTCCTTGCGTGCGTCGATGGAGTCACAAGCCACCAAGCCGTCTAGGAGGTGGCAACCTCCAAGAGTAACAAGCACCACCGGCTTGCAACACGAACACCAAGTGCCACTCGATGCAATCTCTCAATGCAACGCACTAGAATCGCTCACTCACACAATCGGATGATCACTATCAAGCATATGTGAGTTAGAGGCTTTACTAGCACTCCCCAAGCATGGACACTAAGTCCCAAGGGTGCTCAGCACCAGCCAAGGCCGGCCACCACTTCTATTTATAGCCCCAAGGGCTAAACTAGCCGTTGCCCCTTCACTGGGCAAAACACGTGGGCACCGGACGCTCACAGGGAGCCACCGGACGCTCGACCCTCAGCATCCGGTGCTCAGGCGTCAGCCACGTGTCACTAGTCGTTTGAAGTCGACCGTTGCCTCCAACGGCTACCTCGCGCTCGCGCCTGACACAGCACCACCGGACGCTCAACTAGTCCACACCGGACGCGTCCGGTGCACACCGGACTCGTGCGCAGAGAGCTCTGCAAACTCGCAAGGTCACCGGACACAGCCTGAGCGTCCGATGCTCACCGGACTCATGCGCAGAGAGGGTCGCTAAACCGCCTGCACACCGGACGCTGAGCACCGGACTCTCTCCGGTGCGTCCGGTGCACACCTGCGCCACAGACACCACACCGGACGCTCTGGACCAGCGTCCGGTGCTGCCAGCACCAGCGTCCCGCAACTTCTCCAATTTTCCCACCGGCGCAATAGAAAATATGCACTTAATTTTCTCAAAAGCGCCGAATCCCGCCTCGCAAGCTCGGCGGGAGGGAGAGAGGAACCCACACCCCTCTCAACCCTAGGAACACCACCTCCTTTGTAAAGTGTGCCAACACCAACAAGTGTACACCACCAAAGTGCAAGTGTGTTAGCATTTTCACAAACATTTTACCAAAGGAGTTAGCCTCTCAACTTGCCACGCCACTCGATCCTAACACGTATGCAAAGTTAGATCGCTCAAGTGGCACTAGATGACCGATATGCAAACAAGTTTGCCCCTCTTGATAGTACGGCCATCTATCCTAAATCCGGTCATAAACTTCTCTACACACCTATGACCGGTGAAATAGAAAAGCCCTAGGTTATACCTTTGCCTTACGCTTTCCATTCCATCTCATCCAATGTTGATGCAACACATGCACCAACCAATCACCAAAATGATATGATCCACTTCATATCATCACGTGACCGTATTGGTTCATCGATCTTGACCTCACTTGCTCTTCACCATTGCCTCGGTCCATCGGCGCCAAGTCTTGCTCAAGCTTCACCGTCACACGCGGTCCCTCGCTTCAAAGCCTCCGACTTGCCCTTCACTCTTGCAACCGGTCCATCGAGCCAAGCCTCATCTTGATCTTCTCCACCTTGGTCACATGACTCCATATCATGTCTCATATGCAATGAGCTCCTCCATCATCACATAATCACCCGTGGACTAATCTCCTGTGTATCTCATATAAATACTATTAGTCCACCTAAGTTGTCACTCAATTACCAAAACCAAACAAGAACCTTTCAAAGTCGAAGCCCAGAAGCTTGCCGACCCAGTGGTGCTGCGGGATCGTGGCGAGGCGTTGATCGAGGAGGCACTTCAGGCTGTAGTGGTCGATCTTGACGACGAAGCGCCGTCCCCACAGGTACGGGCGCCAGTGCCGTACGGCCTGAACGAGGCCGATGAGCTCGCGCTCGTAGGCGGCCAGCGCGCGTTGGCGGGGCGCCACGGGCCGGCTGAAGAAGGCGATCAGATGGCCCTCCTGGATCAGGACGGTGCCGAAGCCGACGGTAGATGCGTCACACTCGACGGTGAACAGCTTGGAGAAGTCGGGCATGGCGAGGACGGGGGCGGCCGTGACGGCGGCCTTGATAGCGGCGAACGCGGCGGCCGCTGAGTCGTCCTAGGAGAAGCCGTCCTTCTTGAGCAGCGCCGTTAATGGTGCAGCAATGGCCCCGTAGCCGTGGACGAACTTGCGGTAGTACCCGGCGAGGCCGAGGACACCGCGCACCGCCCGGGCTGAACGCGGCGCCGGCCAGTCGTGGATCGCCTGCACCTTGGCTGGATCCATGGCCACGCCCGCCACGGAGATGATATGGCCAAGGTAGGCGACGGAGGACGCTCCAAAGGAACACTTGGAGCGCTTGATGAACAGCTGGTGCCGGCGCAGCTCGTCGAGGACGGCCCGGAGATGGCGAAGGTGGTCTGCCCATGACTTGCTGTAAATAAGAAAGTCATCAAAAAAAAATACCAGGACGAAGCGGTGCAGGAACGGGCGGAGCACGTCGTTCATCAGGGCCTGGAACGTCGTCGGAGCGTTGCACAGCCCGAACGCCATCACTAGGAACTCGTAGAGGCCGTCGTGGGTGCGGAACGCCGTCTTGTGCACGTCTTCCGGCCGCATCCGCACCTGGTGGTAACCAGACCGGAGGTCCAGCTTGGTGAAGAACTTGGCGCCATGGAGCTCGTCGAGAAGCTCATTGACCACCAGGATCGGGAAGGCATCCTTGACGGTGAGGGCGCTGAGTGCCCGGTAGTCGACGCAGAAACGCCACGAGCCATCGGCCTTCTTGACGAGGAGCACGGGCGACCAGAAGGGGGAGTCGCTGCGGCGGACGATCCCCTGCTCAATCATGGCAGCGCACTGGCGTTCCAGCTCGTCTTTGTGTGCCGTGGGGTACCGGTAGGGTCGGACGGCGACGGGTTGGGCGTCCGGCTTCAGGATGATGCGATGGTCGTGCGCACGTTTGGGGGGCAGACCGACGGGGTCTGCGAAGAGCCCCCCCGAACGCGTGCAGCAAGGCGTCCAGCAGGGGACCGGCCTCCGAAGTCGCGCGCAGCGCCGGGACGGCCGGAGAGGCCACGCCAGTGCAGGAGATCGTGCGCCCGTGCCGCTGGAAAGACATGCGCTGGCTGCCCAGATCCCAAACAATGGGGCCCAACGCGCCGAGCCACCGGGTACCGAGGACAACGTCGTACCCGGCCAGGGGCATGACGAAGAGGTCGGCCAGGAACGCCTCGCTGTCGATGAGTAGGGGCGCGTCGCGGATGACGCCTTCGCAGGTGACGTGTTCGCCGTTCGCGACCAGGGCGATGAGGCGTGGCCTGTGGCAGAGAGGGAGACCCGAACGCCGTGCCGCCTCTGCCAATATGAAGTTGTGCGTGCTGCCGGAGTCGAGGAGGGCGACGAGGGCAGCGTCGCCGAGGGCCACGCGGAGCTGCATGGTGCCCGCCATGGGCACACCAGCCACGGCCTGCAGGGAGAAGCAGGGCACCTCGGTGTCGGGCTCAGCAGCCCCTGCGTCGTCCCCGGCCTCGTCGATTTTGACGCCATCCAGAAAGAAAATGCGCCGGCAAAAGCGGTTATGGCCACTGGAATATTTTTCGTTACAGTTAAAACAAAGGCCGTGACGGCGCCGTTCCGCCATTTCATCTGGAGTGAGGCGCGCGAGGATTGCCGTCTCCACGGCCCTGCTGGACGGCCGCCGGTGGTGCAGGCAGCGCCAGCTGCTGCGGAGGTGGAGGCAGAGCGGCTCGGGGAGCAGGCGTGGGCAGAAGGCCCCGTGCGGGTGCCCTGGGAGGAGGCAGTGCCAGCCGGTCAGCCTCCATCAGTTCCACCTGCCGCGCAAGACTCATGGCGGCTGCCAGCGTCGCTGGGTTGTGGATGCGGACGGCGTGGCTGAGGGGAGGAAGAAGACCGCCGGTGAAGAGTTGGACCCGCTGCGCTTCGTCCAGGCGGCCGGCACGCGGTAGGAGGGCCTGGAACCGATTAGATTATTCCTCCACGGTGCCTGTCCGCCGACATTCAGCCAACTCGAACAGCGGAGCTGACCGGAGTGGGGGGCCAAATCGCTCGTTGAGGAGGTCCTTGAAGTGCCCCCACGTCGGTGTGCCCTCGTCCTCCTGGAGCTGGACGTACCAGAACTGCGCGACGTCTTCCAGATGGTACGAGGCCATCCACACCCGCTCCTCGGCCATGGTGCGCTGTTGACGGAAGTACGAGTCGCATTTGTTGAGGAAGAGCATCGGATCGGACTTGCCGTCATAGCGGGGAAAGTCCAGTTTCTGGAACTTTGGAGGGCGATCAAGGTCGCGCGTACCCTCCAGACGACCGCCGCTGTCCGACGAGGATGCAGACTTTTCCTTCAGGGCGGCCATGTCCGCCTTCATGGTGGTCATCTCGGCGGCGAGGGACTTCCGGGACGCCAGCACGTCGGCGATGGAGGGCTCAGTCATGGCTGGTGTTGGCGCGGCTGAGCTGTCGGCAGAACGGGGCGATGGTGGTGGGCTGGTGTTGTGGGCGGCGGCTTTGGAGGACTGAGCGGAGCGAGAAGGCGAGGATCAACGTGACCGTGATACTAGGTTGTCAAGGGCGTTAAACCCCTGACTTGCCGGACCGCGGCTACGCAGTTCGTAGCCGTCGGCCGTCTTCTCCGGCGGGGTTATGCCCCCCAGCCGCAGGCTTAGTAGAAGAGGGAGAGGAGAGTAGGATAATTTCTTGCTTGATTCATTCTCGGCTGATTACAGGAATATATATAGCTCTTGGCCCAACCGATCTAAGGAAACTCCCCCTAATTTAGGGATTGCCCAGACCCCTTAATTGTAGGAGTTGTTAAAACGGCCAACTAATCAATCCCTTGATTGTAGCTACTCTATCCCCTGATTCTAGCCACTGGAAGTTGCCGCTTTGGGCCCTGTCTCTATCTCTGCGCGCCCAGCACGCTCAGCTGCGCGGCGTATGTCGCGGGCGCGCCTGCGCCTGACATATGTGCGGCCGCACATGACACAGTTGAACCAATGTTTTAGAAATCAGGATAGGGACTTGTGGGATAAAAAGAAAATTGACTAGGACTGCATGAACATGATTCAAATTCTTGAGCAAGAGAATTGGTAATCTTGGCACAAAATCGATTCTAGGACCGCATGAAAGCAATAACCACATATGGTAGTTCTTGAAAAAAATGACACAAACACAGAAACATTGGCTTTAATTTTTAGAGACTCTAATAAGCAGCATCTTGTGAACTAGACCTTGCGATTGTGAGGCACACCGTGATACAAAGCAGATCCTAGGACTGCATGAAAACAATAATCACATATGGCAGTTCTTGAAAAAATGACACAAATAAAGAAACATTGGCTTTAATTTTTAGAGACTGTAATAAGCAGCATCTTGTGTACTAGACCTTGTGATTGTGAGGCACACTGTGATACAAAGCAGTTTCTAATATTGGAATATAAAGTCAATCACATAAAGAATGCAGGTCAATCAGAACAAATGTGGCCAAGCATCGCTAATTATGTTGTCTCACCTTTGGCAATTTTATCTTCTATTCTATTGCCTTCTTCAGAGATATGGCCTGCCTCCAGTCAAGTTGAACCTTCACGAAAGAAATCATATAGACATTGGAATATCAAGGCAACAATATCCATGATAATTTGGGACTTCTGAAACCTATGTCTAATGCTACTATACTACGCAGTCGATCGAAACAAAAAGTAGATAAAGCATCCAGTGTTTTTTCCTAAAAAATACTAAAAAAGCATATGAACTCACGCAGCATTGTGTGCAGGTAAGGAGAAGTAAGAAAGCATCAAAAGCTGCTTCATCTGTTTTGTTTCACAGACTGTCATAGTGCATAGTTGATTGATGAGATGGGTACACTGCAATTAGAGTGCATTGCATCTATGTTTTTCCGTGTATAGGCCCAAGAACACTGATATATGTGCATTGCTGTCAGTGGCAACTTCAGTATAGAGCAATGCAAGCGCAGGAGTGCAGCAATTAGCCTATTTTAATTAGGTGGATCTAACATACTGAATTGAGTTCAGGTTGCACAAAGTGTCACAGATCGTTAAATCCATCGTCGCGTTCAACATCCTGGATGATGTCTTCTTCTTTTTCCCGACCTTTGATCCTACAACTCTGAACAAGTTCATTCTTGCAGAAATTGAGAGTTTGACATTTTACTCTGTCCTAAACAGGTTCTATTATCCTAGTTATGTTGCGCACTAGAGTGAAATTCCAACTTTCGCACTCTGTCTACGCTCAAATGAGTAGCATATTAAATGGGTGATGACTTGCTCACTACATAAATAAATTTATGCAGTTAGCTCTAATCCTTTGACAACTAGTACTACTACTAGATTACAGATGACATCATGGAGACGGTTGGAAGAAGAAAAGTTGAAAACAAAATCAACATGCCACTACCATCGCAACTAGCAGCTTCATCTTGGAAGGACGAGGAGGAGAGAAGAAGGGCTCACCAGATCTTGCAACAACGTTGGTCAGTCACGAAGTACTGGTGGAGCCATCGCGGTCGGGTCAGCGGGCAGCGGATGAAGAGCTGTGCGAGCATCCGCGATTCACAAGCGGATGCACGGGGTGGAGTGTGGAGCAAGTGAGGATATGATCAGAAAATCCTAGATGCGGTACAAAGAGATGTAGGTGGAAGCGACCTCACCTAGGGAGTTAGGAGACGGACGTGCAGGTGCTGCATGGTGGCGGCGACGGAGGAGAAGTCAAGATGAGGGCGGAGGGGAGGCGTCATGAGCGAGTCGAGGAATCAAAGGAAGAAGAAAGCATGGGGAATCTCTCTCAATCGAAACGTCGTGGATGTGTTCCTAGCAGAAAACACTGAGAAGTGGGCTGCCATCCTTGACTTTATGGGCTGCAAAGGGGCCACAAATTTGGTCCGAGAGAGGCTAGCATAGGTCAGATTGGCCCATGAAAAAGGCCGGGATCCCCTCGGAAAACTGGGCTGCCAAGGGAGGTCTGAGGGTGTCACGGACGTGGCGCTCTCCTCTCCAATGGTCGTCTCAGGGTTGTTGATCTTGAAGAATTTTAATTAATAAACCAAGCCACAACAAAAAAAATAATATTTTATATAAATTTTTAAATAAGATGAGTGGTCAAACTTGGTATAAAAAAACAAACGTTTTATAATTTAGGATGGATTGAGTATTAAACTATCCACAGTTCTACAATCCAGCATCCAGTACCGAAGAAAAGAGAGAGAAATTAACTAAAGTACTTTGGAGAAAACTCATAGCCCCATTCTTTTTAAAAGAATTAAAATGGGCTAACCGGATGGATATAGAGTGCATGAAAATATTGATGTAGGTCCTGTTTAATATAGAACAAAAAACAATCACCTGGAATTTATGTGAGACCATATGACGAAGACGCTGGTAATAAACAGGTCCGATGAAAATCTCAGTCCATCTCAGTGCCAAAAACTCGCTCCACTGTAAAGGACCTCTTTTCCATGATAATTAAACCCATAAGATATTAAGATGCAAGCACGGGACTCAATTCGTCCACAATCGAATTAGCCTTGCGGGGATCCTTTGTCCTGTTTGAGTGAGTTTGCAAAAGGTGTTGCATCAATGAACATTCCAACATACTTTCAGCTTGTAAGGACAAAACAATTTATCCATGAGCATAGAACTTTTAGGAGGACAACTTGTCTAGAAAGCATGTCAAAGTCCTCCAAAGGTGAAAAAGGGCAATTTTCAAAGTGAATAAAGTGCAACCATCGACCACTAGAAAATAAACAGTATTGTCCTGCAAAAAAAATTTTGGTTGACATTTATTAAACACCAAATCATTTCTTGTGAGCCAAATAACCCAACAGAGGGCTGCTACACCTGACAATAACAAGAGATTGTATTTTTGTTGACCCAATTTAGAGCAATCTCCAAACATATGGGCTATATTCCTTGGTGGTCTCAAACCAAAAACACAGCGAACCATATCCATAGCCTTAGCGACAATACAACCAAAGAATAAATGTTTTATGGTTTCCAGGCTGCTGCAGAAGCTGCAAACCTTACTACCATTCTAATTTCTTTTGACCAGATTATCCTATGTGAGTATAACTTTTTTAGGAACCACAAGAAAATCTTAATTTTCGAAGGAAGTTTCATTCACCAAATCTCTTGCTTAACCTTAACCCCATTGTTGAGAAGGTGATTGTACATTGATTGAACTGAAAAGGATCCATTTTTATAGAGCCACCAGACAAATTTGTCTGATTCCTCACCTAGGTTGATTTCTAAAAGACGTCCAACTAACTCGTGCCATTGTGACAGCTTATTCCCCGTCAAAATCCTTATAAAGGAAACATTTAGGCGAGTAAACTGTAGAGTATCGGCAATTGTTGCATGTTTTTTACGTATAATACTATAAAGACCTGGGTATTGAGTTTTAAAAGCTTAGCTGCCTAACCAAATATCCTCCCAGAAATTGATTTGGGTACCGTTATTTAATTTAAAGCAGCCCAATGTAAGGAATTGATTCTTGACATCCATAAGACTACTCCAAAAATGTGAATCCCTAGCTTTTTTTCTCAATTGGCTCAACTGTTTACCTTTTATATACTTTTCTTATCAATTGTTGGCACATGCCATCGTCATAAAAGTTTAAAAAGCCATTTACTCAAGAGCCATTTATTCTGTAAGTCTAGATTAAGCACACCTATTCCACCCTATTTTTCGGCTGACATAAAATGGGCCACTTAATCATTCTCGATCTATAAAACTCTAATTTTTTAAGTACCTCCCTCGGTATTTCAAAAAAGACATCATAAATATAGGCAAACTAGAAAGAACTGAATTACCCTCCCGAGGAGAGTAATTTTCCTTTCCAACTACTTAGTTTTTTTCTCAAATCTCTCCTCAATATGCTTCCAATCTCTATTGAAAAGTTTTTTAATGCATTAGGATACCCAGATATTTAGGCCCCGTTTGATACGGCTCCACTTCACCAATGAAGCCATTTTTTAGACTTTAACTTCATGAACAGCTCAATCGGTGAAGCTTGAGCTATTTTAGTAAATCATTTAGTAAAACAACTCCACTTTGACAGCTCCAGTGAGTATTAATAAAAAAATTGTTGGGTCCTTGTTCCGTGCTCATGCACAATTATTGAGGAGAGGTATTCCCCAAACAAATTGTAAGTACTTTTGTTTTTTTTCTAGTTACGTATCTTTTTATTAAACATATCTACATATACATTGTGTTTAAATATACAATAAAAACAATGTATTAAATAGACAGTCAAAATGGCTCGAAATTTAGAACTGAGGTAGTGTTTATGTATTTATTTCATGTGTTTTTAGGTATCTTCGATGTTCTTTTTTCTTATTATCTTGCAGCTCTACTGGGGCAATGCTCCGTCCATTTTTTTCCCTTGCGCCGCTTGAACACTGTAGAGGGCCAAGTTCCACTTTGACTTGTATTTCTTGGGTTGGTTTATTTCTTTTTTAATAAAAAAATTATATTATTTGTTTATACGTTTCTTCCTTTTTCTTTGGATTATTTTCTATTTATCACCTACTCTAGATTACTTTATCTTATATAGTCAGATCTGTCACGTTTTCTTCACCTATGGCTTGATTTTCATATTACATATTCGCTAATCTGAAAAGTCATGTACTGTTTACTGATTTATCACGAGAGAAAAATACTGGCAGAAAAAATACAGCTGATAAGATAGGCGAACGGGCTAGTCTGATAACTTTGTTGGTGTTACCATGGTCTAGTTGCTCGTCATTCAACACCTGGCAGAAAAAATAAGAATCATTATTTTTTAGATGGATTGAGTACCTTTATGACTAAGGGTGTGTTTCGTTCATCGTGGAATGCAAAATATAAAATGATAAGTACTTTGAAATGATGAAATGCAAAATATCAAATTTTTCATGGACATGTTTAATCCTACCCAAAATACCAATTTTTTTTTTTGTGTTGGTGGGGGTGAGCACGGGCTCCCAGTCGGTTTGGGTTTTTTTTTCTTTTGAGGGCAAAATCCAAAATAGAGAATAACTATTTTTTTATCAAAAGTCTTGCATGATATTTAGTTCTATGTAAAATAATGGACTAAAATCTAGAATTTTTTAAGATGACAGGAAACTAAACACCTCTTAAGATGAAGGGCCAAATCAACGGTCAGGGACGGCTTTGTCCAAATAAAAATCGACCAGGGACGGCAAATCGGCATTCGGCAACCACATCAGTCAACGCGCACGAGCTCTTGCTATCCCATTTGTCCCTCCCCTCGAGCGCCCGAGCCGACCGAGCCAATCAGCCAAGTAGCCAAACTGCGAAAGCACCGGCGACAAGACGCGCTCCGCACGTCTGAAATCCGGGAACCATCACCAGCCATGAGCCCGCACCCAATGGCCGGCTCCACCAAGGTGCTGGCCGCCGTCCTGCTCGTCGACCTCGTCGCCTTCGGCCTCGCCATCGGCGCCGTGCAGAGCCACCCCTCGGTACATTCCCCCTGCCGCCGTCTTCCTTTCCTAGCTGCGTTTTCTGTCTTCCCTTTTTTCTGACGCGGGTGCCGGCGTCGCCACCGCTCATCTCCTTGTTTGCCGTCCCGGCTCCGCAGGCGAGGCTGGAGACGGACGCGCGGCAGGAGTGGACCTACTGCGTGTACCGCACCGACGCCGCCACGGCGCTGGGTGGCGCCGCGCTCGCGCTGCTGCTCGTGGGGCAGGCGGTGTCCGCCATCGCCAGCCGCTGCTTCTGCTGCGGGTCCGCCGCGCTGCGGCCCGGCGGCGCCCGGGCCTGCGCGCTCGTCCTCTTCCTCTCCTCCTGGTACCACCGATTCTTCCCCCGCCGATCCCAATCTTCTCCTGTCCTCCGACCTCCCCCAAACTCTTCCCCTTGCTCGGCTCGCCACCTTGACTTCCCGCGTGACGCTGACGCGCGGGCCCCCACCCGCTGGTGGCCTCTCGGCCCGTATTGCGTTCTCGGTTTTTTTAGCAGAGAGTCGTGAGATTTTAGCAATTGGAATGGAATCTTCGCTGTCCATGTTGGGCTACCGTAAAGTCAAGAGCTGTGCGTGTAGGAAAGCGTGTTGGATCAATCAACGCCTGCCCAATGTCGCTCAGCAGAACTATTGACTAGTTCTGAGGCTTGCCGGAAATCAAGGGTGGTAATGTGATTTGTTCGCGTGCTAGCAATTTCGTTGGCACTTGGTGGAAAACATAATTCTGATTGCACATAGGTTGATTTCACATATAGAAAATTTGATGAAAAATTGTCGAATGTGCTTGGCAGCAACTAGTTGTTTCCTTTAATATGTTATTAGAAGAACAACTGGTTTTGCTTTTTTTCTCTCTCGTGAAAGCTGCTAAGGTATTCAGCCATTTTTTTTTCAAGGGCACCATAGTTTACTGGATTTTGGAGGTGGTCCATGTGTTCTTTCATGGTTTCATCACATTTACTAGCGACCAAGGTTAACAAATGAATTCTGTAGACAAAAGATATGATGCTTTCTTGTTGAGAATTTTAGTTTGTATATAACTCTAGGTAAAATGTTTTATGGTAGCTGGCAGGAGATCTGCTCATTAACATTTGTATTTTACATGTTGCTTTGTGGATTTGCACATGGTTCTGGAGACATAATTATTGGAATGGTAGTGTGGTGTTGGCTCCAGTGGAATCCAAAGTGCGCTGCCTGCTCAATTATAAATTAAAATGCAGAAATTGTTTAAATGATCTCTGTCTGATTGTACAGAATTGGTCAGAACAGAGAAGAGGTCATAGATTATGTCATTGACAATAAAAAGGACCATCAAACTTGGTTGCCGTCTTTTAAGTTTGCTGGTGTTGAAAAAAAGATGACCTGGTCAATGTCATATTGGTTAAGGACATACTGGGTCAATGAAGGCTTGAGTACGTATTCGCTCAGAAGACTGCATGTTTTCATCTGTGGGGTCTAGGATATCTCTTAGGAGCATTCTAAGTCTGATCTAGTAATATAATCATTTTCCTTAATTTGTCTGATAAAGATATGGAAGAGTAAAAATTCACATAATTTATGCCTGCATGAACTCCAAATTCAGCCCGTGTTTAATTTGTCTGATAAAGATGCGGAGTAGTAAGAATTCGTGTCATTTATGGTTGCATGAACTCCAAACTCCGCCCAAGTTTATTTTTTATCAACATTTGTAAATTCTTCCAGAGTTGTTTGCTTTTTCGTCTTCCACAAAGTAAAACTATTAAGTATAACTAACTAGCCAGGCATGCGGGGTTGTACTAATTCATGGCGTTCAAGCATAAATATCCCAATGTAGATGTCCGTGTCCTCAATCTTGCTCGTGACTACGTGAGGTTGCTGACTTGCTGCCACTATGCTGGTATGAAATTTATTGTAGCTGTTCAGTATTATGTACTAGGATTGCATGTATCTCATGAACGATCAGGAATGAAGAACATCACTTGTGGAAGTTCCTAATGCTGACCTTCTGATATTGTTAAGAACCTCTGACTATTTATAATTTGCCATTTTTTTTAGCTGCCATTTGCAAATGTCACTTGCCTGGGGAAGTTCGTTTTTGAACTTCTGGAATCATTAGATTACCAAAGTTAATTCTCAAAAAAAAAAGATTACCAAAGTTGATTTGTTTTTCTTTGAACTGTCTGGTTTATTATCGAAAGAAAGGGGGGTTTTATCCAAGATTTCGTGTCCCTCTGGTGTTTGAAACAGGGCATGTTTGGTTACTTTTCTGACTTTGTCTTGTTTATAGATTTGCTGGTACTAGAACCATTCAAAACCCCAGTGAATACACGTACAAGCTATCCATGACACTAACCTATTTGCTTGTCCTACACAGGGTGACATTTGTCATCGCTGAGGCGTGCTTGCTGGCTGGTCTGTTGCAATCCGCCTACCACACTGGCTACCGGAAGGTCTTTTTCCAGAACCCGCCGGACTGCGAGACCGTGCGGAGGGGCACGTTCGGAGCCGGCGCCGCGTTTGCCCTTTTCACCGGCGTGCTCACCTCGGCCTACTACTACAGCTTCTCCAAGTCGCGGATCCACTACCACCGCCCGGAAGCCGCCATCGGCATGACCCCGCTGTAACAGATTTGCCGTCTCTCTGCAGTAACAGTTTTGATAGCAACTATATATACATGTATTAGCTTTTGCATATATTGTGCTCGGCTGGTACCTCGAGTTGAACTCATTACTCATGTACAAGGATGGCTGCTGGTGCTGGACCAGGGCCAGCCTGTCCTTACTGAATGGGAATTTCCGGTGCCTGCTGCTATGTCTCCTTTTCCTAGTCTTTTTACTAGACGTGTAGATTTGTATACGCACATGGAAAATATTGTTGAAATGTATCATCATAGACAAGAATATGGTAGCTTAGAGTGTTCACTGCTTTGGATTCAAGGACTACGTAATTGGTTGATAGATCATAGATTGACCCCCAATCGACATTTCGACAAAGCATACAGTAGCATATAAAAAGGGAGGGGTGCCGGAGCAAGTGCCTGAAAAAAAAAAGACCCAATAAAATAGTACTCCCCTGTACCAAAATAAACTATCTTAGTTTGATCAATCTTATAGGAAAGTTTGGTAATTTTATTATAGAGAAGTGTAATAAGTATATATAACATATATAACACTAAAAAAATACATTATGAAAATATAGGGAAGTGTAAGTATAACATATTTTACTTAGAACAACTCTAGAAGTTATTTAATCTAGGACGGAGGGAGTGAAAAATAAGGTTACAATTTTGTAAGGTTCAAAACTCAGATCCTTTTGAATGGATTTTTTTTTTCTCTATTCCTATGTATTTCATGTGAAATTAAACTGATTCTTGTAAAATCATTGCATGATTCATGTGAAATGCCTACATTCTTAACAAGCCCTGAGCAAACAAGGTGAAACCCACCTTGGCAATAGGATGATTATATTGGACCATGGTCCAGATAGCATAGTATTGTTGGCATGCACACACAATTTTAGCTAAGAACACATAATACAATACGAGCACAAAAAGTAGAGAAAACAAAGCTGATCGTGTACTAGTATACGTACGTTTTGCAATACACGCAGACATATAAGCGTATGTAAGTAGGCAAGAACATGTACTAATACAAGCTCTACTGGTAGTCTATAGTATAGCAGTACGCACTTAGCAAGCCCCATCAAAGCCGGGCATGCCATCTTGCTGCCATTCGCTCCAGTACTGCAAGGCGACGCAGTTGGCCTCCGCCTCGGCCGCCGTCGTCCCCGCTGCTCCAAGAGTGCTGACATCGCCGCCGGTCCCCTGCGGCGGCGGCGGCGGCGCCGTGGCCGCGGACATTTGCTGCCACGCGCCCAGGTCGATGGCGTAGCCACCCCCGCCCACGGCCGCGCCTGGCTGGAACTGCAACAGCTGCTGCCGCAGGAAGTCCGGGAACGTGTCGGCGCCGCCAACACCGAGGACGTTCGTCGCAGCCGCGGCCGCCGAGGCGGACGCCTTCGCACTGCCGCCCTTGGCGCCGCGCCTGTTCTTGCGGCCGCCGCCGACGGGCACGTCGCGGAGCGTGCCGCCCTCGGTCCAGTGGCGGCGGCACGCCTTGCAGAGGTACCGCGGCTGCTCGCGGCTGTAGTTGTTGTAGTAGCAGAACTTGGTGTTGGCGGACTGGCACCGCGGGCACTGCCGCGGCGGCGGGCGCGGCAGCGGCGGGTGGCCCGCGCCGCCCGCGTTCCTGCTGGCTGATCCCTGCCTCGGAGGCGGAGGCGCCGCCGCCGCGGCATTCAGGGCGTTCGTCGTCGCCACGACGCCACCTGTTGGTACAACACTGATACCACCGGTGGCACCACCGTATCCCTGTCCCTGGCAAGAACAAGAACACACGGCGATCGAGTCATCATCTCATGTGGTCATGTGCATGTCTGAGTGCAAGATATATATATGTATCAGCCTATCAGGGTATAGGCACGTACCATGGCAAGGGGAGGCGGCGGCCTAGCACTAGCAGGGATCAGGTAAGAGAGGTGCGACGAAGCGGAAGAGGAAGGAGAGGTCAGAAAGGAGGACGGCATGGCTGGCGGGGCGTCGCGGCGACGGCCAGGGCAGCTTGTTGGCGGCGGAGAGGGCGGCGTCGTCGAACGGTGCGCGCTGCTTGCTGCGGTGGGAGTGCCACGGTGACGCTCTGCGCATGTCGGTGCCGGACCGGTGATGCGCCCCCGCCCACGACTCCTCCAGGTCGAGCTCCTCTAGCTATATAGGCAGTACTGCCTCCAAAACACACAGCTCTGCATGCAAGATTAATTAACAGTTTCTCGAAGTAATGTAATGTAATCCTAGCTAGTTCTCGATCTCAGGAGCTGGCGCGACTGTGCTATGGAATTGGTGTAACTATACCCTGATGACGATCGAAGGAGAAGGTAGCTAGCTAGCTCTAGGAACGAAGCTGAAGTGAAACACGAAGGCCACGAGCCATGGAGGCGTTTCAGTGCTCGTGCTCGAGGTGGTTATATAGGCGATGATGGAGCGAGAGAGAGAGAGAGAGAGAGAGAGAGAGAGAGAGAGAGAGAGAGAGGCCGCCACGCTTTAGTTAGGAAGGCTCGTTGCACTTGTACATTATTGGGTGACAGAGCCATGAGAAACAAAAAGACATCTTTGCTTAAGCGTTAAGGCCATAGTGGGGAGAACGGACCGGAGATGAGAGCCAGCGCGACGGGAAATAAAGCGTGGACCAGCAGGTGTATGTACGTGGACTGGCTGAATGCGCGGTTCTGTGGGCACAGTGCCGGCACCGAACACGACGGTTCTGGCCAGGTGCGCGCCGGCGGCTCGGCGGTTTTGCTGGATTTAATTTGCTCATCAACGAGCGGGCTAATAGCTTATAGCTAGCGTGCGTGTCTGGGATCAAACACGTACACGAGAGCATCGATCGACTGGCTCATCGATCTTCGCCGCCGTTGCTTCGGCCGCCAGCGCGCGTTTCCCTCCCGTTCCCCATATACGCTCAGACGACGGGCGCGCGGCGGAAGTGGGTGGCGCCGGCTCGGCAGCGCACCGATGGATATGTATCGATAGCTTTTCCTTGCGAGCGAAGAAGACGAGTGACACACTGACACTGACACAGCACTGTGATTGCAAAAGCAAGCTCTAATCTACGTAGTGTGTACATGTAACCAGGCTGTATAATTTAGTCGGGTGTTGGGCGGGCCAGCGACGACGGCGACAGGAACCGGCCGGCGAGGAGGCGCTGGTCGTCAAGATGGGGGTGGTTGCTCCATGGAGCGACATTGGAACTATCCACTGACCCATACAAGGATGAAAGGGGCACCGATGGATTCTTTTGCTGAAATAGACTAGATTAGGAGCTCCATTGGATCGTATGGTTTAACTCATGCATCACGCGCGCTCACATGTTAAAGCATTTGAACCAATAACGCACCAACTGCTCTGCGCCGTTGCATGCGCTGCTTTAGCCTCACGCTAAGGCAGCATCTGCTGCTTCAATCAATTCTTCGATGCAAGTTTTTCCATTCGCCTTATAGGGCCTTGTTTAGTAATATTTTTTTTTTACAAAATGAATACTGTAGTATCTTCGTTTATATTTGACAAATATTATCCAATCATGAAATAATTAGGTTTAAAGATTCGTCTCGTAAATTATAGGTAAACTGTACAATTAATTATTTTTTATTTATATTAAACGCTTTATGAATTTGCTGTAAGATTTAATGTGACGAAAATCTTGAAAAGTTTTTGACTTCCGCTAGAAACTAATGCAGCCTTACTGTAACTACTGTCACTACTGGAAAACAGGACTTCGCCAAGTGCCTGGCGCACTTGGCGAAGGCCACTTTACACTTGGCGAAGGCTTCGCCGAGTGCCGCACTCGGCGAAGAGCACTTGGCGAAGCCGACGGCAAGGGATGGGGATGGATGCCGTCAGGCTTCGCCAAGTGCCTTTCTTCGCCGAGTGCTTGGCACTTGGCGAAGAGGCCATTTCGCCAAGTGCGTTTCTTCGCCGAGTGCTTGGCACTTGGCGAAGCCTTCTTCGCCAAGTGCTGGCTTCGCCAAGAGCCAGGCACTTGGCGAAGCCTTTTTCACCAAGTGCCCGATTTTTGGCACTCGGCGAACTCTGGGGCACTTGACGAAGCCTGGGTTTCCTGTAGTGTGTAGCTGAGTGCCACTGCTCTAGCTGCTAACAGCTCGAGTGCCACTGCTCAGCAGCTGTGCCTGCTCGCCATTAATTGCTGTGTCCAAAAGGCATTGTTTATTTCAGAAGAAATTTTAGTTTTACCTACTATAGGACTTGTTTACTTAAAATTTTTTTTGCAAAATATGAATAGTAGCATTTTCGTTTGTATTTGACAAATATTATCTAATTATGGACTAACTAGGCTCAAAAGATTCGTCTCGTCAATTTCGACCAAACTGTGCAATTAGTTTTTATTTTCATCTATGGCCTTGTTTAGTTCCAAAATATTTTACAAAATCGACACTGTAGCTTTTTCGTTTGTATTTGACAAATATTATCCAATTATGGACTAACTAGACTCAAAAGATTCGTCTCGTTAATTTCGACCAAACTGTGCAATTAGTTTTTATTTTTGTCTATATTTAATACTTCATGCATGTGTCTAAAGATTCGATGTGACGGAGAATCTGAAATTTTTTGCAAAATTTTTTAGGAACTAAACAAGGCCTATATTTAATACTTCATACATACGTCTAAAGATTCGATGTGACGGGGAATCTGAAAAATTTTGCAAAATTTTTAGGGAACTAAACAAGGCCATAGTATTTTCGTTTATATTTATCAATTATTATTCAATTATAAACTAACTAAATTTAAAAGATATATCTCACAAATTATAAATAAAATATGTATTTAGTTATTTATTTAATTTATATTTAATGTTTTATATATGTATCGTAAATTTGATATGATAAGAAATTTTTTAAAAAAAATAGAAACTAAACAAGGCCCTACTTATAGCCTCGCTCTAGTATGGTAGCTACCTACCTAGCTAGCCTAGCTAGCTAGCACAGAAGCAGCAGCTAGCGTGCGTCATGTTGTGTGTGGCCTGTCTTTTTTAGTTTAGTATTTTTTTAAATAGATACTTATATCACTTTTGTTTGTATTGATAAATATTATTTAATCATGGATTACCTAGGTTTAAAAGATCTATCTCGCAAATTACAGACAAATTATATAATTAGTTATTTTTTATCTATATTTGATATATATATCGTAATATTCGAGGTGACGAGAAATCTGAAACTAAAAAAGGCCAAAGAGAGAAGAATGGTCACGAATTATCAGGCCGAAGAGAGAAGAATGGCCAGGGGTTGTCAGGACCTGCAAGTGCGGCTCATGTGCCTTCGCAAGCTGCAACCTCATCGGACGGCCGCCGCGACATGGACAGGAGGTAGGAGCGGGTCGAACCGCATAATCCTAAGGTTTGAGAATATCTAATTCACAGATCCTAAGTATTTTTATGGGTTGGATATGGAGCCCAATAGGATGTTTTTTTGGAACGGTTTGCTGAACCTGTGGATCGAACCGCACCACCCCCATTTTGAGCTGGTCGGCGCGCAAAGTGCGCGCTTTCTAGCTCAGCCAGTCAGCCTCCTGCTCCACGAGTGAGTAGGACAGAAAACAACAGCCGGCGCGATCGAGTTGCATGGTTTAATTTGTCTTGGTCCTGAGCTGCCTCCTCGTCGTCGCAAGTCTTCCTCCCACTACGCCACTACTTCATTGGCACTACTAGTAATACTGCTGTAGTTCTTGCACTCAACTAGTTGATGCGCACCCTGAAGCTCAGGTCCGGAGTGGAGTTGCCGCGACATGGTCGACACGTTTCGCGCCCTCTGCCCTCTCGTGCCCGTACCGCCGTACGTGTTCGGCCCTTCGCTGCTCCCGGCCGTTTCCACCGCACCCGGCCTTGCTTGCATGCTACGCAGCCCGGGGCGCGGCCCAGGTGAGCCTCCCCGACGGCCGACGCCCAGCGCGTCCAGCCCAGCCCAGTCAGTGCCCGCAGGCCGCATCCTGGCGACTCTCGTGCCGCCGCGACACGGAACAAAACCGGAAGAAACTTCAAAATTGGGTAACCATACATAGTTATGAGCGGTTTTGAAAACAGTTTTATTTTTTATTTTTATTTATTTTGGCTGAATATTTATAAAATTATAGTAAACCACATAAAATTCACAAAATAGTAAATCTGATTTTATTGCACTCTAGATAAGTAGACATACACAGTGAACATATAATATAGTATGCTTTAGTACAAAGTTTTTGTTGTAGCTCTAAATCTGTGTTTTCTATAATTAATTAGAATAATTCATAGCTATAATTTGTATAGTCTAATTGTGGTGATTTTTTTATGTTGGGCTAATTATTATATGTGTTAAACTGTGGTAAAATTTTCATACTCATTAGATCATGTACAACTTAGTTATAGATTTATTAAGATTTAACAAGCATAAACCTAAATAAATCTATAACTAAGTAATACATGATCCAATGAGTATAATTTTTTTACTACAACTCAAGCATAAAATAATTAGCCCACCATATAAATTTTATCACAATTGGACTGTAGAAACTTTAGCTATAATTAGTCTAATTAATTACATAAAAGCATAGATCTAAAGCTGCATCAAAAAAATTTGTACTAAAACATACTATATTATATATTCAATGTGTAGATCTACTCATCTAAAGTCCAACGAAATTGACTTTTCTATTTTATGATTTTTATATGACTTACTGTGATTTTTCAAAAGTTTAGCCAAAATAAATAAAAATAAAAAGACAAAACCGCTTTTAAAACCAGGTCAGAGAGATGTAATGTGTATGGTTTTAAAAAATGAGGGATGTATTTTATGCAGTTTTAGAGTTTAGGAACAAAAATCAGACTTTCGTGAAAATTGAGGGACGTAAAGTGGATTTTTTGCAACAAAACCCGCCCATCCACCAACAACTCACACGCTCCAGAACCGTCAGGTACTCGCTGGACCCTGGTCGCGGCGACGGAAGAAGGCAACAGCGACCGACCCCGTCCGTCCGTGCCAGGAGAGAGGGAAAAAAATATCAAAGCCTGCCGATTACCGAAAAGTATCCTATCCATCCCCATCCCACGAGGGGGGACCGGCGACGACGGGGGGGAAATCCAAGCCACCAGGCTCCCATTGGCCGGACCGGTGCCAGGTCGGCGCCCCGTGGCGAACCCGACCCCCCACCCTATCGCGTTATCGGCACCACCGCCTCCGGCACCAATAAACTCCCCGCCGCGCGCTTCGCTTGAGGAAGAAAAACCCAGCCAAATCCTCAGTCCTCACTCAGGCTGCTCTCTCTCAGCTCGTGCTCTCTCGATTTCTCCGCTCGACATGGCGCTCCAGGCGGCGACGTCCTTCCTCCCCTCCGCCCTCTCCGCGCGCAAGGAGGTGAGCGAGAGCGGCAGTTGGTTCTCTGCGTTTTCCAGCGAGCATTCCTGCCTTTCTGGCTGCTGCTTTCTATTGGATGGATTCGCGCTCAGCTTCGGCGTCTAAGCGATTGTTGAGTGTTTTCGGTAGTAATTGTTGTGGTTGCAATGTTGGTGCTGTGTGTGCAGGGGTCGGTCAAGGACTCGGCGTTCTTGGGTGTTCGTCTCGCGGATGGCCTCAAGCTGGAGACCACTGCTCTCGGCCTACGCACCAAGGTATGGAACTATGGATTTTGGAACTAAGGCTACTGCTTGTTTACCTTTCATCGTCTTCTGTTGCTGCGTGCCCGGTTGGCAATTGCCACAACTCCAATTGTAATCTATCTCACCATTCCCATTGTTAGGCCTTAGGGAGCTTGCAGTTGCAGGTGTCAATTTTCAGGGTCGACTTAGGTGTAGTAGACCTGTGGCAGTAGAGTTTCAGTAATGGATAGTTAGGGGGTGTAGTCTTTATCTACTGAAGCGTTGGACAGTTGGACATCATTTGGCTGGCTAGAATTTGTCAGTCTTGAGTGTCTCCAAGTTCAATGTCTTACGGACTTCCTGTTTTCTGAGTACAAGGCTTTATTAAAGCAATGGAAAGTCTGACTGAATAGTTAAGATGGCATTTTCTTTCCACCAACATATGCATAACTCGTAATTGCTACTCCTAATACTAAGCAATGGAGTACTTTGCAGTAGATCTGTAGATGACTATGTTACTGCACCAGCTCTGTTGTCAACGGGACATTGTAACACCGTTATCTTCACACTTCAGCTAAAAGTTGAATTTCTTTTTGAAGGGAAAGCTAAAAAGTTGAATTTACCATAGGTTGTGCCATGGCCGATGACTACCAGTGTTATAGGCGATCGGGCGTTCTAGGATAGTCGCTTTTACTATTTCGGCTCAAAACCAGAATTCAGAAGTGTCGTTTAATTTTCACTGGGTTTTAAACGATGTCAGCCTGGCCAGATGTTGCTTCGGAACTGCAAATCTTGCCATCTTGCTAGCCATTCTAGTTTTCTACAATGCTTGTCACTGGCTCCCCGTAGGATGACTGTAACTGAAAATGCGCATCCAAAACCTGCAGAGGGTGAGCACGTCGGTGGCCATCCGCGCGCAGACGGCAGCGGTGTCCTCCCCATCAGTGACCCCCGCGTCGCCGTCAGGCAAGAAGACCCTCCGCAAGGGCACGGCGGTCATCACCGGCGCGTCGTCCGGTCTCGGCCTGGCCACGGCGAAGGCCCTGGCGGAGACAGGCAAGTGGCACGTCATCATGGCCTGCCGCGACTTCCTCAAGGCGTCGCGCGCGGCCAAGGCGGCCGGCATGGACAAGGACAGCTTCACCATCGTGCACCTGGACCTCGCCTCTCTCGACAGCGTCCGCCAGTTCGTCAAGAACGTGCGCCAGCTGGAGATGCCCATCGACGTCGTGGTCTGCAACGCCGCCGTGTACCAGCCCACCGCCAAGGACCCGTCCTACACCGCCGACGGCTTCGAGATGAGCGTCGGCGTCAACCACCTCGGCCACTTCCTCCTCGCCCGCGAGCTCCTCAGCGACCTCCAGTCCTCCGACTACCCCTCCAAGCGCCTCATCATCGTCGGCTCCATCACCGGTATGCCTGCCACCGTGTGCCATGCTCTCGCTGTATCCTTTTGGATGCCTGTAACAGTGTCACTGAACTGATCTGTGGCTGATCGAGCGAGCAGGGAACACGAACACGCTGGCGGGGAACGTGCCGCCGAAGGCGAACCTGGGTGACCTGCGCGGCCTCGCCGGCGGCCTCAACGGCATTGGCAGCTCGGTGATGATCGACGGCGGGGAGTTCGACGGCGCCAAGGCGTACAAGGACAGCAAGGTGTGCAACATGCTGACGATGCAGGAGTTCCACCGCCGGTACCACGAGGAGACGGGCGTCACCTTCGCGTCGCTCTACCCGGGCTGCATCGCCACCACGGGCCTGTTCCGCGAGCACATCCCGCTGTTCCGGCTGCTCTTCCCGCCGTTCCAGAAGTACATCACCAAGGGGTACGTCTCCGAGGAGGAGGCCGGGAAGCGGCTGGCGCAGGTGGTGAGCGACCCCAGCCTGACCAAGTCCGGCGTGTACTGGAGCTGGAACAAGAACTCGGCGTCCTTCGAGAACCAGCTCTCCGAGGAGGCCAGCGACTCCGACAAGGCCAAGAAGCTGTGGGAGATCAGCGAGAAGCTCGTCGGCTTGGCGTGACGGCCTGATCGATGCCCACCGTGGCCGGCGCCGGCAGCCGGTGACAGTTTTTTCCTAGGGCATGTTCGTAGTTGGTCTCAGCCGACGTGTGGTGCACCCGTGTCAGAGTGCCAAGACAGAAAGTGTACACGTGTAAAATATGTGCTACTGCGCCGTGATGGTTTTTGCAGTGGCCGAGGCTGTATGTAACTCTAGCCTTTTGCTTTGCTTTGGTAATTTTAATTTACTGGTAATAAGAGGACGACAAATGCCTTTCGAGCTTCTTTGTCAGCATTCAGCAAATTCAGATTTTTCTTGAGGACATGCTGGGACATGATACTTCTTTCTGTCCATATGAGTTCTCCAATGATTTTTGTATCCAGCTAGTCAAATGTTCCCAGGTCCCAGCACACACAGGCACACCTTCAATCCATTTTCATTGTACATGAAAGTAAATTAATTCATTGCATGCACAGGAGAAATAACTGTGTACAACAGCATTTTCCATTTTAAGTGTTTGGCAGAATTCAACTAGTTCCTCTTTTCAAATTATATATTTTTTAGAATTGCACGATACAACGCAGTTGTCCAAACGCTAACCCTATCTCAAATTTTTTTAGCACATTTTTTTTAGCAAAAGATTTCATATATTGGGTATTTTTCTATGCTTATTTTATGAATCTTTGCCTTTGAACACTTTGAATCAATATTGAATTATCAATCTTAGTTATATCTATTAGATCTTGTTTAGTTCTCAAAATATTTTGCAAAATTTCTCAGATTTCCCATCACATATAATCTTGCGGCACATGTATATATGAAGCACTAGATATAGATAAACTAATTACACAGTCTACCTGTAATTTGCGAGACGAATCTTTTAAGCCTAGTTAGTCCATGATCGGACAATATTTGTCAGATACAAACAGAAATGCTACTATTCCTATTTTGCAAAAAAAATTGGAACTAAACAAGGCCTTAGTGTACTGGATTGGATTGAGTGAGAAAAAAATTTTAGCATGTATTATTTAGCCCCCCTATTGGTCCATTTCTAGATCCGCCACTGTCTCTATGAGCATCTCTGAAGAACCCTATCTCTAAGCATCTTTGAAGGATTGAGCCGGAAGATCTTGAGATTCACGAAGTCACCATAAGTGTCTCGTTGTCGACGGGGACATCGCCTACCACTGAAAACATAGCGCGATAAATCCTGGATTAAATCCAAAAAAAATATGAGCACCCGTGCCAAGTAGAGGACTTAACCCGGGTAGACGAGTTCCACCACAAGTCAAAAAAAAGAACCGAACCAACTGATCTACGATCAGTTCGCTTTTGAAATTATACATTGTTGGATGAAAGTTTCAAGTCACACAAACATCGCAAGTCGAACACAAAAAGGAGATTGTATTCATATTCTGAGTTCTTACTGTACATGTCATTGGGGGTATTTATAGGGCCCCAACCTTCGCATGTCATACTTAAATGATCAATTTGTCCTCGACACAAATGATTACAATTATATTTACAAACAAGGGTAAAGTGGTCATTTTCTACATCTAAGTCTTTAACTCTTCAGCTTCGCTCATCAAATCTCGGAGTTGCTTTTCCAAACTTGACTTAGTCGAAATTCAATCAACTCACGAAGACTACTTTTGATCTTCAACTGGTCTTGCTTTATCTGCTAACTTTTAAGAGATGAAGATGAAATATTGAGCGAAGCTGAAGTGTTATTGGCGAAGTCAAACTTTTATCTTCGTCATGTTGTCTTTCTTGTTGGCAAACTTTATGATAGAAATTAGAAAGTTAGCTTTGAAGTTTCTATCTCCAAAGTTTGGGAATACTTTCTATAACTAAGTTTAATTTCCAACATACATAGTTATGACTTTTCGAACTTTTACTATGTATCTAAACATAATATATATATATATTTAAATGCATAAAAAAACTATGTGTGCAATGAAACAACAAAAAAGGGTCCCTGATTCCTGTGTACCTCATAGTACCTAAGAAGCAAAACCTCAAACCAACAAAAGGGTCAGGGCATGTACAATGAGTCTTCAGAAGTTAATATGGGCAATAATGTTAATGTTGTATTAATCATATATTGAATTAAATTACAACCTAGACAGAAATTTTTTTATCGTGGGCACTAAAATATGTTGTGGCAAATATCCTAACTTTAGTTTTTCAAATTATCATGTGTTGGTTAAGTTAGATATCAAATTTCAATGACTTATTTTGAGAATCCATAAAATATGTAACTTTAGTACTCCCTCCTTACCAATTTATAGTTCGTTCCGACAGGTTTAGCAAAGATTCAGGTAAGCTGCACATTGCCACTTTTACCCTTCTGCCAACGAATTAAAAGAGATGCAACTTGTTGTCACGTGGATGCCAGCAAAGCGAGAATGGTCAACTGCGTCCACCCTTGGCTTGCGGCATGCGCCCTTCTCTGCTCACGTTTGACGAGCAAGATGCCAGTGATTTTGGGGGAAGACTCGATCTGTATCTAGGCAGAGGGAGCTAGGCGCGGGCGAGGAGCGCACTGAATGGAGGGTAGTTTTGGAATAGACAGACACAAGCTGACTACTGATTGGGTACGACGACTTATAATTTGGAAAAAATAAACGAGCCCAGAACGAACTATAAATTGGTACGGAGAGAGTATCTTATTAAATTTGGTATGTGTTGGTCATCAACGTGTTTAAATTTTCACATGTTAGCACTCGTCGAGAGTTGCACTGATATATACAGATAATTGAAAGATTTACATTGATATATGCAGATAACTTGGAGAAAATTTATTCTAATTAGATTAAATGAAAATTTGCTTAATATTCTAGTTTATGATTTAATTGGTTACACCATTGACTGATTCATAATATAGTAATAATTTATAATTTAAATAAAACTAATAGTTCAGTAATAGAAATATTTATTTACTAAGGGTTAGAGTTTCAAACACAATACTCTATTTGTTTTTATCTTTATCATATATTAAAAAGTATAAGAAAAAGCATAATACTTTATTAGAAGTGAAAAAGCAAAATAAAATCATGGAAGAGGCAATCATGGACATCCCATGCATGAGTCCAGTCTGTGTTTTGTCTTTATTTGTTTAGAAAAGTCTAAATACCATGATTAGTATCTTCTTGAATTATATTATTATTTCTATTTTTTGTTTGAGTTAGTCACATACTTCCTCCATTTATTTATCTCCTTCATCTAATCAAAATATTCTTATTCAAAAATCTTCTTCATATTAGCTTAGGATTTACTTGTATTTATTGTCACTTTGTTGCTGAAAGGTCAATACAGCTAGAGGGGATGAATAGCCTATTAAAAGTTCTACAAAGCACTAAAGCAAAAGATTAGTATAACAAATGGTGTAATGCAATTTTGCTCTAGCTCTACAAGGGTTGCAAGCCACTTATCTAATTGCTAAAGCTCAAATGTGCTAACCACCAAGTGTATCACCTTATGCATGTGTGTTAGCATATTTTTCACAAAATACTTTCAAGGGTTAAGTTAGCAAGCTAGGTTCTAAATGCATGCACATGAATAATAACACCTAGTGGCACTCAGTAGACCTCTTTATAGTACGCCTATTTATCCTAAATGTGATCAACAAAACCAAAATCCTATTTATACCTTAGCCTTGATTTCTATAGGATTTTGTTTCTTTCTCCTTTTTTTCTTTCTAAATTGAGCACTTGATCGCCTTGTGGTCATCACCACCATCATCATGATCATCTCTTGCTCGACCACTTGGTATGTAACAACCTTATCTAACCTATACACATTTAGCATAGAAGTTAGTACTTTGGGTTTCATCAAGTATCAAACCCAAACTAGAGCTTTCAGCTGCTCATTGGCTACCACTTGCCTGGATTTATTCACTACTACAGAACAGGGCTGAAAGGTCCAAATGGCTAGAGGAGGGTGAATAGTCTATTTAAATTTTCTACAAACTCAACTAGATAAGTTGATTAATAAAACAAATAGCGAAGCTATTCTAGCACTAGCTCAACTAAACTTTGCAAACCACCTAAAGTCTAGTACAAGGCTAAACACTAAGTCACAGCAACAAAGCACAACTAACTAACTACACTCCTAAACAAGAAGTAAACTACACAAGAAGCAAGGTATGCAATTAAGTAAGGAGTGAAGAGTGATTGTTATACCAACGTTGTAGAGTAGATATATAACCAATCAATCAATCACAATCACAAGAGAATCCTCGGCAAGAGATGACACAAGATTTTTTACCGAGGTTCACTTGCTTCCCGGTAAGCTAGTCCTCGTTGTGGTGATACACCCACCTGATGAATCACGAGCTAATTGGCAATCCAAAGCCAAACCCTCAGCGGGTGCCGCACACACACTCACAAGATGGGGATCCTCCAAGCCACAAGCAATCCACTAGAGTAGCCAATTGCGATCTCCCGTGGGGAAGGCTCAAGAACCCCTCACAAATCACTTGGCGAGGCTCGAAACAATCTCCAATCACGAGCTAATCACCTCCACTACTCCAAGCCGTTTAGGGCATCGGGAAACACCCAAGAGTAACAAGAAATCCACAGCAAACTCAAGGATCAAGTGCCACGAGATGCAACTCTCAATGCAATGCACTTGAATCTCACTCAATCTTACTAGAATCAGCAATTAAGCAAGGAGATGAGTGGAGGGAGTGTTCTCTAGCTCAATGTATGTCTCAAGTAATCAAATGTGCAAGAGAGAGCCCCCCAAAGCTGGCCACCTCCTATTTATAAGCCTCCTCAACAAATAGAGCCGTTGGCTCTATTACTAGGCAAGACTCGGGGGCACCGGACTCGCTTCAGCGAACCACCGGACGTTGCAGTCCTGTGTCCGGTGCATGGATAGCTGCCACGCATCAACGATTTGAATCTCGCACGTTGAACTCCAACGGTCACCTGCGGACCACCAGACGCGATCAAGTGAGCATCGGACGCGTCCTGTGTTCACCGGTCACATATGTAGAGTGGTTTGCAAAACGCTCACACATCGGACGCTGAGTACCGGACCCACTCCGGTGCGTCTGGTGCCCTATTAGAAAACCTCGCAGACTAGCTCGCTGACCCCAACAAGCACCGGACGCTTGAACTGCAGACCCTCTACGTCCGGTGCGCTCTGCTCACTGAGCCAGACACCGACAGTATACCAGACGCTAAATGCCAGCGTCCGGTGCCTCCACGCACAGCGTCTGGTGAGTGTTTCTGAGTGAGGAACACTCCCGTGACTTCTTTAAATTTCTCGCCGACGCAATAGAAAACATATCCAAACCTCTCTCTACCCTAACCACCACGAAAATGCATGTGTGTTAGCTTTTCACAAACATTTTTATCAAAGGAGTTAGGTTAGCACTTTACTAGATCCTAATGCATATGCTCAAGATATGAACCTAGTAGCACTTGATTTGAGAGATGACCGTGATTTTCCCTCTTGATAGTCAGCTATCTATCCTAAATCAGGTCAAACACTTCTCTACTCAACTTAGACCGGCAAAAGCAAAACCCTATATTTATACTTTTGCCTTGTTCACTTTACTCCTTGTTTATCACCATGATCTCTACTTCATGCTTCATCTCTTTGTAATCATGTGGCCACCTTTCCATGCCACCTTGCACCTTTATCACATGTGTTGCTATGTCTAACTCAAATCACTTAAACACAAAGCATTAGCAACTTGGTGTCATTAATTACCAAAACCAAACTTGGACTTTTAAGGGCTTTGGACGATGCACGAAATCTACAATTGTATTGGCTTTCTTGCGCTCTGGGGTTAAAAAAACCTTTAGTTTCGGCCCATAACACGAGCTGAGACTAAAGGATCCTGCCCAACGGCTGCCTAATGGCTACCTGGCAGAGCTGTCGGGGTAGGGACCCTTTAGTCTCGGCTCGTGTTAGGGCCGGGACTAAAGTGGTCCCTTTAGTCCGGGGCAAGCCACCAGCCGGGACTAAAGATGTAGCCCCGGTTGGTGGCTTGCCCTAAGACTAAAAGGATGTAGCCCCTGTTCTTTCTTCAGCCCGGGACTAAAGATGTAGCCCCTGTTCTTTCTTCAGCCCGGGACTAAAAGCCCACGCTATAAATCACGATCACTTCTTTCTGGTCGATACTGAGCCCATTCAAATTTCAGTGAGCTGTTTTTGCTTGTTCTTGCTCTTGCCATTGCTAGTTTTTACTTGTTCTTCATCTCCGACGCCTATTGGTGATCATCTTCGACGTCGCCATCGTTTCCCTCGATCTAGGGGTAACTAACTTCATCCTCCCTTGTCATTGTCATGTTATTTTGGTCTTTGTGATATCACCGCCATTTTTATGAGCTCAAATTCAATGGTTATAGTTTGAATCGACGTCATCGATGCCTATTGGTGATCTTCTTCGACTTCACCATCGACTTTTTGTGTTTATAGGTAACTAGCTTCATCCTCCATCGTAAAAAAGTCTCAAATAATTAATTATCACATAATATCTTTACAACTCACTATCAAGTAGGCATAACAGTGAACCACTTTTTGACATGTCATTACAATCCTTTTAATAATCATCTCACATATCCTCAATTCTAACGACATTGGTATTGTTGATGTTGAGCAACAGGAACAGCTTACTGATGTTGCCATGCAGCGCCAGCAGGAGAAACAACAAGCTCCTTTGCAGCGTCACTGTGATGGCCTTGAGGTAGGCGACAGAGGAGACCTCGTGGGTGTGCTTGTTCATGATGTGCTCGTACAGACCCACGTTCATGCCGCGGTAGCTACAGCCATCGTCGATGCCTCTAATCTACGACTCATGTCTATGAATAGCTTTCACTGGATACTCATAGCCATCGATTTTGATGAAAATAAGGTTTTAATTTATGACTCAATGCGGAAACCGCAAGAAGATTATCAAGATATGATAGACATCATCCAAGGGTATATTCGATCCATTGCATAGTAGACTAAGAAGCTTGTATACTTAACGATATCCGACTCTTATTTCTTATCATTGGTTTAGGGTCTGGGAGGTCTTCATTGCCCGAGAACATATGACTAAATGTAGAGCACCACTAAAAGTAATACATCTACCAGTAAGTTTATTAACCTTTGTCAATATACCTATATATTTATTATATCGATCATATGCCATATATCCTAGCCGTCTTTTTAACGAGATGAATCTTTTCATCCTATAGTGGATTTTGAAACAAGAACCGGGCAACAACTTATGTGGATACTACGTTTGCGAGTATATAATAGTTCAATCAAATAGAATTTCTGAAGAATAACTCAGAGTATGTAACAACATATGTCTCTTTTCATTTTCTCTTGAATTACTATATTATTGATAATCTATATATAACTAATATCTTATTTTTTATTCAAATTGAAGACTGAATGGTTGAAGCAAAAACTCATGCAACATGAACAATTCCAAGCAATACAAGAGGCACTAGCAGGATTTCTTCGGAAACAAGTCATAAGTCCAAGCGGCGAGTTCCACTATAATCCTAACAATGATGATCATTTGTATGCCGTGTAGATCTTTGGATGATGGAGTTCAAAATGTAATAGGTTTAGAGTACTAACTTTGGAGTACAACTTGTGATAGATTTGGAGAACAACTTCTATATATATAGCTTGTAATTTTATGTGCATAAAATTATATATGTATATATGTAGGTTCTATAATTTAATTATATATGCATGAAATAAGCTTATTGTCATATGCTGCTAGTATATATAATATATATTATATATATTAGCAACAAAGAATACATATTGAAAAACCTATTGTATAAATAAACAAAACTAAAAAACAGAACTGAAAAAAAAAAGAAAAAAGAAAAAACCAGGAGCCTCTTTAGTCGCGGGCGGTATTACCAGCCGGGACTAAAGGGTGCTGTTACGTGGCACCACTGGTAGCACCCTTTAGTCCCGGTTGGTAATACCGCCCGAGACTAAAGGGGGGCTTTAGCCTGGTGCATGGAGCCGGGACTAAAGGAGGGCCTTTAGTCCCGAAGGCGTAGTCTCGGCTCAGATTCTGGGGCTAAAGCCCCTTTCTGGCCGGGACTAAAACCCCTTTGTGTAGCAGTGATTGCCTCATTGTTGTTTATTGGTTGTTTCTTGCCTGTAACTTCTCGTTTACACTCAATCCGCAATTATTAAATGCAAATTGAGTGTTCTTGCTCTGCTCATTGACCACTGTGTTGAAAGCTAAAATGATGAAGATAAATGAACGGAGGGAGTAGTTTTTTTTATTATAGTCCATTATGCAGAGGAGTCCAAGTTGGACTATGCAACCGAGGGGTTTAAAGAAACTATCATTTAAAAGTTGTGCCCCAGATTTAGGATAAGTAATGAAAAAGCTATATCATATTACATAACTTGATATTGCATGATGGCTACCAAGTGTGGGTAGCTCCCTAAGGCTAAGGTTTCAATCCTAGCCATTGTTGCTGATTTTTTTTGCTCGAGTTTTTGTCATCAAACTGGATTAGACCAAGTTGTTTATGATTTGGACTGATGGTCCAAAAAAATAACCAGGAGCTGTGGAATGGGAGAGTAAAGTGTAGAGTGAGCAAGTGTGAGACAATTAGGTCAAAAGAATGGGCGGAACTACTACTACTAACCCTAAACCCTAAACCCTACTACTATTTCTGTTTCTGTTTGAATATTTATTGCTTGAACATAGAAACAGAAAAAAAATCATGAGAAATCTAAACATGAGTTTGTAAAAAAAGAGAGAAACTGACTAGAGAGGAAACATTATAGGAAAGAGAGGATAAAGACATATAAATAATAAATAAGAGAGAACATGTGCTCTCTCCTTTAATTATATGGGACTAGGGACCTGTCAGTAAATAGTAAAAAAAGAACATGCTCCTGAAAGGAAAAGAAATTGAAATGTATATAAATAGATATCTGGAGTAGACTCTGTTACGTATACATTCATGCCTCGGGAGGGAAAAAGAAGATGACCGGACCAAAAATTAGGGGATGAGAAATTTTACCTTTTTATTATTAGATATAGATATAGATATAGATATAGATATAGGTTAATACCCGTACGTTGTTACGGGTTTTAAAATCCACATACTCTATGTTTCTTCATTTTTATTTTATTTTTTCTGTCTATATTTTTCCTTTTTTATTTCTTTTCAGTTTTCGTTTTTTGATTTTATTTTATTTCCTGTTCTTTCCTTATTCTTTTCTTTTCATGTTTTAATTTTACCTTTTATTTTCTTTTTCTTATGGTTTTAGTTTCATTGTTCTTCCTTGCTTCTATTTGTTTTTCTTTTTTTTTTAGGTTTTCTACATTTCTTCATTCTTATTTTATATTTAAATTCCTTTTAATCTTCTTTTTATCCTTATTTAAATTATTTATTTATTTTATTTGCTCTATGCACTTTTTATCATTTGTTAATCATGTTTGTTTTTATATTTTCTTCTTAGTAATTTTATTTTTATTTTCTATATATATGCGATGTTTATGTAGTATATATTTAGTGTTTTATGTTGTGTTATGTCATGTTTACGTAGTATACATGTGATGTTTTATGATGTTTCTTATGGTGTTAACTTAGTATACATGTAATCTATAATAGATGTAATGTTCTATAATATATTTAATGATGTTCTATGATGTATTTAGTGTTGTTAATGTTCTATAAATATATTTACGATATTTGAAAAGTAACCCTTTGACATTATTTGAAAATTTTCTCCATTTTGTATACTAAGTTGATGGGATAGCCTATCATGACATAGTAAAAAGAGGAGTTGTGGCTTCACTATAGATGTGGTAGATGAGTCCTCTCCATAATTTTTCGTTGTATAGATATAGATATAGATATAGATATAGATATAGATATAGATATAGATATAGATATAGATATAGATATAGATATAGATATAGATTAATTAACAAGATTTAAAATTCTACTATTTTTTTGGCGGACTATCCACCATCCGATGCTAGTGTGCCCGATGCCGGTGTGCATTGTCAGATTGCGAGATCCGACGGCTATGGGGCTGATTGGTAGCCCTCCTCAGGCCATCTTGAACCTCATCTCAGCACCACTCAGTACATTTGGTCGTGTTTGGATAGCTGTCTTGTATCATTTACCTGTTCCATCTCATTCATTTCTAACCCTCATGACTTCGTCTTTCCAATTTTGGCTTCCCATACGAGCCGGAACGACACAGTGCAGCCATAGTACAGAGGCCCATATGTCATACACTCAAAACTCATATCCATATATACAACAAAAAAGATCCTAACTTATACTAGACTAACAACAAAAACAACCAAACACGACTAGGTGTATAGTTTTAGCATACATCTCACCATCCTAAGGCCTTGTTTAGTTCCCAAAATTTTTCAAGATTCTCCGTCACATCGAATCTTGCGGCACATGCATGAAGCATTAAATATAGACGAAAACAAAAACTAATTACGCAGTTTACCTGTAAATCGCGAGACGAATCTTTTGATCATAGTTAGTCTATGATTGGATAATATTTGCCACAAACAAACGAAAGTGCTACAGTAGCAAAATCCAAAATTTTTCTCAAACTAAACAAGGCCTAAACTACCAATCACCCCCTATAGGTTAACCGCCTCCGCACTGCTTGCCGTTCTGACACCTGACTCGCGTGATTGTTCCCAACAAACCCGAGGGCCGAGGCTACGGCTGAATCGGACAAACCAAACCACACCCATCTCGCGGCCCCACTCGGCAGTGACACAGCCTGATCGAGCCGAAGCCGAGCTCCCCGCTCCCCCGAACCAAATCCCCCACCCCAAGCAGCTGCCCCTCCCAACTCATTTCCCAAATCCGCCGCATCAGCCGCAACGCGAAGCAAGCCAGCGGACCCAAACCCACACCCGAATTCCTCCCTCTCTCGCCGCGCATCGACGACGGCGCGGGCGCCATGATCCTGCGCACGTACGGGCGCAGATCCCGCTCCTTCTCCGACGGCGGGGGCGGGGTTTCGTCGTCGCAGGACGCGTTCGACTTCGACGCCGACGACGACGTGCTGGGGTCGTCGGCCTCGCAGCCGCTCCCGCTCCCGCCGTCGCAGGAGTCCTCCTCGATGTGGGACTTCGACGAGGACCCGCCTCCGTCCCCGCCGCGGTCCCAGCCGGAGGGGAGGCGGCGCGGGCGGGGCGGGGCAAGAAGAGGAGGAGGAGGAGGAGGGTGGGAGCTCGCGGAAGCCCCCGCGGTGGCGCCGACGGCGACGCTGATGGAGGCCGAGGAGTACGGGGAGATGATGGAGAGCGTGGACGAAGTCACGTTCGCGCTCGACGGGCTCCGCCCCGCCGCGCAGAAGCGGACGCGGCGGGCCAGCCTGCTCGCGCTGCTCGGGATCTGCGCCTCCGCCGAGCGCCGCCGCGTGCTCCGGGCCCAAGGGTGAGTGCATCAAAGACGCCTCCTTTTCTTGCGCTCAGCCAAGAACATCAATTCGGTTCTTGCTCATCTTTCCTGGCAATCTTGGCCGGAAAATGGAGAAGCGTGATGGTGTTCTTGTGCGATTAGGGCTCAAGTTTAGGGTTTCTTTGAGAAAGGAACTACCTTTCTGCGTTTCGACCATTTGCTTCCTTTGCTTGCTTGGTTTCGCAATAGACGGCTAATTCCTTGCGCAAAACACAAGTATTGGTGGTATGGTTCAATAATTTCCCGTTTGTTGCTTGACATGGACACTAACTGGTAGTTATGTAATATTGTAGAATTGATTCTGTTGATTCCAACAAACACAAGTGCCAGTTCATTGTGTTTATAACCTAAATTTATACATGTGTTTAAGAAGTATGCATATGCATTTGAGTTGCCTAGGAACATTTCTAGCATATTGGTATATTCTTTAGACTTTAGCTGAGTGATTGTATCCTGTATGGTTCCTGAAACAGTAGTAGCATGGTTAGTGATTAGTAGTGCCTAGAAATTGGTTTATCTTGTTTGAATTATATCTTAAAGTGAAGTACAACATCACTGTTTAACTGTGAGTGTAAGAGTAAACCAATGACACATTCAAGCTCAAGTGAAACTTTCAGTTTACAAGACAATAATCATTATTGTTCAATCCCAACTGGCAGTACAGCATCAGTGTTTCCAGTTGGGATTAAACAATAATGATTATTGTCTTGTAAACTGAAAGTTTCACTTGAGCTGAAATGTGTCATTGGTTTACTCTTACACTCACAGTTCTGCTAACACTGATGCTGTACTTCGCTTTAAGTTAAAAGACATAATACCTTGGTTAGAATAATTTGAAGACTTGAAGTTGTGGGATATCTGTTTTGCTGTATGAACTGGGCTTCAATTCTTGGGGCAAGGTCAAACGGCAATTCATTTCTCTAAGTCCACAAGAATAGCTAAATTTTGAGAACTTCTCCAGCTCTAAAGATGTTAACATTTAACAAACACAGTATTAGACTTGTCACCTTTTTCCATTATATTACTTATACAAATGCCTTCCTTGTAGATTGATACAGCAAATTATCGATGCTATTTTGGTTCTGGACATTGATGATCCTCCCTGCGCTATTGCTGCAGGAGCTCTTTTATTTGTTTTGGCAAGTGACGTGAGTACCTCTTGATCTCAGTCTAAATCCTGCATGCTGTTATGCACATTAAATACCTTTTATCTCGAAGTTGCCTTCACCTATTTGTTTTGGCAAGTGATGTGAGTTCCTTTGTTATTATTCAGGTCCAAGACAATAATTCACTGGATTCAGAAACTTGTGTCCGTTTCCTTCTTAAATTATTAAACCCTCCGGTGAATGTCGTTGATGCCAAAGCGCCATCGATAGGTTCCAAACTTCTTGGAATCAGTAAATTTCAGATGCTTAACGGTTCCAATAAGGATGCGGACTCTAGTTCAGAGGACATACTTTTAAAAGTTGAAGAAATCCTCTTAAGCTGCAAAGAGATCAAGCCACTAGGCAGGGATGGTAAGAGAACAACAAGGCCAGAACTATGTTCAAAGTGGCTTGCTTTGTTGACAATGGAAAAGGCGTGCTTGTCTGCTGTTGCATTAGAGGGTAAGTTTTCTAATCAAATTATCATGATTCCCCGTCAGGTCTGATTTTATTAGTCAAAGCAATAAAATCAAATAATAAGTTAAGTAATAGCTACAGCATTACATGGATGATTTTGTGTGGTTATTGTTTCACTTGCTATTGATTGTTGTCTTATTTAGAACTTGGTATTTTTCTTACCTTTAATTTAATAAACCTTATTTAGTATCAAGGTTTGCCATCATCACTCTGAAGTGCTATAACATTTTTACAGATACATCTGACATGGTGTTGAAACTTGGAGGAAATTTCAAAGAAACATTAAGGCAGTTGGGTGGCCTTGATAATATTTTTAATGTCATGGTGAATTGCCATTCAGAGCTAGAGGTAAGACCTTATTTATGTCTATGTATGTTCTCTAACAGGTTTATACATAACTATTAAATTGGCATTATTTGTTTTGCTATGGTAAAGGATGGTTATTATTTGTTTTCCTATGGTAAAGGATGATTAACTTTTGAGCCTTGTACAATTCATGCTCCATTATACTTGAAGCTGAAATCTGAAAGAATATTATTTTGAGCAACATGAAAAACATGTTAATTTGCTGCTGGACTTGCAAAGAAGTCTGCAACTGCAGACCAATCTTCAGTCAAGGCTGCAGCTTGGTGACTAGAAATGTGAAACTAAAGACCAGCTTTGAAAGGTTGAACAGCAGTCAAGCTGTAGTGGGAACACTTGACTAGGAGTATTGAGGACACAGATTTTTGGTAGGCCATTGTGTCCTTAGCTAATAAGTATTGCAGGCTTATCCTGCAGCTAGGATAGTAGACTTTGACTGCAGTACAGCAGCCCACCTTCAGTAGCTTCAGTACACAAACTGAACCTACCCCTTTGTGTATATAAGTGCAGCCCTAGTAATGTATTTTTCAGTTCAGTTGCCACAAACCAAAGAGCAGAGCTCTGGCCAGCGCTGGTGCTTGTGCTATGTGTGTGTGTGCTTGAGCTCAACCCCTTCTTCTACCTCTAGCCATAGTGAGTGAGTGTGTGGGTGTGCTGGTAAGCTTACTGCTTACCTGTGCAGGAATTCCAGGGACTAACAAGTGGTATCAGAGCCGTATAGCTGCGTCGCCAGACTAACCGCCGGCGATGGCACCTGGCTCAGAGACTGCTGACAGCAGCAGTGCTGCTGGGGCTGCCCAGCCACGACAGGAGGTCGTGGTGCGCACCGTGCGGGAGGTCAGCGGCACAAGTTGGCCGATGCTGACTCGCACCAACTATGGCGAGTGGGCGGTGACCATGAAGGTCAAGCTCAGAGCCCGACGGCTCTGGAATGTCATTGACAAGGGCACCGACAATGAAGAAGACGACATGTCAGCGATGGAGGCTATCCTCGCTGCTGTGCCGACGGAGTACAGGGAGCCGTTGGGGGCGAAGAAGACTGCTAAGGAGGCGTGGGAGGCCATTGCTGCGATGTGCGTCGGCTCTGATCGCGCAAAGAAGGCAACGGCCCAGCTGCTGAAGCAGGAGTACGCCAACCTCAAGTTCAAGGATGGAGAGTCGGTGGAGGAGTTCTCCCTCCGCCTGTCGTCGCTCATCAGCAAGCTGGGGAGCTACGGCGTCACCATCAACGAAGAAGAGGCAGTCTCCAAGTACCTCCACTCCGTGCCACCGAAGTACATCCAAATTGCTCTCTCCATAGAGACAATGTTGGACCTGTCCACCCTCACTATTGAGGATGTGACGGGCCGTCTACGAGCGGTGGACGAGCGCATGGAGCAGGCCACAGCAACGATGGACAGCGGCAAGCTGCTGCTGACAGAGGAGGAGTGGGCTGCCCGGATGAAGGAGAAGAAGTCCGGGGAAGCCTCCTCCAGCCGCGGTGGCGATGGCAAGCGCCGTGGCAAGGCTTCTTCGGAGAGGAAGAAGAAGAAGATCGACCCCAACGCTTGCAGGCGCTGCGGGAAGACAGGCCATTGGGCAAAGGAGTGCCCAAATCGCAAGCAGGAGAAGAAGGCCGAAGCTCATTTGGCGCAGGCTGATGATGATGATGAGGCTACTCTCATGATGGCGACGTTCTGTGCACTGCACGACGTTGAGGCCAAGGAGAAGGGAGAGGTGATGGCGGTACAGGAGCACGGGAAGGCTCTGAAGGTCGTCAACCTCGACGAGCCGCGTGCCCAAGTCCACCTCGGACGTGTGGGCAGCGAGCAGGAGCAGCAGTGGTACCTGGACTCCGGCGCCAGCAACCACATGACGGGTTCCAAGGAGGCCTTCTCCGAGCTCGACGGGAACGTGACCGGCACGGTGAAGTTTGGTGACGGCTCAAGGGTGGCGATCCAAGGGCGTGGCACCATCATCTTCAGGTGCCAGAACGGCGAGCACCGCGCACTGACGGATGTGTATTACATCCCGCAGCTGCGTTCAAGCATCATCAGCATTGGCCAGCTAGATGAGCGCGGCAGCGAGGTGCTGATCAAGGACGGCGTCCTCAAGATCAGGGACCGGGAGCAGCGACTTCTTGCCAAGGTGAAGAGGTCCCGGAACCGGCTGTACCTTCTCAACTTGAAGGTGGAGCAGCCCATCTGCCTTGCTGCACAGCGCATGGAGGAGCCATGGCTGTGGCACGCCCGCTATGGCCATCTCAGCTTCGACGCCCTTGGCAAGCTGGAGAAGATGGTCCGGGGGCTGCCTCACATTGAGCACGCAGGTGAGCTGTGTGACAGCTGCCTGGCCGGGAAGCAAAGGAGGCTGCCGTTCCCGAAGATGGCGAAGTATCGCGCGGCTGAGGCCCTGGAGCTGGTCCACGGTGACCTCTGTGGGCCAATCACGCCGGCGACACATGGAGGCCGCAAGTATTTCATCTTGCTGGTAGATGACTGCAGCCGGTTCATGTGGCTGCAGCTTTTGACCAGCAAGAGCGAAGCGGCGGAAGCAATCAAGAAGTTCAAGGCACGCGCGGAGGCGGAGAGCAGCAAGAAGTTGTGCGTGTTGCGGACTGATCGTGGAGGCGAATTCACTTCTATGGAGTTCGCTGCGTACTGTGCGGAGGAAGGTGTGGTGCGCCACCACACCGCACCGTACATACCATAGCAGAATGGCGTGGTGGAGAGGCGCAACCAGACCGTGGTCGGCATGGCGAGGTCGATGATGAAGGCCAAGAAGATGCCGGCGGAGTTCTGGGGCGAGGCGGTGACCACAGCGGTGTTCATCCTCAACCGTGCGCCCACCAAGGCCTTGAAAGGCAAGACGCCGTTCGAAGCTTGGCATGGACGCAAGCCTAATGTCTCCTTCCTCAGGACATTTGGTTACATTGGCCATGTCAAGAACACAAAGCCCCACCTCGGCAAGCTGGAAGACAGAAGCACGCCCATGGTGCTGTTGGGCTACGAGGAGGGCAGCAAGGCCTATCGGCTCTATGATCCCAAGAGAGGCAAGGTGGTGATCTCTAGGGATGTGGTGTTCGATGAGATGGCTGCTTGGGATTGGGTGCAGCAAGGCGCCGGCGAAGCTGGTGGCGTCAGCAGCACCTTCACCATCGAGCACTTGGTGATGCAAGGAGGAGGTGGCGCTGGAGCGCAGGCTGCTGCTGCTACTGTTGGAGAGCAGGCTGCTGCAGATGCTGGAGAGCAGGCTGCAGCTGCTACAGAGCAGGCTGCTGCAGATGCTGGAGAGCAGGCTGCAGCTGCTACAGAGCAGGCTGCTGCTGCAGAACAGACTGCTGCTGGAGAGCAGTCTCCACCAGCAGCAGCGCATTTACCTCCACCACAGTCCCCTGCGACAGCAGGACAGGGGACACCACCATTGGAATTCGCTTCTCCACCCACCAACATCGATGAGTACGTGGATGCTTTCCACGACGGCGAGGAGGTCCGGTTCAGACGCGTGGACAACATTGTCGGCGAAGGGCGAGCTCCTGGGTTGGCTAGTCGGCTTCTAGATGACCCAGAGCTACTCCTTGTTAGCGCAGAGGAGCCGCCAACGTTCACAGTGGCTGAACGGGACGCCAATTGGCGTCTGGCAATGTTGGAGGAGATGAGGGCGATCGAGGACAATGGGACATGGGAGCTGGTGGATCCACCGGCGGGCTGCAGGCCAATTGGGCTAAAGTGGGTCTACAAGGTGAAGCGGGATGAGCGCGGTGCCATTGTCAAGTACAAGGCTCGGCTTGTTGCCCGCGGTTTTGTGCAGCGTGAGGGCATCGACTTCGAGGAAGTCTTTGCTCCGGTAGCGCGCATGGAGTCCGTTCGCTTGCTGTTGGCTATGGCAGCAGCGAAGGATTGGCGTGTCCACCACCTCGACGTCAAGTCTGCGTTCCTCAACGGCGAGCTTGCGGAGACGGTCTTCGTCAAGCAAGCTCCAGGCTTCGCCGTCAAGGGTGCTGAGCACAAGGTGCTCAAGCTGCGCAAGGCGCTCTACGGGCTGCGGCAGGCCCCTCGAGCGTGGAACGCCAAGCTTGATGCTACCTTAGGCGAGCTTGGGTTCGCTCGCTGCGCCACAGAGCACGCGCTCTACACGCGGCGACGGGGGAAGGAGGAGCTCGTCGTCGGCGTGTATGTGGACGATTTGATCGTCACTGGAGCGCGAGCGGAGGACATTGATCGTTTCAAGCGCGAGATGGCAGCTCGATTTAAGATGAGCGATCTCGGCATGCTCTCCTACTACCTCGGCATTGAGGTGAGGCAGGGGAAGGAGCACATCTCCCTGGGCCAGCATGCCTATGCGGAGAAGCTGCTGGAGCGCGGCGGCATGGCAGATTGCAAGCCGTGCGCGACTCCAATGGAGGAGCGGCTGAAGCTAAGCAAGCACAGCACCGCTGCGAAGGTTGACGCGACACGCTACCGGAGCATCGTCGGTGGGCTGCGCTACCTCACTCATACCCGGCCGGACATTGCGTTCGCGGTTGGGTACGTCAGCCGTTTCATGGAGGACCCGCGAGAAGATCATTGGATGGCGGTCAAGAGGCTGCTGCGCTACGTCAAAGGGTCGCTTGATCAAGCGATCATCTTCCCCAAGCGTGGCGGCAAAGGTGGGCTAAGGCTCACGATCTACAGCGAGACACCCCCCAAGACTGAAGGTGAGCCGGAGCTCACTGTTTTCAGCGATGCAGACATGGCAGGCGACATTGATGGTCGACGGAGCACCTCTGGTGTGCTCGTCTTCCTTGGAGCAGCACCTATTGCTTGGCAGTCACTGAAGCAAAAAATCGTGGCGCTATCGACATGTGAGGCGGAGTATGTCGCAGCAGCCACGGCGGCATGCCAGGCTGTCTGGCTGCGCCGGCTGTTGGGCGAGCTGACTGGCAAGGAAGCTCACCCGCCAGCCCTGATGGTGGACAATCAACCCGCCATCGCCCTTGCAAAGAACCCAGTCCTCCACGACCGCAGCAAGCACATCGACACTCGTTTTCACTTCATCCATGATTGTGTCGATGGAGGACAGATTGTTCTGGAGTTTGTCGAAACCGGACGACAGCTTGCAGACATCCTCACCAAGCCACTCGGCCGTCTTCGGTTCATGGAGCTGAGGACCAAGATTGGAATGGTGGAAATCAAGCAAGAGCAGCAAGATTAGGGGAAGAATTGTTGAATAATTTGCTGCTGGACTTGCAAAGAAGTCTGCAACTGCAGACCAATCTTCAGTCAAGGCTGCAGCTTGGTGACTAGAAATGTGAAACTAAAGACCAGCTTTGAAAGGTTGAACAGCAGTCAAGCTGTAGTGGGAACACTTGACTAGGAGTAGTGAGGACACAGATTTTTGGTAGGCCATTGTGTCCTTAGCTAATAAGTATTGCAGGCTTATCCTGCAGCTAGGATAGTAGACTTTGACTGCAGTACAGCAGCCCACCTTCAGTAGCTTCAGTACACAAACTGAACCTACCCCTTTGTGTATATAAGTGCAGCTCTAGTAATGTATTTTTCAGTTCAGTTGCCACAAACCAAAGAGCAGAGCTCTGGCCAGCGCTGGTGCTTGTGCTATGTGTGTGTGTGCTTGAGCTCAACCCCTTCTTCTACCTCTAGCCATAGTGAGTGAGTGTGTGAGTGTGCTGGTAAGCTTACTGCTTACCTGTGCAGGAATCCCAGGGACTAACAAAACATGTAGCAAGACAAAGTTATGTTGCAATAATTGCTTTGATTGAAAAGTTCTATATTTCAAATGTACTCAAACTGTGATTACCAGTACGATTTGAACTTGTGGGACAAACCCTTTCTTCGAACTTGATGGATCACCCTATTCCAATACTCAAACCAAACAATAATTTGAGGGGTGAGATGACTTCGGACCACCTCTTTACTGAAACCAAATACAACATAGATGTTTTTTGTTCTGTTGAGTGCTACAATTCTGTTGATATTTGCCTTCTCTGGATATGCAAGTACTCTATAGTACTGACCTGCTTTAGGATTTTCATATTTTTATCCTTAGGGTGCCGATCTATATATCGTTTGTCCCCATCTTTACATGTCACCTGTTTGACACATATGTGCAATAGTAATATATGTTCGTGCTAAGTGACTGCAATAACAATCTGCCTCTGGTGGCAAACCTTGTGTATTAGAAACTTGTAAAGGATGCCTCAACTACGGCTGTGGAGGGAAAGGAAGGAGCTCCTCTGCAAAGTACCACGCTCCTCTTGAAATGTTTCAAAATTTTGGAGAATGCCACATTTCTAAGTGACAACAACAAGGTAATCATCAGTATCTTGTTTGCTCGATTTGCTTCTATCTCACTGCTCTCTACGATGTTTTTGTGCTTCTTCTGTGCTGTAATGGTGTTGCCATGTTTGCTGCTAAGTGTTATCTGTATTATTTTACAAGGTATTCTAAGTTATCTCATTTTGTTTCTTCCAGACCCATTTGCTCAGCATGACTCGAAAATTGGGCCCTAAATGCCCCTCACTTCCTTTTGTTGGTGTCATTCTCAATATTATTGAATTACTATCAGGTAATTGTGTACTAATTTAATATACTCAAGACTTAAATGTAAAGCTCGACACCCCCTTTTGGAATCTGATTGTTGTTCCTGTCACTGCAGCTCTCTCTCTCCTTCAGAAACCTTCCACTGTTTCAAGAAAAGCAGATCCAAAAAACACTGAAGTTTGCAATGGGGCCTGCTCTGGTAATAAAATGACTTTCATTTTATAGTTATTGCGAGCCTGAATATGATCACCCTTGTTTCTATTTCAAATTCAATCCATCTAAATAGGGTTGATGCCAAAACTTTCATTAGTTTCCGTTTTATGAATTTTCATTAAATTGTGCCATTATTCTCCCAACCAATTATATATTTCACGATCTCTGTACCATCTGGTGTTAGCAATACTATCTGGGCCACCACAAACTCTTCTGTTATCTTTCTGATCTAATGTGGAGGCCAATAATACTTGTTTATTTTAAGTTTAACATAGTTACATTTTGAACATTGCATCGTGCAGCAGACAGTAGAGATTTGAACTTACTGAATGATCATGGCAAGTGCAATAACTCAAAGAAGAAGAGCCTTTTACTGAATCCTAGGCGCCAGGATTGCTCATCCTCCAAATCGGAAGCATCTCATATTACTATCTCTTCTAGTAGTGTTATCTGTCAGTCACAAAGGACACTCAATAGTTCATCTTTTTCAAGCAATGGGGCATCAAGTGGTTCATTTGGAGTGAAACGTAGTAATGGTGCTAGTTTGAAGCTCAATGTAAGAAAGGATCGTTCTAAAGCTAATCCAATCAGAGGAAAAAGTGGTTGGATTTCTATAAAAGCAGACTCTTCTGATTGGAACTCCAGAGAAATGGCAAAAAAGCGGCGTCTATCTGAAAATGTGCACACTGATTTGAGTAATGGTGGTGATGATCCATTTGCATTTGATGCTATTGATCAAGAACCTTCAAATTGGGATCTATTTGGTCCAAAAAGGAAACCACCACAGAAGCGAGCGAAACGATCTAATGGAGAAGTGCTGGATGATTGTGGGACTGCAATAATGGGAAGTCCTGAATTATGTCAACCTGAAGATATTTATCATTCAGGTGCAACTTCTGATTCTAAGGCTGTAGACGAGTCCAATCTTTTGGAAGATTGCCTTTTGGCATCAGTTAAGGTAATGGATCCTGTTTCCTTTTGCTCTTTCTTGTCTTGGTTTACCTCTATAAGTCTTGTTGCCTGGCATCTTTTAGATCTTGATAAAAAACTGCGGAAGTTGTATATCCTTCAGATGGTCACCAATTGTCGTGATTTTCCTATACAAAATTTTGAGACATCGGTACTTCTATAGTTCTTTTCCATGTGCCAATTTGCATATTCACACCCACCATAAGAACATTCACATTTCCTGCTGGCTATCAACAATAGCAACGTTAACCATTTCTGACGGATGTTAGTTCTTTTTTTGCGACGTTATGCTTGAGCAGTGGGTGAGCTTTATGGAAAATAAAAAATTTACAAGCTTTAAGCTTAGTTGGTGTTAGAGTATGAGTGATGTAGGCCCATGTGGCTAGGCCCATGAGGCCCATGTATGGCACCTATTATGTCACCCTGGTTAGGGTTGGCCCAAGTAATGAGACCCTAATTCTAACAGTTGGTACTTCTACTTTGCTAGTCACTGTGAAAGTTTTGATCAGCTAGCTTTACCAAGCAAACATCTTTTGCAGCAGGCTAGTGGCATATTATTGCGGGACAACTTGTTTTTAGTACATTTGCAATGAGATGTATCTAACATCTTCCATTAATTTTGTGTCAGGTTCTTATGAACTTGGCAAATGACAACCCGTCTGGCTGCGAACAGATTGCGTCATGTGGCGGAATTAATACCATGGCCGCCTTGATCATTAAACATTTCCCCTCATTTGATTTCTCCATGGACAGTAACAATCAAATGAAAGAAAGAGTGTCCGCTGGTGATCTGTTGTCTTCCCAGAACAGCAAGTCACTCCAAATCAAAACTAAGCAATTGCGGGACTATGAACTTGATTTTCTGGTCGCCATATTGGGATTGCTTGTCAACCTTGTGGAGAAGGATAGCCTTAATAGGTAGGACTCCCTTCCTTGTCTCCATTTGCTCCATTCATGTAAATATTACTGGTATGCCAGTTTCTTACATCTGGAAAGCTGCTATACATCATCTAATCAATGCCTGTAATTCTAACTGTACCTGGCTATAGGGTACGACTTGCGAATGCCCGTGTTTCTGTCAATCTATCTCAAAATCCAGATAGCAAAGAGGTACAGAGGGATGTCATACCCCTGCTCTGTTCAATATTCTTAGCGAGTCAAGGTACTGGGGAAACTGCTGAAGCTATATCACCGGTAATTCTAATCCTCATGTTTTCATTTTTTTTAACGTATGTTTTCATATTTTACAACATAAGAATGGTCACCTTCCCACTTGCTTCAAAATAGAAATTTCCACACCTAGCAGACGGCAATTCTAACTGATGGGCATGGTGTAATGTTACCAATAACAGGCTTCCCTTGGCATATATATAATAGGGAAAATATGTAGTGGAAACCACATCTTAGGTGGAAACATGGAAACCTACTCAAAACTCATACTTGGAGCTTGGCACATCCATAGTGCAACCATAGATGTACTTTATCATAGAGGTTGGCATGTGAACTATTTTTTTATATATAAAAAAATCATCTGAAAATGAAAAAATTCAGGTGCATGTGCACTAGAATACAAAATCCAGCAGTGTCTCTGTCGTTCTATTTTGAACAGTACTGGGGCGTGTGATTCATCGTTTATTATGATAGGCAATGTTTTGTTTTGTCTCACTTTCCCTTGCTTTCTGTGCTCTCTCATATAAGTTGCAATTTCTTAATTAAACGACCATCATTTCTCCCAGCTATTCTGTATCCTGTTATAAACGTGCCAATATAATCAGAGTATCAGTTGGCAGCCACGTAGACAAAAGGAACACCAGGAATATAAATAAATATATATGTTTATTTATAGACACTAGAGATTGGCAAAGGGTTAGTTGGAACCTAGAATTAAGTTAGCACCTTTTATTTCTGGGTTGGCAATGCAATTATGACTTTTCTATATGTTGTATTTCTACATGCTACCTAGAAATGTATAACTGTGTTCTGCATATCAAAGACTCTTGTGAGCCATTTATTTGATGGCTATTTCTGATTTTTAGGATGATGAAGAATCTTTGTTGCAAGGAGAACGCGAAGCTGAAATGATGATTGTTGAGGCCTATGCAGCACTTGTGCTGGCCTTTCTTTCAACGGAAAGGTCCATACTGCCTTATTTCATAATGTTTTCTTAATTTGTTATAATTTTAATGTCAGCCCCACTGCTGTTAGCTTCTGAACTGTATGTTTGCTGCCACAGTATGAAGGTTCGAGGAGCCATTTCCAGTTGCCTTCCGGACAACAACTTAAAAGTTCTTGTACCAGTACTAGAGAAATTTGTGGTATGTCTAAATTTCTGAATGTACTGTCTCGAGCAATGTTCTAGAGATGCATGGACTGCCATTTTTGGGGAACATTAATTTGTCGTGTCCATAGATGCTATCCCTATTCTTTTGTGTAGCTTGTATCTATTTATTCTTTTTCTGGCATGTTTACTAGATAGTATGCGACTGCTCTAGCTTCAAAATTTTCTTGGTTGTTTTCCTAGTTTCCCTTTTCTGTGACAGCTTTGAGCTAGTTTTGCTCGTAATTTACCCAACCATCGTGTTCCCTTGCAGTCATTTCATCTGCAGCTCAACATGATGACAAGGGAAACACATTCAGCTGTCACTGAAGTCATTGAAAGATGCCGGCAATCATAGAAGTGGGAAGAGGCGCCCTGTACAGATTAACTGACCTCTTTTGCAGCCGAAGCACACACAGGTGTTGCTCATCACCTGGCCAGGGCGCGACAAATGGATGCCAGAGGCTGGCGTGCAGTTGGCTTGGGAGCTAACAGTGATTTTATTCTTTCTTTTGTCCCTCCTGGTGTTCTGATTCTGTAGTGTCTTCTCCTCGTCCCCTGAAATCATGTTGTTTCCGTACCCTGGGAATAGTGCATATTATGAATGATGTACAATAACAGCATAGGCCATAGGGCATGTAGTTGTGCTGTTTCAGTTCGTCGGCTCTGCCTTACAGGTTGTATTTTGGTGTTACAATTGAATCAGTGACCACACATGCCTAAATCTGACAAGTTAAGAGTGTATATGACATAATAGCCGTGCAATTCAGCTATGTAGCTCTAGGTATAATGGGCCCATAAGTTCGAAGCATCTACCTGTTGCAGAAAATGACAATGTTGTATGCAAACAGTGTAACTGAAGGTATACAAATATTTTAGGTTGTTACTTAGTGCTATACTACTGTCTGCACAGCCAGTCAATTACTAAGGTGGATGCGCTCGTTAATGCGTTCTGTGCAAACTGGTTTGAGGGAATTAGAACCCCCCGTCTTCTGTTTCCTTGAGGTTAAAAGCTTACTCCTCAAAATGGTAGTAGTAGTTGGCATGCACCCCTGTTATTATCATTATTAATTGTAACTGCATTTATATTTAGGATTAAGTCTACTTTTAGCCCCTCAACTATTGGCCGAGTTTAATTTTAACCCTCAACTATAAAACCGTATGTTTTTCATCCTCAACTATCAAAACCGGTCATTTTAGCACCTGGAGAGAGGACAGGGCGGTTTTGAGCCACTTTGAGCGGTTTTCTCTTTTTTCTTTTCTATGGTTAATCCTGTGAATTTCATAGTGAGATGTTTGAGCATGGTAAATTCATCAAATTTTTTGGGTAGCCTTGTCATGATGTTATCTATGCAGAAAAAAATGTGAAACTATGAAAATAAGTATTTTTTGGATGCTAAAAAATTAGCTCTTTTAATTAATAAATACATGTTCTATGATTTTTGTAGGATAATATATATATCCTATGATCATGAAACTTTTTGCATAACTGTTTTATACTAATATAGACCTTCATAAAAAGTTTGAGATTAATTTGATGATGTTTGCTTATATCCCTAATTTATATGCTTTATTAATTACATATAAATTAGGGACACAAGCAAATATCATTAAATTAACCTTAAACTTTTTTTGAAGGTCTATCTTAGTATAAAACAGTTATGCAAAAAGTTTCATGATCATAGGATGTATATATTATACTACAAAAATCATAGAACATGTATTTATTAATTAAAAGAGCTAATTTTTTAGCATCCAAAAGATATTTACTTTCATAGTTTCACATTTTTTCTGCATAGAGAACATCATGACAAGGCTACCCAAAAAATTTGATGAATTTATCATGCTCAAACAATTCACTATGAAATTCACAGATTTAACTATAGAACAGAAAAAAGAAAAACCGCTCAAAGTGGCTCAAAACCGCTCTGTCCTCTCTCCGGGTGCTAAAAGTGACCGGTTTTGATAGTTGAGGGTGAGAAACAGACGGTTTTGTAGTTGAGGGTTAAAATTAAACTCGGCTAATAGTTGAGGGGCTAAAAGTGGACTTAATCCTTATATTTAAACAACAGAACAAATTTGCAGCTTCAGAGTTTCAACTGAACATTTTCGAGCAATAGAACAAATCCGTTACATTTGTTTACTCCTGCAGCTTCAGAGTTTCAGCTGAACACATTTGCAATTACAAGAGGAAAACATGGACCTTCCAGGCAAGTTCTAAATCAACAAATTTGCAACTGCAGCTATATAACAACAAGTAAGGCCTTGTTTAGTTCACCAAAAAACCAAAAGTTTTCAAAATTTCATGTCACATCGAATCTTTCGGCACATACATGAAGCACTAAATATAGATGAAAATAAAAATTAATTGCACAGTTTAACTGTAAATCGCGAGACAAATCTTTTGATCCTAGTTAGTCTATGATTGGACAATATTTGCTACAAACAAACGAAAGTGCTACAATAGCGAAATTCAAAATCTTTTCGCACACATCTAAACGAGGCCTAAAACAAACATCGGCCTTCCCGGTAAGCTGCAAACCGCCCAAGAAACTTTGAAAACCTCGATGAAAAAACGCCAGAGGTTTTTAGCGCATTTGGACCCACGTGCCGTCGGCCGGCCGGCCGGTAGCCCCCCACCCGACCGGTCGCATCGCCTCGCCTCGCCGGCCGGCGCACGCACACATCAACCCGTTACCCGTACCCGTCCGCGCGCCAGCCGCGAGCACCCACGGCCACGGCCGGCCCACCGACCGTCCGACCCCCGCCCCACGATTTTATCCGTTCGTCGCTCGTCTGTCTCTCCAGCGAAGCCACCATCTCCCTCCCCGTCCCACGTTCGCCACGTGCGCGCCACCTCCCCCACCGCGTCCGCGTCGTCGGCCATACTCCTCCGTCGCGAACGAGATCACGGGCCCCAGTCCCCCAGCCTCATCTTCCCCCGTTGAGGGAGCGGATCGTGCGAGGCGGCGGGCGCGGGTTGGTTTCGCGGGCCGACCATGGGGACGCTCATCCGGCCGGGGCCCGCCGCGTCGCCTCTCCCCATCGCTTCCTCCTCCTCGTCCGGCCACGGTATCGCTGACCCGCCTCCTCTCTGCTGGCTCGCTGGGCCGTATCTCCCGGGGGAAGCCACGGGTGCCGATCTTATCTTATCTGTGATTTATGTATTGGTTGGTTCATAGTGGCGGCCGTTGGCGGCGGCGAAGGGGCGAGGAGCTTGCGGCATCGGGTGTCGGTGGCGGTGTTCCGGTCCCCGAGTACGCATGTTCTGGCGACGAGATGGCGCCGGCGGAGAGGTACGGTTGTGCGGTCGGATGCCATCGCCGGCGCCGCGGCAGCTGGGGATTCGACGCCGGCACTGTCAGGTTTTCCTTCTTGTAATTGCAAATTTGTTCAGCTGAAACTCCGAAGCTTGCTGAATATGTTAAAATGTTGTTTTAATTGTTTTTAAGATGGCCGTGAGATTGCAGTGGTTTGTATACGTTGGAGAAGATAGGGTCGGGTGACACATCACACATAGCTCGCGGAAATGGAAGGGGGTGAGTGGTAAATGATTTGTCAGTTTGTGGGAGTAGTGAATGTGAGAGGGGCTAAGCGCGATACCTCTCTTAATGGCACAAAAGTTAATGGCTCTAGTTAAGGAGGACGGATGTCTTTGCAAACCTGCAGTGACTAAATCGCTATCGCTAATGGTCCGTGATTTAGTTGATTTGAGGTAAATTCATAATGCAAAAACAAAGAGTCGTTGGGTTGTGATGGGTAAATAGAAAATACTATCAACTATGATTACAATCGGTACTCCCATCTAACTGAAAGGCAGTGTGTAGCCTTTTAGGCACATTAGCATGGTCTAGCAGTACTGCTACTGCACCATTGTGTTTCACTGTTTCAGGAATGTAGAAGAATCAATAGATGCAGGTACTAGCTGTGTCTCATGCTTATTAGAAAACATGTGCGCATGTACAACAAGGTGACAAATAGCTTGTATGAAATGGATAATATGCAGAGAAAAATGCAAGATATCAAATTATAGAATTGGATCTCCTTGTGCTAACTTGAAATTATTTTAACAGGCCTGCAATTGGCTCCCAGAGTCAGAGGGGTTTGCTTCTATTTGGTGACTGCAGTTGCAGCAATCTTTTTGTTTGTAGCTATGGTTGTGGTTCATCCACTCGTGCTACTATTTGACCGGTACCGTAGGAGAGTGCAGCACTACATCGCGAAGATTTGGGCTACGTTGACAATTTCCATGTTCTACAAGCTTGAGGTTGAGGGAATGGAAAATCTACCTCCAAATAATAGTCCTGGTGTCTATGTTGCTAACCATCAGAGCTTCTTGGATATTTATACCCTTCTTACTCTAGGGAGGTGCTTCAAATTTATAAGCAAGACCAGTATCTTTATGTTCCCTATTATAGGGTGGGCTATGTATCTCTTGGGTGTGATTCCTCTGCGGCGTATGGACAGCAGGAGCCAGCTGGTATGAGTAAACTCATCCCTATTTACATACATTATGGTGTGGATAAATTTGTGATGAAACTATACTTTTGGATCATTTATATTCATTAGAGGGACACATAAGAGAGTTTTGTTTTGTAACTGACCTGCCATGGTGGGTTTTTTTGTTTTTTTGGTTTACACAGCTCTGCCATGAGGTTTAGAACATATATAAGTAAACCAAATATTATGTAATTCTGTTGGCTAACTAGACACCATATTTCAATTTGCGCTCCATGTTCTGCATAACATTGGTTTTGGAAATTCAGGATTGTCTCAAACGGTGCGTGGACTTGGTGGGAAAAGGAGCTTCTGTATTTTTCTTTCCAGAGGGTACTCGAAGTAGAGATGGCAAGTTAGGTGTATTTAAGGTTAGGCTTTACCAAACTATATTATTTTCTCTGTTCATTATGCTTTTAACTTTTCTTCGAGCAGTGACATGTTGTTATAATTTTTCTCAGCGTGGTGCATTCAGTGTCGCCGCAAAGACCGGAGCTCCTGTGATACCTATTACTCTTATCGGAACTGGGAAATTGATGCCTTCTGGAATGGAAGGAATTCTCAATTCAGGTTCAGTAAAGGTGATTATTCACCGACCTATTCAAGGAAATGATGCAGAAACATTATGTTCCAAAGCAAGGAATGTGATAGCAGATACTCTTGTTCTACATGGTTATGGAGTGCATTAAATTAAGTGGGTGCTTTGGTCTATTTTTTTTCCTGAACGAGTGCTTTGGTCTATTCCCCAGAAGACTTTCAGAGCACAAGTACTTGAGAGTTGAGTCAAAGCTTGTTGCAGGTACTGATGCTAACTATCTATCTTGATTTTTCGGGAAGGTTGGCAATTTATGATATCTGGGTTGCTCTCGTTGAATAAGTTTGTTTATTTTATTCTCCAAAAAGGTTTGTTTATGTACTGTAATCCACCGGGACCTGATATTTGAGTCTGTTATCGACTGCGACAATAGAGTAGACCCTTCAAATAATGGAATGATTGATTAACACTGGAGGTGTGCCTGCTTTTTGTCCTTCCATCCCTTCTTTGATATAGGACTATGAATCATTCATGACTATGAAACATGATAGGAGGCAACTTTAGATATCAGAAGATGCAGTGCCTCAAGCAGGTGCACAGTATCTGGTCCATACTTACAATGCTCTCAGTTACATAGTTGGGATGTATTTTCATGCACTGGGGGCCTGTTTCTTGTACTCACACAGATACCACGAGTCAACTATATGTACGGTTCCTTGCATAGCAGTATTAGACTATTAGTGGATAAAAGACGACATGCATCACTTCACCTGTGCCTATTCATTGTGCAATCTGTCTTCTTTATTAATATATGATCGGGCAACTCTCCTGCTAAAAAAGTGTGCAATCTGTACCTTTTGGTGTTCCTTGTGGCCTATGGCAGGTTTTGAGTACTTTTGTCTTCTATATGTTGCAGATGTAATCATGTAAAGGCAAGAGGGAGAAAAATGGCTTGAATTGGCGGTTGTAACATGTGGTCTAATGTTGTACACCCCACTTCTTTTTTTGTTTGTTTGATAGTACAAAGCGTTGTATGTAAAAGGCAGAGGCCGTCTTCATTGGATGGAAAATGAAGCCCACGTGAACTTTTTGCCGTTTAGCAATGGGACTTGCTCCCCGGATTTTGACAGTTATTTATGGGGAAGTGGCATTACGTTTTGTATCTAGTGATTACTAGTGGTGGACCTTTAATCACCACCTATTAAAGGGGTGACGACGGCGAGCATTTGGGGTTGCATGGACGGCACTTGGCCCTGCACTCTTTCATTGTCTGATAGCAATTCTTTGGATTAGTTATATCCCCGCAACAAGCGCAATACTGCAGGCCATGACCAAAGTAATTGCACTCCGCAGCAACGCAAAATATTATGATGACCTTGCTATCATATAATGATGTCGATTTGTTGGAATTAGCGGTAGAATTTCCAATTTCATGTAGCTGAGGACGACCTGCGACAATATTTTAGTGTTTTCCCATCAGTATTCATAGAGTATATTTGCATACCACAGAACTTCAACTAATGACAAGAAGATTCGATAGAGAGGATGATAACAGATACTTACATAGTGCAGGCAATGCTTGGGATCCAAATAGCACAACAAAAATAGAAATGGTCATCACGTGCACTTGTCGGCCATTGGTATTATCCCTCATCTTCGATCTTTACAAGGAATTGTGTCGAGGAGCCCAGTTGGCCGTGACCCGTGAGCAGTGATCAGAAGCACCTTGACCTCAGAAGTCAGAACTGGCAACAACACGAGCACATCCCGCAGGTTAACTTGCAGGCTCTTTAAGAAAGCACCTCCTTTACATTTGTTTTAAGTCGTTTTCTTCGGAAAGTTATGGAACATTTATAACTAAAACTAAACTGTTGGAGGTGTTATTTAACAGGTAGCTTTCATTTTATTTAATATAATTAGTGTCCAGTCATAGACTAATTAGGTTCAAAAAATTTGTCTCGTAAATTATTCTCTAACTGTATTTTTAGTTTCGTAAATATTTTATATTTAATACTTCATGCATGTGTCTAAATATTCGATGTGATACATAGTAAAGTTTACCTGTATAAAGCAAACGGGGCCTTTGTTGTTGTTGTTTCTAACTACTGGTTTTAATGCGCTTTGCTACTGTTTCAAACTATAGTACTTTATTTCTTTAATGCACTTTGATACTGTTTCAATCTACTCAATCTATTTTAAATTATAAGACATTTGACTTTTTAACACTAAGTTTGACCACTTGTTTTTTTAAAAAAATTGTTTAAAATATCACCTTTTTTTATTGTGGCTTAGTTTATTAATAAAAGTTCTTTAAAAATAATTTAAATTTAACTATATATACACAACTTTTTTAAATAAGATAAGTAGTTAAATTTGAGCTCAAAAAGTTAATTGTTTTATAATTTGTGATTGAGGGAGTACTTGTACTAGTGTCGTGACTGCACGACTATAGTCAAGGAAAACGCGGTGCCTGGGCCATAGGCGGATACAGAGGGTATTCCTGGTATTCCCAGAAATACCCAACTTTTTTATGCACTAAGTATATATAGATATATTTATACATATGTATATTTGATATATTAGCATTTCTATATTAAGGAGCTAATAAAGTTTCTCATTTTTTATATATCCTTATATTCTTTTTTTCCACACAGGTTCTATATTACTTCGATTGTCAAAATTATTCTATTTTATTATTTTTGCAAATTAGAACCTAATTATTATTTCCAGAACACATACATATTGACTCATGCCGTCAAATATCGGTCAAATCATATCTTGCTTCTAAACTCTTTTCCAATATAAATCAGAATATACACATAGCAACATGTATAATAAAATATTCTTTCGTGTGAGTGAACAAGACATGAGTGAGAGGCAATTCTATAATCCCCATTTTTAAATCTCTAACTCTAGTCGGCATGACATGGTAGCGGCATTATTGTTGGCGTGCAGCGCGCTGCATCTACCCTACGCCTACATGGTGACTGGCGAGAGCGCATGTCGGTCATGAGATTAGAGACAACAATTGAGCGCGCGGCCCACCAGACACCCTTACGGGAATACCCAAGGTTTAAATTCTGACTCCACCACTGACATGGGGGCGGCCAGAGGTCTTCCACACCAGAGAGAGAGAAAAAAAAAATAGTTGGTGGTTCGATGGAGAGCAAGCAAAGGACGGAGTGAGCCACCCTCCGCGTACAGACCGGTCCGGATTTACGATCGCGACCGTCACACCGGATTAACCTGCAGTGAGCCGAGGATGCCGGATCCAGTCTCTACGATGCTCCGCGCCCCAGCCGAGCCAGCACCTCTGCCCCCAAGCTTGGGATGACGTGGGCCACCGCTACGTGGCCCGGCGAGGGGTAGCTGGCCGGGCACGTCGTTAAAGCTGGTCGCGTCCAGCGAAATGCTCCGGTCCAAACTGCGGCGCCCATGAATCTTGGAGTGGAGCACGTGTGCTTCGGGCGACCTACTGAACTGCGCGTACGGGCCAGGCCAAATTGGATGTGAGCGAATTGAGGGAGAAGAAGAAATAGGAGACAGATCTTCAGGCGGACGCATGCATGCATGCAGTCGAGGGGATCGCCCAGGTGGGCCGGGGGCGTGACTCATGATCAGTCGACACGATGCGGAGCCGGTGTCGTCAATCCTGTGGACATGGTGCGCTCCGCTGGCTCCGCCCGTCGACCCAAACGCAGCTAAGCAACGTACGTATTTGGCAGAATTGGCTCTTCCGGCAATTAAATCCAGCAGCAGTTTGCAGGAGCAAAACACGGAGATTAGTATTTGGTGGACTTGTTTCGGCAGCTACAAATCAAACACTGATTGACGGACATCGTAGGATAGCTAGCTTGGAGCAACAACTGACGGGCATCGCAAGGTGTCACCAGCTAGCTATATAGTACATAGACAAATTAAACCGAAATAGATATGAGATTATTACCATGGATTTGCAGACTGATTTCCATGTGAAGACGGATCCAGAGTCCACTATCCAACAATTGACTGGCTGGTTGTGTTGGATGGACGGAATAATTAGTGTGAGATCGGCTGGTGGCTAGGCCTGGGCGTTCAGTCTGACCGAATGGTTCTTGGGTCATTTCAAAAGTTCAGTCATCTAGAAATAAGTTTTTTCAAAAGGTCAGTTTCATAACTCAGGCCCAGCAAGTTCGGTCTCAGTTAGTTCGGTTTAGTCTCGATTATGACCGAACTAACTAGACTTAACAAAACAACTACTAAACATTGTAATTTGTAGCAAATTTTTGCAATGTTTTTTTTTCTATTTTAAGGCAAAAATAACAATACAACGTATAGTTTAACAAAGTGATAAAAGTGATGTTTGATAGAAACTCACTAGAATAAATATTATATCATTAACAATAGTCTCAAAGTACACATTACGTCAACAGATCTAAATGTTTAGTTAGTTCGATTGTCCAATACATATAGCCGAACTGACGGTAAGAAGTTTGGGTAGTATGGTCTCGACACCAAACTAGTGACCGAAAACGTCTAGGTCTTCGGTCAATATGCTCAGCGCCATTGGCTGTTGTGATGTTACCAGCGTATTGTGAAGCATAGATGATGGCATTAGGCATCCTATATGCTCTGTGTCCTTAGGATGATAGATCTACCTACATCGTTTGACCACATAATTATCACACGCACCCTGCTCTACAGTGTGGTGGCTACCACCTCATCAGAGGTCATGCCCCATAGGGTGTGATCGCCGGTTGAGCCATGCCTTGCTCCACATGCTAGCGAATGGGTCACGTTGTGGTTTACCGTGCTGAGTCGACACTGCTTTTGTTTTCATTGGAAATCAGAGTTGCATATTGCCATATCTGCTAATCCCTGAATATTGGGTTGTCGACTGTCTTAAAATTTTTGTTGTCGTTGCATGCCCTACAAGGTATCAATGACATTACTTATGGTCAAGCTCTATTTATGGTCGACACCTATTTAGACTGATACCACCCATATTGTCAGTCATCGTCGTCGCACTGGCTCGTAATTTGAGTCCATGCTTATTGCCACCACAACTAACGAAAGGCGTGCAAGCGAGTGCTTGTTGACACGTCTGAGTAGCATTGTCTAGTGCCGGTTCTTGTAGATACATTGGAATAATCATCTTTATAAGTACAATCATTATTAGGGAGCTGGTGATTATGTGTTATTGTGTGCCTCTATTGATGCTTTGAACTTGCACCTCCCTACATGGCTTTGACCACGTCAACCCTAGGTGACAAAATGAGCTATTTTTTACATGAGCTAGTTTTCAACTTATACTCCACTCGCGATATCTACAATGACATCGCTATGATGTGAAGGGGGGTTGCTACCTATTAGTCTTCGGCTTCAAAGTTCTTCTCTAATCTAGCCATTTGCGATGCTCCCGCTACAACTAGAGGGGAGAAGAGAAGGACGATAGAGCCACGAGGACAGATTTTTGAGGATTCAAATAGAGGAATAATGAAAATTTTGGAGGATTAAAATAGAGGAAAATAAAGAAATTTTAAATGATGGAGGAAAAATAAAGGAATTTTGGAGGATTCAATTCCTATATAGATTTTTGTTTTGAGAATCTATATAGAGTTTTTTTAAGGCAACAAAAGAGTGAATCCTCCGAATTCTTTTGAAATTCCTACAAATGAGTTTTTTTATCGAGGAAACCCGATAAAATGAGTTGTCCTATGGAACTTTCAGGCCTTGTATGGATCTGAAAAGTTTTTGGATTTTGACATTGTAGCATTTTTGTTTTATTTGACAAACATTGTCCAATCATTGAGTCTTAAAAGATTCGTCTCACAATTTACAGACAAACTATACAATTACTTTTTGTTTTTATCTATATTTAATGCTCTATGCATATGTCGGAAGATTAGATGTGACAGAAAATCTTAAAAAGTTTTTGGTGCATGTGCCGCAAGATTTGATGTGACGGAGAATCTTGAAAAGTTTTTGGTTTTTAGGCCTTGTTTAGTTCGCAAAAATTTTCAAGATTCCCCGTCACATCGAATCTTTGGTCATATGCATGGAGCATTAAATATAGACGAAAATAAAAACTAACTACACAGTTTACCTGTAATTTGTGAGATGAATCTTTTGAGCCTAGTTACTCCGTGATTGGACAATGTTTGTCAAAAAAAAAACGAAATGCTACAGTAGCCAAAAACAAAATTTTTTGCGAACTAAACAAGGCCTTAGCACCCTAAAAACCAAAAACTTTTCAAGATTTCCCGTCACATCGAATTTTGTGGCACATACATGGAGCATTAAATATAGTTAAAAATAAAAACTAATTGCACAGTTTGCCTATAAATTATGAGACGAATCTTTTAAGTCTAGTTACTCTATAATTGGACAATGTTTGCCAAATAAAAATGAAAATACAGTGTCAAAATCCAAAATCTTTTTGAATCTAAACAAGGCCCAATCTCATGTTTTTCTGCAGCCCAAATTCCCATACGGGCATACGGCCCAGGTGGACTTGAGCGACGCAGGACGGGTCCACCCCTTCCCCGCCTGACACGTCACATACCGAACCCGGCCGCGCCTCGTAGTAGCGACTAGCGACGCGATGACCAGCGCAGCAGCGGCACCCTTTTCTGCGATAAAAAAAAACCCGCGACTCTGGTCAGAGAGAGGGAGGGAGAGAGCGAGCTAGAACCGGCAGGAAGACAAGACAGAGGGAGCGGAGCCGCCGGTAACGTAGGCGGCGGGGGCCATGGCGGGCCGTGTGGCGGGGCGAGGCGGGAGGCCGCTGCTGGGCGGAAGCGGCGGGGGCGGGAAGCGCGGCGGGAGGCCGTCGATGGCGGTCGTGGCGGCGCTGCTGCTGGCGTGCGCGGCGCTGCTCCTGCTCCTGGCGCTCGGCGCGCTATCGCTGCCCGGGGCCTCCGACGGCTCCGGGGGCCGCGGCGTGGGGCTCGCGCGCCCGCGCCCGCGCTCGCACTTCCGCAGATCCACCTTCGACTCGTGCGTTTTTTTGCCCCCCTTCTCCACGATCTCTCTTGCTCGCGCGGTTTTCCCCTGAGATGCTTACTCCTCTGAGGTGCTTACGCGGGTTGGTTGCTCGTGCTTGCGTGCTGCAGGGGGCTAGAGATGCGTGGGGAGAAGGGGGAGCCGTGGACGGAGGTGCTGTCGTGGGAGCCCCGCGCGTTCGTGTACCACAACTTCCTCGTGAGTCCGTTGCCTCATTCGTTTCTGTTTGGGTGGGAAGGACAAGGACCGCATGTTCTACATGCGATTTGCTTCATGCTTTTCGTTCAGGAGATCTTGAGTTTTGTTTTGTTTCAGTTATGTTGAAATCTTGGGTGAGCAGTTGGCGCAGCACCAGGCCTGTTGATACCCTGATTATGGGATCGAAGTTGCTTAGCCCTTTTCGAGATTCCTTGCTCCTTTTTCAGTAACATTTACGGACGCTTTGAGCAAGCCTTTGCCCGAAGTGGTTGTACAAAATTAGTGGCATTTGGTTATGCTGCGAATGAGATGCCGAATTGTGTGGCTCTGTTAACTCTTCCAGATCTGGGCAGGCAGTACTACAGTCAGTGTACTTGAATTGGCTAGTATCCATATGGGATATGGCTGTCATTGAGCTTCACCAAGAGCCCAAGAATTGAAACTGAGCCAGGGGTACTAATCCCCATTTACTGTCAGTGTCAGGCATATTTTGAATTGCCGTTGCCGAAGTGGTGGATCTGGAGTTCATACTCGGGTTTTCAACCATATGGGCTGGATATTTGCTTCGTGTTATGATTATCAATTCACCTGAAATGTTATAGTTATTCTCACTTGCCAAAGGCCCAAATCATTTGAATGATTATTAAGTCATATTTGCTGTTGTAGAGATTGGGTAATAGTATCAGTGTCATGATCAAATTTTCATAATCAACTGCCATCTATTTCCAATCCATTTTAGTTGGCTTCACCAAGCAATCAGATTATGACTGAATTTTATGTTATTCTCAGTCCAAGGAAGAATGTGACCATTTGATTTCACTGGCAAAGCCTCATATGAAGAAGTCAACAGTAGTTGATTCAGCAACTGGAGCGAGCAAGGATAGCAGGTTTGAACATTTAACGAAATTCCAAATTCAGGGATGTTACGTCATCTGCTATGCTCATTTTGCTTCATGGACATATATGCAGAGTGCGGACAAGTTCAGGAATGTTTCTTAGAAGAGGGCAGGATAAAATTATTCAGACAATTGAGAAAAGGATAGCAGATTTCACCTTCATACCTGTAGGTACGTAGTATTCTCTCGATGGGCTTAATGTCGAAGTGTTTGTCTACTATTTTGTGAAGGAAAAAAAAGTATGCTCAACAGACATTTCAACTAGGTTTAATGTTTGGTTGGTGCTGTTTAACACAGGCACACAGCTAGCTTGTACACTTAGTTATCTGCTTCATAGAATGACTTGAAGTCCTTACTAGTGCTCTAATATTCAAATGGTGCCTAACTTTAAACCGCACTTTAGGTCCTGCATTCATCATACAGATAGAATAGCCTGCATTGTGGGACTTGGAAGTCCTGACTATTGCTATAAATGTCGCAGTGAATCACCAAATTGTACTTTTCTAAAGATGTTAACACAATCACAATCTCTGGAAATGCACTAAACTTTGCGCTTCAGTAGATTTAATAGACCCTTGATTGTCAATGTACTTCAGTATGACCTTGGAGGTTTCAATGCTGTACATGTCACTACGTCAGTTCTCACAAAAAACTGCATGATGTGAGGGGAAAACAATGTATGTGCTGATTGTTGCACTAACAAGTACTTCCCCAAATTTAGATTTTTAGAACAGTACAGCTTATGCAGTTTTGCTGACGTGGATGGTTTGACATCTAGGTGTTCATTTTTTTAAAAAAATTATGTAGAGGTATGTACCCAACAATATGATGAGGTACAAAAAGGGGCCTCAAGTAGTAAGTGTCAAGTGTCTATTTCAGCAAATAGAAAATAACAGATACAGCATAATCTGATGGGCACGCCTAAATGTGAATAACAATCAAGTCTTTGAACATTGGTGCCTCTGTGTCTGATTATTTTGTACTGCTGTTTTACTTCAAATGGCATAAGCACCTCTCTTTATTGTTTCCCTGACTTCCGCAGAGCATGGTGAGGGTCTTCAAGTCCTCCACTATGAAGTTGGGCAGAAGTACGAGCCTCACTTTGATTACTTCCATGATGATTACAACACCAAGAATGGAGGCCAGCGTATAGCCACTCTTCTTATGTATCTGTATGTATTACACTGTTGGTATTCTATGATATGTGCCGTTGGTGACCCAGTTGCCCAATTGACATTTTCTATGGCAATTTTTATTTACTAGTTCGGATGTTGAAGATGGTGGCGAGACTGTGTTCCCTTCATCGACAACAAACAGCAGCTCTTCACCATTTTATAATGAGCTGTCTGAATGTGCAAAGGGCGGTCTATCTGTTAAACCAAAGATGGGAGATGCGCTTCTGTTCTGGAGCATGAAGCCTGATGGATCCATGGATTCCACAAGCCTGCATGGTGACATTACTTGATCTTCTGATGCCATGTCATGTTTTCCAACAGGCAGGTGTTATGCCACAGTACACTGATACTTCTATTTTACTTCAAATTTCCTTTAGGTGGGTGCCCAGTGATAAAAGGCAACAAATGGTCATCGACAAAGTGGATGCGCGTTCATGAGTACAAAGCTTAGATACAAGAAGACACAGACCTGAGGTACTAAATTTTGCTCAGAAACCAAAATGGTCCTTATACTCCATTTTTAGTTTGCCAATTGCAAAAGTAGTGCTGGGCCTCTCTCTACCTTGCACCAACAATAATATCCCCAGTATATATTGAAATGCCTGCGGTCAGCTATGAAGATACATTTCAAATTCATTGAAATTTTGTCTGACTCTTTGCAGGTCATGCACCGGTTCAAATTCGTGGACATTTTGGCACATGTCGAGGGTTTCGATTTTCCATAGAGGATTAATTTACACTTCTTCTTTTCTAGCTGTTACGGCAATGTCTTAGGCTCCGTGTTGTACATTAACATGTTATTAGGCTGATGAACATAAACCTGATGATTCAGAGATGGACGTCTTCGGTGTATACTGCCATTGCCCCCTGTTCAAATCAAGATAGGATGTCTTATTGATGTTGATGAAAAGATTTCTTTGTGTGTATGTGGCTATGCTACGCTTTATTTTGGTGTAGTACGTTATACGCGGCAAAACTGAAGAAGCATATACAATATCTTCAAAGTTTTTTTTAGCCTAAACCGAAACAGGATCACTTCGAAAACATTGTTGTTAAGCTTGGATTCTGAGCCTTGTTTAGTTCGCAAAAAAATTTCAAGATTTTTCATCACATCGAATCTTGCGGCACATGCATGGGGTATTAAATTTAGACGAAAACAAAAACTAATTACACAGTTTGCCTGTAAATCACGAGATGAATCTTTTGATTCTAATTAGTTTATAATTGAACAATATTTACCACAAACGAAAGTGCTACGGTATCTAAAATTTTGCCAACTAAACAAGGCCTGAGTGGCTGGAGCCCGTTACTAGTCCTGCGGCGAAGTCCGTTGTTTGGCAGGATAGCAGCGGGCCTCGACAGGAAATCAGCGGCGCCTTACACGCGTTGCTCGGTGCGCGCGACAGACGTGCAGCCATCGCCGGGACGTCCAGCGAACTCGAAAACATTTTATAATATAACCCGAGCACGCGGCAGACATGGGAAACGGCGGTGGGACTGGCGAGAAGACGAAGACGAAGGCGACAGGAGGCCTCACCGGTCGCGAACCCTCCTCCTCCAGCCACGCCTCGAAACGGCGTCGGGGCCTGCGCGGCGAGTCCATGGCTGACCGCTTCTTCCCCAACGACTTTCCCGACTTCGTCGCCGAGGCTGAGGCCTCCGACGGCGACGGCGAGGGGCACCGCCCCGCGGGACTTCGGGGCCTGCTCGAGCTTCCGTACACCAGGCTCTGCGATCGCTTACTCCGCGCCGCGCGCCGCCTCAAGGACAAGGTCCGCCTCGCTAGGCCGCCACTCGCTCTCTCTCTCTCTCTCTCTCGTTTGCTTTGTCGCCGCCCGCCCGCCAGGTGCTCGACTGATTGCTCTTGGCTACCCTCCCTGCAGGTGGTGGAGGAGACGTGGCTGAAAGCCGGGCGGAAGGTGACGGACTACACGCTATACACGGGCTCTCTCGGGACAGCGCTGCTGCTGTTCAAGTCCTTCCAGGTCACTGGAGACCGCGGGGACCTCGCCCTCGCTGCTGACATCGTCCGCGCGTGCGACGAAGCGTCCCGGGGCCTGCCGTAAGATCACCGACCAAGCCCCGGTTTCTTGTTCATGCTTGGTTGCTTTGGTTGGATCTTCTTGTTACTTGTTCATAATTATATGGAGGTGTGTGGCCTGGGTGTGTAAGGCGCAGGTTCTTGACGTTCATATGCGGGAGGGCCGGTGTCTGCGCTCTTGGAGCGGTGATTGCCAAGCATTGCGATGATCAGCTGAGGGTCACTCAATATCTGAGCTCCTTTGATGAGGTGCGGCTTTTGATAAGCATGGTTCTGGGTTTAGGAATCAATTTGTTAACTTTGTATGTGTGATGCCAATGCACTATTACCACTTACCACGTGACTGTAGAACAACAGATGGCACAACTGGTAACTCCTAATCTTTAGACTTCAGCTGTCCTTTGTGATGTTGTAGATAACAGTCACTGAGAAAGTTCCAAATGAACTGCTGTATGGAAGGGTGGGCTATTTGTGGGCTTGTTTGTTCTTGAATAAGCATCTCAGCGAGAAGACGATCCCGGTCGAGCACATTGTATGTTAATGCTGTACTTCTGTTATATAAATTCTCACATGCATTTCGTTTTTAGTTATACTCATGTAAAAGGCACTGAAAATCTTATTGTATCAAACCACTTCAACTGTAGAATTCTGTGGCAAAGGACATCATTATCGAGGGAAGAAATCTTGCAAGCAAGGGGAGTAGCCCGCTGATGTACGAATGGCATGGGAAGAAATACTGGGGTGCTGCCCATGGTCTTGCTGGAATCATGCATGTGCTCATGCACACTGAACTGAAACCAGATGAGCAGGACGATGTAAAGAACACCCTGCGGTATATGATCGAGAACAGGTTTCCTAGTGGCAACTATCCCTCAAGTGAAGGCAATGAATCAGATCGCTTGGTGCATTGGTGTCATGGTGCCCCAGGTGTTGCTCTTACGCTTGCTAAAGCATATGAGGTAATTGCTGCATCTGTTCACACTTGCTCTATTGCATCTCTTATTTGTGTCTGCATGTTTATTCAGTAGACGTTCCTAAGATCTGGCTAGATGTTTAACTAATGAGTGGATCTGTGAATAACTAGTTGGTCTATTGATCTTTAGAGTTCGGATGTGGTCACCATGAGTAACGATATCTGTATTTCAGGTCTTCCATGATGATTATTTCAAGCAAGCAGCTGCAGAGGCTGCTGAGGTTGTCTGGAACCGAGGGCTTCTGAAGAGAGTCGGAATATGTCACGGTGTAAGCGGGAATGCCTATGTGTTTCTCTCACTCTACAGACTAAGCGGCAATGTTGAGTACCTCTACCGAGCAAAGGCTTTTGCCTGCTTTCTTCTGGAGAAAGCTGATCAGCTGATAGCCGAAGGGGCCATGCATGGTGGTGATCGCTCGTTTTCACTGTTTGAAGGGAAGGCGGGGATGGCATACCTCCTCTTGGACATGGTTGATCCATCAGAATCAAGGTTCCCGGCCTATGAACTTTGAGAAACCCAATCTGTACAATTACCCTGTGGTTTGTGAGGCTGTGTGATGATCCAGCACTCTGGAAAACGCTGTGTTTGTGTTCTCTCGTCTACTCTGTAAATGTGTGCTTGGACCTCGGTGACGCCTGCTGTGTTTGTAGATTTGGTGTTCCTGATGTTGCAAACTTGGATCTTCTGTCAAGTATACATGACCATCACATTCTGACTAAAGACGCCATGACCCTAACCACTCACCCGTTTGGGAGGGATTCGGGTGGCTCCGGCTCCCACCTGCATAAATGTTGTTGTGCACTATTCGCTAAAGCTAAAGTTCTCTCTCTTCCCTCTTCCTCTCACAGACGAAGAAGTAGGAGCAGGAGAAGCTAAATTTTTTGGCTTCAGCAGCTCCATTTGTGTCAGTGAGTGAAGAGAAACCAAAGACACCCTCAACCTTCAGCTGACATTATTCCAACTTGGCTTCCTGCTCTCGCCTTGCCATCAGCTTCACCAGCACTCCGTCGGCATTACTACGATCCTGCTGCTCAGGATCGACCCGTAGAGAGTACTACCCAGCCACCATAGTCTCGATCTGTGGAAGAAAAATCAAGACATTGTAAATTTGCGACCATTCTCAATTTCTGAAAGAAAAAAAACTCCAGACATTGCAAATTTGCAATCATTTGGGCCAGCAACCTCGGTTGAGCGATTGTATATATATAAACCAATCAGGCGAACCAGTTCCTACAAAAGAATCGAACAAAACCAGCACAATCAAACAATCCCCAACTCCCAAACAAACCTAGCTGACAAAAGAACATGCAAGATTCGGACTTATGTAGCTTTGGTGTTCATTTGAATTTATCTACCGAATTTGGCAACTATTTAGCAGTATTTTTCTCTCATATTAAATCGGTAAACAGTATTTTTAATTATAGCTTTTCAGCCAAGTGAACAAGTCCGGGATCGCTCAATTGGTGGTGGGTGGGCTTTCGCTCCAAAAGCGATGGGTGGGATATCAATATCAGAACTCAAACGAGAAAATATTAGAATGAAGATATTGTTAGATTAATCATATAATATAATATATTTGTATAGTAAATTTATTTACTGTTTATTTATAAATCTAGTTTAATTTAAAACTGATTGACTTTTCCAAAAGAAAAACGAGATGTGCATCTTGTTCAAGTACAGCTGCCTTCGCGGAGGTTTTCATTCCTGCTCGGTGGAAAAGGATTTGCACGCCACTGGTGTAGTGATACTGATCGATGGATTCTATGGTTGCTGCCTGTCCTGTGTTTGTCCTCTTCTCGTCGGGCCCAAACGACAAGTCCAAGGCAGACAGACACGTGGCGGGCAGACTGACTGTCCATTTCCTCTCCCTATAAAGCTGACGAAACATCTCGGTCGCTGGCCGGCCGGCCTCGAACTCGAAGGGCAAGCAGCAGCAATGGCGCTGGAGATCGAGCACACCCACCTCCCCATCCGCGGCCTCAACCTCCACGTCGCACACGTAGGCAAAGGTGACTCTCTCTGGCTGTATGGCATCATCATCGTTGCTTGAGTTGAGCTGATGGGATCCCCGCAGAGCAAGCAGTCAAGCAGAGTAGCAATCACGAATTCATGATTCATGTGTGGCTGTGTGCTGTTGGTTGGTTTGTGCGTTGCAGGTGACCTGGGCACGGTGGTGTTCCTGCACGGCTTCCCGGAGATCTGGTACTCGTGGCGCCACCAGATGCGGGCCGTGGCCGCCGCGGGGTACCTCGCCATCGCGCCGGACTGCCGCGGGTACGGCCTGTCCGACCAGCCGCCGGAGGACGAGGAGGCCTCCCTTGACGACCTCGTCGCCGACGTGCTCGGCATCCTCGACGCCCTCAGCGTCCCAAAGGTACGCAACAAAGGTCACCAAACGGATGAAAAGGAGCATCCGATTCCAAGAACTGATTGAGTCGTTGCTGCCGCGCGTGCGCGTGCAGGCGTTCCTGGTGGGCAAAGACTTCGGCGCCATGCCGGCGTACGAGTTCGCGCTGCAGCACCCGGACCGCACCCGCGGCGTGGTGTGCCTGGGCATCCCCTTCAGCCCGGTGCCCATGTCCTTGGACGCCATGCCCGAAGGCTTGTACATCCGGCGCTGGCGCGTGCGTAGCACTGACCGCATCGATCACCTCTGAGCTCTCAACTATAGTCTTCTTCTTCTTTATCGAAATCGGCACGACACTGCTGCAGCTGGTGTTCCTTTTTGCTTCTCTTCTGCAGGAGCCGGGGGGCAGGGCGGAGGCCGACTTCGGCCGGTTCGACGTGAGGCGCGTGGTGCGCACCGTCTACGTGCTCTTCTCCGGCGCCGACATCCCGATCGCCAAGGAAGGGCAGGAGGTCATGGACCTGGCCGACCTGTCGACGCCGCTCCCGGCGTGGTTCACCGAGGAGGACCTGGACGCCTACGCCAAGCTCTACGAGAAGTCCGGCTTCGGCTACCCGCTCAAGATGCCGTACAGGTTAGCCGCCGCCGCACTAGCTTCACTCGCCGGCGGAGACTGGAGACTGAAAAGACTCTGATGTTCGTTGCTTTTTTTTTTGGCTTGCTTCCATGGAAAACTGATTGGGCATGCAGAGCTATACACAAGATCCCGAACCGGCTGGACGCCAAGTTCCAGGTGCCGGTGTTCATGGTGATGGGGGAGAAGGACTACTGCTTCAAGTTCCCGGGGTTCGAGACCGCCATGCGCAGCGGCGTCATGAACAACTTCATGCCGGACCTCAAGATCACCTACATCCCGGAGGGGAGCCACTTCGTGCAGGAGCAGCTCCCGGAGCAGGTCAACGACCTGCTCCTCGGCTTCCTCAGTGACCATCCCTCCGCCGCATAAGGAGAAGGGGTGTGAGACTGTGAGAATCGGATGAGAGCAAGTATAATAACGATTTTTAGCCGGCTGGGAGAACTCCACATCGACACGGAAAAAGGCCACGTCGGAGAGAGATTACGGAGCGAGCGTTTCCCATCTCGCCCGCCTGCAGCTCATGGTCCGAGAAAAAATTTATTTCTTGCAGTCGTCTCCCAGCTCGCTATCGGCGAGAAGCCGACGCTTCGCTCTCCCGTCTCTCCCCTTCCTGATCCCGTGCTCCACACCATCTCTCTCGGCGCGAAATCGATGTGCTCTCCCGCCAAATTGCTTCATCGCGCGCCAGATTGGTTTCTCTAGTTGCTTCATCGCGCGCCAAATTGTGATATGGTTCTTGAGCAATTGGTTTCTCTAGTTGCCGTTGCCTGGATCCATGACCGTGTTAATTAGCACATACTCCAACAGGATGTACGTTTTTTTTTGGCAATAAAGATGGTCTTTAATTACAAAAGACATGCAATACATGTTGAAGGTAACTTTACAAAAAAGAGAGAGGCATATTTGGTGTCTATCGAAGTTTCTTTTGCAAGTTTCAATTCTATAAATCTTTTTTTTATTTGATATTTCAATGAGTGTGCACGTGGTCCATGCCAATTGAAATCAACACTAATATTTAGATTTGTTTAGTAAGGAATTTGTAAATTTAGAAATACTATATATACTGCTATAAAATTCTAAAATTTAGAGGTTCAATTTTTTTTTACCAACAAAAAAAATCATCTATAGATTTTTATACTAGCTCCACGTTTCTTACAAAATATATGAATGCATGATAATTATAAGCAACAAAGGTTATAGAGTTGTGGCTATTATTAGTTGTACACCTTTATATAAAAGAACAAGGAACAGGTCAAGTCCAAAAATCTTCTTTTAACTATCCTATTTACATCTCCAAGAGTTTGCTATTCCACTTGGTATACTACAAAATTTGGCAAAAGTTGCAAAAAACGTTCTCCAACAATTTGCTATTCGCACTTGCCAAAATCCTTCACTTGCCAAAACCTTCCTCCGCGCGTGCAGTTCTCCGTGCGGCGAATTCCTTCGCCAAATCACGCGCGGCCTCGCGCGGTGATTCTGTTTTCCTTTGCGCGTCCCTGGGAAGCCTTCGTCCGCATACGCCAGCTTCGGCAGCGCCTTCAGCGCCTTCTTCTTCAGCCAGCTTCGGCAGCGCCTTCTGCGCCCCTGTTGCGGCGGCGGGACCGGGCGCAGCGGGCGACGGCGGCGAGCCCCACAACGCAGATGAGCGCGCAGAGCAGGGCGGCGAGGATCACCACGACATCGGAGTTGCGTCCTCTCGCTGCTGCTCTGGAGGAGGCGCCGCGAGTACGACGGCCGGAGCATCGCCAGCGGCGGGAATCGCGCGCCCGGTGGGTGAGGGGCGTTTCCGTCAAAAGGGAGCAGCGTGATCGATCTCGTCGTCGGCGATCGATGCATGGCGCATAGCAAGCGCGAGATAAAGCCCGGGAGGGCGCACACCAAGGTGGCCGGCGACGACGAGATGCTGCGGACGGGCTTCTACGACGGCACCCCGCTAGAGGGTGGCAAGATCGCCGACTCCAAGCCCGTCGACCTCTTCGCCGCCGCCCGCCGCGTCGCCGAGGCCGACCCGGACTCACAGCAGCAGCAGAAGGAACAACAAGAACAAGCAGACGAGGGGGGGACGACCAACAAGAACAAGAACGTCATCGCGGACAACCCTGCTGCGTCCGGGTGAAGCTTTCGGGTACTGCTGGGCCCATCTTTTGTGGTTTGGTAAGTCTAAATTGGCAAACTCTTGGAGATGCTCTAATATTTCACTTGCCATTTATTTTACAAAGTTGCCAAATATCACAATTTGGCAAGCTAGAAATAGCAAACTCCTGGAGATGATTTGGAAATTTAGCAATCAGAGATAATGGAAAATCTGAATATACAACAACAAAAAAAAGTGTCTCTAATAATTATTGTGAACCAGGCCCGTTTGGTTCCTTTTGTTAAACTTTAACTCTTATCGTATCGAATGTTTTGGATATATATAAACTATTTATAAAACTAAAAACATAAGTAGAGAATAATTTACGAGACGAATCTTTTAAATCTAATTATTTTGTAATTAAATACTAATTATCAAATAAAACAAAAATATTACTATACTTGTTGAACTTACCAAACTTTGGCCTTGTTTAGGCCTTGTTTAGTTCCTGAAAAATTTTGCAAAATTTTTCAGATTCCCCGTCACATCGAATCTTTAGACGCATGCATGGAGTATTAAATATAGATAAAAATAAAAATTAATTACACAGTTTGGTCGGAATTGACGAGATGAATCTTTTAAGCCTAGTTAGTCCATGATTGAACAATATTTGTCAAATACAAACGAAAGTGCTACAGTGTCCATTTCCCAAAAAATTTTGGAACTAAACAAGGCCTTAGTTTCCACCAAAATCCAAAAAGTTTTCAAGATTTCCCGTCACATCGAATCTTGCGGCACATGCATAGAGCACTAAATATAGACGAAAATAAAAACTAATTACATAGTTTGTCTGTAAATCGTGAGACGAATCTTTTGACCCTAGTTAGTTTATGATTGAATAATATTTGACCAAAAAAACCGGTAGCGAAATCTAAAAAAAAACCAAAAATTTCAAGAACGAGTCCGATGGCAAATCTCTCTCCTGCAGTCGTGTTTCCCTCGTCCCGCACCCGCCGAACGCACATCCAAAGGCCAGAGCCACGAGCCCGCCCGCGCCTGCGCCGCCTCCCCTCTCCTTCCTTCTCTCTCCCATTCAAATTTGCATAGCGTTGATTCCACGCCCCGAGACTCCATATCTACCGACGCATCTCCCCATCTCAGAACGCTCAATCCAAACGCGAGCCGCAACCCTAACCCTAGCAACCGAGGCTGATGGCGCGCCCGAGGGGTAAGAAGCGCACAGCGACCCAGGCTGCCGCCACTGGTTCGGTCGAGCCGGAGGCCGCCGCCGGTGCTCCGAGCAAGCCGGAGGCGTCGGCGGCGACGGAGCCGGCAACTCGGGGGCGGGGGAAACGCGTCAAGGCGCCGCCCAGGCCCAAGCCCGAGCCGGAGTACTTCCCCGAGAAAAGAAACCTGGTGAGTTTGTTTTCTAATATGGCATGGCCCGGGTTTGGTTTTTGGTATCCCCGAGTAGTCGTTTGGTCCTGATCTGATTAGCTCGCGGGCGGCTTCGCTTTCGATTGTTGCTCTAGCGGCAAGATTCGCAGCGCTTTGACTGGTCGGGAAAACCGGTGATGATGGCTCCATTCTGCCGCCGGTAATGCTCAATTGTGGCATTCCACGGTTATGTAGGATTATTTATACTTGGGTTTTACTATTGGATTCTCCTCATCTGAGTAGGAAATCGCAATGCAGTACCGTGGTGTTAGGTATTCGTTATTGATGAAAATTTTCAAATCTGTGTGCTTTCCAATGCAAGTGTGCAGTTTGATAGGTCAACCATTTTCTTCTGTCCATTGTTTGCGGCTGATATATGAGGCTTGAGAACCATGTATGATTATACCACTAAAATGGTGTTTAAGGTTAGAAGCATTTTCTTGCATGCTGGCTCGACCAGGTTTATTTTTGGAAAGTACCATAACGATTTAGATTGTGCTTGGCTGCCTTGAATGATGACTTTGCTATTTATGTTACATGCATTTTGACTAATGACTTTTTTGGTTTTGCTATGTTCAGGAGGATCTATGGTTATCTGCTTTCCCTGTTGGCACTGAGGTTTGCTCTCATCCCTGCCTTCTTTAATTTCTAGTAGTGTGTATGTTAGTGATCCACATTTGGACATAGCTCTCATCTTTCCTTAACAACTTATATAAGTTGCCATATCATCTGCAGTGGGAACACATCGATAAGGTAAAAGAGTTCAACTGGAGCTTCGAAAATTTAGAGGTATGGTGGTCAAAGTTAGTCTTTCAATCCATTTTGTTTTTTGAGTGTTCAATTCCACCTTCACGGTGATATGTGGTTGTTGTTGGTGAACAGAAAGCCTTAGAAGAAGCGGGAGAGCTTCATGGAAAGACAGTTTATATGTTTGGAAGCACCGAGCGTATGTGCTAATTAATTTGCTATCATTAATCCTTGATGCATGTTTGTTAATCTTTGTAATGTATTTCACACCAGTGCTATCTGTGCTAATTAATCTCAATTTTATCTTTAAGAGCTATTTGTTTAATAAATTCGACAATTCTATATGTGCAACACTATTTATGTGCTTGATTCATAAAGTGGATTTTAGTATAGGCCATCTGTTTTATTTGTTTACTAGTTTTACAAGGCTGTTGATTATTGATTTATTGTTCCATACAAGACTAATTGGCTCCTGTTGTCATGCAGCCCAGCTATTGGATGTCAATGGCGAATCAAAGATGGTGTTTATCCCAGTTGTAGTTGCTGTAAGTTCTTGTCTACCCTTTGGGCTGGACAGTTACCCTGTGTGTATATTTACTCCACGATTTTGAGTTCCAAAACATGTTATTAGAAACATGCGCTATTGAAAATAGGCCCTGTAGTTCCACATCATCTTATGATAAACATCTCTCTCTCTCTCTCTCTCTCTCTCTCTCTCTCTCTCGGGATTACTCTGCTTTTATTGAAAGCAAATAAGGCTCACCATACACTTGCCAGCTAACTGCTAGCCATATAAGCAAACCACACAACCGCTGGACATGAAAATCTGTTCATCTAGGTCATGGCCATGCCATCTAAACAATTAAACATTTCTGTCTTTGCATTAGTAAACAATGCATACCATCTCTGGTGCAATGTTTTCTGGTCGGCTGGTCGATCCTGGTCGACCTGGGACCGACCAGGTGATTAATCGCGATTAATCAGCGACCAGGTCGATTAATCGACCCTGGTCGTCCCTGGTCGTCCAGGCATATCAGCTGGTCGACCTATATATATACCTCTATATACACACTTTATTATACACAATAAAGGAAGCATCAAGACTGCATTAGTGTAAACCAACATTCCTCTTCATCTTTAACTTGTGCTGGCACCTCTAGAACAGTCCTTGAACTATTTTTGATGTAAACCAACATCTTCTTCTTAACTATTTCTGGAGAACTGGGACAACCAACAACATCTCCATACCCCCCACATATCTGCCCAGTCAAAAAAGCCCAAAAACAGAGTACACAACCTGGTCGTCCATGTCCTAATCGAACGATTAATCGCGATAAGTGGATGACTAATCGGACGACCAGATTTTTGGTCGACCTGGTCGGGTCGGACCTCCTAATCGAGCACTCCTGACCGACCAGGACGATTAATCGCGATTAATCGGACGACCTGAAAACACTGCTCTGGTGTGTGTGTGTTGCTTGCAGTTTTTATTTGGTACTATCAATTGCACAGCATTGAAAACATGCCAGTCTTTAAGATTAAAAATTTTGACAAACATTTTGAAAGTAAAAAAGGGAAAGAGGCTTAATCTAGCTTGTCCATTGATATTACCTAGGTAACTATATTTTGGTAGGCAAATTTAATACCTTATATTATTTTGTTCTTTATTATATAATAATTTTGAGGTTTTTGGTTGGTGATCTTTTCCTTTTCATTGGTGTTTTGACTCTAATATGCAGTGACAAGTGTTGCTTTTTATATTTGTAGTTTATGGTGGCTCGATCAAACAATTTGTTTATGGATCAAATATTTTGCTAGCTATCTCTGAGTGGTGGGACTCATTTAACACTTGAACTCGATTTGCAGGTAGACTGTCCTTTACCTCCTTCAGATAAAATTGGGATAAACTCTGTCCAAAGGGAAAATGAGGAAATAGTGCCAATGAAGGCTATGAAGATGGCATGGGTGCCTTATGTTCCCCTTGAGGACCGGTACTTTTGTATTATCATGTTGAACGATATTTGCTGCTTGTTGTTTTCATTATATATATGTGTACCTTTTCTCCTAAGTCATTGCAACTTATTTTTCTAACTTTGGCTTTGCTTTGTTTGTAGGCTTAGCAGGATTGACAGTTTGAAAACAAAAATATTCACTCTCACATGCACGCAGCGAAGGTTAATAATATGGATTTATGATTCTGGAATTTCATGCTTTAGAATTTATGTTTTTATTTCTGTTGTTTATTTGTTAACATGTCATATTGGTGCTCATCTGTTGTTGTGTTATATATATTTTTTTTCAAGCACTCCTGTGACCGCTGGTTCAAGTTACAAAATCTCTGGTTTATGCCTTTTATAGGTCTGCACTGAAGCATCTCAAAATTGAGAGAGTCAAGAAGTTTGACTACTGCATGCCTTGTAAGCTCAGTCGACTTTGTGCATAATGTTCTATGATGCTGCAACTATATCTTAGTTAAATGGCCGCAATGCAACTCTATGTCGTTAATTCATTGGAATGGCAGTTGAAAATGTGTCCATGAGTCTTCTGAACTCTCTAGTCTCTACTTAGTTGGCTGATTGTTGTGCTGTTTATGTCTTGAAATTAACTTTTGTAACATGAGTGTTGTACTCGTTTTGTAGTCATGTTTTGTAGTGTCCACGTATGTTTTTTGTTATAAAAATCCCTAGGCAAGCGCTGAAGTGGCACATAGGGCGCGATGTCCACCTAAACCTAGGCATAAATCATAAGCTAGGTGGGACGGTGGTGCTTAGGAACTGTCTAGGTGGCTGAGGTCAACACCTTCTAAAACATCACGGGCAATCATTTGAAATAACCTAACATTCCCACTGAACCCTTATACAGCCGTACCTGTGCTCTGGTATATTCACAGCACTGTTATCAAATCATCTAATTGATTCTAGTCGCCATGGCACTGATCAGCCTGACTAATCGTAGTGCATAACTGATTGCCATGGCACCGATCAGCTTGACTAATCGTGATTAGTCGGATGACTTGATAACATTGATTCAGACATCCTCGAACTAGTATGTCAGTTTAAATATTTATGGCATTATCTGGTTTTATGTTTTCTTCGTGAGTAGTCTTGTCATTTGTGTATGAACCTTGTCTATCATCTCTGCAGATTATATGCCACTGCAACCTCTTGAAGACGAAAATGACACAGTTATCAATTTCGTATATCCTCTAGAACCCCCGGTAAGATTCCTTACTTATTTCAGTGAAGAGTGTTACCTAATCGTTTCAAATCGATATGTAAGGTTTGGGCTGTTTGAAAATTTTCCTTTATTGTGTGCAGTGACAATAAATTTGCTCACCGCCTCATTGTGGTTTCCACTTAACAATTTTATTAGTTGGTCCTTCCAACATTGTGCCTCCTAATTTATGCATGAGTTTTGGTTTCTTATAGTTGTAGATTGTTGTCATGAATCACTGTGTTTACTTTGTGCTGCTTGCAGATAGTAGATGAGTTTGACTGGGAAATGGATGATTACAAGGTTTGTGTTGAAATGTGTTATGTTCCACTCAATATACTAGAGTTGCTACCCATGAAAGTGCATTCTTGTTGAATGGCTTCAATTTTTGTCTTGCAATGCAGGGTTTTGCAGATCAGAAAGTTGAAGAAGGTTGGCTGCCAGAGGGTGAGAAAGAAAAATTCAAGGTTCTGCATTTCTTTTTGCTTAATCTGTGGCTAGGCCAAATCTTCAGGGATTGGTTACATTTGTCTATTAAACTTACATTTTGCTGCCACATTTATTTGATAGGAGTTCCTGAAGGAGAAGGTTAGAGAAAGGAAGAGAGAACTGAAACAGGTTCACAATCATGGGAATTATTTATTTTATTCACAAGAGACTTGTTGCATTAGTATTCAATGTTTCCACAAACTTATGTAGGCTAAAGAAGCCAGGAAGAAAGCTATTGATGACATGGATCCTAAGATGAAAGAGGCATTCGAGAATATCAAATTTTACAAATTTTATCCTGTGAAAACCCCAGACACGCCTGATGTAAACAAGGAAAAGGTATGCAGTGCTGCTGTTAAGCATTCCTCAGTTAAAGCATAACTGAGTTCATTTAATTTTGTACCTATTGTTTTCTGCAGGCTAGGTACATCAACAGATACTACATGCATGCCCATTATGTGATGTGATGACTTTCCTGATCTCACATGCTCAGATATCATGGAATGTGGGAGGTAAGGTTCTTTCTGTTGCTGCATTGATGTCAGTTTTTAAATTTTATTTTTTCCATGCCCTAAGTTAAGCTTTTGAAGTGTTGATCGTTATGGAAAAAAATAAGGCGCGCCAAAATGGCTAGTTCTGTTGTGAAAGTTCAGTAATGATTCTGTTTTAGAAGGTTATGCATGCAATGCCCTGCTGATTGTTCTGTGAATCTATTCGAGATATGTATAAGTTTATTAGAGATATGTTGGGCTTATACATCTCTAATAAACTTATACATATCTCTAATAGAATCTCTAGTCCCATGCTATTAAGTACTGTTAACTGGGTGGGTATACAACTAATCATAGATTTGTTTGGAATTTATTTCTGTTACAACCATTGGTCATTCATTGCTTTGTTACCTTCCTAGTAGTTCTTAAATATAATCATTCTTCATGAAAACATATTAGTTGCGTTAATGTGATTTGCAAACTTATCTGCTGTTTAAATTGCAGACCGTATACTTGTATGCTATCCTATCTGCTGACATATGTATAGACAGACTCGAGGTCATTCATGCATTGGGCTGGCCTCCATGTGCATTTTGATTCTTTTCAAGTATTATCTGTAATTCTTAAAAGTTGAACCTATGCTATGATTTTTTATTTTATTATTATTTCAAAAGTATAGTGATCTATTAGCAGTTTGATTTCATGTGATGCATCTTTCTAATGTTCTTGATAGTGATTTTCTCAATGAAATAATTGGTTACATGATGTTTTTGGTCATATCCAGGTAGCTGCTAATGGAGATTGACAGCCTCAGAGAAGGATTTGATTGAGTTGCTGAAAAACGTTTGTTATCTTCTGCTAAAGCTCTGGAAGCTGTTGATCAAATAGTGAATGAAGTTGAGCAGGCTATTGTGAAGCTGCAGTTGATGAATACAAATTCTACTGGAAATGTTGACCACCCATCCAACCTTGCAGAACTGAAAGCTAAGCTGAATAAAGGAGCTCAATGCTGCCCTGAGCAAAATATTTCAAGCTCCTTGAGAAGTCTTCCAATCCAGATATATCTAAGGCATACAGAAATGTGGATTGTGAGGTTCATACAGTAAACAATATCATAGCGAATCATTTCTACCGCCAAGGCCTCTTTGATCTTGGTGACATGTTCGTCCATGAATGTGGGGAATTAGGTGGAGCTTCCTTGAAGCTACCATTTCAGGAGATGTACTATCCTTGAAGCCATGAAAGCGTAAAACCTTGAGCCTGCCCTTTTTTGGGCTGCCAAAAACCATGACCAGCTGTTGCAGAATGTGTCTATGCTGGAGTTCAAGCTTTATCAGCTTCAGTTTGTTGAGATACTGTCCAAAGGAAGTAGGGGTGAGGCCAAAGATGAGGCTCTTTTATATTCTAGGATAGGACTCACTTTGGTCCCCTTGGCAGCCGTGCACAAGGAAGAATTCCAGAAGCTAATGGCTTGCCTTCTATGGGTTGGCCGGCTGGATCAATCCCCATATTCTGAGTGTCATCCACGCATGCGGAGAAGCTAGCTGAGTAGCAGCTCACCTATCTGTTCGCTTGGGCTTGGGCTTATCAGCCAAATCTGTTAGCCATTCAGTAGTGTTTTTCTCTCACAATAAATCAGCCAACAGTACTATCTGTAGCCTTCTGGGCCAGTCTAGGGAGAGCCCAGTGAGTGTTGCAGTATCAGCTGGTTTTCAAGGACTACCAACTCTGCTGAAGTCATGGCTGCGAAGAAGCAGGAGTGGCAAGTTATGAAGCAGCTCCCTGTCCCCATAGACATCGAGACAGAATTCCAGTATCAGTCTTCGTGTGCCCGGTGCTCAGGGGGCAAGTCCAGTGACGAGAACCCCAAATGTGGATACCTTGTGGACATGTCTCCAAGCAGTCCATCATGAAGCTGTCGAAAAGCAGCTCGAGGCTCTTCAAGTGCCCCTACTGCCCCTCGGAGGCTGTGGCGTCGCATTGCAAGCAGCTGCATTTCTAGATGTTGGTACATGCTTGACCTCCTGTTCCTTGTTGCACGAGTCCAATAGCTTATGTGTGTCTGTAATATAAACATGGTTTCGTCTGTATTACTAATCTGTACAGTGTTGCTCAAGTCTCTTCTGGAGATTCAAGGAATTTGAAAGTGTTTGTGCATGAGTGGACTGTTTGGGACTATCTCATCTCCTGGTGCTACAACCATGTAGGCTGTTGACTACAGTACCATGTTATGCTGATTGATTGAAACTGTATTCTTTATTTGGTGGTGGCATACAATACGACACCAGTAGGATCATCGCAAGAGTGAGATGTGGTATATAAATAAACACGACGCCTTCACATCTGCCGTTGTTGCTATTTGCAACACTACAGATGTGGCTTTATTGAAGAAACGCAGATGAATTAAACCAGCACGGGGTGATTCTGTAAACATTTTGCTAGTGGAGAGGTTGAAACTAAATGTTATGTTTTATCATGTCTCAGTTTCATCCGCATCCTATTTTGAAAAAAAAAGTGCGAAAGAGTTTCATCTTTATAAAACTTTTTTTTTGTTTCTATGAAATTCTTATCATCTCTCTTCATTAATACGGTGTCATATCAGCATACTTAATGCTCATGAAACTCTGATAAAATTCTATTAAGACTGGCCTAAGAGTGTCACATAAGAGCAACTTATAGTCAAGTTAATGCTGATGTGGAGGAGAGAAGATAGCATAGAGATGATAGTTTGGCTCTTAATGCAAGCACCAAGCTGGACACGGATGCATAGATAGCGGTGGGCCCAAATAGTAAGTGTTATGAAGAGCAATAGAAAAGAGAAGGTGTCTTAAAGGTAAGACAAGTTACTGTATAACTTGACTCTAATCACTTGGCTTATAGTCAAGCACTTAGTTCTATTATTAATCTTGCTCTAAGCAAGAAGTTTAGTAGCTGAAATAGCTCCATTTCCAAAGACAGGTATTCTAAGGGTCCACCTCCACAAATTGATCAATAAAGACAGATATTTTAAAAAGTTAAACTCCTAGAAATAGTTGTCTAAAAAAGTAATCCATAACTTTCTCGTATAAGGTTGGATTAACAAGGTGGTCATCCTACCATTGATATAAAATCTTTGCTCTAGTAGTGTGGTATTTTATGGCTGTTTTGTATTTGGTTCGGATCTCCCGACTCCCATCTTCTGTCGCTTGCTATTTGATTGGACTCATAGAGTCGCTTGTGAGATAAGATGACGAAAGGAGTTCTCTAGGGAGGATGCGGCCGAAGTACTTGACCAAACTGTAGCAATAGACCTCAGAGATGAGACGTACAAAATTCAACGTACATTTATCGAGTTTCTTCGTATCACACATCTCAATTCGAAACTGTTTTGAAATATATGTTTGCACAATCTTCAAAGCGAATCCAATGAATGAAAGAGTGAGGCCATGTGCCCTTTTTTGGGAAAAAAAAACGCCTTCTTAAAAGTCTTTTCATTTGTAGGGTTGCATGCTCTCATGCTCAGCAGCAGAGCAGCTAAAGGTTTCTTGATCTGCCTCTGCCGATAGATCCGTTGGATAAGATGAGAACATGTGATTCTGAAACAAAATGGTCACTACGTGATTCTTCCCACGTGATTCTGAAACAAAATGGTCGGCAAACGAGGGATCGGAAGAGATTTTCTTCATGAAAAAAATAGCCTTCCCATGTGGAGAGTGGAGTCGAGAATCAGGTGACTGACAGAAATTTCTTAACCATCATGTGATTCTTCTGAAACAAAATACATTAATCAGCACGAGGGACTGGCAGCCAAATACTTAATCATGCATTCTTTAAAAAAATAGTTAATCATGCATCTGTTTCAGGACAAGCAGACAGAGGGAGACGCGTCGGAGAGGCGCAGAGCAGCAAGTGACCACTCACCACTCACCAGCCGTTGATGCGCGCAGCCCTAGTATAAAGCTGAAGCACCTCGCCCTCTGTCCGGCATCGAAGAGCAAGCAGGCGAAGCAGCAATGGCGCATCAGGAGATCGAGCACACCCAGCTCCCCGTCCGCGGGATCAACCTCCACGTCGCTCAGGTCGGCAAAGGTGAGAGCGAGTCCGAAGTCCTCTCTCCTCTGTCCTTCTGCTGCGTGATCGCTGGCTGCAAATCCGGCCGTGTTCCATTACTCTCATGCTCGCGGCGTCGCCATTCTTGGCTCGTTTAATTCGTGGCAGCAGGTGACCTGGGCACGGTGGTGTTCCTGCACGGCTTCCCGGAGATATGGTACTCTTGGCGCCACCAGATGCTGGCCGTGGCCGCCGCGGGGTACCGCGCCGTCGCGCCGGACTGCCGCGGGTACGGCCTGTCCGACCAGCCGCCGGTGAACGAGGAGGACTCCTGGGTCTGGGACGACCTCGTCGCCGACGTGCTCTCCATCCTCGACGCGCTCTCCGTCCCAAAGGTAAGAGTAAGAAACGGATCGGATGAGAGAATTTCGCAGTGACCGTGTAGTACTGATCGATTCGATGCGTCGTCCACTCGAACGTTCGTGCCCGCAGGCGTTCTTGGTGGGCAAGGACTTCGGCGCCGTGCCGGCGTACGAGTTCGCGCTGCAGCACCCGGACCGCACCTGCGGCGTGGTGTGCCTCGGCATCCCCTTCAGCCCCGTTCCCTTCTCCTTCGACGACGCCATGCCCGAGGGCTTCTACGTCCTGCGCTGGGGTGTACGTGCCTGCCACCTCTGAATATAATCTCCGATGTTTGGAGTAGCTGCTCTGCTGGGTTCTCCGATTTCTGGTCGCCATCATCAGTTCGTTCCTTTTTTTTTTCTGCAGGTGCCTGGCAGAGCGGAGGCTGACTTCGGCCGGTTCGACGTGAGGCGCGTGGTGCGCACCGTCTACGTGCTCTTCTCCGGCGCCGACATCCCGATCGCCAAGGAAGGGCAGGAGATCATGGACCTGGCCGACCTGTCCACGCCCCTCCCGGAGTGGTTCACCGAGGAGGACCTGGACGTCTACGCCAAGCTCTACGAGAAGTCCGGCTTCCGCTACCCACTCCAGATGCCATACAGGTGAGAGCAGTGGCCCATCGTCTCATCACGCTACTCCATGCCGGTTGCCAAGCTGTACAGCACAGGACAGAACTGCAGCAGATTTACCGCTTGCTGATTGGGCAGGTCTTTACACAAGATGCCGAACCGGCTGGACGCCAAGTTCCAGGTGCCGGTGTTCATGGTGATGGGGGAGAAGGACTACTGCTTCAAGTTCCCGGGGTTCGAGACCGCCATGCGCAGCGGAATCATGAACAACTTCATGCCGGACCTCAAGATCACCTACATCCCGGAGGGGAGCCACTTCGTGCAGGAGCAGCTCCCGGAGCAGGTCAACGAGCTCCTCCTCGACTTCCTCAAGGCCAAGGGCCACCCCGTCGCATCGTGAGAATTGATTGGCATCTGTTGCCATCGGATGATGCTTGGCCCTGGTCTGAATTTTCTTTATGCGTCTTGTTGAATTGATTGATTTGGGGATGCTGTACTATCTCAACTCGCGATTATGTTGGAGCAATTTGCTTGACGGACATTATTGGTGCTTCGCCTGTGCAGTGAACTGATGGAAAGAATGAAAATGAAGTGTGAAGCATCTCGGTTCTAAATTTCTGCTTGGCCTCCCATCATATCGGACAAGCGATGCCTCTTTTTTTTTTCTGACCCGTTTTCCTGTTATCCAAAAAAATAATTCTGCGGGAAATCAGCTTTCGCTCATCTGGTTGGGGAAATATGTTCATGAATCCCTGTCACTCAGATTCCAGTCCTCTTCAACTTAATTTTAGGTGCATATTTTCTTCTTAACGAAAATCACGCGTTCCCTGGATGTTGGGTTTCATTTTGCGTTTACTAGTGACCTAGGAGTATGCAACAAACGTTCACAGAAAGCACATATGTTTTCTTGCTACAGTCAATAAAATTTGAGGATGTTACATAGGCTTTGCTGGTCATCAAACCAATCACTCCCTTACGTGTTCAATATATAACAGGTTCAATTCTAAGAGCATCAATGTATTGTATTATATAGAGACGAGATGTTCCATCAAAATAGACCCCACAATTGATAAAATTTCAGTTGATATTTCAGACTCACCATTAGTCTGAAAGGTTTTTTTTATTGTTAATAAGGTAGGTTTAGATATATAGATAAAAATAGTACAACATAAAAAGATAGTAAGTAGCTAAATGATAAGATAAAGGAGAGAGGAGAGGAGAAGCGAGATGTAAGCTTACAACCGATTTAGGCACAATAACCAAGAAACTTTGTGAGAGAGATGATTGGACGGTGTATTAATAGTGAAGAGTTAACTATTGTATGGAAAGGCTGCAGAAAAACTTAGAGTCAACCGACTATAATTATTAGCCTTGCTCTTACTCTCAATCTATTTGTTCCAATCCCGCCTCCTTTTTCTCCAATCGCTCCCTCTCTTCCTCATGCTCAGTCTACTTTGCGTCCACCTGCGTCACCACTTTGTCTCAATCCCTTTTCCTCTCTTGAAGGTCATCTACTTTGCCTGTTCTATTAGAGGTGCCAACATGGGAGGGTCCGCATCTCTCATCGCTGCTCGGAGCCATGAAACTGCCACACATTGGGATGACCTTGAGACGTTGTTGTTGATAGAAGGAGGATGAGGGCAAATTCTATGAATATGAGTGGCTCCTTTATAGATTCGAGTTTACTATGAACCTAAATATTATACTCATATTTAATATGATAAAATCAAGATAGAAACATCTATCACATATACCATAACTTTGGGATTGCTTGGGTGTCTCTCTTGTTAGCCTTTCCTTTCCTCGCTAGGCAAGGCATACCAAAGGAGGTGAGCCGAATTGGCTCAATAATTGAGGAAAATTAGTGCATAAAACTGTGTGTTTCTCTATGGCTTTCTTAGCGTGTGATATATTCGTAGCTGGTAGCCAGGCTACATACATGCTACTACTTTATGTTTAGTTATCCATTGTACTTTAACATATCTAGCTAAAGATTTTGCTTGGTTACATAGATCAAAGCTATGTGCCAACGTTGATTTGGCTTGCACGAATATGTATGGTGCATGGATGTAGTTAAACTCGTAAGAAAACAGCTGCGTATTTCATGAGCCAAGCTTGTTAACCCTTTTTATATCAGCTGAACCTACTAGTCTAGACAACTAATCATGCATATTTTGAATCCCGCAAAGTCTGCCAAGCCTCGTATAGACAACCAATCACGCCCTTATTATTTAACAAACTTGAGCAAAATAGCCTGACGAACTGGTCTTATTGGACAGGACCTGGATAGAGGTTTCACTAGCTAGAATTTTTTTCTAACTAGAATCCGACCTAAAATATTTATTTATTTATTTTTATACTAAAAAATGTTGGTAGCATGCTTGATCCAAGTTCAGGTTGTAATATGAGGTTTAAACCTGCCCACTAAGCAAGTCTAGACATAGTCGATCTATTTTATAAATGTGGCCCGATTTTTATTTAAGTTTTTTTTAAACTAAGTGTTTAGGTCTACTATCTCTAAACCAAGCACACTTTCCATAGAAAAGGTTGCGCCAACCAAATACGTCGGAGTATCTCTAAAAGCTTTCAAAATCCACTTCAAATCTTTGATCTTTTTGGCAATTGAAAAACTGCTCTCTAACCACTTCTTATCTCAACACCTAATGTTTTTACGCACTTAGAAAAAAATAGATCTAATCATCCGGATTTATACGTGCGCGGCCAATCTGAAAGTAGAAGAACGCAATGAAAAATAAAAAGTAGGATATGGTTGTTGATGTAAATGTATAAGAGAGAAAGAAAATATAAAAGTGGTTGCAATAATTTAGAAATAGTTCGGTACATGTAATGCAAAAAAAATTCTATCTTTTCAGAGAGAGATTTTTTTTTAAAAAGTTGGATAAAACCAACACATATGCTGCTAACATTTTTGAGTCACTTGAACATTTTATTAATGTTACTACATGATTTTTTAGAAAGAAGAAACTGTATGCTAATCCCAGGTCGACTGCGCAAGCGTCGTCCAAGTGCCAAAACGGCAAAACCCACGGTCATCGTCCAAATGGCAAAAACCACCACCGTCGGCCCCGTCTTCGCCCCCCCTCCTCCTCTCGTCCGCGCGTCCCCTTTCCACGGCCGCATCCACCATTCCACCCACTTGATAGCGACGCCGCCGCACAGGAACTCAGGAACCCCTCTCGCATCTCCCCGCTTCCCCGCGACAGCGACGGCCGGTCGCTTCAAGTGACCTAAGCACCTGCGCCCCCCCTCGCTTCTCCTTTTCTTCCCCTCCGGCCCCCGTCCCTCTCCGTCCCTATGACCTCTTCCGCCCCTCCGAACCCTAGCCCCGTCCCCGTCCCCGTCCCCGTCCCCACTCCGATCCCCACCGCGAACGGGACCGCCTCACCACCCAAGGAACAGCCGCCGCCGCCGCCGCAGCAGCAGCAGCAGCAGGGCGGCGGCCAGGAGGAGGCAGCGGCGGCGGATGGGGGAGGCGCCGAGGCTGCGGAGGCGGGAGTAGCAGCCGGTGTTGCGCCCGAGGCTATGGAAGTGGATGGGGGCTCTGGCGCGGGGGATGCGGAGGTGGGCGGCTCGGTGGGAGGAGGAGGAGGAGGAGGCGCTGGGGCGGGTGGAGGAGCGCAGCAGGCCTCGCCGGCTACCGTGTTCCGGATTCGGCTCAAGCAGTCGCCCGCGAGCCTCCGGCACAAGATGCGCGTGCCCGAGCTGTGCAGAAACTTCAGGTGCGCGTGGCTGAGCATCCCTGCGCTTCCGTCTCCATTTCCTTTGTTTATGCCAAAATCGAGTGTTTGTTTTGAACTCAGCTCCTTTTGGGATCAGTGCTGGATGTGAATTATGTTAAGATTTTGGCGATGGGTGCATGGAATAGTGGAATCACCGACTTCTGAGTCATTATGAAGAGAGTGTATGGCTGCGATTGCATTATTTGTCCTTGATCTAGAACGTTGTAAAACTTTTTTTTGGAGGGCTCCTGTGGCCGGATGTTATTATCTAATAACTTCAGTGTGTTCATTTTGTGAAACTGTACTCACTTCCATAGCTTACAATTTGGAGACTGTTTGGGTAGGGGGAGAATTGTGGTGGTAGCGGGGATGGGTGGATCCAAATCCTTTTGATTTTCTGGTTTTCTGTTTCTATAACTGCATTTGTCTGGTAGGCTACCAGTTATTTTTATCCTAATCTTATTTGCAAACTAGTCGGTAACTTTTTGCTTTGATGGGGCTCTTCACTGCAGTGCAGTTGCTTGGTGTGGGAAACTGAATGCAATTGCTTGCGCATCAGAGACTTGTGCACGTATTCCAAGGTTGGAGTCCCTTCAACTTCTTTCTCAGATATGTTTTGTGCCTTGATTGCCTTGCATATGTATATCATTTAAAATGTTTAAACTATGGGGTCTGTCTTATGTAGTGGAGGTTGTGGTAGAAAAATGATGTTTCTTAAGTTGAGCAGAAACATTAGGACATAGTCCTACTGGTAAAATTATAACTCATGTATAGGTAGAGTAAACTATACAAGTAATTTATAAGGGGTGTCTGAGGACTCTGGGAGCAGGTGCTACAATACTCGTACAACAGATGACAAAAGATAGGAAAGTATAGATTGGTAACATAGAAAAAAAATTTAAACATTAAGACTGGAAGTAGTAAAATGGAGATTCTCCTGATGTCAATGCCTAGCAAAGAATGCTCGAGTATTCGCCCTCTTAGTGGCATTTTCTTTTATTCACAGTTTTTTGTATGAAATATTCTTTGGCATAAAATAATTTTAAATTATTTCTCCAGCTCCAATTCAAGTCCTCCATTTTGGATTCCTATACATATCCTGAATCCAGAGAGACCAACAGAATGCTCTGTATTCAATGTGAAAGCAGGTACATGTCTTTTTATCTGCTACACAAAATATTCTTAACTATGGTTTACTTGCATGTTATTCTTTGCTAGACACACATGCCTCAAATTTTGATCCCAGTTGTATTTTAGTGGTGAAATTGTACTCAGCTTTTGACTGTGTACAAGCAGATGCAGATCAAGTTCGATACTCTGTTGTCTGCTCATCTGAAATAAATATATCTATTCATTTTTATAAAAATGATGTGCTCTCAGCATATTTCACTGTAATGGTATTGTCAATTGAACAGATTCTCCACGTGACTTTGTTCAGTTCATTGAATGGTCTCCTCGGTCCTGCCCTCGTGCATTGCTAGTGGCAAATTTTCATGGGCGGATCACTATATGGACACAGCCAACAAAGGTAAGCTATTCCCTTGAGATGGATGCATCATTTCTTTTTAGAGTTAACTTTGCAGTTCAATACGAACACGAGTTTCTCTGATAGTTGCTGAAACAAAGTTTTATATTTGATGTTACCAAATATTTTCATACTAATCACTTTATTCTGTGGTGAAGGGTCCTGTAAATCTTGTACGGGATGCAAGCTCGTGGCAGTGTGAACATGAATGGCGTCAAGATCTTTCTGTGGTGACCAAGTGGTTGTCAGGAATTTCTCCGGTACGTTGGTAGCACACATAATACTCCATGCTGTTTACCTTAACTATTTAACATGCCCCATTATGGTTAATTCAACAATGCTGCTGAATGACCCTGTTTTCAGTTTTCACAGATCAGATTTCTTGAGCACCATAGCAGTGCTCAGAATCATTTTATATTTGTCAAACGCAATAAAAGGGGCAGACCCAGTGCCAGAGGCTCCCACATGAGCCCCCCCCCCCCCCCCCCCCGCAAAATCTGCGGAGAGGCTGCTTCGAACCCACGACCTGGCAATATTCAAATTAATTGTAGTGTTTTGTTAAGATCCATATTGCTGTTCTTACACCCTAGTCTATGTATAGGTAAATACTTTTCAAGGGCATTTCGGCCATCAGCCATATACACATGCCTTGGTTATAGACTTATAGTTGACAAGTTTTATTTTTTTCATAGGATAGTTGACAAATACTTTGTGCAAAGGGACAGGGTTGCACATACTAAGTTGTGTGTGTGGGGGTGGGGGGTGCATCAGGAAGATAGAATATATCTCATAAAATCTTTATTAACATCAATTAAAAAGGTATTCAGGCTTGAAGCATCAAATACGAAACTAAAGGAAAAATAGGAGTACAGTATCAGGTCTGTGTGAGGTCTTATTGGCCTGAAAAGAATTGGATTTTAGATACAAGAATAAGAGATACCAAGCTATAAGCCTTTAACTGCTGCTAAATTTGTTCTTATTGGTCCTGCAGTATAGATGGCTTCCTACAAACTCCACTAGTTCAAATCTGAAGACCTTTGAGGAAAAATTCCTCACCCAACAGCCTCAGAGTTCAGGTTGGTGAACCATGGAATAGATTTTCTTGGCAGGTTTTGCACATACCTGAAAATCTGACCTAAGCTTCTTGTTGCAGTGGGATGGCCAAGTATTCTATGTGTTTGTTCAGTTTTTTCATCAGGTTCTGTTCAGCTTCATTGGTCACAGTGGCCTTCTCAAAACTCAGCACATCCTAGATGGTTTTCTACTAGCAAAGGGCTTCTTGGAGCAGGACCCAGTGGCATAATGGCTGCTGATGCTATTGTAACAGAATCTGGAGCTTTACATGTTGCTGGGGTACCCCTTGTTAATCCATCCACTGTAGTTGTTTGGGAAGTGATGCCAGGTCATGGAAATGGTATTCAGGCAACTGCGAAGATAAATGCAACAAGTTCTGTTCCTCCGTCTCTGAATCCCCCTTCATGGCCTGGTTTTGCTCCTCTAGCGGCCTACCTATTTTCTTTGCAAGATTATCTTGTTTCTGAGGGTGCACAAACAAAAAAGCTGACAGACAATGAGACTACTGAGGCTGCATCAATCCATTGTTGTCCAGTTTCTAATTTTTCAGCTTATGTCAGTCCAGAAGCAGCTGCACAGTCAGCTACTACCACCACCTGGGGGTCTGGGGTCACTTCAGTTGCTTTTGATCCTACTCGTGGAGGATCAGTCATTACAGTTGTAATAGTTGAAGGTGAGAATACAACTCCATTCAGGAGATGACCTAGTTCTGGTGCGATATATTTTTGTATCTCAAGTCACAGTAATAATCCATTTTTTTTTCTGAAACATGACATGAATGTAATATTATTAGTGTTCTCCTACACTTCATGGTCACATACTCTGTACCTCCAAAGGTCCACCTTTCTTCTCCCCGCCAAAAAGAAAAAAAAGAACACACACTTGTGTGCATGAAAACAACTCTTACTAAATTTAACCGTATATGTCTTGAATTGGAATTAGATGAGAGATGGATCTCAGTACACATGTGCTCAGCTTTTATTCTAACTGCCATGTTTCTTACAATCTGTGCCATATTCTGGAACATGAGTTCTCAATCAGCAACTGTTCAATTTACATTCTTTGTAGTAACTTTTTGTGCATCAGTTGTGATAGCTGCTGTTTGTTTACATTTTGGTGATCTTTATATTACTTCTTGCAGGGCAGTACATGTCTCCTTATGATCCTGATGAAGGACCTTCTATCACTGGATGGAGGGTGCAATGCTGGGAATCTTCGCGTCAACCTGTTGTTCTTCATCCAATATTTGGAAGCCCTACTAGCTTAGGTGGGCAGCCTCCCATGCAAACTGTGTGGTCTACTAGAGTTAATAAAAGCATTCCACCAACAGAGGACCTTAAAAATCCTCAAACATATGTTCCGATGCCGACAACATCGGATGAACGGAGCTCCTCTGAGTGCAGTGTTGACAGAGCGAACAGACTCAGCTTTGACCCTTATGATCTTCCAAATGATGTTAGACAACTGGCTCAAATAGTTTATTCTGCTCATGGTGGTGAAGTCGCCGTTGCTTTCCTCCGTGGAGGAGTGCATATTTTCTCAGGTCCAAATTTTGATCAGGTTGACAGCTACCATGTCAACGTTGGCTCTGCTATTGCTCCACCAGCCTTTTCATCCAGCAGTTGCTGCTTGGCATCAGTTTGGCATGACACGCTCAAAGATCGAACTATACTAAAGATAATACGTGTTCTTCCTCCTGCAATTCTTAGCACGCAAACAAAGATCAGCTCAGCAGCATGGGAGCGTGCAATAGCAGATAGGTATGTTACCAAATTTATAGACACTGATTTCTAATTAGTACACCAAATGATTACGTTGTCCTAAACCTCATATCTTCGTGATAATTAGATAATTTTGTATCTCTTGTTGGGGGTTCATGTCTACTGTAACCCAACTTGATTGAGGCCAAAGGCTTTGTTGTTCCTGTATTTCATTGATAATGTATATTTCTGGCAGATTTTGGTGGAGTCTATTGGCTGGAGTTGATTGGTGGGATGCTGTCGGTTGTACGCAGAGTGCTGCCGAAGATGGTATAGGTAAGGGAATTGCTGACGATGATATGCTTTAGTGTGTAGTCTATGCTATCCAATTGGTTTTAATTTTCCTGTGTTTTGCGTGTTGGAGGCTGAGCTATAGCAATAAAGTTGATTCTCATGTGCAACAGTTCATCTTCTACAAGCACATTTTGGGGTTTATACTATATGGAGATTAAAAACTGACCTAGTATTTGTCAGTTCTAATGAAGACATCATTTCTTAGTGGAATAAATATTTGGTTGTGCATATTTTTTTGTCCTGTATTGTTTCCAAGAGATAACATTGAAGTATTGAACTGGTAAATTCTGTATTTGCATATATTGAATTTCCCTTTATATTCCTTCACTTGTTCACCACTGGTTCCTAAAGCTTTGTGTGGTTGTTTTGGTAGTAGTAGTTTTTCCATTTTGACTGTGGCACATGTATAATTCTTTCTCATAAACGTGTGTGTGTGTGTTGGGGGTGTTTGCTAGTGGATTTTGGTCTCTCCCTTGTACTAGGATTAGGTGCATGCCTCTCCTATGCAGTTTTTCTCTCTTCTTAATGAAAAGATGACACAGAGCTGTCCTGCGTCGTTCAAGAAAAATTATTCCTACAAACTGTGTATTCCTTCATACTTTGTTAGTTTATTTCCTTTTGTGATGCTATGTTCTGAGCAAATAGAATGTGTTTTTAATCTGTATAATTGTCTATGGAAAACTAATGTACTTGTTTCTTCCAGTTTCACTTAACAGCGTGATAGCTTTTCTGGATGCGGACTTCCATTCTCTTCCGACTATGCAACAGAGGCAGCAGCACTGTCCTGTAAGTGTTGCTTTTGGTGAACTACACTAGACCACTAGTTTAAAGTGGTCTCTGATATATTATTTTTATTTTTTTACATTTTTACACTTGAATAGCTATGTTACATGTACACTGGTCTTAACTACAGTCAGCTCATCATTTACCACAGTGGTTGTACTATAAGTCACACATTTGAGTTTGAATAAATTTATGTAGATTTAGATATACATACTGTTTCCTTGGCTTCTTCCTTTCATGCACATGGACCACTTTCTCTTTTGCTTGTTTCCATATCAACTAGCCATATAACACATTAGACTGTATTGTTGCATGCTCTGCTATTTCTTTTTTCCCCTATTTCCTACTCTGAGATAGTGGCATAAATCTCATTATAATATTTATATTTAGCAACTATTAAAAGATTTGTACCCACTCTGAGTCTTTTCATAGCAAAAAATATATGATTATATTTTTTATGCATCACTATTAATTATCTGTAACTAATAAGCTTGCAAAAACCATATCTTGGTCCTACTGGTACTAGACTATCAGTGTAGATGTTTTCCCCCCTTTTTCATGTGGGTGTTTATACTCTTTCAGTGAATATGGTTCATTTTGATATTGCTATAAACAAATATATATTCATGTCTATCCACTGGCATAACTTTGGATTTTAAAGTGAATTATAGCATAACACAGATCAATATACTGTTCTCTTCAAATATAGACTCCTGTTAATGTTGTTCTGCTGCCGCAGGGATATGTAAATTGCAAAATTTAATGGGCATCTACAACAGTGCCATAGTTTCTTTTTAAAATTTTAACTTCAAAATGCTGCTAGAAACTTTTCCAGTGGCAGCTTGCCATTGGGTTGAAAATCATTGACATCTCAGTAGTTGTCTCTAAATTAATTGACTGGCTGGACAGCTGATTCATATGATATTTTGGGTTTAATTTGTGAACTAATATCAAGTTGGAATTTTGGGTGATATTTTATACCTTTTGGCTTCATTGTTTGAGGACTTATTGAGCTACCTTTCTTCCTCTAATGATTAATTGATGTACATGCAGAACCTTGATAGGATAAAGTGTAGGTTGTTGGAAGGAACAAATGCCCAAGATGTACGTGCACTTGTGTTGGACATGCAAGCAAGATTACTTCTGGATATGCTAGGCAAAGGAATCGAGTCTGCCCTTACAAATCCTTCAACTCTGCTACCTGAGCCCTGGCAAGCTTCTAGTGATATGTTATCCAGCATTGAACCTGATAAAATGACTGTTGAGCCAGCTCTACTTCCAAGCATCCAGGTCGAGCAGTCTCCTTTATGCAAAGTTGTTTCTATTTCATGGCCATGGAACTTAAATTCAGCTATCTAATGTCCATTTCTTTTTTTACTGACTTTATTCTTTGAAGACTTGCTACTGAGCCGTTTTTTTTTATAAAGTAGTGAGCAGTATATTGGTATGCTAGATCACTTACATGTAAACATTGCTTTAGTTATGTTGGTGACCTCATGTTCAATGCCTGTAATGCTTTGCCAAAACTGGTGTATTATACAAATTTCAGCACAGGTTATCTGCATAGGGATTCTCCATGTTACTAGAAACTAACTTATTTTATTTGCATTCAAATGCAGGGTTACGTTGATGCTGTTCTTGATTTAGCATCACATTTCATAACACGCTTGCGGCGTTATGCGAGTTTCTGTCGAACTCTGGCTAGCCATGTGGGACCATCTTCTACCACAGGCGCTTCTAGAAACATGGTTACAAGTCCAACAAACAGTTCTCCTTCGCCATCAAATAATCAAGGTTAGCTATGCCTGCTATCTTGCTAAATCTTACGTTTTTCTCTTGTTTGTGCACAAAAAGGTACATCCCAATCTTATGTTTTCTCCATTGCATACTTGAGGCGTAAGTGTTGTTTAGTTAGTGCTGCTAGCATCTTGATGCTCCTTCAAATTTCAGGTAATCAAGGGGGATCAACAACATCTGCAACAGGAAACTCACAAATGCAGGAGTGGGTCCAAGGTGCAATTGCTAAGATTAGTAACAATTCTGATGGTGCTGTCACTGCAACACAAAATCAAATGAGCACGAGGTCATCATTTATGCCCATCAGCATTAACACGGGCACTTTCCCTGGAACACCTGCTGTTAGACTTATTGGGGATTGCCATTTTCTTCATAGATTATGTCAGTTACTGCTATTTTGTCTTCTTTTCCGAAGAAGGCAATCACCAAGGTTACTTGCAAATTTGCAAAAAAATCAAGATTCTGCTATCCAGAAAATACAGCACATGATGAATGCTAAGACAGAGGACAACAGTACGACAGTAAGATCTGGTCTAGGGGCTGCCAAAGTAGAAGATGGCCAGTCTACGCGTGGTGGGCAATTTGTTCTTGGTACAAAGGGTCCTGAAGAAAATCCGATTGGCAAATCTGTTAGAATAGGTTCTGGAAATGCTGGGCAAGGTTATACTTCAGATGAGGTGATTATCAAATTCTTGGTGAAATACAGTATTTTTTTGTCGCAACCTTGGGTTTGTTCAATTGAAATAAGCAACATCGTATATATATATATCAGTTAAATAGCTGCACAAATCCCCTTTTTTTACACTGTTTAATATTGAGTGATACTAAAAGAAACTTTGGGAGTTATTGCGATCGAACTGGGATCGATTGTTAGCATTTGAACTTTTCTTTAGTGAAGAAGCTGACGAAATGCGCTGGAAAACTTTTGTGACCTCAACATAGTGACTAGCTTGGAAACAACTATGTTTTGGCTCCTGCATTTCTTTGGAAATATCTAGCCTTGGTTGCTATGGGAGAAAACATGTCGATATAGCCACCATATAGTGCAATTGCATCTGTAGGTTATTTTGGACCCTTGATTTAAGCAGTTTAAAATTTCATCCAGCCTAGCATGGACAGTGGTTTGATTGCATTTTTTTTGTGATCTCTTATTAGTGATTTGCCAGATGCTTAAAATTTGTCTTTCTATTCTTAGGAAGACTTCTTTTTGTCTAGATTATCTAATTATCTGTGTAATTTTATTTCATTGTTGTAGGTCAAGGTCCTTTTTCTTATATTGGTTGACTTGTGTCGAAGGACATCTACCTTGCCGCATCCATTGCCTGCCTCTCAGGTTGGTTCCAGCAGCATTATCATAAGGTTGCACTACATTGACGGCAATTACACTGTGCTCCCTGAGGTAGTGGAAGCATCTCTTGGTCCCCATATGCAGGTACTAGTCAAATTTTCATGGAAGTTTTTAGTAGTTGATTTTTGTACTATTTGTGGGCATTTTTGAGCTACCAGCATCTATCAATTATTCGGGTATAAGTTAGTTTTCAAGTGCACCACAGAGATATTGCAAGTCTTTCTGTTTTGGACTGAATTCAGGACGGACACCTTTAAATGTTGATTAGGGTTCTCTTAGCAGAAGTTATCTATTTTGTATTAGCCATCTTTTTATGGAAACATGCACTACTGTCAGGGCCTTAGGCACATCATTTTGAGTGATCCCTTGATGCCTAGGTCCCCATATATTTTCAATATTCATTATTTCCTATATCTATTACTGTAGAATATGCCTCGTCCACGAGGAGCTGATGCTGCTGGTCTTCTACTTCGAGAATTAGAACTGCAACCTCCTGCGGAAGAATGGCATAGACGCAACATGTTTGGTGGACCCTGGTCAGAACCAGATGATTTTGGTCCATTGGACAATATGCCTCGTCTAAAAATTAGTGGTTCCATCAACTCTCATTTGTCTGACATGGAGGAGGATGCTGGCAGTTCCGTTGGGATTCATAGTCTTTGGCCAAGAAAGCGCAGGTTATCTGAAAGAGATGCGGCATTTGGTCTGAAAACATCTGTAGGTCTTGGAGGTTATCTAGGTGTCATGGGATCTCGAAGGGATGTTGTCACGGCTGTGTGGAGAACAGGTCTTGATGGTGAATGGTATAAGGTGAGTATGGTTATGGTTGCTTTACCTTTTGCTCTCAAGTTTGGGTTCGTACTTCATAGTTCCTTGACGAGTTTCTTTTTTATCGTGGGTACACTCCTGATATACTTGGATGCCTAAATTTGCTTTTTCTTCTTTCTAGTGCATACGATGTTTACGGCAAACTTGTGCATTTGCGCATCCTGGTGCCCCAAATCAGACAAATGAACGTGAGGCTTGGTGGATCAGTCGTTGGAGCCATGCCTGCCCAATGTGCGGGGGTTCATGGGTGAAAGTTGTTTGAGTGCTGTATTTGGCAACAATTTCGCCGCTGATTGCTTTATTTGCAAATATGTATGAAGTTCCATAGTTTTGCATCTAACGCTAGACTACTAGGTTCAGGTTAAGGCCAGAGGACCATGCTTGGTCTACAGGCTCATGCACTTGGCGTGGCCACCGTGGAATCCTCTGGTAGAATTAGGAGCAATTCTGTGGGTCTGAACCATGTAACTAACATTTGTGTAATGCTGTCTTAATGTATATAGTGTATTATTAACCAGTGACATTCCTTACTAAAAGAAGAGTGGCATCGTTAAATGGTCAGCGTGTGCTTGTGTTTGCAAGGGTTGTACACCATTTTCTTTTTAATACAATGATACACCATCTCTCTAGCGTGTTTGAGAAGAGATCAAGTCTTGCTCCTTGGGAGTTGGGACTCTGCTTACGTTCCATGAAATGAAATGTCGGTGCTAACTTTTGTCTGTCCATCAGTTGTGAAATGGACGTGCTAATGGAGATGTGCTTCCTCTGTCGATCCAAGGAATAGAAAGCCACGTTAAGCAGACTTACGTTAGGAAAGGAACCCCTGCTGGACTTGTCTTGCTGGGAGAGGCTAGCCTTACTCCACCAGACAAGGTGATTTTCCCGTCGTGTGTTTGGTATATGTCGTTGTTGTTTGTTTTAGGCCTTGTTTAGTTCCCAATTTTTTTAAAGATTTTTCATTACATCGAATATTGAACGCATGCACGGAACATTAAATATAGATAAAAAAATAACTAATTGCATAGTTTGTCTATAATTTGTGAGACGAATCTTTAAGCCTAGTTAGTCCGTAGTTGGACAATAATTACCAAATACAAACGAAAATACTACAGTGTCAAAATCTAATTTTTTTTTTGCCAACTAAACAAGGCCATGCATATATCATTGTTCTTTGTTTTAGATCATGCGTGCTCCACCAGTCTACCAGGCAAAGTGATTTTCCTGTCGTGTTTTTGCTGTATTATTGTTGGTATTTCTTGAGTAATATATGTTTTTGTTGTCGCTGCGTTCTACAAAAGAACATGCTGCCGGAATTACTTGTTTTGCTATAATATAATACTAGTTCCATGAGTAGGGTATTACAATTGCGACTGTCAAGCAAATGTCCAGAAATGGTAGTCACGGCTAGATTTCTTCAATTTTTCGGTGCGCCATTTTTTTGAGGGTCAACAGAGAGAGGGGGGGGGGGGGGGGGGGGGGGGAGGCGTTCCCCACCTGATAAAATTTTTCGGTGCGCCATTTTTGCAAGAAAGGATAGTGCAGAAGCTAAGAGTTTTGATTATATTGCTGAGGGCCCTGGTGATGTTTCATAATCGCTGGGTTGCTTGGCTGGTAAAACTTATGAAACGATGAGACTCCTAATCCTTCATGCTATGGTCTAGATTGGCTTGAAACCTGATAAGTTATCTTATAATATACTGATTAATGACTACAGTAAAATTGGGGGTGCGGGATGCATTCTCTCTGTTCAGTCAAATGTTGAGTCAGGGAAGCCTGACTCTATCTCACATCGCATGACATGGCAAGTAATTTTCAGACATTGGCCACTGCTGCTGTCCTTCTTCGAAGGAAGTCTATCTCAAAGCGACACACAGGTGGAAATTTTGCAATATAATATAACTATAACAGGGCTTTTCGAAGGTAATTGTGCTGATGATGGAACTATGCATGAATCATTTAAACTTTCTCATTATCACCCAAGAACTTTAGAGGCTTTTATAAAAAAAAACCTATATATGATCGAAGATTTATTTGTGCGTTGTATTTTTTTATCGGGTCTTTTACCCGTTTTTCATTAAGAGGAGAGGCCAAAAGAAAGGCCGAAACACAGATACAAAGGACTCCCAAATAATCCTATGATTACCGGCGGACTCCCAAAACCACAAACGAAAAGCAAAATACAACCGACTATGCCTGCCAAAGAAGATACAACCACGCGATGGTCGCCAATGAAGGGAGGACAAGCCGTGGTGGCAAAGCATCCACCACTAGAAAAGAGCATCCATCCACAAGCGATCAGGTAGCCACCGCAGAGAACTCAGTAACCACATTCATCCACAAGCGAGCAGGGTAGCCGTTGTGGAGACCTTAGTAACGGCATCCATCCGCAAGTGACCAAATAGCTGCTGCGGAGAGCTCAATAACAGCATCCATCCACAAATGACTAGGTAGCTGCTGCGGAGAGCTCAACATTCATCCACAAGCGACTAGGCCGGTAGTCGCTGCAAGAGAAAGGCGCCAATGTCCACCAACACCCAGGTAGTCGCTGCGAAGGAGATGACTGCGGCAACACCACCCGAGCTAGGCAGACCAAAAGCAAGGAGAAAGATGAAGCATAGACAGGTGTTGACGATGGTTATCACACTTTTCTTCCATCAATACTTGAGCTAAAAACTTAAAAGGTGGTTACCAAAACTAAGACATAGGACTATATTGACTAACGTTACCACAAGTTTCGGTACAAAGCATGTTTTGCAGGGACAAGTTTGAAAAACACAGAAGTACGTTTTTTTGAGAGGCATTGAAGCAAAACAATTGCAAATCGTCATGTTTGGACCAAAATGCAAGCGGTGGAGGGCTCCTTGCTCAGCAACAAGCCCAACACGCGAAGGCAAGCGGGGAAGGTGCTCTGCGGGGTGCAGGCGCACCCACCATACTGCCTCTCGGGCCCACTTTGTAGGAGGCCGTGCCATCAATACTCCCATGGCGGTTGCATGCTAGGCTTACCAAAAATACCACGCCAAACCGACCTCCTCTACACTATATAAGAAGACCCCTCTCACATTTCATAACATCATCATACACATCTTTGGAGAAGAAGAAGAGGGTTCCACTCTATTAGCTTCTAGGTAGCTCAAGTAGAGAGTGAGAGAGGGAAAGAGTGAAAGAGAAGAGTGGAGTAGCGGTAGCTCTACCTTGGGTGCTCGGCAAGCCTAGTAACGCAAGTGGACGAAGTGCCGGACTTGTCTGCTTCCTCTATACTTGTACCTCTACGAGCATCTTGCTACTTGGAGTAAGAAGTTCGTGTTCATCTTCTAGTGCCCGAAGTAAGTCGGTAACATCAAAATTATTTTCGCTTAAGGTTTATGCCCTTAGACGTTGTGTAAAATTTTGTTCCGTATCTTCACTAAAATCTATATATAGTGTTTTGTCATGTCACTATTGAATGAATTTGTTATTGCATGTTGAATCATCCTTTTTCTTTAAAAGCCTAAAGTGTTTATTGAGCAGTTATCATTAATTTCTAAGAATGCAAAAGCATAAAAAGGTTATTGATACTTATTAATTTGTAGCTTTTTTATATATGTGATGTGGCTGGGACTAAACTACCATGCGAGATTGTCCGAGCAGCCGTCCGCCGTCCTTCTCACCCATTTCCTCCTCATTCTCAACTGTTTCCACCACCACCTCCTCCTTCTCCTCAACTATTTCTTCTTCAAAAACTCTGTGTGCACCAGGATGTGTCAACGTGGCTTTGCCCCTAGGTGGGGTGAGGGGCTCAAGCCCCCTACCTCTACCAGATCCTTGGAGCCCCTCAAAATTCATAGCAAGATCTCCAACATTAAATTTGTATTAGAAGTTCGACTGGAAATTACCAAGTTTAAAAGTTAGACTAGTGGTTGCGGCGTGTGTGGTCTGGTACCACCCAGGCACATCGAGATGCCATCCTACGCTACGTAGGCAACTGTGACCTGTGGAAGATGCATAGTAGAAAAAGATTGAATCTTACCCAAACCAATCCAAGACGGTGTGGAGTGACTATCGAGTCGATGAGGTTCTGTGCTAGTATTTTACACATTGGCCGCATGTCTGTCTCCTCTTGTGCGGCCGTGCGATCAGTTGATCTCTCGCGACGAGATGAAAACCACTTGATCAGTCAATTAGGGCATCATGATGGTCAGCTGTAACACTCTCGTGTTAAGTGAACTAAAACATGACATGTCATCATGAGCATTGCATAGTTTATTGTTAAGTAAACCCTGATGCATTAACTTAAAATAAGTTTAATTTGGATGAATGTGTTTAGGAATTTAAAGTGTGTTTAATTTATGTTTGGATGCTTGTTTTGGAGTTTAAAAACCTTGGGTGGAAGTTTTCCGAGAAGCTTAGGGGGGAAACCCTAGTTTAAAAACCCTAGATTTGCCCCTTTTTGTGCAATTCAAAAACCAAGCACAATTTGAAGTTGAGTCCAAAAGCAAAGTTGTAGATCTGGTCAAGATGTACAACTTTGATGTTTTGAGTTTTCAAAGTTTCACTACCAAATTCAAAGTAATTTTGAAAATACAGATTTCCGGAAAGTGTCCCCTTTTCTAAATTGAATCTCCAATTCAAAATTTATTTGGAATTTTGAAAAGTGGTCAACATGAAAGTTGTAGAGCTTGAAAGTTGAACAACTTTCATGTTGGGAGTTTTTCAAGTTGTTATGAAAAATCAAAAGTAATTTTGGAATTTCTGATTTGCCCCAATTCAAAAATTTAGAATTTCTTTGAATTGAGTTTGAATTTCAAAACTGTTTGGCCAAATTGGCTAGTTTCCACTCAGAATCAGCTTGGGACACCTAAATATGTTTTGTAGCTCACAAAATTTTGCACAAGTTTCTTTTTGGTGAAAATTTGACTTCAGTTCAACTTTTGGTCGATTTTTGCAAAAAGACAGAAAGGGGTAAATGGGGAAGGGGGGGATAAGTTCTAGCCCTGTTCATGGCGGTGGACAGCCGAGCGTTGATCGGCGTTTGCCAGCGCGTGAACCACCGTTTCACCTCGTCCAAGCACGTGCTCGCGTCCGTGGCAAGGTGAAGCAGCTGCTGGTGAAGTGGAGCGCGACGTGTCCTTTCCTTTCGCGCTCACCGACGTCGATTGCCACCGGAGCACCGACGGACAGCTTTCCACTCCAATCCAAAATTCACCGCCACGGTTGATCCATATCTAAATTCACCGTGGGCATATCTTCGTTACTTCCTTGCGCATCTCCAGAACCCACCCTTCTTTCCTCATTCACACCAGAGCACCGGAATTCACCATTCTCCTTTCCGCCGGCGACAGAGCGCCACCGTGGTCAAGCTCGTCGTGGTCAGCCCATCCGGGCAACTTTCTGCTCTCTCTTTCTCTCGTCTTTGCTTCGTCATGACCTTGTGATGCTCATCGGCTCGCTCTTTTCTCCTTTGCTTCGCAGCTGTCACCGGGACATCTTCTTCTTCGTCGGAGCTCGCCGCCGGAGTCACTGGTCGCGTGGGCGAGTATCACCCGGTTGTTCTCCGCTCCTTCTATCTGCGTCAGCACACCCAGGGTGAGACGCCGATGCTTCCTGACCTCTTATTCCTATCTCTACCGGTCTAGAGCCATCGGGTGGGCACCGCCGCGGCCATGTCTGCCGCCGCTCGTGGCCAGAGTTCGCTAGAACAGTAGAGTTAGGGTTTTCTGGCTCTTTCGGTTGCGGGTTGCTTGCTGGTGCTTGTGCTCGCCTCCGTTTGGTTCGGGGTGGCCGGAGTTGGCCGGCGTAAGCCGCGCCGCCGCGCGGTGTCGCGTTCTGGACGGCCGTGTAACAGAACCGACCAAATTATAAGAGATTAAGCCTGATAGTGACCATTTGCGTAGTCGAACTATCACGCTTAAGCCCATATAATCCCGGTAGTCCGTGAAATCTCGAAGGATTTCAAACCACACTTCACATAACAGCCAAGATCGTAATAAGTTTAGCGGTCGCCATCCACAAGTACATCCAGATTACAACATTCATAAAATACATCGGAGTGCTTAAAGTTATTACAAACCAAGTTCTTCAAGTAGCGGAAGCTTCATAATTCGAAAATACAACACACACGATAAGTCTGGTACAGTGCCATAGTTCGGTCATTCCCACAAAAGCAAAGGAAGAGACGGAGTGACCATCGCCCTTGGTCTAGTCATCACCCATAGCTGGGTACAGACAGAGGATGCAATAACCATAATACATTTGACCATCTGCAAAACAACATGGGAATAGAACCCTGAGTACAAGAAGGTACTCAGCTAGACTTACCCGTCATAACTTAAAATAAAGACTCATCAAGGATCATGAAGGCTATATAGTGGGGTAGCTGACGACATCTTTGCAAAACCGCAGTATTTCACTAACGTAACTTACCTAAGTCTTTCTTCTTTTAATTAGCTCAAGTTGACAGTATGATTACCTATTATCTAGGTTTGCTCTTGTGCTATTACAAACAAGTGTGAGACTATGATAGAACCTCATCATAGCACTTCTTAAACCATTCATCATTATAACCCAAGTGTTCCATAGTCCTTACTACGAGGACAGGGCTCATGTCAAGTGCTCACTATCCAGGAGCGATGGCGATTCGAATCGATTTCTGACCAGCTGGCGAGTTTATTCCCCACACAAACCACACTCACTGATCAAGTGAGCTACAGGTCACCATGTTGCACTATCCAGGACCAATTCGCGGGTTCGACAGGCACCGCCCGTACCCGAGGACCGTTCCGGCGACCGAGGTATCCAAGGTATACCAAGGTTGCGCGCCGCGCCCTCGTCGTTCTCCTCAACCATCACCAATACAGCGCGTACATCGGGCCGATTCCCGGCCCGGATAGTGCTCAGGCTTCGCGGTCGGAACGACTTATCCTTCCAGCTAAATGTGGGGCATGCGTTCAACATGACAAGAGGGCCGTCAACGATCGGTCCTTAATCGACACAGGCAGGGGCACTATGGGCAACCCACCATAAGACCCTGCCCAGTCTCCAATTACATTCCACACTCGGTTATTTCCTTCCCCAAGCAACTATTGCTTAAGCAAACAGGTATCCACCTATATCTCGCAGGTGACAGGGAATCACCCGACTTCTACCGGACTAAGCAGGCTAAGCATAGACTCCGCGCCTATCTACATAGGACAAGGTGGATAAACGAGTAGGGATAACAAGGAATACATATGCAACAACGGTATCAAGCAACTCCTATTACTTATATGCAATATAGTAGAACAAGTGTAATATACTTAGTAGGTTAGCGAGACTAGGGAGACTTAGAATGCTCCGGGGCTTGCCTTTCTCAAACGTGCTGGGTCGGTGATCCGGGCACTCTTGCAGTTCCTCTCCGGGCTCTTGTACTTCCGGAGGTTCCTGCTCCTGAAGCTCCTCGGGTTCCTCGGGTCTCACTTCGTTCTCCTGCGAGCCTGTATGATGCATATATGCTCATGAGTGGAGTGCGAGATGCCCGAGTGGATGCTTATATGAGAGAGTACCAAAAGAGTCATGTTATGATGCATAGGTAATGCACTTGATCATGCTCATTACAAGGTAGTCAACATCATCCAAGAATAAACAATTGAATCAAACATCTATTATATTCTCTTCTATAATTATTTTTCAAATGACATCAGCAACCTACATGATGCTTCAAAGATACACCAAACCTAACTCATTCCATTCCACCTATATCTACAACCATTTATAGTTTTCTTTATTCATTCCTAAGCCCATTAAAAATCACATGCAACTCTGTTCATCAATAAATTCCAGAAAAATTACAGGAGACTACTAGCTAATCATAAAGTCTACTGTAAATTTTTCATAATTTTTGGTTACTTATTTTGAGTCACAAAAATCACAAGATTAATGGATAAGGCAAGTAAAATCACCCTACTGTGATATAAGTGTCAAACAACAGATTTCATATTTTTACAATTTACCTAATATCATAAGAAACATCCACAAAATTTTCCAGATTTATTGCATGACTCCATTAATTATTAAAAATCATAAAGCACTGCCATGCAAGCATTTAAATTGCCATAAATTCATTTATACACCAAATAATATGTAACAATATTTTCTCAGTGAGTAAACACACATGCAGAACCAGCAAAACAAGTTCCACATTTTTCTGAGCCATATTTCATTTACTATGCATTTTCCAAGTTTAACAAAAACATGAATTAATTATACTTACACAGAAAAGTTACTCAAACATGACATGCAATCATACTAGGATGTAGATCTGGAAATAAGGAACACACCAAAATTTATTTCACCATTTTTGGAGCTATATTCATCAAGATATGGATTTTTAAACATTTAAATCATTTCCTGGAAATTATTTTTCTGAAAACAAAACAAAATCCATCCCGAGACCTGCTAGGTGCACCCGGTGCAGTGCACCCGCGGCCGCTGACGAGCGGACCCGCCTACCAGCCGGGCCCGCTGGTCAGAGCGCAGAGGGGAGGAGCTCCGGCGAGCCGGAGCTCACCGTCGGCGACCCCTTTCGGCGAATCAAGCGGCTCTACACGTTCTACGGCTCACGGCGGACCTAGGGCACCCATTTGCGCGGCCTAAAACGGACCGGAGCAGGCTCGCCACCGGCCATGGCGGAGCGGCGGCGCTGCTCGTCGTCGGTGCGGGACGCCGGCTCGGTAGAGCGTGGCTGGAAGGGCTTGCGAGCATCGCGGTGCCAAGGCGGACACGATGCGCCAACTACGCAGCACCGGAAGGCATGGAAATGCGCGGACCACGCGTGCGGCGGCGGAGCTCTCGCCGGAGAAGAAAGCGAGGGCGAGCGGGGCTCACCGTGCCTTACCGAGCGCTCAGATGCGCGTTCTGCAACGGCGGAGCGAGGGCGAAGCTCGGGGAAGAACTAATCGAAGAATGGCGCACGCACGGGGGAGGAACAGCCGAGGCGGAGCTCGGGCTCCAATGGCGACGGTGGCGCTCTGCGCGTGCGGGGCGAGGGCGAGAGAGCGAGAGAGAGGGAGAGCTGAGGGGCGCAAATGGGAGAGGGGACGGAGGCGAGCGCGACCGGGGGCACCTGGTGGCCGACCAGGGCGTCTCCACGCCGACGCATGCCCGCCACGCGGCGGCCGAGCCCTGCCGGCGTGCCACGGCGCCGCGGCGAGCGCTGTCCGCGCGCGGACGCGAGCGCGGGCGCGGGGAAGGGGGAGGGGAGAGCGCGGGCGGGCCGAGCCGGCTTCGGCCAGTGGGCCAGAAGCGAGGCCGCGGCCTGCTAGCGCCCCCTTTTCCCCTTTTTTTTTTTTTTTAAAAAAAAATTCTTTTCTCAAATCCTCTTCCAACAGCATTTTGACTATTTTCAAATCATTTTCACCATTTTCACCCAAAAGCAAAGTTGCTCCAAAATAAAAACTCTACAACTTTGTTTTAACAAGCAAGACCAAATTCCAAACAGAATTTGAATCACAAGTTAAAACTCAGTTCTAGGTTTTAAATAAATACCTTTTGGAGATTTTTGTATAAATTCCATTTCTCAAATTCCATAGCTCCAAAAATTGCACAAAAAATATTCTAAATTCTTCTTACACATAAAGCAACCTAATTTGAATTTTTCACAATTTTAGAAGCAAGCATCATATTTTTAACATATTTTAAACTTATGAAATGAAGCACATAAAATCATAATTTGGCAAGAGTGTCATACTCATGATGCTTATGCTTGATGAAATGCTTATGCATGTCTTTGGTAAGGCTAAGTGCATGCTTAACACCTAGGGTGTTACAGCCCTTCCCCCCTTAGGGAAATCTCGTCCCGAGATTTTGGGTTACTAACCATTTCTTATGAAATTTTGGATAAACTGTTTTTAAGTAATCCTCTGTTTCCCAGGTGGCATCCCTATCGTCATGATGACTCCACACCACCTTATATGTTCTGACAACTTTGTTTCGGGTTACTCGCTCCTTGGTATCCACAATTCTCACTGGCTGCTCCTTATATTCCAAGTCCGCTTTTATCTTGATTCCTCGAGGTTCGATTCTTTGCTCTGGCACCTTCAAACATTTCCGTAGCTGCGACACATGAAAGACCGGAAAGATCGAGCTCATCTCCTCAGGTAACTGAATCTTATAGGCCACTGGGCCTTTCCTCTCTAGCACTTGGTATGGTCCCACATATCTGGGTGCAAGCTTGCTTCGAATTCGGAAACGCTGAACTTTCTTCATTGGCGTAACCTTGAGGTACACATAGTCACCTATGTTGAATTCAAGTGGCCTTCTTCTCTTATCAGCATAACTCTTCTGTCGGGATTGCGCTGCTTGCATATGTTGCTGTATGATCTGCACCTTTTTCTCTGCTTCATTCACGAAGTCGATACCATAGTATCTTCTTTCACCAGGTTCAACCCAGTTTAAAGGAGTTCGACATCTCCGCCCATACAAAGCTTCGAACGGGGCCATCTTGATGCTCTCTTGATAACTATTATTGTAGGAGAATTCAGCCAAAGGTAACCACGATTCCCATGATCCCTTGGATGATAGCACACAGGCTCTCAGCATATCTTCTAACACTTGATTTAACCTCTCGGTTTGTCCTGAAGTCTGGGGATGATACGCCGTGCTTCTTATCAGACTGGTCCCCAAGCTCTTATGCATGCGCTCCCAGAAGTGAGCAGTGAACTGCGGTCCTCTATCTGATATGATTGTCTTGGGAATACCATGCAACTTGACAATCTCAGCCATATATATATCAGCATACTCGGGAGGTCTGTAACGAGTCTTCACAGGGATGAAATGGGCCGATTTGGTCAATCGATCTATGATTACCCAAATCGAGTCATTCCCCTTCCTTGTGGTTGGTAAACCCGTGATAAAGTCCATACTGACCTCTTCCCATTTCCACTTCGGAACCGATAACGGTTGCAACAGACCTGCAGGTTTCATATGGATAGCCTTAACTCTGCAACACGTGTCACAACGGGCCACATAAGCTGCTATTTCTTTCTTCATCTTGGTCCACCAAAAGTGGGGCCTTAGATCTTGATACATTTTGCTGCTGCCCGGATGAATAGAAAGCTTAGAAAGATGGGCTTCATCCATGATGCGATTCTTCAACTCCCGATTTTTCGGGACCACTAACCGCTGTTGAAACCACAGTACCCCTTTCTCATCAACCCGAAACTGAGTCTTTGGGTCATCCTTGATCTTCTCTTTGATGTGGAAAATACCCTTGTCTGTTTTCTGACCTTCAATGACTTGACTCTCGAGTGAACAACTGAGTTGTATATGGCATAAGACCTCAGGATGCATAAGATTGAACCCATCTTCAAACAACGGTTGAACCATTTGATAGTGCGGTTTGCGACTCAAAGCATCTGCGACCACATTAGCTTTGCCTGGATGATAGTGAACTTCCAGGTCATAGTCCTTGATTAGCTCTAACCACCGCCGTTGCCTCATGTTCAGCTCGGACTGAGTGAAGATGTACTTCAAACTCTTGTGATCGGTGTAAATGTGACACTTATTTCCCAGCAGATAATGTCTCCAGATCTTCAAAGCATGCACCACAGCTGCTAACTCAAGATCGTGCGTTGGATAGTTGACTTCATGCTTTCTTAGCTGTCGGGAAGCATAAGCTATCACCCTGCCATCTTGCATTAACACACACCCCAGGCCACTCTTCGATGCGTCACAAAACACATCAAAAGGCTTCTCGATATTAGGTTGTGCCAGAACGGGAGCAGTGGTTAGCAACTTTCGCAGGGTGCGGAAGGCTAACTCACACCCTTCCGTCCAGACGAACTTATGATCCTTTTGTAGCAAACTTGTCATGGGCTTAGCAATCTTGGAGAAGTCAGGTATGAAACGACGATAATACCCGGCCAGACCAAGAAAACTTCTAACTTCCGAGACAGAAGTTGGTGCCTTCCAATCCATGACTTCCTGCACTTTTGATGGATCCACGGCAATTCCTTCTTCAGACAAAATGTGCCCTAGGAACGGAACTTTCTTCAACCAGAACTCACACTTGCTGAATTTGGCATATAACTGATGCTCTCGTAATCGGGTCAGCACGATTCTCAGATGTTCGGCGTGATCTTGCTCATTCTCTGAATACACCAAGATATCATCGATAAACACCACAACAAACTTATCCAATTCTGGCATAAAGACTGAATTCATCAGATACATAAAGTATGCAGGAGCATTTGTCAACCCAAAGGACATGACAAGATACTCGTACAACCCATATCTGGTGGAAAAAGCAGTCTTCGGGATATCTTGCGGACGAATCTTGATTTGGTGATACCCGGATCTCAAATCTATCTTGGAAAACACTCTGGCCTTGGATAACTGATCAAACAGGATATCAATCCTTGGCAAGGGATACTTATTCTTGATTGTCACTGCATTGAGTGGACGGTAGTCCACACACATACGCAACGACTGATCCTTCTTTTTCACAAACAACGCCGGACAACCCCATTCCGACGAGCTTGGCCGGATGAACCCTTTTTCTAATAACTCCTTCAGTTGCTTCTTCAGCTCTGCGAGTTCGTTTGGTGGCATCCGGTACGGCCTTCTAGATATTGGTGCTGTACCTGGTATCAACTCGATCGCAAACTCTACCTCCCTATCTGGGGGAAGTCCTGGTAACTCCTCGGGAAACACATCAGAGAACTCACATACCACGGGTATGTGTTCTAGGGGAACTGCCTGTACTGCACACGAAAGACTGGCGAAGTCCAACCGCCGGGGTAACTTGATCTGAAACACACCCTTCCCTTGCGGCTCTCTGAGGGAAAGAGTTCTGTTTCCAACATCTATAACCGTGCCCCAGTCAGTCATCTTGTTCATACCAATGATGACGTCCAAAACCAGTCCTGGCATGACCACAAGGTTTACACGAAGCCTCCGGCCACTGATATCCAAAGTAACCCCTGTTACCGTCTTATTAGTCAACACATCGGCCCCGGCTGAGCTGATGCGATAGCCATAACCTAACTCAGTAACTGGCTGATCATGCTTTTGTGCAAATGCTTGACTCATGAAAGAATGCGACGATCCAGAATCAAACAAAACAACTGCAAGATGTTGGTTGACAGAAAACATACCAGCTGTTACCGGTTCTCCTTCCGGAATTTCCTCAATCGAGGTATGATGCACACGAGCTGGATAGGTCGGTTGCTGCCTCTTGGGGTAGGGACATTCCTTAGCAAAGTGCCCCATCTTGTGACAGTTATAGCATGGACCCTTGGGCGCATTGTTGATGGTAGGTGCTGCAGCTTGATTTGCCTTTGGCTTGGCAGGAGCTATCGCCACCTTGTACGGCTTCTGCTGTGTTGGATGCCCGATGTTCCTTCGCTGCGGCGGTCGGAACCTAGCACCCGGGGCAGGAGGACGATACTGCTGTCGCCCTGCCACTGGTGCCCTAGACTGGGACGATCCTGCTTCAAAAGCCCTTTTGCGTGACTTGGACGCACTGTAGTTGTTGTTATTGTTCTCTTGGGTCAGACAGTCACTGATATAGGCATTGAAAGTAGCCCTGGCCCCTGTACCCATGGTCTTCAGCATCTTTGGATTTAAGCCTCTCTGGAAACTAGCAATCTTCTTGGCCTCTGTGTTTACAAACTCAGGGGCATATCGAGCAAGATTATTGAAGGCATGTAGATACTCTTTCACAGATTTCGTCCCTTGGGACAGCCTCATGAACTCCCCAACCTTCATTTCAACCATACCAGGAGGAATGTAATTTCCCCGGAAAGCGGTGGTGAAGCGGTTCCAGGTGATTGGTGTCCCCTCTGGGTAGGTGGTACGGTGATGGGACCACCAAATCCCAGCGGGTCCTTGCAACTGATGTGCCGCATACTCAGCCTTGAGTTCTTCTGTCATTCGGAGAAGACGAAACTTCTGCTCCATGGTGTTGATCCACTCATCCGCTTCGAGCGGTTCCAAGGCCTCCTTAAAGATTGGTGGCTTGGTGTCCAGGAAGTCCTTGAACGAGCTGTACTGGTTGACCTCTCGACCGCCCTGATTATCTCCACGACGGGTGTTGTCAGCTATGTTGCGCAAAGCTTCTTCCATATTGCGCTGCATCTGTTCCATGTTGCGTTGGCTTCCCAGAAACTGCGCGAAAAACACATCCGCAGTGTACGGGGGAGGTGGTGGTGGTGTTGGTGCTTGATCCTCATTCCGTTGAGCCCCATTTCCAGATGCACTTGCTCCAAGACCTGGATGGCCGTTACCCCCGCCACGTGTTTGTACCATCTGCATATGCCAATGATAAGCAATCGTTAGGAGTTGCCATCAACCGGTAGGAAATGTGTAAAATCGTGCCATACTGAATTTACTGAGGGAATAAATTCACACAATAAACAAAGGCACAACAACTCATTATCCACGCACAACATCACTAACAGATTACTTATCATTCACGCAACAAGGTTCGCGTACATCCAACTTGCCAGCATACATACACTGGACTTTCCGTACCAACTCATAAAGTCTTACACAGCCCAGATCCAAAAGTACATGACATGCCACGCAACATACATCACAAAAGAGAGAGGACTAGCTCTAGAGCCCTAGCATCTACTCGCTATGGTCACTGTCCATGCCAGAGCCATCCTCATCCTCGTCACCACTAGCATCTGCTCCTATCTCGGGATCCGCGTCCATCTCGTCCTCAGAGTCTAGCTCCGCTGCCCCAGGAAGGTGGTGAGGGTGGAGCTGGTTATGCAGCTGGTGGATCTCCTCATGCAAGTTCTCATTGTACTCCTCGGCATTAGCTAGCTGCTGCTCTAGCTCTAGCTGTCGGGCCCTCAAAGTGTCCTCCTCGTGCCAGGCTTCATTCCTCTGTCCAAGCACATGGACTAGCATGCGCTCGCAGTTCCTGTGAGCAGTAGTCACCCTGTCCTTCTGCTCCCGTACTGCGAGCAGGTCCTGACTCAGCTCACTGCTCTGCTGGACGGCCTGGTCTCTCTCTCTGGTCACACGAGCCAACTCTGCCTGTAGCCTCTCAACCTCAGAGTCAAACTCACGCTGCAACTGACGCTTCTCATCCTGGACGGTGAGAAGAGACCCGGACAAGCGACCCAAACAACGCTCTAGGCCTCCATAGGTCTTCATCAACGCGTACATGGCACTCATAGCTGCACTGTCACTGTGCTGGTCCTCATCCGCACTCCTCTCTAGAGCATTCACCTCGGACTGATCCCACACCGAAGTGTAAGGGTCACCCCGGGGAAACACCCCAGCGAAGGCGTGGGCCAGCTCCTGTGGAAACCTCTCCATGAGGTCCCTCAGAACTGCAAAAGCTGCCCTGCTGGCACCGTGGAAAGGCGTGACACCTCGGGACTCGTACACCCAGCCGCCCCAAGCAGGGTCTCCTCCACTGGTAGGGACAACTGCCTCGATCCCCACCAGGGTCTCGTCACCAAGCGGCTCCTTGTCCCAGTAGTAGCGAGGCTCCCTTCCTTCGGGATACCCCATCGAACTGAGCACCCTCCAAAGCAAAGTGGGCATCCCAAACTCCTCTAGGAACTTGCTCTTATGCCGCGAGCTCCTAGCTGCCAACGGACGGCGAGGGGCCCGCCCACCAGTGGACTTGCGAGCCGTGAGCCTAGTGCGTGCCATCTGCTGCAAATGGAATACCGTGGGTAAGAGCGAGGATTACCTTTAGTTATTTTGTTTAGAATTGGGACAGATTAAATTAAGGGGGAAAGTAAGCAATGATATGAAATGCACATGATGCATGTACGAACTTACGATCTCACAAACTTAGAAAACAAAGGTTAACACTAAGCGGTATATGCGGTGGCACACAACGTTCTCTCATAACGTAACTAGCGTTCTAAGCGAGAACGTGGTTAGAGTACCTGCAGAAAACTCATTTCAGCCCACCCACAATGTGATCGTGCAGAACAAAATTTAAAACTATGCACTTCACATACACAGACACCCGTCCATGCATGTGACGTGTCACTATCCACATCATCGCCCTAATGACGGCATCGTCTCTCAGGACGGAATTCCCAGCATGCGGTACTGTTCCCAAGACACACCAACATGTGTGCATGACACAGCACCTGACAACACTTCCCTAGACCGGCAGTGTATCCGATCATGCTCTCACAACTCCCACTTACCATGGCGTAGAGGAAGAATTGATCCATACATTACCACTCAAATGAATGGCACTCATACTATTGCACGCCGTATGAGCGACGAAATGAAAATATGATGCATTAACCCCCAAGTCAGTACTTAGCTAGCCACCTTAGAATCCTTAACTGGGCATAAAGGATATGACCATGGCACACTAGATAGTTTTCCAAAACTTAGTTTAACACCTTGATCTTTATTAATTACTAAAATCTTTCATTAAACCGGTTTTAACTTTTGTTCGGAATGTACTTATGAACAGTAACTCGCTAAACCTTGCTCCGATGCCAGCTGTAACAGAACCGACCAAATTATAAGAGATTAAGCCTGATAGTGACCATTTGCGTAGTCGAACTATCACGCTTAAGCCCATATAATCCCGGTAGTCCGTGAAATCTCGAAGGATTTCAAACCACACTTCACATAACAGCCAAGATCGTAATAAGTTTAGCGGTCGCCATCCACAAGTACATCCAGATTACAACATTCATAAAATACATCGGAGTGCTTAAAGTTATTACAAACCAAGTTCTTCAAGTAGCGGAAGCTTCATAATTCGAAAATACAACACACACGATAAGTCTGGTACAGTGCCATAGTTCGGTCATTCCCACAAAAGCAAAGGAAGAGACGGAGTGACCATCGCCCTTGGTCTAGTCATCACCCATAGCTGGGTACAGACAGAGGATGCAATAACCATAATACATTTGACCATCTGCAAAACAACATGGGAATAGAACCCTGAGTACAAGAAGGTACTCAGCTAGACTTACCCGTCATAACTTAAAATAAAGACTCATCAAGGATCATGAAGGCTATATAGTGGGGTAGCTGACGACATCTTTGCAAAACCGCAGTATTTCACTAACGTAACTTACCTAAGTCTTTCTTCTTTTAATTAGCTCAAGTTGACAGTATGATTACCTATTATCTAGGTTTGCTCTTGTGCTATTACAAACAAGTGTGAGACTATGATAGAACCTCATCATAGCACTTCTTAAACCATTCATCATTATAACCCAAGTGTTCCATAGTCCTTACTACGAGGACAGGGCTCATGTCAAGTGCTCACTATCCAGGAGCGATGGCGATTCGAATCGATTTCTGACCAGCTGGCGAGTTTATTCCCCACACAAACCACACTCACTGATCAAGTGAGCTACAGGTCACCATGTTGCACTATCCAGGACCAATTCGCGGGTTCGACAGGCACCGCCCGTACCCGAGGACCGTTCCGGCGACCGAGGTATCCAAGGTATACCAAGGTTGCGCGCCGCGCCCTCGTCGTTCTCCTCAACCATCACCAATACAGCGCGTACATCGGGCCGATTCCCGGCCCGGATAGTGCTCAGGCTTCGCGGTCGGAACGACTTATCCTTCCAGCTAAATGTGGGGCATGCGTTCAACATGACAAGAGGGCCGTCAACGATCGGTCCTTAATCGACACAGGCAGGGGCACTATGGGCAACCCACCATAAGACCCTGCCCAGTCTCCAATTACATTCCACACTCGGTTATTTCCTTCCCCAAGCAACTATTGCTTAAGCAAACAGGTATCCACCTATATCTCGCAGGTGACAGGGAATCACCCGACTTCTACCGGACTAAGCAGGCTAAGCATAGACTCCGCGCCTATCTACATAGGACAAGGTGGATAAACGAGTAGGGATAACAAGGAATACATATGCAACAACGGTATCAAGCAACTCCTATTACTTATATGCAATATAGTAGAACAAGTGTAATATACTTAGTAGGTTAGCGAGACTAGGGAGACTTAGAATGCTCCGGGGCTTGCCTTTCTCAAACGTGCTGGGTCGGTGATCCGGGCACTCTTGCAGTTCCTCTCCGGGCTCTTGTACTTCCGGAGGTTCCTGCTCCTGAAGCTCCTCGGGTTCCTCGGGTCTCACTTCGTTCTCCTGCGAGCCTGTATGATGCATATATGCTCATGAGTGGAGTGCGAGATGCCCGAGTGGATGCTTATATGAGAGAGTACCAAAAGAGTCATGTTATGATGCATAGGTAATGCACTTGATCATGCTCATTACAAGGTAGTCAACATCATCCAAGAATAAACAATTGAATCAAACATCTATTATATTCTCTTCTATAATTATTTTTCAAATGACATCAGCAACCTACATGATGCTTCAAAGATACACCAAACCTAACTCATTCCATTCCACCTATATCTACAACCATTTATAGTTTTCTTTATTCATTCCTAAGCCCATTAAAAATCACATGCAACTCTGTTCATCAATAAATTCCAGAAAAATTACAGGAGACTACTAGCTAATCATAAAGTCTACTGTAAATTTTTCATAATTTTTGGTTACTTATTTTGAGTCACAAAAATCACAAGATTAATGGATAAGGCAAGTAAAATCACCCTACTGTGATATAAGTGTCAAACAACAGATTTCATATTTTTACAATTTACCTAATATCATAAGAAACATCCACAAAATTTTCCAGATTTATTGCATGACTCCATTAATTATTAAAAATCATAAAGCACTGCCATGCAAGCATTTAAATTGCCATAAATTCATTTATACACCAAATAATATGTAACAATATTTTCTCAGTGAGTAAACACACATGCAGAACCAGCAAAACAAGTTCCACATTTTTCTGAGCCATATTTCATTTACTATGCATTTTCCAAGTTTAACAAAAACATGAATTAATTATACTTACACAGAAAAGTTACTCAAACATGACATGCAATCATACTAGGATGTAGATCTGGAAATAAGGAACACACCAAAATTTATTTCACCATTTTTGGAGCTATATTCATCAAGATATGGATTTTTAAACATTTAAATCATTTCCTGGAAATTATTTTTCTGAAAACAAAACAAAATCCATCCCGAGACCTGCTAGGTGCACCCGGTGCAGTGCACCCGCGGCCGCTGACGAGCGGACCCGCCTACCAGCCGGGCCCGCTGGTCAGAGCGCAGAGGGGAGGAGCTCCGGCGAGCCGGAGCTCACCGTCGGCGACCCCTTTCGGCGAATCAAGCGGCTCTACACGTTCTACGGCTCACGGCGGACCTAGGGCACCCATTTGCGCGGCCTAAAACGGACCGGAGCAGGCTCGCCACCGGCCATGGCGGAGCGGCGGCGCTGCTCGTCGTCGGTGCGGGACGCCGGCTCGGTAGAGCGTGGCTGGAAGGGCTTGCGAGCATCGCGGTGCCAAGGCGGACACGATGCGCCAACTACGCAGCACCGGAAGGCATGGAAATGCGCGGACCACGCGTGCGGCGGCGGAGCTCTCGCCGGAGAAGAAAGCGAGGGCGAGCGGGGCTCACCGTGCCTTACCGAGCGCTCAGATGCGCGTTCTGCAACGGCGGAGCGAGGGCGAAGCTCGGGGAAGAACTAATCGAAGAATGGCGCACGCACGGGGGAGGAACAGCCGAGGCGGAGCTCGGGCTCCAATGGCGACGGTGGCGCTCTGCGCGTGCGGGGCGAGGGCGAGAGAGCGAGAGAGAGGGAGAGCTGAGGGGCGCAAATGGGAGAGGGGACGGAGGCGAGCGCGACCGGGGGCACCTGGTGGCCGACCAGGGCGTCTCCACGCCGACGCATGCCCGCCACGCGGCGGCCGAGCCCTGCCGGCGTGCCACGGCGCCGCGGCGAGCGCTGTCCGCGCGCGGACGCGAGCGCGGGCGCGGGGAAGGGGGAGGGGAGAGCGCGGGCGGGCCGAGCCGGCTTCGGCCAGTGGGCCAGAAGCGAGGCCGCGGCCTGCTAGCGCCCCCTTTTCCCCTTTTTTTTTTTTTTTAAAAAAAATTCTTTTCTCAAATCCTCTTCCAACAGCATTTTGACTATTTTCAAATCATTTTCACCATTTTCACCCAAAAGCAAAGTTGCTCCAAAATAAAAACTCTACAACTTTGTTTTAACAAGCAAGACCAAATTCCAAACAGAATTTGAATCACAAGTTAAAACTCAGTTCTAGGTTTTAAATAAATACCTTTTGGAGATTTTTGTATAAATTCCATTTCTCAAATTCCATAGCTCCAAAAATTGCACAAAAAATATTCTAAATTCTTCTTACACATAAAGCAACCTAATTTGAATTTTTCACAATTTTAGAAGCAAGCATCATATTTTTAACATATTTTAAACTTATGAAATGAAGCACATAAAATCATAATTTGGCAAGAGTGTCATACTCATGATGCTTATGCTTGATGAAATGCTTATGCATGTCTTTGGTAAGGCTAAGTGCATGCTTAACACCTAGGGTGTTACAGGCCGGGGCGTCGGGGACCTCGTGGTTGTAAAGATGAGAAAGGGGAGGGGTTTGTTTGCAAAGCCGTAGACTCATGTGAATAGTTGGCTGGTCTGCGGGTTGGTTTCAAAGAAAGCCGAGGGCTTTTCTGCTAAACCGTCAGCGCGCGCGGGGGGAGGCCGGCTGGGCCAAGTCTTCGCGTGAGCCTGGGCCGAGCTTCTGGGCCGCAGTGGCACAGTAGCGTTTTCTTTTTCTTTTTCTGCAGTTTTTGAGTTATGTTTGATTTTATGTATTAAATCATGTGCTGGTTCAAAAATTGTGAAAATTTTTGTATAGCTTCCATAAAATGGATAGAGCATAAGAAAAATGTTAGGTTTTGTTTTCTGGTAATTTTCAGGTATACATAAATTGCCTCTGTTTATTAATGAATAAACCTTCCATGATTTTTAGTAAATTATGGGTATATCCAAAAATCATGAAATTTAATATGTGATTTTATGTTACTGTTATCTAGCTTCAAGAATAATTTCAACTCTGTTTGATAAAGTATGCTCTGTCTCTTAATAAAGCTATTTAAAATAATTATAAAAGAAATAGAAATAATTATTCCTTTAGGCTTTGTGTGATATTTTGGATTGATTGACAACCAGTGGTTACTTAACATAATATACTCCCTGGTTATGGTTTATTTTCATATAAATGATCTTTGTGGTATGATGGATTCACAACATTGTTTAATAAAAATAATAAAATTGATTTAATAATAACCCATGCTTTGATAGCTAGATTAGTTCATTTCTTTACCATGAAGGTAAATTGTACTCGAGGTAGTCATGTTTGTTGTTGTCATCCAAGAACATGTAACCTGTCTTTATCATGCCATGAGTGTATCATAATCATGCATATGCACTTTTACGTATAGAATACACTCCGGAAGAATCTGATCCTCAGTGGGTTGCTTCCGAGTTTGTGGATCCTGCGGGTTTTGCTGAATTGTCGAACGTCCCTTCCGGTCAAGGCAAGCCCCGGACATTAAACCCTATCCTTGTATTTTCATAAAGTTATTTATATCACTTGAGTTAATATGATGCATTAGGTGAATAGGAGTTGAGTGAATCCTATTTGCTGCATTATCTACCTTGATGATTTCAATATTAACCTTGGTACTTGCTTTATGAAAATGCTTAGTATGCTTAGCCCTGCTTATTAGATAGGTTTTCAAATGAGAAAGTTTGAAGGGTTGTTGTGGCATACTTTTATGGTCAATAATGTTTCAATTTGAGACCGGTCGGTGGACTTGCTTTAAGAATGGAGTCTTAAAGTAGTGTCTCCAACTGTGTCGATTAAGGACCGTACCGTTGTTGGCCTGTTGTGATTGAGACCTTTGAGTACAGCCCACATGCGCTGGTAAGCCTTACCTATAGCTATTCCGATACTTGAGAACGGCTAACCGCGTACTGGGAGTGGAGAGATGGCGAGAGTAGCGTGTACCCACCTTACGGATCTGAGATGACCGGGAAACATCTAGATTGACTGTAGGATGGTGGTGTACTGTACTCTCGGGTGACGCTGGACCCGTTCTTGTATGGGAGGATCTATAGAAAAGGTTGACATATGCAAGATTAAGTTCTACATATGTCGTGTGGTACTGAATCCCCAGCTGGGTTTAATCGATTCGAATCGCCGTGTTTCCTCGGATATGGAGCCTCAATCCTCACCCCATCATCGTAGTAATAAGTGAATCTTTGGTATAAGAAAGAGGTGATTTGTTTATGAAAGTTGGATAATGATCTTGGCTAGTTATAAGTGATAATCTTGAGTTAAAACTTGAAAGTAGGCTTTACTCTTAGTAAGCTTTTATGCAAAAGAAATACTTGATCTTGATAAAGCTTTACCTTGAACCCCTATAGCCTGCATACCTGAGTCTCCACCTCTTTATTAGTCGGTTAAGTCTTGTTGAGTACTTTTGTACTCAGGGTTTATTAATCCCTGTTGCAGGTGAACCCTTTGATAATCCTTTTGATGGTCATGGTTACTTTACTCTTGTGGAGGAGAGTTATGATGATGATGAATCTGATGAGTGACTTTGGGCAAGTAAAATTTGTTGTGTGATCTATGGTTTATGTAATATAAAGTTCCGAAGCTTTTATGTATCAAATACTTATGGTTTGTAAACTATGAACTTAAGTTTCAATCTACGTTATGTAACCTTTCCGCTTTTACTCTGATTTCTCTTATCTATGAAATGTTGTAATACTGTGATGCTTGATGAGGGAATTCCTGAAAAAAATGTTACGTGGATGATTCGGGTTTCCCGAGGACACCCGACAGACTTCTTGAGTCATTTGAAACTCGTGCACGTCGATCAGAAGTCTTTGGGACAATGATGTGTGCATGTGGGCCACTTAATTCAGGAGGTTCTGCCACAACTGGTATCAGAGCAGGTTTCCCTTAGAAAGTATAGCAATATTCGATTTTGGAAACTTCAAAAGCTTTTGAGTCAAACTAAATTTCAAATTAGTTTGAGTCCAAATTGCTTCTAAGCTTGTCGTATGCTTCTAACTTGTCTCAATTCATTCTTTAGACTTATCCTTCTCTCTAAATGGATATGTTTTTAGTATAATTATGGTGATATTTATATACAAGGAACACTGCTTATAATATTGCCCTAATTATGAAAAGAAAGTTTATGCACTTTTATGTTAAGTGACTAATTTAAAGCTAATTAATTGTTTGATGTATGCTTTGTTCGTAAGTACGTTTCATGCATCATTATTGATAACATGTAATTAACTATTCCTCCTTAAAGTTGTTATAATTAGAGGTAATATGTCTATCTAATTGTAAAACTCTATCCTTTAACCTTGGAACATATATAGTTCTAATATTCAAAATAAAAATATTTTGGCAGATGGCTCGTACCCGCCTAACCGCTCGCAAGTCCACCGGAGGTCGTGTCCCAAGGCACCAGTTGGCATCAAGGGATCCGCCACCCTCCGACAGCAGCGACAGTAGCACTGACAACTCCAGCGATGGAAACGGGAGTGACACTAGCGGAGGTCCTCCTTCGCCAAGGACCTACAGGCTTATGAAGAATGATATGCGCCTGATGCTCACTGACAACATCAATATGGAAATTCAGCTGTACCATATGGCGGGGTATGTGGTCAATCTGGAGGCCTATACCAACATCCTCCATGAGGAAGTGCACCAGCTGCAAGATGCTCTCAACCCACCCGAGGCTCCTGAAGCAGCAGAGGAAGGACCAGTTGTCATCCAAGTGGATAGTGATACTTCTGAGGATGAAGCAGAAGAACCAGGAACCCCCACTCCAGATGAGGATGTTACCACCAGTGAGTCGGATATGGATGACGACTAGGTGTTGAGAAGGCAAGAAGTATGACCTAGTGTGATCTTCTGACTTTGTAACTTAGTTAGTCAGAAAACCTCTAGTATGGGAAGTGTGTAAGATAGTGGTTTCGGTAGTCCTGCCCAGGAGCGGACTTGTATGATAAATAAGATGAACGTGTTTGTGCTATATAAGTCATGATGTATGATGTTTAAGTAAGTATGTTAATCGAAGTGTGATGTGTTTTTAAACAGATGTCTGCTAACAACCATGGAGCTAGTTCTTCCCAGGGTGGGGATGATTTTCCTAATGCACCACCAGTTCCACCCTCTTTGGCTGATGCAATTGCAGCATTGGTCAATGCAACAACTCTGTTAGCACAAAACCAGAATGTTGGTCAGCGTGGCCGTGGTCGCAATAATCGAGAAGAAACCACATATGTTGACTTCACCGATACCCGTCCCCCAGTATTCACAAAAGCTGATGAACCTCTTGAAGCTGAGGATTGGCTTCGTACTATAGAGCAAAAGTTCAGTCTCATCAACTGTACTGAAACCTAGAAGCCAGCTTTCGCCGCTCAGCAGCTGAGAGGAGCAGCAGGGGTTTGGTGGGAAAACTTACTGGCTGTTCAACCAGCCCGCCACCGAATCACTTGGGGAGAGTTCAAGGAAGCCTTCAGGGCTCATTACATTCCCAAGGGAGTTATGAAAATGAAGCTCGAAGAGTTCTTAGCTCTCCGTCAGGGGGATGAACCAGTTATGCAGTATATTGGAAAGTTTAATCATCTGTCCCAATATGCAATTGAGCAAGTCAACACTGATGAAAAGAAGAAGGAATGTTTCATGAGAGGCTTAAATACGAAGCTCCAGCTAATGATGGCAGCATGTGGCAATATATCTTATCATGAGGCAGTGAACATCGCTATTTCCAGTGAAGAAAAGAACCGCAAACATAAGGAGGCTAAGAAGAAGAAGGGGTTTGTCTCAGGGTCTGGATCATCTGGCGGCAACAAGAAGCGCCAGAGACTCGTATATCATCCAGCTCAGCAGTTCCGCCCATCTTATCGTCCTTCTTATCAGCCGCCTCAGCAGCAGAATATGCAGAGGAATTTTGCAAAGCCGACAATGCCATTCAATGCTCAGCGTCAACCGAATGCTCCTGCCATTCGTCCGCCAGTGCCACAAGTTGCCAGCAACCCTTGTTACAATTGTGGGAAGAGTGGACATTTTGCTCGTGAATGTCCATATCCAAGACAAAATGTTCCAAATGTCAATGCACCAAGACCAGTTGGAAATCAGCAAGCAAATCAAAACAAAGGTAATGCCCAGAATCAGCAGAAGGGTAAGGGTACTCAGAAAACAGGAAGGGTTTTCCATACTCAAGTTGAAGCTATACCTGAGGGAGAGCCAGTGATGCTTGGTATGTTCCCTGTTGCCCAACACCCAGCACTTACACTTTTTGATTCTGGTGCATCACATACTTTCATGAATAGAACATTTGCGGAAAAGTATAATATACCTATTGGTGCAACCAAAGATGAGTTCTTTATACAGTCACCTGGGGGTCGACTATGCACTAAGGAAATGGTACATCAGGTGCCAACAGACTTGGGTGGATATATATTTCCAACATCCATGATAGTGTTAAAAGATCCGAGTATAGATGTGATCTTGGGTATGAACTGGATGAGTCAGAGAGGTGCAGTTATAGACACCTTAAATAGAACCATCAAGGTCAGCTTACCTAATAGCAAGTCTCAACTTCTTATCCATCTTCCTACCCTTAAGAGAACAGTTGAGCAAGTGTGTGCTATCTCTGTTAAGGAAATCAAGGATATTCCAGTGGTCTGTGAGTTTCCTGATGTGTTTCCAGAGGATTTACCTGGTCTGCCACCTGATCGTGATGTGGAGTTTGAAATAGAGCTCAAGCCAGGGACAGCACCAATATCCAGAAGAGCTTATAGAATGCCACCAAAAGAATTAGCAGAACTAAAAACTCAGTTGCAAGAATTGATGGATAAAGGTTTCATTCGACCTAGTTCATCACCATGGGGTTGTCCGGCAATCTTTGTGAAGAAAAAGGACAATACCTTGAAGTTATGTGTGGACTATCGTCCTTTGAATGAAGTAACAATCAAAAATAAGTATCCTTTGCCCCGTATTGACCTTCTCTTTGATCAACTAACTGGTGCTAAAGTATTTTCGAAGATAGACTTGAGATCTGGGTATCATCAAATTAAGATCAAGCCAAAAGATGTTCCGAAAACAGCATTCACTACCCGATATGGTCTGTATGAATATCTGGTCATGTCTTTTGGTCTGACAAATGCCCCAGCACATTTTATGTACTTGATGAATTCAGTGTTCATGCCAGAGTTAGATAAATTCGTGGTGGTATTCATTGATGACATTCTCATCTATTCCAAAACTAAAGAAGAACATAAAGAGCATCTCAGGATAGTGTTGACTCGCCTGAGAGAACATCAGTTATATGCTAAGTTTAGCAAGTCTGAATTCTGGATAGATGAAGTTCAATTTTTGGGTCATGTCCTGTCAGCTGAAGGTGTTGCAGTAGATCCAAGCAAAGTTCAGGAAGTTCTTGACTGGAAGTCACCAACTTCAGTACATCAAGTTCGGAGTTTCTTAGGATTAGCGGGGTATTATCGCAGGTTTATCCCTGACTTCTCCAAGATCTCTAAACCAATGACAACACTGCTGAAGAATGATACCAAGTTTGTGTGGTCATCCGAGTGTGAAGAAGCTTTTCGGACTTTGAAAAAGTTGTTGACCACTGCACCAGTGCTAGCTCAACCTGATATTGAAAAATCTTTTGATGTGTATTGTGATGCTTCAGGCAAAGGCATTGGGTGTGTACTAATGCAAGAAGGCAGAGTCATTGCATATGCTTCACGACAACTTAAGCGTCATGAAGAGCATTATCCAACCCATGATCTAGAGTTGGCAGCTGTAGTCCATGCTCTGAAGGTCTGGCGACATTATCTATTGGGCAATACTTGTCACATATATACTGATCATAAGAGTTTGAAATACATCTTTACTCAGTCAGAGTTGAATATGCGTCAGAGAAGGTGGTTAGAACTGATAAAAGATTATGATATTGAAGTACACTATCACCCAGGCAAAGCCAATGTAGTGGCAGATGCACTCAGTCGAAAGAGTCATTGCAATTGTCTAGAAGTCAAGCCTATAGACCTTACCTTATGTTATGAATTTGAAAAGTTAGGTCTTGAGATGATTCCACAAGGGAGTTTGACAAATATGACAGTTCAGTCATCTATCAAAGATCAGATTATTACAGCCCAGCAAGAAAATAAGGGTATAATCTTTTTGAAAAGAAAGGTTCAGTCTGAACCAAATTCCAAATTCAGAATAGATGAAGCTGGAGTGATTTGGTTCAAGGATCGTTTAGTAGTTCCAAAAGTCCCTGAACTCAGAAAACAAATTCTTGATGAAGCTCATGCAACAAGACTTTCAATCCATCTAGGTAGTAATAAGATGTATCATGATCTAAAACAAAGATTCTGGTGGACTAAGATGAAGCTTGAAATTGCTAGTTATGTGGCTAGGTGTGATACTTGTCAAAAAGTGAAAGCAGTTCATCTTAGGTCTGCTGGAGAATTGCAACCATTGCCAATTCCATCTTGGAAGTGGGATGACATCAGTATGGATTTCATAGTGGGTTTACCCAGAACATTGAAAGGGTTTGATTCCATATGGGTCATTGTTGATCGTCTGACCAAATCAGCTCATTTCATTCCCGTAAGAAAGAAGTATCGAGCTTCCATCTATGCTAAGATATACTTTAACAGAATTGTAAGTTTACATGGTATTCCAAAGACTATCGTATCTGATAGAGGGACACAGTTTGTAAATGCTTTCTGGAAGCACCTACATAAGTCCTTGGGTACTAAACTTTTGCATAGTACAGCTTATCATCCACAGACTGGAGGTCAGACTGAAAGAGTCAATCAGATCTTAGAAGATATGTTAAGATCTTGTGTGCTCAGTTATTCAGAGAAATGGGATGAATGTTTGCCACTAGCAGAATTCTCTTACAATAATAGTTATCAAGAAAGCATTAAGATGGCACCATTCGAAGCTCTATATGGCAGAAGGTGCAGGACACCTTTGAATTGGTCCGAACCTGGAGAACATAGTCTCTTCGGGGTTGACTTAGTCAAAGAAGCCGAAGAGAAAGTCAGGCTCATTCGAGATAACATGAAGATAGCGCAGTCCAGGCAAAAGAGTTATGCTGATAAGAGACGTCGATCTCTTAGCTTTGAGGTTGGTGATTATGTATACCTCAAAGTGTCACCTATGAAAGGAGTCACTCGTTTTGGAGTAAAAGGAAAATTGGCACCTCGATATATAGGTCCATATCAAATCCTTGAAAGGTGTGGAAAAGTGGCATATCGTCTAGATTTACCACCACAGTTGTTATTAGTTCACAATGTGTTCCATGTCTCTCAATTAAAGAAATGTCTTCAAGTGCCTGATCATATCATTCATGTTGAAGAAATTGAGTTAAAGCCTGATCTGACATATTCAGAGTATCCTATCAAAATTCTGGATCAAAAAGATCGAGTCACTCGTAGAAGAACTATCAAATACTACAAGGTGCAATGGAATCAACATACCGAAGATGAAGCCACGTGGGAGTCCGAAGAGTTTCTCTTAGAAAGTTTTCCTGAGTTTCTTTCTTCTGTCTTATCCTTGTAATCTATAGTGTTATGATCTACCCCTGTTTTTGTAAAGGTGGTTTTGGAAGTGCTTGATAAACTTCCTTTTCCATTAGTTAGCCTTCAAGTCAAATCTCGGGACGAGATTTCTTTAAGGGGGAAAGAGCTGTAACACTCTCGTGTTAAGTGAACTAAAACATGACATGTCATCATGAGCATTGCATAGTTTATTGTTAAGTAAACCCTGATGCATTAACTTAAAATAAGTTTAATTTGGATGAATGTGTTTAGGAATTTAAAGTGTGTTTAATTTATGTTTGGATGCTTGTTTTGGAGTTTAAAAACCTTGGGTGGAAGTTTTCCGAGAAGCTTAGGGGGGAAACCCTAGTTTAAAAACCCTAGATTTGCCCCTTTTTGTGCAATTCAAAAACCAAGCACAATTTGAAGTTGAGTCCAAAAGCAAAGTTGTAGATCTGGTCAAGATGTACAACTTTGATGTTTTGAGTTTTCAAAGTTTCAGTACCAAATTCAAAGTAATTTTGAAAATACAGATTTCCGGAAAGTGTCCCCTTTTCTAAATTGAATCTCCAATTCAAAATTTATTTGGAATTTTGAAAAGTGGTCAACATGAAAGTTGTAGAGCTTGAAAAGTTGAACAACTTTCATGTTGGTAGTTTTTCAAGTTGTTATGAAAAATCAAAAGTAATTTTGGAATTTCTGATTTGCCCCAATTCAAAAATTTAGAATTTCTTTGAATTGAGTTTGAATTTCAAAACTGTTTGGCCAAATTGGCTAGTTTCCACTCAGAATCAGCTTGGGACACCTAAATATGTTTTGTAGCTCACAAAATTTTGCACAAGTTTCTTTTTGGTGAAAATTTGACTTCAGTTCAACTTTTGGTCGATTTTTGCAAAAAGACAGAAAGGGGTAAATGGGGAAGGGGGGGATAAGTTCTAGCCCTGTTCATGGCGGTGGACAGCCGAGCGTTGATCGGCGTTTGCCAGCGCGTGAACCACCGTTTCACCTCGTCCAAGCACGTGCTCGCGTCCGTGGCAAGGTGAAGCAGCTGCTGGCGAAGTGGAGCGCGACGTGTCCTTTCCTTTCGCGCTCACCGACGTCGATTGCCACCGGAGCACCGACAGACAGCTTTCCACTCCAATCCAAAATTCACCGCCACGGTTGATCCATATCTAAATTCACCGTGGGCATATCTTCGTTACTTCCTTGCGCATCTCCAGAACCCACCCTTCTTTCCTCATTCGCACCAGAGCACCGGAATTCACCATTCTCCTTTCCGCCGGCGACAGAGCGCCACCGTGGTCAAGCTCGTCGTGGTCAGCCCATCCGGGCAACTTTCTGCTCTCTCTTTCTCTCGTCTTTGCTTCGTCATGACCTTGTGATGCTCATCGGCTCGCTCTTTTCTCCTTTGCTTCGCAGCTGTCACCGGGACATCTTCTTCTTCGTCGGAGCTCGCCGCCGGAGTCACTGGTCGCGTGGGCGAGTATCACCCGGTTGTTCTCCGCTCCTTCTATCTGTGTCAGCACACCCAGGGTGAGACGCCGATGCTTCCTGACCTCTTATTCCTATCTCTACCGGTCTAGAGCCATCGGGTGGGCACCGCCGCGGCCATGTCTGCCGCCGCTCGTGGCCAGAGTTCGCTAGAACAGTAGAGTTAGGGTTTTCTGGCTCTTTCGGTTGCGGGTTGCTTGCTGGTGCTTGTGCTCGCCTCCGTTTGGTTCGGGGTGGCCGGAGTTGGCCGGCGTAAGCCGCGCCGCCGCGCGGTGTCGCGTTCTGGACGGCCGGGGCGTCGGGGACCTCGTGGTTGTAAAGATGAGAAAGGGGAGGGGTTTGTTTGCAAAGCCGTAGACTCATGTGAATAGTTGGCTGGTCTGCGGGTTGGTTTCAAAGAAAGCCGAGGGCTTTTCTGCTAAACCGTCAGCGCGCGCGGGGGGAGGCCGGCTGGGCCAAGTCTTCGCGTGAGCCTGGGCCGAGCTTCTGGGCCGCAGTGGCACAGTAGCGTTTTCTTTTTCTTTTTCTGCAGTTTTTGAGTTATGTTTGATTTTATGTATTAAATCATGTGCTGGTTCAAAAATTGTGAAAATTTTTGTATAGCTTCCATAAAATGGATAGAGCATAATAAAAATGTTAGGTTTTGTTTTCTGGTAATTTTCAGGTATACATAAATTGCCTCTGTTTATTAATGAATAAACCTTCCATGATTTTTAGTAAATTATGGGTATATCCAAAAATCATGAAATTTAATATGTGATTTTATGTTACTATTATCTAGCTTCAAGAATAATTTCAACTCTGTTTGATAAAGTATGCTCTGTCTCTTAATAAAGCTATTTAAAATAATTATAAAAGAAATAGAAATAATTATTCCTTTAGGCTTTGTGTGATATTTTGGATTGATTGACAACCAGTGGTTACTTAACATAATATACTCCCTGGTTATGGTTTATTTTCATATAAATGATCTTTGTGGTATGATGGATTCACAACATTGTTTAATAAAAATAATAAAATTGATTTAATAATAACCCATGCTTTGATAGCTAGATTAGTTCATTTCTTTACCATGAAGGTAAATTGTACTCGAGGTAGTCATGTTTGTTGTTGTCATCCAAGAACATGTAACCTGTCTTTATCATGCCATGAGTGTATCATAATCATGCATATGCACTTTTACGTATAGAATACACTCCGGAAGAATCTGATCCTCAGTGGGTTGCTTCCGAGTTTGTGGATCCTGCGGGTTTTGCTGAATTGTCGAACGTCCCTTCCGGTCAAGGCAAGCCCCGGACATTAAACCCTATCCTTGTATTTTCATAAAGTTATTTATATCACTTGAGTTAATATGATGCATTAGGTGAATAGGAGTTGAGTGAATCCTATTTGCTGCATTATCTACCTTGATGATTTCAATATTAACCTTGGTACTTGCTTTATGAAAATGCTTAGTATGCTTAGCCCTGCTTATTAGATAGGTTTTCAAATGAGAAAGTTTGAAGGGTTGTTGTGGCATACTTTTATGGTCAATAATGTTTCAATTTGAGACCGGTTGGTGGACTTGCTTTAAGAATGGAGTCTTAAAGTAGTGTCTCCAACTGTGTCGATTAAGGACCGTACCGTTGTTGGCCTGTTGTGATTGAGACCTTTGAGTACAGCCCACATGCGCTGGTAAGCCTTACCTATAGCTATTCCAATACTTGAGAACGGCTAACCGCGTACTGGGAGTGGAGAGATGGCGAGAGTAGCGTGTACCCACCTTACGGATCTGAGATGACCGGGAAACATCTAGATTGACTGTAGGATGGTGGTGTACTGTACTCTCGGGTGACGCTGGACCCGTTCTTGTATGGGAGGATCTATAGAAAAGGTTGACATATGCAAGATTAAGTTCTACATATGTCGTGTGGTACTGAATCCCCAGCTGGGTTTAATCGATTCGAATCGCCGTGTTTCCTCGGATATGGAGCCTCAATCCTCACCCCATCATCGTAGTAATAAGTGAATCTTTGGTATAAGAAAGAGGTGATTTGTTTATGAAAGTTGGATAATGATCTTGGCTAGTTATAAGTGATAATCTTGAGTTAAAATTTGAAAGTAGGCTTTACTCTTAGTAAGCTTTTATGCAAAAGAAATACTTGATCTTGATAAAGCTTTACCTTAAACCCCTATAGCCTGCATACCTGAGTCTCCACCTCTTTATTAGTCGGTTAAGTCTTGTTGAGTACTTTTGTACTCAGGGTTTATTAACCCCTGTTGCAGGTGAACCCTTTGATAATCCTTTTGATGGTCATGGTTACTTTACTCTTGTGGAGGAGAGTTATGATGATGATGAATTTGATGAGTGACTTTGGGCAAGTAAAATTCGTTGTGTGATCTATGGTTTATGTAATATAAAGTTCCGAAGCTTTTATGTATCAAATACTTATGGTTTGTAAACTATGAACTTAAGTTTCAATCTACGTTATGTAACCTTTCCGCTTTTACTCTGATTTCTCTTATCTATGAAATGTTGTAATACTGTGATGCTTGATGAGGGAATTCCTGAAAAGAATGTTACGTGGATGATTCGGGTTTCCCGAGGACACCCGACAGACTTCTTGAGTCATTTGGAACTCGTGCACGTCGATCAGAAGTCTTTGGGACAATGATGTGTGCATGTGGGCCACTTAATTCAGGAGGTTCTGCCACATCAGGCAACGCAACGATATGTCGTGGCCACGTGGGTAACATATTGACTGACTTGTAGAACCATAATGGCAAGACATGAATGTAGTTGTGCCCGCATTGGGCCGCGTGGGCCTCCCATCACGCGGTCATGGCCTCCCACTCGGGCCGTGGGGACATATTGCGAGCGAGCCAGCGACCAATGGGCGAGCGTTCAGGTAATATTTTTCTTTTTCTTTTTTCAAAAATATGTACGGATACAGTAAGGTTTTTTGGGCTCGTAGCGGCATACCCTATAGATCCGCCACTTTATTATGTAGCACCACATTGTTCATACACCTGTGGTCCTTTACAGAGAATTTCCATGCCATGTTTTTTACATAGCAATTTATACTTTGCACATGTCATTATTATTTTTCATGGAAGTTTCAGCACATGCCTGTGGCTCAATGGAACTTTGATTAGGGATTCTGTGAGAGCATCTTCTAGCTGAAGGCAAATCATGGAATATGGTTATTAGTCAGCATAGGCACCCTTCTGTACCTCTAGAAACATCATGCAGATTTGTGAGAGATAGGAGCGTACTCCCTTGGAAGGATTTTGAGAAAATTAATTTGGTTTGCACTTCATGATAAATTGTCATTGCCATTTTCGAACTAGAAAAAGAAAAAGGCTTGTAATAAGATGTATGAAATGACAACGACTCCATCCGAGGAATTTTGCGCTTCTCGTTGCATAACTGTAGACACGCTTCATTTGCAAGCCTTGTAGCTGTTAGTAGCCTGCTATAGATACTTTTGAGACATCATAAGTAAAAGTCCAGTTGTGTATATGGCTTCGGTCTTTTTGAAATACAAGAATTTTTTCTGTGAAAAATGAACTGATTTTTGGAATTCATTCTTGCGGAAGGCTCTTCGTCAGTTTTCCGGCGATCAAAACTATGTAGAGATTTAACTACTTGGCACATCTAAATAGGATGCCCAAAGAGTTCATCACGCTCCAATTTGAGAGCGATCGAATCAGAGCCGTCCATTTTATTAACACTTCGAGGTTCAGCTCGGCTGCCGCGAGCGCGCAGACTCCCGGACCGAACGAGACCAAGCAGGGTCCAGAACTCCAGATCTCTCCTCTCACCCAGCTCCGGCGATGGCTTCGCCTTACGCCGGCGGCGTGCAGCCTCCTTCTCCCGCTGCGGCGGTGCAGCAGCAGCAGCAGAACCACTCTCTGGCGTTCCGCGTGATGCGGCTGTCTCGCCCCTCACTCCAGCCAGACCTGGCCGCGCTGCTCCGCTTCGACCCACGCGACGTCTTCCTCCCTGAGGACGCGCTCACCGGCTCCGACCCGTCCGCCGCCGCCAACTTCCTCGACGGTCTTCTCCACCCTTCGGACTCCGCCACCGCCGTCCCTGGAGACTTCACCTTCCGCGACCGCTTCCTCCTCCGCGACCCAGCCGACGCACTCGCTCTGCCGGGCCTCCTCGTCCTGCCCCAGTCGTTCGGGTTCGCTTCTCCCCCTCCCAAATCATGATTCCGGTGTCCTGTCCTGCTCCAGTGCAGCGATCGCTGATTTTGGTGTTGTTCTTGTGTGTGCGTGGCTAGTGCGATCTATTTGGGCGAGACCTTCTGCAGTTACATCAGCATCAACAATAGCTCCAGCTTTGAGGCCAGGGACGTCGTCATCAAGGTGTTCTATCGAGCGAAACCTCTTTTTATCTGACAAATTTAAAAATGCATTTGAACTCTTGGGTCATTCTGGCAAACTGGATTAAATTCGTTAGTGATTAGTGATAACTGATAAGTGCGATTACAGCTGATTAAACGTCTAGGTTACTGCATTTGTTCTAGTGTTGGATCCAATATGAGTGGTGCTGCACTGGTGCTTGTTGTCATTATGTCATGAGCCAAAGTTTGGATCATCAGTCACTAGATTAGTCAGTGCACTTGGTAAGTACAATCAGTTGAAATGATTATAAATTCAGTAAGAAATTTAGTTAAGAATTTATTCCAGATGGTCTATTCATTTTCTGCTGGAATAAGTATAGTTCTGATGATGCATTGGCAAGTTTCTCTATATGTCAAAACTTGTGGTACACAGTTACCTTGAGGTTTACAAGCTATAACTGGATTCAGTAGGGCAACATTTTTGTATACATATGAGTCGTGAGCTAGTAAAGCAATCAACCATCTGATGGATACATGGGAAACTAATATTTGTGCAATTTCATGCCCCTTATGATCAAGAATCCTTTTTAAGCATATCTCACCTTGTTTGATTCATAAATTATTACTTTATGCTATTTATGGATGCTTGTAAACTATAAAGTTCTATATGTTTTTTCAATGATAATTTGTGGACATATTTGAAATAAAATAATTTGCATTGATATAATCATTGCAGCCAAATCCTTAGTTCCTTACTTTCATCAATATCCATAATGTTTTTTCTCAGTGTGGATAGACTAGAAAAATGTATGTATTCTCCCTCTTTTTAAATATCTAATGCTAGATGCATTTACTGCTGCTTATTTCAACATAAAGTTTGACTGGTACCTTACTTACACTAGGCGGAAATACAAACAGAGAGACAGAGAATACTTCTTCTGGATACATCAAAGTCCCCTGTCGAGTCAATTAGATCAGGGGGTAGATATGATTTCATCGTGGAGCATGATGTCAAAGAACTAGGAGCACATACGTATGTTCCTTTTCATTTTAATATTATTCATATATTATTCCTTTGCTAAAAACAATCCTTTTTGTTGATTTGCTCATTTAGTAATTGAATCCAGGCTTGTATGTACTGCTTTATATAATGATGGTGATGGAGAGCGTAAATATCTTCCCCAGTTCTTTAAGTTCTCTGTTTCAAACCCATTATCTGTTAGGACAAAGGTAACCAGTTTTCATTCTACTTTCTACCTTCTAATCTAATCTCGTAGTTGATAGAAGAAGCGGACCAAGATTATACAGAAGTCTTATCATAATTTGTGTACATCCTTTTCTTTTTCAGGTTCGCACCATCAAGGTAGGTCACCTGTTGATGTGCAAGTGTAAACAACAATTGTTGGTTCTTTGGTTAGTTGTAGATGCCATCTTTAGAAATCTTAACAGGTGTATATTCAAGGTCATTATAGATTGACAATTATAACTTAAAAAATGATTTGTGATTAGGTAAGTAGTTTTTGTGTTTCATATAGATGCTTATGTTTTGTTGTATGAACTAACAGCTCTCCTATTTTTTTCTTAATAATATTTACCAAGATTTTCTTTAGTATTTCTTGCCATCCCATGGAAGCTGAGCTAACTCAGTGATTAAGGGTGTGGATGCACACTCAGATCACCCAGGTTCAAGTCCTCATCGAGGCGACTTTGGGTGCCTGTTTTCTTCTTAATATAAAAGCCACCTATATCCTCCTAGGTTGATCTAGTTTTTTTTTCTTACCATCCCATTTGTTGTGCTTCTGTAGTTGTCAATACAGTGCTTTAGGCTTTTCATATAATGAATCTTCACATTTGCCTTAGCCAACTTGAATTTCTTAACAAATGCAGAAGCCTCATTTCAACTTTAGTTTATCTGCATTCTGTTTTTAACAAATTATAGTTTCCATCAAGAAAGCAGATATATTTCAAAAAACATGTAGTGGTTGTTGTTTATTCACTTGTTGCACACCTGTTGATTCACCATGGAAGTCTTCAACTCTATATAGTTAGCCCATGCTGACAGGACATCACATATCTGGAAGCCTGCATAGAGAACCATACAAAATCTAATCTTTACATGGATCAAGTTGATTTTGAGCCTGCCCAACAATGGAGTGCTACAAGATTGGAGGCTGATGAACATCCCTCAGCAGTGAAGTCTGCAATAGGGTAATTCAAGCGCTTAAAGACTACTCCCTCTAGTCCATTTTATCTAGCGCAACTTAGAATGGCACGGTCTCCTAGATTACACTTTGACCATTCATTTACTTTATATTATATTGTTTATGCTTATAAACTTATAATCATTGGATAGTATAATTCCCTACAAATCTAATCATATAAAGTTTGTATTATAATAGTTAAAAATTATTAGCCTAATTATTGGTCAAAGTTTTTAAAGTTTGAATCTTGATATACGTGTGCGCCAGATAAAATGGACCGGAGGGAGTACATTTGATTTTTATAAGAACACTCTTTGGTTATGCGAGCATGCTGAGTGGCACATATGTCCCTAATATACTGGCATTTTATCTGTTGCAATTTAATATGTGAATGAAATGGATGGTTGACTATGCCAAATATCTGGTCTGGGTTCCATTCTCATGCAGGGACCTCTGTAAACAACCGATCCTCATCAGAGCGGGGGGAGGAATATACAATTACCTTTATCAGCTAAGATCATCATCTGATGAAGCCGGTCAAACAAAGTCCGAGGGAAGCAGTATACTTGGTAAATTTCAGATAACATGGCGTACGAACCTGGGTGAACCAGGCCGTTTGCAGACTCAGAACATTCATAGCACTGTTAGTGACATTCCTGCTTCTGATTTAATTATCTTATATTTTGTGTTGAACTTTTCTGTTCTTAATTACTGTGATATTGAGCCTAAGGTTATCTTTTTGCTCCCTTATTATTGAATTGCTTCCATTGCATTTAATATTTGCAAGTCTTTTTTCTGGCAGCCGACTGCAAGCAAAGATGTTGATCTCCGTGCTGTGAAAGTTCCACCTATCATATATGTGGAAAGAGCATTCATGGTAAACAATCCTGATTGGTATTTCTTCTAAGATTGGGCATACTATTACTATTGCTGAGATAGTCATCTCATGCAATTTCATGCATGATAAATTTACTTTGGCAACGATTTATTTTCCTTTACTGAGGGGGTCCTTTTCAGATTCTTGTGTTCTTTAAGAACTAAATTGGAAGATATCTGTTTTTGTATTCTCTTGTCCAGTGTTTTCAAGAAAATATTAGGTGGATAGGTCAGTGACGCCTGAATTCCTTTCTTGTCCTCCTGTTCTAATGTAGCTACTAGCTAGATCCTCTTATGCTCTTAGCTTATCCTGTTATCCAGCTTCTTGTTATATAGTTAATCCGATCTGAATAAATTTTCACGTTAATATTTTCACAATTAATTGCCACTGTACCATACTTTACCTTCCAGCAGGCAAGCTATGCAGTAGGACATCAAGAATTCTTTTCCTTCGCTATTTTGCCCCTTTCAATTCATCCCACTTTTAAGTTTACTTGTATTGTCTTCTCATTTCCTTTTCATTACCACAAGGTTGATGTTGGTGTTCGGCCTCATGGTCCCTGGATCCAATCCTGTTTTTGCTATTACTCCTATTTTTCTGGATGAAGCCACAGTTGTCTGCTTCCTAGCAATATTGTTAGAAGTGCAGTGGTGTGTATATGTATTACAGCCTTAGCACTTGCCCTGGGTATTTACTGTTGTCTTGTTGAATCAGTTAGGAGTTTGTTATGGTTTGATTTGTATGGCAAGTTGGCAACCAGCAATAGTTACTGCAGGTCCATACATTGGCTTTGTTGGTTCCAGACTTTCAGTGCCATTTGAAGGGACTTGAAATAGTCCCCTTTTTGCATATCCATGATTGTCTGCCCAGTGGATTAGATGCATTTGCGTTATATGTGATCATTGTCTTAATACTGCAGGTCCATACATTCTTAGTTTTTTATATTTCTACAGCTGTTGTCTAATATACGCGAGTATCTTCAGGTCAATCTGTGCCTTACAAATCAAACGGACAAAACTGTGGGCCCTTTTGAAGTATTTCTAGCTCCAAGCATGTCGGGTGAAGACAGAGCTGTTCTAGTCAATGGACCACAGAAGTTGGTTGGTAGCTTCACTTGCATGTTATTTTATACCTATCTTGGTACAACTCTAGACTAGGTGGTGGTTGAACTCATTAGAACACAATGTTTTTTACTCCTTCCTTTCCAAATTATGTCGTTTTGGCTTTTCTGAATACATAGCTTTTGTTATGCACCTAGATACTACGCTATATCTAGATACATAGCTTTTAGAACAGAGGGAGTACATAGGAGTGCAGAGTAGGTGCGCCTTGTATAATAACTTGTTTCCCCCCAACGCTGATGATAATTATTTCACATTATTAAACTTGTTTATCACAAGTTGTTACAAATACTCAAAAGCCAAAAACAATCATTATATTAGAGGACACTACCAGCTGATGACAGCTATTAGCTTGAGTGGGGACATTTTTCTCCCTGTTTTATATTGAACATAATGCTTGTAGCATCTTTTCTTATTTCTGCTTTAACTGTGCACAGATTTTACCTTTGGTGGAGGCTTTTGAGTCTATGAAATTTAATCTGGTGAGGAAGTTATTTGGACTCAACTTATGTTCTGTACATATCTCCTGGCTTTCCAAAATCAAATGTCTGCCCGTTGTTACATTGTATTTCAACAATTTCTGTGTTTATTAGTTTGAAAACTGATGGTATTTATGGATCAGTTGGGTGCTTACTGAAATTCAGAAGTCTAGATATTTAGGTCAGTTAGGTGACCATTTTTACCATCTTTGGAATACCCTTGGTGCAGAGCATGGTAGCCACCCAGCTTGGAGTGCAAAAGATTTCCGGAATTACAATGTACGCCGTGCAGGAAAAGAAGTACTATGAACCTTTGCCCGACATAGAGGTAAATGTCTGCTTTTCATCAAATCATGTTTATTCTGTTGAGCATTAACACAATAGCACTTTGAATTGTTAAGTATGAATTCACTTCCTGTTGTCACCACCCCCCCCCCCCCCCCCCCCCTCTCCTTCGTTGAATCTGCTGAAACCCTTCTGCGTGATTGCTTACATGGTGTCGGGTGTCCCCTTTCAGATTTTTGTTGATGCAGAATAGCAACACCAAATGGGGACCCGCCTTTATGTCCTTTTCCTTACCATGGGAGCTCTGCATAGTTTACATAAAGCACTGGCTGATGTAATATTGCTCACTGAACAACTGATACATGCGATTGTAATTAAATGCATATTGATGTCAAATTGGCTTCTATCGGATGTCATATAAGAGTTCCTTATCCCCTCAGGATTTCGCTTGTACTCTTTCCAGACATTTAGTTTTAGTCATGTCATGCATTGCATTACATGATCCTCCAATTCTGCTAACTGCCTCTATGGGTGTAATTGGTTTCCTACAGTAGGTTGCCTGTATTAGGTCTTATGCAACATAAATATATGCAATATGCAAACGCAAAGTAAGATTGTTTTGGTTGGTTGTATTGTTTTGCATGTGGTTACCTCCATGTTCTAGTATAGATGGGAGAGGTGAGAAAATATTGACCCGTTTGCTGCAGCGTTTTCAATTCTAACTACTCTACTTGGTAGAGGCCTGAAGAGCAGCGGCAGCGGCTGTGGCTTCAAGCTTGTTTGGTCTAACTAGTAAGACAACTCCTTTAGGGCTCGTTCGTTAGACGTGGATTGAGTCTTTGGAATTATTCCATCTGGATTTGCTTCACTAAATTATATAGTTTTGATAAGTGGGAATAGTTCCTGGCTCAAATCCAGGATAACCGATCGCAGCCTTAGTTGAAACTCGTCAGAAGGGATCCACGTAGCTCTGAAAGTCGGAGATCAACTCCTTTTCACGGAGATCTCAAACTCCTTTTCACGGTAATTGTCAAAAAAAAAAAACTCCTTTTCACGGAGATCAACTCAATCATATCTTTTATATAAGTATATAATGTTTGTTACAAATTGCTTTATCGGACACTGTAAAAATATTTCAGCATATAGAAAAGTTGCAACGGATAAAATGTTTCTCCTATAGGGCCTGTTTAGATTGTGGATGAAAATTTTTTGGGTGTCACATCGGATGTGTCGGAAGGATGTCGGGAGGGGTTTTTAGAAACTAATAAAAAAACAAATTACATAGCTCGTCAGGAAACTGCAAGACAAATTTATTAAGCATAATTAATCTGTCATTAGCATATGTGGGTTACTGTAGCACTTAAGGCTAATCATGGAGTAACTAGGCTTAAAAGATTCGTCTCGTGATTCTTAACTAAACTGTGTAATTAGTTTATTTTTTTATCTACGTTTAATGTTCCATGCATGTGTCCAAAGATTCGATGGGATGGATGAAAAATTTTTTAGTGGGGAACTAAACAGGGCCTAAGGCCTCTCGCCCAGCGTCGGCAACAACTGCTGCTGTCACTCTGTCAGACATCGGCTCAGCTTCTGGCACTAGCTCGGGGTCGTCAATCGATGAGAAGAGTATACGATGCAAAGCACAAGGGAAGAGCAAGTCCATACGAAATTTTGGTGTAAAATTCGTAGGGATTGTAGCCGGTTGCTCTTCTTGTTTTCCTCGTGATTTTCAGTCAAGTACAAAATTACTTGGTGTGTAACTACGAAATGCTGTGTAAGCTTCCATTGTTTTTTATGCAGAGAGAGAAATGTGGCACGTGCATCACAGCTCGAGAAATTGGAAACCGTCGGAGTGCCCCACTTTGATGCTTGCTTGCACATTGCCGTTTGGGGATCGCGGGTGCTAGCGGAAATTACTAGAGCAGGCTCTTAATTTTGGAAAGTTGCACAGGGCCTGACCATCACACCACCAGACAAACAGTTCTATCCAACAGAGCATCGTAGCAGGAATGGGTAGCAAATGGCCACAAATTCTGTGGCAGGTAACTTGGATCAATATACCTTGCGAAGCGCAAACGACATTACACATCACCACACAACACATGAAAGACTAAACCACAAACCAATCCAAAAGCTAGACGAGACACCCAAGTTCAGAAGGACCAAGTCATGACAGCAATGACAAGCCCCATTTTGTAGCAATGACAGTTAAGTTCCTTCAGCTGAAACTCGTCAGTGGCGAACCGCACAGCTGCACGTCCGAGATGTCGGAGAGCCTCTGCCTTGAGCTGGATGACATACCAAACTCGTCCAGGTCCGAGATGCTCTTCCTCTTGTTCGCCATCTCTTGCTTCGGCCTCTCCTCGGACGCCTCCATGATGGGGCTCAGGGCCGGAGGCAGCTGCTGAGCGTCCTCCTCTGATGCGTAGAGTATGTTCTGGATAGTTTGGACCTGAGACAAGAAGGCAACCACCATCATCATCACGACACGGCTCTGAAGAATGGAAAACAGTACTGTTCAGAAGGATTTCAGATGGTAGCCGCTCGACAAGTACTCACCGAAACGTGCTCAACCTCAGGGTTCTGGGACAGCATCTCAATGTCCCGCAGCTTGGTGAAGTAGAAATCTCTCTCCTTCTCCAGGCTATCAACAAGGAGCTTCAGCTCAGTTATCTGCAAACCATGGCATTCACACAAGTCGTCATAATTTTGGAAATTGAGAAGAAATTAGTAGAAACATTCACACAGACTGCCTAATAAGGCTCACTTGTTCATCATAAGCTGGTGCTGGTCCACCAGAGTTGGCGGCAGGTGACGGCTTAGCACTGCGTGGTGGTGGTGCACTAGCCGTCTGCCCACTTGCCCGCTTAGCACCATGTGAAGTTTGAGCCTTGTGACCTGTGGTTGCAGACTTGGCCGGGGTGTGAGAGGGCACCGATGCCCTTCTGTTGGTATCCTTTCCCCCTTTGCTGCTTTCCCTTCTCTCAGAAGCATTGTAGCTGTGTATGTCAAGAAAGAACAGGACAATGAAATGTAAGCATTCAGAGAATTTCTTTTAATACAGTTTACTTACAAATTGATGGCAATAAAGTTAATATAATACTGAGAATCACTCAAATCCTTATCTGAGCTACAGTCTAAAATTCCAGTAACCAGGTCAGTGATTACTTGGTCATGAAGCCACCATTCACAGAATCACAGTATCGTTTAAGCCATTGCATGAACTCCAGATTGTCAAGGGGTCTTGCTTTGATAAGTTTGTTCACCTCAATGTGCTGCAACAATTAACAAAGGAAACAACAAAAATAAGATCATAGTAGCAGTGAAAGCCTATTTATAACAGCAACTAGTAAGTAGTAACCTAAACAAGGAAAACTACTTTTACAAAGTATAACAGCCTAACTCATGATTTGTTGAATATTTTTCTACTTGAGACCAACAAAGCAATGCAGATTGCATTGTGTTTCATTGTTCTCATCAGATTCTAAAGCAACCAAAAACCATGGCGTGCATAAATTAAAGTACAAGAAGTACAGCATCATCAAACTGACGAATTAGCAAAGGAAACAAGACAAATTAGGATCCTACAATGCCTTAATGCCACTGCATAACAAATGCTTGGCCAGAAACTAACGCGACTGCATAACATTTGCAGATGTCGGATCACATAGGAATAAACTCTCACCAGCTCTGAACAATCACAGCACGAAACGAGGGAGGGGGTTGGAATCCCCAGAAACCCATTCGCGTCTCACCTTAGTGATCTTGAGTTTGTTGAACACATCCTGCAGCACCTTATAGTTCTGGATCATCTCGTACTCCGTCTTGGCGTCGAAGTTCACCTTATGCATCGGCACGGCACCAGGATGAGCCGCGTCCATCAATTGGCACGCAACCGCGCCCGACGCAGCCTGCAGAACACGACATCGAACACTGGTTTCAGCCTTTCAGTGACTCACAACTCGCACAGAACCCAACCCAGCAGCTTAGCTTAGCCCGCACGAACAGGGCATCCTCCCCACAGATTCGCGAAGCCTCGGATCCACCACTAACGCGAACAGCACAGATCGAGAAGAGGGGCCACGGGCGGGCGCCGCTTACCTCCTCCACCTTGGAGAGGCCGAGCTGCAGCGTGGTGTTGATCCACGCGAGGATCTCGTTGCGCCCGACGAAGTAGGCGCCGTCCATCATCCCGATGTTGCTCGCCGCCATCGCCGGCCGCCGCTCGCGAAGGCCCGGGGGTTGGTGGGGGTGGAGCGGGGTACCCGGTTTGGGGGAAGGGAAACGAAAACGCGAGGAGGATTTTGATTTGAGATTTCAAACTGGGCGGCGCCCCGCGGCCCCTGCCGTGATTAAATGGGGGAGACGAGGCTTCGCGTCGGACGATTCTGCCCTCGGTGCGGCCCAGGAGAGGGCGATCTGAACGGTGGGATGGGGCGCGCGGGGGTCTGGTGGACGGCTGGATCTGGTCGACCGTTGGGACGGGCGCGTCGGGGAGATCTCCGTCATTGGCCTAGGCAGTGTAGCTGGTGCCAGTGTAAAACCGTGTGAATTTTTGGGATTCTCTTTTTTTCCCGTTGCTCATGGGGTTTCTAGTGAGTTCGATGTGGGCTGGATCGAATTACTGGTGATAGTTTTTTTTTTGTTTTACCATTCGCGTTCCGATTCCATTTTTGCAGCAACGAAAATGGGGAGACTCAACTCTAATTGGACGGACGTTCGTTGCAATCGAATCTTCTTCCACCGCCACATGGATTTTATGTTTCTTGATGATTAGCCAGTAACCTATCATGTTCCTTTTTTATAACATATAATGATAAATACCCACTTCATTTCATTCTAAATTATAAGATGTTTAATTTTTTTTAAGATTCATAACTTTTACTAGCACTTAGATATATTCTTTGTCTAGATGCATAATAAAAATAACGTATTAAAAAACAAAATGTGTTATAGTAGTTTAGAATGAAGAAAATAGTTTATAAATTAGAGCATCTAGACATAGTGAATGGCTGGGTATAAATCACTTGTCTATATTTATACCGGACTCTAGTTTAGTGATTTTCCGATTGTGGCAAGTATGGAAGTGTCTTTTTATCCGCCGTACCTCGTGCGTCTTGATATTTTCTTTCTTTTCTTTTCATTTCTTTCACCATACGCTTGGAACGTGTATTTTATTTTCTCACTTCTTTTTTCTCCTTTTGTTTTTTCTTTCCTTTTTTATTTTCTGTTTCTTCTATATGAGAAATTAGCTCCAAAGAAATTACATAGAAAAATTATGCTTGATAAGTTGTGTATATTTTTTCGAGATATGTTAGACAACAATAACTGATGTGTATAAGTTATGCTATTCATATAATTTATTATGTTAAGTCGTGCTATAAAAATTATATTGAAAAATTGTTATGAACATTTTTTTTTGATTGATAGTTATGAACAAAAGTTGGATTTCAAATATTACATAGAAAAATTATCATGATAAGTTGTCTAAAAATACTAAAAAGTATCTTGACAAAATTGTGATTATGAGTTGTGTCCTATAAAATATTATGCACAAAAGTTATGTGTATAACTTTGTAGCTTCCGAAATTAAAAAGATTATGGAAATATTTTCTTCCCAAAATAGGAAAGTTGCTAGATTACCCTATTATGTTCCTTGATGAGTAGCCCTGATGGGTCAGTGCGGTGCTTTTGACTGCATTCGCTTCTAAGGTTTTGGGTAGAAGTTAGATATCATACAATATCTTGCTCATTTTTTCTTACTTTGTACTCCTAAATAAAAGTGAAGCTATGGGATTTTACCAACTTATCCACTCTCAATCTCATATGTGACTGTATCATTCAATTTTACGCTTGGGTATCTATGTTATTTTAATCTTCTAGTATATACTTTATACTCAGTGCCAAAAGTCTAAACTGCCAAATCAGTAACGAAGCTAAAGAAAATTAGAGGACATGTGTTTACCTTATGTGTGCATAGACATGTGTCATAAGGATGCATATATGGTGCAATTTTAGATATAACCATTGTTTCTATATTTTTAGGTGGTGCATTATATACCTTCGCCCCTAGTCAAATAAGGAAATGCTCTGATTTTGAAAAGAAGAATAAGTCATTCAACCGTGCTTTCAAACAAACTTTTTTTTGTCATTGGTACTTTATAAGTAATTAAGGTTCTCTATATGTCCTAAATCTACAACTGAGAATAGTTTCACAACACAATAATTGTATTACTACTGATAAATAATATACTCAACCACCTTGTAAAAGGATTTAAAATTGTTCTAAGTTGAACTATCATAAGTTTGACCAAGTTCAGACAAGATAACAATCATAGTTATAACAACATGTTAGCATCATTAATACATCATGAAATATAGTTTCACATTTTACCTCTTTGATGTGGTACATGTAAACATTCTTCTATACTAACCTGGTCAAATTTAGGTTAGTTTGACTTAGAACAAACTTTTCTTAGAGCCACGTCAGATCAAAAATAGAAACAAAGTGGTATGGACTAGAGATGCATAACATAAAAAGTTTATGGACCTGAAGACCCACTTTCACAATTGATGCACCTAAATAAAACATGGGCAAAAGTATTTTTAGAGGCAAATGGAAAGTTTTTTCTCTCGTATTGGGGAAAGCCACTAGGGTGTGTCTCAGCGCCGCCGCCGCTCCTACCTCCATCAACATTGGTCCCCCTCCCTCCCCTCTCCGGTGATAATCACTGGAGGCCGAAGGGACTGGAGATCCATCGTTTTTAAAAAGTTTATCCACTAGATCGAGTCTTTAGGGTTAGGGTCTCTCCATGCCAAGTTTCTTAGTTTTGGGGATTTATTTCCTCCTTCTCTTCTCCGGCGACGGAGAGATGGTAGGGTGGAACCGTTTTCTCCATAGCGGCTCCATTGAAGATGTGGGCAACAACTACGACGTCGACATCCTCATCGATTTGACAACATGGATACTTTTATTTCCGGACCACGACATCAAGACGGAAATGGTGTCTGTTTTATCGTGGTTACATCTAGCCATGATGAAGGACTAGGGAGAATAAGTTTTAGATCAGTCTTTCTCATTCTTTGGTTGTAGAAAGAAGAAGAAGAAAGACACCAGAAAGAAGAAGTTTCTCAACTCTGCCTACATGAATATTTGCCGTCGTTCGTTGGGCATCTCTTCTCAGGCCTTTTGCCGAGTGTTTGCCTGTGCGATCATCCATAATGCAAAGCGTCGTACATGTTTGATTTTAAGATCTGAAGCTATTCACAGCTTGGGTATAATTTAGATGATTTTTTCTAGATATTTGTGTATTCTAGAGTGCTTGTAATGTATTCATGTATCCAGCTATTATCTAATATAATTATTCTTTCGTCGCAAAAAAATACTAGATGGCATTTTTAGTGTGTTTGCCATCTACCTCTAAAAGTCTGACTTCTAGAGATGGGCTAGTTCAGAAGCTATTTTTAGAGGCAGTTCTTGACATATAGCCGCCTCTAAACAAAAAGGGCAGCACCTCCAAAAATGGTTTCTGGGTTTTGGTAGTAGTGTACACCTTTAACATCCTTATTTGTGAGGTGTCGGCGCTCGATACACAGTGGCCAACCTCTTGCCGCGGTTTGGTCATCCGTGGCCATGCCTACGAATGGGCAGCAAGTGGTTTTAACTGAAAGTGTTAGGGCGCCTTAAACAATAGTGAACTTGCTAGTTTAATCGGTAATGCTACTTGTCGAGCGTCCGTCCGCATCGGACGGATCCACTCCACCAAGCGAACCAGGGAAAGGACACGACGCACCTCGTGGCTTCTTTATCCACCTGACGCGCCCTGGCTTCTTATCCATTCATTCGACGCCCACTGCTTGCGCTGCCTTCCCTGCTGCTCATTAATACAGAGACACAGTCAGATCCAGCTCGCTTGTTCCCTCTCCCTTCTTCCCTCCCTCTGACCTCCAGGTCACACGAAGAGGAGGGCGATGGCAGCGACTTCTAGCGAGCCGCACCATCTCTGCCTCCCTCCTCCATGTGACCTCCACGCCACCGAAGATGAGCCTCTCTCTCTTCCTTCCCTGCGACATCCATGGCCATCAGAGTGGGGGCCACGACGGGTGGCTTCTAGTGAGCCGCGCACCCTCCCTCCCTCCCTGCTCTCGCATCCTCGTGTGCTGTGACTCCGACGAGGTAGGTAGAGAGGGATCTAGATCTGAGGTCTCTCTCCCTCTCCTTTCTCCCACTGGACCTAGATCTGGCTCCCTTATGCTACACCTCCTCCTCCTCCTCTTCTTCCCCTTCTCGATCTAAGGATTTTTGTGGTAGCTAGTGTTCCAGTGAGTTAGATCTCGTCGCTGTTTTGTAATGGTTCATTTTCAATGTTGCAACAGATGATGTGGAATGTTGCAACGGTACTTTTTTTGGTTGTTGCAACACGTATTTCTCTGATGTTGCAGAGCAGTTCTTAAGATGTTTTATTTTGTTTTTTTGTTGTTGCACCAGATTCTCCTCCGATGTTGCAGAAGATTTTTTTTGTTGCAACATGTGTTCTTTTTCGATGTTGCATTAGTAGTGATTGAGATGTTGTAATAGTTTTTTCTCATTGTTGCAGTAGATTTTTTGTTGCAACATACGTTTTTTTGAATGTTGCATTAGTAGTGCTTGAGATGTTGTAATAAGTTTTTATAAAATGTTTTAGTATATTTCCCTCGATGTTGCAATAGACTTTTTTTTATGTTGAAGTTTTTTTTTGTTGCATTAGATGGTTTCCAATGTTTCAATAGCTTTTTCCGTTTGTTTTAGCAGTGTTTTCTCTTTGTGTTGCATTTTAGATGTCTTTCGATGTTTGCAATACTTATAGCTAGAGGACAGACTATGGTGGTGAGCTGGTGGTTAGGTCAGAGGTGTTGGGTTGGCGAGGTTGTGGGCGGACAGATCTGTGCACGTGGGGTCGCCTTTCTTCTCTGTGCGGGCGCGGGGCAGGAGTCGTTTTCGGTGGGGAACGAGTTGGCGGCAGACGGATATGCTAGGGTGCGGCGGGGTGAGGGGCGGGCGGATCCCGTGCTCGTTGGGGTGGGGATGAGCTCCTTGTGCGGAGAGCGGACGAAAGGTGGTCCTTTACACGGGGCGAGTTGGTTGGGGAGCTGACGGTTTTTTTCGTAGGAAGCTCGACGTCCGGACGCGCTGCTGGCGCCGGACGTCCGGGCGCTAGCAGTACCGTAGTTTAATTTGTATGGACTTAAAAATATAAGAATAAAGATAACTTAATATGTTGTATAGAAAATATGTAAACATATATTGACACATGAATCATAGAAAAAAAAAGTGAGCTTAGTTCTTCATAAAGAGCTAGCTTACCATTCTGTTCTTCCTATTGAATAAAATATTCTATGATCTAGCTCTTAAGAAACTATTTGAAGTTGTCCTTAGTGTGTGGTTTTGCCATTATCGGATTTGGTACAATACACCATGACTTGGTGAAATGTGTATCCATAGTTTCTTTTACGATTCAATAGACAAACATGTTTCATTCAGCTTTGAGATTTGAGCGAGTTGAACAGGTTTTTGTTTGAGAAGATTCCTTATTTAGCATCACAAAATGACGCAATTCGTTATTTAGCACCAAAATATAAAAGTTCCCTAAAGTATTAATATTCATGACGTGTAATAAGCATTGTATATATATAGATATGCAATGTATTTTAATAAAAACTTGTTTGAAAAAAAATAAGTGGTATTAGAATGTACTATAAAATTCCTTGAAAACATAAGGTGGGACGGACGAAGCATACGTAACACTGTTAATTTGAATTCAATGTAATGGTTCTTTTGTTTATAATCTATTAAAATGACAGGAACAATGGAAACAAAAAAAAAAGAACAGGAAACAGCTTTCTTTTTTTTTTGAGTGGAAGGAAACAACTAATAAAAAAGAGTGGTTGGTCTTCCAAAGGCCCAAATAGAAATGGGCCTGCGATGCATTGGCCCAGCAGTACCGTTAGCTCTCGATGACTCGATGTGGTACACGGTACACACCCCGGCAGGCAGTCGCAGTCCGATCCGGACTTGCGTGGAATGGGCCTTGGATATCCAGGCCGATGCGGGGAGGAAGTTCTCGCAGCCCGCGACGTGAAACTCGCTCGTGAGTCGGCGCGGCATGGGCGCGACGACGGCGGCTGTCTTCTCTGGCGCATGCAGTACGGTCCGTTCTTCTGATGCACAGACACAGATGATGACAAATTGCTCTCCATGATGATCCAGCCCATGAACGCTGGCAAAGGTTAAACAAGTATAAATCCACGAGGTGTGGTAGGCGAGACAGAGACACAGAGAGAGAGATGTTGTCGAATTGATCCGTGAACGAATCTGTCATAACCGCTCTCACTGTCCTTTTCGACAGACGGTATGCGTCGATCACTGGGCGGCCTGACATGGTAATACTATACTAGAGCCTTGTTTGCAAAAATTTTGGTTTTTTTTTTGCTACTGTAGCACTTTCGTTTTTATTTGACAAACATTGTCCAATCACAGATTAACTAGGCTTAAAAGATTCATCTCATAAATTACAGATAAACTGTGCAATTAGTTTTTATTTTCGTCTATATTTAATGTTTCATGCATGCGACCAAAGATTCGATGTGATGGGGAATCTTGAAAATTTTTGCGAACAGGCCTTGTTTAGTTCACCCCAAAAAGCAAAAAGTTTTCAAGATTCTCCGTCACATCGAATCTTGTGGCACATGCATGAAACATTAAATATAGACGAAAGCAAAAACTAATTACACAGTTGAGTTGGAAATCGTGAGACGAATGTTTTGATCCTAGTTAGTCCATAATTGGATAATATTTATCACAAACAAACGAAAGTGCTACAGTATTGAAATCCGAAATCTTTTCGGAACTAAACAAGGTCTAAACAAGACCTAGGTTTTGGAACAAGCTATAGGACAAATCGAAGATCCGGTAATCTCGTGTATACGTACTCCATCCATATACTATATCATTGCGTCCTTTGATAATCGATGCCAATAATCATGACAAGTCAGTGCGATCACTGGCCAGCCATATATATAGTGCCTTGCATGCTACTCCAGCGTACTCCGTCCGTCCATATACGGAGTACCGTTGAAAAAAGCGGACACGCATTGCGTATTATTGAGTAGGAGTATACTACGATTTCATAGATCAATAGCAATGTGATTAATTAGCCCGAGTCGGCATGTGGCAATGGCCGGCGGTTGGTGATACGTACTGGTACGGCACGTACAGTACAGTACAGTGCGTCGCGTTGTCGTGTCTGTCGGTACGTGCCGTCGTCGCCTGTCCCGTTCCATGTGGCTGTGCGCACACAGCAGGGAGCAGCTGTACGTCGCTCACCGAGGGTCACCACACAGCGCTGCCAACGTTTTGGATCCTTTGTTCGTTCCGATCCATTTGCATGCATGCGTGGTCCACATGCCATGCAGGCAGGGACAGCGGCGGAACGGAACGGGACCGCCTCTGGTTTCTCAGGGACCGTGTATCGTGACCCAACATCATGGCTAGGCAGGCACAGGCCACCTCTTGACTTTTCCTGCCAGGCTGACACGTCACGGCATCCGATGCCACGACGTCATCTCCAAGTACCCGTCCTCGTGACTCGTGAGAGTACTAGCTAGCTAGGCGTTCTTGTGGCAAACGATTGGCCGTGTGTGTGCGCACTATTATTCAGTGGGTGAGCGGTCACGCTAATACGCCCGCGGCCTTGTTTAGTTCCCAGAAAATTTTGCAAAATTTTTCACATTTCCCGTCACATCGAATCTTTAGACGCATGCATGGAGTATTAAATATAGACGAAAATAAAAACAGATTGCACAGTTTGGTCGGAATTGACGAAACGAATCTTTTGAGCCTAGTTAGTGTATGATTGGACAATATTTGTCAAATACAAACGAAAGTACTACAGTGTCGATTTTGCAAAATTTTTCGCAACTAAACAAGGCCATGTATACGACAAACAGATTATTGATCTGCTTCATGAGAGAGAAGTGCAAACAGGGTCTTGTTTAGTTCGCGAAGGAAAATATTTTACGACACTGTAGTACTTTCGTTTGTTTGTGGTAATTATTGTCTAACCATAGACTAATTAGGTTCAAAAGATTCATCTCGTCAATTTCGACCAAACTGTGCTATTAGTTTTTATTTTCGTCTATATTAAATACTCCATGCATACGTCTAAAGATTCGATGTGACGGGAAATCTTGAAAAATTTTAGGTTTTTAGGTGGAAGTATACAAGGCCCAGATAGATTAAAATCGAAACGTGCCATAATGTGCAACTGGTGACCATTCATCATCCAGAGGTAGACCTAGCTTGTTTTGTTGCAATCGCGATCCAATCCAATTGGGCCTTGTTTACTTCCCAAAAAATTTTGCAAAATTTTTCAGATTCCCCGTCACATCGAATCTTTAGACACATGCATGAAGTATTAAATATAAATAAAAATAAAAACTAATTACACAGTTTGGTCGAAATTGACGAAACAAATCTTTTAAGCCTAGTTAGTCTATGGTTGGATAATATTTGTCAAATACAAACGAAATAGATACAGTGTCAATTTTGCAAAATATTTTGGAACTAAACAAGGCCTTGATGGCTCTCGCAAAGATCTGTTGTTTCATAGGAGTACTCGTGATCGCGGTGCAGATCGTATGTGATTGGTCACCTGCAGCCGAGCCCTATGTTTTTATAAAATACAAATATTATAAAATGCTTTTACCTTTATTTTTAAGTTCAACTATATTTAAAAAAAATAAAATTAGAAAGTAGAATAAGTTTACTGTAAAACTAGATTTAACGATCTATCTATGAATAATTTCAGACAAGGACAGAATATTTAGGACCTGTTCAGATCCACCAACTAAACTTTAACCGGCTAAATTTAACTATTGAGTGTTCAAACGGCCAAACTAAAAAACAAACAAAAATTGTAGAGCTACTTCAGCTTAGCTAGCCCTAGCTAGAGTTTGGCTAAGTGACCTTAAAAAGAGTTTATTCGAGGCTATGGCCTTGTTTAGTTCACCCTGAAATCCAAAAAGTTTTTAAGATTCCCTATCACATCGAATCTTGCGGCACATGCATGAAGCATTAAATATAGACGAAAATAAAAATTAATCACACAGTTTGACTGTAAATCACGAGACGAATCTTTTGATCCTAGTTAGTCTATGATTAGACAATATTTACCACAAACAAACGAAAGTGCTACAGTTCCGAAAACTTTTCAGTTTTCGGAACTAAACAAGGCCTATGAGCTAGAGAATCTAAACACCCTAGTTAAATTGTAGCTAGCTAAAGTTTAGCTTTGATTATATATATATATATATATATATATATATATACTTTAGTTGGGTGAATCCAACGCTGGTTGAGATATGCGCTACCACCTCTTTGGTGCCGTAGAAATTAACAAGTGCCTGAAAATGAAAAATGAAAAACGTGTCACCAATGCAACCACGCGTGTACACGTTACACCCCGCGGCGGGAAGTCTCCGATCCGGCACCCGCGACGTACGCCAGGGCTGGACGCGCGTGAACCCGCCCAAACTCGTGGGATCGGCATTGGATCGGATGGGCACGACGGCGGGCGTTGTCGTCTGCTCCATGTGTGACTCTGTTGCATGCACGTACACGGGATCCTTCAGCTGAGAGCGAGGTCACAAATACTCTATGAGGAACCACCATGATCCAGCCGATGACGCTGGTAAAAGTTAAAACGAGTATCCGTATATATGTATATACAACTAGGAGGTGTGGGAGGCGAGACAGAGACGGAGAGATCCCATCCAATTGATCGATCCGTTTCATCTATTGTAACCCTTTTGTCACTGTCCTTTTCGACCGTATGCAAGCCACTGCGAAGATCAGGTAATCTCGTGTGCACATAATCGTGCGCAGTGCAGAGCGAGCTCATAAGTTTTATAATCATTAAATAGCGCCAAAGATAAGAGATTAACGTGGACTAAAGAGAGAGTCTCACACTATAATATTCAGTGTTGGTTTGCCATGCATGCTTACCCCAGCGTGCTAGGTTTTTACGGACTAAATAAAGTAAGGGGAGTTTTAGTCTATCATTTTGCATAATAGAACTAAATATCATATAAATTTTTTAACAAAAAGATGATTATTCTCCATTTTAGATTTTGGCTTGAAGAGGCTAAAAAACCCAAAAGAGCCACAGGAGACCCTTATAAGGGTAATAAATTTTGTATTTTAGATGAAATTAAACATAACCTTAAAAACTTTGTATTTCATCATTCTAAAGTACAGTAGTTGATATTTTGTATTTTATATTTTTTTAACTAAACACCCCTAAGTAATAATACAGTACAATATATGCTGAAGCGGACACGCATTGCGTAGAGTATTGTGTATCAACAACAGCGGCGCGGCAGTGATACTACTGTACGTGTGTGTTGGTACTACGTGCGTGCCATCGCCTCTTCTCTTGCCATGCCCGTTCCATTCCATGTGGCTGTACTTGTACTACATGCGCACACAGCGGGGAGCAGCTGTCGCCCACCGCCACCACTCACCACAGCCCACAGGTCCACAGCGCGCGGCGCCGCCAAGTGCCAACGTTTTGGGAGGCCGAGGCCGGCCGGGTACGTAGGAGAGGGGAGACCACCGCGTGAGCCGGGTCCGGCACTCCGTCAGTGGCCCCTCCTGCCATCACCTTAATTCCGTAGATCCATTTGCGTTGCTGAAAATCCAACTAATCAATTTTCGTGTTGGTTTAGCTAACAAGGAATTAAATACTCAACCAGCTCATTGTCTGTTAGCTGGAGATGACAGTTTGGCACTTTGGCAGTACCCAGCTATTGCCAGTGACAGTCGCTTTCTCTCGGTCCGTATCATGAAAGGTGCTTGGAAATGGAATACTAGAAACTAGATCATAGTATATATATATCACGGAGAAGTCGACAAAATCACCACTAATACTATACTGTGCTGTCAGAGATCTTCCCGTGTATACAAGTACTCCCTCTGTATAGGATTTAGATGTCACTTAGGACAGCAATACGGTCTCCAAAACACAATTTTAACCTTCTTTTATAAAAATATTTAAAAAATGATATATATATATGAAGGTATTTTTTTAAGATAAATCTATTCATATAATTTTCATATTTGCAAACTCAACAATTTAAAAGTTATTGATGATTTATATTCCAAATGTTTGATCTAAACCTTATCCAAAACGATATCTAAATCTTATATTAACTTGTGGAAAACTTCGACGTCGAACACAACACTTCTGTTAAATACTCGTACTGCTTTGTCAAAAATCATCCTTGTTGCCGTCTGTATGCATGCATGCATGCGTGGTCCAAAGCTTTGTTGGCAGTCATTCAAATTCAATAGTGTTTTTATCTCACAACAAATTAGTCAACAATATTACCGTTTACTGATTTATTATCAAAGAAAAATATTTCTGAATGATTAATAGATTTGACAGATACACTTAAACAAACGACATAACATTTTGTTGTCAACTGCATGATAGCGGAATTCAATATTTAGGCCTTGTTCAGTTGGCGAAATAAAAAAAATTCGACCACTGTAGCACTTTTGTTTGCTTATGGCAAATATTATTCAATTATGAAATAATTGGGCTCAAAAGTTTCATTTTACGATTTACAGGCAAACTGTATAATTAGTTTTTATTTTTAACTATTTTTAATGTTTTGTGTACGTGTCGAAAGATTCAACGTGATGGAGAATTTTAAAAAGTTTTTGATTTTTAGGGTAAACTAAACAAAACCTTACTTAAAAAATTGTTTGCTTGTACAGCGGGGGGTGGGGGGCAAGGCTCCCTTTGGCCATAAAGGAAGAGGAAGTAGACTGCCCCTGCTCACTGGGCCGGCGCATCAGTGTCTGTTTGGTAAAGTGGGCGTTGTCACGAGTTGTCGGGACACCGTATACACTAGTTTAAAACCAAAATATTTTCAAGATTCTCTGTCACATCGAATCTTGGTCTACATGCATAAAGCATTAAATATAGATGAAAATAAAATATAATTACACAGTTTGCTTGTAAATCACGAGATAAATCTTAAGCCTAGTTAGTTCATGATTGAATAATGTTTGTTAAATAAAAACAAAAATACTACAGTACCGAAATTCAAAATCTTTACGGAACTAAACAAGACCCTAGTACTCGTATGTGCCATGTCTCGTCAGGTTGCTCTTTTATAGGCCCTCGATGTGAAGGAGCCAGCAGCTGTTTGCTATACTCTCTTGCAGCCTTGCTCTCTAAATAATTGTCGCAGATGATATATGTTATAAATTTAACTTAATTTAATATATATATATATATATCTCTTTTGTATCTTCAAATAAATTTATTAAAAAACTAAATTTAAAGATTTTTTTAATAATACTAATTATATATCCTATGTATTAATACTTTTAATATATATTTAACCAAAGTTATATATCGGAAAACTTTGTTTAGATCTATTTTTTTTAGATTTTGACACTGTAATACTTTCGTTTTTATTTAATAAATATTATTTAATCATAGAGTAACTAGGATGAAAGATTCGTCTCACGATTTACAGGCAAATTGTACAATTAATTTTTGTTTTCATTTATATTTAATGTTTCATATATATGTGTCGTAAGATTTAATGTGACAGAAAATCTTATTTTTTTATTTTTAGGGTTAACTAAGCCAGGCCTTGAGGACAGGGGAGTACAGAACCACGCAGCAGAGTGCGGCGCCGCGCTGCCAACGCTTTGCGAGGCCAGGACGTACCAGTACCAGGACCCAGGAGCCAGCCGGGTGGCGAGGATGAGGACTGCCGGGTGGCGACGGTAGAGAGTTAACGATGCCTATTTCCCGTTGTTAAGCCAAATACACAAGTGTTTGGGCAGATGCATGCTCTTCACGAGTAGTGTAGCATCGAAATTAAAGGAGCTACCATATTATAAGGTAAAACAAGCAAGATCATCGGTGAAGACGTGAACTTAGAAAAAGACACAAGATCATCGGTGACTGTAATACGCTGAACTGGTATCATTCCTGTGCATGTACGGCCAGCAGTTTTGAAATCTTAAGAATAATCCCTCTAGAGTACCCTTTCCCCCCTATGGCTACTCTCTAGCTAGGAATGAATTGTTAACTAGAGATAGAAAGAAAGTAAAAGATAAGACTTGTCTCTTTTGTACAGAGAATGAATCAGTTCACCATCTCTTTTTTGAATGTGCAGTAGAATACACAACTTTAGCCTTGTTTGAATATAGTCGGATTCGCATCAATCCACATATGTTTGGATAGATTGGAGTGGATCTTGAACTGAATTTTACCCCAATCCACTCCAACACATGTAGATTTAGGTGAATCCGACAACATCCAAACATGACCTTAGTTTGTTGACTCCGTGTGCTTCCTGTGGGACGGAAGGTTGAGTGTTAGCTGTTTTTTTTTTTTTGGTTCTGGTACCTGTTTTCGTTTGGTACTTTCTAGACATGTGTATTCTACCTGAACGCTGTATTTGAACTTGTGTCTTCTTGCTTAATGCTAAGACTAGAGCATTGTCCTATATTAACTTAAAAATACGATGTAATAGGTCGCCAAAAACCTCTCACGACACTGGACTTGTGGAAATGAATTAAACTACAAATAGCCGTCGTGAGGAACACACACTCGAGTAATACTGTCAAGATCGCTGCGGCCCAACTGCCCAAGGAGTAGCCCGGAAGTGCATGAACACAAGGCAAGGGGGAAAATGGAGCATAGATAGATCAGTAATAATTAATAAAGTAAAAAAAAAACAGAGGCGTTGCGTTGGTGATGTAGCCCGTAGCAAAATAGCAGAGCCTGGTGAGAACTCTCTGATTTCTCGCGGATCCGACAAAGCTGTAGCTCCCCTTTGGTATGGTATGCCCATGGAATTTCCTCGCTTCCGATTCCGATCGAGACGCGCAGCGTATGCAGGCAGCCAGGCACGCATGGAAATTTATTCTCGTACCGGCCGGGTCCAACCAAAAACTCCCAGAGCGCAGTGGAATCCAACGTCCGTTCAGCGCCATGAATTCACGCACCGCCGTACCCGTACTACATGTATGTACCCGACGAGGTCACCTGAGGTGGAGCCGACTCACTCATCAGCCCGTATCGTATTCTATGCCATGCCAAGTTGCCCACCCGCGACGGCCTGGCGGACAGCGACGCCCGGGCGGCTGTAACCTGCATCCCTGTCCTGTCGCGCCCGTCCAAAACCACGATCAAACGCGCATGCGGATGCGGAACGGCTCGTCGCTCGGTCTGTGCCTGTGCGTGACCGTGGCGACCGGCCGATCCAGGTCCCGGGTGGGTAACCCTGCTCCAAGGCGTAATGGTTTTGTCGATCGCAGTCGCAGCTCGCTGTCTTTAATCTTTAATTAATTTGATGCTGATTGTACCATCGCGTGATGATGCACGCACGCGGGCCCCACACACACACACCAGTACGGCACGCAGCCAGCCATGCATACACACACAGGTCGCTATCATGCGGGCCTCACCGGACGGACAGAAAGAGTATGATCATGGCCTTGTTTAGTTCACCCAAAAAGCAAAAAGTTTTCAAAATTCCCCGTCTCATCGAATCTTGCGGCACATGCATGAACCATTAAATATAGACGAAAGCAAAAACTAATTACACAATTTAGCTGAAAATCGCGAGACAAATCTTTTGAACCTAGTTAGTCCATAATTGGATAATATTTGTCACAAACAAACGAAAATGCTAATCCGAAATCTTTTCGAAACTAAACAAGACCCATCTGTCTTTGACTGCTGCGCGCCTGCGCCGTGTCACAGAGAATGTACCCCTCGTTTCGAGTGGACGATGATGATGGTCAAGACCGACGACGGACGTGTGCACTGTGCATGCAATCGCGATCCATATGTGCAGTGCGACGAGTACATAGAGCACTAGTAATTACGTAACGAAGTACTACGTGTGGCCGTGATTTTTCCGTTCATCTCGGTCTCGATAGATCACACAAGTACACAAAAACCCACGCACACGATGACGTAGAGACAATTAAACTACTCCAAAATTATTGTTCTTCCACAAATCCAAATAAGGTTTGGTCGCCGTGATTTACGCGTGCTCGGGTCAACAAACAAAGCTAGTACTGCCTGGTGCGCTGCCTGCAATGATACGGCTCGCCACAACAACAAAGGAAAAGCTGGGGATTTGCCTACATATTAGAGCCAGCATGCATGATTACCATTACTAGTGGCCGGCTGGCTAGCTTGCACGCCAGTGACAGTGTATATAGAGCCGATCTGCGGAATCCAGTCCGCCGTAGAAGATCCGGGCATCCGGCCACCACGTCCCCTGGGGCCCACGCGTACAGCGAGAGAGACGATCCCGAGAAGCTACCACGTGGTGGGGACTGTCTCCACGTCTCGTCCTCGGCCTTCCACTTCCGGAAGCGGCCCCGGCTCTCCGTCTCGGCTTGGCTCGGCTCGGCTCCTCGGCTAAGCCCCGGCGTGCCTTTTCTGGTTCGGCGCACGAGACCGGCGACGGCGACGGATTTTACCAGCAACGTTTATCCGTTCCCGTTTCGCTTTTTTTGTGCCCCGTCCGTTTCACCACACCAGTCGCCAGCGCTCGTTCCACGAAGTCGCTTTTCTGGAGATCGCTGTCCCCGGCGGCTAATTTCACACCACACCCCTGCGATAAAAAGCGTAAACAAGGGCGGGCGTCGTCGAATTGTTCAGGTTCACGTGCTATTTATGTCTATTATTTACATTATTGTTATTATTATATTATCATAAATATATACTGCAAGGATTCATTGCGTGGGAGAGAAGAACGAAGAAGACAAGGGGACGACGGCATGGGCCTCATCATATGGAAAAACAATATGCAAACAAATCCTTGTGTGTGTGTATATATATATATATATATATATATATATATATATATATATATATATATATATATATATATACGGCAACGCTATTGTACACCGCAAGTCACAACTGAGTAGAAAAAATACTGAGCAGTACTGGAGAGTGTTCAGTATCAACTTGGCCAACACTCAGGACCACGAAATATTGAACAATACTAAAACACGAATACTGAGTGATACTGAATTTTTGCTCAGTATAACCTAGGGTGTAGAATAGCACTTATATATATATATATATATATATATATATATATATATATATATAAGTTAAATAGCTGCACAAATCCCTTTTTTACACTGTTTAATATTGAGTGATACTAAAAGAAACTTTGGGAGTTATTGCCATCGAACTGGGATCGATTGTTTAATATATATATGGCTTAGAGCCAGGTTAGAAGTATAAAGTGGTCTGTAATGGCGGTTTCTAAATAGATGAATAGTAGCAATTTAAAGCCTATTTGACAAAGTTTATAATAGTTTATGGGTAAAACTGTTTTTTTCTTAACTCACCAACAGCTTATTCCAACTCTTTCTCTTTTTCTTTTTCTTATCTATGTATGAACCTGTTGGTAAACTTGTTTTTACCAAACACTTTTCCAAACATATCTCAACTTCACATAAAAGTTACTCATGAAGCTATCTGTGCCAAACGGACTATTTTCAAACTATAACATTTACAATAATAACAAACCAATTAATCCTGGATCCTTGGTCTAACATTGAATGATTCAAGGATACAGCTCATTTTTTTTTCTACAAAAAATTGTTTAAACCTTAAAGTGTACGGCATTAATTGTTGTAGTGTTGTTCATATATATTTATTCATAATAATATTTCAGGAATTTGTATTTTTCTAGAGAAAAGATGGACGTACGACAAGCTACTGCACATCGTCGTCAACGTCAATGACAGAGAAACTGTGAGGTTACAATATCATTGAAGATGACTTTTAAAATCAGTGCATCCAAGGAGAGAAGTTAGCTAATGATGTGCACTTGTATATTCGTAAGCACATGTGTTAATTATATGTTTCAAGAAGAAAAAATATTGGGATCTACTTGCAGCTACTACTGTAATCTGGTTTCGGCAACACATTCTTTCACTTTCACACACTAATCAGCTCGTGCGTCACTGTTTTTGTCCATAATGAAGTTTTTAGGATTATTGATCCAAGTTTTCCGTATCTCTTGTCCCTATAATGATGTGAATGCGATCCTTATGTGAGTAGATTTCTTGTACGTTCTTGCATTCATTTTCTCATGGATGCGTGCCTTACGAGCTAGACAGCAATACGAAAACCACATGCCAATTCGATCTGCAATGGTGCATCCACGGTCAAGATTGAGCGGTGGCATAGCCAGCACGGGAATGGAAATTCTCCAGACGTGACCAAGTTGATCTCGGAGACAAAACATGGATCACGCGAGGAGATTTTTTTTTGGTTTTGTTTTGTTTTTTTTTTTGCGTACGAAACGCGTGATATATTGATATGCATTTTCTTTTCTTTTTTATGTGCGAGTGTGTGGCCGCGAATTGAAGCCACGGTAAAGCGTCGTCATTTTACCAATCCACACGCTTTTTTCTAAAAGGAATGACGGGGTTAAAAGTTGATAACGAAAGGTTAAGAGAAAGACGTTGGCCCACTGCCAGGCAGCTAAAGCAGCACATGTCCAAAATGTCTGCACTGTGGATGGATGCGCACATGGTGGTCAAACGGAAGTCCAAAAAGTTACCCCTACCACTACTTCGCTGCACTGCTGCCCGCCGAAGTGGACCAGCATGCCAGCCAAGAGTATCTCACATTTATTTCTATGTAAATAAATAACTCAATCAAAGTAAGAAAAGTAGACATTAATCATATTTATTTCATCCACAACAACAACACAGCCTTTTTTTCTTGGTACATGATCTTTTTATAAATCTACACGTAATATATATTTAACATAAAAAAATAAAATACTATAAATATAACTTATATAACTTAGAACAGTTAAATTCAAGATGATATATGAGTACCATCGAGAGAAATACAGAAACATCAACCTAATTTTATGTCTTTTTTTAGAACATATTTGATTGATGAATCCTAGTGTACAATAATATTTGTTTAATATGGTCGATACCATAATGAACATTTAATTTGCAAACTAAGCACTGTATATGGTATATAGTAGACCTAATATTTGTTTAATATATGCCAACTAAGCACTGTTTAGCTGCATCTTTTTACCTTTTCTTTTGAAAACTTACTCAAATAAAAAAATCTGAAGAAAATATATACGTTTAATATACATCATATATACTTTGATACGAAGTAAAGCTTGTCACATTATCGAAATTGAAGAATTTTTGCGCATGTGTCCTATAATTACCGATGCTTTTTTGAACGAAGAAGCGTCTCGTGAATCGTGTAGGTTATTAGGCTAGTCTCAGGCCTGTTTAGATCCAAATTTTTTATATCCCAAAACTTTTGGCTGTAAACTTTACATTCAAGTAGGTGTTTAGATGCTTCCCAAATTTTTTGGTCTGCAAGACACATGACACGGGTACCCAAGCAAGTTTACACAGTTTTAAGGCTCTAAGGTCCCAAATTCCAAATCTTTACAGCCAAGTTTACAAGCCCCTGTTTAGATCCATTCTTCCAAAAAGTGCTCATTTCTCCAAAAGTTTTGGCTGTTTGGCTGCATCTAAACAGGCCCTCAATGCATAGTTTCATAACACAGTTAGCAACACTATAAACTAGGTAACCGAGCCACATGAGTTTCATGGGGATGAAACTTCTCTCTCATCTGATAAAACTTCTTCATTTAATGACCCTGCTAAGTCAACAATTTTGCTTATGTGACACCCTATTTAATGTGCATGACAATCTCATAAAACATACATTCAGACTAGCCTTATTATACAAAGTTTTTTTTGCAGCGCTCCTCCTACTCTAGACTCTAGAGCAGAGGATCCGGAAACGTTTTGCTCCACTGGCAAACCTGCACAACAGCGGATCCCTTTCCACAGATCTCCAAATCCTAGTCAGCAACCAGCTCAGGTCAGCAGTCGGCTCGACTCAGCTGTCAGCTCAGCATAGCCGGCTTGAAAACAGCTTAGCCGTTCGACGCCACCACCGCGTAAAACCGCGGCGGGGTTTTTCACCAGCTCACCCCAAAACAACCCAGCTCTCACCTCTCCAGGGCCCACGAATTAGTGACCCCACATGTCATTGAGACACCACGACCCACACCGCGTCGCAACCCCCTCTCCCCAGCCCCCAAAGCGGCAAAGCCTATATAAGCGCCCTCCTCCCAGCGAGCCGCGGTTGAAACAAAAATCCCCTCCTCCCCCTCCTTCGTCTTCTTCCTCCCAAATCCCACCAAGAAACGCCTCCCGGTTCCTCGCCGCTCCCTCTCCCCCTCCCCCTCCCCCTCCCCCTTGAAATCTTTGAAGGAGGTTTCGATCTCGAAACCGCCCAGGGCTCGCCCCGCAAGTGCATGGCAGTGAGCTTCCTGGCCAATGAGGTGTCGGACCTGTGCATCGGCAAGCCGGCCGTGAGGTCGCTCCCGCTCTCCGCCGCCGCCGGCGACCTTGCCGCCGCGCTCCGGAGGGTGGCCCGCTCTGGCGCCGCAGCCTGCGTCGCGGTGACCGGACCAGCGCGCGCCGTCGTCGGCCGGGTCGGCCTCGCGGACGTGCTCTGCTTCCTCTGCACCGACCCCGAGGCGCTCGCGCGCCCCGCCGCCGTGTTCTCCAAGCCAGTCTCCGCCCTCCTGCCCAAGGACGGCGCCGGAGAGGTCCGCCGCGTCGATCCCCGCTCCAGGTAAAGGCTCAACCCCTTTCCCTCTTCCTCTCTTTTGGGTCTCCTGTGCAAACGACGCGTGGGATTCTTTCAAGATTGGACGTTTGCTAAGGCTCGTCACGAGGAAACACGATTTTTGGTCAAAAATCCCCATAAAAGCTGCGAAAAAAAATGATTCTATGAGGCAGCGTTATTAGTAGAATAAATTGGTTTGCTGGCTAGTGTCATTTTATATTTTGGGTCCAAGTCAAGACAGACGAGCGTTCATCCTCATCGTAGTTACTTGGAGAGTTTGATGTCTACTTTCCTGCTTGGAATATGCGACCCGATTCGAGCAATTGACTGTCAGTACTCGTGGTGGTGAAGAAAAAGCCGCATTCGGGTCAGATCGTCCGACTCAGCGGAGACAATCTTGTGGCGCTGCTCGGTGTGGGTGCCCGGAGATTGTGACATGCACCCATGCATGTCTCCTTGCGAGATGCTTGATAGGATAGGATCAGCTGCTTCTTTTGGGGGGCCTGCTTGTGGCTAGAAAACGGCGCCGCTTGATCGAGTCTCGGAATGAAAGGAGGATCTCGGCATGTGGTTCGAAAAATTGTGCGTCTTAATCGAATCTTTCTTGAAAATAGTGGTGATTCTTTTGGGATCCTGTCTCCGTGTCTCGCGTCTTGCCTATTTTTAATCACGGGATTCACGGCATAGATTCGGTTCGTTTTGAGCTGACCAGTGTGAGGTTTCTCTTCTTTCTGCAGTATCTTGGAGGCGCTTGATGCGGTTCTGAGCGGGGCGCAGGTGCTCGCCGTGCCACTCCGCGCTGGCGGGCGCAGGAAGCAGCTCGTTGGCGGCGGCGGCGGAGGCGGAGGCGGTGGCGCCGCCGCCGGCGACTTCTGCTGGCTCACGCAGGAGGACCTCGTGCGCTACTTCCTCAACTCCATCGGCCTCTTCTACCATGTGGCCGCGCGCTCCGTGTCCTCCCTGGGACTCGTGCGCACCGACTACCTCTCGGTGCGCCCCGGCGAGTCGGCCCTGTCCGCCGTGCCCCTCATCCGCCGCGCCGTCGCCACGGAGACGGCCGTCGCCGTGGTCACCGAGGACGGCCACCTCGTCGGCGAGATCTCCCCGGCCCTTCTCGCGGCCTGCGACGAGACGGCGGCCGCAGCCATCGCCACGCTCTCGGCGGCGGACCTCATGGCCTACGTCGACTACTTCGGGTCGCCGCCGGAGCACATCTTGCGCGCCGTCAAGGCCGGGCTGAAGGACAAGGGCCTCGATGCCATGCTCGCGCTGATCGAGGACGAGACGCTGTCGTCGTTCTCCTCCGCGTCCTCGTCCTCCGACGAGGAGGCGGCGGGCCGGGCGCAGCTGAGGCGCCCGTCGTCGGGGAGCTACGGGCGGCGGTCGGCTGAGGAGCCGGTGGTGTGCAGCCCCGCGAGCTCACTGGTGGCCGTCATGGTGCAGGCCCTCGCGCACCGGGTGAGCTACGTGTGGGTCCTCGACGAGGACAACGACTGCCGCCTCGCTGGCATCGTCACGTTCGCGGACGTGCTGAGGGTGTTCCGGGAGCAGCTGCTGTGAGATCTGAAGAGTGTTTGCTGTTTCCTCGCTCGCATTTTGTGGTGTAATGAAATATGTAGAAAGAGCATGAGCTGTTGTCATGGACCAAGTGCCTTGGTTTTCTGAAACATTTTGATTTCATCATGTTGAAGTATGTGTTTGCTTGCTTGGTTGACCTTGATGTGCTTTAATAATGGATCCGTCTAGCTCACCTGTGTGAGCCTTCACACGATTTTTGTTTGAACAGTTCTTCTTTCACCTCCCGCTGCTCACCGCCGCTGGACGCGATCACCACTCTGCCGCGGATGCTAGGGTTCCTTTCATCACGCTAATACTATCTTCTCTAGCTTCGGTGAGCTCGCTCATCGGGTAGAAAATATTCGAGCGAGGGAAGTTGCTAAATCACACGAGTGAGGTTTAGCTTTTACTTTAATAATAAGACAGCATTTTGATTGATGCTTGTGGTTATTGTGCTTAAAAGTGGATCTTGATGAGTGAAAAAATTAGTCATGAACATTCCATGGTTCAGTACTTGAGTGTTGTGTTCCTTCACATGGCGAACAGGCTCTGCCTTCTGAACGAGGTGCTCAATATGATCAGCCCCTTCGTTCTACACTACAAATAATGGCCGGATGGTTAGTGCATATAATTGTGTATGTGATGTGATCTGCTTTAGAAATTTGACAAAGCACAATTAATTTTTTTAAAGAAACTGAATTTAGAAACATCTCACATGCAAAGCTCATTCAAAAGAGCTACAAGGTACAATAGAAAAGCTCTGTCTCATATGACAGTACAACGAAGAACATGAGTGAATATAAGAGAAACTAAGGGAGCTCCTCGAATTATCCTTCCTAGACTGAGTGGATTGGCCTGGGTCCGCCAAGATAGAGCAGATTTGAGTTTGGCACCGCTAGTACAGTACAGCTGACTCTGTCGTCCGGTTTTGAAGCCCATAAGTAAGGCATTGTTTAGTTCACCCCGAAATCCAAAAAGTTTTCAAGATTCCCTGTCACATCGAATCTTGCGGCACATGCATGAAGCATTAAATATAGACGAAAATAAAAACTAATCACACAGTTTGACTGTAAATCGCGAGACAAATCTTTTGACCTTAGTTAGTCTATGATTGGATAATATTTACCACAAACAAACGAAAGTGCTACAGTTCCGAAAACTTTTCAGTTTTCGGAACTAAACAAGGCCTAAGCACAATCGCTGCACCGTGTTGAGCCTATTCTGCTGCGATTAGTATTGTGTTTCAGTAATGAATGCTAGCGTTTTTGTTTTGCTAATTTTTGGGCTGCACAAAGATTGTTTCTTATTTTTCCTTGCTCGAATACTGCTCCAGCTTTCTCTGTTGTGCTGCCATGTGACGTTATCCTTTATTTCTTAGGTATCATGCACTGCCACTAATTCATTGCATACTATTCAAGCAGTAGCGCTGATTTACCCAAATTTAGTTTCCTTTACTAATTTCTATGTAATGTGTATTTCAGTGATACAATATATAAATATGTGGTTTACAAAAAAAGAAAACCTGGATTTTCAACGTCGGCATTACTCTGCATTATACTGATAGGCATTGTTACCAATTTTGTGATTAAACGTTGCCATGGTTTCAGAGGTAAGCTGCCATCATTTTTGTTTTTTACTCCTAACATGATTAGCTTCTACATGATTGACCATGATCTACGGCCAGCATTTGGCTCTCTATTGAGCTCCCTCCTTAGCATCACTGCAATTTGTACACTACCCAAAATGGTTTTATAAGGTGATTCAGTTTGTTGCATGTTATGTTTCACATTTGTATCATCACATTCTTCTCTAGCTTGAGCTATCGGAATTGAGTCAACTCAGAGGTTACATTATGCCTGAATCATTCTATAATCTTGTACCTTAAAGGTCTGATTACTGCTCACTCTTTCAAATTTCAATGTGCTATAGGTTCTGTCCTCATTTAAATTCCTTTTCTATATAATTTATTATGTACACACTAGGTAGGAGTGGAGGCCATGGTGCATGGGAGGGATTTCAATCATACTGATTTCATTTAGGCCTCGTTCGGTAGCACCGTATTGATGCCAGACCAACATTCGATCCAGACCAGGATCCAATGAATCCGGGTCAGTCACTGGAACCACTTCTGGATTGAATCCACTCCTTTCCTCCAATCCACCTCTTCAAAAACTGCATTCGGTTTGACTCGGAATTAAACCAGGGATTGCATGGTCTGATCACCAGCTCAAAAGCGCATACATGTGCATGGTCACTCATTTTTTTCAAAAAAAGTGCACGGCACTCAGACCCAAAGTGCTAATACCATGTTTAAACATGAAAATGGTTCTTAGATCTAAAACATAAATTACAAAACCAAAGATAACAATAACCAAATCAAAACTCCGTTGAATACAAAAATCAAGAAAGAACACATTCTAGTCTTCCATTACAATTTCAGTGTTGAAATACTCATTCTTCATGATTGTATGAAGCAAAATAGCAGCTCCCAACAATAACTTTCAAGAACTATCAAAGTTATGTGCGCAGAAACCAAGCAAATCTTGAGAATCGTCACAGAATGGAAAACAATCTTGAAATGAGTGAGATTTTTTTTACCAAGCATCAACATGGAATGTAACCTCTCTAAAAAGAATCTGAAAGGGTACTACATGGTACAAAATGCATGATGAGTTTGATGACCAATAAACAAAGGCCCTATCATGCAGACATTTTCAGGTTTCATGTATTCAAAGATGAGAAGTTTCAGATCATGGCAAGTAAACAATGTGATTTAGCCACTAATTCATATCATAATGCCAATTACTGCAAAAGGAACAAAAATGACATTGAAGGCAAGGAGATGAAATGGAGACTAGCTTGCTTGCCTGTTGGTATGGATAATCAGGTGGGTACCAGTACCTGCAAAAGTTTGCAGAACATCTTCAGTGCCTTATAAAAGAAATATATAGTGACTGCACTGAGCATTAGGCCCATCGCTGCCTCTCACTCCCTGGGACATATATATCAGCTAGCATGGTTGTAAAGCCTAAAAATTATCTCAAGCATCCAATACGTTGGTACAGAGCTAACTTAGGTATAGAACAAAAGCACCCAATATGTCTTGGATTTCTAATGGACAGTTTAAAACTCTGAACATATGCCACATTACTGTACGAGAACAAGTGAGAACTATGATAGAGGTGCATAGATGCATAGAAATATTAAGAACACTGAATCTAAACTCAATCTAGATATATAAAATAAATGGCGTATGCTAGCTTGTACCCAGCTTGTCATTCTAAAGTTGGATACTTGGAGAAATTGCTCTGGTTGGGGTTGTGAATTTGAAAATGAAATAGCAGTTTCTCTGAATGACTAAAAACATTAGACTAAAAATTTAATATTACTACTCAATTTGCTCTTCCATTAATGCAGTCATATATTGTCTTATTATCCAAATAAGAAAAGCGTCTTATTATCCAAATAAGAAAAGCTCAAGAAACTGAATCCATTGTCCACTGAATTTTATAAACAGATACGTGACATCAGCCAGGCTAGCTTATATACTAGTAGTAATTCATACTTTACACAAATCCATGAGCATTAACAAGACTAAAGGCCCTAGGCACGTGGTGTTATTCCATAGGCTATCATGAGCAGCACAGCTCAAGTGTGCTTCTGCTTAGGATAAACTAAAAAGAAGTCTTATCAACTAGGCTCATTAGACTGTTGACAAAAGGTAAGCAGCTGCTAGACGGCGTGCCTCCTTGTTGTGGACATCAAGCGAGGAGTGACATATGTTCATAGTGTAAATCAGGAACGCACTCGTGCGACATGCCTGCTTGGCTGCCCCTGGACCGTCTCTCCCGTCCATGTGCGTGCTGGGGGAGGGGAGACGTGCGCCTGCGCTGCGCCGTGGATGCACTAGCCGCAGTTCCACCGACCACATCCACATGCCAGATCCCGTCGCCCGTCGACATCATGCTAGGAGACGAATCTGGGATAGAGCTGCGCCACCGCTATCCCGGCCTCGCCACAGACCCGCTCCTGGGCCAACTTCCGGTGTTTCTCAAGAACAAGAAACCTAGCGCCCTTTCAAAAAAAAGAACCCTAGCGCTGACGAGAACCGTAGCACCGAGAGAGACGAGAGCGAGGAAGACAAGGGCGATGCCTTACCGGTGAGAAGGTGGCGGAGAGCGAGGACCTTCTATGGGAAGCATTCGTCGTGTCGCCGTCGCGTTCCTCGGATGCGCCATGCCGTCGCTTGCTGCTCGCTTCTGCTCGTAGCTTTGTCAGCCCGCGTCGCCAGGATAGATTCCGGACCTAAGAGGTCCCGTCTCCGTTCCGGGCCAAAATGGGGGGAAAAGGCCCAAATTGGCCGGTTTGTATTCTGCGCCATTTCTAACCGAACGACCATTCTTCATCTGGCCTGGTTTTGAAACGGGCCTATTCGATCCGGGTGGATCAGGCCACGATCCCAGTCTTTCCAGGCCAAAACGAACGAGCCCTTAGGCCTGGTTTGTCTTGGCCTAGAATGCTCCGGAATATGGCCTGATTCGTCTGGATTGGCATGGCCCGGTTCGAAGTTAGATCAGGCTAGGTTTGGTCGTTCAGTTAAGGTTTAAAATTAAAATAGGTCGCATGAGCCTCATGGAATGGCACCTAGCTTTTTATGTACGGGCATTAAACCTCATGGAATGGCACCTAGGCCGAGTTTGAGTGACACACATGGAATCACTGAAACCATGCCAGGTTCTAATCCCGTTTGGGGTTCTAATCCCGTTTGGGAACCATTTCTAGACTGTTGAACCTGTTCGGTTGGCTGAAAAGTCATGACTGAAAGTAATGTTCACTGATTTATTGTGAGAGAAAATCACTGCTGAATAGCTAGCCGATTTTAGCTAGCAAATTCGGCAGATAAGCTAAGTGTAAGTGTAGGGTGAGATTGGATTTAGGTAGTTGTTTGCTGATTTATTGTGAGAGTAAAACACTGTTGACTGCAAAAAAAATACGGCTTATAAGACAAACGAACAGGCTGAATTGAATTAGGGCCATTTCTTAGAATTTTTGGGCTGTAGTGGGTTTAGGATTGGATTCTAGTCCATTTTCAATGCGATTTTAACTATTTGCCATCCTTATGGATGATACTCCTCCATTTGCTAGTTTTATATGAGCTCCTACAGAATTGCCACACGAAACAGTAAACCTCCTACGTTTTTGCCACTTTGGCTGATGTGGCACGCTACGTTGGCGAGCCAGCACGACAGCGTTGTTGGGAGACCCAACTTGATACGAGAAAAGATCTATTTGCCCCTGTTGTTTCTCTCCATCTACTCACTAAGGCCCTGTTTAGTTCCCCGTCCAAAAATTTTTCATCCATCCCATCGAATCTTTGGACACATACATGGAATATTAAATGTAGATAAAAAAATAAACTAATTTTGAGAATCGCGAGACGAATCTTTTAAGCCTAGTTACTCCATGATTAGCCTTAAGTGTTACAGTAACCCACATATGCTAATGACAGATTAATTATGCTTAATAAATTTGTCTTGCAGTTTCCTGACGAGCTATGTAATTTGTTTTTTTATTAGTTTCTTAAAACACCTCTCGACATCCTTCCGATACATCCGATGTGACACTCAAAAAATTTTCGTTCGCAATCTAAACAGGCCCTAACATGAAAGTCCCACGTGTCAGTTTCTTCTATGCCTTGTTTAGTTGCAAAAATTTTTGCAAAATGTGTACTGTAGCATTTTCGTTTGTATTTGATAAATATTGTCCTATCATGGACTAACTAGGCTTAAAAGATTCGTCTCGTCAATTCCGATCAAACTGTGCAATTAGTTTTTATTTTCGTCTATATTTCATACTCCATGCATGCGTCTAAAGATTCGATGTGACGGAGAATCTGAAAAATTTTGTAAAATTTTTTAGGAACTAAACAAGGCCTAAGGTGGTGTTTGGTTGGGATTGGTAAAGTTTAACAGGTATTGTAGTATTTTTGTTTTATTTGAAAAGTATTATCCAATCATAGACTAATTAAATTTAAAAAATCCGTCTCACAAATTACTCTTTAGCTATGTTTTTTAATTTCATAAATAATCTATATTTAGCACTTCATGTATATATCCAAACATTTTGAAACACCCCTAAACCTCCCGCCACGCTCGCGCAAGTCGCCGAGCTGCAGCTGCTGCCGCGCCCGTTCACGGGGCGGACTGTCACGAGGAGGTTGAAGCCATCCACCAGGCAGGGGTAGGGATAAAAACGGATCGGATACGAACGGATATCACTGATATCATATTTATTTTCATATTTTTAGTTGGATTCGAATTCGAATACGAATAATATCAACAATGTCGGATAAGATATGATTGGATGTCGACATCATAAATATACGATTTAAATATTCGGATACGGATACGATATCGGATATTAAACATTCGAACTCGGATACGGACAGATCTCAACCTCTCTAAACGAATTCGGTCTCGAATACGGTTGGAAAATATCCGTACCATTTTCATCCTACAGGCAGCTGCTACCTGGCAAGTAGACCGCGCACGTGGGCCACAGCCACTGGCAGCCGGCGACAGCGGTCACGTGGGCCTCGTCTGTGCTCACGCTCACGGATCACGGCTGACGCACGCACCAGAAGTCCAAAACTCCAGAAGAGAAGACACGAGCAAGAGCAGATAGAGTACTTTATAAAACTACTACTACTAGACTTCTAGTCCGTTGCCATACGTACTGGTAGACCCCTACATCTGCCAAAGTGGCAAAAATATAGGAGGTTTACTATTTCACGTGGCAAATCTATAATAACCTGTATAAAACTGACAAATAAAGAAGTGTTATATATAAGAATGACAAATAGTTAAAAATCCCATTTTCAACAGCATCCATTCCGGCTGACCATTCGTGTGGGCGCCGTCTCCACTGCAACTGACAAACAAATCCCACCCACATTCCTTACATCAACCGAGTGTCAAGCAGCCCAAGGATCATCATCGTACAAATCACGGAAACTGCAGAAGGGAAACAGCATTGTTTCTAGATAAATAAATCAGCTGCCGTCAGTTTGTTATGTCAGCAATGTGGGCAAAGCTTGTTCAACACCACAATGTACACGTATATTTTGGCTGCTATACCTAAACGGTTAAAATGTATTACTCCATCCATTGCCATAAAAAAAACTATTTACAGTGTACGTACTCGTCTGGACATCAATGAATTGTGTTGCGAAACGGTGTCTGTTGGTGAATAGACACCTTATCACTAATGATTTCATCCGTTGATACAACAAGATTAGAGAAGTGGATTAGCAGTTAATTATAGGATTAGCAGTTAGTAGTCTCCGAAGGGGCATGTCCCTTCGGTGGTTCTGTAAACTGAACGGTTGTGTCCGTACGGACATGCCCCCCTTCACTTGTATATATTCTATGAGATCAATGAAAGACACTAGTTGTTCCCAAAATCACTGTTCATTTACATTCACTTTTAACACGTTATCAGACACGTTGCTCTCAGGAACTGAGGAAGAAGAACAACGAACAGAGGCAATTCATGCCTCTGTACCGACCACCGGTAAGCCCTATGGCGCGAATCAATGTCGATTTACCTTCACATGTTGCTCGTGGATTGTTCTTCGCTCTTCGTCGCGTTGGTGGAGTCCGTCGTGGCCCGATCCGTCACCACGGCCACCATGGACAGCGCCGCAGTGTTTTCGAGCGTCTTGGGCCTCGTCTCCGCCGCACTGCTGCCCATGGCCATGGCCATGGTCCATACGGCCGCATCTTCGACTCCGCTGTTCGTGACGTCCGTGCAGATGTTCGCCGTCGCCGTTGGTCCCCGATTCGTCGTGGCCGCCTCGCTTCGCCGCAAGATCGCCCTCTGCAGAGCCAGCCACCGTCTCCTTGCCTTGGCACGGACGGTGCCGGCCCCAGCAACACGGCGCCGCCCGCTGTTGAAGTCGCGGCGCCGCCAGTCGTCGAAGCCCCGATGCCGCTTGCTGAAGCCGTGGAGATGATGCCCGCCGCTGCTCCAACTCCATCCTACATGCCGATGGAGCCCATGTCGCCAGTACCGGCACTGCCGCGCTACTGGTGCGACTTCTGCAAGGAGTACACGTCGATCCCGCACACGCTCGAGTACGCCTACTCGATGCCGACGCCCACTCCTCCGACTCCAGTGGCGCCAGGCAATGGCGTTCCCCCACTGGATCCGTGGTTCCTGAACACGCAGGCTGCCCCTGCGCTCGATGCAGTGAAGGTCGAGGACGAGGTCGATGTTGTGGCTGCGCCCGGCGTCGGCAACCTCTTCAATCTCGACGACATCTTCAACACCGCTGCGAGGACCGGCATCTCGCTGTACTTCTTCCTCGACAGGGTCGGGCCCTCGGCTCCACCTCCGGTGCCCTCGGCTCCTCCTCCACCAGCGACACGTGCGGAGGCTGCGGCACGCATGGCTGCGCAGGCTCTCCCGGCGGCGCCCCCAACTCTGACCGAAGGCACAACCACAACAACTCCGTCGATCCGGCGCCTTCTGGGTCGCAGCGTGGCTGCAGTGGAGGACCGACGCCCTGGGATCCGCAGAGGATCGCGAAACCCGGCGACGCACGGCCTCCCGTATGCGGCGACCCTCAACGAGTTGGTGAACGGCAGCGGCTTCTACTCTCCTGATGAGGGGGAGTCTTCCTCGAACTGAAGAACAGCAGCTGCAGCAGCGCAAAGGAATGTGGAGATGTGGTGATATGCGGCGGCGGCGGCTTTCGGTTGGCAACGGCGGCGAGTGGTTACCCTAACCACCGGCTGAGCCCCTTTTAAAGGCCTGCGACTGCAATTGGGCCGGCTTACAGCCTGAGCCTGACCATCCCCTCCATTTCCTTTGTGCCTGCCCGCACGGAACTGCATGGGCCCAATCCAGAATGTCAACGAATTGCAATTTGGCAAAACAAGCTATTTACTGTTCTTGTCAATTTATATTTTCAGCATTAATTCGTATAAGACTCTGTTAGTCTCCTATAATTATGTGCTGTAAAATATAAGTACTAATTATGCTTAGTCGTTGACATTTATAATTGTACTTGTGATACTTTATATTGTTATAAAATGTCTGTTTGTGATATTATTCAAAGTGTTTGTCCTGGTATGAATGACAAATCCAATAAATAATATCCTTGTTATTGTGACTATGATCTTGCAATTATTTATTTATTTCGCAATCGATCATTTTTTTATTTAAGTTCCTTTACGCTTTTAACTTTAAAGCACTACGCGCTTAAATAATGGATGCGACAATTTATGTGTAATTTTCTTAACGACAATTTATGTGTAATTTTCTTAACAATTATATAACACGCATGTTCTAGAGTCGTTTTGTTGGCCACTCCACAAGGTAGCACCATAGTTGCTGCTGCGGGATCTACACTAAGCAATACTTAGTGACTATTCTCAACGTGCGTACCCAACATTACACTTAGAACATTTGGTCTACATCTTTTTCCAAAGATGACTACCATTAATTTGCATCCCTATTGGCCATACACAAGGTAGCACCATTGTTGCTACTGTGGGATCTACAATAAGTATACTACTTAGTGACTATCCTCAACGTGCGTACCCAATTCGTTTGCAAATTAAATTAAGGTCTACATCAATTCTTGATGACTACCTTCAGACGCGTTATACAACTTGCATAATTAATTGGCATCTATTATTTACACATAATATGCCCAATTAGAGGTCTACACCCTTTTCTTTGGTGACTACCTCCATTATTTTATTATGCATATAAGAATTTTACACCATTACCGATACAAGATTTATCTTGTTTTTAATTTGCATCCCATAATTACAACACACCTCAACATTTTAATAACTTAAAATGTTTCGATGGTTTTTATATCATGTAGGATCAATGACTGTCAAAGAGTTTGAATTACTAGCTCTAGACGGCCACAATTATCCCACATGGGCTATAGACATAAAAGTTAGTCTTTCGTCCTGTGGACTTTATCGAGCTGTGTTACCACCCGAAGATGGGGTTGCACCGCTTGAAGATCAACACGTTTATACAGCCCTATACCTTATTAGGAGCCACATTCACCCTGATTTTAAGGTTGAATATTTGTTGGAAGAAAATCCACACAATCTATGCACTTCACTTAAGCAACGCTATGAACAGCAAAAGGCACTTGTCTTGCCCGCGGCCAACTATGAGTGGACGCAACTTCGCTTACAGGATTTCAAAACTGTGAGTGACTACAATCATGCTGTCCATAGGATTTGCTCAAAATTGCAATTCTGCGAGAAAGAACCTACTGATGCGGATAAGATAGAAAAGACTTTGTCTACTATGCTTCCCTTTGAAAGGATTCTTCAACAACAATACCGTGAAAGACGTTTCCAGGTTTATTCGGAGCTTATCCAAACTTTACTTGAGGCCGAAAAACATTCTGAACTTATGGTTTGGAATAATCAGCAGCGCCCTGTTGGGTCTGCTCCATTGCCTGAAGTACATGCATATACTCAGAATAAACCCATGTCTAACGATAGATCTGAAAAGAACTATCAACAAGGAAACTCCAAGAAGGGTAAAAACAAGCACAGACGCAATAAGAAGCCCCAAAAAGGTGTCTCCAACAAAGGTAAATCTTACAAAAAGGGTAAGAACATTTCCAAGAACAGGGATGATAAACCTGTGTGTCAAAAATGTGGTTGTTATAACCATACTACAAAGAAATGTCGTACCCCAAGTCATCTAGTTGATCTTTACTTAAAGTCTGTGGGTCGTGGACGAGCTGCACCAGGACAGAAGTATGAAGCCCATTTCAATCTTCGACCTGACACCACCAGGGAAGAGGCTGGTTGTTCGCAACAAGTTCCCGAGGAACCAAGCAACAACATCATACGAGGAGGCGAGGATCTTGCTGATACAGGGAATATGATCGTGGAATATGCATCCAACGGCATTCTTAGGGAAACAAAATATTTCCAAACTCTTACTAAAAGACAAGGAAATGTTTTGACAATCGCTGGGCGCGATGCTACGATAATTGGTTCAGGTCGTGCCATTATCGTACTCCCTATGGGTACCCAAATTACAATTGAGGATGCATTATTGTATCCCGATTCAAAGCGTACCTTATTAAGTTATAGAGATATCCGTCAAAATGGTTTCCATATAGAAACCCTTGATGACAATAATGAGGAAATTCTCCTTGTTACTAAAAACAATGGATATGGCAAACAAATTGTTGAGAAAATTCCCTCTTTTCCGTCCGGATTGTACTACACATACATCAAACCCGTGCCACATGTTGCGTACAAGGTAATTTTTCAGAATGTTGATGCATTCAAAACTTGGCATGATCGCCTTGGTCATCCTGGTATAGGGATGATGCGGAAAATTATCAGCAATTCAAATGGTCATGAGTTAAATACTGCTAAATTTCCGAAATCTTCAGATTTTATGTGCGCTTCATGCGCTACAAGAAAATTGATCTTGCGTCCATCGCCCGTCAAGATCCAAAATGAGCCACTAAAATTTCTTGAACGCATTCAAGGAGATATTTGTGGCCCTATACAACCAACATCTGGACCATTCAGGTATTTCATGGTTCTAATAGACGCATCTACTAGATGGTCTCATGTGTGTCTTTTGTCCACACGTAATCATGCTTTCGCAAAAATTATTGCTCAAGTTATTAAACTTAGAGCACATAATCCTGAACATCAAATTCAATCAATTCGAATGGACAATGCTGCTGAATTTTCCTCAAAGGCTTTCAATGATTATTGTATGGCTTTAGGAATTCAAGTTCAGCACTCTGTCCCATATGTCCATACACAAAATAGTTTAGCAGAATCTCTTATTAAAAGAATTAAACTCATTGCAAGACCACTACTACAAAATTGCAATCTACCAACTTCATGTTGGGGTCATGCAGTCTTACACGCTGCTGACTTAATTCAATTGCGTCCAACTGCATACCATGTTGTCTCCCCATTGCAATTAGTACGTGGGAATATGCCAAATATTTCCCATCTGCGAAAATTCGGTTGCGCTGTATACGTACCGATCTCACTACCTAAGCGTACCTCTATGGGTCCACATAGGAAACTTGGTATCTACGTGGGATATCAATCCCCATCGATTATCAAATACCTCGAGCCTCTTACAGGGGACTTATTCACGGCCCGGTATGCTGACTGCATATTCAATGAGGACCATTTCCCAGCATTAGGGGGAGATTTCAAGTACCAAAGTGAATGCCAGGAAATCAACTGGAATGCCCAAGGCAATTCCCCCTCAGATCCACGTACTCAAGAAACTAAACAACAAGTTCAGAAAATCATAAACTTGCAACATATTGCAAATAACCTGCCAGAAGCATTTACTGATTATAAGGGTGTCACTAAATCCTCTTATCCTGCTCGCAATGCGCCTGAAAGAGTGGAGGTACCAATAAAAACCATTCAACTCCCACTTCCAAAGAAGAGGGGGAGAAGTACGGCCGCACCGAAGGATAATGCTCAAAGCAAGCGTCCGAGGATACCGAGGACTAGATCATCCAAATCAGTAAATCCAAGCCAACCTCATGTTGCTAGACACCCAATAGTGGATGAAAGTCCAACACTAGGACCTAATCCACAACCCGGATCAACGGTGCATCCAAATTCTGATCCTGGGACATCGGAACACCCTGACTCCATAGTTTTGGGAAATGTTGAGTCAAATAATGGGGTGAGAGAAATTTCCATCAATTATATTGATTCTGGTGAATCATACGATCGTAAGACTACTGTTGTAGACATGTATTTCTCCGCAGCAATTGCAGAAATCTTTCTCAATGATCCAGATCCTAAGACCATGGCAGAGTGCAAAAAGCGCTCAGACTGGGCTCAATGGAAAGAAGCAATTCAAGCTGAGATAGCCTCGCTCACTAAAAGAGGGGTATTCACAAAAGCTATGCCCACACCCTCCAAAGTCTTTCCTGTAGGCTTTAAATGGGTTTTCGTTCGGAAACGGAATGAGAACAATGAGGTGGTGAGATATAAAGCAAGGCTCGTAGCACAAGGGTTCACGCAGAGACCCGGCATTGATTATAATGAAACTTATTCTCCAGTAATGAGTGGAATTACTTTCCGATACTTAATATCATTGGCAGTTCAAAATCATCTATCTATGCAGATGATGGATGTGGTGACAGCATATTTATATGGGTCACTTGATTCGGACATATATATGAAGGTTCCCGATGGAATCCAAATTCCGAATCCAAACGCAAATCGTAACATGTATTGTGTAAAACTACAAAAGTCATTATATGGCTTGAAGCAGTCGGGACGAATGTGGTACAAACGACTGAGTGAATTCCTTTTAAACAAAGGATACACCAATAATGATGATTGCCCATGTGTTTTCATTAAGAAATCTCAAACGGGATTTTGTATTATATCTGTATATGTTGATGATTTAAATATCATTGGCAGCCCAAAGGATATAGAAGAAGCACGCAAACATCTAAAGACGGAATTCGAGATGAAGGATTTGGGAAAGACCAAATATTGCCTAGGCTTACAAATTGAGCACCGTCCTTTAGGGATTTTAGTGCATCAATCAGCCTATATCCAGAAAATATTAGAGAAATTCAATATGGATAAATCATACCCTAATAAAACCTCGATGGTTGTTCGTTCCTTAGAATTAGGGAAAGATCCATTTAGACCACGGGACGTTGGGGAGAAGACGTTGGAACCTGAAATCCCATATCTCAGTGTCATTGGCGCACTTATGTATCTTGCAAATTGCACCAGGCCTGATATCGCATTTGCAATAAACTTACTAGCTAGACATAGTGCGGACCCGACTCACCGTCATTGGACGGGAGCAAAGTGTATCCTCAGATACCTTAATGGCACAAAGGATCTTGGTTTATTCTTCAAGAAAAATCATGATTCCAATATGATTGGCTATACAGATGCTGGTTACTTATCTGATCCTCATAACGGAAAATCCCAAACAGGATTTGTATTCCTACATGGAGGTACAGCTATTTCATGGAAGTCTTCTAAGCAGACTCTGACAGCCACCTCTACTAATCATTATGAAATTATTGCTCTATACGAGGCATCACGAGAATATGTGTGGCTTCGCAGAATGATTAACCACATACAACAGACATGTGGTATTGGTTCAATTGAATCACCAACAATTATCTATGAAGATAATTCCGCTTGTGTTACACAGATGCAAACAGGTTACATAAAGAGCAATATCACTAAGCATATTGTTCCTAAATTGTTTTATCCCCATGAATTACAAGAAAGTGGGGAAATAAACATCTTGCAAATCAAGTCATGTGATAACCTCGCTGACCTATTTACTAAGTCCTTACCAACTTCTGTGTTTCAAAAAATTGGTACATGGAATTGGTATGAGGCGACTTCGAGATTTGCCAGAATCAGGGGGAGACATCTCCTAGATGCCACCTGTACCAGCATCATATTATACTCTTTTCTTTCACAAGTTTTACTCAAAAAGGTTTCTTGTTAAAGTTTTTAATGAGGTAATATTAACATAAGCATGTGTCATATTTTCTATTTTCCCCACCGGGGTTTTTGTGGGAAATATCAAAGACACACATTGCCCTCCCAACTCTCCATGGGTTTCTCCCTGAAAAAGGTTTTTCATGAGAGTTATTTCAAGAGGCAATACTTATAGTATGTCGTCATATTTTTCTCCTGATTTTCCCACTGGGTTTTTATAGGAGTTTTAGCGACATATCTCTTAATATGGCTCCTCACATTTTTCCTAAACGGTTTTTAGAGGAGTTATCTTTATGTCGTATCTCCAATATTTTTCCCCACTGGGGTTTTTAATTGGAATGCCAATGACATAGTGGTTTGTTTAAATCACACAAGTATATGCTACCTTCTCCTTGTTTTCCTATAAAGGTTTAAAGGAGTTTTACAGCATATCCGTATATACATATTCCTCAGATTTTTCCCACAGGGTTTTTTGAGGAATCTAAGCTTACAGCTACATTGATCTCAAAGGAAGATTCGATCAAGGGGGAGTGTTGTGAAACGGTGTCTGTTGGTGAATAGACACCTTATCACTAATGATCTCATCCGTTGATACAACAAGATTAGAGAAGTGGATTAGCAGTTAGTAATCTCCGAAGGGGCATGTCCCTTCGGTGGTTCTGTAAACTGAACGGTTGTGTCCGTACGGACATGCCCCCCTTCACTTGTATATATTCTATGAGATCAATGAAAGACACTAGTTGTTCCCAAAATCACTGTTCATTTACATTCACTTTTAACAAATTGCACTGGAACTCTGAAAGGAATACTGCAACGAGTTCTATGGAACTGAACCTCTGCAGATAAATCAATCCTTCATAACCTAACCGTTATGTACATACTCCTGTATTGAGCACATCACAAATGTACTATTGCCAGATTCGTCCAGTGATCTGAAACAATCCCAAAAGCACCAGATTGCTCTCGGCCACCAGGCCTCTAGTATTTTCTTCTCTTTATTAATCTTCTGTATTCATTCCCAAAAATTATTTCTTTCACCTTCCCCAATAACTGGACTGCTTCGGTAACAGATCTGCAAGCATGACATAAAACCACCACCATCAGACCTCATGTATGTCATTATTTGATTATTCAGTCTGATTCTGAAATCCATGGCGATGTCTTCACCATAGCAACGCCTTTGGCAATCATCATCCAGATCTGTTGTTTTCTTTTGATGACAAGCTATCAAGCACATCACTTCCTCTGTAGTTTGTCACACCGGGATCAGGGCTAAACGACTGCCGATTGTTCAGAGCACACCCTGACGTTGAGGAACTTTTGTCAACGGCAGCGCCCCAGACATCAAAGTCTGTATTTTCCAGGAGACCCTCAGAGGCAATCCTTGCATCTCCGAATGGTCCAGTGCACTTTCCCTTTGCAAACTTGATGCAAGCCTCCTTTGCTGCTTCGAGACAAGCAGCCATCTCTCGCTCTTCACATCTCTCTCTTTCTTCATAATCAGTCGGGGCAGCTACAAATAAGCCTTTCCACCAGGGAGGCTTGCATTTGCGTGATGCACCGATTGAGCACCCTGATCGTGCACCAACCTGCAAAGAAGTGTATCACCATCATGCTGTTGGATTTTGAGGAGGACAAAGGAACTCTTATGAAACAGAATCTAATACTAAGTACAGTGCACAAATGCATGTGTCAAATGTTAATGGTATAATATGCAATACAAATGAAATATGGCAAGCTCAATCTTTCAGGTCTGCAGGAAGTAACATATAACAGGAAATACAGTCTGATCTTTCAAAAGGAGCTGAAAAGATGCTGAAACAAATTGAGCAAGAACCAGTGAAAAACCCGAAATCACAGTTCAAACCAGACCAGTTCGGTGTGCCATAATAAATAGATTTGGGAGAAATTGAATTTACTTCTGAGATCATTTATTGACATGCATAGCTCTTAGAAAAAGCAACAGTAAGCCATGAACTTTGACAAACTTTCCTCGCTGCTCTTCATAAGACCACATCAAATTTGACAACAACAACAACAACAACACACAACAAAAGCACAATCATATTTTATAAAGGCTGATATCATACAGAAGATAGCTAAATCCTGTACAACAAGTTCTTTTTTCTCAAACACGCAGGAAAGCTGCATATCATTATAATCATTATATTAAGAGAACATATAATCACAAATTCTTGGTTTAGCCTTGATGTTATATTGTTATTAGATGACTATCAATACAAGAAGCAGCTTTGTCATGTGTAGTATGGAGCAGTTGTCAACCACAACAACTAAAGCTAAGTAGCCATGAGCTGGTTTGCCCTCTTTAATGTATGCAGCTGTTTTACTTACTGACTGGCAGAACTTGAGCCAGGCAACTCGGCCAGCTGCAATAACATATAAATAAATCCCTTGCACTTCAGGTAGGAGATAAGAAGGGGAAAAAAAGACAATAAACTCCTCTGCCTCAGTAGTGAAACCAATGATGAATAGTATTCCAGACAAAACAGATGTGAACATAGGTTTTCAATTAAGAAAATAATTGACAAAATGTACTGAATAATAATAGAAAACATAGCTCATCTAAAAAAAAATATTTTTGTATGTAAAAGCATGCATATTAGATTCTAGCTAATGTTGTCTAAAAAATCGCAGGATGTTTTCCCAGAAGACAGGGCGCCGGCGTTTGATTAATAAGCTAACTAATCACTGTCAGATAAGACTAGAAAGTGATTTGGCACAGTGTGTAAAAGCATCATAGCTGAGACATGGGATAAACAGAAAAGTATATTGAGAGAAAACAGAAACAATTGGGGGGCATGAAAGGAAGTCCATCAGAATAAACCAAACCATTCAACTGATCTATATTTACTGACTCCATAATCGACATTCCACAAAGAAAGCATCAAAATTCAAAACTTAAAAAAAAACAAACAAACAAGGTGAAACATATAGCCTGATGTTATGGACAACTTCAACCCCAACCACTGACTTTGAGATGCCAGGAGATGGTTTGCTCTCTTTGTCAACTGGAAATCTGGGATAAACTGAAAATCACATTGAAAGAGAAACACAAATTCACAATGCACAAAAACAAACAGAAATGGGGAATGGAAGGACAAAAAAGCTCAAGTCCCCAATTGGCATTCTTTTACTGATTCCATAACCGACATTCCAGAAAGAACGCATGATCGCAAAGTAAGAAACCACAAGCAAAACAAACATAGTCCGCTGTAATGGGACATTGTCAACCCCCACCACTCAACTCTAGTAGCCAGGATCTAGTTTGCCCTCTTTGATGTCTAATATCATAGAGAAGGATCACTAAATCCTATAAAACATATTGTTAGTGTGAACTGTGCTTGCCACTTGTCAACCACACTCTGTTTCAGCCTTGATACGAATAAATAATATTAGATGCAGATATTGATACAAGAAGTGGATTTGACATGTACTGTGGAGCAGTGTCAACCACACCAACTAAAGTTAAGTAGCCATGAGCTGGTTTGCCCTCTTTAATGTATGCAGCTGCTATACTTACTGACTGGCACACTTGAGATCAAACCCTTTGCACTTTAGGTAGGAAAAGTAAGAGAGGACAAGAGAAAAAAAAAAGAAGGGATGGGGGATCTGTCTCGGTGACAAAATCAATGATCAATAGCATTTGAGATAGAACATAAGTAAAAGTAGATTTTCACTAGAAGAAGAGAACATAAGTTCACATTCTTGGGAAGCTACATTGAAGAGAACATAACTCAGCTGATTAAAAGTTATATATTTTTTTTTGTGTATTATAGTTAAGGTTGTGGAGAAAAATGTAGGGGAGGCTGTTTTTCCAAAAGACAGAGCACTAGCATCCAGTTATCAGCTAACAACTAATCATCGTCAGACAAAATCGATTGTGGTTTGGCTCAGCATGTAAAAGCATGATAGTTAAGACAGCTGGGATAAAGTAAAAACTACATTGAAAGAAAACTAATACAAATAGGCATGGAAGAATGGAAAATCAGACACCTGAATAAGCTAAAGCACTCGACTGATCTAGGTTTACTGACTCCATAACCGTCACTCCACAAAGAAAGCATCACAAACAAACCACAAGTAAAACATAGCCCAATGTTACATAGCATGGTCCACCCCGACCACTGAACTCCAAATGCCAGGAGGTGGTTTGTTCTCTGACAACTGGGAAAAACTGAAAACCACATTTGAAAGAAAACAAATATAAATGCAATATTGAAGGATAAACACAAATGGGGCATGAGAGAATAAAGCCAGCCTATCTGAATAAGCTTAAATGCCCAACTAGCTTTCCTTTACTGAATCCATACTACCATTCTGCATTCCTCAAAGAATGCACCATCACAAAGTAAAAATCATAAGCAAAGCAAACATAATCCAATGATTATGGGGCATTGTCAGCGCTAACCACTAAACTCCAGTAGCCAGGAAATAGTTTGCCCTCTTTGATATTTTCAGCTGCAAAACTTACTGCCTCGCATGACTACCGCGAGTCACCTCGGCCAGCTGCAAGAACGAAACATGATCACAATTGGCAGACGGTGGCCAGCATTCATACTTGCTGACACGCTCAGACACTGGAGCAATCTACAATACAATCTAAGCTACACGCTGGATCTATACCTATGCTACTCGCGTGGCTGCATTCTTAGGCCACTCCTGACCTCGCATTGCTCCCACGCGTCCCAAAAATTCCATCGCGTTGCCAACACAGGTAGGATTGGGGACGTGAAAAGACGGGGATTGGAGGATTTACCTCACACTGAGAGACGAGGCTAGCCTCGGCGGCCTCCCAGGCAGCTCGCCAGCTGGCGGCGTCGCGGAAGGCAAGGACGGGGTCCTCGCCGCTCGGTGCCGGGAAGCGGACGGGCGCGCGGAGGAGAGGGAGCGGCGGGTCGAAGGGCACCGCGGTGGCCTTCGCGGAATAGTCCTGCGCCGAGTCGTCGCCGCTGCCGGCGAATGCCATCGAGGGGAAGAATCTCTCGCTTCGGACGGTGGCTAGGGTTTAAGTTTTGAGGTTTTTTAAGGGAGTGACTACACAACTTTCAGTTGATTTTATTTTATTAAATCAACCAGATTTTCAACCAACCAAAGACTGACACGTCACAAATCAAACTGATATAAAATCTACTCAATCCATCCCAAATTATAAGTCGTTTGACTTTTTTAATATCAAGTTTGACCACTCGTCTTATTCAAAGTTTTGTACAAAATATCACTTTTTTTTTGTGTATTGGTTTATTAATAAAAGTTCTTCAAGAATGACTTAAATTTGACTATATTTGCACAAATTTTTTGAATAAGACGAGTAGTCAAACTTGGGGTAAAAAAAGTCAAACGACTTACAATTTGAAATGGAAGGAGTAGAAGATATGGGACAATAAAACAACCAGAAATTAACCAACCAAGCACAGTAAAAAAACGTGATTGAAAAACAAACCGCTGACAACCAGATCTCAAACAATGAGATCACATCCTACTACCGATCTCCACAAGATGTGATCCATTCACTTTAGAGAGAGGAAAGAGACACCTCACATCCTCATGTGAAACATAAAAAATCAACTTGACCGCCAAGAAAAAAATGATGAAACAAGAAAACTAAGACAAAACTTTTAAGGATTAAGAATAGTTGAAAGCAAAACAAATTAAAAATTATACTTACCCTTACAAATGATTTAGCAGAATCCAAACCACCAAGAATTTTGTTAGCATATTTCACAGGTGCATATATGGGGTTATTTTGAATAACCTAAGAATTTTTTTAAAAGATAAACACAATATGAAGCCAAATAAATTATCAAACCATTCAAAATGAAATCAATTTTCTCAAAGTCCGAACAACTAGGATAAATGCACAGAACTTTAAAAAGGTTAAATTAGGTTGAACTAACCAATAAAAACAAGGAGAGAAAAAAAACCTCGCTGATAACATCAATGCCATCCTTCTCAACTTCTTTTCTACTTAGAGGATGAATTGGATTTATTGGGGCAAGTCTTGCCTTAATCTTTTCTGCAAAGACGTCGCATGTTCTTAATTTTTTTTAAAAAAACACCTCGGATGAAGAAAATAAAACATAGAAGAATACAACATCTTCGTCTGCCTCTAGTAGATGAGAGAAGAGGAGGGAATAGAAGGACCAAAGGGGGTTGCAGCTCTTGCCTTGGCAACTACATAAGTTGGGCGTTGGATCCTTCCCAGAGCTAAACCTCTGCTCCCCATCAAAAATAAAAATAAAAGTGAAAATGAAAAATAAAAAGAAACACTAAATCTTAAAACTCATTGAAGTGAATTGAACAAATAACTTGACTAAGGCCTTGTTTAGTTCCTAAAGCAAAAAAATTTCGTGATACTGTAGCATTTTCGTTTATTTGTGGTAATTATTATCTAACCATGGACTAACTAGGCTCAAAAGATTCGTCTCGTCAATTCCGATCAAACTGTGCAATTAGTTTTTATTTTCATCTATATTTAAAACTTCATGCATGCGTCTAAAGATTCGATGCGACAGGAAATCTTGAAAAATTTTGGATTTTTGGGTGGAAGTAAACAAGACCTAAACAAAAAAAAACAACTTTTGAAACTCAACTGTTGACAAAACTAGTAACGAATGGAATCAGATTACCAAAAACTTGCCCTCTGCATAAAATAAACTACAAGTTAATGGAACCATCCAACTAAAATCTACAAGACAAATTTAAAAGATAACACAAAAGACTACACTCGAAAAATAAATGGCGGTGGTACTAGGTAACAAGTTATTTAACTCCGATAAAGCAAGCTTTCTAAATAACATAAATATTAATCCACTGACCCTAAAAAACAGAACTGAAACTGAATAAAAGAACAACTTCTATAAATGAACAATCGACAAATGAACGTGAAAGGTCCTAATATGGCTAGAGGGGGGTGAATAGCCTATTTAAAAAACATCTACGAACTCACTAGAGCAAGTGGTTAGTAAGAAACAAAGCGAAGCTTTTTGCTCTAGCTCTAAAGGAGTGTTTGCAAGCCACCTACCCAACAATTCTAGTTGCTACAATTACTATGCACACAAGAACTAAGTCTCTACAAGTTACACTAGCGAAATATGCTACACAAGGCAAAGTAAGCAACTAAACTAATTACACTAGTTTGCGTAAGTAAAGATAGGATGAGATATTTATACCGCCGTATAGGGGATGAACCAATCACCAATATAAACAATCAAGCAACGGGAGAATGCCAATCAAATACAATTGAGACACCAATTTTTCTCCCGAGGTTCACGTGCTTGCCGGCACGCTACGTCCCCGTTGTGTCGACCAACACTTGGTGGTTCGGTGGCTAAGAGGTGTAGCACGAACCTTGTCCTCACTAGGACACCACAAGAACCTACCCACAAGTGAGGTAGCTCAATGACACGAGCACTTTACTAGAGTTACCTTTCGGCTCTCCGCCGGGGAAGGTATAAGACCCCTCACAATCACCGGAAGATGGCCATGAACATTCACCAACTCGTGTCAATGCTCCTCCGCTGCTCCAAACCGTCTAGGTGGCGGCAACCACCAAGAGTAACAAGAAAACCGCAGCTAGAACGATCCCCAAGTGCCACTAGATGCAATCACTCAAGCAAATGCACTTGGAATCACTCGCAATCTCACAAATATGTTTAATCTATGAAGGAGATGAGTGGGAGGAGTTTGCTTAGGCTCATAAGGATGTCTAGTAGTCAAGAATGTCAAGAGTATGAGCCCTAAGCCGGCCAACACGTATTTATAGACCCCTCAAACAAATAGAGCCATTAGCTCTCTCACTAGGCAAAACTCGGAGTCACCGGACGCTCTTCAGGGGGCACCGGACGCTCAAAACCTGCGTCCGGTGCTCCAAAGTCAGCCACGTGTCAGCTTTTGAATTTCACGCGTCAGAGTCTAACGGTAACCTGTAGAGCACCGGACGCTCCTAAGTTGGCACCGGACGCGTCCGATGCACATCGGACTAAAACTCAGGGAGGTCTGCAAACTCGCACGATCACCGGACGCTGAGCACCGGACCGTCCGGTGCTCACCGGACTTAGACCCAGGGAGCAATGCAAAACGCGCGGACACCGGACTCAGAACACTGGACACTCCAGCCTGCGTCCGGTGCCTAACCCTAGCTGAGCTAGGCAGCCTGCACACCGGACGCACAGACACAGCGTCCGGTGCTTCTGGGCCAACGTCCGGTGAACACTCTCGCGACTTCTCCAAATTTCCCACCGGCGCAATAGAAAATATACATTTCATTTTCTCAAAAAGCACCGAATCTCGCCTTGCAAGTTCGGCGGGAAGGAGAGAGGAACCCATCCTCTCTCTACCCTTCAAACTCTACCTCCTTCTCATCCTTAGCACCATTAGTAACTAGACATTCACAAAACTAGAACATCCCGTGAAAACAACATTATAAACAAGGTTCTAGTACCACTTGTGAAGCAAATAAAGGTCTAGTTACACTATCTATGCATGCTAGTTCTTCATTTCATCAATCAAACCTATAACTAGCAAGGTATGGGAGAGAAAGTTTCTAAAGCTAATGAAAATGCAAGCAAACATATGTGATGCACATTCAAATGCAACAAACAAGTTTATGAGCTTGCTCCCCTACTTGTGTGCTTCAAAATTCAAAATTTTAATTGATCCCCTTCTTTTACCATGTTACTCCCTATCTTTGTATTTCTTTGTGATTTCTCTCCCCCTTAAGCAAATCTTAGCAAATCTTTGAGAAATTCTCTCCCCCTTTGTCATCAAAGACCACAAAAGGTGAGCTCAAATTTTAGATAGGTTAGTGTGAAACCATGTGAAGTGAGATCATTTTCCCAAAATTGGTCTAATCTAGATTACTTGCGTAAGATATTTAACTCGGTTTGATCCAAGGACAAGCTTCTTCACACCTCCAAATAAGGGTTATCTTGTACCATGTTGAGTTAAACACTTATAGCTCATATTCTAGATCAAACACTAGGATTGCAAGCCCACAAACATGTTATATGCTACCACTAGATCAAGTCAAGCATAGAAGCAATAGTGGTACCATACAAGCATCAAATTCATTTGATTTTCATGAATGAGCCTAAGACATGGGAGGAATGACTAGATGCACTAATCAAGTCCTTAGCATAGGATGGATGACATGTCAAACAATTTTACCTTGCTTTGCTCGAAGGAGAGACATGTCATATAGTGGTGGTGCATCAACACATATTTGAGAAGTCAAGTATGTTCAATTCATTCCTTACCTTGCAAAACCTCTTCTCATCAAGTGGCTTGGTGAATATATCGGCAAGTTGATCATCGGTGCCTATACTCTCAATGCAAATGTCCCCTTTTTGTTGGTGATCTCTTATGAAGTGATGGCGGACAACTATATGCTTTGTTCTTGAATGTTGAACCGGATTGTTGGTGAGCTTCACGGCACTTTCATTGTCACATAGCAATGGCACATGCTTGAAGTTGATTCCAAAATCCTTCAAAGTTGCCTTCATCCATAGGATTTGTGCACAACAACTACCGGCCACAATGTACAATGTACTCCGCTTCGGCGGTTGATAGTGCAACACTATTTTGTTTCTTGGATGACCATGAGACAAGTGATCTTCCCAATAGTTGACATGTGCCCGATGTGCTTCTTCTCTCAACTTTGCATCCCGCATAGTCTAAATCGGAATATCCAACAAGTTCAAACTTTGCACCTTTGGGATACCACAAACCAACATTTTGTGTATGCTACAAGTACCTCAATATTCTCTTTGTTGCTTTCAAATGACTTTCTCTTGTTGAGGCTTGGAATCTTGCACACATGCATACACTAAACATGACACCCGGTCTTGATGCGGTCACATAGATTAGGCTTCCAATCATAGACCGATACAACTTTTGATCCACCATATTTCCACTTGTATCACTATCTAGGCTTCCATTTGTTCCCATTGGTGTGCTAATTGATTTTGCATTATCCATACCAAACTTCTTGAGCATGTCTTTTATGTACTTGCCTTGACTCACAAATGTGCCATTCTTCAATTGCTTGATTTGAAGACCAAGGAAGTAACTAAGATCTCCAATCATTGACATCTCAAACTCATTACCCATCATGTTTCCAAACTCCTCATGAAATTCTTGATTGGTTGATCCAAATATGATATCATCAACATAGATTTGCAACACAAACAAATCCTTGCCAATCTTCTTGGTGAAGAGAGTGGTGTCAACCTTGCCCATCTTGAAACCTTTAGAGAGTAAGAAATCTCTCAATCTCTCATACCATGCTCTAAGCTTGCTTCAAACCATACAATGTCTTTCTTAGCTTGTAAACATGGTTGGGTTTCTTGTCATCTTCAAAATCGGGTGGTTGCTCAACATATACTTCTTCATTGATATAGCCATTGAGAAATGCACTTTTAACATCCATTTGGTATAACTTGGTGTTATGAGCACAAGCATAGGCCAACAAGATCCTAATTGCTTCCAATCTTGCAACCGGGGCATATGTTTCACCAAAGTCAAGACCTTCAACTTGAGTATAGCCTTGTGCTACCAATCTTGCTTTGTTCCTCACACCTATCCCATCTTGATCTTGCTTGTTACGAAAGACCCATCTAGTACCCATCCTCTCTCTATCCTTTAAACTCCACCTCCTTCTCAAAGTGTGCCAACACCACAATGTGTAAACCAACAAGTGCACGTGTGTTAGCATTTTCACAATCATTTTCTTCGAAGGAGTTAAGTTAGCTCACTAGGTTCTAAATGCATGCACATGAACAATGACACCTAGTGGCACTCGATAACCGCTTAGCCAAAGAATTCCCCTCTTTATAGTACGACTATCTATTCTAAATGTGATCACACCCTCTATGGTGTCTTGATCACCAAAACTAAAACCCTAAGCAATACCTTTGCCTTGATCTCCATAGGGTTTTGTTTTTCTCTTTCTTCTTTTCCAAGTTGAGCACTTGATCATCTTGTGGTCATCACCTTCATCACCATGATCATCTCTTGCTCCAATACTTGGCATGTACCAACCTCATTAAGTCTACACACACTTAGCATTGAGGTTAGTGAAAGGTCCTAATATGGCTAGAGGGGGGTGAATAGTCTATTAAAAATTTCTACAAACTCACTAGAGCAAGTGGTTAGTAAATAACAAAGCGAAGCTTTTGCTCTAGTTCTAAAAGGGTGTTTGAAAGCCACCTACCCAACAATTCTAGTTGCTACAATCACTATGCACACAAGAACTAAGTCTCTACAAGTTACACTAGTAAACTATGCTACACAAGGCAAAGTAAGCAACTAAGCTAATTACACTAGTTTACGGTAAGTAAAGATAGGATGAGATATTTATACCGCCGTGTAGGGGATGAACCAATCATCAATATAAACAATCAAGCACCGAGAGAATGTCAATCAAACACAATTGAGACACAAATTTTTCTCCCGAGGTTCACGTGCTTGCTAGCACGCTACGTCCTCGTTGTGTCGACCAACACTTGGTGGTTCGGTGGCTAAGAGGTGTAGCACGAACCTCGTCCTCACTAGGACACCATAAGAACCTACCCACAAGTGAGGTAACTCAATGACACGAGCAATCCGCTAGAGTTACTTTTTGGCTCTCCGTTGGGGAAGGTACAAGACCCCTCACAATCATCGGGAGATGGCCACGAACAATCACCAACTTGTGTCAATCCTCCTCCGCTGCTCCAAGCCGTCTAGGTGGCGGCAACCACCAAGAGTAACAAGAAAACCGCAGCCAAAACGATCCCAAGTGCCACTAGATGCAATCACTCAAGCAAATACACTTGGAATCACTCCCAATCTCACAAAGATGAAAAATCTATGAAGGAGATGAGTGGGAGGTGTTTGCTTAGGCTCACAAGGATGTCAAGTATGTTAGAATGCCAAGGGTTGAGCCCTAAGCCGGCCAAACCGTATTTATAAGCCCCTCAAACAAATAGAGCCGTTGGCTCTTTTATTGGGCAAACTGCGGGGTCACCGGACGCTACTCATGAGGCACCGGACGCTCAACCCTTGCGTCCGGTGCTCCAGAAACGGCCACGTGTCGCCTTTTGAATCTCTCGCCTCAGAGTCTAACGGTAACCTGCAGATCACCGGACGCACCTAAGTTGTCCGGTGCACACCAATCTTAAACACAAAGAGGTTTACAAGTTCGTGGGGTCAATGGATGCTGAGCACCGGACCGTTGAAGGGTCGAGATGGCGGACTAGAGGGGGGGTGAAGAGTCCTTTCTAAAACTTAACGCGCCGGCTAACCGAAATCAGTGCGGAATTAAAACTATCGGTCTAGCCAAGACTATACCCCTCTATCTAAGTTCCTTAGCACCTTGTGAAAGATCCTAAACAAGCAAACAAGGTGCTACCTTAGCAAGAGCTCACCTAACCAATTCTAGAAGCAAGGTCACACAAACCTATGCCACTAGTACTTTGCAAACCGGAGAGCTCCTACACAACTAGTAAGCAAAAGCACAAAGCTCCTAAGCTCACTAGCAATGCTCAATAACAAGGCAACCAATGCCAAATTAGAGAGCGCAAATTACTTAGCTACACAAACTAAGCAATGTGACTAACAAGGTTACACAAACCAAATTAGTCACACAGGGGAACTACTTCTAGCTACACAAGCAAGAAGGTAACTAGCAAGCTACACAAGCTAACTAATTACAAGAGCAACTACACAAGCACAAGTATATGAAGTAAATACAAGCTTGGGTTAGGGACTTGCAAACCAATAGGAAGAACAATGTTGACACGATGATTTTCTCCCGAGGTTCACTTGGTTGCCACCAAGCTACGTCCCCGTTGTGTCGACCAACACTTGGTGGTTCGGCGGCTAAGAGGTGTTACACGAACCTCGACCTCACTAGGACACCGCAAGAACCTACCCACAAGTGAGGTAACTCAATGACACGCACAATCCAATAGAGTTGCTCTTCGCGATCCCCGCGGGGTGAGCACCGTACCCCTCACAATCTCTTCTCCGGAGCACCGCACAATCTCCTTGCGTGCTTCAACGGAGTCACAAGCCACCAAGCCGTCTAGGAGGTGGCAACCTCCAAGAGTAACAAGCACCACCGGCTTGCAACACGAACACCTAGTGCCACTCGATGCAATCTCTCAATGCAACGCACTAGAATCGCTCACTCACACAATCGGATGATCACTATCAAGCATATGTGAGTTAGAGGCTTTACTAGCACTCCCCATGCATGGACACTAAGTCCCAAGGGTGCTCAGCACCGGCCAAGGCCGGCCACCACTTCTATTTATAGCCCTAAGGGCTAAACTAGCCGTTGCCCCTTCACTGGGCAAAAGTCGTGAGCACCGGACTCACTATAGGTAGCACCGGACGCTGGAACAGTGCGTCCTGTGCTCCAAAAACAGCCACGTGTCACTAGCCGTTTGAACTTGACCGTTGCCGCCAACGGCTAGCACACGCACGCGCGTCTGGAACAGTAGCACCGGACGCTCTGCTGCTTCACACCGGACGCGCCCTGTGCGCACCGGACTCACACGCAGAGAGCAACGCAAACTTGCAGCAGCACCGGACTCTCAGCGTCCTATGACACCGGACTGTCCTGTGCGCACCGGACTCTCAGCGTCCTGTGCCACCGGACTGTCCTGTGCGCACCGGACTCTCAGCGTCCTGTGCCTGCAGTTCAACTTGTTAGGTTGCTAACTTCTAGCTCCGAACTCCAAATTCGATGATCTTGGACATTTTGGAAAGCTTACTTAGAGTACTATCCAATATATATATGAATACTCAATCCAAATCAAAATAGATCAAAGCAGTATTCCAATCTAAAAGCCATCCTAATGTCCGGAGAACACCAAAAGACTTCTCTCTCTTCTCCAAGTTGAACAAAATCAACTTCAACACCTTCTCCTTTGCAAATGTGCCAACACCACCAAGTGTACACCACCATGTGTAAGTGTGTTAGCATTTTCACAAATATTTTCCCAAAGGAGTTAGCCTCTCAACTTGCCACGCCACTCGATCCTAACACGTATGCAAAGTTAGATCGCTCAAGTGGCACTAGATGACCGATATGCAAACAAGTTTGCCCCTCTTGATAGTACGGCCATCTATCCTAAATCCGGTCATAAACTTCTCTACACACCTATGACCGGTGAAATGGAAAAGCCCTAGGTTATACCTTTGCCTTGCGCTTTCCATTCCATCTCCTCCAATGTTGATGCAACACATGCACCAACCAATCACCAAATGATATGATCCACTTCATATCATCACGCGACCGTATTGGTTCATTGATCTTGACCTCACTTGCTCTTCACCGTTGCCTCGGTCCATCGGCGCCAAGTCTTGCTCAAGCTTCACCGTCACACGCGGTCCCTCGCTTCAAAGCCTCCGACTTGCCCTTCACTCTTGCAACCGGTCCATCAAGCCAAGCCTCATCTTGATCTTCTCCACCTTGGTCACATGACTCCATGTCATGTCTCATATGCAATGAGCTCCTCCATCATCACATCATCACCTGTGGACTAATCTCCTGTGTATCTCACATAAACACTATTAGTCCACCTAAGTTGTCACTCAATTACCAAAACCAAACAAGGACCTTTCAACCGTCCGTTGCTCACCGGACTTAAACCTAGAGAGGTTTGCAAAACGTGCGAACACCGGACGCACCCCACCGGATGCACAGGCCAGTGTCCGGTGCTTGGTGTCCGGTGCCTAACCCTAGCTGGGCCAGGCAGACTCGGCGTCCGGTGCCTCAGTGATCAGCGTCCGGTGAGTGTTTCTCAGCGAGAAACACTCTCACGACTTCTCCAATTTTCCCACTGGCGCAATAGAAAAAATGCACTTCATTTTCTCAAAAAGCGCCGAATCCCGCCTGCTCGGCGGGAGGGAGAGAGGAACCCATCCTCTCTCTACTCTTCAAACTCCACCTCCTTCTCAAAGCGTGCCAAACACCACAATGTGTAAACCAACATGTGCACGTGTGTTAGCATTTTCGCAATCATTTTCTTCGAAGGAGTTAAGTTAGCTCACTAGGTTCTAAATGCATGCACAAGAACGATGACACCTAGTGGCACTTGATAACCGCTTAGCCAAAGAATTCCCCTCTTTATAGTACGTCTATCTATCCTAAATGTGATCACACCCTCTATGGTGTCTTGATCACCAAAAACAAAACCCTAAGCAATATCTTTTCCTTGATCTCCATAGGGTTTTGTTTTTCTCTTTCTTCTTTTCAAGTTGAGCACTTGATCAACTTATGGTCATCACCATTATCACCATGATCATCTCTTGCTCCATCACTTGGCATGTACCAACCTCATTAAGTATACACACATTTAGTATAGAGGTTAGTACTAGGGTTTCATCAATTATCCAAAACCAAACTAGAGCTTTCAGTTAGTATTAGAGTTTCATCAATTATCCAAAACCAAACTAGGGCTTTCAGAACGCCTCGCATAAACTTTTTTGTAGTAGTGATTATTAGTAGTACATGGAAGAACATGACCACTAGCGGAACCAGGGGCAGTGGCCCCCCAAGCACAGTGATTCATTTAAATACCAATATAAATATTGATATTTATAGTACAAGAAATATCAATTTCACCTTTTTTTAAAGTATGATGATTTTGGTAAAAAATAGTGTAACTTTTTTTAAAAAAATCTTCAAACATATAATTATGTGTATATTATCATACGATCATATTTATTCGGCCCCTTTAATTAAAATTGCTGGTTTCCACCACTGAACATGATGCAACAAGTAGTTGTGCAATACATCGAACACAGCTAGCAAAGCACTGACACGTCAGCACCTCAAGCACACTGTTATGCAAAAACTGTACTGCTGCAATCAATGCAACGTGCGGACATCCTGTATTTTAGCTTGTGTTTCGTGCCCCGTGTTCTTCACTGTTCAGTCGACTAACCATCGTCGGCGAGTTCAGAAACCTGACTGCATAAGGGGGACTGGTCGAAGAATTTCAAAATATGAAAATTGAGTGTAGCCTATGTATTTAGATTTTTTGTCTAGGGGTTTGGCTCCTATTTTCTAAATTTATTCTAGTAATTGATGATTTAATCATACGCTCGCAACTCTTCACGTATTAGATGATCGTGTCTATCGACAATGGGGTGCAAGTGATGACTTATGAATACTGAAATTTACTCTCTTAGCATTTCAAAACGCTCATACCTATGGTAGGTAACTGTATTTGTCGACAACAGGGCACATGTGATTACTCATATGAAATCTACCAACTTAGTATTTCTAAAGTGCTCATAGTGGAGTAGTATATATGTTTGATCATATATAAGAGTGTGTGTACGTGAAGTTGTGCATTTACGTGAGCGTCTACATTTGTACTGTGATTCGCAATAAAAAGGATGGTCGCCAAATTGTTATTGCTACTTAAATACTTGTTCAATGAAATATAAAGTATAATGAAACATAAGTATTTTAGTAAAACAAATATATCCTAATATGGCACGCAAAAAATTTAGATAAATCAAAAAAATTATTCTAATTATATTTTGTGTGATTTTATTGTCTAAGAGATATAATAAACAACATAAGAGATTTTTTTATTATACTCTTTTAATATAATCATAGATTATTTTATACTTATATTCTAATTATTTTAGATAAATCAAAGTTTAAATGGTTAGGGGGGCATATGGCCCCCACTAGCCCCCCTTGACCCTTGTTGACAGTTTCAGCTCCCCCTCTGTTTCCTCCTCCTCTTCCTTACATAGTTTCATCTCCATCTTCCCCACCATACACGAAGGCAAAAATAACTAGCACTACCTGGTTCATTTTAATTATCGCTCTGCTTTTTGTATTAGTCACGCTGGGCCCTATTGCCACCGTATACTTTTGTTGCTACCTCTATAAAAAGAGGAGGATGATGACTCGCTGACAAGACATTGAGCTAGTGTTATCGCTATGGAGTACACCCAGAAGGAACCAGGAGACGGTACCTCCTATACACTTAGCAGAAGTTTGCCAACCATATCTGAGTTCGCGGCTACTGCGGGTGGGTATATTAGGTAGATAATGAGTCCGCTGAATTCACATATCGGCTGGACCTTCGAGAACAATCGAAACAGAGGATCATGGTTGTTAGATTGTTACTGACTTATTACTATTACAAATTAGTATCGATATTTATATCTTGATTACTACAAAAATATATCACATTTGTACTTGCTATGCATAAATATTTTTGTGTATATTTTGGGTTAGATTTATTAAAAATATTTGACACCCTGAGAAATTAAATGATTTATGTGTCCTCCTTTTCCCTATCGGCGAACTTGAGGATCTCTTGGCGAGTGGGGTCGTTTGTCATCGGGATTAACACTGCCTATCTCACTGGCGGAGCCAGAGGGTGCCAGCAAGGGCCATGGCCCCCCTAACAATATAAACTTGTTTACTAATATATATATATAATAAATAAAAGCTTGTTATATATGTCTACTAATATCCAAAATACAACACAAATATTTTGATTTTATCTTAATTTGTTTGTCTACAGTTGAAATTTGTGGTTCTACAAGAATACTTATGTTTGATTATACTTTATATTTTACTGACGCACACTTGACTAGCAATAATAATTCAGTGATCATCTTTTTTATTGTGAATCGCATTATAGATGTAGACACTCACATATATGCACGCACATTTACTTCTATGAACAAACAAACATCCTACTCTACTATGAGCACTTTTGAAATACTAAGACGATAGATTTTAGGATTCACGAGTCATTACATGCACCACGGTTGGCAGAACAGTTAGCTACCATGTTTATGAATATTTTTAAAATACTAAGCTGGTAGATTTTAATATTCATGAATCATCATATACGTCCCAATATTGATAGGCATATATAGTCATCTACCATAGGAAAACTAGTAAACATGTTAAGACCATGAAATATTAGAATAAATTTAGAAAAATATAGCTTAATCTTGGAAAAAAAATCTAATCAATTAAGCTACACTAAGTTCTCATACGTGAAAGGATCTAATTGGCCTAGAGAGGGGGTGAATAGGCGTATCTTAAAAACCTGAAACTCAAAAACTCAAGTTGCGGAAGTCAAATGCCTGTCGGTACCACCGACAGTTTGGGCCGGTACTACTGGTGTCACACAGCCAGTACTACCGACGCAAACTGCTGGTACTACCGACTCCCTAAGACAGCTACGAAATCAGAGTGTAAAGGGCTTAGATTTCAGATCTGAGTTTTACCCCACTTTCCTAGGTGTACAAGAGGATGTTGTAGAAGTTCCCTTAGCTTAGTCCTTCTCCACACCGTAGATCGACCCTTGTTTACTTGTCGAGAGGTGAAAAGAGATAGGAACACAAAGAACACAAACAAGGGTAGTCGAAGCTACCTCCACAGCAAGACAAGGTATTTTTCCCGAGGTTCGGCAATCTCCACTAAGGAGTTCCTACGTCCCCGTTGTTGAGGTGACCACTTAGGTCTCCTCCTCAAGCAACCACAAAGGTTGGCTTGATGTTTCCACTAAGAATCAAAGGGTTATACAAACACTTCGGGGTGCCCTCACAAATGAATCAACACGGGCAACCACGAAGAACGCCTAGCCGGCTAGGGTTCCAAGAACCCAAGAGTAACAAATGCAAACCAAACCGGCAAGATGAAGAATCCAAGTGCTCAAGTCACAAATCGAAGCTCCCAACTCTCTAATCTCACTTCTCTAGCTCGAATCTCTCAAGGAGTGAAGTCTAGGAGCAAAGAGGGAGAGAGGGTGGGTGAGACAAAGCTTGGAGACTGATTTCTCAGATGTAGAGTTGAAGGAATGGGAGAGCTAACGGTCAGAAAAGAGGGAAGAGCTATTTATACATAGGTCCTGAACAACTGCCGGTACTACCGGGACAACCACCGGTACCACCGGCTACCTCAGATCTAACGGTAAAAAGTCTCTATGATTTGCGAGAAATAAGCCTACCGGTACCACCGGACTTTTGTCGGTACTACCGACCATTGCCGGTACCACCGGTGGAAGGCCGGTACCACCGGCAGTTCAAATCTCCGCAACCAAAGTCAGCGCAGATTTGGCCTGCCGGTACTACTGGTGCTGGCCGGTACCACCGGCCCGAGCCCGGTACTACCGGTAGTTCATTTTCTCGCAAAACTCAGGAGAAAGGCTGGCACTGCCGGGACCACCGGCCCTGAGGGTTGGTACTACCGGGTCACTCTGGCAGAGAAGAAATTTCCTAGTGCTTTGTGCGTGCAAGTGTGTCTCTCAAGCGCAAGAAGTAAATTGACCTGAGCACCCTTATCCTCATCTTACCAACTTGATTTGCATCCCTCTTGATAGTGCGGCGTTTCCTATAACTCAAACAAAGAATAAAAACTTTGTAGCCACTTGAGTCGAAACACCGTTCATCCATTGGAAATTTAGGGGTGCTATAATTCACCGAATGTTTTCGTTCAATTCCATCAATGGACTAACACCTGTAGATTATGCTTGATAAACATGTTAGTCCCTAATTTAGTTGTCATTAATTATCAAAACTCACATCGGGGGCGAATGCACTTACAATACGTCGAACCTCTTGGACCGCCCCCCTTATGCACAAGGCCTTGTTTAGAGCACCACAAAATCCAAAAACTTCTCAAGATTCTCCATCACATCGAATCTTGCGGTATATGTATGGAGCATTAAATATAGGTACAAAAACTAATTGTATAGTTTATCTGTAATTTGCGAGACGAATTTTTTGAGCCTAGTTAGTCTATGATTGGATAATATTTGACAAATACAAACGAAAGTGCTACGGTGTCCATTTTGTAATTTTTTTTGCAACTAAACAAAGGCCTAAAAAAGAGAAGACAGCATCGAAATTATGTGAGCAGTAGCAACCTTGAGCACAATAGGAACAGGAATGCATGACAACCAGTGAACAACAGTAGCTTAGCATCTAGGAGCAGCCAAAGTAATGACGACCACTGAACCACACAGTAGCTGCATCTGGGAATAGCCAAAGTAGCTTAGCGCCACATATGTTCAAAATTTCCTACAATTTGGTTGCATCCTTCTTTGTTGGCTCCGATCTGCAAACAACAAATGAGATATACTTGGTGCTCTTGGACAAACTTTAACACCCTATTGAACCTTCAGATTCAAGGAAATGATGCAGAAAACCCTCAGCAGATAGTAAGAACAAGACTTCCATTAAGATCAATGCTTGTTTACACTGTTATTTGGGTTATTTGAATTCAAGCCATTATAATTTCCACGTTTTGAAGATTTGCTATTATAATTGTTAAACTCATTGATAATTGCCATTATGGACGTATCTTGCGGCCTTGGCCCACCTCCAGGTGATGTACGCCTGCTGTACGTATAGACAAAAAAAAAACTATCCTTGTACATGCATTTCGTTGTTATTTATGGGAAGTAGCATTACATTTTGTATCTAGTGATTAGTGGTGGACCTTTAATCACCAGTTCACCACCTATTAAAGGGGTGACTACGGCGAGCATTTGGGGTTGCATGGACGGCACTTGGCCCTGCACTCTTTCATTGTCTGATAGCAATTCTTTAGATTAGTTAATTATGTCCCCGCAACAAGCGCAATACTGCATGCCATGACCAAAGTAATTGCACTCCGCAGCAACGCAAAATATTATGATGACCTTGCTATCATATAATGATGTCGATTTGTTGGAATTAGCGGTGGAACTTCCAATTTCAAGTAGCTGAGGACGACCTGCGACAATAACCAAAATTATAAAGAGAACTATAAAGATTTATGACATTAAATAGGTATACTATAAAAAATATAATTAATGAAGAATCTAATGATACTTGGTTGGTATAATAAATATTATTATCTTATCATATAAATTCTTTTGATCAAACTTAGGATGAAGTACTTACATAGTGCAGGCAATGCTTGGGATCCAGATAGCACAAAAAAAAATAGAAATGGTCATCAAGTGCACTAGTCGGCCATTGCTATTATCCTTCATCTTCTATCTTTACAAATGAATTGTGTCGAGGAGCCCTGTTGGCCGTGAGCAGTGATCAGAAGCACCCTGACCTCAGAACTGGCAACAACACAAGCACATCCCGCAGGTTTCAATAATGCGTTTCCTTGCAGGCTCTTTAAGAAATTAGAACACCTCCATTATATTTGTTTAAGTCGTTTTCTTCAGAAAGCTATGGAACATTTATTATAACTAAAACTAAGCTCTCAACACGGAAGCAATTCCTAGCTTCTTTGCTGCTGTTGTTTCTAACTACTGATTTTAATGCGCTTTGCTACTGTTTCACTCCAACAATGTGACCTTAAACTCGAGACTCCTTGTAAGATATAGGTCGCGCTGTGTAAGAGAGTTCCATACCTAAAAGTTTCCTTCTCCTACAGCAGACGCAAACTTGGAACCGTAGCTACCGCACGCCCCCTTTCCTGGCCGCCAAGCCGCCGCGACACGCCCTCCTGGCCCTGAAGAAGTGGCGGCGCCTCCTCCTTGGCCCCAAGCAGCGGCGGCGCACCTCCTCCCCGGCCCCAAGCAACGGCGGCACGCCTCCTCTCCGACCCCAACAGGAGTGGCGCGCCTCCTCCTCAGTCCCAACAGTGGCGGTGCGCCTCCTCTCTAGCCCTCAAGTAGCGGCGACGCGCTTCCTCCCCGGCCCTCAAGCAGCAAGGCTAGGGCCACCGTGGATACGGACGAAGGCCGACGATGATGGACCTAGCTCCCTCGTCTCCACCTTGCCTCATACGGGCCCACGCCGGATATTTGCGTCGAGGAGAGAGACGATTGAGAGATGACGCATATTTGGGTTTCCTCTCGCCCCACACGCAAAATAGGTCTGTGCTTTGCTTGCTCTGTTGGACAGCGTTTATTCCCTATGAGCGACGCAATTTAGGTTTGGGTAGCAGTTTGCATATGCTGTTGGAGACAGTCTTAATGGGCTTTGCTACTGTTTCAAAAAAAATTAGGTCCTCTTTGGTTGCTTCCGTTTGATATATATATATATATAACTAAATGTTGTCAACTCCTAATTATGAGAAAAAAAAGAAGCAGTCTCTAAGAGTTTCCTATATTTCTATCTTTTTTTTCTTGACACTTTTTCCTATGACCGAGTCTTATGTTTTATATTACGAATCCTAAATTTGTTTTTGTACGCGTTTAAGTTCTTCTGCTGGATCTTTCTCTTTTGCATTTTTGTCACTTAAAACCCTGTCTTTCTTTCTGTTTACTAGACAAGTCGAGAAACTCCAAATGCATGGGGATAAATTTTTGCGAGGTTAGAAAGATAGGGAGAGATGCTAAACTATCGTAAAGAGTTTTTTTTTTCTTATTTTACTAAAAATTTAAAGATGAAAAGTCGAATGACAAATTGTTGGAGATGCACTTAATTTATGATTGGACACTAATTACCAAATAAAACAAAATGTTACAGTATACTTTAACGCCCTAACCAAACACCCTCTTACTTTACCAAAACATGATAGTTGATAGAGCCATAGACTGGGCGTGCCTGTCAGCACGTGTCGAGAAGCTGGTATCGGCCACGTGCGAGGCGTCTCTAGGCGACGGCGTGTTCATTTGTACTATCAGTCATATTTTTTATTATGTCAGCCAATAATGTTTTTCTCTAACAAGACTTTTCAGACCCGCAAATAGGCTAGCGCGGGTCGTCGTGGAAAGGAAGGGCACAGTCGCTGGGTTCGCGACATTGCTGCAGCTCTGCATCAGGTCCTTTGTGAGTTCCCGCTGCTATGGGATTTCCTTTCGCGACATCGAGCTCCAAGCCACACAATCATACTGCTTTGTGTGGCGATGGTCATGGTCAACAGATGGGAAATATTCCATCCATTCTAAATTATAAGTTATTTTAAAAATCTTAGAGAGTCAAAGCATTTTCAAGTTTGACTAAAAATATAGAGAGAAATATAAAGATTTATGTTATAAAATAGGTACACTATGAAAATATAACTAACAAAGAATCTAATGATACTTGGTTGGTACCAAAAATATTATTATTTTGCTATATAAATTTAGTCAAACTTAAAAAACTTTATCTCTCTAAGATTTTTGGAATGACTTATAATTTAGGACGCAGAGAGTACTCGACGTCGTCCACTTATCGAGGGCTCTTTGCCAGGACTAACAGCGACCATTTTCTGGATTGGCAATTTACCATACCTGTTAAGGATTTTTGTAGGATTGCATTGTGATGAGCTGATGACCACTGCTTACTCACCTTTTCTCCTTCCCTCATTTCCTTTCCTTAGTCTACTGAGTACTCACTTAATTTCTTTCTTCTTTTCACATTTTGCCTTTTATTTATCCATAGCTTTTAATCTGATAAACTATATTCATCAATTTGTTCACAGTTTCTTGTGTTCTTCGCATTGTCCATACATTCACCTATTACTCTTAGTTTCCCACTTAATTTCTGTGTGTGCCACTCATACTGTGTCAACCAACACGTACGCTCTTTTCTGATCCTTCTACCCTGTGAAGACGGAACACCATACTTTTTACCCAAACATTTGCCCATATGGTGATCCTACAAGAAGCGATTAGATTACATGTCAACCGGACAGCAATACCACACAGTTTTGCGAAGCATGACCCTATATCAGATTTGAAAATTGTCCCAGATTCATTAGTGTGGGAGCTCTCATGTGACAACCTTATCTACCAACGTCGATAGCAAAATCCAGTAAATCCAACGCCTTGTTAATGTGGTGAGCGCCGAGCGGCTCTGTTGTCATGCTCCTTGTCTAGGCTGCCAAAAACTGAAGACATGCTGCCCTGTTACATAGGCCACGACTAGGATCATAGTCATAGCTGTGTATGACTATAAAATTTATACTACTGCTCAAACATATAATAACTAAGTTATCATAGAAAATTATCATAATTAGATTATAGAAACCGTAATCATAAATAATTTCAATTAATTATAGTAAAGAATAAATCAAAGTCTATAGCAAAACTTTATATTAAACACATCATAACATACTAAGTAGATCTACTCATATAGAAGATAATAAAAATTTTATTTTATATTTTTAAAATAATTTACTATAGTTTTTTAAAAATAAACTTTCGTAAAATAAATTTTTTATAAAAGTTAACCGAGAGAAGACGGACTTTTTTCTTTTATCATGACACATCAGACGGCCCGTTGCCCCACCGGCCCGACACGGTGGTGCCCCCGGCTCCGCACTGTTGCTTTTCGTCCCCACGGTTGACAAATCCAATCTTCCCAAAACAGCACACACGACACGGGAACAGCGGCGCCCCGCAAGCAAACAAGCGGCCGCCACATCATCCCCGGGCCCGCCCTCTCGGGAGTCGGCATCAGCGGCAGCAATCGACTCGACGCTGAGACAGCAAGGCATGGGCCCCGCACGGATCTCGACCGGTGACGTCACCCCCACCCCTGTCCTCTACGCTACTGCCACCTGTCCACCGGATAAGGCTCCCAGCATCCCACATCCATGATCCATCCTCCACCCTGCCCTCCCCTCCGTCGAACCAACAAGCAAAGGCAAAGCTCGCAAGCCGCAAAGTCGCGACGACAATCACTTGTTTAAGCCGCGACCTGCGTCCCAGCATCAGTCAGTGCATCAGCATTCATCGCCCCTTGCCCCCCCCCCCCCCCCCCCCCCCCCCCCCCGCGCCTCCTTGTCCATGCATTCCCTTGCTCACATCACCTCACCTGCCTATAAAAATCCACAGGGCCGCCCTTTGACTCCTTCCCTGCTCCAGTCCAGTGTCCCGGCCGCTTTCTTGCGTTCTTGGAGAGTCTAGGTGGTGCCGAGAGAGTGTGTGTGAGCAAGCAGGAGGATCCATGGCGGCAGACAAGGACAAGGACAAGGAGAAGGCCTGCGCGGGGTACCAGCACGGGCCGCCATGGGTGTTCAAGGGCAGGCAAGCAAGACCGCAGCCCGCAGCTTTCCTTTTTTCCTGTTTGATCGTTGGAGCCCGGCCGATCGAGCTAATGTGCGAGATGGTCTCTCACTCTCTTGCTACCCTGGCTTGAAATTTGCTGCATGCAGCGCACTGTACCAGCTGCATTTGGTGAAGGCGTCGACGGCGCGCGCCTTCGTGCCCCGGGACCTCCGCCTGGTGGAGGCCTTCGGCTACACGCTCGGCGGCATGTTCCTGGCGCGCTACCACGACAGCCCCGCCGGCGAGTTCGACGAGGTACGGCCACCACCACCACCACCACCACCCGTCTCCTGAATCCGGTTCTTGCAAGATTCGGTTGGACCGACCTCTCTCTGCCCCTTCTTTGCGCCTGCAGCTCGTGGTGATCGCCGGCATTGTGTGGAACCCGCCGACCTCCTGCGCGTGAGTTCGTCTCGTCGCCTTGGCTACCTCCGGTTCATTGCATCTGCATCTCTGCATTGCACTGCACCTTCTGTGGCATAGTTTAATTAATCACGCTTCCAGGCTTCTACTCCACTTTCTCCTGCCTGATTGGCCTCCATCAAGGGGGCCTCAACAGAAAAAAGAAAAGAACAGGCGCAACTTGCAATACAGAAGGAAACACGAAACCTCGTGTGCGCCAGCAGGCTATAAACAAGCCCCTTATCCCCCCGTATGATTGTACTTGGCAGCACGGACTCTGCCCTTGCTTCCCTTCAATTATTCGAGGGTTTCGGATGGCCCGGTGCGCTGCACTTGCTCCGCGCGCGTGCCCAACTTGCTCTGCGCAGCTGGAGCCGCCCGCGGTTTCCTCCATCTTCCGTGGGGTGGAGAGGACAGAAGAATATATGCATGTGGTTTGTACAGTACCAAGCAGAGCTGCAGACCCCAGATGAAATGCAGAGTGAACTCTGAACAGTGATGTTTTTTTTTCCCTCACGGTTGTTCTGATGAAAGATAATCGGGTGATGACTTGCTTTTTGTTTCTTTATTTTTTTCGGCTGATGAAATCTAGCGGTAGTACTTTTGACCTGCTTCAGTAGTCCAGACCCTTGCTGTTGCTGGTGCATATAGGATGACCTGCACGACTGAACCTTTTCAGTTCTTGCTAGTTCTGATATGTTGTCTGAACCTATTTTCAGGTGGGCTGCCAGGGTGCTGGTGAACAGCATCGAAGCCTGCCGGCACGGCCGCAAGGTAACCATCGGAATTCCTCTCTGATCTGTATCTGTTTGTTGTCCTACTGCTTCCTTTCCCTTCATTGGAGCCGTTCCAATTCTTGCAGGAGGTAGGACTACCAAGCCATGTTGCTACATTCTCAAAGGTACTGACATACAAACCCATTGCCACATTCAGAATATATGACTGTTGGTTAGGCTTGAAAGATGTTGCCATTGTGAGACTTGTAACCTATGTGTCACATGAGATAGAATGAAGCTGCTTCACTCGTGGATAAACCGTTGGTCAAACCAAACAGCTTCCTTAACATGCTAGGGATCGGGTCGACAATCTCCAAGCAAGGGAGTGGCTGTGAGATTGAGATTTCAGAGACCAAAGGCTCATCTAGTAGGCATTTGTGCAACATCAGCCTGCCACTTAACGGTAATTTCAGTCTTCTTATCCGCTTAATAATCCATCGAAGCCATGCCACCCGGTTATACAGAAGTAATTGTTAGGCTCAAATTTGTACTTATTTCCTTATCCTTTTGAGCTACATGCTCTGAACTTTTCAGTTACATTCTTGAACATTGAAAATGTGTTGTTTTTTTACCAGAATTAGTAACCAGTAAAGCATCTAGGCTCATCAGAAACCATGATATTAGTCTGAATTTGTTGCACTGGATTTTATCAAATCGCTCTTACCTCACTTCATCACTGAAGATCAATGCATGTCAAATACTAGGCGTTTCCAATGTCTTTCAGAATGTTGTTTTCCTAACCTTATCCTTTTCACTCTCAAAATGGAACTCACGAACCTTGGCTTTGTTGATTCAATGCTTTATTTCACTTTCTAATCATGTGGAAGTGGACAGCAGGATCACATAAGAACCACAAGTGGATGGGCCCAGCAATCAGAATGTCACTTCCAAGTTTCAGGTTAGGTAAAACAAACTGGATTGCCCATGATTTCTCAAAAGAAAGCTGGCCAGAAAATATGTAAATAAATTAAATGCTTTATGTAGCCATGTGCAGATTTCTATTGAGAAGAAAAAATCCTCGTCAAAATTTCTGAGCAAACATGTCTCACTTGCTTTGTAAATTTCAGTGGGCGGACAGAGGACCATCCTGATCTTCTCAAGTACTCCTGTCAAGTAGAATGCAGGTGATGACATAAATGAACTCTGTGAACGTCCTGAGATATACATTGATGGCATACGATGTATCTGTTTTCAACACATTATTGCCTTTCTAAGCAACTATTTTTCTTCCACAGGGTGCGCCCTGTAAAGCCTGCTAGGATTTGGAGTCCAAGAACGGCAGAGCCACAGGAAAAATCTGACGGCAAGATTAACAGTTCTGGGTCTAACGTGGTAGCTGACTTGGATGCACAAAGCCAGAGCATTTCAGTCTTGTTGTCCAGGCCCATTTTCGCTCTTGAGTTCAGCTCCCTGAGGATGCACGTTGACGCTCCCAAGATCGTTGTTCCACACTGCAAGAAGAAGAAAGTAGGATACTCAAGCACTTAAATCTGAAGGAGCTGTGCAATAGTATGGTTAAAAGAACACCGGGAGTTTTGGCCACGTTTGACCCGGTTGCTTGATGAATTCATGCAGTTTTTGGTTGCTTTTACCACAAGATATTCTTTTCTTGGTTTTTTTTTTCTTGGCAATGTTCTTTATCTTGTCTATAAGAAATATGTCACATTTGCATAGCATAGTACTTGTTTAATTCAAAACTGGGAGTAGTTTGATTCATGTTGCAAATTGTCACAGAGATTGGTACCTTTGATGCATATTCTGCATTCAAAACAGATTTTTTTTTTCTAAAGTCACAATGAAGAAGAAAAGGCAATGAGCCAGTGGCATAAAAGATTGATCCTCTAAATTTTTTTTCAGTAAAAATGAACATGCCTGAAGAGACATGTGCAGTGTTCAGAAACAAAGAAATCGTACTGTTACCAGATTAACCCACAACTACAACATTCGTTAGCCCTAAACAACAGAGAGTGTTAATTCCACGAGAACGCAGAAAGACAACACACAACAGTAACAGAACACACAGCACATGACAAATCGAGAATTATAAAGGTAATCCTGAACCATCAGTGCTATCTCTAACTCTAATCTCTGAACCAGTCATATGCTATCATCAGATCAGTGATGATCAAACCACGGCAAGAAGCTATCCGTGTCATCGAACCCGTCGATGCAAGCCAGCAGCTCCGGTTCCATGAAGTTCAGAGGGATCGGAGACGCGGGAGCGCAGACGAGGTCCATGAGCCTCTCTCCAATCTGATCACCGGCCTCTCGGGGCAGCGGCTTCTCCAGAGGCAGTCGGCTCGCCAAGGCCGGCTTCTGCTCGATCCGCACCACCGGTCCACTATTTGGGACCGCCGCGATCGGTTCTTGGCCGGCGGCGGCGACCGGAGCCGGCGTCGGGCCGGCCAGGACGGGCTTGACGGGGCTGGGGCTGGGGCTGGAGGACCCGGCCGTGGAGCTCTCCTCGTTGCTGTAGACAACTAGCTGCAGGCCCCGCGCTGGAACCCCGGCGGCGTCGGACGACGTGCTGCCTGACGGGCAGGTCCGGCGGCTGCCTCGGCCCCAGGTTGCGGCGGTCCTCGCCGCTGGGAGCAGGTACTTCTTCTTGAGCGTGCTGTTCCAGTAGTTCTTGATGGCGAGGTCGGTCCTCCCGGGGAGCTGAGCGGCAATGACAGACCAGCTGTTGGGTCAACACACAAACCAAGCCAAGAAATTTGCAGAATGTCAGTGATAGCGCTTCAATTCTTTGAACTATACATTTTTATCCTCTGAGTAATTAACTGATATGAAATCTCAGTGCAATAAAACAGCAGTAGTTCAATATGTACGTTCAGTGAAATCAGTGACTAAAAAAAGACTGCAGGTGTTGCAGAATGGGTTAATTTCTGAAAAATGACCATGGCAAATCCGTGTTGTCAGAGGTGGCTGCACTTGCAGTGGACATGGAGAATGGGTTCATGTGAGACTGACTTACCAGCTTCCCCTCTTGCTGTACATCTCGCAGATGATCCTCTCCTCGGCCAGCGTGAAATTGCCGTGCTTCAGCCCCGGGCGGAGGTAGTTCAGCCACCGGGAACGGCAGCTCCGCCCGCACCGCCTCAGCCCTGCACAGAGCCACACTTAATTGTTATTAGATAGATATAATGGAGTATCTGAACACTGAGGAGAGCAATTAATTTTAGCTTATGCATGCGTTGCAATGGATCATGTCAGTATAAAATACATTTGAGCAGGAGAGCACAAATTTGACGACGCGTGGCTGCGTGCTAACCTAAACTGTCGGACAAGGCCTGCCAACTCCGACCGATGCTGCCGTGCCTCTGAATGTGGTTGATGATCAAGTCATCCTCCTCCTTTGACCACTTGCCCTTCTTGATCATCCTCATCCCTTAGCTTCTGTACTAAACCAACACACTTGTCTCCCAGAGAGGGGCACAGGAATTCAAGTATGAAGCGCAATTTATAGGGAATTGCCTCGTATATGGTAAAACACGCAATGCGTGATAATCTCAATGGTTTACCGTGGGGGTAAATATCCCTCACTTTCTTTCTTGTCGTTTTACCTGTTTGTACTGTATTTATATCCAACGATTCCTTATTCTCAGAGAGGAGAAAAAGGAAGTGGTGAAATGAAAGGGAGGATAAAAGGAAATAAGAATTTCACACCACATGACGAGGCTGCAGACTGTTGGGGATAACCACACTAACACTTACTAGTGACAAGTGACAATGGAACGGTTTAATTTCACCATAATGTGAAATCAACCTAGGTCGTTACATACTAAGACTGTTGTATTTGTTTCTTGCGTTGTACAGTATTCTACTATAATGCAACTATCAGTGTTATCTCATCGCTTCAGATGCTTTTCAGTTAGGTTTACAAGCGCTGATTCTTATGGCATGTCAAATGTTTTGAGGTTTGACGGTGGATTTGATGCAAGGATTCCAGGTTGCCTTCAATGTTTAGATGAAGACCTTTGGGAAGCAAACTATTGAAGCACCGACATAGAAAATTTCATCATGTTTTTTATATATAATTTGAGGATGTACCAAGCCAACTTAGGCCTTGTTTAGTTCGCAAAATTTTGGCTTTTTGGCTACTGTAGCACTTTCGTTTTTATTTGACAAACATTGTCCAATCACGGAGTAACTAGACTCAAAAGATTCATCTCATAAATTTCAGGTAAACTGTGTAATTAGTTTTTATTTTTGTCTTTATTTAATGCTCCATGCATGCGATCAAAAATTCGATGTGATGAGAAATTTTGAAAATTTTTGCGAACTAAACGAGGCCTTACTAACATACTTCGTCTTCGTTTAAAGAAATTGTTCACGTTCACCTGCTTGCAGCTTGCACCACCTCTACATTATTGACAAACAGCTCTATATTGGTTCACGTTCACATTTCAATCTCTACATACATTGACACAAGCAGCTTGCATCATCTCTGGCGAATCGAACTTGAAAAGTGGAGGAGAGGTGAAGCATTCTTTAACATCTTGTAGGTTGCCAAAAATCCAGAGATTCTCGAATTGAATTGTAGTACCTTTCAGTCTAGGCATGAGTACGTATCCATGCATGAAAGCAGCTTTTCTCCGGAAGACCGGAACGTCGTGTTAATGGAAGATAAAGTAAAGTTTACTAGTAGGGCCTGTCTAGATTAATCTTTTACATGGCTGCCTGTCTAGATTAATCTTTTACATGGTTGCCCGTTCAAGGAAAAATAATATGAAAAACGGAAAAAGAGGAGTTGAGCAAAAATATTTCCGTTGCCGGGACTCGAACCCGGGTCTCTCGGGTGAGAGCCGAGTATCCTGACCAGCTAGACTACAACGGATTTTGTTAAGTTCTGTTAAGTTGTCCTTTGCTATGCTGTTCTAGTTCTGTATAAATATACGGTTGTGTCCGAGTATTGCTACAATTGAGGATCGAATGGACTTAGTCAAGTGACCAGCGGGAATAGTTGAATCAAGAGAATTATTGACTATATCGATGATTTGCTACACTATTCATCGATGAAGGTAGATCATACCAACAGACATTGATCTTAAAGTAAATCACAGCAAGGTTAAATGGTGTTTCAAGCAAAGGATTTTATATTTTCTTCTCAAGAATTGTATCAACACAAGAAGATGGTTGCTAATCTACATGCCTTTTGCACGTTGTCGAACTACAAATAGGTTATCCATGGCCTTGGTTATTCTAAGAATGGTAAAATGTGCCTTGTGCCAGCTATGGTCTTGGTAATCTTGGTAATTGATGCTAATGTATAGTTGCCTCCAAAATATACTCTAGGAATCTAGCGCACATAGACACACTGCATTGATTTCCATATGCAAACTATGTACTATACCATGTGTGTGCACTTTTTAATGTAATGGTTGTCGATGTTCCAGTCTCAATAAAGTTATTGCTTATTGATTTACTATGCTAGCCTTACATCAATATGAATAATTACCATTTTTTAAATAAAATAACAAACACTTGGCTTTCCATTTATGCCTGGTTCACAAATGCTCTTAATTGTACGTTCCCGCTAACAATTTCCCTTCCAAAATGTTAGAATCGTTCGTGATCACTATACAAAACTCTTGGCAGTTTGCATTTCCCCACATAAACTAAATTCAGTGCTATCGCTTAAAAAGAATTAAAACAAAAACATGTCAAAGCTTGTGGATCTCACTTGTATATCTTTACTCGTGTAGGAGTACACAACAGCAAGCCTATAACCTTCAGCTCTTTCTTAACAAAAGTTACAACGTAAGCAGGACTTCAAATCGGTACTTAAAACTTTAACTTATCTATCAAATATCCTAACAATGAAGTAGAGCCTATATAACATGAGGTGGGAGCCGTACAAAGAGGTGGAGCATTTTAACTTGTCCTGTCAATAATCATAGTCATCATTAAGAATTAAGATAAGTGAAAGCATGCTCTAGTTGAGTCGCTCTTGTTTTAACAGCTATGATTTCACAACAATTACCACAAATTGAACCATTAGTGAAGCTAGTCAAGTCCATAGATTTATCCCAGCCTTCAAGAGTCCAAATAGGACACAGGACAAAAACTAGGGTGCGGGGGGAGAGCACCCTCCAAGCACCTCGCCGAGCATGAGTGGTGGTGTAACCGGCGACAGGCGCGACACGACCGCAGGCAGTAAGGGCATCGAGAGTGGCACAACGATAGGTAAGTCTGGATCTGCGTGACTACATTTTCTATTTGGTGGTAGAATTTTGATTGAGTATCTTATTGTACATGCTCACAACAAGACAAAATTAGACAGTCTTGGGGATCATGATGGCTCCCAATAATTGAGGGAAAGGGGAGCGGTGTGGTGACGATAGTGGTCAACTAGAGACTCACACGGTTGAGAGCAAGAGAGCTAGGGCTGGGGATGTAGAATGTTGCATGGCTGGAGCTTGGAGGCCACAAGGGCAAGAAACATGGACTCGCGGTGGAGGAAGGCCCTAAAGAGCTCGAATTGCTTCCCAAAGAGAGGAACTTGGAGGAGCACGAACAACAGTAGGAGGAGACGTAGATGTCTGTCCTGACACGAGGAGTACACAAAACTCATGGTCACTGTCACGATTACGGTAGCATGATCAGAGCATGATGGTTTGGTTTCTCTGATTTAACTGTGCATTGCTGATTTAACCTTGCAGTTTATGTACAACTAATCAGTTTTTTTCATTCCCTTCATCTATGTTTCAGCACAACTCTTGGATGGGGCGCCTTGGCTCATCTATGTGTTCATCCATAGATCTTGGTGAGGCAGACTAAACCACACCAATAAGTCTAATCCTTCTTGATATCCTCCCTGGTTGCACCTCTCTCCATGTTAGCACTACATATGGGAAGGAGATTCTCCGGTGCAGTGGCACCGTCATCCACTAGGATAAGGAAAAAGCTTTATACTAATTTCATATCATGTTGTTTTCTACATAAATGAACCTAGATTGTATAGCCCTATGCCTAAGGTACCATCAATTGTTTTGCTTTAGTAATTATGTCATACACAAGTCTAACCTCATTGGTTTGAAGTTCATACAACCTGCTATAACTGGTCTGCTTAATGATATCACCATCTAGGCTTCTAGCACATCTCTTTGTTGCCTGTTGGAAGGTCCTTGTTTGGTTTTGGTAATTGAGTGACAACTTAGGTGGACTAATAGTATTTATGTGAGATACACAGGAGATTAGTCCACAGGTGATTATGTGATGATGGAGGAGCTCATTGCATATGAGACATGACATGGAGTCATGTGACCACGGTGGAGAAGATCAAGATGAGGCTTGGCTTGATGGACCGGTTGCAAGAGTGAAGGGCAAGTCAGAGGCTTTGAAGCGAGGGACCGCGTGTGACGGTGAAGCTTGAGCAAGACTTAGCGCCGATGGACTGAGGCAACGGTGAAGAGCAAGTGAGGTCAAGATCGATGAACCAATACGATCACGTGATGATATGAAGTGGATCATATCATTTAGTGATTGGTTAGTGCATGTGTTGCATCAACATCGGAGGAGATGGAATGGAAAGTACAAGGCAAAGGTATAACCTAGGGCTTTTCCATCTCACCGGTCATGGGTGTGTAGAGAAGTTGATGACCGAATTTAGGATAGATGGCCGTACTATCAAGAGGGGAAAACTTGTTTGCATATCGGTCATCTAGTGCCACTTGAGCGATCTAATTTTGCATATGTGTTAGGATCGAGTGGTGTGACAAGTTTGAGAGGCTAACTCCTTTAGGAAAATGTTTGTGAAAATGCTAACACATTTGTACATGGTGGTGTACACTTGGTGGTGTTAACACATTTGCAAAGGAGGTGGATTTCCTAAGGTTGAGAGGGGTTTGGGTTCCTCTCTCCCTCCCGCCGAGCTTGCGGGATGGGATTCGACGTTTTTTAGAAAATTAAGTGTGTATTTTCTATTGTGCCGGTGGGAAATTTGGAGAAGTCACAGGAGTATTTCTCACTGAGAAACACTCACCGGATGTTGTGGAGGCACTGGACGCTGGGCTTAGCATCTAGTGTATTGTCAGTGTTCGGCGCGAGTGAGCAGAGAGCACCAGACTCTGAGCACCGGACGCAAGGTGTCTTCAGTTCGTGCGTCCGGTGTAGACAAACCTCTATGAGGTTTCCTGACTAAAAGCACCGGACGCTCAGGAGTGAGTCCGGTGGCTGTGTTTGGTGTGCGAGCGTTTTTGCAACCCTCTCTGCGTACAGGTCCAGTGTGCACAGGACGCGTTCGGTGTGGAGCAGCAGAGCGTCCGATGTGGCTAGTGCAGGCGCATGCGCGTGCTAGCCGTTAGCGGCAATGGTTGAGTTCAAACGGCTAGTGACATGTGGTTGTTGTCTGAGCCAGCGTCCGGTGGCTCCCTGCAGTGAGTCTGGTGCTCACGAGTTTTGCCCAATGAAGGGGCAACGACTATTTCAGCTCTTGGGACTATAAATAGAAGTGGTGGCCGGCCTTGGCTGGTGCTGATCACCCTTGGGACCTAGTGTCCATGCTTGGGGAGTGCTAGTAAAGCCTCTAACTCACACATGCTTGATAGTGATCATCCGATTGTGTGAGTGAGCGATTCTAGTGCATTGCATTGAGAGATTGCATCACGTGGCACTAGGTGTTCGTGTTGCAAGCCGGTGGTGCTTGTTACTCTTAGAGGATGCCACCTCCTAGATGGCTTGGTGGCTTGTGACTCCGTCGAAGCACGCAAGGAGATTGTGCGGTGCTCTAGAGAAGAGATTGTGAGGGGTACGGTGCTCACCCCATGGGGATCGCGAAGAGCAACTCTATTGGATCATGCGTGTCATTGAGCTACCTCACTTGTGGGTAGGTTCTTGTGGTATCCTAGTGAGGACGAGGTTCATGATACACCTCTTAGCCGCCAAACCACCAAGTGTAGGTCGACACAACAGGGACATAGCTTGGTGGCAACCAAGTGAACCTCAGGAGAAAATCTTTGTGTCAACATCGTTCTTCCCGTTGGTTTGCAAGCCCTAACACAAGCTTGTCCTTACATTCATATATTTGTGCTTGTGTAGTTGCTCTTGTAATTAGTTAGCTTGTGTAGCTTGCTAGTTATCTTCTTGCTTTGTAGCTAGAAGTAGTTCCCCTTGTGTGATTAATTTGGTTTGTGTAACTTTGTTAGTCACATTGCTTAGTTTGTGTAGCTAAGTAATTTGCGCTCTCTAATTTGGCATTGGTTGCCTTGTTATTGAGCATTGCTAGTGAGCTTAGAAGCTTTGTGCTTTTGCTTATTAGTTGTGTAGGAGCTCCCCGGTTTGCAAAGTGCTAGTGGCATAGGTTTGTGTGACCTTGCACCTAGAATTGGTTAGACGAGCTCTTGCTTAGGTAGCATCTTGTTTGCTTGTTTAGGATCTTTTCAAGGTGCTAGAGAACTTAGATAGAGGGGTGTAGTCTTGGGTAGACCGATAGTTTTAATTCTATATTTGTTTTGGTTAGCCGGCTGTTGGTATAAATTAACTACACCCTAATAATGATTATAATCAGATTATCCGTGTCGAGGGTATCGGTAAGGGGTACCCTCAGCAATACGCATTATGAGATTGCCCGTATGAAGGTCGAGACCCTTAATTCGACGCTCTAATCTTACGTATGCGCCGCCATCGACGGTCGCAGCCTCGAAGACGGAAATAGTCTCGAGCGAATCAGTTCAGGACTCGAGCGACGACTGCCGTCGGTGACGGAAGCGGGCTCGAGCGAACCAAGAGGTGTCGGGCGCGAGGACACTGTCCGCCGCCCGACGCGCGCACGCGAGCCGGAGCATTAAATGCACCTGACGCTTCCCCACCTAACACACAGGTCATGGGAGGCGTGATAGGGAGCAAGCTTCTGTCCCATCGTTCTTTTTGCAGCCTTCCCACCGAACGACCCAGGGCGTGTCAGGACGCAGGAAACAAGGATGGAACGTCTAATCGGGACCCCCTCGAGACGCCCAAGGTCAGCGCTCCAGATACCAGCATATTACACGGCGTCCGACCCTCGACCAAACAGGGCACCTTCCCAGGAACAAGTTGGGCGTCGAATGACTTCATCACAGCTACCCCGTCGGGTCCGCCGACATACCGTACAAGCGTGCGACCTCAGAACCAGCACAAGGCGGCTGGCAGGGCAGAACACAGGAGCACGCGTAATCATCACCGAGCTATCAAGATGGGACGGCTCGAGGCCATGCCGTACGGAAGCCTCGAGTAGGTCAGCGCTCCATGCGGCTATCGATCCCTACTCTAACATCTATGCATGTACCCTGTGTCTCTCCTTGGAGCTATAAAAGGAGGGACTCAGGAATAGAAGAGGGACAGATCACAACACAAGCACACACACACACGTACGCAGTAGAGCTACACACTTCATACCACGCTTGTATTCGCCCCTGTACAAGCACTTAGGTGCAAGATAATACAAACTCTCTCCCCCCCGCTGGACGTAGGGCCTTCTCTTGCCCGAACCAGGATAAATCTCAGTGTCTTCTTGCATCACCATCCGGAAAGGGGAGCACGCATACAAATTTACTCGTTGGTGTGGCCCCCCGGGGGATAAAACACCGACAGTTGGCGCGCCAGGTAGGGGTCCTGCGTGTTTTTCACCGATTTCCCACCACTTTCCGGATGGCTACTCCTGCCTCGCCGCTTCCGCGCTCCACGGTGATTTGGTTCGGGAGTCTCGAGTTCATGTCCACGGGCTCCGGCTACGACATGATCTTGCTCTCAGTCAAAGGACCAGGAGGAGTCCGCGTTACGCCAGCACGGTTGAAGGCTCCAAGACGCCCTCACCACCACGCCTCCCCGCCTAAGAAGAGGCGCGGGCAGCACCACCGCGGCCCCTCTGCTTCAGCGCGACCAACAACTCGCGCAAGGCAGGATGTGGGCCACAAGGCAGCGACACCGTGTGACCAAGCAACCAGCACGACGACTCAGCACCACGCGACGATGGGGGAAGACGCGTCTCGCGCGCCCTCCCCCACCGCAGCTAGGCTACTTCCACACGGGTTGTTCTCCCCAAGGGCGGCACTGCCGCTCGGGTTGGACAACGCCGCGGCGTCTCTCGCCAAGACGATATGCCCAAACGCTCAGACGTACGTGGGAAGACCAATGATCATCCCACGTAGCTCTGAAGCGCGGAGGCCGACGTCCGAACTGCCGGACCTTTCCCGAGTACGAGGCCTCCGCCGTCTAGGCCCCGGACGATACTCGATCACCTCCCTCAGGCAGCGATGGCTGGAGGAAGGACGTGGGTATTTCCACGCTGCCGAACCGGACTCCGACTCCGAGACAGACAGCTATGACCCTACGAGGGAATGCTATCACCTCGACGGGGCGGCAGAAACCACCGACGAAACACGGGATGCTGCTGCGGGCGGTCGAGCCCCCGCGGCGCAAGAAGACCCCAGGACGCCTGGGAACGACGGACGACTCGACCCTCTTCCTCATGAAGATAGAACTGCGCAACTCGCACAGCTGCGGGAGCTCAAGATGAAGCTCGACGAAGATCGCGAGCGCCTCGTCCTACTCGAGCAAACCCTCGAACAAGACCTGCCCTACCCGCCGGGCGGAAGTGTCCGTAGACGCGCTCGAGAGGTACATCGACAGATCGTCGGCGACACAGAGGCGGAGCAACCTGTCAGCCGTTTCCCTCGAGCAGGCCAGAATGTAGTGGCAGCAACCATGCTGCTACGGAACATGCCAGAACCATCAAATTCCCAGGCCCGACGAATTCGAGATGAAGTTCAGACATTGCTCCAGGTGGCAGCAGTTCAACAAGCCGAAAGTTCGGCATCTCGACGACGAGGAGCTGCCACAGAGAAGCGCGACGAACAGCCTCTAATCGAAGAGGAGGTGTCTGTCCAGCAACAACCTCCCCCTCGAGGTAGAAAGACCGCACTCATCCTCCCTGCCGACAATCAACGTCGACACGACGCGCGACACGACGTCAAAGAAAATAGACGCCGCCGGCACGGAGACGCGGAAGAACGTGGTTATAGCGCGCATCGCGGCGGGAGGTACGACAGCGACGAGGACCGGGTGGCCCCCGAACCACCAGGCCCGCGGGTGTTCAGCAGGGCGATTCGCAGCACGCCCCTGCCTAGTCCATTCCGACCCCCAACCAGCATCGCGAAGTACAATGGAGAAACCAAGCCAGAGCTATCGCTGGCCGATTTCAGGCTGGCTTGTCAGCTGGGTGGCACTCGGGGGGGTGATCGAGCCATCATCAGACAGCTACCCCTTTTCCTCTCCGACACCGCCCGTCGATGGCTCGAGGAACTCCCAGCCAATCAGATTCACAACTGGGTTGACCTGGTCAGAGTCTTCGAGGGTAATTTCAAAGGGACCTATATACGGCCAGGGAACTCGTGGGACCTCAGCAAATGCAAGCAGAAGTCAGGAGAGACTCTTCGGGAGTACGCTCGACGCTTCTCGAAGCAGCGCACTGAGTTGCCACACATCCCCGACCACGACGTCATCTTGGCGTTTGTCTCGGGCACCACCAGTCGAGACTTGGTGCGGGAATTAGGCCGCAATCGACCTCAAACCGTCGACGAGCTGATGGACGTAGTGGCTAACTACGCGGCGGGGGAGGAGGCAGTCGGCGCCTTCTTCAGCTCAGAAGGAAGAAAAGGCAAGCAGCCCGTCGATGAAGATGGGACTTCCAGTCGAGGCCTCAAGAAAAATAAAAAGAAGAAAAAAGTGTGGCAGTTCCACCAGGGAGATTCGGGTGACGACCTCGTCGCCACGATGGATCGAAAGAAGCCGCGAGGCCCTCCGGAGGGAGGCATCTTCGACAAGATGTTGGAGGAGCCGTGCCCTTACCATAAGGGAGGCGCTAACCACAAACTCAAGGATTGTCGCATGCTGAGAAAGCATTTCGACGGTCAGGGGTTCAAAAAAGACGCGCGTGATGACTCCAAGAAGGAGAAGGCTGGCGGCAAGGAGGACAACAAAGATGACGACGGCTTCCCCACCGTCCACGACTGCTACATGATCTATGGTGGGCCTTCGACTCAGTTGACCGCGAGGCAGCGCAAGAGGGAGCGCCGCGAAGTCTTTACAGCAAGAATGGCGGTGCCCCAGTACCTTAGCTGGTCGAGCACTCCCATCACTTTCGACCAAGAAGACCACCCTGACAAGGTAGTCGCCCCAGGCGTCTACCCGCTCGTCGTCGACCCCATCATCATCAACACCCGACTCTCGAAACTGCTGATGGATGGTGGCAGCAGCCTCAACATCATCTACCTCGAGACCCTCGACCTCCTCGGCATCGACAGAGGACGCCTCCGGCCAAGCGCCGGCGGTTTCCATGGCGTCGTACCAGGGAAAAAGGCACTGCCAATAGGTCGAATCGACCTACCGGTTTGCTTCGGCACGGCGGCCAACTTCAGGAAGGAGACCCTCACCTTTGAGGTGGTCGGGTTCCGAGGCACGTACCACGCCATCATCGGGCGCCCGGGCTACGCCAAGTTCATGGCTATACCCAACTACACATACTTAAAGCTGAAGATGCCTGGTCCTAAAGGCGTCATCACCGTCAGTTCCTCCTTCGAGCACGCGTACGAGTGCGACGTCGAGTGCGTCGAGTACGGGGAGGCGGTCGAGAGCTCCACCGAGCTCGTTGCAAAGCTCGAAGCCATGGCCGCTGAGGCTCCAGAACCTAAACGTCATGCGGGCAGCTTCGAGGCGGCGGAAGGAACTAAGAAGATCCCGCTCGATCCCAACAACTCCGACGGCAAGGTGTTGACGATCAGCACCGACCTCGACCCCAAATAGGAAACCGTGCTCGTCGACTTTCTCCGTGCGAATGCTGATATGTTTGCATGGAGTCCCTCGGATATGCCGGGCATACCAAGGGAAGTCGCCGAGCACTCCTTGGAGATTCGAGCCGGTTCCAAGCCAGTGAAGCAGCGGTTGCGCCGATTCGACGAGGAAAAGCGCAAGATCATTGGCGAGGAAGTCCACAAGCTTTTGACGGCCGGATTCATCAAGGAGGTTCATCATCCTGACTGGTTAGCGAACCCTGTATTAGTTAAGAAAAAGAATGGGAAAATGAGGATGTGTGTCGATTATACTAGTTTGAATAAAGCATGTCCGAAAGCTCCCTTTCCATTACCACGCATTGATCAGATTGTCGATTCTACCGCGGGATGTGAAACCCTTTCTTTCCTTGATGCTTATTCTGGTTATCACCAAATAAAAATGAAAGAGTCTGACCAGCTCGCGACCTCTTTCATCACGCCTTTCGGGATGTATTGCTACGTGACCATGCCATTTGGGCTTCGAAACGCGGGAGCCACGTATCAACGTTGCATGCTCCACGTATTTGGCGAACATATAGGCTCAACGGTCGAGGCCTACGTCGACGACATTGTCGTCAAGTCAAAGCAACGAGGAGACCTGATCCGGGACCTCGAGGTTGCCTTCAGCCGCTTACGCACCAGCCGGATCAAGCTTAATCCCGAGAAGTGCGTTTTCGGCGTACCTCGAGGCATGCTCTTAGGATACATTGTTTCACAGCGCGGTATCGAGGCCAACCCCGAGAAAGTCTCGGCCATCACGAAAATGGGGCCAATCCGAGACATCAAGGGTGTCCAGAGAGTCACGGGGTGCCTGGCGGCTCTGAGCCGTTTCATCTCGAGACTAGGAGAAAAGGCATTACCATTATATCGACTCCTGAAGAAGGTCGAGCGTTTTTCTTGGACCCCCGAGGCCGAGGAAGCACTCGAAAAACTGAAAAAGACGCTGACTTCGGCACCAGTCCTGGTTCCACCTCAACCTGCGGAACCACTGCTCCTCTACGTCGCGTCGACGACCCAGGTCGTCAGCGCGGCGGTGGTGGTCGAAAGACAAGAGGAGGGTCACGCGCTGCCAGTCCAAAGGCCAGTCTATTTCGTCAGCGAGGTGCTTTCGGAGACCAAGGCGCGTTACTCCCAAATCCAGAAGCTGATATACGCCGTAATCCTCGCCCGCCGCAAATTACAGCATTACTTCCTTGGTCATCCTATCACGGTGGTCTCTTCTTTCCCTTTGGGCGAGATAATCCAGAGCAAGGAGGCCACGGGAAGAATAGCTAAGCGGTCGGTCGAGCTCATGAGCGAGACTCTCACTTACGCGCCTCGAAAGGCCATCAAATCGCAAGCCCTGGTAGACTTCGTCGCGGAATGGACGGACTCCCAGCTTCCCCCAACTCAGGTCCAAGCGGAGCTATGGACAATGTATTTCGACGGGTCACTCATGAAAACTGGGGCCGGGGCCGGCCTACTATTCATCTCACCCTTGGGCGTCCACATGAGGTACATAATCAGGATTCATTTCGCCGCATCTAACAATGTCGCAGAGTATGAGGCCCTCGTCAACGGTCTCAAGATCACTATCGAATTAGGAGTCCGACGCCTCGACGTCCGAGGCGACTCCCAACTCGTCATCGACCAAGTAATGAAAGCCTCGAGTTGCCATGACCCAAAAATGGAAGCGTACTGCAAGGAGGTGCGTCGACTCGAAGACAAATTCCACGGCCTCGAGCTTGTCCATGTCGCTCGACGCTACAACGAGGCAGCCGATGAACTCGCCAAGATTGCATCTACCAGAGGCACAGTGCCGCCTGATGCGTTCTCAAAGGATCTACACGAGCCATCCGTCGACCTAGGCACGGGGGCTGGCGTCGACGCCACCATCGCCCAACCAACCAATGCTGTCGATGCGCTCTTGATGGAGGAAGAGGTGATGGAAATAGAACGACGACCGGGTCGACCATTCGATTGGCGCACACCGTTCCTCGACTGCCTTATCCGCGGTGAGTTGCCAGAAGACAGGACAGAAGCTCGTCGTATCGCTCGACGGGCCAAGTCATATGTGATCTACGGTGAAGACAACGAACTATATCGACGGAGCCCGACGGGGATCTTACAGCGTTGCATCACCATAGAGGAAGGCCGAAAACTCCTCGACGACCTACACTTGGGGGCTTGTGGCCACCACGCCGCCCCGCGGACCCTTGTAGGAAACGCTTTTCGGCAAGGTTTTTACTGGCCAACGGCCGTGGCGGATGCCATCGAGCTAGTACGCTCGTGTCATGGGTGCCAATTCTACGCCAAACAGACGCACCTGCCCGCCCACGCTCTTCAGATGATCCCCATCACCTGGCCGTTTGCGGTGTGGGGACTCGATTTAGTAGGACCTCTACAAAAGGCGAAAGGAGGGTATACCCATTTGCTGGTGGCCATCGACAAGTTCTCCAAATGGATCGAGGCTCGGCCCATCACCAACATCCGCTCCGAGCAGGCCGTCCTTTTCTTCTCCGACATCATCCATCGGTTTGGGATCCCCAATGTCATCATCACCGACAACGGCACCCAGTTCACTGGCAGAAAGTTCCTGGATTTCTGCGATCAGCATCACATCCGTGTGAACTGGTCCGCAGTAGCCCACCCCCGAACTAACAGCCAGGTTGAGCGTGCCAACGGCATGATTTTGCAAGGACTCAAGCCAAGGATCTACAATCGATTGAAGAAGTTCGGCAAGAGATGGGTCGAGGAGCTTTCCTCGGTCCTATGGAGCCTAAGGACAACGCCAAGCAGGGCCACCAAATACACCCCGTTCTTCATGGTCTACGGCTCTGAGGCTATCCTCCCCACAGACCTCGAGTATGGGTCACCTCGACTCAAGGCTTACAACGAGCAATCGAACAAAGAAGCCCAAGAAAACGCGGTCGACCAACTCGAGGAGGCTCGAGACATGGCCCTCCTCAACTCTGCTAGATATCAGCAGAGACTCCGACGCTACCACGACAAGCACGTGCGCAAGAGGGACCTCAACGTAGGCGACCTTGTCCTACGACGCCGGCAAAGCAACCAAGGACGCCACAAGCTGACCCCACCTTGGGAAGGCCCGTATGTGGTGGCCGAGGTCCTTAAGCCAGGAACGTACAAACTGGCGGACGAAAAGGGGGCAGTCTTCACCAACGCATGGAACATCGAACAGCTACGTCGATTCTACCCCTAGAAGTCCTAGATTTACGATCCTACTTTTTGCACGAAGACTTTGTAAATGAACGCATGAATAAATAAAGTCTTTCCCTCGAGCGGCTTCTTTCTGTACCAAAAATAGTTACAAGTTATAGTCTCGACGTCAAAAGGGGATGCCGACCATGACCCATCATAGTCCGCACCCCCTCGGGGGCTACCAGAGGGACGACCCCTCCCCAAGCGTCGAAAAAGCCAAAAAGTTTCCCTCTTTCCTACTTAGTAAACCTTGAACGATCGAGTAGTCGAGGCGCCTCGAGCCCCTCGAGGACCGAAGGATAGCGAGCCTGAGAACACCTACGCCCCCGGGCTATGGAAACTCTACTCACTCCCTCACCCTCGAGGCGATCGAAGCTGTCTTTTACGAAAAATCGAACATGGAACACATGTGTAGGCGCAAAAAGAAATAAAAGAACCTCGAGTGGAAAGATAAACAAACGTTTAACAACCACAAAAACACTGTATCGCTTAAAAACAGGATTAACAGAGTCTTATACAAGGGGCCCCAGGCACCCCGAACAGGCTCGCAGGCCTCAGTCCTTGGTACGATCCTCGCCACCCTCACCTCCGCCCGAGCCGGTCTCAGGAGGAAGCACCTCAGGCTCGAAGAGCTTGGCCAACCTTTCCCCAGGGGCCTCCGCGTCGTCGATCAAGGCATGGAGCCTCTCCTCGTTCTCCGCGTCGGTCTTGGAGATGTCGGTGACGAAGCCATGGGATACCACCTCCATGTCGTAGGAGAAGCCCGAGCAGACAACCGCCATCGCCCGCTTCACCCCGATGTGGAGAGCATCCCGCACCCGATCTCGTAGCGTTGCGCCTATGTAGCACAACTGGTCGATCAGGGCGTCGCCTCGAGTGTCCTCCCTCGACTCATCCATAGGCTCGACCTCCCAAGAGGCCGAGAGATCGCTTATTGCCATCCGCACTCGACGGTTCAGAGCAACTTCAGCCTCGAGCTGAGCCTTGGCGTTGCGAGCCTCGGCTTGGGCGGCCAGGAGTTCGTCCTTGAGCCCTATAAACGCCAATACAGAGAAGGTTTAGGAAAAACTCAAGCACACCTCGAAAAGGAAATTCGACAAAGGGAACATACCTTTGATGCTCTCCTCTAGAGCCGTGTTCTCGCCAACCAATCTGGTGTTGGCACGCTCGATCTCTCTGTTGGAGCGCGCCAGCTCAGTATTGGCGACGTGGAGATCTTCGATCACCCTGCCAGCCTGGGCGACGGCTCCACTCTTCTCCAGCAGTTCTCCCTTCAGACGCTCGACGTCGTCAGAGAGACTGCGGGATCGAGCTCGCTCTATCTCGAGGTCTTCGAGGGCTTTCTTCTTCGCGTCCTCGGCGGCACCCCTGGCGACCTCATTGTCCACGTACGCCACCTTCATCTTCTGGAAGGTATCGCGGAGGGAGTCCAGGTCGGTTTGGAGAAAGCCCTTTTCCTTGTCCAGATCCGCGATGACGCTCTTGTGGGACAGGACCTCCTCCCGGGCTCTGGACGCGGCCTCCTCGACTGTAAGAGCCCGCTCCCGTAACCGCACCGCCTCCTCCTCCGCCTTCTTCGAGACCTCTCGGGCCTCGGCCAAAGCAGCCTCCCTCACTTTCTTCTCCTCCTCGAGTGCTATAAGATCTTTGTAAGCTTTAAGCAGCTTTTCCTGCGACTCGAGGAGTTGATCCTTGAGGAGGGGAAGCTGCTCCCATCCGCCCCTCGTGGCGTGAATGAAGCTAGATTTGATGCGAGAGGTCTCTTTCATATCCTGCGAATCAGGGGTCAGGGGGATTAGAACACAGAAACCCAAAAGCACCACCAAGATTGGAGCTCGAGAAACACTTACAAAATAAGCTGGCCCAAGCCCGTTGTTGATGACGTCCGATAGGAGCCCCACCACGTGTTTCATCCAAAGGCGGAGCTCCTCGACGTGCTCCCACTTCTCGACCTCCTTCTTATCGTCGAGGAAGATATTGGGCTCGGACGGGTCGCTGGAAGCTCGGATACGAATCCGATCGGGACACCAGTTCTCCATCTCCCGATCGGCCCGCACCTTGACGCCGCGGAGAAAGTTCTCGACGGTCTCGAGGGAACCCCCGTGGCGCAAGAACAGGTCGGCGAGGCAAGGGAACCGCCCGTCGTCATCCACCGTCTTCCATGTACCGTCCTTGCTCCCAGACGACCCGATCTCGTCCTCCTCAGAGGGAAAGCGGTCCTCCCACGCTCGACGCTCCCGGAGGAACCCTGGGGCGATCCCGTCCATGCCGTAGAGTGTCCTCTTGATCTCAGACTCGGGGTCGGTGGGGGTGCGCATCATGCAGGCGAGCGCCACCACCCCGTCCGCTCGCCCCGACTCTGCCCGGATCGCGGCAGGCGCCCCCGGGAGAAGCCACGCTGGGGTGGGAGGCCCGTACACCGGCAAATCTCCCTCTTGATCACCGGGCTCTTGCGACGCCTGCGGCGCCGGTCCGGCCAAAATTTGAGGCGGGGGCTCGAGTGGCTCGTTCTCTTGGCCCCCCAGCTGCTGTTGCCGCCCCAGCTGCTGCTGCTGCTCCTCCTGCTGATGCTGCAGTTGCTCCTCCGGCTGGGGTTGCTGCTGCTGCTGCTCCAGTGACGGCTGCGTCGCCTCGCGCTCCCGCGCCTCCTCCTCCACCATCTTCCTTTGCGTCTCGAGGGCTCGAAGGCCTGCGGGCCAGGGAGTCCGTCCTGCGACGTTAGGAGTCGACGCCTCTTCCTCCATGGGTCGAACACCCCCAGACGCTTCGTTGCCATCAGACGTATCGCTGATGGTGATGGGTTCCCCCTCGACCCCCAATCGAGGGGGCTCGGGGGCTCCCTCTGACGCTCGCGTCTGGGGGGTCGCATCATGAGTCGGTGGCGGCGGAGTAGGCGCGGGACGAGGCGAAGCCATCTCGACGCCGGCTGAAGGTTGGGTGCTTGACGGGCCTGCAAAACAAAGGGTAAGGGTCAGACGTTATGATAACCGACGTAATAATATCGCGACACCCAGGAATTAACTACGAACCTGGTTCCGTGGAGGCGGCACCCGTTCTGAGCCTCTTGGCCATCGATGGTTGGGCCTGCTCGAGGGTCCGTTTCAGCCTGAGAAAAAGTCAGCATGTGAGGAAAGGTGAAAGAATGAGGGGACAAAGACCGCAACAACAAAAGGGCTTACCCCACGGGCAGAACGGCTCGCCTTCCGCCACCCCGACCAGCGGGCCTCGAGCCACCCCGCGTCGGGGCGCTAGGCCCCTCGAGGGCAGAAACTGGCCTAGGTACGTCGGATCCCGCTTGGCGGGCGCCGGGACTCGCGCTCCTACGGCCGGCGTCTCCTTTCTCAGAGGCCGCAGCGCGACCGCGGGTTAGCGGCCCCGACGCCTGGGACCTAGCCGGACCGCTCTCCCTGGGCGCCAGGGGAGGGCGCGGTGCGTCCTGGCCCGCCTTGAGCGCGGAAGGAGCGTCGGGCCGGGGACGACGAGATCCGCTCGGACCCTCCTCCGGCGCCTCCGTCCGGGGGGCGTCGACGTCATCTCGAGGCGGGCCCTCGAGGATCCGATCGAGACGCGACGCCATCCCCTCGGAGTCGTCGCTACTCTCGTCGTCGTCATCGTCATCGTTGGGGGATTCTTCCTCAGGCTCCCCCCTCTGCCTGGATTTGGCTCGACGCACCTCTAATGCTTGGCGGTCGAGATTCTTCTTCTTCTCCCCCTTTTTTGCGGAGTCCTTGGCAGACTTCAACTTCTCGGCGGATTGGCGTCGTTTGTCGCGATCGACCTCGTCCTCCTTTACTGGAGGCCTCGAGGACCGGACATCAATCCGACCCTGCCAAAACTAAGGTAGACTTAGAAAAAAAGAGAGGGGAGAGGGGAAACCTAGAATCGAGGATGCGCGCAAGAAGAAAGCGTACCAGATCGATCGAGCCTGCGTCGGGTCGCATGGGGAAGCCGTTGACATGCTCCGGCTTAAAATCACCGGCAATTGCGGCCCTGACTCGGGCCGCGACTTCATCATCCGTCGGAGGCTCGCTGGACATCCGACATGCCTCGAGGTCCCGAGACGAGACGCCAGGGCCCATCTCGTCCATCCTCAGCGGTCGTGACATCAGAGGGAGAACTCTCCGATGATGGACGGCCGAGAGGACGAGGGCGGCGGTCAAACCTTCCTGGCGAAGCTTCTTCAGGGCGTCGAGGAGAGGGTCGAGCCGAGGCTGATGAGCTTGGACGACGCCGTACGTCCAGTCCGCTGGGCGCTCCAAGATCAGACGGCCCGAGTAGGGAGGTAGGAGGTTGTCGTCGTTCCGCAGGTAGAACCATTGGGAGTCCCAACCGGCATGGTTGGTCGACAACCCTACCGGGATGTACTCCCGCGGCCGGTCCGTCTTCCCCGTCTTCTGCACCAGATTGAGGCAACCCGCTCGCACGGGTTTCCTCACGCCCGTGGTTCCGGTGGAGGCGTGAAACAGCTCGCCCCTGTAGAGGTGGAGCCACAGCTCCCAGTGCGGCATCATCCCTAGGAAGCCCTCACACACGGCGGCGAAGACCGCCGCCACGGTGATGGCGTTCGGGGAGAAGTGCTGCAGCTCCACCCCAGAGGGCCCGCATGAAGCGGCTTGGAGGCGCGCCCAGACCGTGGCGGTGAAACTTGGCGAACGACACCACGTAGCCCTCGGGTGGCTGAGGCGCCCTGTGGCTCGCTGGCGGCGCGATCCACTCTGGCGACGACAGCGAGGTGCGGCGGCGCAGCAGTCCCTCCTTCTCGAGCTCTAACAGCCGGCGCTCCGTCATCGACGACGGGCGCCAGTCATCAGCGGCGACGAGTCTTACAGGCATCTTGGCTAACGGGACGGTGGGTTCGCTACGGCTCGAGGGGGCGTGTGCGCGTGAGATGACGAGAAAGCAAAGGCAGCAAAGGAACGAGAGCGAGAAGGCGGAAGGGAGAGGAACGGCAGCGACGCGACGACATATTTATAGGCAGCTGTCCGCCAACGGACAGATCCGAGAAGTAAGGTAACTCCCCCCATAAATGCGCCGCCTGACAGCTCTCTCTCTCTCTCCTCACAGGCCGGACTCTCCGAATTCCTCGCCGATACGGTGTCGTAACGTCATCCGCCTAAAAAGACGCGCCCAACGGGCAGAAATGCGAACCGCCACGACCGTTTCCTTCCCTCGTAAGCCAAGGGACATAACCGCAAAAGTCTCGGGAGGTCGATGGCTGGCCCGCCGAAAGGGTTCGACAGCCGATCTCGAGCGCTAGAGTCAGGGATCCCCAGCGAGCGGTCGAAGATCGAGGCCCGCCTCGAGGACTCGCTGGTGATGTTCAAGGTAGGGTCGAGACAGTCGAGAGGAATCCCCCCGAAGGGAGGCATCGAGCCGCTGGACTCTATCGAATGAGACCAGTATCCCCGACCACGTCGACCCTGCTTTATGAGGACGCCTCCGGGCTACAGCTGACCCCCTCGAAAGGGGCACAGGTTCTCACTTGGACTACCCGCTAGGAACTCAATTTGGGATGGAAGACGCTCGCTCTATCGAGAGTACGTCGAAACCCCCGGGCAAAAACGAGCCAGTCAGAACCTTCCACCACTGGTGTCGAAAGCGTTTCTGCGAATTAGAAACATAACCCTCGAAGGAGTCAAAAACTCCTCCGAGGGCTCGGGGGCTACCCCGCGGGGTCGCTCGCGCGCCCCCACGAAAATTCGACCGTAAATCAAAACCTCCATTCGAGCGCTAGCGCTCAAATGGAGGCTCTGGGGCTACTGTCGAGGGTATCGGTAAGGGGTACCCTCAGCAATACGCATTATGAGATTGCCCGTATGAAGGTCGAGACCCTTAATTCGACGCTCTAATCTTACGTATGCGCCGCCATCGACGGTCGCAGCCTCGAAGACGGAAATAGTCTCGAGCGAATCAGTTCAGGACTCGAGCGACGACTGCCGTCGGTGACGGAAGCGGGCTCGAGCGAACCAAGAGGTGTCGGGCGCGAGGACACTGTCCGCCGCCCGACGCGCGCACGCGAGCCGGAGCATTAAATGCACCTGACGCTTCCCCACCTAACACACAGGTCATGGGAGGCGTGATAGGGAGCAAGCTTCTGTCCCATCGTTCTTTTTGCAGCCTTCCCACCGAACGACCCAGGGCGTGTCAGGACGCAGGAAACAAGGATGGAACGTCTAATCGGGACCCCCTCGAGACGCCCAAGGTCAGCGCTCCAGATACCAGCATATTACACGGCGTCCGACCCTCGACCAAACAGGGCACCTTCCCAGGAACAAGTTGGGCGTCGAATGACTTCATCACAGCTACCCCGTCGGGTCCGCCGACATACCGTACAAGCGTGCGACCTCAGAACCAGCACAAGGCGGCTGGCAGGGTAGAACACAGGAGCACGCGTAATCATCACCGAGCTATCAAGATGGGACGGCTCGAGGCCATGCCGTACGGAAGCCTCGAGTAGGTCAGCGCTCCATGCGGCTATCGATCCCTACTCTAACATCTATGCATGTACCCTGTGTCTCTCCTTGGAGCTATAAAAGGAGGGACTCAGGAATAGAAGAGGGACAGATCACAACACAAGCACACACACACACGTACGCAGTAGAGCTACACACTTCATACCACGCTTGTATTCGCCCCTGTACAAGCACTTAGGTGCAAGATAATACAAACTCTCTCCCCCCCGCTGGACGTAGGGCCTTCTCTTGCCCGAACCAGGATAAATCTCAGTGTCTTCTTGCATCACCATCCGGAAAGGGGAGCACGCATACAAATTTACTCGTTGGTGTGGCCCCCCGGGGGATAAAACACCGACAATCCGCAAGCGCACAGATATATACTAATCAGCACTTCACCAAGATCAACCTAGTTTTAATATCGAACCCAAAGGAACAGTAGGGGATTTATGACCTAGCCTATAACTCTTAATCTAAGGGGGTACAATCAATCTAGAAAACTATTGAGAATGAGGAAATAGCTAATGTACTCTGGTTCTAATAACTGGTAAACTCTGTATAATATCGTCTTATTAGGCAAGTAACCTGAATAGGGGAAGAAACAGAGTAATCTCCTATCAGGCACCTATAAGCCTATCGATCCTATCAACGGGAAGTGGACTACAGAGGAATCAACGTAGCTATAAAGTCACCTACGCGAGCTACCACTGTCTGGCTGATCAGGGGACATTCACAAGCAACCATAGCTCAGACACCACGTCTATGCTACGAATCACTACTCTGATCTAGGAGCTACCCAAATCGTAGTAATCAATATAGTATGAGTTGCAAACCAAAGAACGAAAACAAACAAGTTTCTTACTTGAATCAAAATGGTAAATACAAAAGTACCTTAGAACATAGCTCCGGGCGAGGGAGCCGAATCCAGACGAATACAGCTCCTGAGGAAGCTCCGACAGGCCGGGACTCCTCCGAATCTCTACTCTTCTACTCTATCTCTCTAATCTCTATCTTGATTGCTAGCCTAGATATAGTGGATCTCTATCTAATGCTCTGACTCTTCATCTCTTGATCTGGCCTCCTCCAGGGGGTCTAGCCTTCTATTTATAGCCCGATGGGATGGATACGCGCCGTTGGATCAAACCGACTTAACAAGCGGCCAAGATGGCTCCTCGGAGGTGGTGGAGGAAGGTTCTGGAAGGGGGGCCAAAACCCTAATAGGGGGGCATCGGCCGACGCTAGGGTGGGGCCGACTGGCCCCACCTGGCGGCTGCTAGCCCCCCTGTTGCGTCGGGTGTCTTCTAGAGTATTCCTGATCCCTTTGGTGTTATCCTTCCGTCGCGGATAAGTTTCGTGGTCGATTAGCACTTAAATCCCTCTTTTCAGCTCTTTCTAAAATAACTCCTAGAAAACACAGAATATGCAAAACTCGTGGAAATTGTCAATGATAACTCTATTCTAGTATATATTCATATCTGGTGGAGAAAAAATGCTAACAAATTTTGTGAGTTAACAGGTGTCAACACTGGTGTGTTAAAGTTTTAGAAAGGACTATTCACCCCCCTCTAGTCCGCCATCTTGACCCTTCACATGTTCCTGTTGTCACATTCCCCTTGCCTCATGTAAGTATTACGATTTAAAGTTCAAGACACTGTCAAGTATCTTATCTCTGCATTATTGTATTGTTCTTTTTCATTCTATTAGTAGCTTTTGAATTTGCAACCCCTAGTAAATTAATTGTTCTCTTTCCGCTTTGGAAGTGTGTTTATTATTATGCATGCTAAGTCATGGCTTGTCTTTTGATGTGCATCTCATTTAAAGATATTGTGCATATTGTTGTGCTTGCATGCCTCTTGTTTTACTGCTAGTTTATTATCGACCTCCTTTCTCTAATTTGACATCTTGTTATCTGTTATTTGGTATATTCTAGCTATTGATCCAAGGTTTCTTTGCGCTTTCTCTAGTGGTACATTCTTGTCCATTATTATTGTTTCACATAGTTCAATTGCATCAATATTTTTCTCATCTTTGGAGCTAGCAATCCATGTGGAGAAGGTTGTTCACTCGCCGAACAAGGGCAAGTATGATGGAAAAATGATGTTCTTGGGTCAACGCTGTCGACTTGCTTTGATAGAAGTGAAATCAACTGTTGAAGTGAAGCTCCCTCATGATGGTTCTAGACCCCGGTACAATGAGAAGGTTAAAACATTGGCTAGGGACAAAAAAATGTCTTTGAAGCTTCACCATGGGATGTATCATTAAGTTCTTTTCACATTATTCTGGTTTCATGATTTATTAAGTATTTGGTGCAGTGTGGCATAGGTGGTCCGGTGATTAACCATGATGGTGAGATCGTAGGCTATCATTTCTATCACCACGATTTGTATCTGCATCACGATGTGGACCAAGTTGGGGTGTTGTTTCCCTTTCCTTACATTGTCATCTCCATTCGATAACTTAGTGAGTTGTTCCCCATCTGTCACAATCATTGAGTATGATAACATAAGGATACTTAGCAGCTGAGAAACACAAAAGTGTTGTTAAACAACTAGTGATCTAAATTGCGGTTGCATTTTTTTTCAAATCAATGAGTACCACATTGTCATAAATGGTAACAGGATTATCAGACAATCTAAATATGCCACATGAGTCTTTAAAGTGATGATTATCTATTCTTATGAAGCTGCTTTCATTGGATTAAATCCAAAATTCAATTTTTAGATCTGAGTTTCTTAATCCAAATTATTGCAGTTGTATTGCTCGTCCTATACTTGGTATGTCCTTTAGAACTATGAGGCTTTTGAATATTGTACGTCAAGATCGTCTTAGTTACAAATACAAAATCAACGATGGCTTCATTATATATGAGGTATAACTAGATTCAATTATATGTGTTGTTGGCCATATCACAACTCTTTTGATTTTATCTAGGTGACAGTTCATTTTGATGTTGAGAAACGTGGCATTAGACAAGGAAATGTAATTAGCTTCTCCAATGTGGATCCTCGCTACCTACCAGAGAGGTAACTATCTCTGATATTAGTGTATCAATTTAATCTAGATACAATTATGGTTTACATGGTCAATCTTTCCGAATAGTTTGAAGATCATCTTCTCGATATTGGTTTGGATTCACTCAATGGGACGAGCCGGGTGAATGATTTCAAGATATGTTAATGTTAAGTGGAATTATTTTACTCTGTTCATTGTAACTTGAAGATAATGATCTTGTTGGAAAGGTTAAGAGAACCATTATCCTGCCCTTGCAGATCTCTTATCGTTCTGAAGATTGAGAAGGTAGGCGCTTAACAGAACTGTTGTAGCAAGCACCAGAATATAAATATCTCCTTGTTATTGTTATATCTTCGATCACAAGCCAAAACTGTTCATAATGAAATTATTGCTAAACCGAACATATTTTCACAATTTCATTTTTACTCTGCATGAGTTCATCATGGTCCTGTGCTTCTAAACACTGTTCTCACAGTTCAACCAACCTATTGGACCTGGCCATGTCCACGGTATCAATACGTCATTCGTTCCGGGCTTCAGGCAAGGCCTGCTTGGAACAGCGGCAGCAGCATGCATGCACGCTGACCTGTCACAAAGATGCTAAGCTCGTTAAAATGGCAGCTGACCAGCGCGTGGATCGATATTCAGTCACGACTCAAAAAGGGCCACGGGCTGAACTCAAAAATGTACTGAAGTGAAAATAAATTTTCTTTCTAAATCAGAGAAAATTGGATTTTCTTTCTCGAGGATGAGGACGAAACTAGAAATGTGATCTCGTACGCAAAAGAGGAAATGCCAAGTGTTTAGTTCCGAGAACTGAAAGTTTTCGGAACTGTAGCACTTTCGTTTGTTTGTGGTAAATATTGTCCAATCATATACTAACTAGGGTCAAAAGATTCATCTCGTGATTTACGGTCAAACTGTGTGATTAGTTTTTGTTTTCGTCTATATTTAATGTTTCATGCATGTGCCACAAGATTCGATGTGACAGAGAATCTTGAAAACTTTTTGGATTTCGAGGTGATAGGGTCTTGTGAAAAGGATTCTTCTCCGTGGAAGCGTGTTAATGTGGTACAAGTAAGTACTGTGAGGCTGAGAAATTTCATGAATATTGTAATACCCGATTTTAAGGACAAAACCAGATATACACTATATATGAGTTTTAGAAGTCAATTCTCATATATAGCTACAAATAAGGGGTAATATCAAAAGACAATGCGTAAATATATAACGTACTTAGTATAAAAGAGATAACCTTTGATAACAAACAGCGGATAGACAACTCCAAACTTCGGGTATTAACTTCTCTCTACAGGATCCAACTGACTGGTTGATCACAAGCCTAAACTTCTCCTGAGGTTTGGGGGAAATAGCAAGAGTGAGTCCATGTCGAACTCCACAAGTATAGCAACTAGATTGTATAGCTCCCACAATCTTATGATCAATGTGACATAAATAATGTAGAGCATTAAACAATAAACAATGATCATATTTAACACACAAGAATCATCACCCTTAATGTAGATGTCCCCAAGGCCGCTCCTGACCGTGAGCTCGGCTAGTATACTAGTTTTAACACTCTGCAGAGGTTGCACATCTTTACCCATGAGTCATGATTTACCCTTTCGCCCGAGGTGATCAGCCTCTTAACCCACTTCCAAGGAAGGTCGGCAGGGATCACTATGAAGCCTTTCAAAAGTTCGTCTAACATGTTAGGGCCGCAAGGTTTCCTTTGCGCGCAGATATAGAGCCCCCCTTCCGATGGCACAATGACGCGCAGCCTATACACATACAGACAGAGGCCACGCTATACCCAAAACGGTTCAGCCCCTCCGCCCTTTCGGGTAACCTCTAACAAGCTAGAAAAGGTCTTCATACTGAGCTAAAGCCAGAGCCATTATAGCCCTCATGGTTGCACTGTTGTCCCGGGTGATCACGTACAGACAAATCATCAAGTTGCTAAAAAGTCATTTTTATCATTTATTACTTAACATTAATCTAGTCACAGGATCATGGTCACAGAAATAAAATCCAAATACTATACTTGCCTCAATCCAAATGCTCTTGCTGATCCTTTTAGTTCGGCTGGTCTTACTTGTTGCCAAGTCTCTGATCTTGATCACCAAAAACTACTCTCCGTCTAAACTCGATCATCGATCACACAAACAAACGGAGACAACATACACGAAGCAAACAAGACTACAATTAGAACAGTACACCAATCATATAAAAACAGTATGAAAAGTTTATATAAAGATTCTACGCATCGCTACGATCACACGAACGTAAAGATCACGAAAATCGGAGCTAAAACGAAGGAGATATGAATTTTATACGATTTTATATAGAAAAGTCATTAATTAATTAAGGTCACGAAATTAAAAAGTTTCAAACTGAGAAAATAGTGTTACTAACATGTAGAGCTCCTGAAAACGAACCTAACGCAATTTGAATGGGTCAAATCGGAGTTAAAACGGAGAAGATATGGTCTAACCAAACTAGTGTATTCTCTTTGTATTTCTAGATTTGTTTTTCTAAAGGAAAACGGCAATAAAACAAATCCATGTCATCGTGACATCACCTTGATGTCATCAAGCTATCAATTGGATTGAGAACCGCCGGTAAATGAGCAGAGCATAGGAGATGATGGAGATCTCACCTGGGTGTTTAACATGGATAAGGAGATCGAGCTCGAGCTGTCCACTGCTTCGGAACCTTGACGTGAAACTTGGCAATTTGATGGACCTTGTGCTGCATGCCCGACGACGGCCGAACGACTTGGCAGAAGAAGATGAACCGTGCCGAACGACTTGGTACACAATGCTTCAGCAACATGAGGTTTTGGCGACGTCGTGCCCGTCGAACTCCAGGCGATGCAAAATTTCGTACAGCTGTGGCAAGTGCTACGGTTTGGGTAGGGCGTCGCAGCAGGGCTCGCGCCAAGCCGTGCTCTTAGCCGTATCAGTCTGTTCCTTGGACGGTCATGAACTGGTGGACAAAAAGAATATTTGGAGATTTGCAAGGGAGTTTGATACAACACTACGAGATGTTGATAAACAAGTGAAGATGAACATGTCTAACAGAATTACCATGGCGTGAGATCTTCGTTGCTGTTTGCTCTTTTATGGTTGGTTGTAGATCGATCGTTCCAGCAGTGCTTGACTTAGCAGATCAGTACAGCCAGCCTCGGACGCAAGGCGAGGAGCGGCCGCCGGTCGGCGGCGGCAGATGTGTATGTCACGTTAGGGCTTGTCGCAGGTTCAAGTTTCCTTGCAGGTCATGAGATAATAAACAAGAGGTGATCTTGGGGCCTGGCGAGCAGCAGATAAGGGGCAACAAAACTGATTACGAGTTGGACTCGTGAAAACGGGAAGATGGAATCGGCCTGGTTGCTGGTTTCCTAAATTGTCATCACGTCAAAGCACATTAGGTATAAATAAAAAGAAAAGATAGATAAGTGTCAACGATAATGAGAAAATGGTAAACCTTGATCCATTAGTAAAGCTTTGGACTGAGTCGGACTAGGATGAGAATTAGGTATTTTCAGAATTATTTAATTTCGTGCATAGAAATAATTCTAGAAAAGTCTAGAATTATTATTTAAGCTATGAAAAATATTCCGAAAGCTCTGAAAATCCGAAGAAAAATCTCAGAGACATTGTGGAATATAAGGAACTCAAATAACGTATTTGGACCTCATGATGAGATAATTTGGGGCATCTAAAAATTAGATTTATGCTCATGGAAAAGGCTAGAAAAATACCCGAGAAGTTTGTGTAGAGATTGCTTGATGGACGAGAAACTCAAACGAGTGACTTAGGTTTGAAAGAAAAGATTCTGAGAGACTCTGAACGAAATCTTGAGCTGAGAGACAAGGAATTTGATTATAGAAGAATATAAAAGACATGTCGGATAAGGAAGATCGATCTACTAAACGTATTTTAAATATTTTTCTTACTATCAACACATAAAGGAGCAACAAGCATCACTTCAAAACATATGCACCAGCATGTATGCATAATAATATTGCTATGCCTTATAATAAATTTTAATTTAATAAAAAAATATTATTTTTCCTATATTTTCATGAGCACAAAAATACAAAATTAAATAATTTTATCTATATTTCAAAAGGAATAAATTTTAGGGTGTTACAATTCTACCCCCCTTAAGATGAATCTCGTCCTCGAGATTCGAAAGATGGTGATCAAAGAAACATGGACACTCCACTTTTGAACCTTATTCACTTCCTCTAGTAGCTCCTTAGTAGCCATTCCATTGCTTTCGTCACTCCAAACATCTCCCTCAATTGTTTCCAAGAGTTCAGTAGTGCACACTGTATAGATAAGGTTTTTTTTTTACTCATAGCTCAAACAAGGGTAATACCTACACATGATATTGACTTCTCATCCAGAGGCATAAAAGATACTTCCAACTAAGGCACTAGAACGCGTGGGACCTTCATTTAGCAACCTTCTTATCTAGGCTACCCCCTTAAGATGAGATTGATTGGGAAGACATTAGGGACTAGTCCTCATAACCTTTTTAAATGCTACACATCATATAGTCTTTAAAATTTGTTGTACCGAGTCTCTTGATCCAAGGTTGGCTTCATGACTAAGTTCCAATTGTTAGTACCTTTATCACAGTTTATCACAGTTAAGTTGCTTCACTCTCACTTTGTACATAAAGCTTTGTAGAATTTGGTGTCATCTGATCTTCATACGCAACTCTTAGTCTGTGAGTATCAGTAATGACATAAATCTCCAATTATATTCTCCAAGTGGGTTGATACCTTGGAACAAAACCAAATTCACCAAACATTTGTGATCCTAACATATGATCCAACATTAACCAATCATTCTCCTTGTAACTTCTTTAACTAGGCTACCCCCTTATGAAAAGTCAACTAGGGCACAAGAAAGGTAGCTTGCATGTTTTTCAGACAAGTTAACTAACATTGAGAACTCCTGACATCCCAAAGAACTTAGGTGCAAGAGAACAAACAGGTATCCTGAAATCTTCTCGTGATATGAAAACACCAGCGTAGTAAAACAAGTATAACTCTTATTATGTTAATCCAATAGAGTTGTAGCTTATACCGTTAGAAAACTTATGAAATTCTCTACCACTTTCATGTGGAAGACCTCCTTAGGTTCTGTCTTTAAGCTTAGGTAAAATAACCAAACTTAATATCCATCCTGAAAATGTCTCAGCAAAGGTGCAGCAGCTTCCAGAAGTTATATCCCGAGCTACTTAACTCATCTGGAGATGATCCTTATATATTTGAAAAGCTTAGAAAATCCTCTACAACTTTCGTATACAACTTTTTCCTAGATTCTGACGTTAAGGTATCTGAAAATAGGGAATACCAGATCTGTCCAGATTTTGAAACAGAACAGAAACATCCAGGTGTAAATATCATATCTCAGGTTCTACTTATCCAAATACATTCCAGCTTATACCGTTGGAAAGCTTAGCAAATACTCTACAACTTTTCTATAGAACACTTTTCCAAATTCTATAGTTATATATGTCTAAACAGTAAGCAACCGAAACTGGTCCAGATTCTTGACAGCACATTTGTATCATCTTGTGATTTTTGTAACTTCTAAACCATAATAGCCATGAGGGTGATTCTTGCGGTCAGAGAAAGATCTTGAAGTCTAGTTGTTCCCAGAAAAATTTGATAAACTTTGCACGATCGGACCTTTAGATACACCAGCATTATTGCAAACTGCTCCAGAAATCAGCAAGGGATAGAAACAAGAGATAGCCAAACCCAACTACTTATGTCATTAATCCTTATACCTTAGGCCTATAAACTAATGAAATTGTGAAAAAATCCCACAAGATCATTGCAATCATTACAAAGATCCAAATCAAGCATAAGCATAATGACAAACCAACTAAGCATTAAAGGTTCACATGTCAAACAAGTCAACTTGCGATACTATCGTTCTCTTCATATTAAGGGTAAAGATCCTAAGATTCCCTTTCAACTACGTAAGCAGGTGATAAGAGAAGATTCTAAAAGCTTATCAAATCAATGAGTGAAGATGAGAACAAGTACTTTTAAAATAAGCAACAAGGTAAAGATGAATAGCAATGGAAAGGATATAGTGTAGAGAAAAATATCAAGGTTTATAGAGCAAGGATTTTATGACAATTCCAAAACCTTAAGACGACCAATTTCTAACTAGGCTTGCGTCCTACAGTCAGCATTGCTCTGATACCACTTTGTAATACCCGATTTTAAGGACAAAACCAGATATACACTATATATGAGTTTTAGAAGTCAATTCTCATATATAGCTACAAATAAGGGGTAATATCAAAAGACAATGCGTAAATATATAACGTACTTAGTATAAAAGAGATAACCTTTGATAACAAACAGCGGATAGACAACTCCAAACTTCGGGTATTAACTTCTCTCTACAGGATCCAACTGACTGGTTGATCACAAGCCTAAACTTCTCCTGAGGTTTGGGGGAAATAGCAAGAGTGAGTCCATGTCGAACTCCACAAGTATAGCAACTAGATTGTATAGCTCCCACAATCTTATGATCAATGTGACATAAATAATGTAGAGCATTAAACAATAAACAATGATCATATTTAACACACAAGAATCATCACCCTTAATGTAGATGTCCCCAAGGCCGCTCCTGACCGTGAGCTCGGCTAGTATACTAGTTTTAACACTCTGCAGAGGTTGCACATCTTTACCCATGAGTCATGATTTACCCTTTCGCCCGAGGTGATCAGCCTCTTAACCCACTTCCAAGGAAGGTCGGCAGGGATCACTATGAAGCCTTTCAAAAGTTCGTCTAACATGTTAGGGCCGCAAGGTTTCCTTTGCGCGCAGATATAGAGCCCCCCTTCCGATGGCACAATGACGCGCAGCCTATACACATACAGACAGAGGCCACGCTATACCCAAAACGGTTCAGCCCCTCCGCCCTTTCGGGTAACCTCTAACAAGCTAGAAAAGGTCTTCATACTGAGCTAAAGCCAGAGCCATTATAGCCCTCATGGTTGCACTGTTGTCCCGGGTGATCACGTACAGACAAATCATCAAGTTGCTAAAAAGTCATTTTTATCATTTATTACTTAACATTAATCTAGTCACAGGATCATGGTCACAGAAATAAAATTCAAATACTATACTTGCCTCAATCCAAATGCTCTTGCTGATCCTTTTAGTTCGGCTGGTCTTACTTGTTGCCAAGTCTCTGATCTTGATCACCAAAAACTACTCTCCGTCTAAACTCGATCATCGATCACACAAACAAACGGAGACAACATACACGAAGCAAACAAGACTACAATTAGAACAGTACACCAATCATATAAAAACAGTATGAAAAGTTTATATAAAGATTCTACGCATCGCTACGATCACACGAACGTAAAGATCACGAAAATCGGAGCTAAAACGAAGGAGATATGAATTTTATACGATTTTATATAGAAAAGTCATTAATTAATTAAGGTCACGAAATTAAAAAGTTTCAAACTGAGAAAATAGTGTTACTAACATGTAGAGCTCCTGAAAACGAACCTAACGCAATTTGAATGGGTCAAATCGGAGTTAAAACGGAGAAGATATGGTCTAACCAAACTAGTGTATTCTCTTTGTATTTCTAGATTTGTTTTTCTAAAGGAAAACGGCAATAAAACAAATCCATGTCATCGTGACATCACCTCGATGTCATCAAGCTATCAATTGGATTGAGAACCGCCGGTAAATGAGCAGAGCATAGGAGATGATGGAGATCTCACCTGGGTGTTTAACATGGATAAGGAGATCGAGCTCGAGCTGTCCACTGCTTCGGAACCTTGACGTGAAACTTGGCAATTTGATGGACCTTGTGCTGCATGCCCGACGACGGCCGAACGACTTGGCAGAAGAAGATGAACCGTGCCGAACGACTTGGTACACAATGCTTCAGCAACATGAGGTTTTGGCGACGTCGTGCCCGTCGAACTCCAGGCGATGCAAAATTTCGTACAGCTGTGGCAAGTGCTACGGTTTGGGTAGGGCGTCGCAGCAGGGCTCGCGCCAAGCCGTGCTCTTAGCCGTATCAGTCTGTTCCTTGGACGGTCATGAACTGGTGGACAAAAAGAATATTTGGAGATTTGCAAGGGAGTTTGATACAACACTACGAGATGTTGATAAACAAGTGAAGATGAACATGTCTAACAGAATTACCATGGCGTGAGATCTTCGTTGCTGTTTGCTCTTTTATGGTTGGTTGTAGATCGATCGTTCCAGCAGTGCTTGACTTAGCAGATCAGTACAGCCAGCCTCGGACGCAAGGCGAGGAGCGGCCGCCGGTCGGCGGCGGCAGATGTGTATGTCACGTTAGGGCTTGTCGCAGGTTCAAGTTTCCTTGCAGGTCATGAGATAATAAACAAGAGGTGATCTTGGGGCCTGGCGAGCAGCAGATAAGGGGCAACAAAACTGATTACGAGTTGGACTCGTGAAAACGGGAAGATGGAATCGGCCTGGTTGCTGGTTTCCTAAATTGTCATCACGTCAAAGCACATTAGGTATAAATAAAAAGAAAAGATAGATAAGTGTCAACGATAATGAGAAAATGGTAAACCTTGATCCATTAGTAAAGCTTTGGACTGAGTCGGACTAGGATGAGAATTAGGTATTTTCAGAATTATTTAATTTCGTGCATAGAAATAATTCTAGAAAAGTCTAGAATTATTATTTAAGCTATGAAAAATATTCCGAAAGCTCTGAAAATCCGAAGAAAAATCTCAGAGACATTGTGGAATATAAGGAACTCAAATAACGTATTTGGACCTCATGATGAGATAATTTGGGGCATCTAAAAATTAGATTTATGCTCATGGAAAAGGCTAGAAAAATACCCGAGAAGTTTGTGTAGAGATTGCTTGATGGACGAGAAACTCAAACGAGTGACTTAGGTTTGAAAGAAAAGATTCTGAGAGACTCTGAACGAAATCTTGAGCTGAGAGACAAGGAATTTGATTATAGAAGAATATAAAAGACATGTCGGATAAGGAAGATCGATCTACTAAACGTATTTTAAATATTTTTCTTACTATCAACACATAAAGGAGCAACAAGCATCACTTCAAAACATATGCACCAGCATGTATGCATAATAATATTGCTATGCCTTATAATAAATTTTAATTTAATAAAAAAATATTATTTTTCCTATATTTTCATGAGCACAAAAATACAAAATTAAATAATTTTATCTATATTTCAAAAGGAATAAATTTTAGGGTGTTACAAATATGACGTGGGGATGTACTGGAACTGAGAGTGAGAGGATGCACCAAACTGAACTCTCGATTTTTTTTAAAAAAAATTAACTCTCAGAATTGAGAGGATGTATCTAGTCGATTGATGAAGCATGTTCTCTTGTCTTAAAAGTTATAGCTGATAGTATTGTTCGTTAATTTATTATAAAAGAAAAAATACCGCTGAATGTTCAGTATATTCGACAGATAAACTTAAACAGACAGACTCTATGGCATGCTTGGTAGAACTCTTGATTTGTAACTCTTAGTAAGAAGGGATTTCTTTTATTGAAGTGATTATGCGGTTAAAAGTGGTCTTAAATTATTATCTAGAACAAATTTTATGTATATAACATGATTTTTTGCATTTAATGAATTAAGAGAACTACTTTTTTCAACTTTTAGACCTTGTTTAGTTGGTGAAAAAAATTAGTTGTGGCTACTGTAGCAATTTTGTTATTATTCAATTATGGACTAATTAGGCTTAAAAATTTTGTTTTGCAAATTACATACAAACTGTGTAATTAGTTATTTTTTATCTATATCTAATGTTCTATGCATCTAAAGATTCGATGTGACGGAGAATCTTGAAAAAAATTGAGAAAATTTTTAGAAACTAAACAGAGCGTTAATCACCTATTTATTTAAGAACACTTAGACTATGTTCTAAGCACTACTTTAATAATACTTTTTAGTGAATGAACAACATTTTTCTCTCATAAGAGAATTAATGTAAATGATTTTGAAAAAAAATCTATTTAGCAAAGGAGCTTGAGAGCTTTTTTATCACAAGAGGCCTGAGAACAGCCACAATGTTGCAAAAAAATATTTCATAAGCACTGAATATTGTCTGTGAGCTAACTGAAACATTGTAGAATGATTTATAGAACAATCTATAAGTAAAAGTACTACCTATGAGGAATAAATAAATAATTCTTCTCTCTATTCACTCTCTGTCCCTTGACTCTGTCATATCTACTAAGGCTTTATTTAGATCTAAAAAGTTTTTAGATTTTGACACTGTAGTATTTTCATTTTTATTTGACAAACATTGTCCAATCATGAAGTAACTAGGCTTAAAAGATTCATCTCGCGATTTACATGTAAATTGTACAATTAGTTTTTATTTTTATCTATATTTAATGCTTCGTGTATATGCCGCAAGATTCGATGTGACGAAAAATCTTGAAAAGTTTTTAGTTTTTTGTATGAACTAAATAAGGCCTGTCCATATAATTGTGGCAACAACAATAACTATAATCCATTGAGGCAGAAATTATTCATTTGAACTAAGTAGTCTATAAGATGAAGGTTAACTAACAAATACTAGACCCGGACCATTTTCAAAACCGGGACCACATGCTTTACAGGGCAAAGCTGTTTTCAAAACAGCAGCGGCTGATCGGTCTAGAATATCCTGCTTGCCTCCTTGTCTTATATACTGTCCTCTCTTCACTTACACACGGAACCTACTCCTTAGTTAAATATATATTTTATCTTTAACTAAATATTAATTTTAAAATTTTGTATATACTTAGCTAACAACACAAGATTTATTTTTTAGGTATATTTTATAATTTATAGTGTATATATTATGAAACTATGCCGATTTTTTAAATTGATAGTTAAAGTTTATAAAATATATGGTTTAGATAAATCAAATCTAATGTCACGTGTAAAAGAACTAAGGGAGTGCTCTCTCCGTTTCAAAAAGACCTATATTTTTTTACTTTGACCAATCATGTATGACCGCTTGTTTTATTCAAATTTTTGTGTAAATTTAAAATAGATAAATCATTATTAAAGCACATCTAATAATAAAATAAGTCATATCAAAATAGATAATATTTATAAAAAAGTTTTAATAAAACAGATGATCAAATAAGATATCTAAAAGTCAATAACAGCAATTTTTTTTTCGAGACGAATGGAGTAGTTGTAATCTCCCGCTGCAATCATCAGAAAAAAACTTTATCCACAAGTATCATGCTTTAATTAGTTGAGAAATTACTGGAAGGACCCACTGCCGTCCTCATAAATCCTTGCAGGCCCATTTGTTTGCTGGGTCCCACGAGGAGGCAAATTGCTAGACACGTCCTATGATAAACCCACGAAGTCCAGTTTGGATAAATTACTTTGCCTTATTTTTACAATCATATTTGTATAAAATGTAGTTGATATTATTTTTTGAATCATAGTATACCGCGTTAGCACAGACATTTATGCATATACGTACACTCGCGCTTATAAAACGTGCACACATACTATCCCTCTTAAAGTTTGATCATATATTTAAAAATATATTAATATTTATGATGTATAATAAGCATCATTAGATTGAGCATGAAACATACTTTTATCATAAATTTATTTAAAAATATAAATATTAATACTCCCTCCATCCATACTAAAAATTAAAGTCATTTTAAACAAGGTTTAGATTAAACATTGAGAGTATAAATTATAATTTTTTTAAGTTGTTGAGTTTAAAAATATAAAATTATATAAATAGATTTGTCTTGAAAAAATTTCCATAAACATATGCACATATCACTATCCGATAAATAAAAACAAGAAGTCTAAAGTTATGCTTTAGAGCCACAACCAATAAGTATGATAAGTTGATAAAGTTTGTAACAACAATGCAATAGGCATGCTAAATCCGGAATGTCGTTGTAGATTATTCAGCAAGATAATTCTTGATGTAATCATTATAATTTTTGCTACAACTAAGCAAGATGGTACCGTAGGCAGTGCTTCCGACACAAAATAAGTTGTTTGCAGTGCACCTATCGATAATGGAAGTTGGTTAGTTGAATCTAAGGGTAGAAAGGTGGTGTACCTCATGGAAAGGAAGAGCTGAAAAGCAACAAGATGACCATAGGTGATAAGTTGCCTACGTGTGCCATTTTCTATCCTTGTGCGGTGCAATTCTCATTTGCATTTCGCATAGTTTTATATACATACTTGCACAAGCAATGCTTAAAATGCTTAATATAATATTAGCTAATATACTAGATTTGGTGGTATTAAGCAATATGATTTGCACAAATATATAGATACACAAAATTAAATATTCTTACCTCCTAACTCTACTAAAAACACAAGATATCTACTAAAGTATGGATGCAAGTACTTGTACATGCAACACAATGCAAAGCAATAAAAAAATAATGTTATCAAGCATAGCTTGAATATGTAGGACAAATAAAACACAAGATTACAATCGCACCGACAATATAAGAGTAGAAGGTAAGAAATTGAGCGTAGCTCAGCTGTGATGAAATCTGTGCACTTAGGTTTAAATATAATAAGTACTCCCTCCGTCCACGAAAGAGTCAATTTCTAGAGTTATCCTAAGTCAAACTTTTTAAACTTTAACCAAATTTTTAGAAAAAAATGCTAAGATTTATAGTATCAAATTAGTATTATTAGATTCATCATAGAATATATTTTTATATAATATGCATTTTATATTATAGATGTTGTTACTTTTTTCGATAAAGTTAGTCAAACTTTAAAAAGTTTGACTGACACGGATCCTAGGAATTGATTCTTTCGTGGACGGAGGGAGCGTGTAATTTGCCAAAACGGAGAAGATAAAGTGATATTGCCCATTAATTATCACACATGCATGATTCATGTCGGTTAATCTATTCTATACTACCACCTCTGTCCAAAAAATAATGTATCCTCAGTTTAGATCAAGCCAAACTTTCTTAAATTTGGTTACTTTATAACAAACAATATCATAATTTGTGTTTTTTAATAGATTTATTATGAAAATACATTTCACAATTAATTTAATAATATTAATTTTTTATAGGAGACATGATCCTCGGTTTGTACAACTCATAAATAAAGTATGGGGTCCCTAAATTTAGTATAGTATAGAAGTTTATGCATCTCGAATATCCCGGAAGGGCTTGTTTTGGTTTGGCCTTGCTAAAGTCTAGTCAGCTCAATAGGTCATTTAGAGCATCTCCAAGAGCTTCGCTAAAATGAGTAGCTAAATTCTAATGTTTAGCTATTTTGTAAAATAGATAACTTTTTAAAAAAGAAGAAGTTTACAACAGCCTTACTATCAGATAGCTAGTGCAAGTGGTTGGCTATATATGGCCAACGAAAATCAAGAGATAGCAAACTTTCTATTTTATAAAACCAAATAGCACATCTGTTGGAGTCTATTTTTCTACTATAAAAGTTCTAAAAGGCCTCCATAATAAGAATAGCAAGGTTGTTGGAGTTGCTCTTAGTTCTATTTAGGGCACTCACAATTTGGACTCTATTATAGAGTTTAAAGTTATTTATTATCTTAAAAAATATAGACTCTAGATAAGACTTGGAGTCTTATTTTTTCTACCTCTTTCTTCAATAAATATGCTGCCACATCAGCAAAATACCATAAATAATATGTAATTACTTTGTGTTAGAGTCTTGCATTGTGAGTGCCCTTAGGGCACTCACAATGCAGATTCTATCATAGAGTCTAAAGTTATTTATTACCTCGAATAATGTGGACTTAGAGTCTAAGGCTTTGTTTAGTTTCCAAAAATTTTTGGTCCGGGGGCACTGTAGCACTTTTATTTGTTTGTGGCAAATATTGTCTAATTATGGACTAACTTGGCTCAAAAGATTCATCTCGCGATTTACATGCAAACTATGTAATTAGTTTTTGTTTTGATTATATTTAATGTTTCATGCATGTGCCACAAAATTCGATGTTGAAAAGTTTTTGGTTTTTTCGATAAACAAGGCCTAAATAAGACCTGGAGTCTTATTTTTTTCTATCTCTTTCTTCAATAAATATGCTGCCACATCAGCAAAATACCATAAATAATATGTAGTTAATTGTCTTGGACTCTGCGATAGTCTTTGCATTGTGAGTGCCCTTAGTCATAGTGTTTGGGTAAAAAATTATTAAACAAGACTGAAATTAGCCGGCTAAACTTTAGCAGCCCAAACCAAATATCATTTGTACTAGTATAGTAGTATTCTCTCTGCTTCTACAAGCTTTAACTTCTAGAGTTGTCTTAATAATACTAAATTAATACCATTAGAATTATTGTAGAATATATTTTCATAAGATACTCATTTTACATTATAGGTATTGATGCTCTTTCTATAAAGTTGGTTAAATTTTAAAAAAATTGAATGATACAGATTCTAGGAGTTGAAACAGAGAGTACTAGAGTACTAGCGGTATAGCTTATATTATATAGGGGGAGATATTTGCATTTACTGTAGTTCTTTTTTTTGGGGTAAATTACAGTAAATTACCATGTTCCAAAGAGAGACCTACTGGACGCCCCAATGGTAATTTACCAAAAAGTCATGAAAAAATTGCCCATGTTATGAACAGAGACCCTGACAATCTATTCCAAACCCTGCACTCGGTGCACAACGGCAATATTCATATCGACTCCGCTCCGCCTCAGGCCCTCAGCCTACCGCTTTTGGTGACTTCCGACGTCCGTGGCCGGTGCACGGCTGCTTTCCACGGAAAATACACACTCCTCTTGCTTTTACCACCACCGGACACGGGTAAAACGAGAGCTGGGCCGGCAGACGGGCAGGGGCAAGGGGCAGGCGCCCAGACCCACCGGGGGATCTCACGCATCCCGAACGCGGCCACGCCCGCCGCGGGCACACGCGGCGCGCTCTGCTCCCCCCTGTCTGCCTCCGCGCCCGGCACGCACGCGCACACTCGCGCTCGGCCCTGTCGTGTCCCTGCCCACCACACGCCCTCATCGTCTCCTCCTCTCCTTCCCTCAAAGCCCACCACCGCTGCCCCCACGCCACCCACCCCCACCCCATCCCCACCCCCACCGCGCGGCGCCCGAGAACCCAGACCAGACCCCTCTCCTCACCTTCCTTCCTTCCTTCCTTCCCATCGCAATCGCAAGGCCCCGGCTCCGGCTTCGTCGCGGCGAGGAGGGAGGGGGTTCCGCCGTGGACCGCGCGGCACTTGGATGAGAAGGGCGGGCGGCGGCGGCGGAGGAGGAGGAGGAGGAGGATGCGGAAGGCGTACAGGGACTCCATCAAGGTGCTCGAAGCTGACATCCAGCACGCCAACACCCTGTAAGCCCAGCTCTTGCCCGCCTCCCTCTTTCTCTGCCCGCCCTGATTCCGGCGCCGCCTCACATCTCCCTGTTCGTCGATTCTGCTCCACTTCACTAGTACGGGCCCGTGTCCCTCTCGTTTCTCTGTTTGGCCTCCGTGGTCGAGCGGGTGCGTGGGGGGTTTCCGCGGGGCTGGGTCGCTGGCTCCTCTCGGCCTGCTGCCGGGGTTGCGCAATGCGGCGGCAACCGAGGGTGGTGGGTTGATCAATCCAGCGTCCGGTTCGCCCGCCCTCCGCTGGGATCCGTCCGTCGTGGTGGTTGGTCCGGTGCCTGTTGTTGGTTGCGCTATCCGTGCGCGCGCGCACGAGCGGCGAAGCGGCAGTAGATCAGGAGGGAATCGCATGTGTTTATAGGATGTTTAAAAAAGAAACTCTGCTTCCCATGTGTTTCAGCGTTCTAAATTATATACCTTTTTTTCCTGCTTATATAAGAGGAAAAGGGGGCGAGATGAGTGCACTAGTGTGGTCTTTAGGTGAGGGTTGCCTTATTATCTCTGAGTGCATGTGATCTGGCAAGTGATGCTAGTTGTTTATCTGGATGAGCAGGGCCTCCGAGTTTCCCCGGGACTATGACGGTGCGTGTCTGCAGATGCGGCTGTCGTACAGTCCCGCAGCTCATATATTCCTCTTCCTGGTGCAGTGGACAGACTGCAGCCTCGCCGGGGCGCTTGGTCTGCTGAGAATCCTCATATACAAGGTCTGTGGCATGCTCTGCTTCACGGTTGTTGGTTCAGTGCTCACATTGTGGATGTGCTCTCCTGAATTTGTAGCTCGTTGTTCAGGTTTATGTGGATGGCACGACAACCATGTCGACTCATGAGAGGAAAGCAAGTATCAAAGAATTCTATGGTAAGAGTGCATGATGTTCTTACATCTTTGCCTAACTATGTTGTCTTTTGTGCTGCATTGCTGATCAGAATTGCTATATGCTTGGCATGAGCAGCTGTGATATTTCCTTCTTTGCTGCAACTGCAAAGGGGGATCACTGATGTGGAGGACAAGAAGCAGAAGGCCGTGTGCATGGAGAGGTACACAAAGAAAGATGAGGACGAACGGGGCTCCTTATCTGATATTGATGTCGAGAGGGAAGAGGAGTGTGGGATTTGCATGGAGATGAACAGCAAAGTTGTGCTGCCCAACTGCACCCATGCTATGTGCCTCAGATGTTACCAAGACTGGTATGCGCACGATTCAGTTTCTGCCCATGTGTTTTCTGTGAATGCATTGAGTGCTATATTCTCAAATTTCAATCACCCTACTTTTACTGCTATGCAAGTGCAAACTTATTGGGTGGGCTCTTGTTATCAATTATCGATTAAAAACCTTCTAGCTAGATGATTCATCTATATCATTCCTCCACCTATCTGTATCATGGTAAGGTAGATCCTGTTAAACTTGAACTGCTGAGAACAATGGCTATAGATAAGTTTAAACTTGTCTTCCTTGTTCTTTCCAGCAACTTATATGCTTGTAAACAAGATGGAACCCCTCCGTGCATATGGGCTTGTACTTCTTTTAATGAAACCTTTTGGTATGAATGGCCAATAGCTCAACAGAACATAGTGCTCTGTGAAACAGATCTGTATTCATTTATATGCTTTCCCATTGTCTACTTCATTCTGAAAATGAAGTGATCATTGGAAGGTGGCATTGTGATATTCATGTGAACTACAGTAAGTAGGCTTAATGTGGTGATTAGCCACCAGATTCTTTTTAACTATCTTCTGCCATTCCTTAGTGCAAAGAGGAACCTGAGTGTGGTGCCCTGTCAAGTATTGGTTTTTATTTTTGGTCCAGTCCATGAACATAATCATTCATCTTATGTGTAGACTGTGCACTCTGTTTACAGCCCATTGGTTCTAGGCTAAGAAGACACAGCACTCATTTGTTCACTTAAACGAACAATTTAGCTCATTAAACTACTTGTGCTCCTGCTGATCATAGTAGCTTCATATGTTAGCAAGCCCTGATGATGGGTGTCTACTAGGTGTTCCTATGATATTTGTGGTTTGTCTGTATTCTTTTGGCCAATGTAACTTTCTCAATCAGCATAACTTGGATTGAATCGCTGAATGTCCTGTTTATCACCATTAAGATAGTGTTGTTTATGTTTGCCATAGTTTGACAATAACATTGCCTTTTTACAGGAGTTCAAGATCGCAGTCCTGCCCATTCTGCCGCGACAACCTGAAGAAGACCTGTCCTGGTGACTTGTGGATCTATGTCGAGGACCAAGATGTGGTTGACATGGAGACAGTGTCAAGCGAGAACCTCAGACGGCTGTTCATGTACATAAGCAAGCTGCCTCTGATTGTCCCAGACGTCATTTTCAGTGTTTATGATTCCCACATAAAATGACCGCGATGCCTTCTCTCTGAAGACCTTCAGCCAGTGCTCAGTGCCCAGTTTCAGTTAATCTTATGCCCCCATCATGTTCTCCATTTTCATGCTTTACTCAAGCTTTTGGAAGTGCCTGAACTGATTTGGAACCGCAAGCCTTCCGTTGGTGCTTTAGAAACTTATTTAGTGCCTGCATGCATCCTTGATCATATGCAGCCACTCTGTACATATCTGACTTGGCTCAGTTAATAGAGAACTCTGTGCTTGCCCCAAATGGAGGCAGGGCTGTTTGTGTCTGTCTCATGTTTCCATTAGTGAAGCAACGCAAAGTTCTGGGCATCGGAAGGTTTCTGCTGCAAAGTTAGGATGCTAATTGGTAACTAGTTGGGAACATATCTAGTGCAAACCACAACCTCCGTGAAAATCCATGCAAACCATGTCAAAAAAGTCATATAAATTCATCAAAAAAATCACACATGTAGATGATATGATGATACACAACCTTGTAATATATCTTGTCCAAACTCGACTTTATACTTGTAATATGATGATACACACATGTAGTTTAAGTAATAAATCTAGCCTAGTAGTACTAGGCTAGTACTTTATACTTGATTAGCAAGGATGTATTAGTAATAAGGTATAAAAGGATCAGAATTATCCAAAAATGTCCAACAAGCTAAACTACTTGACTTGAGCTCCTTTTGTTATTAAGCCTGTCCTTGCAGGAGAAATTGTACGAGTCAAACTTAGAACTTAATTATTAATTAACACATAATAAAGCATCTAAGCAATTTATATAAGCAAATAAACATCCGGTGGCAAGCTGCCCGAGTCGTCGTGTTGGAAAGGGAGCGAGGTACATTTTGTCGTCTGCGCCCCGCTCTTGTTTCTTTTAGATTGAGCATCTAAGCAGCGATGAGATGAAATCTTGATAAGTTTTGGACTACCTGCCACTGAGGGTATGGACATACTCGTACTTGTCTTGTTGTCCACGCTGTCTTTTTTTTTTCGATATCATCAATTTATTTTTATGTATTTCTCACCCTTCTCCAATCTTATCCATATATACACATTGGATAATGATTAACCTAACGGAAGAGCTATGCTTTGAGTTAAACTATTACTCTATTGCTATTAGTTTCTATTACTATTTTGTGCATATAGGTGTCCTACTCTACAGTCTACATACATCGTGTGGCTAGATTTATGTACAATGATTAAAATTTATTCAAGATGAATTAGTATGACAGTAACCTCAAAGTAGTGTGGCTAGATTTACATGTAGGCACCTCAAAAGCTGGTCTAAAAACTTTTTCCCCGTATTTACACATTAGAATTTTAGCAAAATTGATTGGAATTAGTTAGTGACTATTCGCGCAGGTTAGAGTGGCCATATATATCATATATGTATGGCAGTATGGACTCATATCAGAAGTTAGGAGTTATAGGATTAAAAATCTCGTGTTCATATCATAGCGTTTTTTTTTCTCTCTCGAAACCATATCATAGCGAAATTAACTAAATGTGTTGTAGATATGATCCAATATGGAAGTCGATCGTTGTGCAGATTAGTGTAGTCAATAGTGAGTCCCACATTAGAAACTTGAAGAGATCTACACATTTCTTGTAATATGTGTGAATTGAGCTAAAGATTCACCCATGGATAATCCACTTCCGTACTATATTCTACTCTATAGTGATAAGAGTTTGAATATGGCCAGTGGGTAATGGGTACCACCAACAACTGTATCTGTAGACCATTTTTTTGAGATTTATCTGTAGACTGTATTCAAACAGCACTCTGATTTTCTTTAACTAGTGCAACAATAGCCAATGGTGGATGGTATTTCTTTTTCCTTGAGCCAAAGCCTCCTGCTCGGTCCGTCCCGAGCAATCTTATCTTATCTTATGCTCCGGTGAGCTAACCCGTCGTCGTCGTAGCCCTTGCCCAGACACTACCCATTGGGTGTTCTCCAAGACTCCAACGCATCAGTCTTCCGTTAGGCCAGCCACGAAATTGGTGAGTTTTCAGTTTTGCCATCACTCAGGGCTGATGCCATATCGGCCAGTTGGGCACTAGCTGAGCAACACAGAGGTAGTGCATGAGTTTTATTTTTGATTTTGGTATAGTGACTATATTTTCTATTCTTATACTAATAATTATATATTTGCTTGTAAGTTGTAAGGTAGTATGATGCATTTACCTATTATACATTCTACATATCAAACAAAAAGTTAGAAGTGAGAAGATAAGTTGATCACTCCATTTCAGAAACAAACATCCATTTGATTACTTATAATGTTCGCATATTAACAGGTGCCCATTTTTCCCTTTACACAGTTGGTTTGTTCTCCTTGGGTCAAATCAGCTTTGCCTGCAAGGGGTACTTGAAAGTTGAATCAGATCAGGCTTTCCCTTTTCTGTGTGTGTCAATGACACTAGCCAGCTAATATCTGTAAAGATCTCCTATTTAGAAGAGGTCAAAATTATCAACGAATTTCCATCAAGCTAGTTACCTCATTACCTCGGGCTCTTGCTGAGTTATCGTGACCTTGGAGGAGAAACCGATAGCATCTCTGAACTGAATTGTCATACAGCCAACAGCCTGAGCAATACCCACACTTATAATTACTGAAACCATATGCTATTTAATATGACAATATTATTTTCAGAATCCAGTGAAAATTAACATGATTGTATGAAGTCTTTCAAGCAATAGTTCTTACAGTTGTGAATCCTCGACAAAAACTCTCACAGAAGCAGAGTGCGTCAAGAGAAATTATCAATTTTCAGAAGCACTAATGGCTTCGCGCTACTGGAGTGCTGGCCGATCAAGCAATGGTTCTCTTCTCGTCCTCGACCATTCTACAGATCCAAGTACATCCGGTAGGCGTCCCTGTGCGGTGCGTAGTAGCCCTCGACGGTGGTGTCGACCTGGAACCCGGCCTTCAGGTACAGCGCCACCGCGGCCGTCCTCGTCGGGTCGACGTGCAGGGAGAGCCGCTGGATCTTCCTCCGCCTGCAACGCTCCACTGTGGCCGCCAGTAGCGCCTCGCCGTGGCCCTGCCGCCTGCAATTCTCCTTCACTGCAACCAAAAGTTTGCATTTTTGGGCACGGATTCAGTCATTCGGGCATTCAGCGAAACCTTACCCCAGGCCCAGCAATAGAGGAATTCCCAGTAACTCGGTATGTGTCTCACCGGCGAGCTTGGTGATGGTGGCGCAGAGGGAGGTGTTGCAGGTGTACATAGCATACCCGATGACCTCGCCGTCGGCGACGGACGTCGTGTAGATCAGGCCGGAGTTCCGCCGCTTGAGCTCGTCGTGCAGGGACCGCGCCAGCGACTCGTGCTTTGGGAAGATCCTCCGCTCTAGCCGCACGATGACCTCGATAACGTGGCCGGCTCGATCGTGCGACGGGTCCAGCTCGAGTATCGGCGGCACCGCCGTCGCCACCGCCACCGCCGCCATAACAGACGAGGGTCTGGAACTCTGGATAGTTACTGTACAACACGGAGTGATATGTAATAATATATTAATATTTTAACAATAAGGTTCACCCACGGGTCCGAATCGCAAAAAGGAGGAAACCCCTAATCCCACCCGCTCCTGCCCTCCCCCAACACCAGCAGCGGCGGCGCCGACGAGCCACCACCGAGTGCAATGGCGAGCTCCGCGCTGAGGCGGTCTATCCCGCGGTGTACCTCGCTCCGCCACTCCATTCCTCCCCACCTGCCGCCCGCAGCTGCCGGCGCCTTCCGTCGTTCGTTCCAGTCTGGTGAGCACTGAGCACCCACACACCCTCCGATCCCCACGTCTCCCTAGCCTCCCATGAGCGCTATCGCTCGCCTCCTCGTGCGTTGTGGTGGTAGTAATTCTATACACTCGCGTACGGCGTACCTTTCCCCCAAAGTCGGCGGTCACAGGAAATTGAATCGTATGGCCTGGGAGATCTAGTTCTGACGGGAATCCATAGCTTTCTCGTGACAGAAACCATCATTTCCTTACACTTGTGGTGTAATGTTTTAAGAATGAAGAACTGATGCTAGAACGGTCTCAACCAGGATGATGTTGATATGCTTATCTTGTCTGACTGTTGCTGTGCAGGGGATGGTGGGGAGACCGTGGAGGAATTCGATGAACGGCTGTTTGGGAGCAAGGGCACAGAAGAAGGGTCTCTCTATGCGAGGCTTGACAGGGCTGAGAATGCTAGTAGGAGATACGGCATGGGCTCTGGAATAGGTGGTTTCGCCGGGTTGGGTGATAGGAAGAGCTCTGGGTCATCCATGGGTCGTTTCCCTGGGTTCAATGACAGGAGCGGCTCTGGGTCAGCCATGGGTGGTTTTGGTGCGCTTAGCGACAAGAGCAGGTCTGGGTCCATTGGTTTATATGATTCTTCGAATGATAGTATAAATCAGACGCTGGGTAATGTGGCACGCTTCCAAACGGATGACGACAACAACGAAGATGACGAGTGGGAAGAGGAAGATTTTGACTTCAGGCCTGATGTGACGTATAGGCGAGGATCGACTTATTCTGTTCGGGTAAGCAGGAGCTTGGTTTGTCAATGTGTAGCCATAATTATTGGATTAATCTAATATCTTTTGCGACCTTGATGTTTTTGTTATGCTGTGTAAGTGTTCAGGAACTACTGAGTAAGTGTGTGGGTTTGAAATGTCTGTGCTATCCTGAAATCACAATAAAATCGTGTACTTTACGTCTTTACTAGCTGATGGTTGTTAACGAAATGAGAGAGTTTCATTTCTGATATGCGGAAATCCTCTTTATAATACCATGTGTAGTTTACAACTTTATTTCTTCAATTATTAGTTTATTCAGTGATCTGTCATTGTGTGGCTGCTATTCTAATGCCCTGTTTCGTTCAATTGTAATATGTGTAGGACCTTGACCTTACAAGACCTGCAGCCGCAAAGAATCCTCCTAGACCACAGTTTGAAACAACTACAGCGGAGGTTTTGAGGAAGGCTGATTTTAGGGTGAGTATATCTGCCTGACAACACAAGGAAATTGCAATTGCCTACAGTTTCTATTTTCTACTCAAATGTATCATGTGCTCCACTGCTTTGTAAATTATAGGACTGCTAGGTAACACAAAGTTCAGGAACACAAGGAGTCTATGCTGATCTAAAAATGCTTCCTCTTTCCTCTTTCAATTAGAGGAAGTCATAGCCTTTACAGTGTTAACATGCAATGTATTGCCACCTGAAACTCTGTTATTTGTTTGTTGTTAATATGAGTTTTCCCACATATGTATCTGCAGAACATGACTAACAATCACTATTAGCAGTAAATTTATTTTACTCTGGCATTTTCTTCTGATGTGCTACTTGTTTTATTTTTTTCCAACCGAGAACCTCTCATTTCCATTAAATGAATTAACGGAAATACAGCATTTGAGAAGACAAAAGACAGTATTCAGAAGGATATGAAAACTGAAAAGCCAACCAAACTACTTAAAGAAGCTAACGACTTAGCTATTGCACATTTGCACCAGGGGCCAACCAACCACCTTAACTCCCTGGACTCTCCCAACTTTTATAAAGTGACAGAAAGAGAGTTTAACAGAAGAGAAAAGGAGCACCGCGCCACAGTTCCAACAATTACACAACCAGCCAATAGTACAAAAGCTTCAAGGAAACCGATCTTTAAGTTTCTTAAGAGAACTTCAGAGCTCTTCAAGTGGAAGCATCTCCCTGTCCATCTAAATCCTCATCTGGCAGCAATCTTGACGTCTCGGCATCCTTCTTCTGACGCTTCAGGATCTGGTTTGCAATCTGTAACATGGTGTTCACTCCATCTTCAAGTTGCTCCTTGTCAGCTTCACAGTAAAGACCTGCCGAGTATTTCATCAGAGCACATACATGGTATATGATTTGCATAGGGTCCTTGATGATGGTTTTCTCAAAACATGCTTTGTTTCGCGCTTTCCAGATGGCCCAGCACACCGCTGCAATCCCACATAAATGAAATTTCCTGCCAAATGGTAACCATTTCTCACACCAATTCCAACTGTGATCAAGATTCCTTGGAATATTTGTTGCTCCAAAGCATAAAGCTATCACAGCCCAAACAGATTTGGCTACAGAACACTGAAAAAAGAGATGAGATATATTCTCTGTACAATTGCAAAAGTAACATTCAGGATTTCCACTCCACTTCCTTTTAGTCAAATTGTCCTTGGTTAAAATTGCATTATTAACCATAAGCCACATAAAAATCTTAATTTTCAATGGCACTTTGCCTTTCCAAATCAGTTTATGATATGGGCCAGCATCTGAACTTGTCAATGATTTATACACTGATCTGACTGAAAATCTTTTGTTCTTCTCTAGAGACCAAATAACTTCATCCGGTTCATTTTCAAGTTTGAATGTGGTGACTTCGCACCAAATTTGCTCCCACCAAATTCTCAATTCATCAGGCAACCATCTTCTAAAAGTAATTTGCACCTCAGCACTTCTAACCTTTTGTACAGTTATCTCTTTACATTCACAAAGTTCAAACATTTCTGGAACTACAATGCATAAGGGTTGCTGATAAATCCATCTGTACCTAATAGATAGAAATCTTTGATTTTAAGCAAATCAGACCACATAGAAGAATCAGATAACTTGTGTTTAACATTATGAATGTTATCTTTCCGCAAATATTTGTAATTGATCAATTTCTGTCATAAGCCTTCTTCTTTTTCTAGCTTCCACCACCACTTACATAGTAGACTTATGTTCATTTTCCTCAAGTTTTTGATTCCCAAACCGCCTTTCCTTTTACGTTTGCAAATCTTTTCCCATTTTACAAGATGATACTTTTTCCTCGTTCTACCTCCCTGCCAGAAAAATTTTCGTCTAATTTGATCTAGCTTTTTAACAATCGTTTTAGGTAAGAGGTATACAGACATGTGATAAATTGGAGAGTTGTTCAGACTGGCACTAATTAAGGTAGATCTCCCAGCAATTGACATACACCCACCTTTACACACATCTAGTTTCTTGAAACTCTTATCTATTAAAGGTTGCCAATCAGCAACATGAAGTCGACTTGGGCTTACAGGTACTCCTAAATATTTAATAGGAAACTGACCAATTTGACAGTTAAAAAAGCTCAGCATATTTTTGACCCCAACTTTCCTCATCATTTATCATAATGACTTCACTTTTATTAAAATTGATTTTGAGCCCAGCCATCATCTCATATATATATATATATATATATATATATATATATATATATATATATATATATATATATAGGACGCGTTTCTTTTACACGCGCGTGTAGTTACTCTCATATATGTATCTCTAGATTTAAGGTGTATATGACCGGATGAAATGTATATAGACAAAGTATATGATCATACTAGACCATCTAGAGTGATATGTATGTTAAGTATGCATACATACATACATAAAGTATATGGTTATACTTATTGTATATAATATAGTAGTGGCATTTTAGTAATATATTTAAAATATTTTTTTTTTGAAAATTTTTCGCGTGGTAAGATCTAGAGTATCTTAATATGAGTATATAAACATACTCAAACTAATAAACAAGTATGAATACATACACAATATAGTTTATTGAAGATGAGAGTAACTATATGTACGTGTACAAAGGAATTTCCCTATATATATATATAAGCAATTTCATGTTAACAGCCCCTTCCATATCATTTTTCAAGAAAACAATCGTGTCATCCGCATATTGTAAGATTGCTACCCAATAGGGTATAATGTGATCAACTAATCCAGTAATTAAACCATTTTGTTGAGCTTTAAAAACCATTCTCGTTAAACAGTCCGCAACCAAATTAAAGAGAATTGGCGATAAGGGGTCACCTTGCCTAACTCCTTTGTAACTTTTTATATATGGGCCAATAGAGTTATTGACCTTAACACTAACAGTCCCCCCAGACACCACTTGTTTAATCCAACTGCACCACTTTTGATGAAAACCTCTTTTCTCCAAGCAATCAAACAAAAGTTTCCAGTTAACTTTGTTGTATGCTTTTTCAAAATCAAGTTTCAAAATGATCCCAGATTCTTTTCTTCTCTTTGTTTCATGCAAACACATAATCCCAGACATAATATTCCTACCTTTCATGAAGGCAGTTTGATTACAATGTATTAGCTTATCTGCAATTTGCTCGAGCCTAATTGTTAAAGTCTTTGTGATTAGTTTGTATAAGCAGTTCAACAAGCAAATCGGTCTGTATTGTTGAATTCTATTTGCCTCCTTCACCTTCGGCAATAGAGTTATAATCCCATAATTGAGTCTACTAATATCTACCCTATCATGGTAAAAATCATCAAACAGTTGTACAATGTCGCTTTGATAACATGCCAACAAGATTGGAAAAATTCAACAGGGATCTTATCTGGTCCCGCAGCCTTATTAGCTTCCATTTGAAATAGCGCATTCTTAATTTCAGTTTCAGAAAAAGGTTGACAAAGAAAATCGTTATCAGCTTCAGAAACCATAGCAACCTCAGACCAAATATCAGGGTCTGTTTGAATGTTAAAATGTATCCCAGGCCCAAACAGATCAGAATAATATTTGGTAGCGTGTTCCAATAATTTGTCATCTCCTTCTATAAGTTGATCACCATCCTCCAGAGATAGTGTAGTGTTTTTCCTTCTTCGACCATTTGCACATCTATGAAAATAGGTGGTGTTGTTATCCCCTTTAAGCAGCCATGTCTCATGAGTCATGACTTCTCTCATACCAATAAGTTTCCTCCATATCTAGAAGCTTAAAATTCTCACACATCAACTGAATCTTCCTCACCATCTGTATCTCACTTAACCCAGAGTTTTCCTCACATACTTCCAGATCTGTTAATTCTAACTGGTTTTCTTTCCTTTTTTTCTCATTTCTCCTTGCACATTAAAGCCCCAACCCTTAAAGTATTGTTTAAACAGTTTCAATTTTTGTTGGATCTTGTCAAGGATTAATTTAGTTCTACATGGTTTATTCCAAATTTCTTCTACCTTTTGATAATAGACAGGATTTTTCAACCAGTTCAAATCAAATTTAAAATGTATAAATGGCGCTTTGTCACATATCCCAGAAGAAATAATCAAAGGATTATGATCAGAGATCTCCCTTGGTAATTTTTTGACCATGGCTTTGGGGAAAATATCCTCCCATTCTTTAGTAACTAAAATTCTATCCAGCTTCTCCAACACAGGGAAACCTTGGTTGTTTGGCCAAGTATACATTCCACCAGTCATGTCAATCTCTCTCAGTTCATAAAAATGGATGAGAGAATTAAAAAGATCTGTATGTCTATGCACCCCATCTTTGGTATTTTTTTCATTTGCGTATCTAATGATATTGAAATCACCTCCAATCAGTAAAGGTTCAAAGTTAGAAGAGCAGAAATTAGAAAGTTCGAATAAAAAGGCCACTTTGTTTTCCTCTTGTGCTGCCCCATAAACTATCAAGAGATTCCATTTGAGTTTATTCACCTTATCCCATAAGTTCAACTGTAACATATATTCTCTTCTTCTAAAAGAACCAACGTCATATAACTCTATGTTTACCCCCACTAAAATCCCACCAGATTTTCCTTTGGAAGGATTCCACATCCAAAGGAAATTCTGATTAGGATCAAACTTCTTCAAGAGTCTTTCTTCACAATCTGTAATCATCGTTTCTTGTAAACCAATAAAGTGAAATTGCTTCTCTAGAATAAGATCTCTAGGAAATGTAGAAACCCCTTTCTTTTTAAGGCCTCTACAATTCCAGATTAAACCTTGTATTATCTTTTTTTCTTTGCTTTTTTCCTCTCTTCCATTCAGGGGTATCTAATACCCTCTGAACCTGGAACTTGCAAGCCAAGATCTTCCTGGTCTTGCTTCTTCCCTCTTGGGGAGATCTTCACTTTTTTTTCCTTCCCTTATTGGTATTTTTCTTAACAGAAATGGTGGATAAGTAATCTTCTGACTCAGAAGATCCTTCATGATGCCATTCAATCAATAAGGTTTCGTCCTCATCTTCACTAATCTCAATAACATCAGGTTGTTTTTTTGGTTTGTTACTTTGCTGCTTATGATATAAATTAGCTCTAGCCATTTCAAGATCTTTCAATGTATCAAAAGTATCAAAATCCTCCTCCTCAATAACTATACCCATATTTTTTGCAAGAGAGCATATTTCACTATTTTGAAAAGTAGATAAAGTTGTTATGTTAGAAATATTACCTTCCATACATCTCTTTTTAGCCATGATCTCGTTTTTCTCCTGAGTAGACAACAGAATATCTTTTTTGAGTCTGTCACTTCTTCTTCCTTGTTGCTCTTCCTTAGCCAGAAGATTCTTCCCATCAGCAATCATCTTGCACTTCTGAGACTCCAATTTCTTTTTAAGATCATCATCTTGACTTGTCTCAACATTAGTGATTGTGCTTTCTTGAGTATTGACCACCACATTGTCATCTTCTTTGGCAACATCTTGATCCACTTGGGAAGCTTCATTGTCACTGTTGATGATTGTCTTCTCAGCTAGTTTGCTTTGCATCATTTGATTCATAACATTCAGCCCAGAATTATTCTCCAAGCACCAGAAGCTTTGTGTGTTCTCCTTCTCCTTAAGCTTTGAGCACTTTCCCACTTCTTCATAACCTTCAAGCCTTCTGATTTTTTCACTCGAACTTTCACTTTCTGCATCAGAATCCTCGAAATTATCTGGAATTTGAACTTTTTCATTCATCATCTGCTATTACAATCCCTTTAGAACTTATTTTATTTGTTTCAAGGGTTGCAGTCCATATATTTAGGAGGAGCTGATGCACACACTGACTTTTGATTATCACCCTTAAACCCAGTCTGATGATTTTTGTTTTGTTCAGATGACACAGTACCTGATTGCTTATCTTTTGTTGAAACTTCATATTTGTATTTCTTCTGAGGAGGTTGACTATCACTTGTGCCAACTCTAATTCCACTAGACAACATTTTCCCACTGTCAGACTCTTGTACTTCTCTTTCAAATATGAACTCATGAATGTATAAGCCCAATGTCCCCTCAGCTTTCCTTGGAACTTTGGTCACATCCCTGCAAGGAATTCTCATCGGCACATATTCAGGCCTCAGCCTTGTCTTCTCATCTATTTCCAACACTTTGCCAACCAAACCTCCAACCTTTGACACTGTGAGAATAGATCTTTGATCAGTAGGAATATCCTTAATCCTGAACTAGGCCTGTTGTAGAATGCCTTTGGCCCCAACATTAGACCATGGAGCAATTTTCAACTGAGCATCCACATTTCTCATGGAGTAATAATTTTTGAAACCACTCCACTCTCTTACCATTTGTGCATTAGGAAATCTCATGACAAATCTTCCTTCACTGAGTTGTCTGGCATTCCATCTCCAGGTTGAAGTACCCACCAATCCCATGAATTCCTGCTCAATTTGCTTACATGAAGTTTGTCCATGGACAACACAAATAATAGCTGTACAGTCCTTATCTCTAGCCAATCTAGGATCAACTATTTCCTGGATATAAAAGAAGCTTTGATCTTCCACTTGTGCTGCACACAATTCAGGACCCAAATTCCATGGCATACAATTATTGCAATCATAAGCCATATGAGTATTCATACCACAGATCTCACAATTTAACCTTCTGCAGTCTCTGGTGATATGATTTGATAAACCACATATCTCACACACTGCTCTAGGATGGGCAGAGATAACATCACCTTGCTGTTCCTCATGAGCCTTGCCTTGTTCAGCTACTTGTTTTATTTGATTTTAGCAAATATAAGATAGTTTTTTGCAGTGAAATACATGTTAATACTATATGATACTAGTTTAATTACTAGTGCACACAAGAAGCTTTTATACATACTGGGATGGTTTTGGTTGCAAATACTTCACCGTGACAAGTATCAAAGCACATATTTGAATACGAGCCATGTGTTGCATGTTCCAGATTCCAAAGTGTATGAAATGCATATATTTTGATTGATCGGATCTACATGCAAAGAAAGTCAGTTGTGTATAAAACTGTGTCAATAAATATTTACAGTTAGTTGCCTCTTTGCAATGAAGAGACGTGTAACATTTCTCCCAAGATTATATCTTTGATCTGATTGATGAATTCTTATGGTTTGGCTACAATTACTTTCCAGTTTCATTTTTTTTAATATATTTGGAACTGCTCCTTGCAGAACGTTAGATTCCTCTCCCACTTTCTTACGGAAGCTGGAATTATCATCAAGAGAAGCCAGGTAATCACTACTCCCCAAGTACTCAACTAATCATTAGATATGATGACAGACTTTTTGGGAAGATATTCCTGCTTTTTAGTTGAGTTATCAGATCCTTTTGTGTTAGATAGTTGCTTATCATGCATATTGGGAGCAGCTGTCCTCACTCCTCAATGCATTACCCCATCCTGGTATGCTGTTATCCTTTTGGATTTGGAAAGGCATCCTGATACCACTGTTGTGCCAGGATCATATTGCTGGACGTTGATCTTTTCAGTGACTTGATTCTAAACATGATTCATGTGATTGGAAACGAAGAGCTGCACATACCATCATATATTCAACCGCACATATCCACTGCTAATGCTCTTTTTTCATGTGCTTCCATGTTTACCTTTTAGATTACTACCTTAGAAAGAACCTTACTTTTGCACTTGTAATTCTGTATCAATGCCCATGCGATGGTTTACACCTACTCATTTTCTTCACAGACCCGTATAAGTGCAAAAGCTCAGCGTAAGATTGCAAGAGAGATCAAAACCGCGCGTGCATTTGGGCTAATGCCTTTTACAACAATGGGTAGAAGACCATTCATCTTTGGCAGAAGTGCGGAGGAGCACTATTCAGAGGAGGAATATTTCGGCTTTGGGAGGCAGAGGGATAGTGAGCCTGTTGAGGATAATGGGGACGAGGAGCCAAATGTGGAGGCTGCATAACATTTTGGAGTATCCTTTTCCAAGTGTTCGTGTTCTCTGCCGGCCTCATTCAACATAATGCTCCTTTTTCGTCTTCAGAGCATAGCGTAGCTCAGCTTAAATAAAACTGTAACATCGCACTTATTCTGTACACTTATGTCTTGCTCACCTGTGCCGTCATAGCAAAATATCCCCAGCTTGATATCCTCCTGGTTGGAGACCATATATGCAATATGAAATGGAACATGGGATCAGTGCTTTCCTGTGCGCTGGGAAACTTAGGTAGTTGTACTGATTTCAATTTTCTGTTGGATATTGGTTGTTGGGCTGATGCCACCGACAGATCATGAATTCATGTGCTGGTTGTTGACAGCTTCATTTTTCTATTGCTTTTGGAGAATTTTGTCTGGCTATCTCTGAAAGAATGTATAGGGCTCGGTTAAGAACTTAAGATATCCTCTAGCATCTTTGTGGCGTAGAAAAGGGTTATGCTCTGGAGGTACTCATGGGTCTAGTTTCTGTGGTCTGATGGTGACAGCCACGTTGTTTTTTTTAGAAAAACAAAACTAAGTGCCATTTATGAAATATAAATTAGGAAATACATCACGTTATAGTGTTTTCTTTTTTGTGGTTGTGTCACGTCGGTGTTGGTGCACGGGCGAAGTGTCAATTCGGAAACCGGTACCAGAATATAACGTGTAGCATATCCGCAGGCATGGAAACAATTTACATTGTGGACCTAACACTTGTCGATATTGGCAAAATTGCATCTAAAAATTCAACCTGGCAATAAAAATGAACGGCGGGCGTGAAAAAGAGATGAATGTCACTATCATATTCTATCTATTCCTTTCAAGAAGGCAAGGCGTCTGATGCAGCTTTTTATCTGCCTGATAGAATCATGCACCGCGCGGCAGTCATGCGGTTTACTACTTCATCCCAAATTACAAGGCATTCTAAGAATATTAAATAGTTAAAATATTTTAAGTTTAACTAAATTTATATGATAAAATAATAACATTTATAATATTAACTATATATCATTAGATTTTTTATTAATTATGTTTTTATATTATATCCATTTTATATCATAAATCTTTATATTTTTTATAATTTTAGTTAAATTTAGAATAACTTTGACTCTTCAAGATTTTTGCAATGCCTTATAATTTTGGATAGAGAAATACTTTACAAACTGACGACGCAAGAACCTTACAGAAGGTGTATGTCTTGTTTGGATTTAAATTGGTTTTTGATTGCGGGCTTCTCATGGAAATTGAATCCAAAATAAAATATTTTCTCTACAACAAGTTAACAAACTTATTGAGTTCTTGTGGCTAACAAATACTCCTTTGTTTCAATCGTAGTTATTTCTAAATGCACATTTGTTACTATATATCTAGACATATTTGTATATGTAGTTGCATATCAAACACTATGTATCCAAAAAGCTAAAGCGATGAAAGCCCAAGTTTGGTTTTGGTAATTAATGACACCAAGTTGCTAATGCCTTTTGTTTAAGTGACTTGAGTTAGGCATAGCAACACATGTGATGAAGGAGCATGGTGGCATGGAAAGGTGGCCACACGATCACAAAGGGATGAAGCATGAAGTGGAGATCATGGTGATAGACGAGGAGCAAAGTTATCAAGGCAAAGGTATAAACATAGGGTTTTACTTTTGCCGGTCTAAGATGAGTAGAGAAGTGATTGACCGGGTTTAGGATAGATAGCCGACTATCAAGAGGGGAAATCACGGTCTTCTCTCGAATCAAGTGCTACTAGGTCCATATCTTGAGCATATGCATTAGGATCTAGTAAAGTACTAACTTAACTCCTTTGGTGAAAATGTTTGTGAAAAGCTAACACACATGCACTTTGGTGGTGGACACTTGTTGGTGTTAGCATATTTGCAAAGGAGGTGGTTTTCCTAGGGTTGAGAGGTGGTGGACACTTGTTGGTGTTAGCACACTTGTTCGGCGCTTTTGAGAAAAATAAGTGTTTATTTTCTATTGGGCCGGTGGGAAATTTGGAGAAGTAGCGGAAGTGTTTTTCTCTCTGAGAAACACTCACCGGACGCTGAGTGCAGAGGCACTGGACGCTGGCCTCAGAGTCCGGTGTGCTTGACCCTGCTAGGGTTGAGCACCAGACGCACTCTGGTAGTGTCCGGTGGTTAGCGTCCGGTGTGAGGGTTTTTGCAACCCTCTCTGCGCACGAGTCCGGTGATCACCGAACCGTCCGGTGCCCATCGTCCGGTGTGTTGCAGGTAGCCGTTAGAAACTGACACGCGAAATCGAGGAAGGACACGTGGCCAACTCTAGTGCACCGGACGCAGGGTGTCGAGCGTCCGGTGCTCACTTAGTAGCGTCCGGTGCCCCCGTTTTCAGCCCAGTGAAAACAGCCAACGGCTAGTTTCTTTGAGGGGCTTATAAATAGTTGGTGGCCGGCTTTGGGAGGCCATCTCTTGCACATTTGATTACTTGAGACATACATTGAGCTAGAGAACACTCCCTCCACTCATCTCCTTGCTTGATTGCTCATCCTAGTGAGATTGAGTGAGATTCAAGTGCATTGCTTTGAGAGTTGCATTTAGTGGCACTTGATTCTTGAGTTTGCTGCAGATTTCTTGTTACTCTTGGGTGTTTCCCGACGCCCTAGACGGCTTGGAGCAGCGGTGGTGTTGAGCTCGTGATTGGAGATTGTTTCGAGCCTCACCAAGTGATTTGTGAGGGGTTCTTGAGCCTTCCCCGCGGGAGATCGCAAATTGGTTACTCTAGTGGATTGCTCGTGGCTTGGAGGATCCCCATCTTGTGAGTGGATGTGCGGCACCCGCTGAGGGTTTGGCTTTGGATTGCCAATTAGCTCGTGATCCATCAAGTGGGTGTATCGCCACAACGAGGAGTAGCTTGCCGGAAAGCAAGTGAACCTCGGTAAAAATCTTGTGTCATCTCTTGCCGAGGATTCTCTTGTGTTTGTGAGTGATTGGTTGGTTATATCTCTACTCTACAACGTTGGTATAACAACCACTCTCCACTCCTTTACTTACTCGTATACCTTGCTAATTGTTTAGCTTGTTTAGTTTACTCTTTTTTGTTTAGGAGTGTAACTAGCCTTCTCTTGTTGTTGTGCTTTAGTGTTTAGCCTTGTACTAGCTTGTATAGGTGGCTTGCATAGCTTAGTTGAGCTAGTGCTAGATTTGCTTCGCCATTTGTTTTACTAACTCGCTTGCTTAGTGAAGTTTGTAGAAATTTTAATTAGGCTATTCACCCCCTCTCTAGCCATTTGGACCTTTCAAGCGACCTATAATTTAGGACAAAGAGTGATATATACGGAGTATTATAGTACTAAGACCCACCATATGTACGTATGTCGGTTAGACAATTCTTGATAAACACGTGGCGTTCAACAAATACACAATTCTAGTTTTGTCTAAGTCAAAATATTTTAAATTTGATGATTTATGAAAAAATATTATCAAAGACTACAAAAATATATTCCATAGCGAAATAATACTTATATTTTTTAAATAAATTTAATCAAACTTAATTGACTTAGGCCAAAGTTAGAATTGTATTTCTATGGGATAGTGGCGGTAAGTGATTTTATTTGATGACTAGGGATAGGAGAATCTATGAACTTCCACATTGTGTTTCTTGCTCATATTTCAATTAGGGTTCTTTTATTACAAGCACAACTTAAATTTGTTTTCTAAGAAAAATAAGGTAAATATTATAAACTTTAAACTTTCTCCCCTTCAAAATGTGTTTTGAAGAAAGACCCGTCCTTAGATGTGCTTAGGCCTTATTTAGATGCAATTTTTTTTTGGATTTCGCTATTGTAGCACTTTCGTTTGTTTGTGACAAATATTATCCAATCATGGACTAACTAGGATCAAAAGATTCGTCTCGCGATTTACAGCTAAACTGTGTAATTAGTTTTTGTTTTTATCTATATTTAATGCATCATGCATGTGCCGCAAGATTCGATGTGACGAGGAATCTTGAAAACTTTTTGTTTTTTTGGGTAAACTAAACAAGGCCTTAGAGCATCTCCAACAACTTGGTATTTCAACATGCTATCCTACCAAATTTGCTAAAAGCATAAAAATCCTCCTCCAACAACTCCTTATCTCAAGTTGCTAAATTTCCCAAGTTGCTATCCAGAGGTTTCTACTGCCGAGATTTGTCAAGTTGCTATCCCAAGTTGCTATCCCGAGCGCAATTTATTGGAGACACATATTCTTTTACCAAGTGAGCGGGTCCCATCTGTCATCCTCTATTTTTACCAAGTGAGAATAGCAACTTATTGGAGACACATCCTTTTTTCTTTTGCTAAACAAATTAGCAACTTGCTATAACTCAAGATTTGACAAGTGAATTTTATCAAGTTGTTGGAGATGCTCTTATATGGTTACTAGGTTAATGTCCGTACGTTGTTACGGGTTTAAAATCTACGTACTCTATGTTTCTTCATTGTTATTTTATTATTTTGTTTTTTCTGTCTATATTCTTCCTTTTTCATTTCTTTTCAGTTTTTGTTTTTCGATTTTATTTTATTTTCTTTCCTTTCCTTATTCTTTTCTTGTTTTAATTTTACCTTTTATTTTCTTTTTCTTTTGGTTTTATTTTTATTGTTCTTCCTTGTTTCTATTTGTTTTTCTTTTCTCTTTTCAGATTTTCTATGTTTCTTGAAATTCTTATTTTATATTTTATTTCCTTTTAATCTTATTTTTATCCTTATTTAAATTATTCATTAATTTTATTTGCTCTATGCACTTTTTATCATTTGTTAATTATGTTTGTTTTTATATTTTTTCTTAGTAATTTTATTTTTATTATATATATATATGTATATATATGTGATATTTATGTAGTATATATTTAGTGTTCTATGTTGTGTTATGTCATGTTTACGTAGTATACATGTGATGTTCTATGATGTTTCTTATGGTGTTCATTTTGTATATATGTAATCTATAATAGATGTGATGTTCTATAATATTTTTAATGATGTTCTATGATGTATTTAGTAATGTTAATATTCTATAAATATATTTATGATATTTGAAAAGTAACCCTTTGACATTATTTGAAATTTTTCTCCATTTTGTGTTTTTATTCTTTTTTCTTATGCTTTTTACTCTAGATTTTTTTATTATTTTTATCTATGTCATGTATTTATGTATTTTTATGTATATTGTAATATCAGTTTCATAAACCTAAAACCTAAATACTATTCTTCTAAATCGATAACATTTTTTTTACAAAGATAGAACATTATCTGTTGAACCTAGAATATTGTCTCTACTTAATAAAAGAAAATATTTTATCTTTATAAGATAAATATTCATTAATAAAATTTTATATAAATATATCCATGTGTGATCTTATTTTCAAGGATAGCGTGTCATTGCGTAGTAAAAAAGACCACCAAAGAGATGGGAGTTGTGGACGGGTCCTCTCCATAATTTTTAGTTGTAGAGATAAATATTTATTAATAAAATTTTATCTAAATATATCCATGTGTGATCTTGTTTTGAAGGATTTGTTACGAGAAATTTAATGGTGCAATCGGAATTTAATTTATATCTTCAGTTTAAAAGTTATGACTTTTTTAAATTCGCTAAAACAATTTTGCATGCATGGGTGAGTGGGGCATGGGTTGATGGGATAGCCTATCATGGCTAAAAGGGATGGGAGTTGTGGCTTCACCATGGGTATGGTAGACGGGTCTTTTCCATATTTTTTAGTTGTAGAGATTTTTGTCAGATAAGCCATGAGCCATTAAAAAAAACTGCAGTTTAAGGGTCTCCTGAAACACGCAATGCCCACATGTTCTGTAGCTATCTACCAACCTTCCTTTTTCTTCTCAAATTCTCATCCTCCGCTTGAGTCTTGCCTTCTCGCCCCCAAATTTTCTTCGCCGGCGACCACCACCTTGCCGGCGATCTTCACCCTCCCTTCCATCGAAGTACGTTTTCCAGAATTTTTCTTCTTCATTCTCCCGTTTATCCGTGCGGCCCTGCCTTTCTTCTCCTGCTCCCCACGGCCTGCGCGCGCGTTCTCTCTCTCTCTCCTCTCCCCCTTTCTCTCGGTCTCTCCGCCAGTCTCCGGGCGACCGCGCCGCTTCTCCCGTTTCTCCGTGCGGTCGCGCTTTTCTTCTCCCATTCCCCCCGGCGTGTTCTCTCTCTCTGTCTCTCGGGGCGACGGCTGGAGTACCGCGCCGCCGCAGCGGCCTCCCTACGACAGGTGTCGAGTCTCCATCGGGCGCCATGTCTTCTTCGTGCCCTTCACTGGCGACGAGCACTACCAGGTACGCACCCTCCCCCCTCCCCTCTCCCCCCTTCCCCCTGCTTCTCTTCAACTTCCTGTTCGAAACGGAGCACCCAAACCCTAAGCTAAGCTATCAGTATGCGGATCTGATCTAGTTACACACGTATTATGTCTGCTAACCTCGAATTTTTTTTTTTGACTTTTCAGGTGTGCATGTGTACACCCATGTCCTTTACTGGGTCCGCCACCGCCCCTCTGTACTCCTATACGCTTAGCCTGTTTTTAAGTTTGTATTTGTAATTCTAGGGTCTGGAGGGAAGCATAGATCTTAAGAGGGGTGAAATTTGGTTGTAATTTCTGAGAATTTCAAGAGGACAAGGGTACGGAGGTAGTTTTGGAGGGATTTGTGAGCAAAGCTTCAGAAATTTGAGGTTGGAGGTAACCATGGTGGGGAAGGAGCTGGTGGTGAAAAGGAATGGCCCTGTTGACATACGTGAGATTGCTGCGAAGGCGACGCTCCGGGAGGTGCGGCAGAGTGGGCACACCTATGTTGAACTACGGCGTGTTGGGAAGCGTGTCATCTTCTTCTGCACGATCTGCCTCACTGAGTGCTTCAGCGACAACGTGCTGTTCGACCACCTCAAGGGAAACCTGCACTCCCGGCGTTATGCTGAGGCCAAGGTCACACTGTTTGGGCCCATGCCGTGGCCATTTAATGATGGCGTGCTCTTCTTCAACAACTCGCGTGAGAAAGATCCGCTCCTGCTGGACTCAAGCTCGCAGAGCACCAGAGAGCTTGCTCTGGTTCCACGGCCTGAGGTTTCGCGGAATGATACTGAGGTGACATCAAAGTTGAGAGATGGTTCAAGCTCCTGTAATGGTGTGAAAGGTGCACGCAATGGTGGAAAAGGCCGTGCTAATTGTAGAGGTGCTGCTGTATCTGAAGATCGAGCGCTTTCAAACCGTGGAACGGATGGTCCTCTTGTTATTCCTGGTGTATTGCTGAGGGACGTTGTTTCAGACTTGCCTGTGCATCTTTTGGGCTCTGGAAATATTTCGTACAGGATCTGTGAAGCTAGCAAGAACTGCAAGAAGATAAGCAAGATCTGGTGTGCTTGGGTAGGACAAGAAGGCTCCCATGGTTCTGAGAGTTGTAACACTTATGAGCAATCTGGGTTTGCCATAGTCAACTTCTCTTATACTTATGATTTGGGCAGGAAATGGTCTTCTGATGAACAAGACCTTTCTATAATCTCTGCTGGATCTTTCTTTGTAATTGATGATGCTGGACATCGTGGAAAGCGAATGAAAAAATCATTCTCTGATCAAGAGGCATCTTCAGAAGAGTCAAACGGTCAGAACAGCTCCCCACAGGGCAGTAGCCAAGCTATTGTGACTGGTTCCCCAACAGGTACCTCACACAATCTTCAAGTTGGCCTCTTATCAAGTAAGTCAGCAAGGAGAGAGTTGAGGGAGCAGAAGCGCATAGCAGCTGAGAAAGTGTGTGATATTTGCGGCCGACCAATGCTCCCTGGAAAGGATGTTGCCACCTTGCTGAACTGCAATACAGGAAACCTAGCTTGCAGCAGTAGAAATTCAAGTGGGGTGAGTAACTTCGAGTATTCTTTGCTATCTCTGTTTCGTAATAATGTACCTTTTTGTACTTTTTTCACCCGAGAATATAGCAATTATATTTCCCCTCCAAATTCCAAATGTTCTGTAATGACTAATCTACACTTGATTTATGCAGGCTTATCATCTATTCCACACTTCCTGCCTTTTGCACTGGACTATATTGTGCCAATATGAGATGCTGAATGACCAAATAGCTAGCAAGGGGAAGAGCAATCGAGGAAGGAAGGCAAAGAATGCACCTAAGAAAAGCAAAATAACATCCATAGTGTGCCCAGAATGTCAGGGTACTGGAATTCACGTCAACGGAGAAGAACTTGAGAAGCCAAGCATTTCTTTATCCGAGGTTTGGAGCATATTCAGTCTTCTCCTGTCAGCTCCTGCTCATTTTTCATTCAGGGAGATTTTTGCAAATTACTTTTAGTGTAAAGCAACTGTGCACCTGAATTGGTTGGATATTGGCACTTGCAGATGTTTCGCTTTAAGATGAAAGCCATTGAAGCTCACAAAGCATGGCTGAAGAGTCCTGAAGTGCTTGAAAACTGTTCCACTGGGCTTCATTTCCCCTCAGAACATGTGGAGAACTCTGAGGTAGATTCAGAGGCACACTGTTCACAGTGTTCTGTTCACATATAATTCACTCACACCATCCCCATTTCCCCTTGCAGGAGAAGGTGATGCCACTGAAGTCGCTTGCTTTCTATGCCTCTGATGGGTAGGGAGATGGGTAAGCTCATTGCCAGCAGCTACCAGAGGATGCTGCAGGTGTTGATGTAAATAAGGTCGCTTGACAGTTCTGGAAACAGTGATGATGTTAGATGCTTACCTGTTTGTCTGTAATATAAACGTGTCTTGATCTCAGTTAACCTGTGTCCGCCAGATGATAGACATTCATTAAACTGGCAACTGGCTGAACTATTGTATTATTTAGGCTGGGTTCACTAAACATGTACGCAGTCCATTTCGTTGGGCTCGCTGCTCCCACGGGACCCTTAAAAGTACCATGTTTCTGATGCACTGATGCCTCGCTTCTGGTATACATTTGGTTTGTTAAGCCTAATTGCGCTAAGCGCTTAGCATAGTATGTTAAAACAAAGAGATTGCGTCATGTGGTCATCGTGTGTGGTTTGTTATCTGAGAAGTGTCAAACTGGAGTAGGGTAACTTTTTAAGCAAAAATTCTGGTATCCAAATTACATCACATAATGTTTTGCATAACACCGGGATTCCACTATTGCCTGGTCAGTATTTTACTAGTACCCAACAGCGTCAGCATGAATCCAAATCAAATCTTGTTTTTTTGTATAACACAGCGATAGATTCCACTATTGCCTGGTCATATTTACTAGTATTCCCAACAGCATGCATCCCAGCTCTTAGCTGCAGGCCTAATCTCCGCGCTCGCTTCGTGGATGAAACCATCCTGTCCGTTACGATATCTGATAGTGCATTTGATCAAAACTAAACTGTACGCAAATTTCACATCCAGAGGAGAAAAATCAGACGGCGAGAAATACAGAAAGCAAGAGAGAAGGAAGTTGTGCACTTGGATCTCAGCAAGACAGTTGTGTCATCAGGAAGCCTTCGTAACACGACGGCTTTGCATCAGGAAGATAACGCAGTATTTCTTGAACAGCATCATCGATCCGTGTGATCCGGCAAAGACGCACGCATGGCAAAAAAAAAAAAAAAAAAAGAAGACAAATGAAAACCTCATCGAAATATACAGCAGGCAGAAACACAAGTCTGAATTTCTTCCGAGGCAGCATACATATCAGGCTATCATGAGCAGATAGCACCACACAAATAAACGGATCTGAAAGAGCAAGAGAGACCTCAGACAAGGGAGGAATAGCGAAAGGGACTGCCAGCAGTCCCGCACAGGTCGATGGTTGGTGCGAGGCGGCCGTGTGGTGTGGCGACTAGGGTTTGTGCCCGACGGGGGCGCTCGCCAGCTTCCGCGACCCCCTCCATTTTATAGGTCCCTCGACCCGGCAGCGGACCGCCCAGACGGCGGCTAGACCCCACCGCGCCGCCCAGCGCACGAATCACCACCAGACCCACACGTCCCCCCAAAAATGCGCCCGCCGTCACCAGGCCAAAACCACCGTACCATCAAAAAGGAAAAGCGGTTCGGCCCACACAGCCCAGCCCAGCCCAGCCAGAAACAGGCCCACCTGCCTCCGTCCGCCGGCCCGTCGGTCGCTTTCCCACGCGCCCCCCTTCTGGAATGTTCAGTCGCCGTCGCGCCGCACGGGAACTCCCCGAAAAGCCGAGGAGGCAGCACACCTTCGGCCTCGCTGCTCCGGCCCCCCGATCGATCGAGGCGGCGGCAAAGCAGAGGAAAACCCCAAGCCGCAACCCCCCCGCACAGGCAGAACCCGAGTCCTCGTCTCTTCCGCATCCTCCTCCTCCTCCTCCTCCTCCTCCTCCTCTTCAACTCCAGTCGCCTTCAGCACTTGACCACATCTCTTCTCATCCCAACCGCCGCGTAGGATCACAAGGGGATGGCGAGCGGCGGGGCGGTGAGGGAGGTGCGTTCGCCGGCGGAGCTGGAGGCGGCGGTGGCCGGGGTGCGGGCGGCGGCCGTGCACTTCTGGGCGTCCTGGTGCGAGGCGTCCAAGCAGATGGACGAGGTCTTCGCGCACCTCGCCGTCGATTTCCCCCACGCGGCCTTCCTCCGGGTTCGTGCTTCTGCTGCCCCCTTTTCGCCTCCCGCTTTCCCGACCGCGGTAGATTCGGTTCTGTTCGGTGCGGTCCGGTCGTCGGTTTCGTTGAGGTGTCTTGTGGATTGGATTTGTAGTAAGACTTTAGGGTTTCTACGGCTGCTTGCTGGGCTGCTCTGTTCTACGGTGAAACTTTTCTCCCTCTTTGTTAGGCAACGTTGCGCGTTTGTCCAAGAGTGCAAAATGAGAGCTCGGTTTTCTAAATTGATAAACTCAATTGTTCTGTCTGTCAATAAAATAATTCTTGAAAGGACTTCTGTGCCTGAATTGTCTGTTTATAATATAAGTTTGAAAACATATTGCAAGTTGTAACCTAGTCCTTAGTTAATGGTGAAGTTGTGGTAGCCGAATTACTCAACCACACTGTGACTGAAACAAAAGATCAAGTATATAGGTAAAAATATTAATATTTATGACACCAAATAATGAAAATATAAGCTTTAACTTCCTGCTGTGCTAGAGTTAGAGTTACATTCTTTTTCTTGACGGAGGGTTTACCAATCTGTTGATGTATTGGATGGGTCAAAGGGAGGATTTTGTCCTCTGGGTATCCTGTTATTGTTATGCGCCACATGTGGATTTTGATTGTTCATTAGTGATTTTAAAATCTGTTAATGTATTTGGTATACCTTTGGTGTTGTAAGAAGTTATATGGAAATATTAAACTCAGGCGCTGTATATTTGGTACTGCCTAAACAAATGGTATACTAAGTAACCTGCTTGTACGCTTGATGCTAAGCAATTCTGGTGTGGCGTTTATATAGTGCCATGCTGAGATGAGGTAGTAACACTGTTGAATCCAGCCAAGTTGAGCATGTGATATTTCATTGTTTCCATTGAGCTATGAACTAATTTAAGAGGGATAAACACAAGTATACTTAATCTAGTATCCATCTGTTTTTCCATTGGTCTTGTCACTTAATCACTGAATAATAAGACTGATCTTTTAACCATTTATTGTTTATTTTTCATTTATATGCCCATTATGTTCAGGGGTTACTTCTGTGCCCCTTCTTGTGTCCAGTATTTATTGTTTGTTTACTGTCAACATAATGAGGAGGGTGCTACATTGTTTGCTTATTTGTTTCTTGCACTGATGAGTGATGAGTGATGACTCTGTTCAGGTTGAAGCTGAAGAACAACCTGAAATATCAGAGGCACATGGAGTGTCAGCGGTGCCATATGTTGTTTTCTACAAGGTATTCACAATTACCGAATAATATAACTCGGCCTTGCTTCTTGTCAATAAACATTTCCCCCCTTTTTTATGCACAATACTTCTGATAGAATCATGAAACTTGTCATTTTCATGGTAGTTGAATAACCGCATATATTTTCTTACTGCCAATCATGACATCATGAATACAATGTTTAATGAGATCCGCTCTTTTAATGGCAAGTGGTTAAGATGATTTGGATCTGTGTCTTCAATTTTCTCATTATATTCATGTTGAAATCCTCCTAATTGGCACTACTGTATTACTGTAGCAGGCTATTCACTTTTATGTGCAGCGTAGTATCCAAGCATTGTTGATGAGGAACTGTGTGATGCATCATTATTTGGAAGATAGATCAGTTCGTACGTAGGATACAATGATTAGTTATCCTGTCATTTTATTTTGTTTCAAATGGATTCCATGCATCAGAAAACTTTTCTTGGTCTTGAGAGAACCATGCCAACTGGTCAATCCATCCTATAAAGGGGATCCATTGAAATCAGGCACTGATAGTCTCTAGTCTCTCCTTGCCTGTTTGAGCCTTGACTCGTGGCGTGGGAAAAGAGTACCCAGCTAGCTGCCCTATGATGAGTCCTGGCCCTGGTTCTCAGAGCCATACGCATCTGTGTCCACAACAGAGATGCGCTCTTTTGTATACTACTAAATGATAACTTTGTAGGTGTTAAACCATTTTCACTTGAGCCCTTGTTAGTTCAATTGTTGGCATGTTCAGTGCTCTTCTAGGTTTTCTACTTGAGTTTCGCATGGGGATGGCCCACCTCTTCTTCCTTCTTAATTGAATGCTAGAGCTCCTGCCTTTTCATTATAAAAAACTGAGTCTGCATACATTGAATTTATGTATAAGCTTATTTTCACTAATTTTCTGTACTCTATGCCAAAGAGTCCATTTGGATGCACAGATTGTGGTTAGGCTTAGGCTTGTTGTATGATTTTGAAGGCTATATAGGCTTTCAGTGATTGAAGGCTTCATAGTGCCAAATGAAGTCTTCTGTACGATATCAGTAGTTCAACCTGTGGAATGCTTGCGAGGACATTTCACAAAGGATGCTTGTATAGTTTATTTTTTTCTTAGTTACAGCGTCATGGCATGTGGAGTCTGGACTTCGGTAGGACTTACTCCCTCCATCCCAAATTGTAAGGCCTTGTTTAGTTTGCAAAATTTTTGGTTTTTGGCTACTGTAGCACTTTCGTTTTTATTTGACAAACATTGTCCAATCATAGAGTAACTAGGCTCAAAAGATTCATCTCACAAATTACAGGTAAACTGTGCAATTAGCTTTTATTCGTCTATATTTAATGCTCCATGCATACGACCAAAGATTCGATGTGACGGGGAATCTTGAAAATTTTTGCAAACTAAACAAGGCCTAAGTCATTCCAAGAATCTTGGAGAGTCAAAACATCTCATGTTTGACCAAAATTATAGAAAAAATTACAAAGTTTTGTGGCATCAAATAGATATACTATGAAAATATAAGTAATAAAGAACCTAATGATACTTAGTTGATATCATAAATGTTATTATCCTACCATATAAATTTGGTCAAACTTGAGATGTTTTGACTCTCCAAGATTCTTGGAATGACTTAGATTTTGGGATGGAGGGAGTATATATCTCCAATAATTGTGATATCTGCGTACATTGTTTTTTTTTGCTACAAATAGTAAATTAGTTGATTTTATCTGTGGTCACTGCCTCACTTTCGGTTGTGTTGTTCCTAATTCTGCTTGATGGTATGATACAATTAAATTTTGCATGGAAAACCTTCTAATATGTTACTTTTCTATAGTGCTTGTATTATGTATGTAGATATTTCTTGTGTTTGGCAAACCCTGTAATTTCATCACTTTGGTAATGATTAATGAAATTCGGTGATGCCCTGGTGTGGCGAAGAACCACTCTTTTGGTTAACTTCAGGAGTTACTTGCAATGCTTAACGGTCGTTACTGGCTGCTTCGAAACACTTGTATGCTGATCTTTTTGTGAGAAGTGCCCCTTTTCATGCATATGACGTCTGCTTGCAGGAAGGCAAAATTGTCGATACTTTGGAGGGAGCAAACCCAGCCAGCCTAGCCAATAAGGTTGCAAAAGTAGCTGGGCCTGCTAGTGTTGCTGAGTCTGCTGTACCTGCTAGCCTCGGAGTTGCTGCTGGGCCTGCTGTACTTGAAAACATCCAAAAGATGGCACAACAAAATGGTTCTTCTGCTGCTGAAAGCACAAACTCTGGTAGCAAGGAAGATGCATTGAATAAGCGATTGGAGCAGCTTGTCAATTCCCATCCTGTGTTTTTATTTATGAAGGGAACCCCAGAACAACCAAGGTGTGGCTTCAGCCGTAAAGTGGTTGACATTTTGAAGCAGGAAGGAGTCAAATTTGGGAGTTTTGACATTCTTACAGATAATGATGTTCGTGAAGGTATGAAGAAGTTCTCCAACTGGCCCACTTTCCCTCAACTCTACTGCAAAGGTGAGCTGCTTGGTGGATGTGATATTGTTATCGCTATGCATGACAGTGGTGAATTGAAGGATGTTTTTGAGGAGCACAATATTCCCCTCAAACCACAGGGAAGCAAAAATGAAGAAGCAGGTGAACCTGGATCTGCAACTGATAAGGGTGGTGCAGTTGCTGAACCAATCAGGCTTACTGATGCCCAGAAAGCTCGTTTGGAAAGCCTTATTAATTCCAGCCCAGTGATGGTATTCATCAAAGGTACACCTGAGGAACCAAAGTGTGGGTTTAGTGGGAAGTTGCTTCACATACTTAAGCAAGAGAACATTCCTTTCTCCAGTTTTGACATTCTCTCAGATGATGAGGTTAGACAGGGGCTTAAGGTCTTCTCAAACTGGCCCAGTTACCCTCAACTGTACATAAAAGGTGAACTGGTTGGCGGCTCAGACATAGTGATGGAGATGCATAAGAGTGGTGAGCTGAAGAAGGTCCTGTCTGAGAAAGGGGTTATTCCAAAAGAAAGTCTTGAGGACAGATTGAAGTCTCTGATTTCCTCTGCACCGGTGATGCTTTTCATGAAGGGCACTCCAGATGCTCCTCGTTGCGGCTTCAGTTCAAAGGTTGTGAACGCCTTGAAGAAGGAAGGGGTCAGCTTTGGGTCCTTTGACATCTTATCTGACGAGGAAGTTAGACAAGGTTTGAAGACATACTCCAACTGGCCAACCTTCCCCCAGCTCTACTACAAATCAGAGCTGATTGGGGGCTGTGATATAATTCTTGAGATGGAGAAGAGCGGAGAGCTGAAGTCAACCTTGTCAGAGTAGACACCTAGCATTCTTGCCTCGCTGGTGTTTCTATCATATTGCCTGCCTGCATTGGATCACTCTACTATGACATTTATGCCAATGTATTCATAGATCCACGTTTGGTACTTGTCTGCAGTGCCACATTGCTAGAATTGTGACACCTGCAGAAGGAATAACTTGAGACGCTTGTTCGGTACTGATTGCTCTTATATCACCAGTTCTATTTAGCGGATGGAAGCTTTTTTGTTCGGGTATTGTCACGATTTATAGATGGATGAATTAAAATCTTTAGAGTATTTATTATCTGTTTACGTGTAGTTGTGTACTTAAGTCATGCCATTGTTTTTGGAAAGTCACATGTGAAAATTGTTTAAGGTTTTGATTTAAAATTAATTTTGAAAGCACTCAAATTAATTGTGTATTTCTTGGCGCTTTATTCACTAGGAAATAGTGACAGTTGAGTTTTGTAGGGATGAAACTCCTCTCTTCTTTTTAAGGCCAGTCTCAATGGCCCGTTTTATGCACTGTTTCTAAAACAAATCTGCTGACAGAGTATCAATGAAACGAACAATGAAACAACCTCCACAATACATGAGTTTCACCTTGATGTTTTCTAGGCTGGGCAAAGCATTTAATTACTGCAAAAATGGTGAAACGATTTAGTCTTCAGTGGGGATTTTATTCTGTTTCACCGCGTGGGAAACAACGCCAGCGGAGTTTCACCATATACTTCCTTCTCTCTTCTCTTCGTTTCATGCAAAAAGTGCAGTTTTGCTGACATGACGCTCTAATAAATGTGCATGACATTCTGGTGAAACCCCCACTGAGACTGGCCTAATTGTATATATCACCCTTTCATTTTTGCTAACATGACACTCGTAATAAATGAGTATGAAATCCGTCTGAAACCCGGAATGTTCTTGGAAAAAAATATCAATGAATCTGCCTTGTTTGGTTTGGCCATTTAAAATTTATCATTCGTCACATAGAATGTTTAGATACATGTATAAAATATTAATATAGACTATTTATAAAATTTAAAATACAGCTAAAGAGTAATTTGAGAGACGAATCTTTTAAGCCTAATTAGTTCATAATTAGATACTAATTGTCAAATAAAACAAAATTGCTACCGTATCTGTTAAACTTTAACACCTCAACCAAACTGCCCTTAAAACTATGGGTGGTGATACGTCCCTTCTCATACTATATAAAGAAAGTAATATAGCTTTGTGCTTGTCTTTCTCGTATCTATTTATATATAAAAGAATTGTTTTTATGTTAATATAATGCTAATTAGTTTTGATTTTCATATTTAAACTATTTTCTATAATCTATACATGTATTATTATACAGGTTTATGGGTGCGCTTACAGGTATTTTGTGGCTGTGGATATGGACGTGTGAAAGGATCAAGATGCCTAAGAGGGGGGGTGAATTGGGCTTCTCTAAAAATTTAAGCAACCTATAAGCACCAATTCAACCCCTTGTACCTAGTGTGATCTAGAGAGCTACCGGATAAAAGTTTTGCAACCTAGTTCCAAACCTATTCTAGCATGGCAATTCTAAGAATGTAAAAACACAAAGTAAATGCTAGAATGTAAAGGAGTAGTGGAAGAAAGTGCTCGGCGATGTTTTGCCGAGGTATCGGAGAGTCGCCACTCTCCACTAGTCCTCGTTGGAGCACCCGCGCAAGGGTCTTGCTCCCCCTTGGTCCGCGCAAGGACCAAGTGCTCTCTACGGGCTGATTCTTCGACACTCCGTCGTGGTGAATCGCCCAAAACCGCTCACAAGCTTGACACGAGCCACCCACAAGAACTCCGGGCGGTCTTCGTGCCTTCAATCACCACCGAACCGTCTAGGTGATGGCGATCACCAAGAGTAACAAGCAAAGAACTCTCACTTGATCCAAACAAGGCTCTAGAGAGTGGTGGATGCACACTTGACTCTTAGAACTCACTAGAGAAGGATTCTCTCAAGAAAACACTCAATACTCAATCCTCTCTAGGCTCTTGCTACTCTCTTGCTCCACAACAAGTTTCTCTGATGTTCAAATGGGCAAGCGAGCTCTCATGGACGAGGTGGAGGAGTATAAATACTACCCACGAAGTCCAAAGGTCAGCCAACCGTTTTCCACTGAAAACGGGGTCACCGGACGCACATTATGTTGCACCGGACGCACTGCACCGAGCGTCCGGTGATCCATAACGGCTAACTGTACTTGCTTCTGACAGGTCACCGGACGCTAACTTCCAGCGTTCGGTGCACCGTCCGGTGCTCGGGGAAGATTTACATGCTCCCTGCGCATGGGATCGGACGCTACCCGGTGCGTCCGGTGCTAGCGTCCGGTGCTCAGGGCAGGTTTGCAACCTCCCTGGGTAAGGGACCGGACGCTGCCCGGTGAGTCCGGTGCCAGCGTCTGGTGCCTAACCCTAAGCACGACACTGTTCCAACGGCTAAGAACCTCACCGGACGCATTCACAGAGCGTCCAGTGCAGCGTCCGGTGCCCCCTTGGGCACCCTAACTTCGTCAAAACGTGATCGCTCCAAAACGAAGTTTGTTCCTCTCGATCTAAGGACTATCTCTGAGCTGCCTAGTGCTACGTTTACCAAGTGTGCACCACACCTAAACCTAAAGCCTTGCCTAAGTCAAGCTACTAGATCAAAGCCTCTCTTAATAGTATGGTCAAAGGAAAACAAAGTCCTAAACTACTCTAAGTGCCCTTCTTCACCATATGGCACTTAGACCTAGTCTAGTCTTGACGATGTCCATCCATCCTTTGAAAACCGAAACGATTTCCACTATTAAGTAGGTATATACGTCCCTGTCCATCGAGTACCAATTTACCATGACCTTACCTATGACTCTGCCTCTGCAAAACACACGTTAGTCATAGTAATCAACAATGTCATTAATCACCGAAATCACTAGGGGCCTAGATGCTCTTTCAATCTCCCCCTTTTTGGTGATTGATGACAACCTCGAGTATGAAAAGAGTTGAGGTTTTCAAGTGACTTGGTTTCAATAAGCATGTTACAATAAGAGCAAAGGGATTAGTCATGCTTATATCCACCAAGTCCAATACCCTGCATCCAAATATGTGAGTGGTATACAACAGGATAATAGACACAAGGCTCATAAGTACATCGGAGTAGAAACGCGGAAGCAAAAGTACTAAGAGCCAAAACACATGCCATTAAGATATCATGAAAAGCACAAGTCATGTCTCACAACCATAGAATCTCACACAAGTGCAATGCATAAACATAAACATGATGCATGATGGAGTGGCACACATAAAAGTATCTCAAAGTATCTCAAAAGAATAGGGACCCTCTCAAGCTCTCTAGGGACCCTCTCAAGCTCTCTAGCTCTCTAGCTCCCCCTAACTCCTAACTCTCATACTCACACTCTCTCCCCCTTTGGCATCAAGAGCCAAAAACCTAAGAAGTCGGTGGAGGAGGTGAAGCAATGGAGTCCCTCGGCACGGCATCGAAGCGAGCTGCATCGTCTGAACTATCGGCCGTCGAGGCAGAGGAGGTGGAGTGACTCTCTGAAGCTGCACGGGCTGGCGAAGCGGTCCGGGTCTGCTCTGTAGGTGCGGGAGCTGTCACTGGCTGTGCTGGCTGCTCGAGTCCTGCTGACGAGGCTGGCACGGACTCAGTTGCTGTAGCTGACGTCTCTGGTACTGTGGAAGACGGTGCAAGCTGCTCGGACGATGCTACAGACGACGACAGACGCTCAATAGCGGTGACTGGCGCCGTAAAGGCGGCTGGAGCCTGCAGAGGTGGAGGCGTAGGGTCACCAGTCAGAGCACTGTATGAGAAGCTGAGGTGCGGGTCTGTCGACGTGTCCAACATAAGCTGAGATGCTGACGCTGACTGAGGAGTGAAACCAGAGCGGAGAGGCGTGAACTGCGGTACCTGCTCAAAGCCAGAAGAGATAGCACCCTGGGAGACCTAGTGCTGAGGCGTCGAGAACGGCTGACTCTGAGCAGGGAGCTGGAGGGGCTGCTGAGACAGGCTCTGAGTCTGAGGCGCTGGAGTGGGTGGCCTGACAGTCGAAGTGCCTGGAAGCTGTATCTGCGGAATCTGAATCCCTGAGGCGGCCATGATAGCGGCCATCATCGCTGTCTGCTGGGCCTGGAACGCAAGCTGCTGCTCCTGAAAGGTGAGAAACTGACGTTGGAGCTCATCCTGCCTAGCGTGCACGGCTGCATTGATGGCAGCCTGGTCCCTGTCTTTCCTCGCCTGCTCCTCAGCTGCACGGCGCTGATCTGCCCTCATACCCTCTAAAATAGCAAGTAAAGCTGGGTCTGAAGCACTAGAAGAGCCCCCTGCCTCGTGGTCGTGTGCTCTAGGAGGGAGGTCTGACACTGACGGCTGATAGTCATCATCCGAGCTATCTGAGGCGAAGTCAAACTCTCCCTCAGCCTCTGCATCTGCGAAAGCCCCAATGGCTATGTCCTGCTACTCCTCTGTCTCTGGTATAGCTGCTGTACTGCGAGTGCCCCTAGGAGAGGGTGGGGGCACCTGTCCACGTGGTGCACGAGGAGGTGGAGTAGCTTTGAGGTCGTGGTGCGCTCGCAGCATCTGCCTAGGGTCATAGTGGGGGAAGACTGTGTCTGACTCTGTCAACTCCCTCTGCAAGTGAGCTGGCAGGGGTAGTGGCCTAGCACGGAGAATAAGAAGAGTGATCCAATGTGCATACGGCAACTGACGCCGTCCCCTGAAGCTCTCTGAGATGGTGTCCTCAATCTCTGAGACGATCAAATCCCACAAGTCGAACTCCGTCTGGGAGATGAGGTGACCAACTAGCCACTGCTGGATCCGAGTGAATCCATCTCTGTAACCTGTCCTGAGGAGAAGAGTCTTCCTCAACACAAAGTCGAGGATCCGAGCTGGTCGTGTCAAGTCTCCCACTGTCTGGCTGGAGCACTCTCCAAACGGTGGACGGAAACAAGGAGCCACGAAGTCAACTGGTGGTATCTCACCACCGTGAGGATGTCGGGGAGGCTCAACGTTCCCATAGCACAGCTGGTGAATCCTGGTGGTGTAGGCTCTCAAACCCAGTACCTCTCTAGCCCTCTGAGCTGTCACTCTGTAATCGGTGCCTGCCAGTGCGTAGTGAATGTAACTATGATCTGGAGAAACCCACACTGACGCGTAGAACTCTCTAACCCACTGCTCACAATAAGTACCAGGGAGTGCTAGCAACTCTGGGAGTCCGTGAAGGTAGGTGAAATACTGACGAATATCTGCCCCAACCACGTTCCCGAGTATCTCAAGGTCGATCACTCTGTGCTCCCTGAACTGAGACTGAGAGCGAACCAGTGCCTCGTAGATGTCCTCCTGGACGACTGTGTAGAACCTGGCACCGGCTCTGGGATCCCTAGCAGCTGGGAACCAAGTAGGAAATGGGACAAAGCGTAGCTGCTGGATCTCGCGGGCTGACACTAGGGTGAGATCCCTGTGAATCCTGACTGGCCGCTGACGGGAAGCTGGAGTGCCTCTAGCTGGTGTGGCACGAGCCGTGGAGGTAGACTGACCCGGCGTACCAGTCCTAGGAGTGGCCTGGGTACGTGCACGAGTCGACCTCCTGAGGGGCTGCTCCTGTGCCTCTGCTGGATCCTCTGCCTGGGCTTCTACCTCTGTATCTGGATCCTCCTCCGCTGGATCTCTGACCACAAGTCTGACCCGCTGACCTCCAATCATAATGGTGCCTGGAGGGGATCCATGTCGAGCCTCGGCCTCAAGTACTGCACGCCTCTGACGTGGCGTGAGATCGGCTCCAATCCGCAAGGCACCGGACCGTCCTCCCCACTCAGCTGCCTCTGCTGCTGCTGCAACTGCCTCAGCCACCTCTGCCTCTCTGTCGCTGGCCTTGCGCTTCTTGGTGGCCAACTTCTTTCCCTTGCCCTTCTCTGCCGCTGACAGGCGACGAGGAGGATCACCTCCACCATCACCCCCTGGGGAACCTCCTGAGCCAGCTGCCGGACCACTGACGTTCTTGGTACGAGCCATTGCGAGAGCAAGCGACTGAACGAACTGCCAACAAAGCCCAACTGATAACGGAGATCAACGCGCTGTAGAGAGTAGACAAGATAAGGTATATATAAGAAATCATAATAGCTAGAGGTGAGAAAACCCTATAGATCGCAAGAAAAGAGAAGGAACGGGCGCGAACGGCTTATGATCCAAGACGGGACGCATTCTGGATGAGATATCACGATCAAGATCTGCCGGGGAACGCAAAACAACTCCTCAAGGTGCTGCAGATATGAAACGAATCAAATCGTCATCGGAAACAACAATCTAATCCTTTCAAGCATTGAAACAAACACCGTATGGGCAAGGTCGACGAAAACTCACCCAAACCCTAACCTATCATGCAGAAGGAGATCCCCTGCGCGGAGAGGGAGAGAGAGGGCCTAGAGGAGGCTCTGCACACGAGGGGGAGGCCTCGAGGTCGCCGGAGTTCGTCGAGAACGACGACGGCGGCGGATGCGAAGAGCTAGGGCACGGGCGGAGGTCGGGCGAGATCGAGGAAGGAAAAGAAAAACTCCTCGCGAAACCCCCTGGGCGCGGGCTTTATGCGCCCGCTGTGGGGTCACGGGACGCTCTTAAAGTGGCACCGGACGCGTCCGGTGACCACCGGACTCATGCGCAGAGAGGTATGCAAATCGGCACTGCACCGGACGATGGGCACCGGACGCTGGTTTTAGCGTCCGGTGCTTCAGGTCACGCCAGGTGAGCACCGGACGCACCTCACCGGACGCTGCAGGGACACTGTTCCTACGTCCGGTGAGTGCAGTCTGGCACTCGCAGCGCACCGGACGCACCGAGACAGCGTCCGGTGCATCGTCCGGTGCTCCTCTGAGCACTTTTTCAACTAAGCACAACGTCCGACTATGACCCAACCAAGTTCCATCTTCAATAACACACAAAAAAAACACCAAATGGAACTGGTATGGGTGACTTCTCTCAAACCCTCAAATTTTCACAAATATTTAGCCATAGGCTTAATAGTTTTTATGAAAATAATTCGAGAAATCGCCAAGGAGCATCATATGGCCATAAAGCTAGGGGTTTGAATCATAATGAGCTTTGAATGCTCCCCCTATCTTTGGACGAACACAACGGATGCTCAAAGAATGACCGAAAAGAAACGATCAACTAACAAGCATGCACATGATATGAGTTGAAATGCAATACTTGAAAGTAAACTAAAACTTGTCAAGTTTGAACCAAGGTTAAGCTTTTTCACACACACAAGGGGGTTATCTTAACCATGTTAGACAAGCCCTACATGCAAGTTGTATTTTAGTTTTAGTATGCATGGAATGCAAAACAAAAGCTATTTACAAGTTTCAACACACAACTTTTATCTTTTAGTGAAGTTGGAGAGATCAAGCACATTAAGTTCATTTCTCAATATACAAAACCTAGCTTCATCTAGAGGTTTTGTGAAGATATCCGCCAATTGATTTTCCGTTCCCACATTCTCTAATGATATGTCGCCTTTAGCAACATGATCCCTAAGGAAGTGGTGGCGGATGTCAATATGTTTTGTGCGGGTGTGTTGAACCGGGTTGTTTGCAAGTTTTACGGCACTTTCGTTGTCACACAACAAAGGTACTTTGTCTAGTACTACTTCATAGTCTAGCAAAGTTTGTTTCATGTAGAGTATTTGTGCACAACAAGCACCGGCGGCAATGTATTCTGCCTCGGCCGTTGACAAGGCAACACTATTTTGTTTCTTTGACATCCAAGAGACAAGTGATCTACCTAGGAAGTGGCACCCTCCGGATGTGCTTTTTCTATCAATTCGGCACCCGGCATAATCCGAATCGGAATAGCCTACAAGTTGGAATCTTGCACCTTTGGGATACCACAAACCTAGGCAAGGTGTGTATTTTAGATACCTAAGAATTCTCTTGACGGCAATCAAGTGAGATTCCATAGGCATTGCTTGATATCTAGCACACATGCGCACACTAAACATGATATCGGGCCTAGATGCGGTGAGGTAGAGGAGACTTCCTATCATGGAGCGATAGAGAGTCTTGTCAATTGGGTTACCTCCCTCATCCAAGTCAAGATGCCCATTTGATGCCATGGGAGTCTTGATTGGCTTGCAATCCATCATTTTGAACCTCTTGAGAAGATCTTGTGTGTACTTCTCTTAAGAGATGAAGACTCCTTCCTTCATTTGCTTGACTTGAAATCCTAGGAAGAAGGATAGCTCGCCAATCATGGACATCTCAAACTCCTTGGACATCAAATTACCAAATTCCTTACAAAAATCTTCATTAGTAGAGCCAAAAATAATATCATCAACATAAACTTGGCAAATGAAAATTTTCCCATTCATTTTCTTGGTGAAGAGTGTTGCGTCAACTTTCCCAATCTTGAAGCCCTTCTCAATGAGGAAGTCCCTAAGTCTCTCATACCAAGCTCTAGGAGCTTGTTTGAGACCATAGAGAGCCTTGGACAACCGGTAGACATGCTTGGGGTTCCTAGGGTCTTCAAAACCGGGGGGTTGCTCAACATAGACAAGCTCATTAATATATCCATTCAAAAAAGCACTTTTCACATCCATTTGAAATAACTTGATATCATGACTAGATGCATATGCAAGTAGGATACGGATTGCTTCAAGTCTTGCCACCGGTGCAAAGGTTTCACCGAAGTCAAGACCTTCCACTTGTGAAAAGCCTTTTGCCACGAGCCTTGCCTTGTTGCGCACCACTTTGCCTTGATCATCCTTCTTGTTCCAGAAGACCCACTTTGTTCCAATCACTCTTGCATCTTTGGGTCGCTCTTTAAGTGTCCATACTTGGTTGCGAGAGAAGTTGTTCAACTCCTCTTGCATGGCCATGATCCAATCCGCATCACGAAGAGCTTCCTCTATAGTCTTTGGTTCATCTTCAAGAGACACAAAAGCGTGATGTTCAATAAATAAAGCATGTCTAGAACGAGTAGTTACACCACGTGATGGACTCCCGATGATGAGATCTTGAGAGTGATCTTGAAGGAGATGTGATGTTCTTCTTGGTGCCACTTGAGGGGTAGGTTGGGGAGCATCAACATCTTGTGCTTGTGCCACCGCTTGCTCAAGAGTGACTTGAGTGTCTTCATGAGCATCTCTCACATCCTTGTCTTCATATTGTGGACTATGTAAGGTGGATGGTGGCTCAATGACTTGCACATCATCATCATCTTCTTTTGGCTTGATGTCCCCCACCGGCATGTTCTTCATGGCATCCCTCAATGGTTCACCACCTACATCATCAAGATTATCACTTGCTCCTTGGGAGCCATTAGTTTCATCAAATTCAACATCAAATGTTTCTTCAACCATGTTTGTGGCATGGTTAAAGACCCTATATGCCTTTGACTTTGATGAATAGCCAACCAAGTAGCCAATGTCACATCTTCTTTGGAACTTTCCCAAGTGTTGGCGCTTCTTTTAGATGTAGCATTTGCATCCAAACACTCTGAAGAATGAGACATCGGGCTTCTTCCCATTGAGCAACTCATAAGGGGTCTTCTCTAGGAACTTGTGAGGAAAGAGCTGGTTTGAAGCATAGCATGCGGTGTTGATTGCCTCGGCCCACATCTTCTCCGAAGTGTTATACTCATCTAGCATTGTTCTTGTCAAGGTGATCAATGTCCGGTTCTTTCTTTCTACAACCCCATTTTGTTGTGGTGTGTATGTTGAGGAGAACTCATGCTTGATTCTCACTTCATCACAATACTCTTCAATGTTGGTGTTGTCAAACTCTTTGTCATTGTCACTTCTAATCTTCTTGATCTTGACATCAAATTGATTTTGGGCATTCTTTGCAAACTTCTTGAATATTGATGCAACTTCGGCCTTGTCTTGCAAAAAGAATGTCCAAGTGTACCGGGAGAAATCATCAACTATGACCAAGCAATATTTGTTGCCTCCAAGACTAGCATATGTGGTTGGTCCAAATAAATCCATGTGAAGTAGCTCAAGCACTCTTGAAGTAAAGAGATAGGTTTTTGTTGGATGAGTGTTTGCAACTTGCTTGCCGGCTTGACATGCACTACAAAGCTTGTCTTTCTCAAATGTCACATCCTTCAAGCCTCTAATCAATTCTTTCTTCATCAACTTCTTGAGTGTGCCCATTCCAACATGTGCTAACCTTCTTTGCCACAACCACCCAAGTGAAGTCTTGGTGAATAAGCAAGTCTTGACATCAACTTCATCGGATGAGAAATCAACTACATATAGGTTGTTGTGTCGGAAGCCTTTGAATATCACTTCATTGTCATCTTCCTTGGTCACAATTACTTCCTTCTTCTTGAATAGGCATTCAAATCCAAGATCACAAAGTTGTCCAACCGAGAGCAAGTTGAAACTCAATGATTGCACATAGAGCACATTGGTGATGGAGTTGTCATTTGATATAGCAACCTTTCCTAGTCCCTTGACCTTGCCTTTAGAATTGTCACCAAATGTGATCTTCTCTTGGTTGTCAACATCTTCATCAAGAGAGGTGAACATCCGGGGATCTCCGGTCATATGTTGAGTACAACCACTATCAATTACCCAATATGATCCACCGGTCTTGTAGTTCACCTACACACAAGAGATCAAGCTTGAGATTTAGGGACCCACATTTGCTTAGGGCCCTTGACCTTCTCTACTAGTTGCTTTGGCACCCAAATCTTCTTTGGCCTTTGCTTGTTGGGCGGCCCCATGAAGCTAACCTTGACCTTGCCACTCTTGTCTTTTCTTACAATGTAGTGAGCATTGAAGGCAAATGGTCTTGCATGCTTGGGCAAGGGTGGTGGTAGTGGTGCCTTACACTCATGAGCAAAGTGTCCTTCTTGACCACACTCAAAACATCTCTTTTGCTTTGGCTTGCTTGGTTGATCATGAGTGGCTAGTGACTTGATGAGCTTTGTTTGATGAGCTTTGTAGCCAATCCCACTCTTGTCCATCTTCATGACGGTGTTCATGAAAAGCTCACTTTGAAGGTCCTTCCCCTTTGTGAACTTTGACAACCCCATGGTTAGATGTTCCTTCTCTTTCTTGAGCTTGTTGTTCTCTTGAGTTAGCTTCTTGATGATTGGGTCATTGTTGCTTGCTAACTCATCCAAGATGAATGTCTCATCTTCTTCTTGCTTGTCATACATCAAACCAAGCTTGAGATATTGATTCTCTTCCTTGAGCAACTTGTTTTCATATGCAAGCTTCTTGTCTTGATCAAGTGACTCAATTACAATTGTCTTGTGCTTGACTTGGTCTTACAACTCTTTCTTAAGCATGACAATTTCATTCTTGAGCTTGATAGTGTCTTCATAGCTTTCGGCCACTACCACTTTCTTGCCCTTGCAATCAACACATTTGCTTGTGGTCTCCATAAGTAAGTCATCACAAGATGTGGCTACATCAAGCTTAGCAACATTGTTAGTAGCAACATGTATTTCATCAATTGCAAGTTCATAAGCAATTTCAAGGTTGTCACAGTTTGCTTTTAGAGTTGTTAGCTCTTCCTTCATTGCTCTATATCTAGTGATAAGCTCATCATGAACACTCTCAAGTTTATCATGTTTTTCTTTGAGCTCTTTTAGAGAGAGTTTGAGCTCCTTGAGCTTAGTGGTCATGATCTCATTTTGGTCTCTAAGCTCATCACTAGACTTAAGCTTTGCTAGAAGTGTTTCATTTTCAAGTTCAAGCTTTTCATTTTCACTTCTAGATTTTCTTATGACTTTTGTGTACTTGTTAAGCAATTTTACAAGTTTATCATAAGAGGGTGATTCATATTCACTATCACTTTCACTACTCTCATCCTCACTTTGTACCTTCCGGTCACCCTTGGCCATAAGGCATAGGTGTGTAGAGGATATAGATGGTGGTGAAGATGATGGTGATGGAGCATCGATGGCAATGGCGGCAACCTTCTCATCATCACTCTCATTGCCGGAGGAGTCACCACTTGAGCTCTCAATGTCGGTGAGCCAATCACCAACAATGTAAGCCTTGCCATTTTTCTTCTTGTAGTGCTCCTTCTTCTTGCCACCTTTCTTCTTGTATTGCTTCTTGTCATTTTTCTCATCATCACTTGAATCATCTTGCTCTTTGTTCTTCTTCTTGTATTTGTCCTTCTTGGGCTTTGGACATTGATGAGCAAGATGACCAAGCTCACCACAATTGTAGCAATCCATCTCGGAGATGGGCTTCCTCTTGCTACTTGTGAAGAACTTCTTCTTCTTGGAGTCAAAGTTGACTCCATTCTTGTTGAGCTTCTTCAACATCTTTGTGGTTCTTCTCACCAAGAGAGCAATAGATGCATCATCATCACTTGAAGTTCATGACTGAACTTCAATCTTCTTGGCTTTGCCCTTGTGAGAAGCTTTGAGAGCCAAGTCCTTCTTTTCTTTCTTGGCCGACGAGGAGCCATCTTGGGGGTTCATGTGCATGTACATCTCATGAGCATTGATCTTCCCCAATATGGCGGTTGGTGTAGCGGTGGAGAGATCGCCTTGATGAAGCACCGTTACTATGTGCCCATATTTCTCAATGGGAAGCACACATAGTATTTTCCTTGCTACATCCACCGCACTCATTTGAGTGAGCCCAAGTCTATTTAGCTCCTCTACAATGACATTCAAGCGAGAATACATTTCATTAGCATTTTCTTTAGGGAGCATCTCAAATGTATTAAGCTTGTTCATCACTAGGTGATAACGTTCCTCGCGTTCACTCTTTGATCCCTCATGGAGCGCACAAAGTTCCTTCCAAAGTTCATTGGCGGTTTTGTGGCTCCGAACGCGGTTGAACACCTCTTTGCAAAGGCCTCTAAAGATGTGGTGTTTGGCCTTCGCATTCCACTTCTCGTTTTCTTGCTCTTGTGGAGTAAGAGCGGTGACTCTTTCCGGAGGGGTAAACCCTTCGGTTGCGGCTTTTAGGCACTTTATATCGCATGCCTCAAGGTATGACTCCATCCGTATTTTCCAATACGGGAAGTCATCCCCATCAAACATGGGTGGCGGTCCATCCCCGTTAGACATCTTTTCTCTAGGCAGTGAAGCCTAAATAATGAGCACTAGGCTCCGATACCAATTGAAATGGTCAAGATGCCCAAGAGGGGGGGGTGAATTGGGCTTCTCTAAAAATTTAAGCAACCTATAAGCACCAATTCAACCCCTTGTGCCTAGTGTGATCTAGAGAGCTACCGGATAAAAGTTTTGCAACCTAGTTCCAAACCTATTCTAGCATGGCAATTCTAAGAATGTAAAAACACAAAGTAAATGCTAGAATGTAAAGGAGTAGTGGAAGAAAGTGCTCGGCGATGTTTTGCCGAGGTATCGGAGAGTCGCCACTCTCCACTAGTCCTCGTTGGAGCACCCGCGCAAGGGTCTTGCTCCCCCTTGGTCCGCGCAAGGACCAAGTGCTCTCTACGGGCTGATTCTTCGACACTCCGTCGCGGTGAATCGCCCAAAACCGCTCACAAGCTTAACACGAGCCACCCACAAGAACTCCGGGCGGTCTTCGTGCCTTCAATCACCACCGAACCGTCTAGGTGATGGCGATCACCAAGAGTAACAAGCAAAGAACTCTCACTTGACCCAAACAAGGCTCTAGAGAGTGGTGGATGCACACTTGACTCTTAGAACTCACTAGAGAAGGATTCTCTCAAGAAAACACTCAATACTCAATCCTCTCTAGGCTCTTGCTACTCTCTTGCTCCACAACAAGTTTCTCTGATGTTTAAATGGGCAAGCGAGCTCTCATGGACGAGGTGGAGGAGTATAAATACTACCCATGAAGTCCAAAGGTCAGCCAACCGTTTTCCACTGAAAATGGGGTCACCGGACGCACATTATGTTGCACCGGACGCACTGCACCGAGCGTCCGGTGATCCATAACGGCTAACTGTACTTGCTTCTGACAGGTCATCGGACGCTAACTTCCAGCGTCCGGTGCACCGTCCGGTGCTCGGGGAAGATTTACATGCTCCCTGCGCATGGGACCGGACGCTACCCGGTGCGTCCGGTGCTAGCGTCCGGTGCTCAGGGCAGGTTTGCAACCTCCCTGGGTAAGGGACCGGACGCTGCCCGGTGAGTCCGGTGCCAGCGTCTGGTGCCTAACCCTAAGCACGGCACTGTTCCAACGGCTAAGAACCTCACCGGACGCATTCACAGAGCGTCCAGTGCAGCGTCCAGTGCCCCCTTGGGCACCCTAACTTCGTCAAAATGTGATCGCTCCAAAACGAAGTTTGTTCCTCTCGATCTAAGGACTATCTCTGAGCTGCCTAGTGCTACGTTTACCAAGTGTGCACCACACCTAAACCTAAAGCCTTGCCTAAGTCAAGCTACTAGATCAAAGCCCCTCTTAATAGTACGGTCAAAGGAAAACAAAGTGCTAAACTACTCTAAGTGCCCTTCTTCACCATATGGCACTTAGACCTAGTCTAGTCTTGACGATGTCCATCCATCCTTTGAAAACCGAAACGATTTCCACTATTAAGTAGGTATATACGTCCCTGTCCATCGAGTACCAATTTACCATGACCTTACCTATGACTCTGCCTCTGCAAAACACACATTAGTCATAGTAATCAACAATGTCATTAATCACCGAAATCACTAGGGGCCTAGATGCTTTTTGAACGTGGATGTATACTTCTACCCGTGGCGAGTTATGGGCGCGGTTGTGGGTTCGAGATTCAACCCACAAGTGTGGGTCTATATTTCTCGCGCCCGCGGGTAATGTGCCCATGGTTTTTGCGCGGGTAATGTGCCCATGGTTTTATCAACCATCAAGATCCAAGGCACCGTTTCAACCAAAAGAAAAATACTCCAGTAGCATGATGCACGCAAATTAACAAATGACGATCGAAATGATAATGACAACTTGCATCTAGTTATCAAGTTGTCATTACTTGTTTACATCTAGCCTGTGTTTGTTTTAGTCGCCTTGGGTATACTCCATTAATTATTTACATAATGTGGGTACAAGGTTGATAAGGCCATTGTCAGTGAAGGTTTCATGACCTAGGGATGTTTACTTCAAAAAAAATGTAAAATGCCAACTACTTTAGAATGATGGAATGTAAAATGATAAAATTTTCAGAATCATGTTTAGTTCCATTCAAAATGCAGAATTTATTGTCCTTATAAGGGCCTCATGAGGCTTTTTTGTTTTTTTTTCTCTTGAGGCCAAAATCTAAAATGGAGAATAACCACCTTGAGGCCAAACTAGATAAATCATAGATTTAACATGAATAAAGCTAAATAAATCTATAACTAAGTTATACGTGATTCAATGGGTATAAAACTTTTATCATAGTTCAAGCATATAATAACGAGTCTACCATAAAAATTTCACCACAATTGAACCATAGAAACTACACATATGAATTATTCTTATTAATTATAGAAAAACATATATTTAAAGCTAAAAAAAACTTTGTACTAAAGTATACCATATTATATATTTATTGTGTAGATCTACTCATCAGGATTCCAACAAATTTATTTTTTCCATTTTATAATTTTTCTGTGATTTATTACGATGTTTCAAAGATTCAGCGGAAATAAATAAAAAAGAAAAAAACAAAACCATCCTCTAAAACCACTCTAAGGGTTTATTTGACCGGTTTTAAAAGTTCAGGGGGGTAGAATATTAGATTTTATAGTTTGGGGGATGAAATTTTGCATGGTGTTTAGTTTCATTTTGCAAAATGATAAACAAAAACTCAAAATTGTTTGGAATAGGAGGGAAACTAAACACTCTCTTAGTTTGTAACATAATCATATTTTGAAAATAGTGCAGAAGAGTTTCATTCCTGTGAAACTCTCTCTACTCTCATAAAACTTTTATCATCTTTCTTTATTAATATGACGCCAAATCTAATATCTATGAAACTCCATTAAAACTGACAATACCATGGTCCGTGGACTTGCGTGGGGGGAAATGTCTTCCCGCTTGTGTATGCGGTGGGCGAGGCTGTTCCTAAGCTAAGGCACAGCTGGGCCGCTGTCCGCCGTCGAGATCAGAGATGGCGTCGCCGCCGCCGCTTGTATGCGTGACCGGAGGCGGCGGGTTCGTCGCTTCGTGGCTCGTCAAGCTGCTGCTCTTTCGTGGCCACGCCACCGTCCGTGATCCATGTACGTCCATGCTCTTAATCTGTTTTTTTTTCTTTATCGTTTTGTGTGTGTGTGTGTGTGTGTGTGTGTGTGTGTGTGTGTGTGTGTGTGTGTGTGTGTGTGTGTGTGTGTGAAGCGTGCTGCGAGTGATGGACTTCTAGTACTTAGGCATCATCAGGTGATCCGAAGAACGAGTTCCTGATGCAGCTGGACAAGATCGTTGACCCTGAGGTTCGATACGTACTACATTAATCACAATCATTTGTGCTAGCAGTAGTCTACGTCGATGCAAATTAAATCGAAACCCAGATTAGTGGCTCCCACCAAAATACTTGATCGGAGGCTTGGAGCCATTGCATTTATTTGATATGCAATACACTGCTGGTCTCTTGATCGGAGGCTAGCTTTGGAGCCATTGCATTTGACCACAGAAAAACATGATTTGCAAATATTAAAACTAGATAATTTCAGATTATCTAATGGTAAGCATATGCAATAATGGTCGTGCCTCAGAATGAAGTCAGAACTTGCAAGCATCGATCCCTGAATTCTTTGGTAATCAGCTGTCGAGTCAAGACATCGTGCACTGATGGATGGTGGTAGCGTGCGTGGACGAGTCCGTGTCGACGACGGGTGTAGTCCATGGCCGCCGCGGCAGCACGAGCCCTCGATCGGCGACTCTTGGAGATCCATGTCACGTGGAGTTCTTAGCACTGATCTTAGCTGGTACCCGAATTCATCACAACTGCTTTATAATTATTATATAAGCTCCTACCCACAGGCCAATTTCCCTAATTAATCACTCCATCTTGTCGAGTTGCAAACAGGAAATAGCCCACAAAAGAAAATCTTTAATTTCTAAAAGAACAAGGTGGAAGCAAGAGAACATGAATTATTGTGGTATTATTATTTTTCTTCCGTTGCGAATTCTAGTCACGATAAAAACAATACTCCAACGTATGTGTGTCCATGTTGCCAACAAAGAAAAACAATACTCCACCGTATGTGTCCATGTTGCTAACAATCTCTCTTTTCTTTCTTTCAATGGTCTCAACACTCAACAGTGGGGTTTAATAAAAATCAGTTAATTTAGCATCATTACAATTTACACCTCGATACGGCAGATTTTGTAGCATGCCAGGGCCATACACAACATATTTCAGAATGATTAGAAGGGCACTCCAAAACTAAAGGAAAAGAAGAAAAATGGGCATTTCAGAATTTGAAAACCGCATGTGGAAAGTAAGAGAGCAAATAGTAACACAAGGTCAATGTTTATGACATCCATGGATGAATAATCTAGGGAACGAAAACTAGGTATCAAGATGCATACATGAAGGAATAATAGGTAGATCAAGATTCTCTCTCTCTCTAAAATATAACACAAAAATATGATGAATGACTCCAAAAGCCTTAGAAGATCCTGGGTAAATCAGTAGTCTGGATCACTCTCGCTGTCGGTCTCGAACCCACCAAAGCTCTCCTGCCCACCAATGAACATGTCCCTACTTGGATGAATAACCCCAACTCTTTGATCCTGACAGCCCATGCAATAACCTGAACAAAAGTTATAATCAGTAAATGCATCTCTTAAAAAGCCGTGACTAATACACAGGATGCATTGATGACATAGAATAGAGACCAGTAAACAGCAAGGAATATGGTTTCTGAAGTTCCATTATTTCATAAAAAGTTTAGAAAATACCACAGGAACTCTAAAAACCACCAAAAAAAATGATAACATACAGAGACTCCTAAATGCCGAAGTCCAAACTTTTTCCTATGATTTGTCTTCACAGCTATAAGTCAGCAGAGTCATTATATTCAGAAAATGCTTCTAAGTATCATGCGCAAAACATGTCTAAGATTGCTTCTGAAGAAAACACATGTCCAAGCTACACTAACAACCTAACGAATAAAAAGCTATTCCTGTAAATATTTCTGTAATGATAGAAATTCTTATATCAAATTTGAAACCAAAAAAAAAAGAATCCAATTTCTGGTAAATCATCAGTAGGAGCATGTCAAATGTTTGAATATGGAGCTCAGAGCTTATAAAGAAAACACAAGCACATTGATTTAGGCTTAGGGGGGCTATGGCATCCTGCATGTTCTTTATTATTGTGGACTCCTTCCATTTTTATTTACATGGCATGATATATTTTGGTGGTTGTTTCAGATTTACCAAGTTGCAGACAGTATTTGCATAATAATAAGGCAATATTCAGTTATAAGCAATATCAGTAACCAAAAACAGCAAAGGCTCAGTAAACCAAAACAACATAAATGCAGTAGGCAATAATAAATCTTATCTTAAGAATAAAGAGAATCAATGGGAGCAAATAGAAGAAGAATAGACAAACCATCTGGACCAGACCCAATTGTGCAGCACTGGTAAACATCGTTCTCGTTCTCAACATTGGCATCCACTTCCGCAAAACAGAACAGGTCATCATGGGTTGGAGAACAAGCAGTAAAGTTGTAGTGACCGTAGGCTGATCCATATTCAAAGAATATGCACTTCTCAGTGATCTCTCCAAGCTCGTACTTTCTTTCTGGATATCTCTTCTTGATGAAACGCAAAGCCATCTGGACATTCTTGACATGCCTCTCTTCAGCCCTCGCCAGACGATCCTCTCTGATGACCTCCTTCCGCAGCTGCTTATCAGATGGTGCCTTCCCAGGGGGGAACTGTTTCTTTCGCCGCTGTAATTCTGCTTCGACCCGTTGACGCCGCTGCAGTTTTTCATGAAGTAGTTGTTTCTCCTCCCTGCTTAGCCGTGCCTTCTCTTCCTTTGCCTTTTCATCTAGTACAGGCTTAGGAAATTTCCATTTACCCGTCGGCAAGGGTGCTGGTTCTGTAAACCGCCAGCTATGTGCACTGGAGTCATAGACTTTGTTCTCGTCCTTCTCTCTCATGGCTTGGTGCTCGAAGAAGAACTTGCTCTTTCCCTGACATTCAATTGTCTTGAGAGTACTCAGTCTGCCACGGTGGTTCCTGGCAACCACAAGCTGTTAGGGTTAGTGCCAAAGTATAACACCTCTAGTTTACCACTCAAAGTTGTGAGATTTTACTTTTCTCTTGAAAATTTCTACGCTGAAACTATTTAGTAAAATCTGACTTCAGGAAATCACTGAATCCGTGCCCTAAAATTACTCAGTAAAATCACAGTAACCAGCCACTCTTATGTTCTGGATAAGCATCTGAATCCCTGGGGGAAGGGGGAAGGGGGAGGGGGGAAGCGGGCAGGGGTCTTACAGCGGTTTCCTCGCCACCGTCGATGGAGTGGCGGCCATTGCAACCTGCACCGTCGAGGGATGCGGATGCGCCGATTCGTATACATGCAAGCCTGGGGAGTGGGGACACAATCACACCGTGCGGTGGTGCTGTTTATAGGCCGCGAAATCCAGGCAAGAACAGAGGACGGATGGATCGGAGTCGGGGTGGCGTGGGGTTGGGGAATCTGATTTTGCTTTCCGAGTTCTGTTACACACACGTGTTGAACATGTGTACAGCTTAGGCCGCCCTGTTTCGTTAGGTTTGGGTTTGTTTAAACACCTATTACATCAAATATTCAGACATATATATAAAGTATTAAATATAAACTACTTACGAAACTAAAAACATAACTAGAAAGTAATTTACAAAATAAATCTTCTAAACCTAATTAATCTATAATTAGATATTAATTATTAAATAAAATAAAAATAATACGATAACCAAACATCCAAACATCCCTCGGTAGTAGAGATGAAAACGGATCGGATACGGACGGATATCACCGATATCATATTTGTTTTCATATTTTTGGTCGGATTCGGATTCGAATATGGATAATGTCAATCATGTCGGATAAGATACGATTGGATGTCGACATCATAAATATATAATTTAAGCATTCGGATACGGATACGGTATCGGATGTTGAATATTTGGACTCGGATACGGACAGATCCGAACCCCTCTAAACAAATTCGGTCTTTAATACGATCGCAAAATATCCGTACCGTTTCATTCGCAGTCGGTAGTCACGTGCATATCCCCGACACACAAGGACTTTGCGAGAATTCGATACAGACCACCTAGAATTCACTTTATAGATTATTCTTTATGTATTTTATTGCCTACCTCACGAACTTAGCAAACGGACTCGAGTATATAAATGAGCCGACCTTTATGCTGATTAGAATAACAAGTTGATTTGACCTAGCTTGGGATTCACCTATATGGCTTTGAAAAAAAAAAGACTTTTTCTTGTATAGCCTTTTTTGAACTTATCATATAACCTTAAAACAAACTTTTATTTCTTCTATGGTCTTCCGCCCATTTTTAACAATTAATGGTGTTATCTAGAGAGTAAAAAGATTGTTTTGCTCTTAACGTAAAAAAAATTATAAAGTTTTATTTGTTTGTATATTTGGAGTAATATTTAGTAAATAAATTCACACATAATATGTACAAAATAAAACTATGCAGTTTTCTACGCCAAATGCCCTAGTATTATATATGAATTTATTTACTAAATATTACTCCAAATATATATACAAGAAACAAACAAATAAAACTCTGCAATTTTTTCACTTGGGGCAAAACGGTCTTTTTACCCTTCACTTAACATCGTTTACTACTGAAAAAGAATGAAAGACCATAAAATAATGAAAGTTCGTTCTAGGATCATAGAGGTAAACTAAATAAAATCATATAAAAAAGAGTCATTTTTTAGAACCATACAGGTAAATCTCTCTAGAAAAAATTGGTTTTATAGCACTGAAATATCGTAAGAATCCTAAAATACCATCGAAAGAACTCATCGTCGTCATAAATATCCCCTGAAGACTATAATAAAACGTTAGTTATTTAGCATCCCATCCCATTACATCTCATTGAAAACCTCGGACAATCTCATCGATGTTTGAGCACAAAGGCCCTGTTTGGTTGGCGCTGGTAATGTTTAACTCTTGTCGCATCGAATGTTTAGACACATATAAAGAATACTCAATATAAACTATTTACGAAACTAAAAATACAGCTAGAGAGTAATTTGATAGACGAATCAAGCCTATTTAGTCTATGAGTGAACACTAATTGTCAAATAAGACAAAAATGCTACAGTTGTTAAACTTTAACACATCCAACTAAACACCCTAACATTATGGGTGCATTCGGGTTCTTAGGGGGTGTTTGGTTGGGGTGTTAATAAAGTTTAACAAGTACTATAGCATTTTCGTTTTATTTGACAATTTGTGTCAAATTATGGACTAACTGTAAGTGCAATCAAGCCTATTGTGGGTTTTGGCGTTGATGACCACCGAATTAGGGAACTAATGAGATTTGCTGAGATGACAAGCAGGGAATATAGCAAAGAGGTTGTTGAATACCATAGAGGATCCCCCAATTCTAAAGGATGGTTCTCCTAGCTCCAAAGGAGGTTTAATTCATTTTCGGTTTGAATTTGAGTATAGGAAAAGCCGTACTATAAAGAGGGACTCCAAGGTTGTTGATCAAATTGTGAACCAAAGGCTCAAAAGCTCCTCAACATCCTCAGACCCAAGCCTAGCCAGCATATCTTTTTCTCTACACTTTGGTGTTTTCAGGCTGGTTCAGGCAAGGGCGGCACTGCCGCCCTACCCTGTGACAGTTGGAGAGCTGGGTATAAATACCCTTTCAGACCGTCTCAAATGGTAACCTGCTCGTCTTCCTCGCTCCCAACCGTTGCAAACAGACCAGAGCTCACCTCTCTCTCCCTCCATTGTTGCTCCTCAAGCCCCCAAGCCAATCCTTGATTCTAACCATCAAAACTTGAGGGAAAAGGCAACAAACTTCGATTGGAGAGCAGATCCATTGATTCCCAGCGTCAAAAAGAGCTTTTGGTTCACGTTTGGCCGGCAGCCTTGAGTTTGTTACTCTTGGAGCTTGCTCCTAGCCGGCTAGGCGTCGCCCTAGAGCTTGCCAACGTGTGTGGCAGCCAAGGAAAGGTTTGTAAGGTTACCCTTGTAGCTAATACATTCTTCACTCTTTGCAAGGGGTAAAATCCTTGCTTTGAGAACGAGGAGAAGGTAAGCCTGTGTGGCTAAGCCGGTCCTAGTGTGGGCACGTCAACAACGTGGAGTAGGCCAAGCCTTGTTGTGGCAACAGCTGAACCACGGTAAAAATCGTGTGTCTTGTGTGCTTTCACTTGTGTATGAGTTTGTGTTAGGTTTTGAGGCCGATCTATTTGGTGGGGGAGGCTCCAGCACATTCTAGCCATATACTTGTGCTCTAACATCTTACAGGAAGCTTGGAAATTTAGTCGATCTAAATTTCCCTGGGTAAAGTTTGAATCAATTCAGTTAAGCTTCTGTCTGTTTTTTCTGTTGAGGCCGGCAGTGCCGTCCTGGGAGGGCCTCACTGCCGCCCTTGCCTGTGTGACTGATAAACTTTGCTGAAAAAGTTTGAACAGGCCTATTCACCCCCTCTCTAGGCCACTTCCTGCCAGAGATCCTACACTAACTAGGCTTAAAAGATTTGTCTCGGAAATTATTCTCTAACTGTGCTTTTAATTTCATAAATAGACTATATTTAATATTTTATACATGTATCTAAACATTTAATGTGATAGGAGTTAAACTTTACCGGAGAAAACCAGACGGGCCCTTATATATGATATGCCAGTTCTCCTGGTGGTGTAAAAAAATAACTTTACTTTCTTTCAAAAGGGATTATATATAGCTATAGGATCACAAAACAAAATATTCTCAGCTACTTATTTATTTTGTACAAGAAAGAATTCGATGCATCCATAATTATACAACAAGATTCGACCCTATCTTCTTACTTATCAAAAGTGACATATGTGTGCTATGGTAAGATGTAACAAGTATTCATCTATATATAGGATTCTTGCGGTTCGGTTCGTTTCCCTCCTCGTACTTGATCCCCATTTCCTACAGCGACCAACTCTCTTCGTCGTCGTCGTCGTCGTCGTCTCCTGCATGCTGGCCGTACATTTTCAGGTTCGCCATTGCCGTGGTCGCTGACATACGGAAGGACCTTCCAGATCCAACAACCGACCTGTCCTGCTGGCTGACCTCCTTGCAGACATGGTCCAGCATGGACAGGAAGTCCCTCACAACCATGAATATCCTCAGAGGGTGCGCTTCCTCCTTTGCAGAATCGCCATGGAAATACTCAGTGATCTCTTTCACTCTCCCCAGAGCCCTCTCCTCATCGCACCTGACTTGTTTGATCTCTATCTCAGCTTCCTTGAGAAAATCACGCATCCTCGCGAAGAAATTCTGGCCTTGGGTGCACTGCTTCTCGAGCAGGAGGACCGACTTGATCTTGCCAAGACCGGCCTGAAGCTTGGATACATAGCTGTGCAGCACATCGAAATCCATGCTGGCTGCTTTCTTGACATTCCCGAGCTCATTGCTCAGCCCAGATACAACTTTCAATCCTTGCTTACGGAACATTTCGTCTTTCACGATATTTCTGGCTTCATCTCCTACGGCTTTCTCGGATTTTGCGTCTTCAGACCGGACGATTTCTTGGACAACAAAGTGTAGCAAGGTGGTTTTGCCATCGGTGCCTTTGACGTCTGCGAGTTTGAGTAGAGTGTCCAGCTTGAAAGCTTTTGCCTGACCACGGTTTGTGCCAACATTCATTCGGTTCCCAGCTTGCAGGACAGCTTCAAGTAGCTTCAGGAACAATCTACTGCCTTTTAAATCATCACAAGCTCCCTGCAAAACCATGAGAATAATGTCAGCCACTCATACATACAGTTGCATCATTGCTCAAAAGGTACGGAAATCAGAAAGGCTTATAATTAATTTTTCCAAAACTAGACAAGCTATTACAGTATTACGCTTGAAGCTGTTGCATGGGTGCCACTGTCAGGTGCAAGTGCCCAACTGGCAATCGCTGAAGGCCAGTGACCGATATGCTATGAACTGTTCAAGTCTACGATTGTGAATGAAGAGTTTGTTGCAAAAAATAATTACTATGTTCTGCACGTTGGCAGTTGTGCAGTCTAAAAATTGACACCAAATGACCCTACTGGTTACATCCTTAATTACAGGCAATAGTACTTTACAGGCAATAGTAGATAGTAAATGACGAATGTAAAAATTCATGTGCAGCCACTTATCATAGGAACTACTATGCAGAGTGAACCAGCATACCTCTAATGTCTCGAAAGATTTCCTGAGGTAATTAATTTCGCTCTCAAAATTTGCTCGATATAGCATAGCATCAACTCTTTTGAAGGAGAAAGGGATATCAAGCAGTGCCTTGAGAAAACGCTCTGCCGAACCAAGCTTTGATAAGTCCCCAGTAAAGTTTCGAAGCTTCAGTTCTTCCTCTTTTGTAGGAGCCATCTTTACTAAGGTTTCCAACAAATCCGCCCCCAGACATTCAGCATTGCCTATTTTTAAAAAAATGTCAGCAGCAATAAACATTGCGAGTAGAACTAGACAGAATATCTTTGACTGCTGTCATGTAGCTGACTGAACCTTATGGAGCAGTAAGTACTGCATATTTGCTTTAATTTGAATCCAAAGCCCGCAAATACACTTCAATACCCATTGATATGAGCATTAAAAGATATTAAGCTTCCAAACATGTTAATTCTAAAAATATTCAGTCCAAAATTACAGTGGTCTGATATTAGAAATCGAACATCTGTTGCCGGAAGCTATAATATGAAGAATGTATATGATGCTTGCTGTGAACTGGTTTGTCAGGTTTATTCAGAGCACATTCAAGATGAAGAATCCAACTACATGCATAATGAAACGATCTACTAAGTAGTACTCTGAGTTCTGTCAAATGCTGTGATACAATCACATAAGGATTGGATATTCAGAGCTTTCCTGTACAGTTAAATATTTCAGCAAATTATATTGCTATTATATTGTTAAGGTTGCCTTAGAAATGTCCACATCATAACTAGAAGTAGTTAACAATAATGGACCAACAACTTATACACCATGGTCAATCAAAGATGGTCAATCAAAGAATTTCTCACCATCTAACAGTGCATCGGAGACCTCTTCCAGAGTGACATTCAGTGCGCGCAGCAGGATGGCAATGTTCTGTGCCTTCTTAGGATCAAGGACCTTCTCTTGGGCACTACATTGCGGCGCTCCAGGTTTTTTCAGCGTGTCCCTAGAAGGTGCATTTGCAGCATTGTTCGTGAAAAGCACCTCGATCATGTCCTCATCCAACCTGCCACAAACTCATGTCAACATCACAATTTTTAATGACCTTAATCGCGTATCTCTGTTCTGAGAATGAGTCTTAACTGGAATGAGTTGGACTTGAGCCGGTCCCAGACCATGTCGCGGTCGGAGCACGCCCGGACCTTGTCCCAGTGCAGCGGCTTCAGCTTGGGGCGGGCTTCGTCACCGGCAGGATCATCGTCCGTCCGGATCGACATGCCGTCATTGTCTTTGTTCACCGCCATGACGGGTGCTCTCGGCGCAGCGACACTTGGCCCCTCTGTTTGCTCTGGTTTGTGAAGCCGGCGCGTTGATAATGGTGCAGCGGATGGTCCCGGTGGAGGCTGCGGAGGTTTTGGGATTGCGTTGGTGCATCTTGGCGCTGGCGGCGGCGGCGGCGGCGGCGGTGGAGGAGGAGGAGGTGGGTTGGAGGGTGGCGAGACCATTTGCTTGATCATATCCGAGGCGGAGCCGGCGGAGAAACGGGTCCGCGGCAGAGTGCGTCGGGAGCGTGGCGCAGGAGGCGCGGGCGGAGGAGGCGCCACGGTTGCAGCTGGAACGGCGGCGGCCGGCGTGGGTGGGAAGAAATCGCTGGTGAGGCTGGGGAGACTGCGGCGGGAGGGAGTGGTGGTCCGTGGGCTGGACGCGCTCGCCTCGCTCCACGTCCCGGCGCCGTCGCCGCCCGCCGAGCGCTGGCCCGGCGTGTAGTACGCGGCGTCCTCGTCGGACGACCCCGCGCGCCGAAGCGGCGGGAGCGGCCTGAGTTCCGGGCTCGGGACGGTGTCGACGTCGCGGCACATGCCCCGCCTGGCGCGCTCCGAGCGGGCCTTCCGGTACGGTGTGGCACCGGCACCCGACGACGAGGCCGCCGCCGCTGCGGAGGTGCCCACCGCGTCGGCGTGCAGCACGACCGCGGAGGCAGGCCCAGGGTGCGCCGCGGCGGCGAGGCCGGGGGGTTTGTTCGCCCACGCGGGGTGCCGCCGCGCGAGACGGCCCGTGAGGAGAAACGCGGCGGCGAAGGCGAGCAGCGCGAGGACGGCCGCCGCGGCGGCGGAGGCGACGACAATGGCGGCCTTGGGCGTTCCTCCTCCGCCGCCGCCGCCGTGGACGCGCGGAGCCGGGCCTGTGCGGGATGATGAGGCGTCCGCGGCGACGGTGTTCGGTGGCGGCGGAGCCGGGAGCAGCGCCGGCCCGCCGTTGTCGACGGGTGGGACGGGCGTGGAGGGATCGGCGGCGAATCCCGGTGCTGGCGGCGCCGTGGTGGACGGCGGCGGGGTCCATTCGATGGGGAAGAGCGGCTCGTGCAGCGCCCGCCTGGTGTCGCCGCCGCCGGCGGCGGCGGCGGCGGAGTGGACGAGGAAGAGGAGTGAGGTGAGCGTGAGGAGTGGAGACATCGGTGAGAGAGAGAGTGATGAGCTCCTGGAGAGAGGCAGAGAGGGAGCGAGGGTGATGGCAGTGGAGTGGGAGCGCCGGTCTGCCGGAGTGGGAATGCAAGGAGACACGAACACGACACGAGGAGAAAGGAATGCGTGCGGGAAGAGGAAGGAAGCCGCCATTTTTCTGGGTTTGCTTGATAGCAACGGCTCTCGCGCACTCGTTTGCACTTTTTCTTCAGATATCAGCAGAGACTTCCTCCACACGCCATGTGGCGTGGGGGCGCACAGGGTCCACCAAATTGATTTCCCTCGCACTCGTAGCACTTTTTCTTTAGATAAACAACAGAGAATTTTGCGGTTTTGATCAACATTTGTCGCAGTGAATCGCACTCCATGCGTCTACAACTATTAGGGCCTTGTTTACTTCCCAAAAAAGTTTGCAAAAGATTATAGATTTCTCATCACATCGAATCTTACGATAAATGCATAAAATATTAAATATAAATAAAATTAATAACTAATTGCACAGTTTGCATGTAATTTGTGAGACGAATCTTTTGAACCTAATTAGTCTATGATTGGACAATATTTGTCAAATACAAACGAAAGTGCTACAGTGTCTATTTTGCAAAATTTTTGAAATCTAAACAAGGCCTAGAAATTCGAGACTTTTTCACTATAGTAATTTGTTCTAGAATATAGTTCGTGTTGGTAAAACTTATGTATTTCTAAAACGACTTATAAATTCAATACCAAAAATTATGTATTTAAAAAGACTAAAACAACCTATACCTTGAAACAGAGGGACTAGTATTTATTTAGTCCAAATGCCAATACTTATATCTATTTTATCCACTTTTTTATAAAAACAAAAGTAAATAATAAATATAATATTATAAGTCACTGGATCCTCGATCTTTCCCCACAAAATAAATAAATGTCGATTTAGTTTTAATTAGAATAAAAATTATTTTTATTATAACCATCCAACTAATCAATTAAATGTTGAGCATTTTGTTATCAAATTTAATCTAAATTAATGTATCTCAAATTTATCTGCATATCTCAGTGTCATCACCGACAATAGCTGTCATGTGAAAATCGAGAGAGATCTCCGTCATAATCACCAAATCCTTAACATGACCACAATTACCTTGCTATGGACTTTAATCAGATATTAGATTACATCTTTCAACACAGATAGTATGAAAAGAATAAAGTGACATATTTATGAGCAAATATTTATGTGTCTTATAATAAGAGAAAAAACTACTAAGATAGTGTTTCGATTCGATAAAGACTTATATTATTATTATTATTATTATTATTATTATTATTATTATTATTATTATTATTATTATTATTATTATTATTATTATTATTATTATTATTATTATTATTATCATCATCATCATCATCATCATCATTATTATTATGTACCATAGTCATTATAAATTAAATTATAGATTTTAAATTTTATAGTGAGCATAGAGCATATAACAACATTCACATCCTATTTTCCTTAACGTTTGTTAGTTTTTTTCTCTACATGTATGTTTGCTAGTTGAACTAAATTATAGGCATGCTATTTGGCTAATGTTTTATAAATGACAACAGGTGGGACCATAACAAATAGCGTCAGATCTAATTCATAGGGTTCAGGTAAATAGAACTTTTTCCAAAGCAAAACTCTTAGAATTTTTTATACTTACGAATGTAGAGTGTTATTTCTTTACATAGGTGAACACGGTCTGGACACGCATGCTAGGTGGGTATGTGTCACACCTGGTGTGTCTAAGTGTCCACATAACAAATATATCGATAAATATAGGAAATATTAGAAACAGTGCTTCATTATATATCGTAAATATAGTTATATTAAGACTTACATCTATAACATAGAGTACATCAGAAACTATTATTAGACTTTTTCTTCAAGACTCAGAGAACTTGTCTAGCACTCTTGACTATCTCCAACAATGGTCACCCAAAATACAAGACTCATTTGTCCTTTGGTAGCGCTACATGTAAAAAGTTCCATACCTATTTTTAGTCTTCTCCAACAACAAAACCTAAAAGACAACACTCTCTGCAAATGGGTCTCGAAGAGAGAGGATACCCAAATTTGGGTTATGCCTCTCCTGATACCCACAATGAGTCTTCTGTATGGGTACTCTGTTGGAAGCTATAGGTATTGTGTTGGAGACCCATTTTAGGTTTAAGTTCTCAAATGAGTCTCTTGTTGGCCTTAGGGGGAAAAACCCTACACTTGAACCACCATTTAGTATCCATCTGATATTTTATTGAACTTTAATAAGCAAGTGTGAGTGCAAGACTAAAAAAGCCTGCCTCAGTTATATTACGATAAGTATTTTTATTTGGTCATGTTTTATTTATTAAACCTAAGTTGTTTGGTTATGCTTAGAGCCACAAGTTAATAGAAGAAATTAACATCAAAACCATTCATCGAATTATCTAATCGAAAAAAAATTCAGGCTAGACATGACTTGAGACTCTGAGAGCATAGGCGATATATCAATTTTAAATAACTCTACAAAGCGTGTATAGTTTTACCCATGAATCATGATAACCATCTGCCTAAGGCGGCCAACGTCTTTAACACTTCCAAGACGATCGAGGCTTTTCAAAAAGAGACTCCCTAACAAATTGTAGCCTGCAAAGGTTTCAGAATTCAGCTCAAATGGCGCGTATGAACATGCATATTGCACACAACCAGACATTCTACCTAGATTTCTCTGTAACGACTAGTAATTGATTGACCAAACATGCAGGCATGATTAGTGTCGCGTCGCAATGGCAGTGGCATGCATGCTAACTAAACAAATGGTTGCATATATATACTATAATAGTGGCTCTGCCACCAGTACTAAGCACGCACGAATGATCAGTGTTGGATCCTACGGAAGCAGAAGCTAGCTAGCACAATCAACTAGAGCACATTCCTGCAGCATCCGGCGTGGAAGTGGTGGACCGCCACCCAATCGAGACAAATCGATAGGGCTCCACATGCAATGGATGCAGGCAGCCAAAGCCAAATCCGATCGATCATTTCTCCTCGCACAACTGACAACCCTGCAGGCGTTCTCTAATGCCACCAGTAATCACTCACTCACTCTCACACGCCATCATGATTACCGGATCGTAGGTGAAGTGATCGACCATCCTACTACAACATGTTGGTTGATGGACTACAAGTTACAACAATGTATATATTTCATGAGGAAAAGAAACCAAAAGAAAGAATAAAAAAGAATCCCATGAACTCGATCGTACACGAAATCTTTTAAGTTAGGCCTTGTATACTTTGTGAAAAGAAAAGTTTTTAGGTACTATAGCATATTTATAACTATAGCAATTAGTGTCCAATCATAAACTAATTAGTTTTAAAAAATTTATCTCGTAAAATACATACAAACTGTATAATTGTTATTTTTAATCTATATTTAATGAACATTCGATGTGATGAGATGAAAAGTTTTTAGGTGGAAACTAAACAGGGCTTTAGTAACAAGCTTTACAAAATACAAATGCATTAAAATTTTCCTACCTCACCCTGAACCCTCACCTTAGTGATCCTCGTATATATGGTCCTGCATCGGTGAATGAACTTATTGCTTGCAGAATCGAGCATAGCTTCGTTGGTTAATCCTACCAACCTGTTTATATTTTCGTCCTCGATTCACCTGAGTTATGCTAGTCTAACACCCAATTTCAATAAGTAAGGAGGGACTAAAATCCCACAATTTCAAATCACCACAACATAATATAAAGGTCAATTGAGTTTTGGATGGCTAAAGAGGAATGTGCACCTATAATAAAGCGGAATATGCAACAACTCTATACACACAACTCCAACGAAACCACGACACTCCTCTTTCTCTACATGGGCGTCCGAATTAAAGCCCCATATCACTGCCCCTTTCCGCTCTGGTCATCTACGTGCATTGTGCTAGATTAGTAGTTTTGATTGTATTAAAAAGAATTAGCTTATTTCTACTAAAACCATTCCCATCGTCACTACAAACACTTTTGTATTAGTGCGCATGCTGTCTTGCTACCATGGGCGCAGTGGCGGATCTAGAAATGGATCAAGAGAGATGCTAAATAATATAGCTAAAATTCTTTTTTCTCGCTCAATCCTACACTAATGGATATAACTAAGATTGATAATTCAATACTGATTCAAAGTGTTCAAAAGTAAAGATTCATAGAATAAACATAGAAAAATACTAAATACATGGAGTCTTTTACTAAAAAAAATCTGTTAAATTTTTTTTTGAGCTCAAGGGCAAAAAGAACAACACGGACACCGGTTGCAGTACGAGACGAATAGGAGAAGACGCACATACATTCAATTAAGTCTTAGTATATGTTTGGTTGAGCTTATGAAAAATGTTTCTTAATTCTACTAAAGGCAAAAAGCTAACCAAACTAGAGAAACCTAAAGCCGTTTTTTTTCCTAAATAATTGCTTTCGTGTAGTATAATTTGGAACCATCTTGAATCCTGCATTTAACTTTTAGGCTTCTTTTTTTAATGCACAAGAGAAAGCTTAGGGCAGTCCCAATGGGTAGTTTCTTAGGGCAGTTTCCAAGAGAGAATTAAAACAATTAATGTACTATAGAAACTATCGTTCCCAATGCATGATTTCTACAATAATTGCTATACAAGAGGTGACTTAAGGGCAGTCACAATGGGAAATTTATGGTAGTTTCTATCCCTATTAATTAAGTTGACAGCTCAGCTTTTTGATGATGTGGCAAGAGAATTAATGAGGAAAGAGAGTACAAAACAAGGAAACGGTTTCTACTCCACGGAACCAGGTCGACGCTCGCAACGAGGCTCATAGACGCGACCAAATCGCCGTTGGGGAGAAACTACTCGAGTCTATCTGGATCCGCTGCATCGCCACCGCCGCTGCACGCGCAGCGCGCTCCCGCCTCCAGTTCCCGCGATTCCAGCGTGCTCCCGCCATCTTCCTCGCTCCCGCCTCAGCTTTCCCGCGATTCGTCACCACGCGCGCGCGCTCACGTTCTTCTTCCCGCGCGCCGCAGCCAACTCCCCTTTCATAGGCCGCTAAATCTCCATCTCCAGTGAGGTGTGTCGCTCAATCTCAAGGCCTAGCATCGTCCGTCCCCAATCCATCCCAAATTTGAGCGAACATGAATCAGCTGAAGAGGAATCCGAGTTCAAGTTCCAGGCGAGGCACTGGTACTCTCGCTGCTGTCGCTGCCAGTTCTGCTAGGGTTGCCCGTTCTCCTGCCGCCCCTGCTGACGGAAGTGCTCCTGGCGCCCATGGATCCAACTCTACTGACGGTAATCACGCTGCCTTGGCTGCTGCATCTCCATCACTTCTAAGTTTTCAAGCTGCCGGCTTTCCTGCGTGGTGGATAAGTTCTTCTCCGATGGGTTCCAGTGAAGGGTAAGCGTTGTAGTGTTCAGATTTATTTGATAATGTACTATAATTCTATTTTTCCAAATGGAGTGCTAGGATAATATACCAGATTTTTTATTCTTTTTCCGATGGAATGAGCAGTAGTCAATTTTCCATGTCCAGTCCTTTGTCGACATATACACAGGCTAAGTGAATGTTTAGTGTCAAGGTTAAGTGGAAAGCCTGTCTTCTCCCTCCCTTTAGAGGCCCTTACTGTATCTTCTCTCCAGAACACAGATCTTCTGATATTGTCAAAGCTATATCCTTTTCTACTTAGTTTTTGTGGTTGCAAAGACAGTGGTGGTGTCCATAAACCTACTCCCAATGCACCTTTCCTGTTCACGTGCACAATCTCTTAAAATGTTGTGTTGAGAATTAAATCAAGAAAAGCTCTTCTGTTTGCGGACACACCATGTCTGCTCAATACTATTTCTGCCACCCAGATAGCCAACCTGGATACCCCAGCGATCTCAGCTGCTATACAAGTAGCCCATGTTGTGTCGTATGCCCGGAACCTAGCCAAGCTTGTACCCTGAACATAAGGCCGCAGTATCAAAATCTCCTGCAAGTTATCAAAGTTGCATCTCCTTGTTCTCATATGTCTGAAATAAAAGCTTTAGAATTGTAATTAATCTGTTACATGGAATTTCAGGATGCACCCACCAGGTGGATTTACCAACATTCTCCAGTCAAACATCAGTCCTGAAAATTTTCATTTAGTTGGCAATACAAGAAGCAAAGCTACAATTTCACCAACTCCACCAAGTATGAAAAGAACCCTACCAGCTGAAAGCAATAAGCAGGACAAACAAACAATCAATGTTGATGCAGATGAAACCAATGAAGACGAGAGGACTGAGAGGCGATTGAACTGGACGAAAGATGAAGACATTAGATTGGTAAGCAACCTTTCTTAGTTTGTGAACTTTAAGCTTCAACTTTAGCGGAAAATTTGCTTGGTTGTAAACTTTGAGATCTTTTTTTTCTGAATGTAGGCTACTGCTTGGTTGCGTAACTCAAAGGACCCAGTTGATGGAAACGATAGGAAGGCAGACCAATATTGGGGGGATGTCACTAAAGAATACAATAAAACAACAGAGCTTTGCCGCAGGAGAAACCGAAACCAACTGAAGATCCGTTGGGATCGTGTTAAGAAACCAGTCATGGATTTTCATGGTTGTTGGGTTAAAACCAACAAAGTATACAGAAGTGGTGTGAGTGATGACCAGCTGATGGAAATTACTGAAAAGATGTATGCTAGTGAATATAGTGATAAAGATTTCATGCTGAAGCACTTTTGGAAGGTTGTAAAAAATGAAATAAAGTGGTCTGCGTATGTTAAAAAGGAACAGGAAAAAGAAAAGAACAAGGGTGCAACTAATAAGCCAGCTGAAGTGGTGAATCTAGAAGACAATCCTGACATTCGTCCTATGGGTCATAAGAAGGCTAAGAATGAACTCTATGGGAAAAAGAAGACACCTGAAGCTTATTCAACTATTAGTGAGAAGCTAGACAAGTTCATTGAAGTAAGCATGGTGGCTAGGAAGGATCGTGAGAAGATGGCAGAGACGCAGAAAATTTTGGCAAATAGTAAGATTGAAGCTGCTAGGTTGAATGATGAGGCAGCAGAAAAGCAGCTGAAGTGTAAAATGTTGGACACTTACAGAGAGCTGTTGCTAGCAACGACAACTGATATGAATTCTCATGCTTTGACTGAGAGGGAGAAAGCACTGGAGAGTATGAGGTTGGCCTTATTTGCTACTGATAATTAAGGTATTTTCTAAATACTATTTCTAAATACTAATTAAGGTATTTTCTCCTTTCGATGTGAAACTGCAATATTTATTAGTACTTGTTATCTGTAAAATTAGCACTGCCCACTACATCTCTAGAAACTGAAAAGAGTGTGAACACAACCCACTACATTTCTAGAAACTGAAAAAATAGTGTGAACACAGACCACTGCCTCTTGGTGTGAAAACTGTACTATTTGTGTGAATGCACTAATTGGTGTGAAACTGAAACTACATCTGTGGTGTGAACAGCCCACGATGTTGTGCCTCTAGTGTGTGTATATATGGACTGCACGTCCAGGACTACCCTCCATCTCTAGTTCTCTCTCTGCCTACTCCATCTCTAGTTCTCTCTCTGCCTACTCCTAATGTCTCAGCAACCACCATCTGATACTGAACCTCATGACGAGGAAGGCGGCATAGACCCAGAAGATTTGTACACAATTGAGGAATTTGAAGCGGAGCAAGATGTATTAGAAGACCTGCAAGATGAAATGGTTGCAGAACTAAAGAATGATATTGAAGCACTAGAAGAAGGGAGGAGACGCATCAGTGGTCCAAGGAGGTATGTTGCAAGGCCTCGAGAAGAAGCCAATCAGCGGCTTATGGAGGACTATTTCACGCAGAACCCTATCTATAATTCTACAATCTTTCGTAGAAGGTTTAGAATGAGAAGGCCCCTGTTTCTACGCATTGTCGATGCCCTCAGTGAGTGGAATCCATTTTTCACCTTAAGATTTGATGCTACTAATCGTCCTGGCCTATCGCCAATCCAAAAATGCACTGCTGCTATAAGGCAGCTAGCAAATGGGAGCCCAGCAGACCAGCTTGATGAGTATATTAAGATTGGTGAAAGTACCGCAGTAGAGTGTTTGAAGTTATTTGTGAAGGGAGTGAAAGAAATATTTGGGGCGCAATATTTGAGGCGGCCAACAGTACAAGATGTTGAACGCTTAATGGAGATTGGTGAGCGTCGTGGGTTCCCTGGCATGCTAGGCAGCATTGACTGTATGCATTGGCATTGGGAAAAATGTCCTTATGCGTGGAAGGGTATGTATACCCGCGGTGATCATGGTGTGCCTACAGTCATTCTAGAGGCAGTAGCTTCGCACGATCGTTGGATATGGCACGCCTTCTTTGGTGTTGCTGGATCGAACAATGATATCAACGTTCTTAACCAATCACATTTGTTTGTCGAGCAGCTGAGAGGAGAAGCTCCTCAGGTGCAGTATTCTATCAACGGAAGACAATATAATATTGGTTATTACCTAGCAGACGGCATATATCCTGAGTGGCCTGTTTTTGTTAAGTCTATACGTCAGCCACAATCTGAGGAACATAAACTTTTTGCTGAGAAGCAAGAAGGGACAAGGAAGGATGTTGAATGCGCCTTTAGCATTTTACAGTCTCGCTTTTGTATTTTACGTCGACCAGCACGTCTCTACGAGCAAGGAGATCTTCAGGATATCATGCTTGCTTGTATAATTCTCCACAACATGATAATTGAAGATGAGAAAGATATAGAGCAGGTTCCACTTGATTTGAATGAGGAAGGCAGCACATATACTGTTCAAGAAGCTATAATAACTCATGGAGAAAACCCAGAGATGGAAGATGTAATTAATAGAAATACCGCCTTACATGATCGCCAAGCATATAGACAACTTCAATCTGATTTGATTGATCATATTTGGCAAAAGTTTGAGAATTCATATAGGCAAAATAATTAGGGTATGAGAATGGCTAATCTGCCCTCAATTTGTATTGCTTTTTTTAATGCAAGTCTGAACACTAGTACCATCTAATTTTTTTTTTGAGTATGAGTCTATGTTCTAATTTTTTTTTGCACTTGTAGATAATGCTGTGGTTTGTGGAGGATTTTTGCAACCTGATGGCTTCAGGTGGACTTGTGAACTATCTGAGATGATGCTGTGCAATGCTGGACTATCTGAGATTTTTGCAACCTGTTCTTATATCATGAACTTTAGTTTTATATCTGAGATGATACTTTTGAACTGTTTTGTTGCATGCGCAACCTGGTGATGAAACCAGATGTTGCAGCCTATTTATCTTTTAAGTTTCTGGATTGGTATGATTATGAATATATGATTCTGGAAACTATATGTGCAGCACAAGCAGAGTACTGTATTCCTGTAATTTTGTTGTGACTTACGAGATATTTGATCTGTTGAGGTACAAAAGCAATCAGGCTATACTGTTGCTTGCCACAGTTGATCTATTGTTTTTTTGTGTTGCATTTAAGTCACCTCTTGTATAGCAATTATTGTAGAAATCATGCATTGGGAACGATAGTTTCTATAGTACATTAATTGTTTTAATTCTCTCTTGGAAACTACCCTAAGAAACTACCCATTGGGACTGCCCTAAATGCAACACAAAAAAACAATAGATCAACTGTGGCAAGCAACAGTATAGCCTGATTGCTTTTGTACCTCAACAGATCAAATATCTCGTAAGTCACAACAAAATTACAGGAATACAGTACTCTGCTTGTGCTGCACATATAGTTTCCAGAATCATATATTCATAATCATACCAATCCAGAAACTTAAAAGATAAATAGGCTGCAACATCTGGTTTCATCACCAGGTTGCGCATGCAACAAAACAGTTCAAAAGTATCATCTCAGATATAAAACTAAAGTTCATGATATAAGAACAGGTTGCAAAAATCTCAGATAGTCCAGCATTGCACAGCATCATCTCAGATAGTTCACAAGTCCACCTGAAGCCATCAGGTTGCAAAAATCCTCCACAAACCACAGCATTATCTACAAGTGCAAAAAAAAATTAGAACATAGACTCATACTCAAAAAAAAAATTAGATGGTACTAGTGTTCAGACTTGCATTAAAAAAAGCAATACAAATTGAGGGCAGATTAGCCATTCTCATACCCTAATTATTTTGCCTATATGAATTCTCAAACTTTTGCCAAATATGATCAATCAAATCAGATTGAAGTTGTCTATATGCTTGGCGATCATGTAAGGCGGTATTTCTATTAATTACATCTTCCATCTCTGGGTTTTCTCCATGAGTTATTATAGCTTCTTGAACAGTATATGTGCTGCCTTCCTCATTCAAATCAAGTGGAACCTGCTCTATATCTTTCTCATCTTCAATTATCATGTTGTGGAGAATTATACAAGCAAGCATGATATCCTGAAGATCTCCTTGCTCGTAGAGACGTGCTGGTCGACGTAAAATACAAAAGCGAGACTGTAAAATGCTAAAGGCGCATTCAACATCCTTCCTTGTCCCTTCTTGCTTCTCAGCAAAAAGTTTATGTTCCTCAGATTGTGGCTGACGTATAGACTTAACAAAAACAGGCCACTCAGGATATATGCCGTCTGCTAGGTAATAACCAATATTATATTGTCTTCCGTTGATAGAATACTGCACCTGAGGAGCTTCTCCTCTCAGCTGCTCGACAAACAAATGTGATTGGTTAAGAACGTTGATATCATTGTTCGATCCAGCAACACCAAAGAAGGCGTGCCATATCCAACGATCGTGCGAAGCTACTGCCTCTAGAATGACTGTAGGCACACCATGATCACCGCGGGTATACATACCCTTCCACGCATAAGGACATTTTTCCCAATGCCAATGCATACAGTCAATGCTGCCTAGCATGCCAGGGAACCCACGACGCTCACCAATCTCCATTAAGCGTTCAACATCTTGTACTGTTGGCCGCCTCAAATATTGCGCCCCAAATATTTCTTTCACTCCCTTCACAAATAACTTCAAACACTCTACTGCGGTACTTTCACCAATCTTAATATACTCATCAAGCTGGTCTGCTGGGCTCCCATTTGCTAGCTGCCTTATAGCAGCAGTGCATTTTTGGATTGGCGATAGGCCAGGACGATTAGTAGCATCAAATCTTAAGGTGAAAAATGGATTCCACTCACTGAGGGCATCGACAATGCGTAGAAACAGGGGCCTTCTCATTCTAAACCTTCTACGAAAGATTGTAGAATTATAGATAGGGTTCTGCGTGAAATAGTCCTCCATAAGCCGCTGATTGGCTTCTTCTCGAGGCCTTGCAACATACCTCCTTGGACCACTGATGCGTCTCCTCCCTTCTTCTAGTGCTTCAATATCATTCTTTAGTTCTGCAACCATTTCATCTTGCAGGTCTTCTAATACATCTTGCTCCGCTTCAAATTCCTCAATTGTGTACAAATCTTCTGGGTCTATGCCGCCTTCCTCGTCATGAGGTTCAGTATCAGATGGTGGTTGCTGAGACATTAGGAGTAGGCAGAGAGAGAACTAGAGATGGAGTAGGCAGAGAGAGAACTAGAGATGGAGGGTAGTCCTGGACGTGCAGTCCATATATACACACACTAGAGGCACAACATCGTGGGCTGTTCACACCACAGATGTAGTTTCAGTTTCACACCAATTAGTGCATTCACACAAATAGTACAGTTTTCACACCAAGAGGCAGTGGTCTGTGTTCACACTATTTTTTCAGTTTCTAGAAATGTAGTGGGTTGTGTTCACACTCTTTTCAGTTTCTAGAGATGTAGTGGGCAGTGCTAATTTTACAGATAACAAGTACTAATAAATATTGCAGTTTCACATCGAAAGGAGAAAATACCTTAATTAGTATTTAGAAATAGTATTTAGAAAATACCTTAATTATCAGTAGCAAATAAGGCCAACCTCATACTCTCCAGTGCTTTCTCCCTCTCAGTCAAAGCATGAGAATTCATATCAGTTGTCGTTGCTAGCAACAGCTCTCTGTAAGTGTCCAACATTTTACACTTCAGCTGCTTTTCTGCTGCCTCATCATTCAACCTAGCAGCTTCAATCTTACTATTTGCCAAAATTTTCTGCGTCTCTGCCATCTTCTCACGATCCTTCCTAGCCACCATGCTTACTTCAATGAACTTGTCTAGCTTCTCACTAATAGCTGAATAAGCTTCAGGTGTCTTCTTTTTCCCATAGAGTTCATTCTTAGCCTTCTTATGACCCATAGGACGAATGTCAGGATTGTCTTCTAGATTCACCACTTCAGCTGGCTTATTAGTTGCACCCTTGTTCTTTTCTTTTTCCTGTTCCTTTTTAACATACGCAGACCACTTTCTTTCATTTTTTACAACCTTCCAAAAGTGCTTCAGCATGAAATCTTTATCACTATGTTCACTAGCATACATCTTTTCAGTAATTTCCATCAGCTGGTCATCACTCACACCACTTCTGTATACTTTGTTGGTTTTAACCCAACAACCATGAAAATCCATGACTGGTTTCTTAACACGATCCCAACGGATCTTCAGTTGGTTTCGGTTTCTCCTGCGGCAAAGCTCTGTTGTTTTATTGTATTCTTTAGTGACATCCCCCCAATATTGGTCTGCCTTCCTATCGTTTCCATCAACTGGGTCCTTTGAGTTACGCAACCAAGCAGTAGCCTACATTCAGAAAAAAAAGATCTCAAAGTTTACAACCAAGCAAATTTTCCGCTAAAGTTGAAGCTTAAAGTTCACAAACTAAGAAAGGTTGCTTACCAATCTAATGTCTTCATCTTTCGTCCAGTTCAATCGCCTCTCAGTCCTCTCGTCTTCATTGGTTTCATCTGCATCAACATTGATTGTTTGTTTGTCCTGCTTATTGCTTTCAGCTGGTAGGGTTCTTTTCATACTTGGTGGAGTTGGTGAAATTGTAGCTTTGCTTCTTGTATTGCCAACTAAATGAAAATTTTCAGGACTGATGTTTGACTGGAGAATGTTGGTAAATCCACCTGGTGGGTGCATCCTGAAATTCCATGTAACAGATTAATTACAATTCTAAAGCTTTTATTTCAGACATATGAGAACAAGGAGATGCAACTTTGATAACTTGCAGGAGATTTTGATACTGCGGCCTTATGTTCAGGGTACAAGCTTGGCTAGGTTCCGGGCATACGACACAACATGGGCTACTTGTATAGCAGCTGAGATCGCTGGGGTATCCAGGTTGGCTATCTGGGTGGCAGAAATAGTATTGAGCAGACATGGTGTGTCCGCAAACAGAAGAGCTTTTCTTGATTTAATTCTCAACACAACATTTTAAGAGATTGTGCACGTGAACAGGAAAGGTGCATTGGGAGTAGGTTTATGGACACCACCACTGTCTTTGCAACCACAAAAACTAAGTAGAAAAGGATACAGCTTTGACAATATCAGAAGATCTGTGTTCTGGAGAGAAGATACAGTAAGGGCCTCTAAAGGGAGGGAGAAGACAGGCTTTCCACTTAACATTTGACACTAAACATTCACTTAACCTGTGTATATGTCGACAAAGGACTGGACATGGAAAATTGACTACTGCTCATTCCATCGGAAAAAGAATAAAAAATCTGGTATATTATCCTAGCACTCCATTTGGAAAAATAGAATTATAGTACATTATAAAATAAATCTGAACACTACAACGCTTACCCTTCACTGGAGCCCATCGGAGAAGAACTTATCCACCACACAGGAAAGCCGGCAGCTTGAAAACTTAGAAGTGATGGAGATGCAGCAGCCAAGGCAGCGTGATTACCGTCAGTAGAGTTGGATCCATGGGCGCCAGGAGCACTTCCGTCAGCAGGGGCGGCAGGAGAACGGGCAACCCTAGCAGAACTGGCAGCGACAGCAGCGAGAGTACCAGTGCCTCGCCTGGAACTTGAACTCGGATTCCTCTTCAGCTGATTCATGTTCGCTCAAATTTGGGATGGATTGGGGACGGACGATGCTAGGCCTTGAGATTGAGCGACACACCTCACTGGAGATGGAGATTTAGCGGCCTATGAAAGGGGAGTTGGCTGCGGCGCGCGGGAAGAAGAACGTGAGCGCGCGCGCGTGGTGACGAATCGCGGGAAAGCTAAGGCGGGAGCGAGGAAGATGGCGGGAGCACGCTGGAATCGCGGGAACTGGAGGCGGGAGCGCGCTGCGCGTGCAGCGGCGGTGGCGATGCAGCGGATCCAGATAGACTCGAGTAGTTTCTCCCCAACGGCGATTTGGTCGCGTCTATGAGCCTCGTTGCGAGCGTCGACCTAGTTCCGTGGAGTAGAAACCGTTTCCTTGTTTTGTACTCTCTTTCCTCATTAATTCTCTTGCCACATCATCAAAAAGTTGAGCTGTCAACTTAATTAATAGGGATAGAAACTACCATAAATTTCCCATTGGGACTGCCCTTATGAGCGACGGCCTGTGACGTTCTGTTTTCTTGTCTTTTTTTTTTCAAGGAGCGTGTATGCCAGTTCTTGGAGGGGCAAGGGAAGAGAGGGGGTCCAAAGCAATGTCTGATTTTGTCCAAAACTTTAAGCATGACTGATATTGAGCCTTGTTTAGTTCCCAAGATGAAAAGGTTTTGGATATTGTATCATTTTTGTTTTTATTTGGTAATTATTGTCTAATCATGGACTAACTAGACTAAAAATAGATTCGTCTCGCAGTTTACAGTTAAACTGTATAATTAATTATCTTTTTTATCTATATTTAATGCTCCATGCATGTGCTGCAGAATTTGATGTGACGGAAAATTTTAAAAACTTTTTGGGTTTTAGGTGGAACTAAACAAGGCCTAAGATTGTCAATTGGGTGCATTTTAATTTCTCATGTGTGTACAACCATTTAAATAATATGAAAATGGGCACTATGGACATTTGACATCAACATATAGTAGTAGCCGCTTTTTTCTTTTTCTTTTTCTTTTTTTTGGCTACCGGACACCCCTTACCAAGATATGCATGGAGTGGAGCGAAGGAGCAGAGAGCTAGAGGAATGCAAGTTTCTCCTCAATGTCTGCTCGGCGACTTCTCACTCTCTTCTTTTTTACAGGTAGTAACAAAAATAGATACTGGCAGCAATGGACAAAATGACCAATACATAAAAGAGAGATATGATGATAATAGACAACGTGTTACTACTTATATGCCAACGTGGGTGGAGGATCCGATATGGTAAGGTATGATGCTCGCCATAACTTGAATTTTGCATGCATTCCCTCAGCAAATCGCCGGTAGTTCATCCAAGTCCATGGCTCTATCTCTTCTAGCCTTGTTATGTAGGGCGGCTAGATGAACAAGATGAGATGAGCTAAATAAAACGTTATTGTTGTTGGACTTTTACTTGGGCCGACTAGTGTTTTTATTTCTATAGCCCACGTGAGTTCCCTTTCCATATCAATCTGTGGCCTTGTCGCTATTTGTCTATCATAGTGTCGTGTATCATCCTATCCTCACTATTAAGGCCGTGAATCCTCAAAGAGGCAATCAGTTGAAGACGAATCAACGATGACGGTTCTGACTTACGATTACGAGTTACAAACCTATGAGGCAAAACAACATATATGTATTTGACTTTGTATTTTTTTTTTTCATCTGTCCCTACTACTAAATTGTGAAAATTTCAGTCTGCCTCAAAATTTTTCTGCCCTCGGTATCCGAATAGGCCTCGGCGTCCGTACGAATCTTGGCTTCCAACAACGGTACCAGAGAGAAAAAAAGAATAAAAGTTTTTCTAAGGTTTCCAATACAAAATCTCTTTTATACATTACAGACATTGAGAATAAAGAAATTATAGGGGCTTAGATACAAAGTGTTTATTCTATTAGTTTATTTTTCTTTTATTATTTAAACTGATTGATAAATACATAGTAATTCATAGAAAAATCTAAAAATTACAAAACAAATTTTGTTCAGCTCCACATATGTAGATCCATGCAGTAAACAAAAAATATCACAAATTTTATTATATTTTCTTTGCTGGAGATACTTGTCTATGCTTTTTAGTATAAAATTGATAGAATAGCAAAGCTGTTGTATACCTCTTTTTTTAAAAAAGTTTTCTATTTTATAAAATGACTAAACAATAGAATTTAGCTACTAATTTTAGCCAAGCATTCAAAATCTATTTCAAATTATGAGTTACTATAAATTATTTAACTCTCCAAATGTCCCAATCACATCCGTACTTGCCATTAGTGTCTATAGCACATTCGAAATATAGTATAAGTACAAAATCTCTCTATTGTTAAGGTTACATGCGTTATTTGAGTTACCCCATGAACTATCCTACAACTTTTAGAATATGTCTTATTTCCAATGACCGAAGGAGTATATCTATACTTCTAATTCTAATACTAAAGAGGCAAAATTTCAATCAAAATTTTCGTCTGATCAAAATTTTCCAATTTACTTAATATACAATTATGAAAATTTCAGTCCACCATATCTTTATATGTTTACCAGTTAGATTAATTAAACGATGCTCCTCTTGTTCGCATCTGATTTCCTATTATTTTTAGTTTATTTTCTGTTTATGGCACGAGGACTTCTGGTCTAATTAGGTTAGGGAAAAAAAAGAAAAGTTATGAATTGAATCTAACTCGGAAGCCTAACACGAGTTTAAACCAATTTTAGACCGAAACAAGCGAATAGTTGGGCTAGACCAAAATCCAAAACAATCAGAAATTTTGCCTTTTTATTATAAGAAGGAACTACAGATTAGGACTTCAATTTTTTTTTGCCTCCAATTGACATCTAACCAAATAAAGAAAGCGCAACAAAATAAAGAATGTAATTCTTATCATTTTTTATTTGACTATTAAGAGTTCTATTTAGAATACTTATGATGTGAGGAATCTATTTATATTAGGATTTCTACTCCATATTGGTTTAGATGCAAGTTATTTTAACTCATATGAGCACGATTATATACATAAGTCCAGATAAAAGAAACTCTTCATCGTTTGGTAGGTAGAGGAAGACACAAAAAATAGGTGGACAAAAGAAAGAGGCTAAAATTTTACCTCTTTATTATTAGGTAGATATATATAATTAGATAACAGAGATATAGATATAGATTTGATAGCTTTTTTTTTCCGTTGCAACGCACGGGCATTTTTGCTAGTAATAACAAAATTTTTATATGAGTACAAAATTATTTTTCTTTTGCCCTTTTATAAACTTCTTTGAGTAAGGGGCCATCGACTTTAAATTTGAGGAATATTGTAAACTTTTAATGTTACTTTGTTATTATTGTCATTTACCTTGCCATACCTTAATTTTATTTCTTCCTCCGCTACTGAATGTGTGAGGAGGAGAAAAAAGACGAGGATCACACATGCTCCCACATTGTAGATTATAAGATTTGCACTAAGATTGGTATCAAGCCACCGGAACGCCGCTGCCCTTGCCACCGGTTTTGCGTCCGCCCTCACCGTCGGCATCCCTCTTCACCACGTCTCCACCTCAACTGAGTAGCCGAGCGTGAAAACGCAACTGTTTTTTTTTTTCAGATCGAAAACTGGAGAAACTCTCCCAAATATCTCCTTTCTTATTTGCACGGCCTGAAGCATGGGTGGCCTCTGAGGCCTTGAAGCGAGCTAAAACATGCAAAAGTACGAACAGCTAGCTAATATTTAAATAGTAGTACGTAGACCGGTAAGTTAACATGTGAATAATCATAAAAGTCTTTCGCAAAAAAAAAAGAATAATCATAAAAGTACAGCAACATATGAACTAAACTTCCAATATACATTATTTTGTTTTGGCAAATATAAAGTGCGACTCCAGTTTTTGGTCAGCTCATAAAGTGTTACTCATTCTTAATTAAAAAACATAGTATTCATCTTTTTCATACGTCGACGATATGCTGATCTATAGATGCTAATACTTTCATGGACAGTGGCCTTGAACGAGAAGGGTGATCAACGAGATCGCCGACGGTGTGAAGCGGCTACATGAGCTGGGTGGTCCAAGGTGATCATCAACTCACTTTATTCAACACACTTTTTCGTGTACCCATACGAGACAGATCGAGCGGCATGCCAAGACATGACGTGGGGTCTAACCCTAAGCCGAATTGTGATACATGGCGTGATTGTTTAATAAATTTCCAAGCTGTAAATTGTTTAGATGACCTTATAACTAGCCGTTCCGTTGCAATGTATGAACATATTCACTAGTCATATTAATGAATTTGATGACAACACTAGTGTTTTGTTTGGTTAGTTGTAAAAATGCAAATGGAAGTGAAATCAAATCACAGGGTAATCGGAGCTTCGATGGATGATTCCGGTCTTTGCTTGGTTTGGTAAGGTATATACCTTACCAAACCAAGCAAAGGCGAGATGGTCGCAGTTCATAGGCCGGGCCACAAACAGTGTTGACACAGCCGTACGTCAGGATCTCCGCCATGGAGCATTTTTAGTTTATCCAGCGACAGCACGGCACCGGCCTATCCAAGATGAACCTGACTTTACCTGAGTCCGATCTCCTCCTCTGCCAACAACCAACAATGACGCGGTTGCAGGGGAAGACGGAGGCAACGGAGCCTTAAAAATTGAACTGGCCAGTAACAGATTACATGGTAACACATTGCGGGTCGCCTCCAACTAACCATACACAGCGACCCACCCCAATCCAACCCTAAACCCCAATATCTTCCAACCCATGTGGACTGGAGTAGATTGGTGTGCAGTGAAAACAGTATCGCTTCCCATCATTGATCTGATAATTATGTTACAAAATGGCAAACCAAACACCACCATAAAACTGATAGCTAATAAAAACAACAAAGTAACGAAGGGTTGTAACTAACTACTAATTTATTCTACTACTAGTATATAGGAGGAGACATCAGTCCTGAAACACATTGACAATCAGCTCAGGCAATAATATCCTCGCGAGGAGCTTCTGTTGCCTCTTCAGCTTTCCTTTCTTCTCTCGCACGAGCCCTCGACAAAGCCTCGGTCATATCAGAGTTCATTGGCACAGCAACTTTCAGCAGGTTAACGAAAGCTTCGACATCCTTGACCTCCCCTTCGTTTCCAAGATACTTAAGTATCATCTCGATTATTGAAGGCCTAGGGATCCAGCCGGAATTGGGGGCAAATACAGAGAGGGCATTTTTGGTCAGCTCATAAGCTTTCGCAACATCACCTTTCTCTGCATAGCCAATTGCCACAATCCACCAGCTGGTTGAAGTAGGCGTCTTTCCCTTTTTCAAGAAGCCGTCGAGCAGTGTCTCAGCCTTGTCCAGCAAGCCCTTTTGGCGGTACCCTGTGAGCAGGACATTTGGAACTTGGAAGTCGAATGCATTTTTGCTAGACTCCCACTCTTTCAGCAAGTCTTCAGCTTCCGTGATCTCATCAAGCTTCACAAGCACGGCAAGCATATTGGTGTAGTCCTTGTTAATATACCTCTTACAGTTCAACATGTGCAGCGCCCATAGCCTCTTGACTTCTAATTTGTCCCCAAGGTGGCCATACAAGGAAATCAAGTGGCCATAGGCATCACCATCCTTTTTATCCATTTTTGCCTCTGCTTTCCTTAAGGCAGAGTATGCCTTCTCCCTTAGGTAACCCTTAATGTAGTTGCTTGCCACAACAGCATATGTATTCCAGTCAACAACAATTTGAGGCTCACATTCCATCTCCTCCAGGGTGTTCTCCAACCCAAAAAAGTCAGCTCTTATGCCATAAGAATTTATGCATATTCTGTAGCTAAAATTATCAGGAACAATCCCATCCCTCTTCATTTCTGCCATCACCATAGGGACCCTCTCATGCTGCCCTATGTTGGTATAGAGGCCCATGAGGTTATTGTAGGAAAGCGCGGAGAACACAAAACCCAGCTCTTTCATATTCTGAAAATGGGCCAACGCTTTGTCAACCAAGAGTTCTCGTGTGTAGCAGTTGAGAAGTGCACCATAGGGTTTCTCTGTCTTATCTTTGTCAGACAGGTTATTGAAGTAGGTCTCTGCTGCTCCAACTCCATGGACTTGACCAATTAAATCCAGGTGAATAGCATGATCCTTTGGCAGAAATTTGACATGACCCTTGAGATTCATCCACTCAGAGACCTGTACAAAGTGAAAAAAAGAAAAAGATAATGATCGGTGAGGGATGCCAAGAATACTGATGGTAGTTGGTCATGTATCTAGTATAGCAGGGCCTAAGTATTGTCCACTGCACTTTTGTTTTACTTCTCTGTTTTAAATCATGTGGCTGTAATAGGCTTGCTTGGGGGTCAAGAAGATAAGACCCTTGGCAGCCAAGTTAACTAGGAATCTACTCTAGAATATGCCTATCCAAGAGGCAGCCCTCAGCCTATAAGAGCTGGAGACAGGGCAAGGGGTTTTCTTGTAACCGAGATCCATTTTTGCAATTCAATCAAAAGGCCATAGCAGGCAAACTGCCCTCTGGCTGTTGCCAGATCAATCTCGTGTTCACCAAATTATCCAACAATTGGTATCAGAGCGTGTTCTTGATCCTGTGAGATGGCCACCTCCGCAGAGAGAGCAGCCGCCGCTGCAGCAGCAGCCGCCGGGCAGCGCGCGCAGCGTCTGGCAGCGGCAGAGGCCGCAGCCGCGCAAGCGCAGCAAGCCGCGGAGGCCGCAGCAGCCGCAGCCAGGGAGGCCGCTACCACGGCCGCCGCTCTGCGTCGAGAGCTCTGGGATGAGCAGCCGTTTGAGGAGGAGCCGCATCAGGATCTGCGCGAGGAGCCGCGCGATCGCCGCCGTCCACTTCGGAGGAGCCCGGACCGGATGCGCAGGCAGTCGCGGTCGCCGGATCAGGATCGCCGTCGCGGACGTGGCGGCAGGGGCCGCTCGCCGGTGATCCAGGCGGTGTACAAGGACTCCGGCGGCTCCACCACCTGGCCGATGCTGTCCAAGACCAACTACCACGAGTGGGCGTCGATCATGAAGCTGAAGCTTCAAGCTCGCCAGCTTTGGGACGCGATCGAGTACGGCGATCTTCCCCACCATGAGGACCGCCGCACCGTCGAAGCGCTCATCGCCGCCGTTCCCCAGGAGATGCAGATGCCGCTGTCGGAGAAGGCGACGGCGAAGGAGGCGTGGGATTCCCTCGCCACTGCACGCATCGGAGGAGAACGAGCTCGGCGCACCGCTCTACAACGTCTTCGCCGCGAGTGGGAGTTGCTGTCTTTCCGCCCAGGTGAGCAGGCTGAGGATTTTACTCTGCGCCTGGTTGCTTTGAAGCAGCAGCTCGCCCTCCATGGCGACACGGACATCAACGAGGAGCGCGCGGTGGAGAAGCTCTTGCGCGCTGCACCGGCCAAGTACGCGCAGCTCTGCATCGCCATCGAGACCCTCCTCGACTTCCAGGACCTCACCATCGAGGAGGTGTCGGGTCGACTGAAGACGGTGGACGATCTGCAGGAGGTCCCCGGAGAGCCTCTCATCATCGCCGGCAAGCTGATGCTCTCGGAAGAGCAGTGGCATGCACGGCAGAAGGAGAAGAAGAAGGGCGTCCAGGACTCTGCTTCCGCCAGCGGCAAGGAGCCGCGGCGTCGCCCCCGTGGCGGGAAGAAGCAGAGGGCCAAGAACGAGCGCCGCGAAGACGACGGCGAGCGCAAGGCCAACCGCGACGACATCTGCCTGAACTGCAAGCGGCCGGGTCACTGGGCACGCGACTGCCGTGATCCTCCGCGACAAGGCGGTGGCGGTGGAAGAGATCGCGGCGGCCAGCAGCAGGGAGGCCGCGGCGGAGGCGGCGGCGGTGGTGCGCGGGGCGCAGCACATGTCGCCGAGGCGGATTCGGATGATGGCGCGCTCTTCTTCGCCCACGGCGTCGTGCAACTGGAGGAGAAGGCGCCAGAAGTCCTCTGCACCAAGGCCGCCGCGTTCCTGGATTTCGCCGAACCGCGCGCACGTGCTTTCCTCGGTGACGCCAGCGACGAGGACAAGCTCGACGGCTGGTACCTCGACAGCGGCGCCACCCACCACATGTCTGGGCGTCGTGAGATCTTCTCCGAGCTCGACACGACCGTCCGCGGCACGGTGAAGTTCGGTGATGCGTCGCGCGTGGAGATCCAGGGCGTGGGCTCGGTCGTGTTCCAGGCGAAGAACGGCGAGCACCGCATCCTCCACGGCGTCTACTTCATTCCGGCGCTGCGCAACTCCATCATGTCCCTGGGTCAGCTCGATGAAGCGGGCTCGAAGGTGGAGATCGAGCACGGTGTCCTGCGGATCTGGGATCAGCGCAAGCGCCTCCTCGCCAAGGTAAAGCGCGGCAGCAACCGTCTCTACATTCTTCACCTCGACGCCGTGCAGCCTGTATGCCTCGCCGCGCGGAAGGACGACGATGCCTGGCGATGGCACGAGAGGCTGGGACATCTGCACTTCGACACGATCCATCGGCTCGGGAAGGAGGAGATGGCCCGAGGCATTCCGGTGATCGAGCACGCGGCGCAAGTCTGCGACACCTGCGTCACCACCAAGATGCGCCGCCGGTCGTTCCCGCAGAAGGCCACGTACCGCGCCGAGCAGCCGTTGGAGCTCGTCCACGGCGACTTGTGCGGGCCCATCACGCCGGCGACTCCAGGAGGCCGACGCTACTTCCTCCTCATGGTGGACGACGCCACGCGCTTCATGTTCGTGGCGCTGCTCGCAACCAAGGACGAGGCGGCGCAGGCAGTGAAGAAGATCAAGGCTCAGGCTGAGAAGGAGACCGGCCGCGAACTGAAGGTGCTGCGGACCGACAATGGTGGAGAGTTCACCTGCTCCGAGCTCGCCGAGTACTTCGCCATGGAGGGAGTCAAGCGCCACTTCTCCGCGCCACACTCGCCACAGCAGAATGGCGTTGTGGAACGGCGGAACCAAACGGTGGTGGCCACCGCGCGGGCTCTGCTCAAACAGCGCGGCATGCCGGCTCGTTTTTGGGGGGAGGCAGTGGTGACCGCAGTTCATCTGCTAAACCGCTCGCCCACCAAGTCATTGCAGGGCGTGACACCCTACGAGGCCTGGCACAGGCGCGCGCCGTCCGTGGCGCACCTGCGCGTCTTCGGTTGCGTCGCCTACACGCGCGACTTGGGGCAGCTGCGCAAACTCGACGACCGCGGCGTCCCCGGCATCTTCATCGGCTACGCTGAGGGCGCCAAGGCCTACCGAGTGTTCGACCCGGCGTCTGGGCGCGTCAAGACCTCCCGCGACGTCATCTTCGACGAAGGACGTGGGTGGAACTGGACGACGCCGGCGGCCGGATCCTTTGCAGCGGCATCAAGTGACTTCGACATCGAGTGGCCGGCCGAAGCAGAGGAGATACCCGCGTCAACACCAACCTCCCCGAGCCCACCTCGCGCGCCATCCTCTGCTCCGGGGGAGCATGAGAGGAACGATGCGGACGAGCCGAGAACTCCTGCCGCTGGCTCTACTACACCAGCTGCGGCAGTTGAGATCGGCGATCCGGTGGAGTTTGCTTCGCCGCTGGAGGGAGATGAAGACCGGGTTGATGCCTGGCACGATGATGAGCCCCTGCGCTATCGCACGGTGGCCAACATCCTCGGCAACGCTTCTACACCGCCACCGCCGCCGCGCCTCTTCGCTGAAGTCCATCTGACTCATGCGGGAGAACCGGCGAACTTCGACCAGGCCAAGGACGACCCTGCTTGGCGCGCGGCTATGGAGCAGGAGCTCAAGTCTGTGGAGCAGAACCACACCTGGGAGCTAGCTACGCTCCCGGCTGGTCACCGGCCCATTACTCTCAAGTGGGTGTACAAGCTCAAGAAGGATGAACGGGGCGCGGTGATCAAGCACAAGGCGCGTCTGGTGGCGCGCGGGTTCGTCCAGCAAGAGGGGATTGACTACGATGACTCCTTCGCACCGGTGGCTCGCATGGAATCGGTCAGGGTTCTCCTCGCGCTGGCAGCTCAGGAAGGATGGTCTGTCCACCACATGGACGTGAAGTCCGCTTTCCTCAACGGCAATCTCAAGGAAGAAGTCTACGTGCGGCAGCCGCCGGGCTTCGCCGTCGCTGGGGAAGAAGACAAGGTCTATCGCCTGCACAAGGCTCTGTACGGTCTGCGCCAGGCGCCTCGTGCCTGGAACGAGAAGCTGGACTCAACACTCAAGGAGATGGGGTTTCAGCAGAGTTCTCACGAGGCGGCCATGTACAGGCGGAGCAGTGGGCGGGCAGTTCTGCTCGTTGGCGTCTACGTCGACGATCTGATCATCACCGGCACCAATGAGAAGGAAGTGGCGGCGTTCAAGGCTCAGATGATGAAGGCATTTGAGATGAGCAACCTCGGACTGCTGAGCTTCTATCTTGGTGTCGAGGTCCGTCAGTCAGCTTCTGGGATCTATCTCCGGCAGACACACTACGCTGAGAGGATTCTGGAGCTTGGAGGCATGGAGGGCTGCAATCCTGCAGCAACTCCCATGGAAGAAAGGTTGAAGCTCAGTCGCTTCAGTACTGCTGAGGCAGTGGATCCTACTCACTACCGGCGGTTGGTTGGTAGTCTGCGCTATTTGGTTCACACCAGGCCAGACATTGCCTTCGCAGTCGGCTTTGTCAGCAGATTTATGGAGAAACCCACCATGGAGCACCTCGCAGCTGTGAAGCGCATTCTGAGGTACCTCGCCGGAACACTGGAATATGGGCTGCACTTCACCAGAGCCCCTGGCAGTGCACGGTTCATTGGCTATTGTGACAGTGACCTTGGTGGTGATGTTGATACAAGCAAGAGTACCACTGGTGTTCTTTTCTTCTTTGGTCAGTGTCTGGTGTCTTGGCAGTCTATCAAGCAGAAAGTAGTGGCACTCTCCAGTTGTGAAGCAGAGTATGTGGCTGCTACTACTGCTGCTACACAGGCTATGTGGCTGTCAAGATTGCTGGCTGAGTTACTTGGAAGACCCGTGGATATTGTTGAGCTGAAGGTTGACAGCAAGTCTGCACTGGCCCTAGCAAAGAACCCTGTCTTCCATGAGCGCAGCAAACACATCAGAATCAAGTACCATTTCATTCGAAGCTGTCTGGAGGATGGCAGCATCAGGGCAGAGCATATCTCAACTGGTGATCAGCTGGCTGACATTCTTACCAAGGCATTGGGCAAGACCAAGTTTGAAGAGCTCAGGGGAAGGATCGGCCTGGAGGCAATCTCAGCAAAGGAGATCAAGACCAAGGGGGAGAACTGATGGTAGTTGGTCATGTATCTAGTATAGCAGGGCCTAAGTATTGTCCACTGCACTTTTGTTTTACTTCTCTGTTTTAAATCATGTGGCTGTAATAGGCTTGCTTGGGGGTCAAGAAGATAAGACCCTTGGCAGCCAAGTTAACTAGGAATCTACTCTAGAATATGCCTATCCAAGAGGCAGCCCTCAGCCTATAAGAGCTGGAGACAGGGCAAGGGGTTTTCTTGTAACCGAGATCCATTTTTGCAATTCAATCAAAAGGCCATAGCAGGCAAACTGCCCTCTGGCTGTTGCCAGATCAATCTCGTGTTCACCAAATTATCCAACAAATACATACAAAACTGTTGATACAGCAAAGTCTGCGGAGCTAAGTCCTAGAACATATATGCTTCTTGAGGACATGTATTCATTAATCATGTGCTATGAAGCAATGATGACCAAGCTTGTACTGAATCCTATATGTTGGCCAGCATTGTGGATACAGATTGATCAACACATTAGTAGTACCTATGACTGAAGAGCAGGCCAAAATCTCTCTAGACTCCTGAATTCCTAATGACAACTCAAGTTGCCCTCTTTGTATCAGTCCTATCCATGTTGCTCACAGAAGAAAAAAGTATTCATATTTCACCTGATCAGCATTGTCCCACAGGAGCGACGCCATGTTGTCTTTCCCTGGTGCCGGTGCAACATGGTGAAGATATTTTTTCAACTACTGTACTGAGATTTTATCTTATAATCCTTCATGTTCTATGATATGTTATAGAGCAATGCACCAGGGTAATATCTGTGCTAGCTTCGCCCCTGTTGTACCAATAAGTTGCCCATCGCATTTCAGAAATTTCTGCGTTACATCATGATCGGCGATTTCTATAGAAGCATCACATCATACAGATACACCTCAAATGCAAATACGAAGAGACAGATGATACGGACATGTACATCATCAACAAGAAAAACATAACCCCCCTATATCATTTCATCGAATACCTTCCATGCGCCAATCCCCACAATAAGCAACCTAGAAATGAAAGGAGGAGAACCGTATTTACCTCGAGGGCCTGGCGGTGGCGGTGGCGCTTGCGGAGCTCCCTGACGATGCGTTGGAGCTCAACGGCTCGGAGGCGGTTTCTGGGCCGCGCCGCCCACAGTTCGATCTCCGGCACAAGGAGCGTGCACGGGTGGCCCAGCGGCCACAGCGTGGACTGCAGGCTCTGCGGCGGTCGCTCCTCCTCGCTGTTGCTGCGAGACGAGGTGGCAACGGCGCGAGAGCGGGGCACGGGGAGGAGTACTCCGCGGCGGCCAAGGCTGAGCAGGCGGCGCCCCGCGGCGAAGAGAGAGGCCATGGCGAATGGCGTGGCCCTTGGCGGTTTGGCGCTGGCTTTGCCGTAGCCCGTGGGGTCTTTGGGCTTTTGGCCATTTCGGCCCAATTCTCGTTGGCTTCCCTTCTTCCCCTTCCCCCGAAACCCTCGCTCTCGGGCAGCCCGCACAAAGCCGCCGGAGCGCCGCGCCACCATGTACCGGCTTCTCCTCCGCCGCTTCTCCACGGCTGCCGAGGGTGCCGCCGCCGCCTCTCCTTCTCCCTCTCCCTCTCCATCCCCCTCCACCTCCATGTCCCCGACCCTGCGGCAACCTCTGCCGGACAACCTGTACCGCCGCATCATGAATGTCGGGCGCCCATCCATCCCGCTATCCCCCGTCCTCAAGCAATGGGATCAAGAAGGCCATACCGTCAAGAAGTTCGTCATCCAGGCCATCGTCAAGAAGCTCGTCGGCCTCCGCCGCTTCGCCCACGCACTCGAGGTCACAGGCAAACCCTCCTCCCCCTAAACCTACTCCTCGAATTGCCTTTTTTTTTAGATTCTTGCTCATTTCCCATGCACATTCCGCTGGTTGAGTCAGGCGATTCGTTGCGTTCTTGCAGCTGTCGTTCTGGATGACCGACCGGAGGCACCTCCACCTGACGGCCGGTGACGTCGCGTACCGGCTGGACCTAATCAGCAAGGTGCACGGCCTTGAGAAAGCTGTCGAGTACTTTGGCATGGTGCCGAAGCGGCTGAGGATGCCGCAGTGCTACGGCTCCCTCCTGAAATGCTATGTGGAGGCAAAGGCCGTCGACAAGGCTGAGGAGCACTTCGCGAAGATGCAGGAGATGGGGATGAAGAGTTCTTATACATACACTTCGATGATGAAGCTTTACTTAGAGACTGGGCAGCTTGAAAGGGTGCACGCCATGTTCCAGGACATGGAAGAGAAAGGTGTGAAACCTGATACGTTCAGTGTGGAGAGTATGTTAGCTGCGTACATTGCTGCTGAAGATGTCGAGGGGGTTGGTAAGGTGCTCGACAAGGCCAATCCACATGAAAAGCTTGTGAAGTGGCATGGACAAGCTTTGGCAGCGAGCTTGTTCATGAAATCTGGGATGCAGGTGAGAGCTGTCATGGCTCTCCTGGAAGCCGAGAGGCGGATATCCCCAAAGAGTAGTAGGATCGCATACGCTTTCTTACTGAAGACATATACTGATCTGGGGATGTATCCTGAGGTTGGACGAATTTGGAGTGTCTACAAATCCAAAGTGCCACCATCCAACACGATGTACTTGTCGAGGATAAGTGCGTTACTCAAGATGAATGACATTGATGGGGCGGAAGCAACATTGAAAGAGTGGGAAACAGTGTCTCTTCGTTATCATGATTTCAGATTAATCAACTTGATGGTTGATGCTTATTGCAGAGAAGGTCTTGTGGAGAAGGCAGTAGCTCTTGTGGATGACGCCATCAAGAAAGGGAGGACACCTTATGCTAATACTTGGTATAAGTTGGCTGGTGGGTTTTTTAAAACCGGTGAGGTATCAAAAGCAGTGGACATGACAAGGAAGGCTCTTGAATCTGCGACTCCTCCATGGAAACCTGACCTAACAAATGTGCTAATGAGCCTGGAGCACTTCATGAATCAAAAGGATGTAGAAGCAGCTGAGGAGATTGCGAGTATGCTACAGAAGCTGGGTCCTTTGACTAAGGAGGTTTACCATTGTTTACTGAAGACCTATGTCCGTGCGGGAAAGCCAGTGTCCGATTTGCTCGAGCGTATGAAGAAAGATGGCCTTGAGGCTGACGAGGAAACAGAGAGAATGCGAGTAGATTTGCACCCGTTGTCGATCACTAAATAATCCATTTTCTCTGTTCATGTGTTCCTTCTTTGTTCTTGAGCTCTTCTCATTAGCTTGACACGTGGCCACTACTCCTTTCTTGTATGTGGTGGCCTCACAGGGCAGTGGTAATGTGTGACAGTGTTAAGAAAGCATTGAAAGAGTGGGAAACAGTGACTCTTTTCTTTTGTGGTTTCAAATTTGTGAAATTAGTGATGAATGCTTGCTGCAGAGTCTTCTAGAAAACCAGTAACTCCTGTAGATGATCCCATAAATACAGGGAGGAAATCTGGCTCTAACACTTGGTCTAAGTTGGCTGATGTACTATACTTCAGGAATGGTGAGGTGCTAATGGCAGTGATTACGACAAGGAGTGCTCTTGCTTCCACAATTTATCTACGGGAATTTGACCTGGCATATGTAAAACGAACCAGAGACATAAATTCTGGTGACAAATGTGCAAAAATCTCATGAACAAGTGTCATGGAAATACATGGCACAGGTATTTGCATTCTAATCAATCTCTGCTTGAGTTTCTTTGTTTTGTTTCTTAGTTGAGTCTGACATTTAGTATCTGTGCATGTGCTGCCAAGGTGAAGTCTTGGAAATGTTTGGATTGAGTCGGGGTGTTGGTGCTCAAGAACAAGTGCATAAAATGGTCTGCGTATTGGTGCAGCATGGTGGGATAATAATGATTTCTGCGGAACGTTAAGCCCTTTATTGGAACGCGGGAGCATGAGAGATTTCTGTGGAGTTGTTCCTCCATTCTGAATCAGGCCAGCCTCACCGATCCATCATTTCATTTACAAGATCATCGTCTCCAGCTCCGTATTGGGCATTTGGGCCCGTGCCTGGCTATCGTAATCTTTGTTGGACAGGGCCGTAATGGTGTTTCTCTTGTAGATTCGACCAAAGCCAGGTAGGCCGGCGGTGACGCGCAATCTTTTCTTCCTCGCACAGGTTCTTGTAGGATAGTGACGTTGTTTTTTTTTTTTTTTTGGGGGGGGGGGGGGTGGTGTTATTAAACTTGAAAAAAAAACTCTACTGGCAACCAGATGATGATAGTATATGAGGCCTTGTTTAGTTCACCTCGAAATTCAAAAAGTTTTCAAGATTCCCTGTCACATCGAATCTTGCGGCACATGCATGAAGCATTAAATATAGACGAAAATAAAAACTAATCACACAGTTTGACTGTAAATCACGAGACGAATCTTTTGACCCTAGTTAGTCTATAATTGGACAATATTTACCACAAACATACGAAAGTGCTACAGTTCTGAAAACTTTTCAGTTTTCGGAACTAAACAAGGCCTGAGTATATATTGGTTTGTCGTCATGAAAAAATACTCGTCATGATGATACGACTGCCTAGTGGCGACTACGAGCCAGAGGATGGGATGGGAATGGGACGAATGTGCACGTGTTGTTTACCATATATATATATATATATATATATATATATATTGGGTCGGTACGGTGGCCCCCTTTTTTCTTTTCTTTTGTGAGATGAGAATAGATAGATAGGCCGTGATGCGGATGCTCTGGTTGCTCGCTTCGATTATTGGACGGTGGAAAGGGGAGTGAGTACGTGTACATGTCTGGCTGTGGTTCGACTGGAATAATAATCGCACCTGGTGCGGTGCGGTGCGGCCGCCCGATGAACACAATCCACAGCTTGCCTAGTATTTTACTCCCTTGGCAGCCATGGCCTGGGCCTTGTTTAGTTCAAAAATTTTTTTAGGAAATCGACATTGTAACATTTTCGTTTGTATTTGATAAATATTGTCTAATCATGAACTAACTAGGCTCAAAAGATTCGTCTCGTCAATTCTGACTAAACTGTGTAATTAGTTTTTATTTTCGTCTATATTTAATATTCAATCTATGCGTCTAAAGATTCGATGTGACGAAAATCTGAAAAATTTTATAAATTTTTTTAGAACTAAACAAGGCCTGACGATGCTAGGCCGGCCACAGCCCACAGCCCTGATGCTGTCTAGATTCCTGCCGCCTGCCAGCGGCCGGCCGTGATCCGATCTACTACCTACTACTACTCGGCTACCCTTTGTTAGGTGGCGTCCGGCTCCGGCCCGGCCCGTCCCGGCCAGCCACCACAGGAGGTGGAGTGGAGAGCCGTGGTGAGCGTGAAGGCGCAACGCCAGCTGCCGGCCCTCCAGGCACCTCCTATCCTATACGCGCAGGTGCGACACGACTGAGGATGGAGTGGACAGGGTATCGCATCGGTCGGGCACCACTACTTTGGTAACAGATTTTATACAAGTCTCAATGCATGTTTCATGAGAGTGTCATGCACATTAAATAGGTTGCCACATAAGCAAAATTGATGACTTGGCAGGGTCATTAAATGAAGAAGTTTCATCAGATGAGAGAGGAGTTTCATCGGCATGAAACTCTTATGGCTCGATTACCTAGTTTATAGTATTGATAACTGTACCATGAAACTATGCATTGAGACTGGCTGGCCTAATGATTTTTGATTTAATATTACTTGTCATATTTAAGTATAATAAATTATTTTTTTATACACTAATTATATTTGGGATTAACGACTGACCTCTCGCTCTCGGAGAACGATACGAAGCAATGGGAGACCACAAGAAGTAATGATGATGCTGATGATAGTTTATTGTGAGAGAAAAACCACGATGACGACATGGTAGGCGTAAGAAAGGGATGGAGGATGAAACATAACTAATATCATATTAGCTTGTATGCATCGACCAATTTAGCTTAAAAAATCTAATAGAAAAGGGTGACAAGTTCATCCATTTATTTCGATAGTTAGATGTAGGTCAGCTGGTTGCGGAAAATAGTGTGTGGTGAGAGGCCAAACCATGGGAGAGAATTTCATTTCATGCTGAAATGGTGGACCAAAATAGTGCTACCAGATGAGCACTTACTTCCCTGCCAGTGCCAGAGAACCTTCCATGTGAAGAAGAAAAAAAAAGCCGTTTGTCCTTTCTAAAAGAAGCACCTGATCAGGATATGAAGATGAAACAGAGAGATCGTGCGTAGCGATCACGAAAAGCAGTGTAGTGTAACTGACAAGAAAAGGTTAGGCTACGCTGCTGCACCCTCTAGTATACCTTTCATGCATGTCTCCACTTACACTTTATGTAATGCGCAGACAGTACTTTATACGTGTTCCACAGAAAACAAAGGTGATCCCGTCGGACAGTCAAATATGCTATGATCCCACCCGCTTTCATCTAATTATCTATCCATGCATTGGTGCATATCTAATGTATGTGTGTTTTTTTTAAAAAAAAAGAGGCAAAGGTGGGTGGGCATACTAATAAAAAGATAAATATCCATTTTAGAGGATTTTGGGTGCCCTTAGACATTAGTATATTCACACACACACAAAAAAAAAAGATATTCTATAGTATATATATCATTGTATGTTTCATCATAAATCAAGTATCGGTATGATCTCCGATCCACTCATGTGTACAATTTACAAGTAGATGTGTGATTAGAATATACTCATGGATGTGTGAGTAATGGATAAAAGCATGTTTGTTCATGAACCTGCAAATAGCCTTAATGATTAAACCTATTTCTAGATTTGTGGACAAACCCACTTGCATCCCTAAGGACGTCCCCAATAGTCCTAGCTAGAAGATCGACTTCCACATCATTGATAGAGCACACACTAAAAGATAACAATTGAAAGAACTAGCTACAAGGCTAGCTATTTGTACTTTCATGCACACAGAGAAAACATGATGTTGCCTCGTGTTGTGTGTGAGCTGACTGACGAGGGAGTCACTATACAACCAGATTTTTCAATTTCTCCTAGTAGTGTGGGGTTCTTCTAGTGTTTTAACATTCAGAATTTAGTATAAACTTTCCCTAGTAAATACCTCCTAGTGAGGATTTCCTAGTGTTTTGACTAGTTGTAGTGTTTTATTACTAACTAAAAACACTAGGAGAACTCCACCATTTTGGTAGTGCTAGCTTGGTTTTCTTTGCAATTTTTCTTTCCTCCATGTAGGATCCACATTTATATATACATATAAATAGGGCCTGTTTGGTTACGGATGGTAAAGTTTACCGCCTGCCACATTGAATGTTTGGACACATATATGAAGTACTAAATATAGACTATTTACAAAACTAAAAACATGGCTAGAGAGTAATTTGCAAGACAAATCTTTTGAGCCTAATTAGTCTATGATTGGACGCTAATTGCCAAATAAAATAAAAATACTACAGTATCTGTTAAACTTTATCAACCCAAACCAAACACCGCCTAAGTCATCCTTGTTGGGAACACCCTAACGAGTACGGTGTATCAAGAGTAGACCTATAGCCTAGGGTCAGTAGGACCATGACCCAATAACACCAGGTACACCCTATTATTTTAGACCCACATGAGGCTAAAATCAGATAGGTGGCCTACACCTATAGCCTATACAACCATCTCGCAACCTCACACACCCCTTCCAACATTCATCCATTCTTCCTAGCGTTCATAGCGCCATAGCTGGCAGCTCCCCACTAGTCTTTAAAGATCTAGCTAGAATCAGGACTCCACTATAAATCTACAATTTGGCCTTTAATTTTCTCCCACCGTGAATCTACATTTTGAGCTTTTCTGTTCTCTCTAATTGCTCATCTAGAAATGTTAAATTTCAATTGGATTGGAAGTTGAATCATGATTAAATTTGTGCCCATTTTGTCCTAAAATTACAGACTTAGAAGACTCTTCTCATGGATAGGGAATTGATGAACTTCTAGAAGAGATTATTACTAATCTGAACAAGAAACAACGGGATTGAAGGTAGTAATGCTATTCATGGGCTTTGGAAATCAATTAAGGAAATGATGCATTCAAACATTAGGGCTGATGTGGACGTTCATTTTATTAGTATTAATCCCATAACAACCCAAAAGCATCTTTCTCTCTAGTGGTACCAACCCTCACCCTCATGGAGGATGTCTGAGTGTCCTACCCTCTCTTTCCCTTCAACGCCACCATCAAGGTTTGTCGTTTATCTTCCTTTCACTCACCCATTCGCATCCCTTTTTCTCTCACTTGTCCTATGCTACACTGTGGATGGTGCCCTTCTCTACCGCCGAGGAGCTTCTTTTCCTTCAACATTACCTGTCGCTAATGAGCTCATACTCCGATGAGATGTACCTAAGAGTGTTCTAGTGTGACATGTGACTTCAACAAGGCGTGCATGTGCACACAGGATTATATTATGAAGGAATTTCACAGTAACATTTCATTTTCACATGAAAACATAGGAAATAGAAAATTTCCTCCACTCTAAAGGAGACATAAGAAAAGGGAATGGAGGAAAAAAGAAAGGATCTAACCAGTAGGGCTAGGGGCAAATAAGGCATTTCATCACCTTTGTCTCTTCTATTTAGCCCAAGAACCATTATTTTAATCATGACGATACGGTGTTCATAAGAAATTTAGCCTCAAGTTAAAGTGTCCACTAGTCAAATGTACTTTTTTTTCTAGTGTCCCATGGCTACTTGATATTACTTTTGTCGCGCCACTGTCGACGAAAGCTGGTCGACAGTCTACCTTGGGGTATACCAACGGTAGTAGTTTATCGGTAGACGGTGCGCAAGCTACGAACTTGATGGTGACGCAAGACACGGGCAAGATTTTTATCTAGGTTCGGCCGCCGTGTGGGCGTAATACCTACGTCCTGCGTCTAGTTGTATTGAATTGTGTTGAGATGAGTTGTGTATATCCTATCCTCTAGGGGACCCCTGCCCCTCCTTATATATCATGAAGGGACAGAGTTACAAGTAAACTATCCTATTTGGTACAATATCTTGTAGCCTTGCGGTGCACGTCGACCAGCGTCATGCGCCGCACGTCTCCATCTTGTGGGCCGAGCCACCTCTGATGGTGCGGCCCATATCGGCCCATGAGGGTATAGGGGTTTATACCCCCATAGCTAGTCCCCGAGCACCAAGTATTGTGATGTAACACGCCGTCTTGAGCTTCTTCGACCAGTGAGGCTTGACGTCTTCAATAAGCAGGAAAGTCGCCCAAACAGTTGCAACTGTATTTTAACCAACTCAAAAGACAGTTGATCAACATTGACATTGAAGAAGCAGGTTGTTCGAAGAATGCATAATGCTCTTAATCAAAAAAGATTTCTTTCCTGGTGAAGTGTGCCAACTTTCTACAGACTTTCAAAAAGCAAGCATGTTCACCGCAAGGTGAAGTGTGTCCACTTAGTCCCCGAGCCTGGTAGTAGGTGACGTAGGCACGTGATGCCAGAGTCAAAAAAAGTCTTCATAGAAATTCTAAAACTGAGATGCATCGCCAGATGCATCATACCGATGTAGTCCCCGAGCTTGCTGGAAGGCGAAGTATGAGCTTTGTAGCAAGGTCTAAAAAATAAAATTACCCCTCAATTGTATATGAGTCCAATTCATATGTAACTGAGAAGAACAGTCCCCAAGCTGTGGTTGGAGAGTGATCGAAGTAAGCCCCGAGCACAGTGAAGGGAGTGATTGACGAGTCCTCGAGCACGGTTGAGAATGTAGACATGCTCGGTACAGTCCCCGAGCACGGCGTAGGGACCGGTGGACAAGTCCCCGAGCGTAGTTGGGAACGTAAACGTGCTCGGTGGTCGGCACAGTCTTCGAGCACAACATAGAGAGTAGTCGACAAGTCCCCGAGCGTGGTTGGGAACGTAAACGTGCTCGGTGGTCGGAGCAGTCCCCGAGCACAGCGTAGGGAATAGTCGACGAGTCCCCGAGCGTAGCTTGTCGACTGGGCCAAACTCCTGAAAAATAAATATAGAGAATAGGTAGTACATGATGTATAAATAAACTCTAGATAAAAAATCAGTACTGAGATAAGTTTTAGATTTTTTGTTATAAAATTATCACGAGTAGTTAATTCATCCTAGAGCTTGTACCAGCTCTGGTCTAGCCAACAATCAGCATGAGGTATGGAACCTAGACATGCGTGGAATTGCCAGCCTCGCCAGAGAGCTACTGCCAACCACCCAGAACGCAGAGGGCGGATCTCATGCACGTGTAGGGAGGAGTGGGAGACAGTACCGGCTCTGGAAAACTCGTGTAGGAGAAAAAACTAGTCGGCTAACCAAAAAGTTATTTTGAAGGATAATAAAAAATATTATGCTAAAAATAAATAAAATATTAGAAGTGTACTTATCTTTGGACGAAAATCTGGTCGGTAACGACAAAATTGTCTGGCCCTCGAGCTTTTTGACTTGTTGTCGTGACGGTGGTCGCGGTTGTCGTAGCGTCGTTCTTCGAGGCGATTATTATTGCGACTCGTGGTCAGAGCAAGTAGGCCAAACAATCTTGGTTGATAGCCTGAGCAGGTCGGTGTCATCGATCTGCCTCCCTTTGTAGCAGAGAAGCGGCGACGCGTTGTCGGCGTGGTCGGAGACGTTGCTGGTGTGGTCGAAACCGTAGCCAGCGTGGTTGGAGCCGCAGTCGACGTCGGTGAAGAAGTGATCGGCACAGATCGGATCTACGCCTCCTCTGTGGTCATGGCGGTGAAGCTATTGAAGCCGACGATGAACGTGAAGCTGCCCGCCATGGCCGCGAAGTCGGGGATGATGGCCATCTTGTTCGTCTAGGAGAGCTGTACGCACACCCCCTACCTGGCGCGCCACTGTCGACGAAAGCTAGTCGGTAGTCTACCTTGGGGTATACCCACGGTAGTAGTTTATCGGTAGACGGTGCGCAAGCTACGAACTTGATGGTGACGCAAGACACGGGCAAAGTTTTTATCCAGGTTCGGCCGCCGTGTGGGCGTAATACCTACGTCATGCGTCTGGTTGTATTTAATTGTGTTGAGATGAGTTGTGTGTATCCTATCCTCTAGGGGACCCCTGCCCCTCCTTATATATCGTGAAGGGACAGAGTTACAAGTAAACAATCCTATTTGGTACAATATCTTGTAGCCTTGCGGTGCATGTCGACCAGCGTCATGCGCCGCACGTCTCCATCTTGTGGGCCGAGCCACCTCTGATGGTGCGGCCTATATTGATCCATGAGGGTATAGGGGTTTATACCCCCACATGTACCAACTTTGCTAGAAACGGAAGTAGGCGCAAATGGAATTGAAGATACTCTAAACCCTTGAGTTATTGGATCCGTTGATCTACACCGGCCGTTCCTAGTTGACCTCATATAGTATTTCTCTAGATTGTTTGAGAGTCAAATTGTTCCTAAAAAAAATAGCACCTCCAAAAAAATTTCTGCAGTAGTACATGTTATGCCCACTCTTGTTAGATGTTTTGGGCCTTGGGCCAAACAATTCCAAATAAATCCTAAAGGCCCACTCATACATGCATGTATATATGGAAAGGTGGAGGACTTTAGTCCCACCTTGCTACTTCAAGTGGAGTGAGGCCAACTTAAAAAGTTGAGCTATCTCCATCTTGTTGAAGCAATTGGAGAGAGAAAAAGGAAGAACCATACGCGTGCGCGCTCGCTCGCCTCGCCGGGGCGGGGCCAATGGGCGCACATGCACGACATGCGCGTGAATGGTCCGGCGATTTTCCGCTTCAACCCTTGCAAGTGCGCGGCTTCCGGGCGGGGCGGGGCTAGTGGGTGCACATGCACGACATGCGCGTGAATGGTCCGGCGATTTCCCGCTTCAACCCTTGCGTGAATGGTCCGGCGATTTTCCGCTTCAACCCTTGCAAGTGCGCGGCTTCCGGGCGGGGCGGGGCTAGTGGGTGCACATGCACGACATGCGCGTGAATGGTCCGGCGATTTCCCGCTTCAACCCTTGCTGGTGCGCGGCTTCCTTTTGCTATTTGGAAGTTTTGCATGCATGGAGGAGATTGCGCTGGCCTATTTGGTAAGCAATTATTCTTGTATTATGGCAAGTGCGTAAACGACAGGTAAAGTTTCCATAGTACGGTGAGTGATTGCTTGCCTATTTGCTGTGTGCGACGCGTGTATAAATATGGGGCGAGACGTCGTCCTTTGTACCGAGAGATTCATCTCTTCCTCGCCACAATACTGCACTGTCGCCGTCTTCCCCATCCCGTCGTCGACGTGTCATCGGTTTCGGGAGAGCAGGCTCCGAAGCCTAAGTCTCCTCGCGTCCCTGCACGGGGTAGGGGGCGTATCAGGTTTTTGGGAAGCGCCGTCGTGACTGCTCGCTGGACGTCTTCTTCCCACTACGCCCGTTGTTCGCCGATCTCCATCGACGGTCTTCTTCTTCTTCCTTCATGCCGACAACCCCACTGTAAGAATGTCTACCTCTTTCTGTTGTTCGGTTTTATATCATTTCTGTTGCTAGCACTAGATCCCATGAACTTGATTCAAATCGTAGTGCTAATTTTGATTCATATATCTGTGATACATGTTGTTACCCTTTTTCTTATTGTCAGAATTAATTCATGCATCACTAAATTGCTTTTATTTCCAACAACTCTAACCTGCGAAAATTCAGAAGAGGCACTCCAGTGTGAACTGAGCCTGGGATATTGTGAAGCAACGAATGTTGGAAAGGTAGAGAACACTTGACTGAGTGAAAGATAGCTTTCCCTAGTAATAATAAACCAACTGGATCAGAGTATATATGCAGCATCCGATCAAAGCTTGCTTTAGTCATCCTAGATGCAATGTACCAGAATAATAAGTTAACAATGATGATACGGTTTGTTTTATTTGTGCTACGGATCATATTCCTGCAGATCTGCACTTTGTTTATACGATTCCTCTTGAACCGGTACAGAGCAAGTGCCAACCTGATTATACAGATTAAGAAACGAGAATGGTTGTTAGCATGTCAGTGAATATCAAATATGTCACTGTCGATCGCGCGATGGGACGAGCGTTAGCTGCTAACAACTTTAGTTTAGCATCGTCCACAATATGAAATCATACCTTATATGTGCGTTCTACGTATGTAGTAGGAATATATAGCCATCGTCGTTTATAGGTTGCTCAAGTAGTCAAGTTGCATTACCCTTTTAATTATAAGCCTTTGTTAATTGTTACGAATAATTTGAGTCAGTAAATTATGAAGATGGTGATGCTCCGTTCGGTTGTTTATTGGTTCTTTATTGTGCAAAATTGGCTAGTTTTAAGCTCTGTTTTTCCGTCGTAATAATGCATAGAATCCTAAGGAGAACAGATTCTAAAACCGTGCTTGCTTGAAAAAAAAAAACAGCCCATTTAAGGAGCCCCCCCCCGGCCCCATGTGGTACTAACATAGATTTTTTTTTCGTCAGAAGTCATGTGTTAAACTGTTTTGTTTGAAAACCAAATTGATTGTTTTCTCAAAAAGCCAAAGGCCAGAAACTGCCGCCGCCGGGGGGGGGGGGGGGGGGGGCACATTTCCACCTCTCTCAATTTCACAATAGATCCATATTTAAGTTGATTCAACCTCTAGTCAGTCCCCATATATTGTGCACATATTATTTATTCGTAGCCTTGAAATTTAGTTTGATTTAGTTGAACATATGAGCCCAATTAAATCCAATAAATTATAGATATCTCCTGCAGTTGCTGATGAGGATATACCTCTCAAACCCCATAAAGTGAGATTACATCAATTGAACAAACATAAGAACTATAAGAGCCTACACTAAAGCCAAATATGCTTATCACTGCCGGATCCAAAGCTCCCATCACGGCCGGAAGCCCGGAATCCATACCGGCCGGCAGTGATACATGTACATTTTTATTGATTTAGAGCAGAAATTGGCAATACTATTCATGGCTATCACTGCCGGACTTGGTCTTAAACCGATAATGATATATATTGAGTGCCACTACTGGCTTGGACCATGACGTGATAGTGTTACTCATGATATCACCGCCGGATGCATGGTGGACTCACAGCAGTGATAGGCTCCGTTACTGCCTGGTGTTTAGCTTCCCCCAATTTTCTGGATCTTCGCCTTACCACTCAGTAGTGATTAGTAGTCACTACTGGCCCTAGCACACCCAACAGTGATTGAGTGTTTTGGCGTAGTGCTAGACTAATATTATTGTATTTCTCCATTTTCATGAGTAACCAACATGGTTCTTCAGCTTGATAATTGTCACCCAACTTGACGTGTGTCCTTCAGTAGTTGTACCAAGACAGCTATTTGCTTGTTCTTTAGTCGTACTTTTTGTGGAGAAGCCCTGGGAACCCAACAGCTTATTCATGACGACATTTCCTCGCAACTTGAAAAAACACTAGTGCATCAGTCATGACTAATAACAACAAACCACTCAACTTATTAGCAGTTATTGTAAACTAGGAATGAACTATAGGAGAAGATCAAGGGAAGCATATGACCTAAGCAAACCGAAAATGTTGACAAAGCAATCATTTGGAATGGGGCATTTCAACATAATTCTATATAATTTTGAGGTTGGTCAAATTTTTAAGATAGATTAACTTAGATGATTCTAAAAATTGATTTGTTTTGGAATGGAGAGAGTAACAAGCAGTAAAACCTTCTAGGGCGCCATTCAAAAGATGTATAGCACACATAAATTACACTAGAAATTATAGTGTTCTTTAAGTTTTTTTTCAACAAACCCCTAAATAAAGCTCACCATACTCTTGTGGTGGCATTCTCATCATTTCATATGCGAAGATAAGGAGCTAGAAGAAGCCAAGTTTTCACCGTTCTACCGCAAATATAGTAGAAAAGCAGTTATGGCTCATCTAGGTTTTTTATCCATAGCCATTTCTTCGATAACCATTTGGAAGGACGTCAGCTAGAGCTGGAGCTAGACCGCTTAAAAAACACTGTCAAACAAACTCCTAATTAAATCCAACACCATCCACATATGTCAGTGTCGTGTGTTACGCGTAGAGCGGCGAGCGATGGTTTTATGAGACAAGTAGAGATGATCCACACCATACATGCTAGTGTGCCTACATCGCTTCTAGTGCCACAACACGCATAAGAAACACGAAGGAAATAGATGGACGATGTTAGGATGTTGTTGAGGTGCTTCCAGGTACATATTGCGTAATTCCATATTTCTATCCCACATGCATTGGACATCAGATGTGTGTTGCCGGCATGCATGGCGGCACACCCAATCCAAAGCGATCTCTGTAACTCTGTTGCTTGCTTTGTCTAATAGAATGGTGATACTACTTTTATATATTACTACCTAGAATAAATCAATTGCTAGAGTTGTCATATGTTAAATTTTTATGTTTAACCAAACCTATAAAAAATCTATAAACATTTGTGATACCAAATGAGCATATTTTGAAACGATTTTTTTTGAAAGGAAAAATAAGCATATTATAAAAACATAGTTTATAGTATATCCAACGTTATCACAAATCTTACAATTTTTTCTATAAATTTGATCAGACCTTAAAAACTGATGCAAGATAATTTTGAAATTAATTTATTTAAAGACAGACAGAGGAAGTTCTCTACGATAAGAGCAGGTACAATAATGAGCTTATAGCCAAGCTAATGCTGATGTGGAGGAGAGAAGAGAGGAGAAAGATGATAGCTTGGCTCTTATGTAAGCACTAAGTTAGGCACGGATGCATACGTAATGGTGGACCCAAATAGCCAGTGTTGTGAGAAGAAACAGGAAAGCGAAGATATTTTAGAGACAAGTATGAGACAACTTACTGTATAACTTGGCTTATAGCCAAGCACTTGGCTCTATTATTCACCTTGCTCTAAGTTGCTTCGTTTGGTTTCCTGCGGCCAGGATGAGAGCTGCTGACTGTTGAGTGCTGAAATTATAGTTTATCTGCAACTCCAACAAGTATAGGAGTATATTGATTGTTCTATCCATCGATGATTGAGCCTTTTTTTTATCACTGCTTAGGCTCTATGGCCTTGTATTAACAGATGACTGCTCAGCCAAATCGCGAGCCGCCCAGACGTTTACAAATTCAGAGAGGGGATCAGACCACACATGGAATTGACCCGGGTCCCAACTCTTGCCCATGGCAGCTAAATCATGAGCACATGAATTATAGGAACGTGGGATTTTTCAAAACAAATAAAGCTATCCTGAATCATTTCCCGGATGTCTTTGAAGAGACTCCCGCCCACACCAAGATCACTCGATGATGAAGATAGTGCCTCCTTCAGTTGGCTGGAATTAGTCTCAATGAGGATCTGTGAGATAACGAAGTATGCTGCTGCATCCAAAGCTTGCTTACATGCCCATGTTTCAGCCAATAGAGCGTCATGGACCATCCCCAGGTTTCCTGCACCGGCCAGCACCGGCCAGCAAAGTTTGCCATAGAACCCCGTAATCCTCCAGACAAAACCATCCTCCTCTATCACCTCGGCATCAATATACAGGCGTGAAATTCCATGGACCTGTAAGTTGACCCCTCTCTGCCAAAAGAGTGCGAGACCACCCCCATGGTTCGTTGAGCAATCCTTCACCACCATGTTTGCCAAACCCAATTTCCACCTCAAACCATTTATCCTTCTTTCATCCATTTTTGTTTCGGACAAAAAAAGGATATCAGGGTCCTCCTCCTTCTTCTGAATGTTCAGAAGGCCCCGAACTGCCGCGCCGTTCCCCAGCCCGCGGCAGTTCCAAGCAATTATCTTCATTTGGATTCGCAGGGCTGTTCCGACAGCCCCGCCACAAAAGTATTAGACACCAACCCCTCCACTTCTGAGCCCCCCTGCTTGGGTTTCTTGCCTCCTCCCTGCACTTCTACCTCCATACCAGCCACATCTCCCTCCCTCTTTTTCAGGATGGAACGATGACCCTTCTCCTCATCCGACTTTCAAACATCCCTCCTAACCCTCTTGAACTTACCCCCCTTTTTGTTTTTACTATCTTCCTTCTCTTTTTCAGCTTGGACCACAGCCCTCTCCTGCATGCTACTGTTCACCCGAGCCTCTTCCACATCCCCTCCCCCCAACTGCACCCTACTGTTTTTGGCAAAAAGCACCGTCTTCGCTGCACCCGAACGAATTTCCTCCCGAGGTTTCTCCTTCAGAGGGCTAGTCACCTCCTCCGCTTCATTCTTCTTCCCCTCAATGAGCTTCGTCTTTCCCTTCTCTAAATCTTTCCTCCATGAAAGGTCGTCCGAACGTGATCTACCACCACTGCTCCATGAATCCGAGCGGCCAGATCTCCATGATCCTGAGTCCCCACTCCTTGCTGGGTGTCCACTACCCAAAGGTTTACGTGGTGGCATGTACCTGAGTTCTCTGCTAAAAGGTGCAGGTTCATTCTTCCCCAGCTTCTTCGAACACGCCCGGTCAACATGACCAATGAGGCCACAGATATAGCAGAAATCAGGTAAGTATTCATAAGTGATTGGACACCAGTGCTCCCCCTTGCCATCTCCAATATCCACCATGATTCCCAGGCGGAGAGGTTTGCGAATGTCTAGACGGATCTTAATACACAAAACTCGTCCAACCGCCGAATCACCACCATCAGCATCCACCTCCATGAAGGCTCCCACATCATCTCCAATTGTTTCAGCAACTACACGGTTCATCAGTCCAAGAGGCAAACGCTCTACCCGCACCCAGATCGGTATAGATGAGAAATCAAACTCCTCCAAAGCCTTGGATTCATCAAATTCCACAACCACCAGGAGCTCCTTCGAGACCATCCAAGGACCATCATCTAGGGCCCACTGTAAACCTGTCTCCTGGTTGAAAGAGATCAAGAAGACATTGTCTCCTAGGTCTTTGCAGGCGATCCCTTTAGCCGGGCACCAGATCCAACCCACAGCTTTCTCCACAACATCAGATCAAACGTTTCTATCAGAGAACAATTTTGCCACCGCCTGGGATGGCCGAGAATTCTCCTGACTGCCAGGTTGTTTCCCAATCTTAATGCTCCTCCTCTCCTCCGACGACAACTGGAGCTTCTTCATCATTCCCTCAACCCCTTCCATTGGGTCAAACTTCTCCAAAAGACAGGATCAGAAACACAAAAACGGTGACGAAACGGCGGGAGGTGGACTCAGGGTGCACTGGCTAGCAGAACTAGGGTTTTAGGGTTTGAGTGGACACACACCCGAGGCCAAGAAACCCCAGGTCTAAACCGGAATCTAAACTGGAATCCCTGCAGCTGAGAAGCGGCAGAGAAGGAAGAAAAGGAAGGGCTAGGCGAGATCCGATCGTCACCAACGAACCCTCTCGAGTCGCCTAGGAAACCCTAGGCGCCGAGACGCGAGCAGCCAACTACACTGGGTTGGGTTGTCACGCACATCGATGATTGAGCCTTAATCATGCATCTCCTCGGTGGTACTTAATTAATAAGCTCCGCCCGAGACTTGATCCATCTATTGATCTAAACCTTCCCTTGCAACGACAGGTGGCTAAGGGGACCACATTTGGCTAATCATATTGTATTGTATACAGTATTGTACTTCCTTCGCTCTAAGATCAACCACAATATATATAGACTAAGTAGTCTATATAAATAGATTTTGTGTCAGTGGACAACGGTTATTACTGTCTCCACAATGTTTTAGTCAACAACTTGTCTATAAGATGGGTCCCATATAAGACAAATAATTATTTCTCTTTACAATCCTGTACAAAGCCAAGAAAGAGAGAGGGGGGAGAATTGAGAAAAAGTAACATTTTTTATTCCCTATGGATAGTTCATAAGCTTATGGGTAACTTTTGCTATGGACTCCTCTATGGAGTATGGACTGGTCTCACAATGTTCCACTTACCTGATAGCAATTATTTTAATCCTATGGACTACCTTATGGCACACATTGTGGTTGCTCTAAGAGCAAGGTCAATAATAGAGCTAAATGTTTGACTATAAGCCAAGTGATTAAAGCCAAGTTATACAGTAAGCTGTCTCATACTTGTCTCTAAGACACATTCTCTTTCCTATTCCTCCTCACAACACTTGCTATTTGGACCCACCACTATCTATGCATTCGTGCTCAGCTTGGTGCTTGCATGAGAACCAAGCTATCATCTCTCTCTTGTCTTCTCTTCACCACATCAGTATTATTGTATATGCTCTAAGCTAATTTGTTTTAGCTTTCCTAAGTAATATAGTTTTTGTTGTATGTATATATCTAAATATATAGTAAAATTTATTTACTTAAAAAAAGCTAAAATAATTTATAATTTAGAACGAAGGTACTGTATGAAATGTTTAGTTATCCTAAGCCAAATCAGTTCAAGTTTCATTAAATTTATAGAAAAAATAATAATGATAATATCAAATAAGCTTAGATACACTATAAAATGTACTATCATAATTTGCTTCTTTGATATGATAGATGTTAATATTATCTTATACAAATTTGATCAAATCTGTATCTTAGGACAATTGAAAATCTAGTTTATCTTAGGCCGGAGGGAGTATAATACCATAAATAAGACTATCACGTCCCTATGATAACATTGAATAGGCATGTAAAAATAATTCATATGATGCATTGTACCATAGTTTTTGTAAGCCGTTGAACACAATTAATTGTTGTGTATTCCCTCTACCTAAAAAATGTCATTCTAGAATATTTCATATAGTATTGGCGTGTAACTCAAATGACCATGGTATCTCTATTTATTAGACATCTTCTATAGAAGCACATGGTTAATTGGTTCAGTTAACTACTATGCATGTAACTATAATTAAGGATATGCATGAAGCTATATCCAGATGGGGGTTGCACAAAACAGAAGAAAGATAACTGGTCTGAGTTGAGAACCGCGTGGCTCATTGCTGTCTAAATGCTACAATATCAAGTTTAACTCATAGACAAATTTTGATTGAACAGTAAGTTTTCTAGGGAGGGAGTGCTTATGTCTATACAAATAGACCAAAAATATTAACACATCTATCTAATTTGGGTATATATTCTAAGCTCCATTTGTACCATGATACAACTTCCTTTTCCCGGCCCTTCTTTACCTATGTCTATGTGCCATGTCGTCAATACATTCTATGGGTGGGCGCTCGTTTATCATAGATAGCACACTAATGAATAGATGTACTAAGGGTGCATTGGGCATATATAAATCGGTTCTGATTCTTCTAAGAATCAACAGCCGTGCCAAACAACATATAGGTGAAACATTTGTAGCAGAAACGGTTTCAAGTGATTCTCTCTCATTTTTTGCTACGAATGTGAATAGCTAAAAGTATGGTTTCACGGTGATTCTAATTCGGCAACCAAATGGTACTAGAATCTAAACCATTACCAAACGGGTCCTAACTCCACGCCACTAGCATGTGGGCTCGTATGAGCGTTGACTTTTGATGTGGTGTGCTGACCTAACACAATTGCCCTAGGAAAGCATCCAATATATTATTGCTGTCGCCTTGCCTCGTACAGTTAACAAAATGTATCTAGACTTCGATCGCCTAGGTAACGGAAAACTAAACAAAAGAAAAATGCAAGGCACCACTCTGCTCATACCATACCATCACTAGATGCGTGCTATATACTGCTGCACCGGACGACGAGACGGCCAACTTGCCAACCCTCCCTCCGTCCCTCCCTCTGTCTAGGGATCAAAACGTCACTGGCTCCCTCCAATGAAGCCGCCGTGGCGGTGCCAAGAGTAGTCTATTCAAAGATTGTGTCTCTTTACAGTCTATACGCTGACCATCTGAGATAATGGCAAGCTGGACTACCGGATCTTTCAATATAAAAAATGAATTAATCACTCAACCACATACTCCCTCCATCAAGAAATGATGATAAACACATTTAACTATTATATATATATATATATATTTTACAAACTTTAATCACCTGTTAGTTAAATCATATGCAAATTTATGGCATAAAACTAAGGGTGTGTTTGGTAGGGCTACTCTCCAGCTCTAGTACTAGCTCCTCCAGAGAAGCTCTATCAAACGTTTTTATGTATAAGCCGTTTTTAAGTAAAAAGAAGAGAAGTTGAAACTATTTTAGCAAAGCCACAAATTATGGTTTCTCTAAAACGGCTGTGGCTCCTCTAGAAGAGCCCTCGTGAGGAGCCCTGCCAAATACGTCTTAAATCAATAGATATATGTTCAGAGTGGCTATTAAGATGATTCTAACTCTTTTAACAACTAACAATATATTATAACAAAAAATAAAGCGTAATCGAAATATATTTAGCATGACTTTACCCCTGATGGGACGTGTCACGACGAAGGAAGTATTATTTTAGCAGTTCAAGTTGTGATAGTACATGAAATTTTTGCCTTTGCCCTCGTACCTTGACATGTCACACCTATACTTACTTAATTTGGGCTAATATAGGCACCACAGCCAAAAAATGGAAAGATTAAGTAGAGACATCAATAAAATACTAGTGTAAACGTCGTCCATTATAGTACTTAATTAGCTTGTTGTTTCCCTTTCAAATCTCTCAATCATCTAGCTTTTCGCCCCATTTTTTTTCACCCCCACGACCACGATCGGCGAGCGGGTCCAAGGCCAGGAGGCCAAATCCAATCGCTAACCACCGCCGGCGTCGTCTACTACGTCTACTACCTGCTCTCCCCCAGACCAGAGGCCAGAGCAGGCCGCAGCATCCACTCGAGGACTCTGCAGCAGCAACAGCTCAGCGGGCCAGACGACTCCGTGGCTCCGTCCGCCGATCAACACGCCGGCACGCCTCCCGTTTCCTCATTCCCAGGCTGCACTGCGCCGCGTCCAGACGCCGGGAGCCTCACCGCCTCCCTCCGGCGAAAACCGTTCCTCCTCCCCGGCGAGCTACCTCCGTTCCGGGTGAGTCTACGCGCAGCGTGTCCTCCCACGGCCGGATCCCTATCGCCCCGGGTCTGCGCGATTCGTGGATCCGGCGGCGAGGTCTGCGCCGTCCACAGCAGTACAGCACCGCTCCTCCTCTCTCCTTGCTCTGGCAGCGCACCCCTGCCTCCACTGTCCCCTCTTTTTTTCTTTTTTTTTTCTCACGTGGAGACTAGAGTTGTCCCTCCGCTAACCGCACGGATCCTCTCCGCCCTCACCTTTCCTTCCTCTCTCTCTCTCTGCAGGTCTGCGAGGTAGTGCCGGCGACGAGGCCTCTCCATCCCCTCTGGCGAGCTCCCCTTCCAAAGTGGTGAGGTAAGCCTGTCCCCGTTCCTTACCTCTCCTGTAGTCTCCTGTAACTCTTCTGAAAATAAAACTCACAGTTGACGATTAGAACCATGCGAAACTACAATGATCATGTATGTACTTCCGCCCACTGAATCAGACATGAACAGTTGTTTTGCTTTTCTTAAGAAAAGGTAAAAGAAAAGAAAAAAAAGGCTATATTCATGATTCTCACACTCCGATCCATGTCGGTGTTATTTGTCTCTAGTATACTTGCTTTAGTATGTGTAGCACATCTGCACATGGTTAGGCTGAGCTGTGTAGAGCATGTGTTAGAGGTAGTTTTGAGCCTATTTTTTCTTTTCATATATGAATTGATATGTACCTATAAATTCCTAATTGCAATTTATTCTTGATTAAAATGTTTAGAAATTGTTCTCTACAAATCATTATAAGATTAAAGAAAGGCTCTGCTACAGTAAAGTCTTCCCTACTGAAAGAACAATATGAAACATCTTAGGGTAAAATCAGGATTCTTCCAGATTAACCAGGATTGATAAAAAATTCAACAAAGGACTTTCAGCTTATGCAAGAAATAAGGTAAATAAGAAAGAACCATAGTAAATTCAGCAAGATTGAGCAAAATTCCTTTAAACGCCTTAAGGTGAAATAAGGCAAAGGATCAAGTATTCCAGATTAATGCCAGGGTGTCTCCTATTGTTCTCTCAGGACTTATTGTTCATTGTAGCCTCTCTGTGTCCTTTAATCTTATAATAATTTGTGGAAAAAAAGTTCCTAAAAATGGAATGTTTATAACTTGGTTAATTCCAGTGCATCTTATAAATATTATGGCTTACATATCTCATCTAACCTTTCTCAGACAGTGCTTTGGATATTAGCTTTTGCATTTTAGTGGATCAGTCCTCCCAGGGGTTATGCATGACAGCCCCTGTGGCTCTTCCAAATGATCTAGAAACAGTCTCCCATTCTGCAAGGGTTGACTTATTCCGAGACACTAGTTGCAACATAGAAAAGGAGGTGTTGGCCAGTTTGGGAAATGGCCAAGATTCAACTGCTGCTGGAACAAATCCTGGTTTCAGAGTTGGGGAGATCAGGTTTGCTAATGGAGATATTTATTCCGGCACATTGTTGGGGAACACACCAGAGGGTTCAGGCCAGTATCGCTGGTCAGATGGTTGCACCTATGAGGGTGAGTGGAGGAGAGGGATGAGGCATGGGCAAGGAAAGACGCGATGGCCATCTGGAGCTACCTATGAGGGTGAGTATTCTGGTGGCTACGTATTCGGTGAAGGCACCTATACGGGTCCAGATAAAATCATCTATAAGGGACGGTGGAAGTTGAATCGCAAGCATGGGCTTGGACATCAGACATATCCAAATGGAGACATATTTGAAGGTTCGTGGATTCAGGGAGAAATAGTAGGTCATGGGAAGTACACATGGGCGAATGGGGACACTTACGTTGGCAACATGAAAAGTGGCAAGATGTCAGGGAAAGGAACTCTTACATGGAAAAATGGGGACTCATATGAGGGTAACTGGATGGATGGCATGATGCATGGGTATGGAATCTATACATGGAATGAATGCGGGTATTATATTGGAACATGGACAAGAGGACTGAAGGATGGGAAAGGTAAATTCTATCCGAACGGTTGCAGAATTCCTGTTAACGATGAGCTGTATATCAATAATCTAAGAAACCGCGGTGTATTGCCTGATATTAGAAGGCAGAATCATGGTTCACGCATACTTCACTCTTCCTCGGTTGACATGGGGAACATGAAGGTTGGTATGATTAGGCAATCTTCAGATGTTTTGTCCAAAAGGAATTCAACTGAGCAGCCTCCTTTGAAGAATGTGTCTTTGGAAAGACGGTGGAGTCTTGAGGTGGCTATTGAAAAGTTTATTGGCCATGATTCGAGTGAAAGTTCTGGTCTAGAAAGCTTGGAAAACTTGAGTGATTCTCGATTGCCCATACTGGAAAGAGAATACATGCAAGGTGTTCTAATCAGCGAGGTGGTTCTTGACAGGAGTTTTTCAGACTCCTCAAAGAAGACAAAACGCCGCCAGAAGAAAATAGTGAGGGATACAAAAAAGCCTGGAGAGACAATAATTAAGGGACACAGGAGCTATGATTTAATGCTCAGCCTGCAGCTTGGGATCAGGTAGCACCTCCTGAGATCATGGTTTCAGTTTGCATTCTTTTTTTTTTCCTTTGTCTGTTCAGCTATTACTGGCCTAGCTACTCCCTACTGAATGTTATTGTTTGTAGAATAATCCTCTCTTGCAACCATATAGTAATATCATGTCATATAATAACAGGTCCCTTGTCATCAGGCTTGTGCAACTAATAATGTGTTTTTTTAAAAAAATGGTTGTTATCATTTATTCATTTAGCTTCTAGAGAGCAATGATGTAAGGTCTGAGTGATATACTAGCACCAGCAAGTAGTGGTTGCTTTTTGGAAAAAAAAGCAAAAGATTGTATCTCTCATAAACACATTACAGATATGGTTTGGAACTTGCCCCATTCAAAGTTTGTAGTGCCATTTGCATGGTACATTGAAAAATATGAACTACTGCAAGTAGTGATTACTGCCTCCAGCTTACAACCTGCGCTTTTCGTGTTAGGAACTGCTAGCTCCTGCAACATACATGTTCTTTAATTAAATCCAGAGTATGATGTTTACAGATTGTTTTTTATGTATATTTGAAATCGGCAACATTTTGTTGTACTTAGGTACACAGTTGGAAAGATTACACCAATTCAAAAACGTGAAGTTCGTGCTTCAGATTTTGGACCAAGAGCAAGTTTCTGGATGAACTTCCCAAAAGAAGGATCTCGGCTTACTCCTTCACATTCAGCGGAGGATTTTAAATGGAAAGACTACTGTCCCATGGTTTTCAGGTCCGCACCTCTGACATTTATGCCAATATGTGCATCTAAAAATATGTGATGTCCTTATCCACTGCAAATCAATCTTTAGATTCTAACACTTAGCTAGTTTTGTTCATTGTGACCTGTTGTTGACATATTCTTTTTGTTGTTTCTCCTGATTTAAAAGTATAATACTCTCTGTTCCAGACTCATACTTTAAAACACAATATCGATCCGCTTTTGTAGGAATTTGAGAGAGATGTTCAAGATTGATGCTGCAGACTATATGATCTCCATATGCGGAAATTCTGCTCTTAGGGAACTATCTTCCCCTGGAAAGAGTGGAAGTGTCTTTTTCTTGTCACAAGATGATAGGTTCATGATTAAGACTCTCCGAAAATCTGAAGTGCAGGTCCATTATCTATTTAGACTACAGAGATTGTATTTCTTAGCTGTCATGATTGTTGGATAGTTTGTGCATGTATAGTCATTTGCCTAGGAAGCGAATTCATGACTCTATACTATCCTGTAGGTTCTTTTACGAATGCTTCCAAACTATTATGATCATGTCCGTACCTATGAGAACACCCTCATAACTAAGTTTTTTGGCCTCCACAGGGTGAAACCTTCTAGTGGTCAAAAGGTAATGATTGACATCAGCACCAATTTCATTTAAGGTTTCTTTAGTTTAGTTTTTTCCTTTCCTTTCCTTTTGAATGTAATGACCCTTCTTTAATATCTGCAAATTGCAGTTCCGGTTTGTTGTAATGGGAAACATGTTTTGCACTGAATTGAGAATTCACCGGAGGTTTGATTTGAAAGGCTCATCTTTAGGCCGCTCTACTGACAAAATTGAAATTGATGAGAACACAACTCTGAAGGATCTGGATCTTAACTATTCCTTTTATCTTGAACCTTCCTGGCGTGAGGCTCTACTTAAGTGAGCATATTTTCTCTAGAAATCATGCTTCTTATGTGTTCTGTTATGTGATCTCATTCCACTTATCTCAAATACTGTTGATTATTCTTCAGGCAGATTGAAACAGACAGTGATTTTTTGAGAACACAGCGGATAATGGATTACAGCCTACTGCTTGGTGTTCATTATAGAGCTCCACAGCACTTGCGAACACGTGCATCGTATCACCGGAGCATGGCAGCAGATAGGTTGACTGTTGTTTCAGAAGAAGGTAAGGAATAAGGACACGCCTAACACGTTCCATAAAATGTTGCTCCTTGTAATATCTGTTGCACATCTCCATGAGTGTAAGGAAAATACTCATTGATTCGTTTCAATAGTGTGAAGTATATCTACTCTTTTTGTCCAGCTGGAGCCTGTAGGCCGTAGTTGCCAAACTAATGACCATTTTTAATTCACTTTTGTTCAAAAGGAACTCAAATTATGCATCCCAACATCCAAAGTTATCTGGTAATCCTTAGCATTCTGCATAGTCCTAAACTTTCTTAATTTCCAAATCATGTTTGAGCTAGGCAGCCTTAAGTTGTCTTAAAGCTATATATTCTGTGAATGTGTGATGCACAATATGTCTTGTAGTTGCTATTGATCTGCAACGCCTCTTTTTATCGCTTTAACTTGTTCATCACATGCATTTCCATGTTTAAGTTAATAAGTTCTTTTTAAAACTGGTGCACTAATGTTTGGCACAGATGCTCAGGAAGATGATGCCCTTAGCTATCCAGAAGGATTAGTTTTGGTTCAAAGCAGTGGCGAGAACAGTGTTGTTGTTGGTCCTCACATAAGAGGCAGCCGTTTGCGTGCATCAGCTGCTGGATTTGGTGAAGTAGACCTACTGCTGCCTGGTACAGCCAGGTAATTGTTTGTAGTTCAAATACTCTGGTTAGCTTGTGGCAATTGTGTTGCAGTGGCACACTGCTTGTAGTAGTAGTTTCAAAGGGGGAGAATTACAGCTTCTTTTCTTAATGTCTTTCTTATGTTTGTCAGGCTTCAGATCCAGCTAGGAGTTAACATGCCTGCAAGGGCAGAGCAAATACCTAAGGAAGATGAAAGCAAACCATTTCGTGAGGTGTATGATGTCGTCCTCTACCTGGGCATCATTGACATATTGCAAGAGTACAACATGACAAAGAAAATCGAGCATGCTGTCAAGTCCATGCAATATGACTCGGTCTCGATCTCTGCTGTGGACCCCCAGTTCTACTCAGAGCGTTTCTTGAAGTTCATCCAGACCGTCTTCCCTGAGAATTCATAGCTCAGCATCCAATACTTGTTTGAAAGATGCTCACTCGCTGCCGTTTTGTTAGTGATGTTGGCCAAGCACATGAAACCTCATCTGCATGACAGTTCATGTCTTCAAAATTGGAGCTTGCAAGCATCAGAAAAACACTACACTCTCTTCAGTGCATACCTGTTCCTTCTTGGATGAACTAGCGTGCATGTTCCTTCCTGGATGAACTGGCAAGAAGAATGGCCAACAAGATGAGATTCGTCAGGGCAATTTTGCAGAAGCAAATTGATCTTCTCTTGGTTTTGTCCCGAGCCCCTGGGATCAGCTTGCTAGCTTCGCGGAGTAGGCATGGCATACTGGTCTGGAGCAAGGCTATCCTGTGAGTTGTGAGGATTCTACTGACAACGGCGCCATGGAAGTCTGGGAATCACTATGTTTATATTTATATCTCGACAGTTGCAGAAAGCTAAACCAGGAGCAGCTTTTGCCTCTGGGTCGTGTTTTCATATGTTAAGGTGCTATATGGAGGCTATTTGTAATAAGAACCTAAAAATATGCATCAATATCAAATCCATTTTTGTAGGACAAAAAAAAAAGGGAATATGTATTGCAAAATGAAAAGAAATGGAAGCAAGAATAAGAAGGCCATTTCGCAAATCTTTTTGACGCAAACCACATGGTGACGGCAGAATTACCAATGTGGCTTGTGGCTTGCCTAGCATATCTTTCCCCAAGTATCATCTAGTCGTATATAATAGAGAAAAGAGTCAGGAGTAATAGTCATGCTAGCACTAGCAGTATCAGCTGGCAGAGTAGCGGCGTGAAATGTATAAAAGAATCATTTTCCTGGCTGCTTTATTGATGCGAAATGAAGTGGTAGAAAATCTAAAAAAATGGTAGAAAAAAATTATTGTACTTAGTTGTTAAGTGAATCGATTATGGACCTGGTATGAAGAAGGCCGAAGCCCAATAGAACAATAGCCCAATTTCATTAATCTAATCCGCACAGGGCCACATGCGCACACCATATAACCCCCCCCCCCCCCCCCCCAACTCCCCTCCCGCACAGTGTTGACGGTTCTATGATGGAAAGTATGTTGGCTGATTTGTTTTGAGTTGGCAAATTCGGCAGAAAGTACTCAAGACAATGTTGCCATTTCTTGGCAGCCACTCAAGACAATGTTGTCATTTCTTCTCTCTCTCTACTCTCTCTCTACACAACAATATGCAACTGGTGAGTAGTAGTACCTGAAAAAGTATGCTGAGGGTATTGATCCTATGGCTCCAATGCATGCCTTAGTGAATGCTTCAAGCTTTTGTCATACAAAGCCCTTGACACTTCTTTTGCAGGTGTTTCTGACAAGAAATTGATGTGGACATTGGCTGTATACGTGGAGGTTAAGGCTATGTCACGTCGAGGAAGCCCTAACAAAATAGATTATCTTTCTATTTGTCTATATCCAGCAAATTCTATTAACATTCGAGACAACTCTCAAATTGCCAGGCAAGTAGCCTAGGGCTTCAACAAAACGGACCCGAGATGTGAGATGTGTTTCATTTACCTTGAGCCCTAGGCAAGAAAACCCAAGAGAAGAATCCGATATAGAGGGTTCATCGATGACAATGGTATGAAGAGACCCCACGTTGTACCAATCATGCCTTTAACCAAACAAACTCGGGATGCAAAATGAGTTGTAGGCAGTGGCGGATCTAGGAATTGGCCAAGACTAGGGCCAAATTTTGGTGGCCAAAATCCAAAAGCTATAGGCTACGGTGTGTGTGTATATATATATATATATATATATATATATATATATATATATATATATATATATATGGAAATTCCTTTGTACACGTACGTGTAGTTAATCTTATCTTCATAAACTACATTGTGTATGTATTCATACTTGTTTATCAGTTTGAGTATGTTTATATACTCATATTAAGATACTCAGGATCTTACCACGCGAAAATTTTTCAAAAAAAAATTTATTTTAGATATATTACTAAAATGCCACTACTATATTATATACAATAAGTATAACCATATACTCTATGTATGTATGCATACTTAACATACATATCACTCTAGATGGTCTAGTATGATCATATACTTTGTCTATATACATTTCGTCCGGTCATATACACCTTAAATCTAGAAATACATAGATGAGAGTAACTACACGCGCGTGTAAAAGAAACGCGTCATATATATATATATATATATATATATATATATATATATATATATATATATATAGACACACACGTATATCAAAAAGAAAAAAAAATCTTAAGCAAAGTTTGTAAACTGAAAGAAATTCTCAAACTATATAATTAAAACTGAAATACTGAAAAATTGAAAGAATAAGTATCTTCACTGCTCCTTCGCCAGAGACAGGGTGAGCCGAGGGGCCCTGGCCGGTGGCCGCGACCCACCAGGCCACTAGGGGGAAATTTAACTTTTTATCATTATAGTGAGTGGCGACTCTTCAGATAGCACTTTAACGGAGGCCGGCTGATGACCGCATGGGGTGGCCGGCCCACGAACGCGGAGGCACGGGCGAGCGTGGGGCCTCTTCTGGCGGCGATGGCTTCGACCACCGCGAGAGACTTCGGTGCATTGCGTCGCAGCATCTACAACTGAGCTTCCCCATGGTGCTGATGCACGCCATCTCCCACAACACCTCGAGGGACGCGCCCTGGCCGCCAGCTTGCGCACAGCGACTCCCGCTGGGTGCGCCGAAACCACCGCGTGCCCGTCCGCGCATGCGCACAGCGAGCTGCAAGGCCCTGTGGGAGAGGGTGGAGGCGTGCGTGGCGGCGGCGGGCATGGCTAGTGTGGATGCGTGCTGGAACCGCAGCTCTTCGTGATGGACAGGGGCAGTTGTGGTCATTTGCCACACCCGTGTTGACTCAGATTCAACCTAAAGTGCGGCACTGACGTGCCACATCAGCAAATGTGGTATTTTCGTATCTGTTCTCTTTGTTCCATGATAAAATTGTATCGGCAGCCGTTAAGATGCTATCTGGAGAGTCGCCACTCACTATAATGGTAAAAAGTTAAATTTCACCCACCAGGGACCCGTCGAGCTGCGAGCGCGTGTGGTACTCTGGCCGTCTCCATCTGGACGAGGTCACGGTCATCACTGGCAGCGAGCAGAGGAGGGACACGGACGTCGGAGGCCGGAGCGAACTGGACGAGGTCGCGAGCCCGCGACGGCGCGACTGCGACTGCGCGAGCGTGAGGCGTGCCGCGTGCGGTGCCGTGCAGGGGGCGGCGAGGCGCATGCAGGTGGGGACAGCGCGAGGCAAGATGGCTGAGCCTGAGGCCTAAGCGACTTTTCTTCTTGGTCTGCCCTAGTGTTTTGCTTAATGGGCTTCTTTTTTGGGCTAAAACTGAAGAATTACTCCTAACATTTCTGGGCCACGACTAGGGCCATGGCCCTACTAGCCCTAGGCCTGAGCCCGCCCCTGGTTGTAGGGCCCTAGACAAAAAGGTCCAAAAGAATAATAATCTGCTACAAAAGATCATGGATAGCAAGGCACATACGGGGATTGCTCATAATTAGGGATGAAAACGGTACGGATATTTTCTGACCATATTCAAGACCAAATTCGTTTAGAGGGGTTTAAATATGTCTGTATTCGAGTTTGAATATTCAACATCTGATAATGTGTCCGTATCTGAATACTAAAATCGTATATTTGTGATGTCGACATTACCTTATCCGATATGGTTGACACTATCCGTATACGGATCCAAATCCGACCAAAAATATGAAAACAAATATGATAACAATGATATTTGTCCGTATCCGATCCGTTTTTATCCCTACTCATAATACCAATCATGTGTGAGTTGCCTCCATGATTGGACCTTTTTATTTAAATCACATTACGAACATAAATGCTCATATACACTCACACTTATAAATACTTCCTCCATCCCATAAAATTTGACTAGTTTCCTACACTTATCTAAAATTAGTTGTCATTCTTATTTTTCGATGCACACTTCTCTTTTTCCAATACATTTCTATCTTTTATCTCTCTTTCTTGTTTTCATATTTTTTTCTTTTTTCTAGATCAATACACGGTTTTCACTCTTCTTCTGTGACAAAGCTAAAAGGTCATCTATTATAGGACAGAGAGAATTGAGATTGGCGAAAACACCATAAGGGCACTCACAATGCAAGACTCTATCACAGAGTCCAAGACACTTAATTACATATTATTTATGGTATTTTGCTGATGTGGCAGCATATTTATTGAAGAAAGAGGTAGAAAAAATAAGACTCCAAGTCTTATTTAGACTCAAAGTCCACATTGTTCGAGGTAATAAATAACTTTAGACTCTATGATAAAGTCTACATTGTGAGTGCCCTAAGGACATCAATGTCACGGACTCACAGGGCACGTCGACTAATCACTACAAGAAGAACGTAGTTATACTCTAAAATAAATAAATCTAGAAAAATACAGAAACCCACGTCAAATTAATAACTTTAACCATAAAAAACCTAACCAATTGAGCTACGTCCCGTTCACATACCTACATTATTATGAGAGGATTAGCACGGCACTCAACACAAGGTTTTTTTGCCCGGTCTTCGTTTTGTGTCTACTACGTACACTGAGTCTTCCGTCAGATGATAGTTATGTTTCGGTGAGACACTGAGACGGATAGATGAAGCTCATCATCAGTTGGCGTGACGACCAGCACAGATGGGGGTGTTTTCTCACGGATTTGGGTGCCTTTTCATCTATCTTTTTCGATCAGGTTTCCGAAAGAGAGCCGCAAAGGATTGCATAGAGAGCCATCCGCGCGCAAATGAAGCAGCCGACACAACATATTGCAAAAAGAACAAGTTCAATTAGGGCAGTTGGGCCGGTATTCTTGCATAGCGTTGTGTAATTTTTTGATTCCCATGTCGTTGCTTCTACGACACGTCGATCTTCATTTTTGAACAGACAGATGAACGTCGTCATGGCAGTGCACTCAGCTCGGCTCATGTGATTTGCGGTCTGACTCACGCATGCCGCAGCCGGGTACGTACTTGGCCAGATGATGAGGTGATGGACAGATTACATATGTGTGCCCGGGTTGCAAAGAGCTTTGATTTTTTTTAAAAAAAAATGGTTGCAAAGAGCTTTGATTTTTTAAAAAAAAATAGTTGCAAAGAGCTTTTTTAGCAGATGATTGCATTATATTGGCAGGTGCCTTGCTCCCGCCTGTCATTGGTAGGCTCAGGGAATGTGACGCTTGAGCTGTTTGGATCTAGGTAAGACTAATTAGTGAGACGATAGCACCACATTACCAAATTATGGACTAATTAGATTTAATAGATTCATCTTGCAAATTAGTCTCAAAGTGTGTAATTAATTTTATAATTAATTTATGTTCAATAATGTAAAATAAATGTTCAAACATTTAATATGATAAAGACTAAATTTTAGGAGCGAGGACCAAACGACCCTGGAGCCTGACTGTGTCACAACTCACAGGTCACAACACATGCGGTGCACCACGCCGCCGCCACCCTCAGTTCAAGGAAGTAGCAAACTAGTGTGATCGCATTCATATTCTTTATTCTCTCATTCGTATCATCATTTTCTTTTCCACATTTGCTTTTCCACCTCTTTTTGGATGAGAGGCACTGGAGTGGAGTTTAAGGCTTTGTCTAGTTTGTGAAAAATTTTAGCTTTGGTTATTGTAGTATTTTTTTATATTTGATAAATATTATTTAATTATAGACTAACTATGTTTAAAAGATTCGTTTTATAAATTACAAGTCAATTATGCAATTAGTTTTTGTTTTACTCTATATTCAATATTTTATACATGCGTCCAAAGATTCAATGTGACAGAAAATTTTGAAAATTTTTGGAAACTAAACTAGGCCTTAGGCCGTGTTTAGTTCGCGAATGAATAAATTTCGCGACACTGTAACACTTTTGTTTGTTTGTGGTAATTATTGTCCAATTTTGGTCTAACCAGACTCAAAAGATTCGTCTCGTAAATTTTGACCAAACTGTGCAATTAGTTTTTATTTTCGTCTATATTTAATACTCCATACATGTGCCTAAAGATTCAATGTGACCAGAAATTTTGAAAAATTTTAAAATTTAGGTGGAAGTAAACAAGGCCTTAAACACACACAACTTGTTGGACTCTGCAACTGAAATTAATGTTATGGCGTCGTTGAAGGCAAAACTGGTCTGCCCTCTGCGTGTCACATCATTGAGTAAGGCCTCGTTTAATTCACTTAAAAACCAAAAAATTTTCAAGATTCTCCGTCACATCAAATCTTGCGGCATATGTATGGAATATTAAATATAGATAAAAATAAAAACTAATTGCATAGTTTATCTGTAAATCGCGAGATGAATCTTTTAAACCTAGTTAGTCTATGATTGGACAATAATTGCCAAATGAAAACGAAAGTACTACAGTACCAAAACCAAAAAAAAATTGAAACTAAACAAGGCCTAAGGTCATTCTCAGTACAAGTTTCGCCAGAGTGTCATGCACATTTAATGTAGCGACACATCAGCATGGAAAGAGTTTTTGCATGAAATGGGAGGGAGAAAGGGGTGAATCGTTTCACCATGGTGAAACTTGCTGGCGTTGTTTTCCATGCCTTGGTAAACGGGTGAAACACGCACTGAGCAGTTTCAATTCTTCTTTCCCGATCCTGTACGCGTCGGAGGTGAGCGTGTCACCATCCTCCCCCTACGCGCGTGCATTCTTCCCGCGCCCGACGTCATTCTTTCCCGCGCGTCCCTCCGCCAGACCTCCTCTTCCTTCCCTCGCGCTGTCAAGTTGGCCGCCGCATCCCTCCACCTCCCTGGCCGCTGCATCGAGGGAGCTCGCCGAGGCGGCCACCGAGTCATGGATGCATCGACGGATAGGCGGAGCGCAACCGGTGGAGGAGGGAAGCCACGCGGTGGAAGGAAGCTTGGATTGAGAAGGAAATCGACACCGGCAGATGCGACTCCATCGATTCCTCGGCCACCGGCGCCGCCGCCAGCGCTCTCCGACACTTGCAGCAGACTAGCAGACCGGGGAGCCTCCGGACTGAAACGCGGAACCTCCGGGAAGCAGAGTAACAATCGACCTACTACAAAAAATAATGAATGGAAAATATGTTCTTTGGTAGTTGCAGTACATTTTTTACATTTCATTTGTAAGCATGGAGGTTGATGGCTGGCAGTTTCATATTTAGTTGACAACCACACTATTGTGAATCTTGTAAATTGATAAATAATTTAGTTGGTTTCACTAGTACATGACAGTTTCATATTGACAGAGCTTGTTTGTGAAAGTTAAATTGTCGAGTGCCTGTCAACTTGCTCTAGTCCTATGAACTTTACTATGTAATGCACTTATCAACAATCGTTTGTGTGCAAATGGCTACAGAGCTTATGGCTTAGATGATCCTATTGTTTTGCCCTAGCATTGGAATTAGTATGATGAAACTATGCATTGTAGAGATCAATTTCATTCATTGTTTCATTTCGTTTGAGCTGACATAGCGTTTGCGAAACTGTGTAGTGAAAGTGAACATTGAGAATGGCCTAATTAACCTCATGCATGAAGTGCGATCTCACACGGAATGAACACTAGTACAGAATTGCTCAAAGCCAGCGGTGGAACTTAATTTTTACAGGCGGTTTTAATTAAAGAACGCCTGTGGAAAGAAATTGGCTTACCCGACTACAAAACCGCCTGTGAAAATCAATTTTTACAGGCGGTTTTCCTAACAAAACCGCCTGTAGAAATCATATATTTCTATAGGCGGATTTCTTAAGGAACCGCCTGTAGAAATCATATTTCTACAGGAATCATATTTCTACAGGCGGTTTCTTAAGAAATCCGCATGTAGAAATACATTTGAACTTGAATTTTTTGAGTTTTTCAAATGACCTCGTTTAAAAAAACTGTCAAAATAAAAGTTGTAGATTTTAAAAAGTTATGAAACTTTGTAGTTGATAATTATTTTCATTTTAAATCATCTTGTCATTGAAAACTACGTTTGAATTTCTCAAATTTGAAATTCAAATTTTGTAAATGACCTCGGATGAAGGAACTATCAATATAAAAGTTGTAGATCTTAAAAAGTTGTAAAACTTTGTAGTTGACGACTTTTCCATTTGAATCCGTTTAGGGCCTCAAATAATCAATTTATGCTTGGTTTATGATAGTATGTGGGGAACTGAACTCTAATTCAAACACAATTGAGTTATAGGTGGAGTGGAAGAAGAGGGTACGCGCGAGGGCGAGGTCTCAGGTTCGAATCTGTATTAAAATCTTTTTTTTCTATTTTAAAAAACTGATTTCATATTTTTATTTTCTGGAAAAATATTTTTACAGGCGGTTGGCATAACTGAACCGCCTGTAGAAATACAATACACAGGCGGTTGGCAGAACTGAACCGCCTGTAGAAATACAATACATTTCCACATGCGGTTCTCAGTTACCCGCTCAGTTACCCGTCTGTGGAAAAATTTATTGTGAGAAGCCAAGACGACCAGCACGCCCTCTCAGCCCCTCGTCACTAATACAAAACGATCGACATGGCAATTTTCTGTATCTGCTTCAGTCCTGCGTCAGACGACAGCTATGTTTTGCCGGAGACGATCGAACGAACTGATCGAATAAGCTCCGTACGTCTCTCTGAGCATTATACGTGTCTTTCGGCTGGGATTTTGTTGCATGCGTGCCTTTCTTTCTGCCTTAATCAGAAGCAAGGACCCCCATTCTGTTGTTTATTTTCCTTCTTCAAATTCTCTTTTGCCCAGGCTTTGGAAAAGGGATCGGCGAAAGGGTTTGCTACGATTCATTCATTCGTTCGTCCATACATCTTGCTTGGGCTGCAAATTTGGATGAAAACGGATCGGATACGGACGGATATCACCGATATCATATTTGTTTTTATATTTTTGGTCGAATTCGGATTTGAATACGGATAATGTCAATTATGTCGGATAAGATATGATTGGATGTTGACATCATAAATATACGATTTAAGTATTCGGATACGGATACGTTATCGGATGTTGGATATTCAGACCCGGATACGAATAGATGTGAACCCTTCTAAACGAATTCGGTCTCGAATACGATCAAAAAATATCCATAACGTTTTTATCTCTAGTTGCAAAGACCCCATATGAACGATGGAGTGGAAGTTTTGCGAAGGAGGCGGCAGGTGACAAATTTAAGCGTGACATCAGAAGCTCATGGGCCAGGCGGGCCATCAGCCCATCACGGCATCGCCGGCCGCGGGCACCCGCACCTCCATCCTCGACAACCATCGGGTCGCGCGACACTGATAGTTTTGCCATGGTCCCTTGCACTTGCACCTAGCAATTCTTGGACCCCCCAGTAAGGGGCTGTTTGGTTCCCTGCATCCGGTTGAACCAGGCAGACCGGATGCAGAGTGGTCTTGTTTGGTTATCTGTTTGTGGCTTAGAGCCAGGCTCTGCTCATGTAACAAGCATCCCGCAGCCATGCTCTAGAAAAACGCTGGAATCGGTCGTTTCTGTTGGGCCAGGCCGGCCGGATGCAGCCATTTAGAAGACTAATGATGTATTAGTGTATGATTAGTAAATAGTAAGTGATATTAATATATTTTAAAGATGTTTAAAACATAATTAGATAAAATTTAAGAGTACCTGTAAAAAAATAAAAATCATAATCATGATTTTATAATATTTTTATCTCATATAACATATCTTCATGCAGGCAACCAAACAACATCTCTTCTCAGCCAGGCTGAGTAGATACAGTCAACCAAACACGATTGCTTGTATATACTCAGCCTGTCCCATGTGAGCCTGGCTCTGAGATACAAACCATGCTTTACTCGTACACGAACCAAACAGGCCCTAAATTTTTTATTGGACCCTGGTGGTAGGCTGTGGCAGCGCAGCGCAGTAGCAATAGCCGCCCTGAATGCCAAACGTTTTCAATCTTCGTCATCCTCTGCTGCTCGCATCCCAAATCCTTTCGGCTTCTCCCATCGCTAATCCTCCTTGCCGTCATATGGTGAACTGATGATCTGCGTTGGGTGGCCGGCCGCACTTAAATCCCGCTGATGAGCGAGAGCGAGCCGTCAACTTGCAATGGCGGGGCAGCCTCTAGCGATAGCAGTAAGGTACCTCTCCGCGCTCATCTCCTCTCCTGATTTTTTTTTTTTTTGACAAGGGTCTCCTCTCTGATTGTGTCTCCGTCCAATCTTAGGCTTTTTTGTTTTTTTTTCAGCTATACAGTTTGAACTCTAAAGGCAATAAGTACTAGTATATTATGTTGCTTCAGTTGGAGTAAAGATGCCAGGTATCTATGTGACTTTTAACAATTGGCAAGGATCATCGATGCTTCTTCATGCTTGCACATTACTACTAGTATCTATTGGCTTCAATTTAATATTATGTGATCAGTTTGACAGGCAATCAAAAATCACATTAGAAGGGTTCTCTAAATGGAAATCACCAATAATAGTCAGTGCTGATGAATATAATATGAAAATTGTGGAAACAATATTGAGAAATCATATGAATAGTCGTATCATATGCTTCGTAGAATTAAGATTTCTAGCCACAATTCCAATCGATAATATGATAGCTCACTTTCACAGGACCGAGGATCGTAACCATAGAGGGAAACTGTAGGAGGTAATTGCAAGCCTTATATTATCGCACTATACAATTGTTATAGATGGTAATATTTGTTTAGATCTATTTTTTTTTAGAAAAAATATACTTTAGGTGCTAATCTCTCAAAAAATTTCGGTGAAAAATCAACTGAGTTTTGTGGAATTCGGTATGACTAAAATTTTTGTAATACAAAAATTAAAAACCTTATTATCGTAACCTATGACTTAGCACTAGTACTGTGAGTATTGACCCAGCGACCAATTTTGCTGCCTTCGCCCCTGTATCAAACACGCCCAAAGTGTGACGGAGGACACTGATCAACTGCCAAGAGAGTTATACGTTTGCGGGAAGGACGAAGGAGGTCCCGGTAGCATACCATACGTGTCTTGTGTGTCGGCGAGAGGAATTGAGCGGCGCCGGTTACAAAAAGAAGAGCCGACAAATGACGTGAAATGCAAATGAAATGGACCAGCTGTGCTCGGCTACATGCATGTGTGATTTGCCGTTTGCGAGTTCTGGCTGCACTGGCCAGCGAAACGCGTCCACGAGGACACGCCGCATGGAGCTGGCCCGTCCATCGCACCAGGTCTCTCCGCCCGGCGAAACGTGTCCCGTGAGCCTCGGCGACAACAGAATCTGGCAGGGAGCAAAGAATCTCCCGGACAAGAGAATCTTGGCATCTTTAAGGAATCGCAGCACATGAGTAGACATGTATGTATGTAAGGCCTTGTTTAGTTTCCAAAATTTTTCAAGATTCTCCATCATATCGAATCTTACGGCACATGTATGAAGCATTAAATATAGACAAAAACAAAAACTAATTACGTAGTTTACCTGTAAATCACGAGACGAATCTTTTGATCCTAGTTAGTCTATGATTAGATAATATTTGCCACAAACAAACGAAAGTGCTACAGTGGCGAAATCTAAATTTTTTCCTAAACTAAACAAGGCCTAAGTGTACTGTGTAGGCATGTAGCATCGCCGTACGAATCTGCCGAGTTGGTCACCATGCTCGCATCGAAATTCAAGTTCTGTGCGAGACAGCGCCAGCGGCCACACCAACATGACCACCTTATGCATTTGGCCAGGCATGTGAAAATTTTTGAATTTCGTTGCTGTAGCACTTTTATTTGTTTGTGATAAATATTATCTAATTATAGATTAATTATGATCAAAAGATTCGTCTCGTGATTTACAGCTAAACTGTGTAATTAGTTTTTATTTTTATCTATATTTAATGCTTCATGCATGTGCCGCAGGATTCGATGTGACGGGAAATCTTGAAAATTTTTTGGTTTTTGGGTGAACTAAATAAGGCCTAGGTGAAGGAAAAAAATCGCGACACTGTAGCACTTTCGTTTGTTTGTGGTAATTATTGTCTAACCATAGACTAACTAGGCTCAAAAGATTCGTCTTGTAAATTTCGATCAAACTGTGCAATTAGTTTTTATTTTGGTCTATATTTAATACCCCATATATACGTCTAAAGATTCGATATGATAGAAAAATTTTAAATTTTAGAGTGGAAGTAAACAAGGCATTGGCAACTTCAAATTTGTTTCGCTTTTTCTTCACCTCTCCTGGAAAAGGAGGGGCTATTCGATGGCAGCCACTAGTACATTGCGTTTGGTAATTTTGAACATGGTATTCGATGGACAGATTAAGGCCTTGTTTACTTCCCAGAAAATTTTGTAAAATTTTTCACATTCTCCGTCACATCGAATCTTTAGACGCATGCATGGAGTATTAAATATAGACGAAAATAAAAACTAATTGCACAGTTTGGTCGAAATTGACGAGACGAATCTTTTGAGCCTAGTTAGTCCATGATTGGACAATATTTGTCAAATACAAACGAAAATGCTACAGTGTCCATTTCCCAAAATTTTTCGGAACTAAACAAGGCCTAAGAACAAAACTAGAATATCATCTGTATATATAACCATTGTGTTTGGCAACTTCAAATTTGTTTCACTCACAGCTCAATCACTAGTCACCCCTACTATCCTAGACTCCCTCGCACTTACAAATCACTTTTCACGTAGTGACTCCATCCCAAAAGATACAATGATATTCTAGTTTTATTCTAGACCTGTCCAAATTTATAGAAGGTTATATACATTTATTTATGACACTATAAATAGTACTAGACACCATGTTAACAGCAGTATATCTGTGTCCGCCAAAAATCTACAGGCTCCAGTGAACCGTGCAGTGAAACATTGGCTGTCCACTACTACATGGCCTCCAACTCCAACCTCCATCTTCTGCTTTCAAAGTTTTTCATGGGCATTATTGTGTCACACACTCACACTAACAATGACACAAGTCTTTCGTTGGCTTGTTCGACGGTAGGGGTAAAAATTCTAAAACATTCTCCACGCGCGGGCCATTCTGGCTGTCTGGCATGAGTACAAGCATGACCGGTCCCACCAGTCATCGACAGCTGCATGTGTGCATGTGAAGCATGTCTGGGTGGACCCTTCCCCTCGCTTCGAGGAAGTGCAACGTAAAACCCCATTGAGATTTTAGTCACCTTTAACTACATGACATAAGGAGTATCAGCTATAAGATGATGTGATGAGATGAGATGAGATGAGATGAGATGAGATGAGATGAGATGAGATGAGATGAGATGGAGTTATTTACATGACTTATAAGGTATTACTCACTCAGTCAAATTTAAAAAGAATATGAATAATTTCACCTTTAACTATAGTCACTTATATTTTTTATATCAAATAGGTATGATTAGATTAATTATAAAGTATACTTTCATAATAATTTATTCTGATATATAAATTTTGTTATTTTTCTATAAAATGAGTCAAACATTAGAGAACTCGACTATTCTCAAATATAGAATTGTAGTTTTTTTACGATGAAGGGAGTAGTAAGTATCAACTAAAAGTTTCTTTGGCGTGCGGTATACATTGTTTTAGTCTTAATACCAACTTTGAATGTTATTTGCCTTTTTCAGTAGGAGGTGCATCCATTTGACGGTCAAGAAGGCTTAAAAAGAATGAAGTTGTTTTGAACAAATGCCAACCTAAAAAAATTTAAAGGTCTTATTCAGGAAGGAACACAATAGTTACGACATTGAGCCCAGGATTCCTACCTTCCCCTACAGTGGCTCATGGCGTCGGCGGATCTTGTCCACCCACTCTATTCACAGCCGGGGCACACGCCCAGCCTCAGAACTCCGCCTCGATCCCACATGGGCGGGTGGGGACGGGGCCAAGGTCGTCGAGTGGAGTAGGAGGATGGGTGTGGTACCCCATGACGTAGGGTTTGGAGGAGACGTCAGCGTTAGAAACAATCAGGGTGGTGGATTGCTCAACCAGAGGATGCTCGTCGACAGCCATTTGCGGTGGTCGGCAGTCGCGTTTTCGTTGGGGGCAACCCCGCGGTCGGGGGTTTGGCTAGCTAGTGAGGTGTGAGGGCTGTTTCAATGGTGTATTTATTATAGTTTCTATGTCTATTAATTAGTATGACAGCTCAGCTTTTTGATGATGTGGCATGTGATTTAATGAAGAGAGAGGGGATAAAACAAAGAAACGATTTCTTGCGCACGGAACCGTGTCGACGCAAGCACCGATGCCTGTAGAAACCAGAGAAACGCCATCGGGGAGACTCTAGTCGTTTCGATAGGCCTTCAATGACGATCCGCCCCGATCCATTGTGCCGCCGCCGCTCCGCTCCCGCGCGGGCGCGCTTCTCCCTCTGCTCCGCTCCTGCGCTCCTTCCTCCTCTTTCTCGCGCGCCCTACTTTCCCCGCGCGATTCCGCCGTAGCATCGTCTTCCCGCGCGACCCGCCCCGATGCGTTGTGCCGCCGCCGCCGCTCCGCTCCCGCGCGGTCGCGCTTCTCCCTCTGCTCCGCTCCCGCGCTCCTTCCTCCTCTTTCCCGTGCGCCCTCCTTTCCCCGCGCGATTCTCCCGCCACAGCATCGTCTTCCCGCGCGCGCTCGGCTGCCATCGATTTGGCCTCAAATATGTGACCAAACCCTAAATCGCAAATCCTTGTTGAATCCAGCCCCAATCCTTTCCCAATCTCTACAAACATGAATCCTCTTCGGCCACCATCGTCAAGCTTGAAGCAAAGCAAGGGAGGACAGGGTCGAGCAGGGCAAGGGAAGGGTGCTCCTGTCGCCCGCTTTGGTTCGGTCTCTGCTGTTGGCGCCGCTCCTGGGTCGAGTTCGGCCGCTCCTGCATCTCCAACACTCGGAAATCTCCAAGCCGCTGGATTCCCTCAGTGGTGGACAAGCTCTTCTCCTATAGGCTCAAGTGAAGGGTAAGTTTCAATGTTAATCACTGGAATATCTGGTTCTTTATTTTTTTTGGATTATTGGAATAGTTGTCGTATTACTGGAATCTCTAGTTCTTATTTTTTTCTATATTATATGATAGTTATCTTTCTCAATTAATCTGTACAGAATGTCTAGCTCTCAATTAATCTGTACAGAATGGTGAATATTGATTGTCTTCAAATAAACTTGTGTACAGTTCATGAATGTTTTTTAATTTGTAGAATTTTAGTTAACCCTGTTACCTGTGGTGTTGTCATGCTGGCTAACTCCATGTGTTATGGAATTTTCAGGATGTACCCACCAGGTGGGTTTACCAATTTTATCCAGTCAAACAGCAATCCAGAAAATTTCCATTTAATTGGTAGTACAATTTCTCCAACTACTCCAAATCTGAAGAGAAGTCTGCCAGATGAAGCCAATGCACAAGACAAAAGAAACAATTAATGTTGATGCAGATGAAACCAACGAGGACGAGAGAACTGAGAGGCGATTGAATTGGACGAAGGATGAGGACATAAGATTGGTAAGCAACTTTCTTAGTTTCTCAACCTTGAGCTTGAGTTTAGGAAAAATTCAGTTTCATTTTGAACTCTCGGTTATTGTTTTATGAATGTAGGCTGCATCTTGGTTGCGTAATTCAAAGGATCCAGTAGATGGAACTGATAGGAGGACAGATCAATTTTGGGAGGATGTTACTAAAGAATACAATAAAAGCATAGAGGTTTGTCGTAGAAGAAACCGGAACCAACTGAAGATCCGTTGGGATTGTGTTAAGAAACCAGTAATGGATTTCCATGGGTGCTGGGTTAAAACCAACAAAGTCTACAGAAGTGGTGTGAGTGATGACCAATTGATGGAAATTGCTGAAAACATGTATGCTAAAGACCATAGTGATAAAGATTTCATGCTAAAGCACTTTTGGAAGGTTGTGCGAAATGAAAGGAAGTGGTCTGCATATGTTAAAAGAGAACAAGATAAAGATCAGAACAAGGGTGCAACTAATAGGCCGGCTGATGTGGTTAATTTGGAAGAAAATCCTAGTATTCGTCCTATTGAGCATAAGAAGGCTAAGGATGAGCTATATGGCAAAAAGAAGACACCTCAAGCGTATTCTGCTATTAGTGAGAAGCTAGATAAGTACATTGAAGTTAGCACAACAGCTAGGAAGGACCGTGAAAAGATGTCGGAGACTCAAAAAATCTTGGCAAATAGTAAGGTTGAAGCTGCTAGGTTGAATGAAATGGCTGCAGAAAAGCAACTGAAATGTAGAATGCTAGAGACTTATAAAGACTTGTTGTTAGCACCAACCAGTAATCTGAATGCTCAAGCTTTGGCTGAGAGGGACAAAGCTATGGAGAGTATGAGATTGGCCTTATTTGCTACAGAATATAATTAAGGTATTTACATATCTATTTATTTATTTATTGTTGCTATGAAACTGAAATTAGTGTGGACAATTAAGTATTGAGTAGCACTATTTGTTTGTTGTGAAACTGAAACTGAAATTAGTGTGAAATTGAAAATAGCACTAGTGGTATCAATCTGGACTGCATGTCTGCTAGTGGTAAACTGAAACTGAAACTAGCACTACATAATTCGTGTGAATACCTTAATTATGTACTAATTATTTGTGTGAAAGCACTAATGGGTGTGAACAGCCCACTATACTTAGCCTCTCGTGTATATATATCTGGACTGCAAGACAACTAGTTCTGTAGTTCCCCTCTCTGTAGTTCTCCTCTCTGCCTACTCCTAATGTCTCACCAGCCACCATCAGATGCTGAACCTCATGACGAGGATGGCAGCATAAACCCAGAAGATCTATACACACTTGATGAATTTGAAGCTGAGCAAGAAATACTAGAAGATCTGGAAGATGGAATGCTGGAAGAATTGAAGAGTGGGCTTCAAGCGCTAGAAGAAGGAAGCAGACGCAATAGTGGGCCAAGAAGATACATAGCAAGGCCTCGAGAAGATGCCAACCGACGACTTATGGATGATTATTTCATTGAGAATCCCCTATATAATTCTACAATCTTCCGTAGAAGGTTTAGGATGAGAAGGGATCTGTTTCTCAAGATTGTCAATGCCCTCGGTGAGTGGTCTCCGTTTCTCATCTTAAGATCAGATGCTGCTAATCGCCCTGGGCTATCTCCAATTCAAAAATGTACTGCTGCTATACGGCAACTAGCTAATGGAAGCCCTGCAGACCAGCTTGATGAGTACATTAAAATTGGTGAAAGTACTGCTGTAGAGTGTTTGAAGTTATTTGTGAAGGGAGTGATTGAAGTTTTTGGGACGGAGTATTTGAGGAGACCGACCATACAAGATGTTGAACGTTTAATGGAGATAGGTGAGCGTCGTGGGTTTCCAGGCATGCTAGGGAGCATTGACTGTATGCATTGGCACTGGGGAAAATGTCCATATGCATGGAAGGGTATGTATACTCGCGGTGATCACGGTGTGCCAACAATCATTCTAGAGGCAGTTGCTTCGCACAATCGTTGGATATGGCATGCTTTCTTTGGTGTTGCCGGATCGAACAACGATATCAACGTGCTGAACCAATCACATTTGTTTGTGGAGCAGCTGAGAGAAGAATCTCCTAAAGTGCAGTACACTATCAATGGAAGAGAATATGATACCGGCTATTACCTAGCTGATGGTATATATCCAGAGTGGCCTGTTTTTGTGAAGTCTATACGTAAACCACAATTAGACAAACATAAATTATTTGCACAACACCAAGAAGGGGCAAGGAAGGATGTTGAATGCACCTATGGTATTTTGCAGTCTCGCTTTTGTATTTTGCGCAGACCAGCACGTTTGTTCGAGCAAGGGGATCTAGAGAATATTATGCTTGCTTGCATAATTCTCCACAACATGATAATCGAAGATGAGAACGATATAGACCAAGTTCCATTTGATTTGAATGAGGAAGGCAGCACATATATTGTTCAAGAACCTACAATCTCTCATGGACAGAACCCAGAGATGGAAGACGTGATTAACAGAAATACTTCCTTACATGATCGCCAAGCACACAAACAACTCCAAAATGATTTGATTGATCATATTTGGCAAAAGTTTGGAAATTTATATAGGCAAAATAATTAGGTATATATCTTCAAATATAGCTTTCTGTGATCTTGGTAGTTTGTTTGTAGACATTGCACTGAGTACTATTTTTTTTTAAAAAAAAGAAATCACCTAATCACTATTTCTTTACTTGCAGATGATGGTTTCTAGAGATTTGAGGTAACCTGATGACTTATGTGGATTTGAGGTAATCTGGTACCATCTGCAGTACATGTGCAACCTCCACCTGATGGCTTTTGGAGTACAAGTGCAACCTACCTGATATATGGATGTGCTACCATATTTTTTTTACTTTACATATTATGAACTTTTGTTCTTCAGTATAACTATTTGTGGTTCTGTTATCTTTATCTCTAGATGGAACTTAAGCAGATATCTTTATCTTTGGATTGATATTATTAATTATTGTATGAACCGTATATGTTTGTCAGTATGAACTGTATGTGTTTGTCAGCGTGTGTATGACAATACACTTGATTTGCTGGCAGCCATCACACATTTGATTTATTGCCAGCTACGTACGTTTGGTGAAGCCACATATTGTTTGTAAAAATATTTGCCACAGCTGATCCTCCTGTGTTTGTTGTTGCATTTAAGTTGCTATTTATGTGAACAAATTTATAGAAACCATGGTTGGGAAGGAGTGGTTTCTTGGTGAGGTTTCCTATGCTATAGAAACTAAGTTTTTATCATTGGGACTGCCCTGAGTGAACGAAGAAGACTGGGGGAGAGGAAAGGGCCAACTCTTTGTGGGCTTCATTGATGAAGCTTTCCTTAGTAACGCTCCTACTTTGTTTTAAGCTGGTCGTTGATCACAACTACAACGCTGGTTATTTCATAAATTTTTTATAGTTTCACAACATATGAATTATAGATTGTTTTTTTAGAGTTCATGAATTATAGATTATGAAAGAATTTCTTATAGTGAACCTAAAGATATAAATCTTGTATTACTAACTTATATAATTTTTTAGAAAAAATATTGGTCAAAGATGTAAATGTTTGCTTTAGGACAAAACTAATACCATATGTAAATAAAATGAAGAGAGTAGATGTAGTTAAAATCATGAAAAAAAATAAATTAAATTTTCAAGGCGCAATAGGTTTGCGCTATTGCTTATAATCCCTGTTCCAAAATAAGTCTTATTTTGTTTTTTGAGGAGTCAAATATTTTTAACTTTAATTAAATATATACAAAAAATATTAATATTCATATTATATACCATTAGATAGATTGTTCAACTTATTTTTATAATAAATTTATTTATAGTTATAAGTGTTGTCACTACTTTTATAGATATAGTTAAATTTAAGAAAGTTTAATTTGATCGGCATAAATATTATGATAACATTTATTTTGAAGCGGAGACAAACACATGGACTACCATGCTGAACCTGGAATTGGCTGGCGATGGTTTGGCGGGACTGGGACTGACCGACGGGGCCCTGCATGCCGCACACGTGGTCCGTGGAGCTCCAGTTCGTCACGCATGTGAGACTAGTGGGAGTGCCGTATCATGAAACATTGTCCGGCTGCAGTCCGGTCAGCATAGGTAAGGTCCGGCATGGTATAATTGGTAGGCACGGCTGTCCTTCATTGACCTTCCAATCCAGTTCTCCTGTCTCCGGCGACCTCGCCTTAGCGTACAAAGAGAGGGTCTAGTCTTCATGTTTGTTAGCTGTTAGATTGAGAGCTTTAGTGTTTGTGTGCCTCTATGGCTTTCGTCTGCTTTATCATCGTCCTCGTTGCCGGAGCTGTGCCGTCGTGGTTCTGCCCTGTCTTCCTCAACGCCGACGTTGCCATATCCAAAGTTAGTGGTAATAAAATAAATCTCCTCCACCTCCTAGCAGATCTCCACTCCTTCACCCCGCCGCTACATCAACATCTTCACGCCGCCATTGAGATCTGCTCTATCCCGCCCAACTTCCATCACCACCGCCCGCTTTCTTCTCCAAACAGCAGCCTCTAGTTCTTGTGCTTTCTTCAGCTAGGTAGCTCCTCCGCTGGTATTGGTTTGACTGTGCCGCCACCACCTGGGATCTTGGTTTGAGCTTCATCTTCGACCGTTGGTGACGGCCCCAATTTCATTTTTCGGTCACCGGTGTACGTCAACTCTACTGGCTCAGCCGTCCCGTCTACAGCCGATGCTTTGCGCGGTCCGTCCACCTGGGTGTATACGTCTCCGACGCCCCTACGACCATCCGCTGGCTGCCATGTCCTCCCCGACTCCGGCGATGATGCTGCCTCCCGATCCAGATGACGATGAAGGATTTTGTTGTAACCAGATCTTCTTTTGAGGACCTTTATGTAATTTGGCTGTTGTTTTAATATAATATAAGTGTTTTTTTTAAAAAAACTGCTCTTTAATCTATGATCCGTGTCTCATCACTACTCTTTTTTTTTGTTTTGCAGTACTCTCTCTGCTCGTTCAAAAATAGCTTCACACATCTAATTTTTAAGTAGTTATTGAACTGTTAAATTTAACCGAATTATAGATGTGACTTGACGACTAAGACGGTTGTTGATCGTTTTGCTGAAATTTAGTTGATAAGACGGCTGATGCTTATTTATTGTAAAAAGAAAAATATCGTACTATGGTTAATAAGACGTTAGCATAAGAGTAAATCCGCCCTTTGCCACATTAGGACTCATCTTTGTCAAGAGAAATAGGATAAAGCCACATTTTTCAGCTTCTTTGTCTCCTCCTTGTCTCAGCAGAAATTCAGGAGGTCATGAGCTAAAGCTGACCGGGTGGAGGCCGTTTGGTTCAAAACAGCTCGAACTGCTTTGTGAAGCACTACCAAAGGGGGGCCCAAGTCATTAGGCAGGATCTGTACGCTCAGGAAGCTGTGCACCTTCATGCATGGGAGATGCATGCACACGTTTTTCTGACACAACACAAGTCGACATTTACCTTTTATATATAGGAGTAGAGTAGTTTTGATACTACGTACTATGATGCTAGTCAATGTGGCTTGATGACTAAAAGACGGCATTACTTAAAACAAGAGATTACGCCGTCGCCATCTCCATTTGCCAGATTTTTTTGATACACTGTTATAGCAACTGAGGTTCCGGGTCTGCCGTGTGTTCTTAGCCCCCTTCGGTGCTCCGATTCCTGCTCCAAAGCACCAAAGCTGGCACGCTACTATTTGTTACTGTAGCACACATTATAGTAGAGAAGAAAACAATTTTAATTATGGATAAAATAGACTAAAGAGGAGCTAGAGGACTTGCAATTTAGGGTTTTTTCTAGCTTCGCTACAGTCAGAGTCCAGAAACACCCCTTTAAACAGGCCCTTGATCGATCTGAGAGCTCCTTCATATGATAAAGTAGCTACCCCACCTACCCAACAAACATGGATGACCCCATCTCTCTCTTCTTTCTCCCATGGCCAAAACCTATTAGCTAGCTTAGCCCAAGTGTCAAGTACGTACTTCAACTCAACATCCTGCCTCTCAAATCACTAACCATTCTTCCTTGCATTTCAGTTTCACATTATGGATTCAGCTCTCCCTCCATTTCCTTCACATCTCATAACATTTTCGACGTGGCACTGCAGGAGGTGACTAACGTACTAGCAATATTACTTAGGCTGCCTTTGGATCCATCCATCCAAATTCCCATAAGCGGTAGTAGCAAAGTTAGGTTCATTTAGCTTTTGAGACTACGAAAGCTAGCTTGTGAAGTTGGCGGATGTTTGGATCGGAGACCATCCCAGCTTCTACGACGAAGCTAGATTGTGGATTCTGATAAGGCATCTCATTTAAACTATGTAGATCGGTTGAAGCTATCTTTAGCAGCAGGCACCTTATTTTAAACTGGGGATTTTATATATAATATATGGAACACACAAGGCATGCATGGGCACGCGCTGCGGCCTTTGGCTTGTTCGAGTGAGAGCACATACAGTATCTTACAGGAATATGCCGGTGATAGAAAGGAAAGGAAAAGGTACTGCATGCAGCATATACGCACCTTCTTGCATGCATGGGCATCCACCGGCAAATACAGCCGCCGCCTGCCGCTACGCACAAAACAATGTAATCCAGCATTATTTTTGCACAGGATTTGTCTGTTTTCCTCACTGTATATAGGGTGTGTTTAGATTCAATGTTTTTTAGATTTTGACATTCGTTTGTATTTGACAAATATTATCTAATCATAAACTAACTTGACTTAAAAGATTTGTCTTGCAATTTATAAATAAACTATATAATTAGTTATTTGTTTAATCTATATTTAATGCTCTATGTGTGTACGTAAAATTTAATATAATGAGGAATTTTATAAATTTTTGGGTTTTTGAATATATCTAAACAGACCCATGGGCTGACTATTGATTTGTATGCATGCACCTGTGACCAAGTACCCGGCAAAGCGCGCAACCAACATGTCGGGAACGCTCTTTCCGGGAAGCCCACATCGTCGTTTCACCTCCGTTTTTGTCTCTAGTACGTCTTCCCTCGGTGGAAAATGCATGGCTCTGTGCAGAGAGAAAAACTGTTCCCCGATCGGCTCCCTCTGCTGATTTTAGTGCCTACGTACGCTTCACGTTCATCGAGTGATCAAATTAATAATTAGTACTAAAACCCAAAACGGGTGTGGGAGACCAGCTAGCCGTGAAGAGCAGCACACGTTTTTTGGCGGAGGCAGGCATGGCAAAGCAGTTGGTCGACATGGGCGGATCGATGTCACGTACAGCCGTACAGCTAGCGCGCAAAGAGTGAAGAGACACGCTGACCATACCCGGCCGGTCCGTTTTCTTGGACTGGCACGCACCCATCGTTTTTTTTTTTTTTGAAAGAGAAATCGCGGCAAGGCATCCGCACCTTGGCCTCGATCCACGCCGTGTTTTTGTCATCTCGCTTCTTCCTCCGATGTGCAACGCGATGTCGATGATATACTATATATATTTGGCCATGCGTGATAGAGGCTAGCTCTACAATCCCCATTAATATATCCCTGCCGGAATAAGATTTGATCGAGTCACATTTGTTTTGCGGATATATATGGTGCGTGCCGTTCAGGATACGCCAAAGAAATGAATGAAGCCCCTTCAATCAATTTATGCGCATCGAACAATTTGTTGCGATTCTGACAGAAAACGTCCGATTTATTATGCTCGAGCCCATACGACCATAATACCCGCCACTCCTGCCGTCCAAATCCATCCTGAAAGGACGATGGGGGGTGTGCAGTGCACTGAGGCCCTGTGTAGTGTTCTAAAAAACTTCTCAAAATTTTTTAAGATTTTTTTTACATTGAATCTTTAGATACATGTGTGAAGCATTAAATATAAATAAAAATAATAACTAATTATATATTTTGTGTGAGACAAATCTTTTAAATATAGTTAATTTATCATTTGTAACATCCCCGATGTTACGGTTACTAAAAGTAGATCATGTCATCATGAGCATTGCATAGTATATTTGTTAAGCACACACTGATGCACTAACTTAAAATAAGTTTAATTTGGTTGAATGTGCTTAGGGAATTAAAGTATGCTTATTTTGTGTATGGATGTTTGTGTTGGTGATTAAAACCCTAGAGTGAAAGTTTTCCGAGAGCTTAAGGGGGGAAACCCTAATTTTAAAACCCTGGATTTGCCCCTTTTGTGCAATTCAAAAACCAAGCAAAATTTGAAGTTGAGTTCAAAAGCAAAGTTGTAGATCTTGTCAAGATGTACAACTTTGGTGTTTTGAGTTTTTGAAGTTTCAGTACAAAATTCAAAGTAATTTTGAAAATACAGATTTCCAGAAATTGTCCCCTTTTCCAATTTGAATCTCCAATTCAAAATCTATTTGGAATCTTGAAAAGTGACCAACATAAAAGTTGTAGATCTCAAAAATTTAAACAACTTTCATGTTGGGAATTCTTCGAGTTGTTTTGGAAAATCAAAAGTAATTTTGGAATTTCTAATCTGCCCCAATTCAAAATTGGAATTTTTCCCAATTTGAGATTTGAATTTCAAACTGTTTGGCTCAAATTCATCCCTTTCCATTTAAAATCAGCCTGGGACCCTTAAAGATGTTTTGTAGCATTCAAAATTATGAACAAGTTTTATTTTGGCAGAATTTTGACTTCTATTCAAATTTTGGTCGATTTTCGCAAAAAGACAGAAAGGGGGAGAGATATGGACGGCTACAGTAACCGATAGGGATATCGGCACCCTGTCCAGCGCGGCCACCGCCCGCGCAGCGCCGCCTGCTTGCGTGCAAGCACGCAGCTGCTTGCTGCCAGAGTCGCCAGGCGACATGGACGCCCTGGGCTCGCTCCTCCCTCCACTTGAGCATCAACGTGGACGACGCCGCTCGTTTTCACCGTCCACGGCCGAAGGAACCCGACGTCTTCCTCTTTGAAATTGACCGTGCTCGATCCCTCTCACACCAAATTAAGCAACCCAGAGCTTTCGCCACCTCTTTGCGAACCCAGTGCACTTCCAAGTTCCCTCTCTAGTCCGTTCAATCGCCGGGGCTACTCTTTCTTCTCCATCTCCGGCCAAAACCGCCGCCGAGAAGCTCCCTCCATGGCCACGTGATTCCAGTAAGTGGCACGCGTTCCTCGCGGTTGTTTCCGGTTCTTCTTCAGCTCCTACAGCTCATGTGTTCACTCTTTCTTCTTGGACGCGAGCAGGATCGCCGGAACGACGCCGTGGAGCTCAGAGCGTCCGCCCGACGACACCGCCTCCGTCGCCAGCAACCTAGGCTACTTCCCCGAACCTTGCAGCGTGAGCACCACCCTCCCTAACCCCCATGAAAGCTCGCCCGGCTGTCCGTTTGCACTCTACCAGGCCCTAGCGGCCGGCCGAGGGTCGGTCATGGCGGCCGCCCGCTCTTCTCGTGACCAAGGTGGTAGAGATAGGGTAGAGCGTGGTTAGAAGGTGTCAACGGGGTCGTAAACTCGAGGCGAAGCTGATGCGCGCGCGCGGGGGGCCGAAGGCCTCGCTACCGGCCGCTGGAGCTGCGGCAGTGTCGCCGCGCGTGAAGGGGACGGAACTGACAGGTGGGGTCTGCCTGTCAGTGTCCCGCAGAGAGGAGGGGAGGCGGCGCCTGACGAGCGGGACCCGCTCGTCAGCGACCGCGTGGGGAGAGAGAGCGCGCGCGCAGCGCGGATGCGGGCCGGAAGCGCGTGGGCCGGCCTGCGGCCCAATTTCCAGGCCGTCCACTGCGCAGTATCTTTTTCTTTTTCTTTTTGTGCAGTTTTTGTTGTATGTTTGAATTTATATAGAAAATCATGTACTGATCCAAAAATTATGAAATTTTTTGTGTAGGTTCTATAAATTTATTAGAACACAGGAAAAATACTAGATTTTATTTTCTGATAGTTTGCAGGTATATATAAATTGTCTCTGTTTATTAATAAATAAATCGTCCATGATTTTTAATAATTTATGAGTATATCCAAAAATCATGAAATTTGACATGTGAACTTGTGTTACTGTTATCTAGCTTCAGGAATAATTTCAGCTCTTTTTGATAAAGTATGATCTGTTTCATAATAAAGCTATTTAAAATAATTATAAAAGAAATAGAAATAATTAATCCTTTTAGGGTTTGAGTGGTATTTTGGATTGATTGACAACCAGTGGTTACTTAGCATGATATGCTCCCTGGTTATGGATTATTTTATATAAATGATCTTTGTTGTTTGATAGCTACACAACATTGCTTAATGAAGATGATAAAATTTGTTTAGTAGTAATCTATGCTTTGATAGCTAGAATAGTTTGTTTCTTTACCATGAAGGTAAATTGTACTCGAGGTAGTTATGTTTGTTGTTATCATCCAAGAACATGTAACCTGTCTTTATCATGTCATGAGCATCTAATTGATCATGCATATGCACCTTTACGTGTAGACTACGCTCCGGAGGAATCTAATCCTCAGTGGGTTGCTTCCGAGTTTGTGGATCCATCTGGTTTTGCTGAGTTGTCGGACTTCCCTTCCGGTCAAGGCAAGTCCCGGACATTAAACCCTATCCTTGTATTTTCATAAAGTTACTTATATCACTTGAGTTAATATGATGCATTAGGTGAATAAGAGTTGAGTGAATCCTATTTGCTGCATTATCCACCATGATGATTTCCATATTAACCTTGATACTTGTTTTATGAAAATACTTAGTATGCTTAGCCCTGATTATTAGATAGGTTTTCAAATGAGAAAGTTTGAAGGGTTGTTGTGGAATACTTTTATGGTCAATGATGTTTCAACTTGAGACCGGTCGGTGGACTTGCTTTAAGAATGGAGTCTTAAAGTAGTCTGTGTCGATTAAAGACTGTTCCGTTGGTGGCCTGCTGTGATTGAGACCTTTGAGTACAGCCCACATGCGATGGTAAGCCTTACCTATAGCTATTCCGATACTTGAGAACGGCTAACCGCGTACTGGGAGTGGAGAGATGGCGAGAGTAGCGTGTACCCACCTTACGGATCTGAGATGACCGGGAAACATCTAGATTGGCTGTAGGATGGTGGTGTACTGTACTCTCGGGTGACGCTGGACCCGTTCTTGTATGGGAGGATCTATAGAAAAGGTTGACATATGCAAGATTAAGTTCTACATATGTCGTGTGGTACTGAATCCCCAGCTGGGTTTAATCGATTTGAATCGCCGTGTTTCCTCGGATATGGAGCCTCAATCCTCACACCATCATCATAGTAATAAATAAACTTTAGTATAAGAAAGATGTGGTTTGCTTATGAAAGTTTGATAATAATTTTGATTAGTCATAAAAGATGATTTTGAGTTAAAACTTGAAAGTAGGTTTTACTCTTAGTAAGCTTTTTATGCAAAAGAAATTATTGATCTTGATAAAGCTTTACCTTGAATCCCCATAGCCTGCATACCTGAGTCTTCACCTCTTTTCTAGTCGGTTAAGTCTTGTTGAGTACTTTTGTACTCAGGGTTTATTTAACCCATGTTGCAGGTGAACCTTTTGATCAAACTTTTGATGGTCGTTGTTTCTTCACTCTTGTGGAGGAGAGTGATGATGATGAATCTGATGTGTGACCTTGGGCAAGTAAAGCAAGTTGTGTGATTAATGATTTATGTAATATAAAGTTTCGAACCTTTTATGTACTAAACACTTATGGTTTGTAACCTTTGGACTTAAGTTTCAATCTATGTTATGTAACCTTTCCGCTTTTACTCTGATTTATCTTATATATGAAAATGTTGTAATACTGTAATGCTTAATGAGGGAATTCCTGAAAAGAATGTAACGTGGATGATTCGGGTTTCCCGAGGACACCCGACAGACTTCTTGAGTCATTTGGAACTCGTGCACGTCGATCAGAAGTCTTTGAGACAATGATGGGTGCATGTGGGCCACTTAATTTAGGAGGTTCTGCCACATCATTAGACAATAATTATCAAATACAAAAGAAAATGCTACATCAGCTAAACTTAAAATTTTTCATAAACTAAACAAGGGCGTGGCTTGAAGCACCGTTCATGCATTTCCTAAAAAAACACAATTCGAACGGACAACAAAGGTCTTGTTTAGATGCGAAAAGTTTTTGAATTTTAACATTGTAGCATTTTCGTTTTTTTTACAAACATTATCCAATCATAGAGTAACTAGGTTTAAAAGATTCGTCTCGCGATTTACAGACAATCTGTGCAATTAGTTTTTGTTTTCATCTATATTTAATACTCCATGTATATACCGCAAGATTCGATGTGACAGCTTAAAAAAAATTTGGTTTTTAAGGTGAATTAAACAATGCCTATGACCTTGCCTCTCGAAAGTCCTCGACCATCAAAAACCTCTGCCGCTAGCTGGAATATATAAGCTAGCTTTTGCCCGCAAAAAATCTCCAAGTTTGTGGCTCCTCCTCCTCGCGCGCGCGCGCGCCGGCCGACCCCGTGCCGTGCGCCGCGCGCCGCTTGGCGTCACGTAGCCGATCAGGTCCATGGGATGCGATGCGAGTGCGCGACGTGGACGCGCTCGTCGCGCGGGGTCGGCGCGCGGCACACGGGCCGCGAGCGCGGGGGTCAGCGCTCCCCGCGCGACACCTGTTGGCGTCGGCGACCGCAAGCGGCGGGCGCTGAAGCTGAAGGCGTCGCGCGCTGCCTGGCGACTCCGGGACTTTTTCCCCCGGGGACGCGTGACGGCGTGAGCGGTGCCGCATGTCCTGCCCTGGCCGGTAGAGTAGTTGACGGGGGCTCGCGCGCGCGCTGGTCCATCGATCAGGTTGACAAGTTTGCGTGCGGCGGTGGACACGGACTGCCACCAGCACGAGCCCGACCGCGCGGTGCTTGCTGGTCCAGAATGAGCTTAGATTTTCCAGTACGCATGTTGGAGCTCGGTCTGCCGTTAGAAAAGAAAAGAAAAGAAAAGAAAAGGTGCTCGAGAGCTTACTAGATGTGCATCGGATAATTTTTTGGATATCATTTCTTTTGATCAGGAATGAAAGCAGAGGTAGGCGTGCATCAGGGAAGGCTGTATATGGCCGGGACAGAGAAGAGTGGTGCTGCACTGCACCTGCACTGCTCTATCGGAAAGCTTCGAGGCTGTGGATGCCGTATGGCCGTATGGGGGATATATACATATCGATCAACATGGAAGAGAGTGGAGTATATACAAGGCACAAACTACAGATGAAGCAGCAGGCCAAAATGCATGCCGACGATGCTTCAATTATATGATCAAACTACTCGATCCTCCTCTCAACATTCCTCATCCCTGTATTCTCGGTATTTCAAACAGGCGAACAGGATTCCAATCCAAAGCTGGAGACGACAACACCGGCCGGCACCGTCCTTTCACGGCGCTGTACGCCTCTTACAAGTTTCGGTCTTTTTTGACAGGGTGAGGTTCTTGCAGGCATTCATGGCGCTGTACACATCTGTAGTTTCGGCCTTTTTTGACGGGGTAGATGAGGTTCTTGCAGGCATTTCACGGCGCTGTACGCCTATATAGTTTCGGCGTTTTTTGACGGGGTAGATGAGGTTCTTGCAGCCATGTGTGCCCTGCCCTTGCTCATCCCTAGACATGGCGATAACGAGAAAGATGTCTCTGGCTTGCCCTGCCAGTCAGTCAGCACAACATATATTCCTCCAAGATCGTTTGTACTGCACGGACGAGAAACATGAGGCTGCAATCTTTCCTGCTCCATTTTACAGTACGTACGACAATAACAGAATATATGCACTTGGCACAAAAGAATCGATTCACGCAGGCACCTGCAAGATAGAAATAGAGGCCGGTAATTTTTACAAGAATATATAAGTGTTTTATGACGACATTTTGAGTATACCACATTAGTCATAACAATACTTGATGTTTTCATAAAGTTGGCCAAAAGCAGCATTACCAACTAAACTTGCATTTGTCAATCAGGGCACAAACCACATGTCATTGGCCTCATTTTCAAGAAAAATGAGGTAAAACATAACATGTAATAAACCCCAAACAAAAAAAGAAGATAAATTATGGAAAATACACGGACGGTTTTAAAACTTGGACGATGATTTCATCTAGATTCTAAACTTTTATTTTTGGACTTTGGGGTCTGTAAATTTGTGCCGGGTTTCAACACTATTCTAAATGGGTTTCACCCACTCAATTCACGGACGTGGCATATGCTAACTCTGTGTTTCAAATATATTCAAGATTAGTGCTGTATATTAAATAAACTCTTGCATGACGATGCCACCTAGATCCCTTCTAAAATTCTATATTCGAAACTTTCTAATAGGGCCAAACAAGGTACCTAAACCTATGCAACTGTGCTAATTGTTAGATGCTAATTGTTAAATTAACCTATCTAATTATTAGCTAGCTAATTTTACGTAGGAGTTTTTAGTGTTAAAAGAAGTCGCCGCCCTGGAAGCCAGACCTTCTGCCACAAAGGGCAAAGCTAGGAGAGGGGTCAATGCCCCCAGGACGGCCATAATTTTTTACTTAGGCTTTGTTTAGCACTTTTGTTTTTGTTTGACAAGCATTGTCTAATTATGGAGTAAATAGGCTTAAAAGATTCGTCTCGCGATTTACAGGCAAATTGTATAATTAGTTTTTATTTTCATCTATATTAAATGTTTCATGCATATGCTGCAAGATTCGATGTGACGAGGAATTTTGAAAAGTTTTTGGTTTTTAGGGAAACAAGGCTTTAGTATATATATATATATATATATATATATATATATATATATATATATATATATATATATATATATATATATATGTATGTATGTCAACTCATGTTATTTTAATCTGAATTGTAGTATTGGACAGTGCTTTCACACCTATGAACAAACACACATCCTTCGCTACTATGAGCACCTATAAGATGGGAAAATAGTATTGTTAAATTGTCCAATACTAGAAAAAATCAAAAAAGAAAAAAAAAGAGCAACTCATTGATGACTCAGTGGTCAGGTTCTACCAAAACCTAAATAGATGAGGTATTAGCTTGGTTTGTATAATTTAAATCTCTTGGACCGGCCCACTCCATGTACAATTTCGGGCTCCGCTGGGGCCACCGACATATATAAGGCAACAATTATGCTTTTAACTTTTTTTAGCAATACAAGAAACTCTTGAATTTAAAAACTGTTTTTTTTGGAACATTTGGAGATGTTCTTAGGCCAGTCTCAATGCATGTTTCATGAGAGTGTCATGCACATTAAATAGGGTGCCACATAAGCAGAATTGCTGACTTGGCAGGGTCATTAAATGAAGGAGTTTCATCAAATGAGAGAGGAGTTTCATCCCCATGAAACTCCTGTGGCTCGGTGTCGACGAAAGCTGGTCGGCAGTCTACCTTGGGGTATACCCACGGTAATAGTTTATCGGTAGACGGTGCGCAAACTACGAACTCGATGGTGACGCAAGACACGGACAAGCTTTTTATCCAGGTTCGGCCGCCGAGTTGGCGTAATACCTACGTCCTGCGTCTGGTTGTATTGGATTGTGTTGAGAGAATATGATGTCCTAGGGGGGTCCCTTGCCCCTCCTTATATAGTCTGGAGGGCAGGGTTACAGATCTGGAAACTAATCCTAGTTGGTTACAATTGCCATAGATAGTTCGATATCAATTCCTATTCTAACCGACTAGAATCTTGCTTGATCTCCACGTCTTGTTTCCTTGCGCGAAACTCCGAGCTGTCGGATCAAGCCTTGAACTCGTCTCGTAGTGGGCCAAGCTTCCTGACTGAAGTCTAGCCGTAAGGGTATAGGGGTTTATACCCCCACACTCGGTTACCTAGTTTATAGTCTTGATAATTGTACCATAAAACTATGCATTGAGACTGCCCTTAGCTGCTAGTGGATCTGAATAGGGCTTTAATCACAGTGGGTGCCGTAACGCCTAATACCGGATCGGAGTTGTCTCGGTTCTCCCTGTGTAAGGACTCTTTGATCTGTGTCTTTTAATCCGTGCTTATCATATCTGGACAATGTTGCTTACATGCCTCAACCAAACCACTCAATGATCACGGAGCCACGGAGTTTCTTGTGTGTGGCCAGGGCTCTCTAACGCCAACCACATATATAAAAAAAAGAGCATCTTATAGTTTTATCGCAAAGGGACTTCGTTCACATCTCAATTCGTGTTGGTGATCCAATCCAATTATCCATACCTTTTGCGTGGAGACACAAATTTATAAAAATTTAAAGTTCTATACACGATACGACCCCATACGCATCTTATCGATCGTGTGCTATATATATGACGTACGCAATTATCACACTTTTTGTTTTGCCACGCCTCGCACGATTTATCATGGGAGGCTGGGCCGGGCTGGGCTCCAAGTAGACGTGTGAGCAGAGCGTTCGGCGTTCGACAGTAACGTGTATACGTGGGAGAGTGTGGAGTCGTTTACTCGTTTGCGATTTTGTACCTTGCACGACGATGACCTCATGAGCACGACGTCCACGAGAGGTTTTCATTTTTCGAACAAGGAACATGATATACACATGATAAAAATCTCATTCCCAAACGCCTACCTATGAGAAGTACCTCTCGCCAAGACGTATTCCTAAATCTAGATGTCGTAGTCCGATCGACCAAACACACGCGCTCGCAATATGTATACGTTTCTAGATTGTTCTAATGCGCAGTGAATTTGATAGTATTATTTCTTTATTTATATTCATCGTCAAAACGTAAGAATATCTTACGAGCTAGCTGTACTAACCTATTGGAAAAAAAAATATAATTAATATATCAGAGCACGTGTAGCTGAAGAATATGTATCATATATATTTGAATAAGCGTAGTAGTAAAGAAAATATATTCACAATGTTTTTTTAAAAAGTTATATAAAAAGGTTAAGTTCTACTGTTGATTTACTACTCCCTCTGTCTCATTGAATGATTGAAGTGTCATTTTTAGTTTTTAGATTTCTTCTTTGACTGTTTGTCTTATTCAATTTTTATGTAAATAGTAAAATAAATAAATTATTTTTATTAGTAAAATAAGTCATAACAAAATAAATAATATTTATATAAAAAAAAAGACAAACGATCAAATAAGAAGTCTACAAATCAAAAACGACATTTTCAATAAGACGGAGGAAGTAGCTGATTATACTAAAAAATATTTTTTTTTTTCCTGAGGCGCAATAAGTGTATACCCTTTTAATTTGTGAGCACTGTACTAGTATTAATGACCAAAACGATTGGTAATTTGAGCTGGCTCCCAAAGGACAGGAGTCCTGGACACCGAATTTACCCGTGCTGGAAGTACTCCTTCGTAGGAATAGGAACGCGAGCTGGACCCAACACCCCAAGCGGCTGTTGTCAAAAAAAAAAAAAAAAAAAAAAAACACCCAAGCGGCAGCGGGGCAGACGGCTCCCATCGTCTGTCGTGTCCTTGTCATCGTGGCGTGGGCGATATAAATAGGCCGCAACCCCCCCACCTCCCTCTCAAATCAAATCCACCGCCCCCCACCTTCATTGATTGATTGATTACAGCCCGTGAATCCTTCTTTCTCCCGTCGAATCGGAGCTTAAGCAGCAGCAGCAGCAGCGTCAGCAGCAATGACGGCCGTGCTGAGGAGAGCCGTGGCGCAGCGCTTCGCGTCGTCGTCGTCGCCGGCGACGTTCGGGCTCCGGCGGTTCCTGCAGGAGCAGCCGGCGTTCCGCCCCGCCGTGCCGCCCGACCGCGGCTTCATGCCCCTGGCGGCCGACCGGATCCGGGACCTCGGGGTCGTCGGCGTCGCGTTCCCGCGGATCAACCTCGACGGCCTCGTCCCGCCCGCGGCTCCGGCGACGGCGCCGGCCAGGCGGGAGCCGACGGACGCGGCCGCGCTGCCCGCGGCCGCGAGCCTCACGGTGGAGGAGGCGCGCAAGGTGCTGCGCGCCACGCAGATGGAGGCGGCGCGCGCGCGGATTCGGGCGTCCGGCGCCGGCGCCGTGCCGTACGCCGACTTCCTGCGCCTCTGCTGCGACGCCGCCGGCTCGGACGCCGGGCCCTCCGTCGCGCGCGCGCTCGACGAGTCCGGATCCGTCATCGTGCTCGGCAAGACCGTCTTCCTCAGGCCCGATATGGTACGATTCTCGCCCCACATCTTCTTATCTATATATACTACGAACTGCTCATTTCAAATCTATCCATCCATCAGCTTAATGTTGCTCAATTGATTCCTCTTCAATTTTTCCCCCTTGTCTAGCTTTTGCTTTTGCAGTTAGGATGTCTTAAAGAGAAAAGACACGTTGGTTTCTTTACTTCTCTCTTGTGTGCTGATAATTTCTTTCCGGGTGACCGGGTAGAGATTTCATTTGGAAACCACAGAGATCTGATGAGACTTTCCGCGTGTTTTTTTCTATGTTTCCCAACAGGAAAAGATTCAAAGAAAGGGTTGGCGCTGTTCTAAAACGATAATAAGAGATGTTGCCACCCAAAGTTTGGGCAATTTTACTCCGCTCCAAGATGGGAGTTTTTCTTCTCTCAAAAACCAGAAAAAATAACTGGATTTAACCCCTCCCCAAACCTTAGAGGGTACACCTCATCATGATTGAAAAAGAAAATCTGAATCTTAACTCCTATGAATGAACATGAGGAGAATTCACCTGGCCCTCTTCTGGGCACCATTAACTTTGAAAAAAAAGAAGTTTGTATTTAATTTGGTTTGGCAAAGTGTAGTATTTCAATAGACAATTTACAGATGTAGCCCCATCACATGCCAGTGGTGGAGGGTTGAATTGATGAGCCTTTCAACTTGTATAAAAATTAGTTACGGATATAGCCAAGAAATGATGTAAGTTAGCTAATACATACATAATGACCAATAACTTATTTCCCAGTGCATTTGCTCTTTCTGGCAATCGTGACACCAGCTAACCTATCATGTGGTGTTCTTGTCGCTAGTTTATTGTAGGGTAAAATTGTTAATTTATAAGCTTATGCTACTTTTGATTTGATTTAGCGTAGGGGAATCTTCTGATTTTGGGGGAGTATAAACCAAAAAAAGTTCATTGTTTGATGATTTTCATTATATGACACAAAAATATATTTCCTTTGATAAAAGATCTAGGGGAGCTCTATTTTTTTTTACATCAGATAGAATAGCTATTTTTCTTTTCCACTTTTTTTCTGTTTCAGACCATGTTGTTCTAGTTACTAACTTACTATTGCTATAATCCTTTTTTTTCCTTGCTGATTAGCTGAATGCATTAGCGTCACTATCCATTTGAATAATAGGATACTAATAATGCAGGGCTCAAAAGTTATGGCTAATCTACTTTTCTTTTGTTTTGGGTGACCGAAACAAAGTTTGGTGAACACTTCACATGGCATGTGAGCCAGATTAGGTCTTAGCATGCTTGGGCAGCACTAGAAGCACCTTCAGCCTTGTTTTTTAAAAAAAAAAATCTTGATTGATCTAGTTGTTTGGTGGCTACAGCCAGACAATTTGGCAATATGTATGTCCCTATGGTAGTGGACTAGTGGTGGTGCCGTGGTGGGCTGTTGCAGAAAGGACAGTTTTGAAAACTTTCACATGATTTACTCTTGTAATTAACTGCATTTTTCTTTACACGCTACAGTCTATATGCTGGAGGCGTGTACCATACATGTTCCGTTTCCAATTAAACAATCTTATTATATCTTGCACAAGCCAATCCCACGTCAGCATGTGCATTATTTCCTTATGCAAACTGCTTATCTATTACAGGCCATGAGGCAAAAAGTTCCTTACTTCCAGAAACATAATAGCTTGAAGCATTTGTATTGTTTTTTGACTACTGCATAAGCATAAATAACATCCAAAAGTTGAGGCATTTGCATTTCATTTGTCCTTAATGGATGCAACCTTCTCCTATCAGCATTGCTCTTTCTTTTGATGGAATCTCCCTTGAAAAAGAAGAGCAGCCAAGTAAATCGTGGGAACGTTTTGTCTTGTGTCTGATGACAACTGCAGGTCGTCAAGGCAATCGAGAATGCCATTCCCGTGCGGCAAGCGCTGCCCGTCGCCGCTGCCGAGAGCAGCGACCCGGCATGGGAGGAGGAGCTGAAGGCCATGGAGGCGCAGAAGGCGGAGATCGACCTCGCCGCGGCAGCACAGGTGCGCCGGGAGCTCTGGTGTGGGCTGGTGTACTTGGTGGTGCAGACGGCCGGGTTCATGCGGCTCACCTTCTGGGAGCTGTCGTGGGACGTGATGGAGCCCATCTGCTTCTACGTGACGTCCATGTACTTCATGGCCGGCTACGCCTTCTTCCTCCGCACCAAGAAGGAGCCGTCGTTCGAGGGCTTCTTCGAGAGCCGGTTCGCGGCCAAGCAGAAGCGCGTGATGCGCGCCAGGGGCTTCGACCTCCGCAGGTACGAGGAGCTCCGGAGAGCCGGTGGCGGCGTGCCCACGCCGGTGCCGCCGCCGCTCCAGCAGGCCCGGACCACCCCCTGCGCGAGTGCGGGGGCGCAGGAGAGCGGCCATTGCCACTCTTACTGCCATTGCCATTGATCTCGTTGGTTTCATTCGTTCTTTTTCTTTTTCGTTTTCATGCCCATTTGGTGGGGATGATGATTCGTGTACCCTTCTGATGCGCGGATGCAAAAAGCATACTGAATTGAGCTGATGACGAGCCGGATTTTAAACTTGGAAATACCTGAGCTAAGCCATTTCCTGTCTGGTCTAACTAACTGTCCAAATAATGCATCTAGCTTCTAGGATTGGCTAGAAACCAGCACTTGTTTTTATTTTTACAACAGAAGTACCCGTACGTGAGGTTGGGCGGAGCATATTATGACGTTGATAGATGTCCTCCAACAAGAAAGTAGGGGTCGACACAAATCTACCATCAGATTTTTCGTTTCACCATCGAATAGTGTACACATTCTCTCTTGGCTGCTGGAAAAAGATGATCTCGAAGCTAGCTCAGCGATCAGCGATTGCGACCTTGTTGGAACCGAGTCATCAGTCATTAGTCATCACTACTTGCTGCTTTGCCGGAAGTGCAGATCGATGACGTTATTATGTTGTCCAGGCCTCCAGGGATGTGATGGGTCTGCAAATTTTTTAGTACAAGCAGTAATAATGGGAACACCAGCAGCGCTGCCGCATGGTGACCCATTCCAAATCGTGCCTGTCATCCTCTTTTGTTTTCTTGTTTTTACTTCCTTCTAAAAATTATTTTTTTTTTCAAAATTTTCTGTTATATCGAATTTTTAGACATATCCATAAAGTATTAAATATAAAAAAAAAATTAGTTGTTCAATTTATCTTTACATGAATTAATTAAATCTAATTAATTTATGATCAGATAATATTTATTAAATATAAACGAAAAAATTTCTGCCAGTAAAACAAGGCCTATGCCCTGCTCGCCTAGCAGTCTCAACCGAAAGGCATCGGCGACGGCTGCGCCGAAAGCAAACAGGGCCGCGCCACCGAGAAGCGATTGCCCCCCGCTCGGCCGTGTCTGGCCAGTCCGCCAGTGGCCACTGTCGCCACCTTTCGCTCGTGACCGTGCGTGGTTGCGTCGCTGCCCGCCGTTGTTGGCTCGCTCGCTCGTTTCATAGAAACTGGAAAGGCAACATGACTGGGCTGGGGGACCGGGACACAGAAAATGTGCGGCCGCTAACTTGTCTTTCGTGATTCGCGACGCTTGACTTGCCCGTGTCCAAAAGGGACTCGGAAGGAAGCGTGGCTGCGTGCACGCGACGCGGCAGGGACCAAGAGAGAAAAGGGCCCGTTGGTCCCCATGCGCGCACGCGGCGGTTGGGCGCCGGCTCAGCGCCACGTCCCCCGGCCGGTGACATGTCCTTCCCATCCCATCGCATGTTCACGTTCACGTTCCATCAACGAGACGCTGTGCGCGCGAGGCCGTGTATCGTATATATACTCCATTCCCTCCTCAAGGCCTCAACAACCCAAACCCACCGACGACTAGTCACGGCTCTGCTGCAGGCTGCGGCTCGCCAGAATCTCCTGGGGGAGGTGGATCGGAGCGGAGTGGCCCATGAGTCCATGACCCTCGTGAACCAACAAGGACAAGAGTATGCTTGATTTTTTTTTTTTTTGATTTGAGGAGGCAAGAGAGAATGGGAAATGTGTTGATAACTTATACCCGCGCTTCAAAACATTGTGACCGAGTAAAGTTGAATACATATTCATAGTGCACTATATATAAAATAACCAACTATTACATGAGGATGTGTTATTAGAAGATTATAGATGTTTGATAATAATACATAGCCATCATTTTGTTGCATTACTGCCATTCTCATAGGCGTTGTCGGTGTTTCGTATCGCTGGAAATTAAATTTATAATCACACATTTTGTCTAGACGGATCAGCACTCGGTCCCTTTTTCTTTATATAGGTTTGAACATGAGCCTTATGTCTAGTTGGATGATTTTGATCATGTTGCTATGCCCAAATGCTCAAGTTTGTAGTGGAGGTTACAAATGGTGTACATGTGTTGAGGATCGTGTACAAGTTGAAATCCATAAAGAAAAAGGGTTGCAAAGAAGGAAGAGAGCCCTAGAGGGGGTAGGGTTACATAGGACAAGAAGAAAGAAAGGGGGCCCTGCATGTCGGCTAATCTTGAAGAGAATACCTTGAGCATGGATCGTGGAGAGTAGACTTCATTACTATTCCCATTCCACCATAGTCGTGGGAGTAGCCAGCTGTGTATGACTGCATACACGTGTTAGAGTTGGTGGAACATGTGACTATGAGCCTATTTGGCTGGCCAAAGATAGCCTGGCCTGACACGTGTGATGCAGGCAACTCAAATCGTTTGATTGACTGTATTCCTTCTTGAGTTTGGCTTGGCACATGTCCATGCCACGCAACCCAGTTTGCAGGAAACGAATGTATTTTTCGAGCGGCTTGGCTTGTGCGCGCAACGATGAAGCATAAGCACAAATTAAAGCAATCAAACAACACATCCTGGCATTACATATCAAGGCAACTAAATAACAATAGAGAAAATTACCTACAAGGCCCCCAAAAAAAGTTTGGCTACCTTCATGGCGTTTTTGCTTTGAACTTACCTATGAGGCCCAAAAACTAAATCCAGTTATTTATATGGCCTTTCTATTAGTTTAGACATTTGACAGGGTATAATTGTTTTACCCCTGTGAAAAGTGATTAAAGCACAAAGTTCAGTTTGTCTGATTTAGATTTGTTGCAATATTGTGCATGGTTTAGAGTTTTCATAGTGACATAAAATTTCAAATGCATTTCTAATTAAAAATATATTATTGCAAAAAATATATTATAGTTTTAACTAAACATATATTATTGTGGAAACATATTATTTTATGTTCAAAAATAGTTTTTATTTTTATTTTTATGCAATTATGAAAACTTTAACCCTGCACATATTGCTCCAAATCTAAACCAGATAGACTGAACTCTACATTTTAATCATTTTCCACCAAGGATAGAATAGTTATTTTACTCCTCACCTAACAACTTTAAGTGTCTAAACTAATGGAAAGGCAGTATAGGTTTTTTAAGGGACAGTATAGGTAATTGAATCTAGTTTCGGACTAAGTCAAAGAAAAAAGACCATGAAAAGAGCTAGACTTCTTTTTAGGCCTCATAGATAATTTTCTCATGGCCCAATCTGGCCAGAGGCCTAGGTGGCTAGATGCCATCAGGCCGTCTTTCTGTTTCATCACGTACGAGTACAGGACCTTCCCAGGGGCCAGGTCCGGACCGGGCATGGCGCGTTCTGTGCAGTCGTGAGGAAAGCCCATCAAGCTCAGGCTCAGGTCAAGCCTAGCACACCTATGTTGGGTACAGACTCTCTGTATTTCGGTCAATCAAAAAAAAAAAATTGTACACTCTTCCCCTCAAAAAAAATATTGTACATTCTGAATTCTGAACGCGTTGCTATTCCTTCGCCGTTTCTGCTTATGTTTTGTACAGCTCATAATAACTTTATGAGCTGTTGTAAGCTGTTTTTTTTGTTAAATACTTATTTCTAAAACAGCTACATAGATGAAGCTGTTTTTCTTTTCCTCTCATAAAGATATAAGTTGGAATAAAGCTGAAAAAATAGCTTATTACAGCTCTCTTTCTCATTTCTCTCTCTCATCTATGCAAGAAGTAGTTGGTGAAGCTATTTTACCAAATACTTTTTCCAAAGTAGCTCAGCTTCATCTAGAAAGTTGCTCATGAAACTATTTTCGAAAAAACAACTTTACTAGTGAAGTTGAGCTATGCCAAACAGTTTTGTAAGGACCTTGATGTCGCCTAGAGGGGGGGTGAATAAGCGTATCTAAAAAACCTGAACCTCAAAACTCAAGTTGCGGAAGTTAAATATCTGTCGGTACCACCGACAGTTTGGGCCGGTACTACTGGTGTAAGACAGCCAGTACTACCGACGCAACTGTTGGTACTACCGACGCTCTAAGAGAGCTACGAAATCAGAGTATTTTGAGTTTTGATTCCAGATCTGAGAGTTACCCCACTCTCCTAGATATAGTAGAGGATGATGTTCAAGTTTTCTTGGCTTGGTTCTTCTCCAAAACGTAGATCGGCCCTTGTTCACCTATGAACGGGGGTAGATAGGAAGAACACAAAGAACACAAGAACAAGGGTAGTCGAAGCTACCTCCACAACAAGACAAGATATTTATCCCGTGGTTCAGCTCGCCACCAAGGCTTGCCTATGTCCACGTTGTTGAGGAAGCCACACAGGCTTTTCGGGTCTCTTTCAACCCTATCCTCGTTCTCAAGTCAAGAGAGCAATCCCTTGAGATGAGGGGTGATTTCACTAGATGATTTGAGTGATTACAAACCTCCCGAGGCTACCACATGAGTAGGAAGCTCCACGGGCAACGCCTAGCCGGCTAGGAGCCTTGCTCCAAGAGTAACAAACACAAATCCAACCGGCTTGACGAAGAAATCAAGTGCTCAAGCTTTGCTTTGATGTTTCTCTCACCAAGAATCCTTCTCTCACTCAATCCCTTGCAAGATTTGAAGTTTGGAGCAAAGGGGATAGAAGAGAGGAGCTTTTGGGAGCTAGAGAGGTGCCTTGGCTGAAGGTTTGGTCGAGTGGGAGAGTCAGCCAACGGTTAGAATGAGGGGAAAGCTATTTATACATGTGTTCAGAACAACTGCCGGTACTACCGGGGCAACCACCGGTACCACCGGCTACCTCAGATCTAACGGTAAGAAGTCTCTATGATTTGCGAGAAATAAGCCTACCGGTACCACCGGGCTTTTGTCGGTACTACCGACCATTGCCGGTACCACCGGTGGAAGGCCGGTACCACCGGCAGTTCAAATCTCCACAACCAAAGTCAGCGCAGATTTGGCCTGCCGGTACTACCGGCGTTTCACACCGGTACTACTGGTGCTGGCCGGTACCACCGGCCCGAGCCCGGTACCACCGGTAGTTCATTTTCTCGCAAAACTCAGGAGAAGGGCTGGCACTGCCGGTACCACCGGCCCTGAGGGTCGGTACTACCGGGTCACCCTGGCAGAGAAGAAATTTTCTAGATGTTCGTGCATGCAAGTGTTAGTGTCTCTCTTTTGATTTAGTTTTAATACTTGAGCACTCTATCTTCCTCAAACCAACTAAATTTGCATCCCTTTTTATAGTGCGGCAAATCCTAAACTCAAGGTCAAAAGTATATAACCATTTTAACCACTTGAGTCTTCAATGTCTTCATATGCCACTTCTTCTCAATATCACTTCATCAAGGATGCAATTAACTTTGTCTTCTCTCTTTGAGTAAATATAACTTGAGAATGTGACTTGAATCATTTCAACATATATGAGTTCAATCCATGACTTCAAGTCACTTTTGATAAAAGATTTGATCCTCAACACAATATGACTCCTCATAGCTTAATTAGTACCTCGACTCAATGCAAGTACTCTCTTCTTCACCTTAGTCATGGTACCTCGGTCTACAAGCCATTGCTTGACCTTCACCTTCGCTTAGTCCCTCGAAGCCTTTTCCTTGCTATCTTCACTCTATCAAGCCATACTCAAGTCACATCATGTTAAGCATCCATTGAAAAATTGTTTCTTCAATATTGTGATTCTTGCTTGAATATCTTCTTGGTATGAGTGTTGATATCAATCAAGATTCAGTTTACACCAACACACAACTTTGGTCTTCATTTGAACATTGTGTGAAATACCATCAAGTTTGCTTTCTTGTTGAACCTTTGATACACTTAGCAAACTTGTTAGACCTTTAATTGTGTTGTCATTCAATTCACCAAAACCCACTAAAGGGCTAGATGCACTTACAATCTCCCCCTTTTTGGTGATTGATGACAACACAATTAAGCTTACAAGAGATTGATAAATAATAAGATTTTGAATCCTCTGATATAGTGAGCTCCCCCTAAATGCGTGCATTAAATGGAATTCAAATTTTGGCCTCATATGCCAAATGCACATATTTAAGAAAAGGTGTCGAAACTCTTCTATATCTTAGCATCCGTGGGGTGCAAGGTGTCATCATGATAGACGTGATGCTCATGACAGTTCATGCACTTCAGAGAAAACAAAAACAATACATCATTCAAGGCATGAATATCACACACTAGCATAAATTTTCCTTATCAAGAGCATCAATTTAAACTAACTTTGCACACTCCACACAAAAATTGAAAAATCTTATATGCCTCTCTTTTACCCCTTTAAATCCGCATATCAATCTCTCCTCCCTTACACTCTCCCCCAATATTTCTCCCCCTTTGGCATTAATCTCCAAAAAGGATCTCTCAACCGAAAGGAAGAAATAATGGTAGACAAATGAGGGCAAGAGGTAGGTAAAAGTTTTGCATATAGGATTTCTCTCCTAAGTTTTCTACCAAACCAAGTATGCAACACCTTAAGTCAAGATTCTTGAGAAGTTAGCATATTTAGCTCATACCTCACTTAGATGATAGTTCTAACATGAGACAAACTCACTTTATCACCATAGAGGTATCAACCAAATATCTCAATCATTCTCTAATCGTCACCATAAGAACAAACTCATGGTGTGGCCCAAATATTGCATACACATGCACACACTAGCATGTAAGGGCCTAGATGCACAAAGGTAATACAAGAGTTCATGGAGTGATATACCTTTGTTCTAAGCCTCATAATCTCCACCATGATAATGTTTTTCATGAGTTGAATTTGGTGCTTTGATGGGCTTAGCATTTCTTTATGCAAAAAGATTTCATGTGCCCATCTCTTTTCATCATCATCTTTAAGGAGATAACCAAAACTTGTGCTTGATTTTGATTGAAAGTCCATTGCTAGCTCTTGATGTCATTATGAGATACTAATTGAAGACATATTTCTTGATACGCCAGATCGAAAGATTATCCACCAATACCAATTGAAATATGATCTTCACAATTTTGACACTATTTGAAGGAATCTTCAAAAGTTGATGTCAATTGGCATGGATGCTTGTATCTCATATTGTCACCTAGGTAATGCTCACAAGACAAGAGATAGCATCAAATTGCACAAGCTGGAGTTTCACAACTAGTGACCTTTTGTATGTGGAAGGCATGTAAGTCACTAATTGCAAAATCTCATAACATAGACTAAATTCCCTCTTTTTGATAGTGCATACATATATATGTGGAAGGCAAGAACATATGCACTTTTGGTCAATTAAGTCCAAAAAAGGGAATTTAAGCTATATTATGGAGAGTAGCTACTTAAGAGATAAAATTGCAATCCAAGTAAATGTGAGAGATATCTTTACCCAATTGGATTGAGTTAGTGTGGCATACCCATGAGAAACTTATTCTCACCAAGAGACTACACAAATTCACTAGAAGAAAAGGTTAGTCTCAAAGACACAGGACATAGAATGGGCTCCCCCTTAATATATGCAGCAAGTACTTGAATTACTTGTAAAGTGCATTTGAATCGGTTTAAGAGTCAAGAGGAGTTCATCCTATATCTTGGTCAAGGCATCATAATTTTTCAACAATTGAAATTTTGCCAAGGAAACATACCACCACCAAGGTAGATAGATCACCACCTAGATTTTTATTTATATGACCATCATAAGTGAGAATCTAATTATTTGGATGGCCATATATTTCTCAATTGATGACATGTGATGACTTAGAGCTCTTATGATCATCCAAGATAGAAATTATGTTCCTAGTTCTTTCTTTACCTAAGGCAACCCACAAAGAGCAAAAGGTAAAATTCATGAAATTTTCAAATTGTGAACTAGGAGTTACCACTCTTTGTTGACAAGATCCTGGGTGATCTATGGAATGGTTCATGAACACTTGATGAGCTCTAGAGAGAAGAAATAGCAAAGAAAGCCCATTTTTTTAATTCTTTTCACCAACTCATTCAAATCCAGTTCCACTAAAGGATTGGGGCATTCAATATTAAACTGGGAGCACTTGGTTTATAAAAACCAAGATCTTAGAATAGTTGTGAAGCACTAAGAGAATCCATTGGAATCATCCATCTTCCTATTTCCATTGTGTGGGACTGCATAACATACACTTGAAAGAAACCAATAGTCTCACAAGATTTAGTCTAAACTCCCCCTTAATATGTGCATACAAGAGTACATAGAGTACACTCATGCATATCAATACCATGAGGTCAAGGGAGAAGTTTACACTGCATTCCAACTGGTTTCAAACTCCTTCAGGCTGCTGAAATTTAATTAGTTTCAGCTAGTTTCAGTTGCTTCCAATTGATTTCAGCTAGTACCATCTGATTGTAACTCGTTTTGCTACTTGTCACTACTGAAGCCAACTAGTTTCATCAAGTTTCAACTGATCTTAGCTGCTGTTTCTGACAGACTGCATTTGAATTCTTCTAACAACTAATTGCAATTATTTGCTACTGCTTGTAATTTGATTGCAACTTGTTTGGATCCTTGTATGAGTTCTCTTCTTCCAATGAAACTCATTTATCCAAACTGATGCTGCTCATTTTTAATAAATCTTTCATGACCAACTTGAGAGCCAACTGAATCTTGTTGTTACACTGCAATCCAATTCCAAATAGTTAGTTTTTCAGATTCTGTCATCCTCAGAGAAGAATTCATATCTCTAAGACCACTAGCCCAGTATGCATGAAATTTGGTAGAGGTCTTCATCTATGAGTCCTCTAACTTCTGTATAAATTTCATCTCATTTGGACTCCACTGGATCAGTCAAAATAATTTTCTACCAAAACTGCTATGGTCTGAATCTGCAATGCTGAAGCTGACAGAATTCAACTCAAAACTGATTTTCTTCTTAACCAATCTTCATGTAAACTGTACAGAAACAAGTATCAGATATGTGTGTCATGCTCATAATGTTTCAGGTCTGTTCATCAGTGTTTGGACTTCCAAATCCATGCTTGAAGGCAGCCAATTCAGATTTTCAAATTTCTGGACAGATTTAATATTTCACAATTCTTCTTTGCTTCTTGTCCAATCTTGAGGTGGATTTGGTTGAGAATACTCACAAGATGCAATTTCCATTCAGTCCTCTTATCAGTACTTGTCATCTTGTGAATTCTTCTAATATAGCTCATCCAATTCAACCTCAAACTTGATTTTATTCAATTAAGCCAAGCACAACCTCTTCTCATAAATTTTCACCCTTCTTGAGATATAATGAATGAGATGGTCTCTTCATCTTGACTTTGTTTATCATCATGTTGTAGGCTTCATCCATGTCTTGGACTGATGTCACCTGCTGCTATCTATATAGGGGCGGCACAACTGCTCTAAGGTGTCAGCGGAATTAGATGCAGCAGCAGCTTGAGGATATCTTTATCACTGTTACTTGGACTTCTTTGGTCTCATATCACCCGTGGCAATTTTAAGATGATTCCTCATTACCTACAGCATAAACAAGATCTTGCTCTACTAGAGAGCCATTAAAAGCATCATATGGCAAATGATTCATTTAACTTGAAATACTCTAGCCACTCTTGATAATTCACAAATACACACATACTTGTGAACTATCAGAGACTACACAAGTCAAATGGCTAGCTAGCAAGGGTTAGGTGCTAGTTACCAAGGTGAATATGAAGTTTGAAATAATTTCATTAATTTATCTTCGGGTCAACCATATAAGAAGAAACAATATGAATTGGTTGATAGCTTGAGTGAATATTTTCAGTTAACTTGCTCAAGCACCTCGAAGCATCATATCACCTTTAAGTACCTACAACACTCATCAAGCACAATTTGGTACCCAAGCTATGTTTGGTCCATCATGGTTAGTCACAAGAGACTTAGGCACCCAAATGGCCTTTGTGCTAGGACTTGGTGAACCAATCACCTTTCTAGCACAAGTGTCATTTTTGGGCCTCCTAAGCATATTTGAATCAATTGATGAGTTGGGCTTGTCAGTGTTACCCATGGGACAATCCATACTTAGATGTCCCTTTCCTCGACAAGTGTAGCAAATGCGGTGTTTGTTCTTGCAAGACATATTCTTATCTTCCTTCTTGTTTGCTACCTTATTGACAAGCCTCTTTCTTGATGATGCCAAGCCTTCATCCTTCATGTAGGGGCATGATGCAATTTCATGACCCTTCTTATTACATCCATAACACTTCCTCTTGCTTCTTCTTATCTTCATGTTTGGAAGTGTTGCTTGGTCATTAGCCTTGCTGGAACACATAGAGGCATTGTGTCCCATGTTGGAGCACTTGACATGAGCCATTTTGTTCTTCTCTTGGATCTTGCTCATGCCCTTCTCTTCTCTCTTCAGAGTGCAATCTCTGACATGGTGACCCTCTTTCTTGCACTTGAAGCAAGTGATGAGAGCCTTCTTTGGTTGAAATTGCACCTTTGTGACCTTGGGGACTTTCCTGTTCTGTCTAGGTGTAGCACCACCGCACTGGGATGCGGCACTGCCACATTCTTGAACCCTCACAGCCTTGAGCACAACTGCTGCATTTTGGATAGACTGCACATTTCTAGCTTGTCTCTTGACTTTGCCATTGTTTGACTTGTGGCCTTCTAGATGGAGCTTGATGCATGCATTAGTTGATCCCTTCTCAACCTTATTCACCATATCTTCACGGTTATCTTGAGAAGGTTGAGCATTGCACTTGCATTCCCATTGAATCAAATCCCTTCTTAGCCTCTCAACCTCTTCCTTGAGCTCTTCATTTTCTATTGTATTGGAGTCATCACAAGTTTCTACAAGTACATGCTCAACGGAAGGTTGACTTGCTTGAGAGCAACAATTGTTAGCACATGATAAAATATATGGAACTTGTGTGCATGTGCACTTGTGAGTGTGAGGTTGATATGATTTTACCGATGTTACGACAACCTCATGAGCTATTTCAAGCATGAGATGAGAATCAACAAGCTTCTCATGAGAGCACAAGAGCTCATCACGACTTTCTTGCAAAGCCTCATTCTTGCTAGTGAGACTCTCCACTTTGTCCTTGAGCATATCATTCTCATCTTCTAATTGAGCAACACAAGATAGAGAGTTAATAGTATGAGTTTGCTCAATTGACAAGTTTTCATACCTTTTGACCAAACTAGCATGAGAGCACTTAAGCTTTTCATGTTCTTTGGTCAACTTCTCCAAGCATTTGATCTTTTTGATGACAAACTCATCTTGCTCATGGAGTTTTTCTTCTTGATCTTCAATTTTCTCTATGAGCTTGAGCACCATCAACTTGTCTTTCTTGCTTAGGCGTGCAAGATGTTGATCGATCTCATCATCATCACTTTCATCTTCACTCTCACTCACACTTTCACTTTCACTCTCACTCTCACTCTCACTCTCACTCTCACATGCCACATTCTTCTCTTTCTTAGCCATGAGACCCAGATGAGAAGTGGCATAGAGAGTTGAGCTTCTTGATGAGGTGGATTCATCATTTGGCCTCCATCGATCATAATCTTCTTCTTCCTTCAAAATGTTAGTCTCACAAGAACAAGAGGAAGTAGAAGTACCACATGTAAAAACATTATTCTCACCAACCATTTCATCACTTTCCGATGGGTCATATGTTGATGAGGAAGTGGATGTGACATGATCACTTTGACCATTTGATGGAATCACTTGAGGCTTGTCACTTGTTGGTGAAGTTGAGCACTCCTCAAGTGGTTCTTCCAATGAGGGATACTTCTCATCATATATGGACTTGTCATATCTTTCTTTGAGTGTAGTCCAAATAAGATGAGCATCCATAAGTGGTTCACCATCTCCAAATATGACGGTATCAAAAACATCTTCACTCAAAGCACTAAATAAGATATTAGTAGCTTGAGCATTGTGTTGTAAGCATTTCACTTCCTCTCTAGATAGATAGTCAAAATCATCACTAGGAGGTGAAATGCTCACATCTACAATCCGCTCGATATGAGGACCCATGGCCCTAAAAACATCAAGCACACTAGCGGACCAAGATGCATAATTTGAACCATCTAAAAGTAGAAGTTCTAGAGATACCTCCTCACTTATCGACATCGTCTCTCAAGGCGGTTAAGCCCGAAGTTGAGAGCCTAGCTCTGATACCACTTGTAAGGACCTTGATGTCGCCTAGAGGGGGGGGTGAATAGGCGTATCTAAAAAACCTGAACCTCAAAACTCAAGTTGCGGAAGTTAAATACCTGTCGGTACCACCGACAGTTTGGGCCGGTACTACTGGTGTAAGACAGCCAGTACTACCGACGCAACTGTTGGTACTACCGACGCCCTAAGAGAGCTACGAAATCAGAGTATTTTGAGTTTTGATTCCAGATCTGAGAGTTACCCCACTCTCCTAGATATAGTAGAGGATGATGTTCAAGTTTTCTTGGCTTGGTTCTTCTCCAAAACGTAGATCGGCCCTTGTTCACCTATGAACGGGGGTAGATAGGAAGAACACAAAGAACACAAGAACAAGGGTAGTCGAAGCTACCTCCACAACAAGACAAGATATTTATCCCGTGGTTCAGCTCGCCACCAAGGCTTGCCTATGTCCACGTTGTTGAGGAAGCCACACAGGCTTTTCGGGTCTCTTTCAACCCTATCCTCGTTCTCAAGTCAAGAGAGCAATCCCTTGAGATGAGGGGTGATTTCACTAGATGATTTGAGTGATTACAAACCTCCCGAGGCTACCACATGAGTAGGAAGCTCCACGGGCAACGCCTAGCCGGCTAGGAGCCTTGCTCCAAGAGTAACAAACACAAATCCAACCGGCTTGACGAAGAAATCAAGTGCTCAAGCTTTGCTTTGATGTTTCTCTCACCAAGAATCCTTCTCTCACTCAATCCCTTGCAAGATTTGAAGTTTGGAGCAAAGGGGATAGAAGAGAGGAGCTTTTGGGAGCTAGAGAGGTGCCTTGGCTGAAGGTTTGGTCGAGTGGGAGAGTCAGCCAACGGTTAGAATGAGGGGAAAGCTATTTATACATGTGTTCAGAACAACTGCCGGTACTACCGGGGCAACCACCAGTACCACCGGCTACCTCAGATCTAACGGTAAGAAGTCTCTATGATTTGCGAGAAATAAGCCTACCGGTACCACCGGGCTTTTGTCGGTACTACCGACCATTGCCGGTACCACCGGTGGAAGGCCGGTACCACCGGCAGTTCAAATCTCCACAACCAAAGTCAGCGCAGATTTGGCCTGCCGGTACTACCGGCGTTTCACACCGGTACTACTGGTGCTGGCCGGTACCACCGGCCCGAGCCCGGTACTACCGGTAGTTCATTTTCTCGCAAAACTCAGGAGAAGGGCTGGCACTGCCGGTACCACCGGCCCTGAGGGTTGGTACTACCGGGTCACCCTGGCAGAGAAGAAATTTTCTAGATGTTCGTGCATGCAAGTGTTAGTGTCTCTCTTTTGATTTAGTTTTAATACTTGAGCACTCTATCTTCCTCAAACCAACTAAATTTGCATCCCTTTTTATAGTGCGGCAAATCCTAAACTCAAGGTCAAAAGTATATAACCATTTTAACCACTTGAGTCTTCAATGTCTTCATATGCCACTTCTTCTCAATATCACTTCATCAAGGATGCAATTAACTTTGTCTTCTCTCTTTGAGTAAATATAGCTTGAGAATGTGACTTGAATCATTTCAACATATATGAGTTCAATCTATGATTTCAAGTCACTTTTGATAAAAGATTTGATCCTCAACACAATATGACTCCTCATAGCTTAATTAGTACCTCGACTCAATGCAAGTACTATCTTCTTCACCTTAGCCATGGTACCTCGGTCTACAAGCCATTGCTTGACCTTCACCTTCGCTTAGTCCCTCGAAGCCTTTTCCTTGCTATCTTCACTCTATCAAGCCATACTCAAGTCACATCATGTTAAGCATCCATTGAAAAATTGTTTCTTCAATATTGTGATTCTTGCTTGAATATCTTCTTGGTATGAGTGTTGATATCAATCAAGATTCAGTTTACACCAACACACAACTTTGGTCTTCATTTGAACATTGTGTGAAATACCATCAAGTTTGCTTTCTTGTTGAACCTTTGATACACTTAGCAAACTTGTTAGACCTTTAATTGTGTTGTCATTAAATTCACCAAAACCCACTAAAGGGCTAGATGCACTTACAAGTTTCTTTCCGCAAGTTTTGCCCTTTCAATTATGAATTCCGCCTCCTCTTCCTACCTAGAGCTAGGACTTGGGCCAGGTCGGCACGGCACGCCACAACTTCGTGCCATTTCGGGTCATGCCCTTCTGACACAGAGGCATATCGGGGCAATGCTAATATGGCACGGTGAATTTTTTCTTCAGCCCAAGCATGGTTCATGGCATGCCGACACATCCTCGGGTTGTGCTGGCCCAAGCATGACCCTCAAAATATCTTTATTAGTTTTATTTTTTTGTTTGTAATATCAAATATATATCTTGTGTGTACTATTTTAATGAAAGTTTTAATGATTTTCATAGTCTTTCGAAGAATTAGATGAGAGGTAGTATACTAAATGTTATAAAATTATATTGTATAGTTGTAGAAATGTCTACGTGCTATTTTTGTGTCGTGCCGGTCCAAGCACGACCCAAAATGCGGGCCGGGCCATGTAGCCCGCCGTGACGATATTTTGGGCATGGCACGGTCCTCGTGTTTGTGTTGGGCACGACCCAAAATAATTCATGCTGCGTCGTGCTTCGGGTCGTGCCAAAAATTTATACCATGACCCGCTTTCAAATGGCACGACCCAAATATGAGCTCTATTCCTACCTTCTCAAGATCTGAGTCTCCTCCTCTCAGGTCTTAGCAGCTCTGCCTCCCGAGTTCGGATGCCCCGCCGCCACCATTGTACACACAGTGACCCAATAATGCTTTCGGTTTCTTGCTCTCTTTTTTCTTGGTCAGATTTAGGGTTCTGGTCAGTGTGATTTTGGCAGTGGTGGTGTTGCAGGTGATGCAGAGCCGCAGAACGACATCGACTTGCTGATTCTCGCCGCTGGAGGTGGAGAAGCTCAATTACGTGGTTAGGCTAGGCTCTATAGTGTGCATTTTCCTTCTTGTCGAGAACATCACTGTAGCACGTTTTGTGGAACACGCGCGTAGATTTCGAGGGAGCTCTGTTATTGCTTCAGGACAAATGAGAATCTTGATTGAAAATATTTTCATGCCACTAGATACATCTGTGGAAGGGAGAGCAAAAGATGTCTACTTTTGTTAGCATTGGTTACCCTTGATTAATTTTATTTGTCCAAGAAACATCATTAGAAAATTTTAGTTTTACTTGCATTCAAGGGGAGCCCCTCATCCTTGTGGCTCTAGTATTTGATTTTCATTTAGTTGACTGACTTATGGCCTACAATAGTTTTTATGGGCTCAGGTGCTCTTGTTGCGCTAGCATGGTGATGATTTGTATCTTCAATTATGTTGTCGATTTACTATCTTTTTGCAGGATGTCAACTGCCAGTGTAGCTTGCCCATGTAAGATGTTGAGCTTTGGTACTTTCCCATAATATGCTTTTCCTTTACTTGTGGAGTTCTAGTTAGGAATGTTCTACTCTATCTATTGCTAGCCTCTTGCTTTTTCTATTTACACTTAATAAGTTCTTAATTTGCTATGTGATCTTACCATTGCAACAATGGCTAGGTTTATTAATTGATTGTCATTCTATACTGTTCAATGTTTTTAAACTAGATTACACTTCTGCTCATTGACCTAGTATATACACATTTTTCAAAAATTTTGCTTATTAGTGATACTACTGTTACTATGACAAGTATTCCCTTTGAACAACATCCTTGTTATTGCCTTTGTTTCTAACGTTTTCTGTGAGGGAAATATGACTGGCATGAATTGTGTGTTGGTTATTTTCAAAACACCTCTCCTGTCCAAGTTTCCTTAGAGTGTGGCATTTCTATTCAACTCTTCTTCGATTCTATTGTTCTGCATTACTTTTGATAAGCCTATCCATTCACATACTCTGGCCATTGTTTCACATCAATAGGTATCCGTATGTGACTGGCGCTTTAGTCATTGCCTTGAAATATAAGGATGGTGCCATCATGGCATGTGACACTAGATATTAGTCTCGGTTCATCTACACAGACAGATACCATCACAATGGAACTTTACTATTTGCTTCTTTTTTACAGCCTCGTATGGATCAACTTTGAGATACAAGAGTGTGGAACACATTAAGGCCCCGTTCATTTCTGGCGGATTGGCCTGTTTCGAGGCCCATTTCAGGTGGAATGCTACGACCCGTTTCTAATCCAGGTGCGAATAAAAATGTGCGTTCGTTTTGGTCTGACCTAAAACTAAAACTGGACTGGAACCAAAACTGCCCTAGCTTTTCCCTATCTCCATGGCCCAGAATAGAACCGAACCTCTTGACCTCTAGATCAATTCTGGCTCAGATGAGCACATGACGACTCGAGCTATCGAGCAGAGGCGACGACGACCCAAGCAGAAGCAACGGCAGGGTGGCTGAAAGCCCTAGTTTGGTTTTGGATAATTGATGAAACCCTAGTACTGTCCTCTATACTAAGTGTGTGTTGACTTAATGAGGTTGATACATGCCAAGTGATGGAGCAAGAGATGGTCGTGGTGATAATAATGATGACCACAAGATGATCAAGTGCTCAACTTGGAAAAGAAGAAAGAGAAAAACAAAACCCTATGAAGATCAAGGCAAAGGTATTGCTTAGGGTTTTAGTTTTGGTGATCAAGACACCATAGAGGGTGGGATCACATTTAGGATAGATAGCCATACTATAAAGAGGGGAATTCTTTGCCTAAGCGGTTATCAGGTGCCACTAGGTATCATTGTTCTTGTGCATGCATTTAGAACCTAGTGAGCTAACTTAACTCCTTCTAAGAAAATGTTTATGAAAATGCTAACACACTTGCATATGTTGGTACACATGTGGTGGTGTTGACACACTTTAAGAAGGAGGTGGGGTTTGAAGGGTAGAGAGGGGTGTTTTTCTATTGCGCCGGTGGAAAGTTTGGAGAAGTCGTGAGAGTGTTTTTCACTGGAAAAACACTCACCAGACGCTGGCCTTAGAGGCACCGAACACTGCCTCTACGTGTCTAGTGCGCTCTCGTTTCTGGCAAAGGTCAAGGGAGCACCGGACGCTCAGCATTGGACGGTGGCCAGACACTATTGGTGCGCCCAGTGATGCATGACATCAGCAGTGAGAATGTGAGTGTTTTTGACTGAGAGCACCGGACGCTCAGGGAGCGTCCGGTGATTCCACGTGTTTGACAACCTCTCTGCGTACAGGTCCCGTGTGTATCGGACGCGTCCGGTGCTCACTTAACCGCGTCTAGTAGTTTGAATGTGACCGTTAGAGATCAACACGCGTGATTCAAAAGGTTGACATGTGGCAGTCTTCTGAGCACCAGACGCAGTGTTTGAGCGTCCGGTGGCTCCTACTTGAGCGTCCGGTGACCCCGTGTTTTGTCCAGTGGAAGAGCCAACGACTCTATTTATTTGAGGGGCTTATAAATAGTTGTTGGCCGGCTTGGGGCTCACTCTCTTGGCCTTCTTGACTACTTGACATTCTTGTGAGCCTAAGCAAACACCTCCCACTCATCTCCTTCATAGATTAACCATCTTTGTGAGATTGGGAGTGATTCCAAGTGCATTTGCTTGAGTCATTGCATGTAGTGGCACTTGGGGATTGTTTTGGCTGCGGATTTTTTGTTACTCTTGGTGGTTGCCGCCACCTAGATGGCTTGGAGCAGTGGAGGAGCATTGGCACGAGTTGGTGATTGTTCGTGGCCATCTCTCGGTGATTGTGAGGGGTTTTGTGCCTACCTCGGTGGAGAGCCAAAGGGAACTTTAGTGGATTGCACGTTTCATTGAGCTACCTCACTTGTGGGTCGGTTCTTGTGGTGTCCTAGTGAGGACAAGTTTCGTGCTACACCTCTTAGCCACCGAACCACCAAGTGTTGGTCGACACAACAGGGACATAGCATGCCGGCAAGCACGTGAAACTCAAGAGAAAATTTTGTGTCTCCATTGTGATTGTTCATTGGATTTCTCCCAGTGATTGGACTTCATGTTATTGTGATTGGTTCATCCCCTCTACACGGTGGTATAAAGATAAAACCCTCTCTCTTACATTCCCGCAAACTAGAGTAGCTCACTTACGTGTATAGAAACTTTAGGTAGCTCTCTAGTGTAAGTAGAGACATAGCTCTTGTGTGCCTAGTGTTCATATGAACTAGAATTGTTGGATAGGTGGTTTGCAAACACCCCATTAGAGCTAGAGCAAAAAGCTTCACTTCGTTATTTACTAACCTCTTGAATTGCAGAAGCAACAGACTTAGCTGATCGATTTGCATGCCCATCAATATCTCCTCTCTCCCTCTCACCCTGAGGTATACCCTGTCTGCCCTGTTGTATCATTTCTGGAGCAAACAAAGGGCACGAAGGCACGTTCTTGTGGAATAGTACAGCTTCTCCTCCCACACTATACCTGTACCTTTTAACTCTTGTTTGTTAGTGGCTAATTTCAGAGATCTATTGGGAACTAGGGGGACCATTTAGATTTAGTGCGGGGGTTTCCTCTGTAGGACGAGACCTCTACATTTTGTTTGTCAATATCATAGAGTTACTGATTGTCAGAACTGAAATAGATGGACTGCACACAATTAGTTTGTCTGTTCTTTATTTTATTCCTAAAACTGATACTTTTATTTTGATAACTATAATCATCTTGCTCATATGTGCATATGTATGCAAGTTATTTCAAATTCCTTTTGTTTCTAATTTCATTCGATTGTGACGCCTATGTTTGCATTGAGATGTTGAGTTGTTTATTCAAAGTTATTAGCTTGAAAATTGTTGTCCTTCTACAATGATGAAGTGTTAAATAGCTCTATTGTTCTTTCAAAAGAGCTCTAGTATATAATGCTGGCTGCTGCTATTTTTCAATCAGCTATATGTATTGTTATTTTTAGCTATTTTAAGCTATTTTCTATTATTTTAGCATCCTAACAATGGTGTATAGCAGTGTATAGCAGTGTGGGTTTTATATGAGCTTTTTTAGCTTGATGAACTGCTGTGATGATTCTTGAGATTCGCTTATTCCAAAAGTTTTCTTTGGTGAGTTGAGGTTAATTAAGTTAAGACATTTGGTTTCTGCAGGCACAACAAGCACATGATTTCGACAGTCCTTGAAAGATATCAGTGGAAGGTTGCTATTTTGCTTCATATAATCATGAAGAATGAGTACTAAAATACTAAAATTGTAACAGGAGACTAGAACGTGGTTTCCTGATTTTTGTATTTAAAGTTTTGATTTGTTTGTCGTTGTAGTTTATGCATGGGACTAGCACCTTATTATTTATGTGCAACAACCTTACTATTTATTTTGGATTCAGGTCTGTGATACCCTGCTGTAGCTTTGGTACTGCATATTAATCTTTTTTTATTGATGACAAGCACTCAAATCTGTTTGTGTTAGTTAAACACCTAGATGTGTATACATATCAATTCTTAGCTGGATTCATCTCAGATTGAACCAAACAACATCTAGGAGCCCACCAGGATTGGTTCTGCTAGGGAATTGAATCCAGGCATGGAATGAGTGACAGAAGTGGATCAACTGGTTCCAGACCTGGATTGATTCATCTCCTGGATTGAATCCGATGAAAATGAACAAGGCCTAAGGCAGTTGGCAAGCATAGCCTCATTGGAACAAGCAGAGTGATTTCCAAGAGATTTTATGCTATCTGGCTAAACTAACTCATGTTCCTTAACTAATAGTGTTTGAGAAAAATGTTCCATAACTAATGGATGAATATGGAACTTCATAATGTGAACTCATGTTTTTCTCTATAATGCTATGGATATTTAAAACTCTTTATTGGCCCTTTCTTTTCAGTTTGTCTGATCATATGTGGGATGAAGGAAACTCCTTAGGCCCAAAGAGATCCATATTATTTGACAAGAGTAGTATACAACAGACACAACAAGTTTGATCCTCTCTAGAATTCATTTGTACTTGGTGGAGTTAAAAAGGGCCAAAAGTGTGCTGAGAAAGTATCTTGGCATGGTATGCTCTTCTTTCAAATGATAGTATCTTACTTTTCACTAGGCACTTGGGAATAGAAACTGTTGCCATAGAGGATGAACACAGTAAATTTACTACACCCGCCACACAAAAAGCCCCTTGGTGGGGACTGATTGCTCTACCTAATGAAAGTAACATCATGATGCTGAGATCAACAACATATGTTCACATACCATGCTCATCTATTGATGTAGCAGATCAACGGCAACTCCCATACTAAGTATGATGTCGCACGATTGTCTAACTAGTAGCCTTGGGTACTTTTTATTGATGAGATTTAAAATTAGGATTGTCAACATCTTATGCCTAATTCTTGGCCTATGCAAGTTAACATGATTGGTACCCATTTTGAGGAAACCTATGTTGCTACTAGATTTGGAAATCATCTGGCAATCCCGATACTTTGAATTGAATGGTGTGAGGACACTACTTTTGAAGAAGTCATAAAGCTGGTTGAGAAATGCTTGCTAGTCTTGATATACCATGATAGGTCCTCTTTCAACAAGTTCTAGGTATCAACCCATTGATCATGGTTAATGTGCTTAGTTTGCTGAACCTGTAAGCACATGATTACAAATTGCTCTAACCAGCCGTTGAATGATAGATTGCCAGGATCACAATTGAAGGACCAACCATCCACCCATGTTGTACTCCCTGAAGACGCACTGTGGCTTCTCCCATTTTGAAATCCCAGCTCAGGGCGCTGTAGGGTCATGGTAGATTTATGCTCTGTGCGCGCTGCATATCTGGCCATGAACTTAGGGAGAAGCAATACCTTTGTTCTGAACATCACTGCAACTCTGCACTTTATTGTAACATGTTGTTAATGATTCAGGGAATTTAATTTTATAATTCAAGGAATTTAATTCCAACATATGGTAGCCTGTTCTAAATGTGAAATATGGATCATGTGGCTACTATTTCTAGTGGCAATATTTTGTTGATTATGTTGTGTTGAAATGCTAAACCAACATGGGTAGTTTTTCTGGTGCATTCGTGTGGAAATTTTGATTTCTAAGTGAACAACCATCACTTGTGGATCTGTGGTAGACATGTGGACAAAAAACTCATTGAGCTAGTTCAGTCGCTTGTTTTAAAAGTGCCTTGATTGCACTTGTTTTGCTTTTAAAATGAAAATGACTTAATTTTAAATTACTTTTAACTTTGGCTTGGTTATAAGCTCAGTTTAAAAGTTGGGTCTATACAATTTAGGAGACTAGATTAGATTATGCCAATTTCGAAGAAAGCTAAAAAAATGTAGTTGGCTCGTTATCAACACCTTGTGAGAGGTGCAACATGTATATGCAAAGCTTTCTTACACGACGTTACCAATATAATCTACCATACAACTTTTGCGGGTGAAAGTTAATAGTATGACAACATTTCTACTTTTTATGACAAAAATAGTTGTACAAATGCAATTGTCCTCACCTTCCAGGCATCATATATATTCATTATTCAAATATCTAAGGCCCGATGAGAGTTCCTAGTCCTGGTGGAAGGATACTTTCTCCTAGTAATATTATATTTAGATAAACATAATATCCAACACATGCTATGACAAACATAAATAACCAGCACATGCTATGCACGAAGAGAAAATCCCATCACGTAAATTCTTTAGGCTGAGCTTCTAGAAATGTTGATGAATGTCCATGGTAGATCAAGAGTAAACTACATTGACGGTTCCTAAACTATTATGACATGTTTGTTCAAGTTCTTTTGAACTATAAAATTGCTCATCTAGATGCTAAACTATTTATGAATCCTAATCTTGATCCAAAGTAGCCATGTCATTATCTATTAGTTGATGTGATGCTCTAGCGTACTAGGTCACGGTGTGCGTGCCCTTTTGCCCTATTGTGGGCGCTGCCTTGTCGTCCTCACACCTTTAGAGTCAAGTCACTGATACATGCACAAGAACCCAACGAACCCGATGGATAGCACCTAATGCCCACTCTCGCTCTCCAACCATTCCATCTCATGTAATGTGTCAATCTAACCTAGGCGTGAACACAACCAAGCATAATGCTAAAATCCCCCAAGCACCTTCCCCAAGGATCCGTCTGACTAACGTGGTCCTGCACACTAATGCAGGACTACTTGGCGCTAGCGCCCCTAGCGAAGCACACTCCCACATTAGGTGACTGATCCCTAAGGACACTTCTAGGTAATGCTCCACCTAACCAACATGCCATTTTTAGTGTTGAACCACAGCCAGTGAGGCATTGGGTCAATGCCATCATGTGTTAGGTGGGAGCCCTGATCTAGCGGCGCCAACAAGTGGATCAATGTATAGACTAATGCAACATTGTAACTAATCCTCCCACATCATATAGTAGAAGCCCATGCGACACTACATATGTTTTTTTATTTGACATGTAATGTGACAACCATATGTCTTACACTTAACGTGCAATCCAACCTGTAGTGTTGGTTTGGTGCACGTTGCACCCTATTTTGTACAACTTCCGCTTGTTGTTTCTTGCATCAACAATTGAATTAGTGAGAGTATCGGTGCCTATTCATAGTTATCTTTGATTCTACTAGATCAACATAGGCTAATACGACAACACTATGTGTGACAATTCTCCCACGTTTGATTGTTAGAAGTGATAATAGACCACAAATTTGTTTTTCCCTTTTTACGCGTAATGCCACAATTGCACATCATACTCTTATCGTGCAATCCAACCCCATAGCATTAGTTTGGTGTACACACATTGCCTGACACACAATAGATCCTATCAATATGTAAGAATAGATATAATTCATACATCGATTGCCCAATATAATCTAGTTCTATTCAGCCTTTGTGTATTTATTGTTTCCTCCTCAAACCAACAACTAAATTTAGGATATACTACATGTCAATTCAAGATTGTTCCTAGTCTTCCAAGAATTGCACATGCAAACATGATGTAGGTTATAATCTTTCCACATCAAATAGTGAAAATTCAAGGTGGTAGACATAGCCCTTTTTATTTTGACATGCATTTGCACTTCATTCTTATACTATACTTTCTTGTCAATCCCTCATATCCTGAAATAGACATGCCAGTTGTAACAAAAATGAGTATATGAGCTGACCCTTACCATTACAAGTTTTATGTGTTCTTTCTTGTATCATCGATCGAATTTAGTGATGATATGGATGCCAAACTCATAGTTATTATTGATTCCACTGGTGTTGGTGGTGTATGCTAGCAAACCAGCAGGGATTCGCTTGATGTTTAGCGAGCGGGCTTGAAGGGAGAATTCTAGCTTGGTGAAAGATTGCCCTTGTTAGGGTAAAAATTGTATATCATGCGTGACGGTTTGCCCTTATTAGGGTAAAAATTGTATATCCTAGGTAAGGTAGAGCTTTGTGTGTACTTGTTCTTTTGAAGTCCTCCCCTCCTAGGAAGTCACCTTTTATACCCCCTATCAAGAGGGGGGTGCATCCCCTTAGAATCGATCACCCCCACATACTCCTAACAAAACAAATGCCTCCCTAGCACGTGCTATCTCGCATTGGCATGCCCATTGTCCTGTTTGTGGGGACTGTCTTGTCGTCCTCACACCTTGAAGTCAAGTCATTAAGATGTAGGCACAACAACCCAGTGAACCCGATGCATGTCTATGAATGATACAAGAGCAGGTAATTATGGTAGTATCTGCCCACTCCTGTTTTCCAACCGTTCCATCTCATTTAGTGAGTTGATCTAGCCTAGGAGTGAACATGACAAAGGGTAATTCTAAAATCTCCAAGCACCTTTCCAAGGACCCGACCGACCGACTTGGTCCTATACTCAGTACAGGACCACTTGGTACGAGCAGCCCTAGCCAAGCACACTCCCTCCCTAGGTGGCCAATTGCCATGGACCCTTTTGGGTCCTGCTCTATCTTACCACCATGTAATTTTCAGTGATTGAACCCATAGCTAGAGGGGGACTGGGTCATGGCCATCGTGTGTTAGGTGGGACCCTTGGTCTAGCAGCGCCAACAACTAGATCAATATACGTAACGTATGTTAATCCTCCTACATTAGATATTGGAAACCCACATTGCACCACATATTTGATTCCTTCTTTTGATGTGTAATGTGGCAACCATACATATTAAACTATAGTGTTGGTTCAGTGCACAATGCACCCTGTTTTGCACAACTTTGCATGTTGTTTCTTGCATCAACAATTCGGTTTAGTGAGATTATAGATGCCAACTCATAGTTATCTTCGATTCTGCCAGATCAATATAGGCTAATACGACAATACAACATATGCCAATTCTCCACGTCAGATGGTTAGAAATGATAATGGAATGCATATTTGTTTTCCCCTTTTTACATGTAATGCCATAACCGCAAATCATGCACTTATCGTGCAATCCAACCTCGTAGCATTGGTTTGGTGTACACACATCGCATGACACAATGGACCATGGTAAATATAAGATAATTAAATTAGTTTCACTAAATTAAAAGAAATATAATCTAAAACATTCAAAAGCCCACATTGCACCACATATTTGATTCCTTCTTTTGACGTGTAATGTGACAACCATACATCTTACACTTAATGTGCAATCCAACCTGTAGTGTTGATTTGGTGCCACAGTGTACCCTATTTTGAATAAGTTCCGCGTGTTGTTTCTTGCATCAACAACTGGGGTTTAGTGTGAATATTGATGCCAACTCATAGTTATCTTTGATTCTGCTAGATCAATGTAGGCTAATACGACAACACAACGTGCGACAATTCTTCCATGTCAGATTGCTAGAGGTGACAATAGATCACACATTTGTTTTTTTCTTTTTACGTGTAATACCACAACCGCACATCATACTCGTATCGTGCAATCCAACCTCATAGCATTGGTTTCGTGTACGCACATCGCATGACACACAATACACCATGGTAATATAAGACAATTAAATTAGTTTGGTTATAAGAAAAGATTTATAATCTAGAACAATCAATCCAAGTCATGTTAAGTATCGCTTCAAGTTTTCTTAAAAAAATCCGAGGCTGTGACATTTGGAACACGGAACACTCACATGCCGCACAACCTGGAGTAATTTATTTAATGCTGTTTTATCTAAAAAAGAAAATGAACAGTATATCATTTCTACCATGTGGAGTAACAATATTAATTAATTTCGCAAATGATTGGTTAATCTTTTTTTTTCCTGCATCCTTCTGCGCTGCGGCCAGTTCTCTGCTCGCATCGGCCAAGGTCCAAGGACACCTTTCCCGTCCAGGTTCGATTACCACGGTGCAGTGCCACGCCATGCGTCACACGAGCGGGTGCTGCCACCGAAACGACCCTCGCCGAGAGCAGCGCGCGGCCGAGCCTTTTCCCCCCTTGCTCCGCGACGAAATTAAGCAGGCGCTGAACTGGCCCGAACTGGCGCGCAAGGCACGCATCGTCCAGGAGCACGACCCTCCCTCCCCCCCGACGTGGCACCGCCCGGGGGCCCTATAAATGCCGCCATTGCCTCCCCCTCCCTCTCCGCATCCGCAAGCTAGATCACCATTCCGATCCACTCCGCCTTCGGTTGGAGGCTCCGTTGTTCCACATCAACACCCTTCCGTTTGAGAGAGAGTCCCTAGCATTGCGTTGCGTTGCGTTGCGTTGGCACCTTCCCTCCCCGGTCAGTCGCGCGCGAGGATGACGCCGGCGAGCGTGGTCGCCATGCCCAGGAGCGTCCCGTTGGCGCTGGCGCCGTTCCCGGCGGCGCCCGCGAGGGCCGGGGAGCGGAGGAGCGCCCGATCCTTCAGGCCCGCGGCGTGCGGCGCCGGGGACGACCAGCAGCAGCAGCAGCCGCCGTCCATGGCCGCGGTGCCGGCGTCGCTGCGCGCCATCCAGGCCAGGCGGAAGCAGGCGGCGGCGCAGCGAGGGGTGCCGCGGGCGACGGCCACGAGCGCGGCCGGGTGCGCCGTGGCGGCCCTTGTCAAGGCCGTGGAGGCCGTCCAGGGCGCGGCGGCCGGGGGCGCCGCCGAGGCCGCGCGCGGCGCCGGGGGCGCCGTGGCGTGGGTCTTCAGCAAGGTTCACCTCCAGTCGCCGGACCTCGCCGTCGGGCTGCTCGGGATGGTCGCCTGCTGCCTCGGCACAATCGTGGAGGCCGAGAGGGGCCGCATGGAGGCGAAGAAGCCCGAGGCGGCGGCGGCGGCGGCGGCGGCGGGCAACGCAGCAGATCAGGCTGACCACCACCCCGACGGCAACGGGGACGCGGCGGAGGAACCACCCGAGGACGACATGCCGGAGCTGGTGGAGGCGGACATGGAGAAGGAGCTGTGGAGCCAGATCGGCATCTTGCATGGCGGCGGCCTGTTCGGGGACAGCTACGGCTACGGCTACGGCCAGGAGGAACTCGACGAGGAAGAGATCAAGGAGATCGACAGCGCCCGCGCGCGGCGCCGGAAGGCGGCGTACGAGAGGGTCATCGCCTCAGGCGGCGGCGCCAACTCGCTCATCCTGTCAAACTACGCGCAACTCCTCTACGAGTTCGACAAGGACATCAACAGGTGCTTCTTGGCGCATGCATGCATGCATGCAAATTGCAAATGCAACCCTTCATTCAATCACGATCTAATAACTAACCTTTTTGATTGAATCTTGGTTTCTTATTACGCGTGACCACGACAGGGCGGAGATGTACTTCAAGCAGGCGGTGGCCGCCGAACCACCGGACGGCGAAGCGATGCGGAGGTACGGCATGTTCCTCTGGCACGCCCGCGGCGACATGGGCGGCGCGGAGGACATGTTCACGGGCGCCATCGACGAGGAGCCCGAGAGCAGCCACCACCGCAGCAGCTACGCGTGGTTCCTCTGGATGACCGGCGGCGTCGAGACCTGCCTCATCGACAGCGGCAAGCAGAACAACGGCAACGACGTCGAATGAACCGCAGCGCTTGGATCGGAAAAATACAATGCATCCAAACAAGACAAGAAGAAAAGACCTTACCACCGGCAAGTGCCCGGCGGCGGGCCGGCCATTTAGATGGTGCGTGCGTCTAGGTATCACCGGTGCCGCATGGCCGGCAATGGCTATACAGCTGAGCAGCATCGGCCCTTGCAGGGGCCAGTTTTCCAGTATACTATAGTAGATGGATGCGCATCAAGGAGCCAACTCACCAGGAGGCAAACAATAATGTTGGCAAAGCTAGCGCATGTTAGAGCGTGTGATGCTATAGTACTAGTAGTATGTAGAATAAATCATCCATGCATCTTTCCATTCCATGCCATGGATCCATCATGAGATAGTAAAATGTTGCTATAACTGCATTGTGAGTGAACAATAATAATATGTGTGTGGGGAAACCATAGTGCTTCCTTTTATGTATATATGTATATATATATATGGGATGTTTATTTAAGTTTCCAAGTGTAAGAACTAAGGAGCATGGTTACATTGCTGCTGATATTTGAGATATACAGAGGTTTGTACATAGATCGATAGATACATAGATATGATGAAAATCGGCATCACGTCTTTCTGCTGGGGATTTGCGGCTTGTCATGGTGGCTCTATAGACAGGCATGAACACTCAACGGACGATATCGACATATATATTAACATGAACGATAGGGTTGAACTCTGCTGAATCACCTACAGCCCAGCTCCAATCTCGAATCTGGGCTGATGCTGGTGTTTGTACATAGCTTCTGAAGGTCAATGTAGCCAATGATTGTGTCCTCAAACACGACATCGTCCATCTTTGCATCATCAAAGGTCGACCCTGACAAAACTGCGTTTTTGAAGATTGCCCCTGTGAGATCGGCCTTCTCGAAATTGACACGGTCTATCACTGCATTCGTGAAGTCAGTTCCTGAAAAAGCATTTGAACCAGAAGAGCTCATCATTCTGTTCATTCAGTATTACTGTATCACAGTATAAGTAAAACAATTCAGCAAATATTGTGCAGTGAACAAGAACAACAGAATAAGCTGTACACTTTTTTGGTTAAAAAAAAGAGGTGCACAATTAGTTACTACCTTTGAAACTTGCACCAACAGCATAAGCTTTGGACATGACAACTTCAGACATGTCAGCGCCGTCAAACTTTGCCTCGGACATCAACGCCGCAGCTAAAGACTTGCCTTTTAGATTAGTTTTCTCGTTCGAGTAATCACAGAACCGGAGATCAAGGGGCTTGTCATACACCCCATTTGCCTGACCAATTGTGTTCCCCACAAATGCACGCTCACATCGGTTTGGCTCCGTTGAGAGTGGAGGCAATCTCTAACAAAATAAAGCAAACAGCAAATAATGTAATGTCAGTAAAGTAATTCAGCACTGTAGTAAGCAAAAGAAGTCCTAGATTTATGATGCTGCTTCTGAAATTGCTGAGTAGATTGACTATATGTATTCAGGTCACACTTACATTATCAAAAAGAAAATGAAGATTAATTTTGTCTTAAAGCTAAAATAGTATTTCCTCCATTCCAAATTATAAAATGTTTTGTCTTTTCTAGATTCATATCTTTTGCTATGCACTTAGATATACACTATGTTTAGATACATAGTAAAAGCAATGTATCTAGAAAACACAAAATGTCTAATAATTTGAAACAGAGGGAGTAAAATGTATTCATAGGTCACAACTCAACCTAAGCAAAGTGAAAATGGGCATGCTTCATCCGGTTAAACAGATCACCAAATAAAGCACAATTATTTCTCCACAAATATCCCCCTCTTCTCTGTAGCTGCACCACAGTACCAGAACCCACATTTGAAGATGCAGTGCCAATCTTAAGTCTCATAAGACTAACCAAGAACAGAATTTATTTCTAGCTTTAGATTGAGCGCAAGTGATGCTAAATTTCAGGTGCTTGTCAGAACATATAGAAAATTGAATCGAATAACGTGCTGAGCTTCAACAACTGATGTTGGCATGTTGCAGTAGCCCACACCAAATGCTGCGGTAGCTGTACTATATATTCTTTAACTGGAACAGCTTGAAGTCCTGACTCCTGAGACTGGTCCGATTTTATCACCACGACCATGAGAAATACCTTGTAAGCTTTTGAGAGTGAAGTACCGATACCTCTTTTAACAGAACCCTCAAAATCTTCCAGCGTTTTTAGAATTTTTATTAAGGAAAAACATCTTGTACTTAACTAGTTATTATTTTCCATGTACAGAATTTTCAATGGAGCAGCTCTGAATATTTTACAGCAACTTATTCTGAACCGAATTAACGGAAACAGTAAATAATGATGCCTGCTATCAGATCGCAAAAAGTGAGGGTGAGGCCGATTCAATTCAATCAGAAAAATCACACCCAGTGACCCAGACCGAGACTAACATTTGACAGAGATTAAAAATTGCATTCCAGAAATTGCAACGTGACGTCATCGATAAAAAAAACTACATTCCAGAAATTGCACCCCGCCAGTAACGGGAATGTGTGATACGAAAGAGGGATATTCAGATTCACCAACCTGGCTCGCGGCGATGACCGGATTGGACGCGGACGCGACGGCCCAGGCCGCCAGCACGCCGCACGCGAGGCGGCCGGCGCCCTTGGCCCACGCCGGCTCGGCGTCGGCCGCCGAGCACGCGACGACGCGGCACCTCGGCCGCCGCGGGCGGCAGAGCGCGGCGCCAGACGGCGAGGCGAGGCAGGACGACGCCATGCCAAATTGCCAATGCGGTGCGGCTAGGTGGCTTGTGAGGTGAAGGGGAAGGGGAGGGAGAAGAGAGGGTGGCGATGAGGCAGAGTCGGGAGCGAGCGAGCTCTCCACGCTAATCTTATCGGCTTATCCGTGCCACCGTGTCCCTGTCCTCCCGACTTCGGCGGGAGGCCCCATGGGGCCCACGTGGGACTCGAGGCGCCGCGACCATTTGGGAGCACAAACCCCGGCCCGGTCTATTTTCGGACGAATTCTGGTCCTTTCTTCGTCATGTTCCGTTCTATGGAAGTGGGCAGTTGAGTTAGCTTTTAAAAAGCTGGCTTTCGAAGATATATGAACCAAAAGCTGAAAACATGTTATAAGTAAAAAAAAAAAATCTGATCTTTCGGCTGGCCGAGAAGCCAAAAGTTTATTTAAAAACTAATAGATCTCCGTCCTATAAAGAAATCTCAAATTTTGAGGTTAAATTAGACCAGTCTTAATGAGAATTTCGTGTGAGTATCATTTGCATTAAATAGGTTGTTATATAGATTTTATTGATGACATGATAGTGTATTTAAAAAAAGAGAAAAGAAATTGGTTTCATCTAGATGAAACTCTATTGACACGTGGAATTAAATGCCTATAAAACTACGAAATAAAATTCTCTATTTAGAGTGAGTATTTCATCTAAAATTTTATTTTACGTGACATGACAGTCTTGAAACTCTGCTTCTTCAAAGGCTTATATATATTGGCTCATGGATGCTGCTTCATCTGCTAGGATCTCCTCCATCTTCCAATCAACACTACAGCATGTCGAAGCACAAAACATGTCATGCACTGTCTTTGTGCGTCATTAACCAATTGATGAGGACGCCCACTTTTCAGGGACATCACCACCATCTTTTCCAACTCCTGTTGTTCTCCTTTGGGCACAGAAAACAACCCAACATTGTGCATGGCTCACAACCTTAATTCTAAAGTAAGAAGTTGACAGGCTCTCTCTCCTAATTTCGGAACAATCACCATTGTCTTTTGTCTAAAAAAATCAGAATAACAACAACAACATCCCACGCAGAGACGGGGTCTGAAACCGAAGAAGGCAAACCAAACCAACCGAATCGTCCACCGCCTGATCGTCTCCCCCCCCCCCCCCCCCCCCCCCCCCCCCTCCGCCGCCGGCGCAGCCATGAACGGCATCAACGCCAACGGCGGCATCCTGTCGTACGGGAACATCATGGAGGGGTACGCGATGTGGGTGGCGACCGGCGTGGCGTCGGCCTTCTTCGCGTCCCTGGAGCGCTGCTCCTGCATCCACCTCCACACCGCGGAGGACGACGGCGACTACGACGACGACGAGGAGGACCTCGAGCAGGCCAACCGCTCCTTCGCCCGCCCGCCGCAGCCGATCCCCGAGTACTACTACGACCGGTCCGGGTCCTCCGCCTCCTTCGCCACCGCCAAGATGTGATGTGATTGTGACCACCAGCACCAGGCATGGCAATGGCATGGATCGCGGGGCCGGCCGGGCGTTCGATCACCATGCGTGATGTGATGATTCCATCCGTTTATATTGATTTATTTATCGGTTGTGTTCTTATAGCCAAGAACAAAAAATGCGGCACTGCGTGTCTGCGTCCCCATTGTAACAGTTGATGCATGGATCTGTGACTCCGTACCGTGAGTTGTCTGATGATCGTTTGATTCTTTTTTATTTTTTTCCCCTTATTATGCATGGGCTCAAAAATTGCTGAAGAGATCTCGAGCGACTCAGCAAATTTCAGATGTGTGTCATTTGAAGATTCAATGTTCGTCTGCATGCATATGCATTTACCTTCGCGCGCGTGTCGCACTACAATCATATACGTTTTTCATTAAGAGGAGACAGAAAAGGCTAAGTTCAACTTACAGATTAACAAGCATTCTGATTGGTAATCGCGCATGATTACCAAACAGAACCTCCACCAGGACAACGACAAAAAAAAGCAATATTACGCGTGTCACATAATCACGCTAGAGTGCATTTCCCTTAGCAATATTACGCCGTACGAATTGATAAAGCTAGGTGTGTGCTCTTAACCGTACTTGATCGCTCCTCGCTATTGAGCTTGGCCAAACTTCCTCTTAATAAAAAACCCGATCGCGAAAAAAAAAATAATTGGGCCGCTAAATCTTAGGAGCAGAGGAGTTTCATCGTATACACACGGCCTTCCCAATTCTTCCGTGAGTTACTGACCCCATCGATTCCTTGGTATTCCACCAGTCCACCTGGGCGCCTCTTAGTCTCCTGCCGCCGCCTGCACGTTCCTGCCTCCAGCCTCCTCTAGGTTCCTCTCCCAATCTCAATCTCTTTCTTTATCTCACACTGATCTGTTCATCTGATTGATCAACGCGGTTGCCGGCCACTAACTTTTGGAGTGTTTTCGGTTCTTCGATACGCGGAATGTGAAGGGTAGGGAGTAGCAGATGAGGTACGTCAGACAACACTGATCATCTCGAGCTCTTTAGTTCCTGCGACCCAGTGCCACCCGTGCCGGGTGCTGACCGGTGGCCGCCGGCGCCGAGACGTACGGCAAGACCCAACCCAAGTGGCGGCGCTGTCAAGGTTCGATATTTCCTTATCTTGCTAAGTGCTAACCCTAGAATTCATGCATATGTACCGTTCGAGTCGCATTTGTTAATTTAGTTTTGTTTGGATCACAAGCAGATCTCAAGCCACGTCATGTATAGGAAGTATGAATCTGGCCATGAAAAGCGAAAGAAGAAGCGAAGACTAGAAGCAGCTGCTCAGTCTCAGAAGGGCGCTCTTGACAGATTTGTTGTGAAAGAATCTCGGTTCAGTCCTGAGAATCGAACTCCAAATGTTGATCCTGCAGATGATCGTCATGGTGATGATGCTAACATTGGATTGCAAGTCGAGGCTCAGAATGCTGAAATGGTTCAAGGTGATCGTGCTAGTATTGCCATTATTGCTGATGAAGTTAGTGGCCATACTGATGTAGTTAATTCCAGCCTGGACACATCACCAAGTATCGAAGGTGACAGCATCGGCATCGATAATGATTTGCAGGCGGATATATTTGATCCAAGAACTTGGGATGCGCTTGATTCTAAAATGGTTGATATGTTGGTGCAGAAGGGTCCTAAAAGAGACATGTCCATTGAGAAAGGTCCCAAAGACAAATTCTCCAGAAGGTTTTCTGCATCATCATACACTAGAGTTCTTTCCAACGGAGAAAAGTGTGACAGAGAATGGCTTGTGTACAGCAAGGAGCTTGATAGAGTATTTTGTTTCTGTTGCAAACTGTTGAGAAAGGGGCAAGGAAAAGGTCATTTAGCAAATGAGGGTTTTAGGAACTGGCGTCATCTTGGCACTAGACTTAGAGAGCATGAAACTGGCGCAGAACATGTTATGAAAATGGCTACTTGGTGTGAACTGCGTCTCAGGTTACAGAAGAATCAAACGATTGATAAAGTTGTTCAACGAGAACTTCAAAAGGAAAGGGATCCTATCAGGTAGAACCAAAGTTAAATGGGAAGTACTCATGAGGCGGCTTTGGCGTCAAAATATTCAGATAATTATTCTCAGACTAGTCATGCATGTGCATCAAGTTTGGACATGTCTAATTGCAAATGGCGTCCTCATCTCATTGGTCTAATGGTTATATATACTCATATGGACTCATTAGAGTGGCCCTCATGTCATGATTGATGATTTTATTTGATGGAATAGAAGCGTCACAAAAACGTTGGCCTGTACTGCACTTTGTTTCTTTAATCTGCCGCCTGATAAAAAAATGGCACGCCTTGGAATTTTTTAATCGTGAGGCCTTTTGGATTAACGACATTCAGATCATATGCCCTTAGCTTTACGCTTCCTTCAGTTTTTTTATACTTCATTTGTTATATAATCTGTCTTGAAATTTTGCTAAATGATGCAATGCTCAATTGAATGTATGAACTATCATCTCTTTTTTTTTTCAGAATTTCCACCAAGTTTGCAAAATGAAGCTAAAGGCATAATGTTCTTTTGTATTCCTCTGTACTGTCAACTAGGGATGTAAATGGGTTTCATAGGTTAGTCCACTTGCATCCATATTGTAATCCCACCATGCCAAATTATAAGACATTTTGATTTTTCTAGAATGTAGTTTTTGTTGTGTACTTAGATACTCTCTCCATACCCATAAAGAAAGTTGTTTTGGACAAGGTTTGGGTCAAACATTGGAAATATAATTCATGAATAACTTTTAAGTTGTTGAGTTTGAAAATATAAAAATCATATGAATAAATTTGTCTTAAAAAATACTTTCATAAAACTATACATAGACCACTTTTTGATAAATATATTTTATAAAAACAAGGAGTCAAAGTTAGGCTTTGAGACTGTGTTATTGTCCTAAACGACTTTCTTTATGAGAATGGAGGGAGTATACGCTGTCAAATACATAATATAAACATTGTATCTAGAAAAGCTAAAAATAATATACATAGTTTTTGGAGTGGTGGGAGTAGTAGATTGGAATGTGGGAAATATTTCTGTTCCTATGTTTTCTCTGTGAAATTGAACCGATGGACGGAGGGGGTACTAATTTGAAATGCAGGAAAATATTTCTATTTCTATGTTTTCTCTATGAAATTGAACTGATTCTTGTGAAATTCATATATGATTCCTGTAAATTCTGCGTTCCAAACAGCACTTAAATTTTGGCTAGCTAATTTACTACGCGTACTGGTCCAGCCGCAAGCTATTCAAGCCACATGACTATGACACAGCTGATGTTGCGAAAGTTTATGTTGGCACAGGGACGGTCCAGCATCCTAACTACACTATTCATGGTTTACGTCCCATAAGATTTTTTTTTTTTGCGAAATGTTTCTTGTAGCTAGATTTCTACCCTTTTTCCTTGTGCAATGTCCAAGAGTTTTTGTTCAGTAGTTCAGTACTGAAGTATCTGAACTGATCAAGGTATTGGAATAATGTATTAACATTGTAACAACCTATCAGACAATTCTTAGCAAAGAATTTGTAAATAAAAAAAAGACAAAGACAAAAAAGCACCGTCCATGATGTCTGGGCCTCGTCGTGCTGATCAACCAATGGGCCTTAAATAAATAAGGAGAAACAAAGTACTCCCTCCATCCTAAATTGTAAGTCGTTTGACTTTTTTTACCCCAAGTTTGACCACTCGTCTTATTCAAAAAATTTATGCAAATATAGTCAAATTTAAGTTATTCTTGAAGAACTTTTATTAATAAACCAATACACAACAAAAAAAAGTGATATTTTGCACAAAACTTTGAATAAGACGAGTGGTCAAACTTGATATTAAAAAAGTCAAACGACTTACAATTTGGGATGGATTGAGTAGCATACATTGGGCGTTTCAGCTCATCACATGCCAGTGCCCTCAAGTCCTCAACGGGCGCAGATTCGCAGAGACATGCAGCGCGTGCCAACAAAATTTTCGAGAGTCTGCGTTTGGATGGGATACAATCAAACTCTGATTTAAGGCGTCACATACAATTATAAAAACTAGAATATATTTCCAATGATTTAGGAAACTTCTATCAGAGCGAAACCTTCAAACTACTGACTGGTTGTCTTGGAGATGATACCTACAATTTATCACGCACCGCGGATTTTGTCTGATACTGATTACCTTTTTTCTTTAGTTATGCAGAATGTGCTATCAGGGGCAGATGAGCGAAGACGAAGAACCATGACACACACAAAGACATCATATCTAAGGAAAGAAGAAATTACGAGAAAGAGAGCTGCTCAATGCTCATGACTGGTGACTGATGAGTGCTCAATGCTCATGACTGATGGGTGCTCAATGGGAAGTAGAAACCCGATTAGTTCAATTGCGTGCGTCATTCCTGACGCTTGCATGACTAGTAGATTTTTTTTTTTTTGAAGCAACTGGAAGGGCCAAAAGGCCCCTACAGGAATGACTAGTAGATATTTGCTCTACAATACAAAATTTGTGTGAACTTGAAGTGTCTGTGCTATAACTCAAACAATCATATGCTTGCATCTTGTCTTATACTATGCTATAAATCTAATGCAGAGATTTGTGAATCTCATTGTTCATCGACGGTGTACCTTTGTACAGAAATTTACATGTACTTGCAGTAACGTTGTGATGCATGATGCACACCACTACTACACCAGGAATGCAGTACGTCCCATTTTCAGTGGCGTATGGAATTTCAATGAATATGGACGAATCATAGTGGTGCGAAGCAGTTTCTAAGGATGAGTCAGAATCTGATTTCTAAAAAAAAAGGTATTCTTAAAACAGGTACTAAATTGAGTTTTTCTTCTTTTTTTTGAACATAAGTGCAGAAGTTCTGTCATCCAATTAAGGAGGAAAGAAGGTTTAAGCAGTAATTTGAGTTCCATCCGTATCTGAAATGAGATACAGAGCTCAGATTGACGGCTTGATATCGTTATGGTCTTATGGAAGTGAGCAGCTCTTGCAGCTGACGCCTGACGCCCTTCTTTCTTGTTGGATGCGGCCACTTTCACAGTTTCATTTTCTCACCCAGCAGTGCAGCACTTGTGAAAATTCTTCAGACAAGCCCAACCATCAAGAGAAGTTAAGAATGGCCCAAGGTGACAAAATTACATGAAAGGCCCACTCTCTCCCCACAAGTTAAGAATGGCTCAAAAGCAAAAGCTTTGCCAGCTGACATGACACTAGTGCTGTTTAGTACCACATTGCCTGTTTAGAGAGCATAACACCAACTTAAATAGCCATCACTTAGTGGCTCACTCGCTGAGCAAGTAGCGACTGCTTGTCACCCGAGCGGGGGCAACAAGGTGGTGTGGATGCCAATTGTGGCGCTTGGACCTGGGCTTGGTGTTGCATTGTGTGTGGCCCGCCCGTTCCAAGTTGGTAGTGGGTTGTGGGCACTTTGGCGAAAGCCTTGGTGTCTCAGCACCTAGAGCGGTGGGCATTGCGTGAGGCTGGTTTAACAGAGCAGCGAATACCACCCGCTTTCAACGGTGGAAGGATAACGAGCCGCTGCACTCCAGACCCACTTAGGCCCATGTGCCCTCTCTGGCAGACCACCATTTTTGCTTTTGCCTTTCGCTATTTTTTTCCCTTTTCTTCCTTCCAGTCGTCTGCCACTGCCATGCCCATTTGTCCAGCCAACGCTCAGCGAAGCCACCGGCGACGGCGAGGCCTCCCTTATCACCGCCGTGACCAGCCTTGCACAGGGTGTGTGTCGTGAGTGCGCCTTGTCTTCTACGGATTGCCAGACAAAATGAGGTCACCTGAACTATCGATTATGCAGGGGATTTGAGCCTCGAGGCACCGGTCTTGCGGACGCTTGATACATTCGGCCGGGAGGAGAGCCACTGCCAAGATGTTCTTGCGCTCTTGCCATTTTGGACATCTGCTCCTCCACTGAAGACGCCGGCGGCCTCTCGTCTTCTCCAGCGACGCCGACGATTAGCCTCCCTTCACTGAAGCTGGTAAGCTCCGCGATTAGCAGTACGCATGCTAATAGCATCAGGCTACGCCGTGTTGAAGTCCTCATTGACGTGGTGGAGAACAGGAGCAAGAAAGCTGGACTGGAAGGGATATGGAGTTGGGGCAAGTAAAAGTTGATGCTCAACTGAATTGCTGATCGGCGAGGACTGCGGGCTCAGTTCCAGAGTTAAGTAGCAGAGCATCACAGGGTTGGGTGGCGTGTCCTTGCTGCTACTCCAGCTTTGGATTCGTCTAATTATTGCTTACATGTTGCATTTGTCTAATGCATGACAGATTCGTCGTCATCTGAATATCTCATATGGTGTGACATCATGGCTTGCTTGTATGATTACTCGAGGGCAAAAGAGCAGTTGGGCTAGACGGCAGCCGAATTTAGATTCCAGAGCGAAGTTGACTGAACATCTAGTGAATACGATCCTACATCGCATGTTTGGGCAGTTTGGCCACATCTAGGTAATCCTGCCCATCTTTTGAAAGTTAATTCTGGTGTCTAAAATTTTTTAGAGTTCCATTCCAGGGTCAAAACTCAAAAACCCATGTCCATCCGGATTAACAACAGGACAAACAAGTTTAGAGTTGACCAAAAATTGCAGAATTTTCAGCAGTCCACACCTATCCATCCCCTTCACTCTTTGATAAAAATGCCGCGGTGCTAACGTGTTCGTCAACTCCAATCATGTCGCATTAAGTTTTCTTAAACCACAGCCTACGTGACTGTTACAGCTGAACAATACATAAGAGCAGTTGGGCTGGACGGCAGCCGACTTTAGATTCCATTCACAAAGTTGACTGAGCATCCAGTGAATACGATCCTACATCGCCTGTTTGGGGCTTTGGGCAGTTTGGTAGAAAGTTAATTCTGGTGTCTAACATTTTCTAGAGTTCCATTCCAGGGTCAAAACCCCCTGTCCATTTGGATTAACAACAGGACAAACAAGTTTAGAGTTGCATTCTTTGCTCACACGTACAGTTGAAAGTTCAGAACATCAATTAAGGATATACCCAGCTGACCAAAAATTGCAGAATTTCCAGCAGTCCCCACCTATCCTCTTCCACTCTTTGAGAGAAAATGCCGCGGTGCTAACGTGTTCGTCAACTCCAATCATGTCGCATTAAGTTTTCTTAAACCCAGCCTACGTGACTGTTACAGCTGAACAATACATAAGATCTTTCTTTTACTTGTGCCATTTTCTGATGAATTACCATCAACTACTCAAAGACGAGAAGCGGAAGAGAGAAAATAAAAATTATCCTCTACTGTCATTGTTTCTTTAATCTATCAGCTGCCACCTGCCTGACTAAACAATGGTACGCATTTGGATCATACTTCATCACTTGTCACGAGGCGTTTGGGAATCAACAAGGCTGATGTTTATTTTTTAGAACCCTTGGAGTGTACTACTGGCTAACTCACCAATCATCGTAGCACTATTCTATTTCTATCAAAGACATCACAGAGCTGATGTTATTCTAGTCTGCACTGCACATGGACAAGAACACGCATCTGTATGCGAGTCAGTCTTGGACGAGCAGTTAGTTAGTTAGTGCTATTTTTTCACTTGCAGAGAGGGTTTGCACTGCAATTGACCACTAGATGTGATTCCCATCCTACAATTTCAATCGTCATCTGAGAAAATCCATTGAAAAGACTATAACAGTTAAGCATGCATGTAGGGAATTAAAATACAATGTCAGAGTCACAAATCCCAGTGAAAATTCTCATCATCAAAATGAATTTTGTAGATAAAGGAATTTTATTCCGGCCTCTGCTGCAAGAGCTTTGCACTCAACCATCCATTACTACAAAGTTTCAGTCTCTGACTGACTGATGAAGAGCAGCTCTCAAAAGTGACAAAAGTGAGAGAGAGACCGTATGAACTAGTTGCAGCAAACTAAGCTCTAATAAGCCTATAGCTTACATGACCTCACGAAAGAACTAACAGCTTGACTAATCACTCTGTATGGCAGCATAAAAAAAAAACTCTGACTATCTCTCGTTGCAAGTTGCAAGTGCAGAACGGTTTCTCCTTCAGTTATGCAGAGGGTTTGGCCCCTGGGGCACCAACCTCTTGGACACAACGTGCATGTGCTTGCAGCAATCACCAAGGTGTCGCCCTGACGCTGAAGAAGATGCCTGGTTGGACAAGCAGCAGCCTTTGGCCGGCGGCGAGCCTCCGCTGTCGCGGACCCCTGAGACACCCAGTTCTGCAACTCTTCGGCCATAGCCGACGCTTGCCAGGTCTGCCATTAGAAGAAGACTGATGAGCACCAGCGTCGGCCTGGCTTTTAGAGGTCTTCTCGCCATGATTCGATGCTGTGATTCAAGAGAAACGTTAGAGAAGAGGTGAGGTAGAGAGAATCAGAGAGGAGGAAGAAGAACTGGACCCAGAAGTTTGTGTTTGTCTGAACACAAATGTGATGCTTTGGTGCTTTATAGTGAGAAGAAGATTTATGGATCGCCAACTACTTTTCCATTGGAAGTCTAAAGAAGTAAATGCCATGATGAGCACAGACTTGACTTCTCATCGGCGACGTGACGTCGTGACAGATTGATCTCTTATATAATATTAATTAAATTACGGCATGTCTTGAAGAGAACAGTGCGCATAAATTTCAAGAAGAGTTTGTTTGCTTTGGCAGTTACGCTGAAACCCTCACTCACATGTCACATGGCCATGCTCTGTTGCTCTACTATCAGAAAAAAGAAAAAAAAATGTGCCAGGATAGAGCCGGGACTTTGCAATGGCTGATGTGTACACATTGGGCTAGAAGACATGCATGTCTCTGCTTTGCATGACGTAGAAGTCTTTGACGGGCGCAGAAGAGCACAAACTGCACCGTATCATTTGTTCATTGGTAGGTGTAATAGTTTGACATCAAAGGCCAGAGTACACAGGTGTCCATCAGCCATCAGTGCTAGGTCGGTTAGAGTCATAGCCACATTGCCTTTTCTACTTCATAAACGAATGAACAAAAGAAATACCAATACTCTCGTATAGGATTTAAAAATCGTTTAGGACAGCATTACGATCTCCAAAACACGATTTTAACCTCTTATTTTTATAAAAAAATATTTAGGAAAAAATGATACCTTGTCTAAAACAACTTTTAGATCAAGGGAGTATTCTATTTTACATGGATTTCATGCCACGTGAGTGAATTTCTTGCACTGCACTGCGCTTCAATGTCAGGGAAACCAAACAAACCTGAACTTAAAATTCTCGGACAACGCCACAGTGTTCCATCCGCAAGTAGTAGAAGCATGATGAGTGTTCCAAGGAACCGGAAGTCTGGAACCATGCATGTCACATGCCTGAACCTGTGAAGGTTTCAGTCATTAACTGCAGCCCCGCTGCAGAGACAGAGTACACCTCGTCCTCGACAGCTGAGCTGGCTACAGCAAGCAACTGAACCCTGGTTTTCCTCCCCGGATTGCTCGCGGTCGTCCAAGATGTGACCGCGCGAAAACGATGGACGCATGGGAGTTGGGAGGGCCGGGGCCTCGCGATCAAGAGGTTCACACTGATGAGCGTCGTCCCGCCCGGCTCCTGGGTTCCCTTTCTTCTTCGGCACCGAACAATGACATCGCCCTGAACAGAGCACATCAACTGTTCCCTGAAAGAACATTGAACCACAGAGGCCCAGACCATCCCACCACTCACCCTCCCAAATCCAAACCAAAACCATACCGTACGTCTCAAACCATTTCCTAGACATGGTGGCTTAGGCCTTGTTTAGTTCCGAAAAGTGAAAACTTGTACTGTAGCACTTTCGTTTGTTTGTGACAAATATTATCCAATCATAGACTAACTAGAATTAAAAGATTCGTCTCGTGATTTACAACTAAACTGTGTAATTAGTTTTTGTTTTCGTCTATATTTAATGTTTCATACATTTGCCACAAGATTCGATGTGACAGAGAATCTTAAAAACTTTTTAGTTTTCAGAGTGAACTAAACAAGGCCATATATGATTGCTGCCTAGGAGTAGGAGATCAAGGACAGTACAACTTAATTCACAGGGAAGTTGCAGGCATATGGTCACATGTTTCTAACTGTCGCAATCTGATATCCTTTGACTCCCGGTAAATGATACTCTATCTTGTCAACTGGAACGGGCGATCTGCGTGGCCACCTAGATTGTTACAGATCAGCATGAATTCATTCTAATCAAAGGAAACTAAGGCCTTGTTTAGTTCTGAAAAGATTTTAGATTTTGGCATTTTCGTTTGTTTGTGGCAAATATTGTCCAATCATAAACTAACTAGGCTCAAAAAATTTGTCTCGTAAATTATAGATAAACCGTGCAATTAGTTTTTGTTTTCTTCTATATCTAGTACTTCATGCATGTGGCACAAGATTTGATGTGACAGGGAATCTTGAAAAGTTTTTGAATTTCGGGATGAACTAAACAAGGCCTAAGGGTAGTAGAGCAGATGTATTGTAGGACGATATACTAATGCTTATGTCAAATAGACTTAGATAACTCACAAAAATATGATGCCACATAATTGTCAAACTAAGCACCCAAAAGAACTCTGAGAATTGTACGATTTCTCTTCTAAGTATCAAAGATGCAACTTAAACTGCGGCTGCCGCCGGTCATTGTGGTGACAACAGTAAGCATGGAGGTCACTAGTAAACAAAAGCTTAATATACTCCCACATTATTAATCTTAGCAAAAAACGGTACATTCAGTTCCTATATAAAGTGCATATTCAATTCTTGTGATGAAGTAAACAAATGCTAGGGTCGGTGTGGACAGAATTGTTGAAGTCGGAGGTAACATCGTCTCCAGTTGGTTCGTCCTCCGCGACGACAACGCCTGTAGCTCAATATCGCCTGGATGACTTCCCGTTCTCTTCTCTTTGTATTAGGAGTAACAAAACCAACCGGTAGCCGCAATGGCCAAAACTACTAACACAGACACAAAACACGATGACAATAAACCAGGTGCTACTGCTTACAATTGCCTCCCATCCATGTGGTGAGGGAGGTGGAGGTAGAAATGTAGCAGGAGGTGAAGGTTGTAGTTGTGCACCGAGCAGGAGGTGAGTATAGTTGCAGCAGTGGGCAACAGGTGAGCAAGATATTTGGATACTGATTAGAAGTATTAAATATGAAAAAAGCAGCTTGATTAATATTCATGATGTGTGGTAATTTATTTTAGAATAATAACAAAATATATTAGGAGACATCGAGCTCCAGCTCCAACTCCAGCCTCTACAGAAACAAGGTTAAACTCTTTGGAAATAAACAGAAGAAATTAAGTGCATATGACTCAAACCAATCCGGCCTCTACAGAAACAAGGTTAAACTCTTTGGAAATGTTAATGCGCTCAACAATCTGAATACAGGGCTAACGTAAAAGGTATACAATATCAGTAAAGAGAATTATCTATTTGGTACTGAAACAAATTACTCTTTTGTATATAGCACTCGAAAATTTAAACTTATACTAGCACCAACTTAAAATTTTCTTTCATAAATAGCACTACCATCCATTTTCACCGTCCATCTGTTAATCCCGTGTTGAGCATGTCAGTTTTTTCTCCATATGTCCATCATACCCCTCCATCTATTGCTCCCGCATCCGATTTTGGCCAAGCCCCCGCGACCGTCTTCCCCGAGCAGTCGAGCGCTCCCGCGATTTCTCCCGCGGTTCGTCGCGCAGATTTGGAGGAACCAACGCCCATCTCAGCTGTTCGCCTATCTGGGCCTGGATTTTTGCGTCGATCATCGCGTTCTTCCAGAGCTATGCAGGTGTTGTTCGTGAGTGGGCTTGTACCGGACGTTGAAGGGAAATTCTGTACACTTTTGCTACGACAGATTTCAGTTACTCCCGGTAGCAATGTAATACGAGTGTATGCGTCCTAGATGTTCCTCCTGCTGTGCACGATGGATGCGATGAATGGCCACATATTTGCTTCCGGTGCTATTTGACAACATGTTTTATACTCCTTCCGTCCCAATTTACAAGTCATTCGAAAAATCTTGAAGAATCAAAACATTTCAAGTTTAACCAACATAATAGAAAAGTTTATGACATCAAATAGATATTACTATGAAAATATAACTAATGAAAAACTTAATGTAATCATAAATGTTATTATGATATCATATTTTGGTTAAACTTGGAATGGTTCGACTCTCCAAGATTCTTAGAATAACTTGTATTTTGAGATGAGGGAGTAATTCACAAGCAGATTGTACATCTTGCTGCTACACAGAAAGGGCATACATGTCATTTTAGCTATCACTTGACACCGTTAGTTTATCAAATGGACGGTAGTGCCATTTACAGAAGGAAATTTCAAGTCGGTGCTAGATAAGGAAGTTCAAATTTTGAAGTGCTATATATGGAAGAGTTATTTGTTTCAGTGCCAAATAGATAATCCTCTCATATAGTAAACCTTACAAGTATAATGCCAAAGGGGAAACAACATCAGCCACATCGATAGATTCCTGTCGTCCGAATAAAGTATATAGCTTAAGATTACGAAGAATGGAGCTCTTGTCACAGCAGCTCAAGCAATAATGTACAAAGAAAAGCAGCTGGAGTAGAGACAATTTGCCACTCTATCTCAACAGAATGAGCTGCTGCCATGGCGCTAATGTGCGGCACAGTTGACGTCTCAGCAAGCAGGGGAGGAGCTCAGTAAGTGAAATGATCAAAAAAATTGGAATCGGATTGGAGGGTATGTATACACGGTTAAGAAAAATTGCTTCATGTCCTCAATTTTGGGTCTTCTCCACCTTAGCCTTGATCTTCTGCTCGATGATCGCCTTCTCAGTGTCGAGGCTGAACATCCGGTTGAGAGCGTGCATGTTCTCGAGCGTTTCATCAAGGGTGCGGCTGTTACTGCCATCGCACCTCAGGTGCTGCAGCGGACCGTGGAGGAGCTTGTTCACAATGCCGGTGCTTAGCTCCTCGATAGCTCTCCTCATCTTTTTGGTGAGAACATCATCCCCGATCTTCTGCAGGCACTTCTCGAGCTCCGAGGCCCGGATCCTGTCGGCATATGACCTCAGCTTCTTGATGGTTGGAACGGTCTCCAGAGAGTCCCTCCATGCCTCAAACCGTTTCAGCTCTTCAGTGATGATTGTCTGCGCCTCCATTGCCTTCCTGAGACGGTCTTCCTTGTTGGCTTCCACCACCTCTTTCAGGTCATCAACATTGTATACTCGTGCAGAGCCAATTTCAGAGACACACGCACTGACATTCCTTGGGACAGATATGTCGATGAAAAGCCGAACACCACCCATGGCATCAGAAATAGTGGGAAGTGCATCTGCGTGCTCTTTTGTGAACAATGGGGTTTCAGATGCAGTGCTCGTGAACACCACGTCAGCTTCAGCTGCAGCTTCATACATCTCTGAGAGCGGCCTGTACACAATCTCGATATCTTTCGTCTCCTCACGGATTGCATCCACCCTTTCCACTGAACGGTTGACCACAACCACCTTCTTGCATCCTTTGGCAATCAGATGTTTGATCACTAATTTTCCCATTTTGCCAGCACCAATCAAAAGCATCCTAGCTGACAGGGCTTCAGACTTTGGAAGCTTCATCAGGGCCAATTCAACTGCCGCTGAACTGACAGAAACAGCACCAGATGATATGTTAGTCTCAGAACGCACACGCTTTCCAGCTGTAATTGCATCCTTGAACATTCTATCAATGTTCTTTCCCAGGCCTCCACTGTTTTGTCCACTTCTCACAACTTGTTTAACTTGAGCAAGGATTTGTCCTTCACCCAGAACCAAAGAGTCCAGCCCAGCCGATACCTCAAACAGATGGCGTGTAGCATCACTGTCACGCAGCATGAACAGATGCTCCCTAAGCTCAGAAGCAGGAATACCACTTTTCTGCGAATCGTTAAAAAACACGCATTAGGGAATCTCTCCTAATCTGTCTCTGAGCAGCCAAGAAACTGGGGCAAAAAGACAACAGACTGAACAAATAGAGTTGATCAATTGGTTCTCACCTTTGACATCCAGTCCACTACTTCTCTGATACCTCGGTTCCATGATAGGGCCACCACATAAATTTCCATTCTATTACAGGTACTAAGAACAGCAGCCTCTTCAATATGGTTTAGACTTGTAAGTTCTTGAATAGCACGGGGCCATAGTTCCTCTGCAACCGCAAGTTTTTCACGCATCTCCACAGGTGCTGTGTGCACACTGAGGCCTATCACAGCTATGCTACTCCTTTCCTTCATGTACCCTGGTAGTGAATATAAAGTTAAAACATTGTCAAACACTGCACAGAGCAAAGCAATTTATTTCTGAAATAGATAATTTGGATATAGTTGCACATCAATATAAAGCTCTATTAATTTATTTTCAAAGATGTTTATTCAAGCAAATTCTAAAGGGTAAAAATAACATGCTCACACTAGATGAATATGACCAAAACAAAAGAACCCCCAAAACATTTCTGCACAAAATGCATGACCAATAGGAATACAGTTAAATATGCATACACTATCATTTACTCCTAGGTTCTTACAACATGTAATTTTGGTGGATATAGATAAGATAGTCCTTTAATTTTTCACCATCGAACATATGTAAACAAACAGAAGCTCCACCAATCTGTGAAACATATAGCTCCACAATCAGTTAACTGCTTGAACAAATCCCCAGATTGTAACTTTCCACTCCCTATTGTCGGCCTGACTCAGTTCAGAAAGAAAACTAATCGATGTTCCAATCGGGATGCAAGTTTCCTCATCCCCACGACCCCTTGCAAAATGGCAGAAGCTAATTTCTCTTTGATGCCATGCGACCTGGTCTCCTACTTCACATACCAATTTTACTTAGCAAGAAGTTAGGCAGCGAACATTTCTAATGAATAGCAGTGCAATGAACATTCAGGTTAGGCTTGGTCAAGGCAAAATTGCAACAGGACAATGCAAGTTCACACCTACTCTTTTTCCTCCCCAAACCAACCCCACCTTTTTGACCTGTACCCGACCAAAACTAATCCCAACTGCAGCAGCAATAGTTTGGAAGCGACGCAAATGATGCAGCAGCAATAGTTTGGAAGCGAAGCAAATGATCCATGAATCAGTTCGCCGGGCCGGCACAATCCGAGGCATCCCAACGTTACAGGGAAGGTAACAGCGGCGGCGGATTTGAGGGCAAGGCACTCACGGTCGGCGGAGATCTTGAACTGCTCGAGCGCGGCGATGCTGGCGGCCTTGGCCACCGCCTGCACCTGGGCCTCCACGCCGGCGTCGCACCGCACCACCACCCCGGAGCGCCGCCTGCCGCCGGCGGCCACCCTTGCGCAGGGGGCCGACGACGATCCCCGCGGCTTGGCGGCAGCCCCGAATGCCGCGGCGGCGGCGGCGGCGGTCGCTGACGCCGTGCTCGCCATCATGTAGATCAAGGAAGACAGAAAGCCGCCTCCTTTCGCAAGGGAACCAAACCAATGCGACAAGAATTTTTCGCAGACAGATAAGCAGGAAGGGAGAGAGAGAGGCGAGGAGAAACTCTTATGGGCTCCTCCTTCTACCTCTCTCCCGCTCTAGGACTCGGTGCAGTTCTTGGGGAAGGGGAAGGGTCCTCGGTGAGAGCGGCAGGAGATGTGGGAATTGGGTTTGGCCTCGCGTTGGCCCGAGGGAGGTGACGAGTTGGGTGGAGAGGAGAGGAGAGGAGGAAGAAAGGCTTCTGCTTGGAGCCAAAGGTTATGGGAGGGAGGAGGGCGCCGGCTGGAGGGGTTGTTGAGTCGCCGGAGCGGAAGGGCGTGTGGGGCCCACACGTGGTGGGGTGCCTTTGGGCTAGGTCTTTGGGTCGGCCCGGAATTTTCTATGCTACAAAAATATTTTACGTATGAGCCCTCGTCATACAGCGAATCTCTCTCTCTATCTAAACAAGTACAGAGTATCGTATTGGGGCCTTGTTTAGTTCCGAAAACTGAAAAGTTTTCGGAACTGTAGCATTTTCATTTGTTTGTGGTAAATATTGTCCAATCATAGACTAACTAGGCTCAAAAGATTCGTCTCGTGATTTACAGTCAAACTGTGTGATTAGTTTTTATTTTCGTCTATATTTAATGCTTCATGCATGAGCCGTAAGATTCAATGTGACAGGGAATCTTGAAAACTTTTTGGATTTCGGAGTGAACTAAACAAGGCCTGGATTTCTGTTCTGTCAAACTGAACTTTAATAGGTTTTGTATTACTCTATCCATCTCGGAATATAAGACATACATGTATTTTAAAATTTAGACTTTGTTATCATTAACTAATCATTAATCTAATTATATCAAAAATTTGTATTACAAAGCAGTTACACTAGATTTGTATTTAAAAATATTTTCTAATGATCAAACTATTGTTCATATAAATTCTATACTATAAGAGAAAGTATAGGTCAAAATAGTGTTTTTCTTAAGATCGCACCAAGTTAAATCGCGTCTTATATCCAGAGACGGAGGGAGTATTATTTTACAAACTTATCCTAATGAGTTAATTCTATATTGAACCCCTATGTCGTTGCAAGAAGAATCATGTTTGTTTTTTTTAACATGTTGGTTACACTTACGTGTTGTTTGGTTGATTCCACAGTAATGTAAATGTAATGAAAGTTAGTTCAATCATAGCTCTGTCCGATAACTTCCGTAACTTTAAATCATTATGTTTGTGTTACCAACTGTAACCTAACAGTTCATAAGTAATAGAACGGGTTCACACATTTGGTTTGCATACACAATTATTATACATACATCCTTTTTTTCCTATGAGTATATATACAAGTATCTTAATGAAGCTTACAATGAATTTTGATGTGATGGTAAATGTTGAAGTAGAATATGAGCCTGTTCTCTTGAGTTTATGTGTCGAATCTATCAACTATTCAGTAATATTTTTCTCTTACAATAAATCAACGAACAGTACTCTCAGCCATGACTTTTCTTCTAAGCGAACAAACTCTATGAATTAATGGTTCTTTGTTTAACGGTTGTTTGGGTTCGAGAGAGAGAGAGAGAGAGTTGTAACGTGAGTTTTTGTTGCTGCATGGAAGAAAAATCATGGACCACTATGAGATTTTGTGGAAATTGGAGGCCTTGGCAACTTCCCAAGCTCCTGTTACTATTTTTATGTGCATGTTGGATGGCTGCACATGTTGTGTTGTGGGGACGTGGGGTACGCACCGGGGCGGCGGGGAGGAGGGAAGAGATGAGGCGGAAGGATAATAGGGTAGCAGGAGGGGAGTGTGGTGGCCTCAGGCCCCTCATTGGCTGCCGCCCTTATCTTCTTTGACCCCGGACCCGGACGTAGCTTGGCTTGGCTTGGCTTGGCTTCCCTTTTTTGTATGGCCTGCGAGGTGGGCACACGAGTTCCCATGGCCGCCTCACGCGCCAGCCTCCAGCGCCTGATGGTGATGGCGAAGCGTGTCGGCGTGGTGGCCACACTCTCCTGCTCCCCGGGGGTCTGTCGCACGGGCCTCTGTTCCGTGGCATATTTGGTGTCTCAGGCCATAAAAAGCAAGTTTTTTAGTATTTTTATTTTTATTTGATAAATATTATCTAATTATGAAGTAACTAGGCTTAAAGATTCGTCTCACGATTTATAGACAAAATGTGCAATTAGTTTTATTTTTTTATTTATATTTATTAATGCTCTATGCATGTGCCGCAAGATTCGATGTGACGAGAAATCTTGATTTTTTTTTATTTTTTGGGTGAACTTATTATATAAACACACACAAACCACATTCTTTCTACACGCCGTTTCCGTTCATCCCTTGTTTAGGACATTTTGCATTGTGCCTACTTTCTTTTGTCGAGCCGTTTCTATTCGACTCGTATTTTGGAGCAAGTTCAGCAGGCTCTATATGCATGGGTTCATCTTTGATGAGTACGACAGTGACCTCACGGCAAGGCTGACGGTTGTGGCGTTGAGAGAGACTCACTGCTCAGCTCAGTATCGTGCATGGTGCGCAAGCACAATCTAGAGTTGGTTGGTTTTGCATCTCTTGCTCCCTCAAAGTGAATAAGCTTTCGTCATGAATCAAACTATATAGTAGTAGTAGTAGTAGTAGTAGAAGAAGAAGTAGTAGTAGTAGTAGTAATAATAGTAATAGTAATAATAGTAATAATAATAATAATAATAATAATAATAATAATAATAATAATAATAATAATAATAATAATAATAATAATAATAATAATAATAATAATAATAATTACTATCATTAGATATATTACGGTTGTGCCATTAGAGAGGTTTCTAGTGTCGTGCATGGTGCACAATCTAGTGTCGGTTTGAATCTAAGGCAGAGCTAGAAAAATTTGAGAGAAGAAAACATACACTTGTCTTTGTAGGTGCATAGATTTTTAATATGGGCGTGAAATAGTTAAAATTTGACCATAGTTACTTTTTTTTGGTTTTTGTGTGGGTGTCCTTGCACCCATTAGCTTCAACATAGATATGCCCCTGTTGGCATCTCTTGCTCCCTCCGAAATATAAGTATATATTTTCTAAATTAAACTATACAAAGTTCAATAAATTTACAGAAACAAATAATGACATTTATGGTACTAAATTAGTGTCATTAGATATATTATAGAATGCAGTTTTATAATTTACTTTATTGATATGGTAAATGTAAATCTTTTTTTTAGTTAAATTTATGGTAGTTTGACTTAAAACAAACTTAGGATCGGAGTATTTTAGAATGGAGAGAGAGAGAGAGAATCTATATGTGCAGTACAAAATGACCTGGGCCTTGTTTAGTTTCAAAATTGTGAATAAAATGGCCACTGTAGCACTTTCGTTTGTATTTTATAAATATTATCTAATCATGGACTGACTAGGTTCAAAAGATTCGTCTAGCAAATTACAGATAAACTATGTAATTAGTTACCTATATTTAATGCTCCATACATATGCCACAAGATTTGATGTGACGGGGAATCTGAAAAATTTTACAAAATTTTTAGGAACTAAAACAAGGCCCGAAATCTGAGGTTGCTGACATAACATCTGCCATACTCCTTTCGTCTTAAAAAGAATATCGTTTTTGACTTTAGATATCTTGACCATCTGTCTTATTCAACTTTTTTATTTAAATATCAGCTATTTTGTTATAACTTATTTTATCATTAAGTATGCTTTAATAATTATTTATTTATTCTTAATTTATAGAAAATTTTAAAATAAGATGAACGGTCAAATATAATATCTGAATGTTAAAAACATCATTTTTTGAGACGGAGGAAACATGTGCTGGAACGACCTGGAGGAGTTGTCAAAATAAACTTTTAAATTGTCAACGAAGGCAGTTTAGAGAGAGTTCAACGGAGGCAGCACATTGCACGGCTATGCTTATGCACAGCATATAATGCCCCACACACGTTTGTGTGTAATAAAATAGATAGAATTCTTCGGTTGACACCTTCTTTGCTGGTGCCGTGGTGCGCACATGTACAGCTGTGTTTCTGCACGTTTTATTAGTTGGAGGCTCAGTTTGTCAAAGCTGGATCTTCTACATACAACGACTCACTCCTTTTCGCAAGAAGATGCCTCCCTCTGATGTCCGATCCCATAACAGGATCCTGTTGGAATGAATATAATAGGTCAGCAGATGCAAGAGGTCCAGCCACAGAAGATCCCTACTCATTAGTTTGACCAGAGCCTTTTCTCGTCGTTCTTTTCTTTCTTTCTTTGCTTCCTTTGATCCGCTAGCTGCTTGCCTTTCACAATTCACACTGGACGGCAAATGACACCTCAGTTCTCAACATGTGCTCTTTGACACCTACAGGATTTTTGTTGCTATGCAGTACGGGCCATTTCATTTTATTATTCCCTTCATTATAAAAGAATATAATTCTCATTTTTTAAGAAGTTGAATAATTTAAAGTTTGACTAAAGCTATATTACGTTACTTCCTCCATATCGGATTTAGAAGTCGTTTAGGACAGCGACATGGTCTCCAAAACACAACTTTGACCTCTTATTTTTATAAAAATATTTAGAGAAAAATGATATAGGTATACTTTTATTAAAGTATTTTTCAAGACAAATCTATTCATTTAATTTTCACATTTGCAAACTCAACAATTTAAAAGTTATTGATGATTTATGTTTCCAATGTTTGACCCAAACCTTATCCAAAACAACTTCTAAATTCAATATGGAGGGAGTACAAAACAATTCTCCTGCTGTGGGAAGGCTTCCTCGCGCCTTATGCTTCGGCATCAATGACATTGAATCCAACATGACAACCAAACAGATGTTGTAAATAATTGCTCTGCAACAGGTACAAGTGGAAATGATCTCCATTAACATTTTACATCCCTTTTGTTGAACCAAACATCATCTAAGGCTATACAAAAGTATATTAACATCTATCGAGGCATATTATCTGCTTAGACCTCTCATGATTTAAGAGATTCTAAGTTTTCCCAAAGTCAAATAAGTTTAACCAAGTTTGTACAAATGAATATGTTTTTTAACACAAATGCTAAATAATGAATAATAGTTTTAAATTTCAAATGAACATCGTTAGACTCATTATCAAATATATTTTTCTAGTTAACTTTTTAGTGTGGTAGATAATAATTTTTTTATCCATAAATTTGGTTAAACTTATAATAGGTTAGCTTAAAATAAAAGCATAATCCCTTTTTATTATGGGACAAATGTCGTAGGCCGCATGCCATGGATGTTGCAAGTGTATTGAAATGGATTGTAATGGATTAGGGGTATATTTGTTTCTAGACGAGATATGTAATTTGTTTTTTTATTAAACCCCTCCCGATACTTTTTCATCTAAAATCTAGGCCTAACACCGTCGACGAAAAAATGTTACAGAATGTTAGCCGTGGTGGGGTCTGTCCTCTTGGCAAAAGCAGAAGCGCTCTTGTGGATGGCTTGTGGCTCATACCAGAAGACATCGTGGAGCATATCATTGTAGAGACGGATTCTCAAAAGCTGGTCTCGCTGTGGAACAATAGAAGAAAGCATCGGTCCGAGCTGTTAAGGGAGATCACGCTATTTAATGAATGAAACGAAAAGTTCCCAAAAATTACCTTTTCCCTCTATGTTATTCTATTTTTATTTTTAATATTATCTTGTTTTATATAAATAGTAAGCATGCTGACACTTCTTTCATAATTTATCTTTGTAGCGGGGGACAAAATGCAATGAAGAAATGTATGATCATCTTTTACTTTTGGTTATAAGTTATTAGAGCTTTATTTGGTATGTCTTTCTTCACACAAATTTGTGCTCGATGATATTTGAGTATTCCAAATAAATATTGCTAGTTGTCCTTCTGGTTCTATCTCATTTTCCATTCAACCCAGAAATGTTGGAGCATTTACATTACCCCCACCGAGTTTCTTTCGTCTCATTGCGCATTCTCGATCCATGTTTGCGTCAGGCTGGTGCATAACAAGAATTAGTCCAGTAATCCACTGCATGAACATGATGAACAATCGGAAATGAGCAGGCTGAAAGCTGAATCCAACTATGTAACGCTCCCATTTCGGCAGGTCGTGGGATTTCTTTCGGGCTTCGGCACGTCATCAGTGACCTCCGCTGCAGTTTCCCTTTTAAGGCAAAACATTACAGCAGCGTCAAAGAGTAAACTTAGGCATTGTTTAGTTTTTGGATAAAAAGTTTTTGTATATTATAACACTTTCATTTGTATTTGACGACTATTATCCAACTATAAATTAACTAGACTTAAAAGATTAATTTCACAAATTATATTTAATTATTTTTTAATCTATATTTGATAGTCTATGCACTTAACACAAAATCTATATTTAATACTTTATACATGTGATGCAAGATTCGATGTGATAGAAAAATTTTAAAAAGTTTGTTAATTTTGGATGGAACTAAACAAGTTTTACAAAATTATCATGCTACTAGCTTCTTGTATCTCGCTGCAGACACGCTTCTTGTTAATTTCGAATGTTGTGCAAACAACGACCCGTTGTTGCTATCACAGAGAAAAAAAAGAAGGCCTAGGATCAAAAAATAGAAAAGCAAAAAAAATGGTGGTCTGCCAGAGAGGACGCATGGGCCTTAAGCGAGCCTAGAGCGCAGCGGCCCGTTATCCTCCCACCGTTGGAAGCGGGCGGTATTCGCTGCTCTGTGAGGCCAGCCTAACGCAATGCCCGCCACTCTAGGAACCGGGACGCCGAGGCCTTCGCCAAAGCGCCCACGGCCCACTACGCAACTTGGGACGGGCGGGCCGGCAGAGTGCAGCAACAGGCCCAGGCCCCACGCGACGCAATTGGCATCCACACCACCTTGTTTGCCCCCGCTCGGGTCACAAGCAGGCGCTTGCTGCTCGGCGAGTGAACCGCTGAGGCACTGGCTATTTAAGCTGGTGTTGTCGTCTTTGAGTAGGCGGTGTGGTACTAAGCAGCAGTACAGGCTTACAGCACTAGTGTTAGGCAGCGCGGGCAAAGCTTGTTGTTGAGCTGTGGGCTGGAGAGACTGGGCCTTTCCTGTTATCTTTTGTTGATGTGTGGTGTGGGCTTTTTCTAAAGAATTTTCACAAGTGTTGCGTGAGAGGTCAAAGTGACAGAAGCATCTCTGAGAATAAAAGGAAAAGCATTTAGCTGGAATACGAACGGGTCAAGGCTGCCTACGCGCTCGGCATTTCAGATCTGTACCCGTACTGTAAAGTTCAATTTATATTGAGCCCGAGGAAGTGCTGCAATGTCTTGCAATTGCATATAGAGGAACAAGTACAATTGCTATACCCAATTCGGTGATCAAACGGGCAGAGAATGGTATGCAAGATTCATGCTACGGGTTAGGAAGCAAGTGGAGTACGCGGTACACCACTCCTATATTTCAAAACACAAGGTGCTTGCCAGTGTATCTTAGTATGCAGATGTGTTTTTGCACATTTCCAGAGTGAAAGGATCACACCGTGACATGTTTGATGGCAATAGTGCAATGATGATTAGTTCCGTACAGTCGAATCGCATACCATTGTTGAATCAGGTAGTATGTGACAGCTTGACAGATTAAAGAAACACGAGGCAACACAAGATCTATCTATAGTTTTTCTGACGCTTCTCGTCCATTGAGTAGGAGAAACTATACATCAGAGACAGGCATGAGCGGAGGAGCAAAAATTAGACACTATTTTTGCAAACAACCATTCAATCCTACTGCAGTGTACACATCTACTATTGGTGTAAATTAGACACTATACTTGCATACAACCATGCAATGCAACAGGTACGAGGCATTCTGTTATTTCTAAATTCTGACTACCTTTGGAACATTATCAGCAGTGCCCCACTCTCCACTTCACTCTTCCTATCAGAACTGAGATGTCTTAGAGTGTTTCCTATTCATGGTGCATCGCCATCATGCGGCTCAGGCTCAGGTTCAAGCTCAGCCTCAACCACAGGCACAGTAACTTCTTCCCTTATTTCAGGTGAAATGCTGCCATAAACCTCTTCAGCAGGCACTGTTCTTCTTATGGTTCCTACCTTCACATACTTGCTGGTGAACTTGTACTCCCAGTCATTCAAGGAACCGAGCTCCATTGGCGTTAGGCCAGATATATCACCATTCAGATCCGGTGGTTCAAAGGACATCTTGGCCAATGCCCTACTGGCATCTTTACCAGCAAATAACGAATATGCTCCGCCAGGTCCATAGAACATCCTGCACAGCGAAAATTGGTTAGAAAAAGGAAAAGGAATATCATGCCATAAGTGTTAATCACAGTATGCTATGCATGGTAAATTGGCAGTGACATTGTCAGGACAATTTTTTTGACAGGCCCATGGTATTTGAACTGCAACTGGTACATTATCTAGTTACTTTCATCAGAGGAAACAAAAGCAATTGTTTAAAAGCAATTTATGTATCATGCTCCAATAAGCTGAATGAGAATCCAATGCAACTATGTTTAAATGGACATGTTGCTCTCCAAAAGCTTCCGGTAGCACCACATGAAAGTCATGATTCCATTTCCAACCAAATAGGAGATTCAATTAGAAGTCAACAAAATTTGAAACTGATATATTCATCACTACAGCTTATAGTTCACAGCAAAACAAAATTCGTTCACACACATAATAAAGATTTAGGAATGACAGTTGTTAAGCACATGTTCAGAAGAAATTAAGCACAATGTGCAGGAGTTTTCTTGGACATTCCTACATTTCATAATTATTGCACAAATCTTTAACGCATTCTTTTTCTCATAGGGTTCATGGTTATACCATCTATGAGGAGAAATCAGCAACCTTCAGATTGTAGACAAATCAAAACAAGGACATGGCCGTGTTCTTGCTGATACAACCAAAAACACAGTCAATGGACGCCAAGGAGTGTTTTTTCTCTCACACAATTATGTACTTGGCTTATTGCTTCAACTACTGCTTTGGCATATCATATGCTAGTCCCAAGTCAATAGACACCAAGGAGTGTAGTACCTATATGTGTGGTGGTGAGGATAGGCAGCCAGACACTATGAGAATTAGTTCAATGGCTAAATACCATGTTATACACTCAATAACTGAACCTACAGACCAAGCATCAGAAGCTCCATCACAAAGACAGTTCAATGGCTAAATACTATGAGAATTGCAGTACACCTCTTTGACTGCCAGACAACCAGACCCAAAATCCAGTCACCCTCCAAAACAAAGATATTTCCACTAGCCAGTCTCGGCCCATCTGGTTGGTCGCAACCTTCAGTTCTTTGACATCCCACATTCAGAACAGTTCATTTACATTAGTAGCACAGAAGAACTCCACAAATTACGAAGACTGCCTCATCATTTTAAAGCGCCTTGTTTTGGAAGGCATCAGTTGTACAAGTGAAGAGAATAAACTACGGATTGACCACGAGTGACTGCTACAACAAAGCATAGCAGCGTTGCGAGTTGCGGCGAAATGGATGAATAATTAGAGGTCAGAGCTGAAGGAATCAAGGATTCAAAGGAAACAACCTGCTCTGTGAGACATCATAGATCTGCCCCTTGATGGCCATCAGAAGCGGCTTCTCGGGGTCGGACCCGTCGTACTGCCGCAACTCCTCCTCCGTTATCTCACCCACCTGCACCGGCTCCGGGGCTGGAGGCGGAGGGGCCGTCTGGGTCTCCAGCCGACGAGGCGCGGGACGGCGCGGCGCAAAGAGACTGGACCCAACCTTGTAGACGGCCACCGCCGCCGCCACACCCGCGAGCACGGCCAGAGGAGGCGCGCCCTTCGCCGCCGCCCACAGCTCCGACACTGCGGCATCCACCAATAAAACCGGTCGGATTTTTACATGCAAAATCGGCACGAGAGATTAGAGATTCAGTGCAAGCGCAAGCGGGAGCTTACGCTTCGCAGGGACCTTGACCCCGCCCTGCCCGCCGGCGGCGCTACACCGCACGCGGCAGGACGCGACCCTGCTGCGGCGAACACCCTGGAGACATACAACCGTACTCGCGCGCCGCCGGCTGGACGGCGCCGAGGCGGAGAGCGATGGTGCGGCGACGACGGAGGAGCAAGGAGCCATTCAGAACACGTGCTGAAGCCAGTGGAGATTGTCTCCTTCACCCTTTAATGCCTTAGTTTCCAAAAAAAATTAAAATTTTTTTCAGATTCCCTATCACATCGAATCTTTAGACGGACATTGAGTATTAAATATAGATGAAAATAAAAACTAATTGTACAGTTTAGTCGGAATTGACGAGACGAATCTTTTGAGCCTAGTTAGTCCATAATTAAACAATATTTGTCAAATACAAACGAAAGTACTACTCCTATTTTGCAAAAATTTTTAGAAATAAACAAGACCTAGTGTCTCAATGGAAAGTTTTATAATCTTGTTTTCAAGGTTGCTATGTCATGTAAAATAAAATAAAACTTGAATGAAGCATCAACTCTCAATAGAGAGTTTCATTCCATGATTTCATAGGCATTTAATTTCAAGACTCTAATGGTGCCAAGAGAGTTTTATCTGGATGAAACTCATTTCTTCTCTCTTTAAATATACTGTCATGCCATCCAAAATATCTATCTAGCAGCCTATTTAATATGAATGAAACTCAGATGAAACTCACACTAAAACTGACCTAATTCTCGTTCACACTCTTTGTGCCAGTTAAACAACTTTTCATTTGGAATTAGTTAGGGGGTGATTGGTTGTTTTGGTGATGAGGAGCTGGGATGGAGAGCCGGTCCAGGATGGGTCCAGTCGTGTTTTTGTTTGGTTGTTGATCCAGTACAAGCTACGTTGTTTGGTTGCATGTATGAATAGAAGTTGAGTGTGTGACACGTAGGTCTCTATACCATGGCTGCACCGCACCGTCCCGGCTCATATGGGAGGCAAAATTTTAAAAGACGAAGGCGTGCGGGATGAAGGATTGAAGATGAATGAGACGGAATAGGTAAATGATACCAGCCAGACATCCAAACATGGCCAAATGCACCGAGTGGTGCTGGGACGATGGAGCTCAGGATGGCCCGAGGAGGGCAACCAACCAGCCCCTTAGAGCATCTCTAAGAGACTAGCCAAATTATTTTCTAAAGGTATATTTGGCTATTATTGAAGGAAAAACGTCTCTAACAAATTCTGTAAATGACTCTTCAAATTTTAGTAGCTCTTCATCCCACCATATTTGCTCTCTACTTTTGGATAGCCTACCTCACTAGCCATCTTTTGCAGAGTCTATTGGAGTACTCTAATATTTTTTTTGTCAAATCTATTTTAGAGAGTAGCTAAATCAGTAAATTTAGCTAGTATTTTTGGCTAATCTCTTGGAGATGCTCTTAGGGGTGTGCCAGCCGGCGCGGTGGGCAGCGGTGTGCAACAAGGGCTCAGTTTCTCTGACTTGGCCTTGTTTAGTTCCCAAAAAATTTCAAGATTCCCCGTCACATCGAATCTTGCGGCATATGCATGGAGTATTAAATTTAGACGAAAACAAAAACTGATTACACAGTTTGTCTGTAAATCGCGAGATGAATCTTTTGACCCTAATTAGTCTATGATTGAACAATATTTACCACAAACAAACGAAAGTGCTACAGTACCCAAAATCCAAAATTTTTGCCAACTAAACAAGGCCTTAATTGGAGCAAAGTCACCATCGTGTTGCAGAGAAACTTGGGATGAGTCTTTCTCCGCAATACTGCCAAGAACTCACAGGAGCTAAGACCTTCAAGAATATAGAGTAGGAACTCTTGTACGACGGTACGATGAATTGACAAAGCTCCGCAAGACCACAAGACAACTTCGACTTTCCCATGCCATTCAGACCTTGTTTAGTTCTCAAAAAAATTTTGTAATTTTTTTTCAGATTTCCTATCACATCAAATCTTTAGACGCATGCATGAAGTATTAAATATAGACGAAAATAAAAACTAATTGCATATTTTGGTCGGAATTGACGAAACGAATCTTTTGAGTCTAGTTAGTCTATAATTAGATAACATTTGTCAAATACAAACAAAAGTTGTACTATTCCTATTTTGCAAAAAATTTTGGAACTAAACAAGGCCGGCGTAGAACACATGATTCTGACTCGAAGCCAAGATCTTTGACACCAATCACACATTTCAGAATACATGACTTTCCCAACATTTTCATGGCATATCCCACGTGTGCGAAACCTTGCAAGGAACCTATATATCTACATGTCATGCTGTGTGCTTCCATGTTTCGTTTCTACCCGTCAGCATGACTTATGCATTGCAACTCATTCCTATTTAACGGTCAATATTACACTATCCTCGAAGCAGGCCCAAAACTATACTAGTTATATGCCAAATTCAGTAATATTAGACAATGAATAATTGCACAAACCGATGGAGCATGCAAAAATAGAATCTCCTCACATATATGTCTTGTTTAGTTCCAAAAATTTTTACAAAATAGAAATAGTAGTACTTTCGTTTGTATTTGACAAATATTGTTTAATTATGGACTAACTAGGCTCAAAAGATTCGTTTCGTCAATTCTGACTAAACTGTACAATTAGTTTTTATTTTTATCTATATTTAATACTTAATGCATACGTCTAAAAATTCGATGTGACAGAGAATCTGAAAAATTTTGCTGAAAAATTTTGCAAAATTTTTAGGGAACTAAACAAGGCCATAGGGAGAACCAAATAACACATCATATACATCTATATGGGCTACTTTTTGGGTTGAATCTTTGAAGACGGTATCCCATTTTTATGTATTTGCATGGCCCTCAAAGGTTGCCAAAAGGAAGATAGTACAGAGATGAAAAGCGGCTCCTTTATGTATAAAACAACTTACACTTTGAAACAGAGACTAATTAATAAGATTATTTTAACCAACTGACCACCTATATTGATTGCTTTCCTACTAAATGGGTGAGGAGGAACTGAGGAATTTCTGACGTACAAATAAAATAACTCATTTAAAAAGAGCACCGATTATCCGATCAAACAGAGCAAGGGGCGCACAATCTGGTCTTAAAATCTGCAACGACAGCTATAATAACAATATAAAGCACCAGGACCTCAAGAGCCATGGCGCTGGTACAGATGACATATCCAATTACACAGGCCATGCTGCTGATACGAGAGGATAGCAGGGCCCAGACACGAACCGAATGGGACCATGTCGAATTATTGCTGCATACACAGGAGGCTCTGAAAAGCTCTAGTTTTCCTGGGCACCTTCATCAGATGGGGCTTCCTTCTCCTTTACCGCCTCCGCAGATACCTCCCTTGGCTTCTCTTCGGTTGTCTGTGCCTTCTCAGCCTCAGTGGTGGCCTCACTGGCTTCAGGGGCCGTGCTTGCGGTGCTGCCGTCTTCAACAGGGACAGTCTTCTTGACAGTACCAACCTTCACATACTTGCTCATGAACTTGTATTCCCAATCCTGCAGGGCGTCAAGCTCAAATGGGCCTAGGCCAGAGATGTCGCCAGTAAGATCCTGTGGCTCAAAGGACATCTTTGCTAGGGCTCTGCTGGCATCTTTACCAGCAAATAGGGCATAAGGTCCGCCAGGTCCATAGAACATTCTGCATAGGGTCATTAATAAACATTATAAATACAGAACTCAATATGTATGAAGTTAGAAGGTGAAAGGAGGGGGGATTTGAACCGTAAGAGAACATCACAACAAATTTCTGACATGTAAGTCACTGAAATGAATTCACAACTGAACATACTATTCTTGAATAAAATAAGCATAAGCATGCATAATATAAAAGTGGCCATGTGTTTCGCATGGACAGCTGTGCAATGTGGAATTATTGTGATTGTGAAAGTACAAGCACAATCAAAGATAGATGTGCATATAATAATAATAACAGATCTAAGAAGTTTTAAAACACAAATCCCACCACAAAATAAGGGTACAGCTGCAACTGCATCTTGCATACCAAGGGCTAGCTAAGAGATATCACATATAGTATTCTATTGCCAGATCTAACCACCGAACTTCTAAAAAGAAGAATAAAGCAACTGAAAAGAAAAAACATTAAACAGCTTTCACTAATTCTCCCGGGCAACCAGGGCCAAATAAAAAGCATATCCAAAAGTAGCCCTCATCTCCCATTGAATCAGAACGCTTTACAAGCAAAAATATCACCACCTTTTTTTTGTTTAGGAAGCCTAGCTTATTTACCAGATATCTTTTCACTGGCAAGTCTGAGAACACCAGCTGCACAGATGAAAGGAATACTTATCCAAGCACAACAGGTAAACATTTGCTACGTTAACTTATTATATAAGCATTGAATCTATATATCGAATCAGGCAATCATCAGCAAATATACTCTCTATTATCAACTCTACAGCCATCATCTCAGATGGCATACAGTCAACCGGTGCTAAAAAGATTCTAATCAAATATAAAATTGATTAGATGTACCGAACAACAAAGAAAAATTCAGTGAAAGCGACCCCAACCAACATTAGGGAATTGATATCAAGGCCCCAAAAGTTTGTTGTGGACCAGCTGCCCGCGATTCACACGTTAAATTTTCACCATTGCGTAAAAAAAAGGAAGGAAGAAATCCCATAGCTAACCAAAGGGGCAGCTCATATTGCTAACCATAGTTGTAGTTCATATTGCACAACTACTTAGAACATTATTTTTTTTTACAGACGGTTACAAATGCTGCAACCTGAACCACGCTCCCATAACAAACAAAGCAATTGATCGGTATTTTCCACATCTTGATGCCACCCAGGCAACTGAGACCCCGAATGCGCCAAGACATTAAACAGAATTTCCAGCAGATTTATAACCAAGATTACTCCTATCATCCGGGAAGACAGAAACCACAATATCAAAAAGCACAAATAGACAAGGCATTCAAAACCTCAGAAATTCGAGCAAATTTATCACTTGGATTACTCCAATCATCAGAAAAAACAAATCTATAGTTACATCTGAAAACTTGGAGAAGTAGCTAACCATCAGTGAACCGATATGGCAATACTCAGTCAGGTCACCCATATAGTACAGCGTAGCCGGCCAATTATGCAACTTCATCAACAACCATACAGCAATAACAAGTAGGGGCGACACTTCTATACATATATAGGGCATAATAATAGATAACATGATGCATACTAACTCGACTACGGTAGAATTGGGCCACCGCAGCAAAATCTAATCACCAGAACAACGATCGAGTCATGAAAACAGGGGGTAAGTCAGGGTTTTGGTGCAAAGAACAGACCTGCTCTGGGTGACGTCGTAGATCTGGCCCATGATGGCCATGAGGAGCGGCTTCTTAGTGTCGGAGCCGTCGTACTGGCGGAGCTCCTCCTCGGAGACCTCCCCCAACTGCACGGGGGGCGGGAGCGGCTCCGCCTCGGGCTCCTCCCGCGGGCGCGGCGGCGGCGGCGGCGGGGCCGCGAAGAGCCCCGACACGACGTGGTACAGAGCGGCCGCCACCGCGACGGCCGTGAAGAAGGCCGCCGGCGACAGGCCCGTGTACGCAACGATCGCCTGCTTCAGCGTCTCCCACAGCTCCGCCACCGCCATCGCTGGTTGTGGTGGTCTGGCTCCGCCGGTGGGTAGAGGTGCGATGACGATGCGCTAAGCCCGTAAGCCGCCTCTTCTCCCCACTCTGACTTTCCGGGGAGCGGGGTAGTCTCGTCTTTTCGGGCGACTCGGAAAGGGAAGCGAGGAGGCGGAGAAAAATATCTGCAGCGTTTTTATAGAAGAGGGAGGGAGGAAGAGAGCTGCTCTGCTCTCAGCGCTCAGGTGAGGCGTAAAAGGGGGTCGACCTCTTTCTGGGGAGGTCACATGACGTCAGAAGTGGGGTCGGATAGCCTGACTGGCGAGTGGGTGCAGCGGAGATCTCGAGGTATAATTGCTGCCAATTGGATCGCCTCGGATCCGGGGCAAGATGTAAGGTCAGTTTTAATAAAATTTTATTAGAGTTTTATATTTTTTAAATATATTGATATGACATCGTATTAATAAAAAAATTGGTGATGAAAGGTTTTATGAGAATATCGTAATATTTTCAAAATATAGATGTGTTAGAAACTATGCCATAAAACTTACACTGAGGTAACCTAAGTAGAATCCTAATACGTAGACGTGTCTAACACCAAATTACTCCGATAATTTACGTACACCTTACGTGTTCGTATTGTCCGGGGATTTAATTACACTTCGAATACTCCGTATTACAGTATTATTATATATCAATATATTTGGTCATGAATTTACATGGCAATTGGAATTCACGTGACTTGCGCCTTCGTTTCGTTGAAATTTAACTTACGATACTGATATTGATTTGTTATTAATAAAAAATATTATTGAAGTAGTGCCGAAGAATGTGGCATTAAAGTGTTCGTTTAGCTTATTAGAGTGTTTTTCTTTTAAAATAAATCAACCAACAGTACTTTCTGTCATGGCTTCTCAGCCAAACGAAAGTAGTTCATTTCATAAATTTTGGTACAATCAAATCAATTCTTATGTATATATTAGTAATTATTAGTTTAAAAGAAATAAGAAGATGATGAATCATATTATCTTTTTTATAAACCAAACAAAAACACAAACAATGAGAAGACGATAAAATCAAATCATTTCTTCAACTAACCACACCCTTAAAAGACCCATTGGAAATTCTATGTAGAGTCGAAATAGGGCGACGGTCTGTACTTTGCCGAACATGAAGCCAACTCCTGGTCTGCGCTTGCCATTGGTTGGCAGGGTAGGCTAAAACGCCTCTAGAACTTTCCTGCTGACGGAAGTGCTGACGACGGCCACACAGCCCTTCTGACCTCTGGGGTCAGTCACCCTTCTGCCCTCTAGAACTTTCCTATCTTTTTGTTCTTTCAGTTTCACCTGTAAAAAGTTATGGATTTGTATTTTACACTGCTTTTGGACTTTGTTTACTAGTTCTTAAAAAATTTTGCAAAAAAAAAAATCAGATTCCCTATCACATCAAATCTTGTGGCGTATGCATGGAACATTAAATGTAGATAAAAATAATAACTAATTGTATAGTTTGCCTGTAATTTATGAGACGAATATTTTGAGTCTAATTAGTCCATCATTAGACAATATTTATCAAATACAAATGAAAGTGCTATAGTATTTATTTTGTAAATTTTTTTGAAACTAAACAAGGCCCATGTCTTCCAAATAGACCCTTAAGGTAGGACCTGTTTGGAACGAAGGAATAAAAAACATAGGAATAGAAGAAAGCATAGAAAAAGAATAGGAATGCACTAACAAAACAGAGGAAAAGGAAGAACACAAAAATTTTATAGGTGTTTGGAACACGGGACTACACATGTCTATACCTAATAATAAAGAGGCAAAATTTCAGCCTCTGTTTTCGTCTGGCAAAATTTTCGTCTGTCCTCTTCCCCGTGTTTTTTCCCCACCGTGCCTGCGCACTTCACGGGCTCTTCAGTTTCCATTCAGAACTCTACAACCTTGACAATTTCTAATACGGATGCATCCAGTGCAGGCTTTCTCTTCGTCTCTTGAATCCGCATCAAGTTCAAAGACATCTAAAACCAAATCTAAATACAGAGGAAAAGGCACTAGAACATGGATTCGTAAATTTCCAAAAAATAAGAAGCAAATCTAGATAAAATCTAGATATAAATCGAGACAACCAGAGACAAGATCAGACCACATAACATGGATTCATAAATTTCTACAAACAAGAAGAGCAAATCTATATTTATACCTTTACCGTCCACCGCCACGACGCCTCTGCGCTCGCCGGCCAGCCCATGTCGTCGCCTCCCACCGGGCACACGCCCAGGTCCTCCGTGCATCCCAGCCTGGGGCGGCGCGGCTTGGGGCCACCTCTTCAGCGGGGTTGATGGTAAAGACGACGAGATCGAGGCCGAGGGCGGCGAGGAAGCCGTGCTTCTCCGTGTCGTCGCCACCGCAGTGCCCTCCCACCAGATCTCGGCCGCAGGTGCCCCTCACCGGATTTGCACCACGTCAAGGATAGAGAACGAGAGAAGCACGACCACAACAAGGAAGAAGGTTTGCACGCACTGCCGGAGGTGAGCACGAGGCGGGGCACGACTGGCGGCGCTCGAATGAGAGAGGAGTGCGCGGGTGCCAATCTAGAGTGGCAAGAGGACAAGAGGAGGGCCCTCTGCCAGAGATGGTGGAGGGCGGCGGGCTAGCGAGCTGGAGAACAGAGGAGATAGAGGTTGAAACAGAATCAATAGCTCACGTGAAGGACGGAGGAGATAAAGGCTTGTCGTTTCGGCCTTCAGCCTTTTAGTTTTGGGCCTGAGAGCATGCGCGGGCCCTTCGTATCTACGCCAAGGTCTGTAACCGGAATCGGGTAAATAGTCTAACTTTTTTTGTCTTAGAACATGACAACAAAAAAATCACTCGAGGTTATATTTTAATTTAATACAAATTTAATAAGGTATTGTCGTATTAATGACAACACTAAGTTATATTATGGATATCATACTCATCGTAAAAATAAATTACAATTTTCAAGTTTTATACAAAGGATAAATTATAAATAGAAATTATATCATTACCATGGTCCTTTTCCATTAAGGTTTAAAAGTTAACTTTTCTCTCGTTGCAACGCACGGGCATGTTTTGCTAGTAGAAATATAAGAACCAAAAAGTAATTCTATTTTATTAATTGTTGCACACTAGTGTTCTCTTCTACTTGTATCCTGTTATCACTCAATAGCGGCGCCTCCTTATCAATGTCCTGTAGTATCTTGTTATCACTTTTCTTCTCTCTTGCTAAATCAAAGCTTCACTGACGTAATGCTAAACAAGTAGTTGCAAGATGCATGCATGGTCATACGACCACAGATGACGCGCACTGTCTCTTGTCTCGGACTTTGCACAGGAAAGGAAACCATGAGGTTGCAGTGGATTTTAAAGTTCCTCCAAAACGTACAAGTATAGAAATCTTTCCTTTCAAACGAACCGATGAATCCTTTGATCCAAATATAGCTACAGTACCAAAACTACAGGAATATCAATTCCTTTGAAAATCCTTTGAAATTCTCATGATCCAAACAGGCCATGGTGATTGTTCCAGCGTCAGACCCATCTGCTTGTCACTTTGGCCTTGTTTAATTGGTGAAATGTTTTGGTTTTGGCTACTGTAGCATTTTGTTTGTATTTAACAAACTGTCTAATTATGGATTACTTAGTCTCAAAAAGATTTGTCTCATAAATCATATGCAAACTGTATAATTAATTATTTTTTAATCTATATTTAATGCTCTATGTATGTGCCGCAAGATTCGGTGCAATGGAAAATCTTAAAAAGTTTTGGATTTTGAGATCAATTAAGGCCTTCTTTAGTTCCCAAAAAAATTGCAATTTTTTTTAGATTTCTCGTCACATCAAATCTTGTGACACATGCATGAAGCATTAAATATAAATTAAGAAAATTATTAATTACACACTTTACCTGTAATTTGCAAGACGAATCTTTTAAGTCTAGTAATTGGACAATATTTATCAAATACAAATGAAGTGCTACAGTGTCCATTTTATAAAAAAATGGAACTAAACAAGGCCTAAGGTCTTGTTTAGTTGGCAAAACTTTTTGATTTCAGATATTGTATCACTTTCGTTTGTATTTGATGAATATTGTTCAATCATGAACTAACTAGACTTAAAAGATTCGTTTTGCTCTTGCAAATTACAGATAAACTGTGTAATTAATTTTTATTTTCGTCTATATTTAATACTTTATGTATGTTTCATAAAATTTAATGTGATGGAGAATTTTAAAAAATTTTAGATACTTTTTGAAAACTAAACAAGACCTAAACAACACCTTTGTTGAGTACTGTACCCTGGAATGGCCGTTGGCCAACGCCCATCATGCTCAGAGATCAAGGGAGGCGTGCACTGCCTCACTAGGCAGATCTAGCATACTGCGCGGTGCGTCTCTCCGGCCAAAAATTCTGCTTGTGTTATGAAAAAAAAAAAGGTTCTGCTAAAAATGATGCGTAGGAGTACCATTGCTCAATTAAAAAAACCGTAGCAGTCCCTCCAAAAAGGAAAACGTCATCAAGCAGACAAGCACTAGGGCCTTGTTTAGTTTTCAAAAAAAATTATAATTTTTTTTCAGATTACTCGTTACATCGAATCTTACGATATATATATATATATATAGGATGAGTTTCTTTTACACGTACGAGTAACTACACGCACACACGCGAGGGGGTCGCGCCCGGACCTAGGTGGGTCGGTGATGTCTCCACGGGTTTGGATATAATCCAATTGCACCTGAGTATGCGGACGTACCCATATATACAGTAATTCAAAAATATAACGATACGCTGTTAACAGATCCCGTGAATTACGACTAGCCGGCAGCTGCCATGTCTAGCTCGTTTCAAAATTGTACTCACATGTACATACCTTCTAAGATGCTCGAGTATATACTACACTACTAAAAAAATATGGACGAAAGTACATACTCACATGTACATACCTTCTAAGATGCTCGAGTATATACTACACTACTAAAAAAATATGGACGAAAGTACATACTCTAAAAATAAACATTAAAATGATCATCTATATGGATATACTCTCAAATTCTATAAGTATATACATATACTTAATTTTCTTATTAAAGTATGCGTCCATACTTATTCACATAAAACACTATAAATTAATATTAATAAAATACCTATTGTCCTTATTAAAGTATGCAACCATACTTTTAAAAATTTGGTACATACTCTAAAAATAAACATTAAAATGATCATCTATATGGATATACTCTCAAATTCTATAAGTATATAAATATACTTAATTTTCTTATTAAAGTATGTGTCCATACTTATTCACGTAAAACAATATAAATTAATATTAATAAAAATACCTACTGTCCTTATTAAAGTATGCAACCATACTTTTAAAAATTTGGTATATACATATACTACTATTTAATACACATATATTTCAAAAAGACAGGTGCCCAGCCCAACGTCAAAAGGAAACAATTTAAACCAAATCCGTTTTTTATGGTAATTATCAGCATGCACGTATACTTGCCTCAAAAAAATATATATGTATTATACTTGCCTTAAAATAATATACCCGTTAGGAGAGTATATGGGCCGAACCGCACCCTCCACAATCTCTGTTTCCTACGTTACCTCACACCCAGACGTCTCTGTTCCGTTTCCTGGACACGACGATAGTTGCCATCTTAGATCGGTGTAAATACTCGTAAGTGTACAACGGAATTACCGTATATATATATATATATATATATATATATATATATATATATATATATATATATATATATATATATATATATCATTAAATATAGATAAAAGAAATAACTAATTACACAGTTTACATGTAATTTGTGAGACGAATCTTTTGAGTCTAGTTAGTCCATGATTGAACAATATTTGTTAAATACAAACGAAAATGCTACAGTGTCTATTTTGCAAAAAAAATTAGAACTAAGGCCTTGTTTAGTTCCCAAGAAATTTTGTAATTTTTTCAAATTTCCCATCACATCGAATCTTTAGACGAAAATAAAAACTAATTACACAATTCACCTGTAATTTGCGAGATGAATCTTTTGAACTTAGTTAATTCATGTTTGGACAATATTTGTCAAATACAAACAAAAATGCTACCGTGTTCGTTTTGTAAAAAGATTTAGAACTACACAAGGCCTAGTATTTCTGATACTGTACGAGAGCACTAGGCTGACAGCAACTGATCGGCTATCTATATATATTTTTTGTTGCTTGGACAATGAGACGATGTCGTTGTCATGTGGTAAGCTGGGAATTTTCTTCGCGCAGGTGAAATCATATTTGTTTCCGAACATAACAATGTGCCCCGGTGCGCCCCACCCATTTTATTTTATACTTTGAAATGTCGCCAAGTATACGTGTAATACGCTTCACATGTCGCCAAGTATCAAAGGGGACGTTAATTAAAAAGGGATAATTGTCGGCATGTTTACTTTGAAATAAATATTGTTTTACAACATAGGTCTTGTTTAGTTCCTGAAAAATTTTGCAAAATTTTCCAAATTCTCCGAATCTTTAAACGTATGCATGGAGTATTAAATATAGATGAAAATTAAAACTAATTGCACAGTTTGGTCGGAATTGACGAGACAAATATTTTGAGCCTATTTAGTCCATAATTGGACAATATTTATCAAATACAAACGAAAATGCTACTATTCCTATTTTGCAAAATTTTTTGGAAGTAAACAAGGCCATAGGAGTATAAGCTAATTGTGTCATTTGTGACGTGCAAGTGCACTTGGCGTACTGATATAATGAGATATAGTGACTTTGCCACGACACGATTTCCCTTATGACGTTGCTAATGGCGATTGGCCGCTTAAAAGGCCGTGTGATGCTATCTCATTTATCTGTTTCTTTTTTTTTTCGCGAGATGCTACCTTATTTTATACTAGTATTATTACCTGAGAGCAAAGGGGAATCAATGATCAAATAATTGCAATGACGTCACATTGTAATGACGTCACTGCATCTTTAATACAAGACGACACTGGAACAAGCTAGGATCATAACACTTCAATTTGAAAACCAGCTCAAACCATCCAGAATGCACTACACGAGAAATCAAAGGCGCTAAGGCCTTGTTTAGTTCCAAAATTTTTTGCAAAATCGACACTGTAGCAGTTTCGTTTGTATTTGACAAATATTGTCTAATCATGGACTAATTAGACTCAAAAGATTTGTCTCGTCAATTTCGACCAAACTGTGTAATTAGTTTTTATTTTCGTCTATATTTAATACTCCATGCATGCGTCTAAAGATTCGATGTGACGGGAAATCTAAAAAATTTTGCAAAATTTTTTTGGAACTAAACAAGGCCTAAAAAGAGTAGGGCAGACTTTTGACCAGAGACAGAGGTGGTGAATAACTCTCTCTCTCTCTCTCTCTTTGTATATATAAAAAACAGAACCAGCACGGGACTCGTTACGACTAACTAGGACTAGCAGGGTTAGCCTTTTACGCTACAGTGTATAAAGCCAAACACTATCATTGATGTCCAATTCAGCATCACATAAAACCAAACAAATTGAGCAGAATTGTGCACTCTTGTCACCATACTGGCTGCTATCACAAACTCCAAACAAGACGAACTATTCATGGATTTACAACACTAGCTAAACACACGCGCACCCCATTCACGCACATTGTTGTCGATATTATTATTTATCTATTGTCACAACTCGATCGTCGCTTGCTATGTTTTATGAATGCCAGTGAACAAGTTTCTACACTGAGGAGGCGGGTTTTGTTCCCCTATTACTATTAGCATCTACTCCACAGACGTCAACCTCTCGCAACCAGCATCAAACAGCTTCCCATAATCTTGCAGATCAAGGGACCTCACCTCGTCCCGACGCCAAAACCAATCCTCGTACCTGTACCAGCGCATGATGCCTTCGTCCACCACCATCCGCTGGCATGCGACGCACAACCTACTCTGGCAGTAGTGGAATTCACGCAGCCGTGAAGCTCTCTCGAAAATTTGGCTGTCCAGTTCATGAACCACTTGCTTCCGCCCATTTGCCGCAATGACCAATAGCAGGCAGTGCGAAATATTCAGAACCTCAAGATATTCCATAGAGTTCAGCAAGCACTGGAGTGCATCCATGGACACTTTAGAGCAACGAAGGCTCAGCACTTTCAACTTTGGAAGGAACTGCAGAATTGCCGAGGCAAATTGTTGATCAAATGAGCCCATGATCTTAAGTTCTGTGAAATTCTTGCAGCTCCTTGCTATCTCTTCCATAATATATGGAGGATGTCCAATGGTAGGCATTGTCATGGACTCCAGCTCCTGCCACCTTTGGATAGCTTGACATATTGCCACTTTGGTGATGCGGTTCCATGCTGGCATAACCAATCGTTTTAGGTGAGGAGACCTGCTAGACATCAGGCAAGAATATATAGCGTTAGCCTCTTCAATGAAACAAGACCACAGACCAACAAGATATATTCAGTCAGAAGAATAATGTACCAAAGAAACAAGAGCAGATTCAACTCAAGGAAACAGCTTTCCCTAGAACCCCACCTGGTTTGAATGGCTATGAAATAGCGACTATCCAAATTTACTAACACTAAGTGCATGAAAGAATAGTTGCAATTTACAAACGTAGAATATTTACTCGTGATAATAATGCACAAATGTTATGCAAGATTCAACTGCAGAGCTCATATATCAACACTAGGTACATGCACCCATTTGGCCATTTCTATAGAAAACCATAAAAGATGGTTCAACTATCGTGTTGAAAAATCAACTCGTAGTATGCAACATATCACACATCAATATATGACACATCAACAAAGGAATGTGGAACCACAACATTGATAAAACATACAAGCTGTTGTTACCTTTCTGAGATGAAATGAAGGTGCTCATCTTTCATGAACAAATTGTAATGGAATATCATGCAATTGACATTCCCACAGCTAATTGCCATAGCCACACGTAGTATTCTTGCAAGTCTCTTGTCAGACCTATCATCAACCCAAATATATGGTGATGCTCTTGTCTGAATAAAATTGGATTTTAACAATCCAAAGTCAAGAGTGCCCCAAATAAGTGGATCTGAACAGGCCGAACGCCACAAACGACAAACTTGAGATACCGGTGACAGCTCAACCAAATTTAATTCCTTGAATATTTTCACAAGGACATCAGTGTCCATGTCCTCCCATCTTTTTCCCATCCATTTATTCTCCCCCATCATTAACAAAAATCCTGAAAAGGAACAGAAATACAATCAGTGATAAAATTAATTATCTGGCCAATCGCCATACTACAGCCATTGCAAGCGTGAATTAATAAACAAACAAAAGATGTACATGCAGTGGAGCTAAAGTTCACAGGACCAATATCACTGAAATATACACTGCCACAAATTGTACTTCTAAGAATGGTACATTTACTAGTATTGGACTGTGGAGATCAACAATAGTGAAGTAGGCAGTAGAATCACAATAAATATATTTCTCAACATTGTACCTTCCAATGTTGAATCCCACTGAAACTATGGGGAAATTACCAGCGTCATTGGTTTTTTTTATTTGGGTGTGTGTGTGTGTGTGTGTGGGTGAGTGAGGGGTGTTAGTGCTCGGGGATCAGGTTAAGCTTAAGGAATGGTGGCTACAGTTATTTCATATTTCTTCTTCAATCTCACCAACACAATATGAAGATGTTCGTCACTGAGGACAGTATATATGGTTAGTAGACCACTGACACAGTAGAATTTTATACGATATATGAAAATTCCATCTAACCCCTGATCCCACATGTGAGTACGAATCCAAAAGCTTTCGCATCCCTGCAAATATATTCAGCAGTAGACCGAACAAAGTGCATGCAGTTTTGCTAGAGAAATTTTGAAATCACTATGGCAAAACTACAGAAATAGACCAGACGATTGTTAAAATAACACAAACGAAACACAGATCAACCCGAGTACCCTACTAAATTCAGGGCTATGAGGCCCCCGGGGCCCCTCCCCCGAGACAGATTAGAAGAAAATGAACCCCTAATGAGAACAGCTGCAGACTACCGCATAAGAAAAAAAAATCGCGGCTACAAATTTGACGGAATCACAACTAGAAATCGGGGATGGTGAATCACTAGGAACAAAACCCGAGAGTATTATTAAATTAAAGGTGAATTTGACTTGAGCCATGGAAATGGCCGAAAACTGGGTTTGGTTGTTCGAGATAATAAGAACAAAGGAATCCATCCCAGCGAGCTAAGAATTACTCGGAGAAACTGCTTACCTGCACGGGAAGGAATCGGACCGAGACCAAACCAGGACGGATCTCTGCCCACACTAGACTCCGGGGAGAGGAGAGGACGGCGCTGCGGGGCGCCGGCACGAAGCAGCCGAGTGCGGAGCGCGTCGCGTGGAGAATTCGGCCGCGGGAGAACATGGAGGGAGTGACCGCGCGGCGTTTGTGCTCGGCGGAGGCGATAGACGAGGTCTTCCCGGCCGCGGCGATGGCGGCCGGAGGCGGTAGGAATTGGGGCCGCGCCTCCCTCTCGGCCGGGACGACGAAGGGTAGGGGATCCACGGGGAGGGGGGCCAGGCGTGGTTAAAAACGGGTTGGGTCGGGTCGCGGGCGCATCCGCGTGAAGCCGCGAACCGTGGCGCGCCCTGCTGCTGTGCTGGCTGGCCGTGTTTATGTTTTTCCACGCTGGATACACCGGCGCTGATTGATGTTTAAGGCCTTGTTTACGTCTACCCAAAAACCAAAAATTTTTCAAGATTCCCCATCACATCAAATCTTTAAATACATGCATGAAGTATTAAATATAGACAAAAATAAAAACTAATTGCACAGTTTGATCGAAATTGACGAGACGAATCTTTTGAGCCTAGTTAGTCCATGGTTGGATAATAATTATCACAAACAAACGAAAGTGCTACAGTGTCCTAAAATTTTTCCCTTCGTGAACTAAACACGGCCTAAGAATTTGCGATTACTCCTACAATATACGCTGCAACTTCCGTTGTCATTAGCACACAACCAGATTATTAGATTGCATTTTTACTAGCAAATATATGTGTGGGTTGTAACGGATTATCATATATATGTTGTCATGTTACGTGTTTACTTGGATGATCTATGACTTAAGTTCAATATATCTTAAAATTAAACTTGTTATTATTGTTGAATGCGTGTTATTTTAATTCGTATGAGCATGGGTTATAAAATTTTATCGCGTACGAGATAGAAAGAGATGTGAAGAAGAAAAAAAGATAGATACAAGAATTCATCTCTCTCTTAATATTTTTAAATAAATATAGATATGGATGCATGTATGTTTAGATAAAGATAGATTTTGATATCGTAGATTTACTTACATGAACGTTTCGTATACAACACTCCACTTATAGGTATCTTAGATTGACACCTAGTTCAGTTGCTAACTCCATGGCCTTGCCAACTAAAGAGCATCATTCTTATTGATTTTGTGGTAAAATCTTGTGAAAAACAAAGTCTTAGTGGCAAATCATAACCAATCCATTTCACGAGTTATCTAATTATGGTGTGTTTGGTTTGGGGGATAAAAGGGAACACGAGAAACATATTATGCTTCTTAAGGATGAGATGATCCTATAGAATTGTTTGATTGGGGGGCGGGGGGGTTGAAATCATTCCATTTTATTGTTTAGTTGGAGAGATAGGAATGGATGAGACAATAGACTTGTCCATCACCATGAGCCCCTTCCCTTCTCTTTCTTCACTTGAAAATGCTTGATTCCAGCCACCCTTGCCCGCGACTCTGCAACCCTGACGTATTTTTGCTCGCCCCCATTGGCCCTGGTGCATCTTTCGGATGGCTCCGCTCACAGGCCACTGTGCTTGGATATTGGATGACCAACACACTCACTTAAAAACAAGTTAATAAAGCCAAGTGCTTAGCTATTAGCTAAGTTGTAAAAAAACAAGTTTATACAATAGAATATCTTATATATATAAGAAACTTTTTTTGATTATTGCTTTTACTCGTATGACACATTATCCTTTTTTAGCTGTCTTCATATTTATGTGTAGGGCCGACACTTGTAAGCTCTCGTACCTAGTTTGCTTGCATGAGAAACATGTTCTTCCCTCTTTAATATCAGTATTTGCTTGACTACAAAACTGTTACTAATATGGTAGTTTCTTATTACTAATATTAGGGCACGTACAACGGACGCCGGAGTGCCGTCTGCAGAGACGTGTATTTGCAAAAAACACCCCCTCCGACGGCATTAAATGAAGTAAGAGAAGAAAGCCGTCTTCTCATGAAGCGACGGCAGCAGCGTGTGCTCCGATACTAAGGGCCTGTTTAGATCCTAAATCTTTACATTCCAAAACTTTTGACTGTAAACTTTACATTCAAATAGGTGTTTAATGCTTCTCAAATTTTTTGATCTGCAAGACACATGACACGGGTCCCTAAGCAAGTTTATACAGTTTTGGGGCTCCAAGGTCCCAAATTCCAAATCTTTACAGCCAAGTTTTACAAGCCCTTATTTAGATCTATTCTTCCAAAACATGCTTATTTTTCCAAAAATTTTGGTTGTTTGGCTGCATCTAAATAGGCCCTAATTAGACAGCCGAAGCCCCGTTGTATGGGGACGTCTTCTCCAGGCGACGCACGCTGGGATCTAGCTGTGGCCGCATGAGTTCTCTATCGGTTTGCGGCAGCAGGTATTTCCCTCCCCAAATCTGCAGCAACCATGAGGCAGCGGCGGCACATGAGCAGATGGCTGCCGCGTCTTGCACAGAGGAGCGAAGCGAGTGCCTTGCGACATAGAAAGGCAATGCAGAGGCGATCGTAGTCCGATCGAGACTTGGAGGCAGCAACGGCCGCGTCTTGTCCAAGCTTCCTCCACCAGCAAGGTCACACCCATGTCACCTTGCCATTTTCCTATAAAAAAATAAAAAAAGAAATACACCAGAAATACAATTATACCTACCCATACAGGCAACAAGCGTGCACCATCCATCTCTTGATCTTTGGTACATAGTGGTAGTTCAGTTAGTAATTTTGACAATGACCTGTTATATGGTTTACCAGTTGGGTGTGAACTAATTAAAGAAGCCAATATATGGAACCTGCAATTTTTTCTCTCAATATATATTTGTATTAATTAGCAACACAATGGTATATAGGAATGATATTCATAATTGATCAAAGTTATATGCAAGCATTAAATATTTTATAAAAAATCAAATAGATAGCATGCTGTCTGTAAGTTGTACGAGCTGTCTGTTTAGCCATCTGTATTGTAAATTTTAAAAACTTAACATCTGTCTCACTGTTGTACATGCTCTTATGGTAGTTTCTCTTGAACTAACGAATCCGGTGATCCCAATCAGACGTGACGGCGCCAGCGCTCGAATCTCGCCGGAATCATGGATGACATGCCCTGCTTTTGACCCGAAAAGGAAGGGAGCGAGCGGGTAGCGGGCGCGGGCTGCCTTTGCCTCCTCAACAAGTCAACAACCGTCAGCCCCACTGCAGTCTTCACTCTGCAGGCCCCCCGGCAGAGACGGAAACCGACGCGACGCGACCCTTCTCTTCCTGGGACGCACAGGCAGCACACCCCGGATCGCGAAGCCGCAGCAACTTTTTTCTTCCACGGAGAAGGGAGGCGTCACGCGTCAGACTGTCAGTCAAAACTGGCATCCTCACCCGTCTGTACCTCTTCGGCTCTTCCGCTTCCGCGGCGTCATCGCGCTGCCAGCTCCGCTTTTTCCTCGCTTCGCCTTCTGCGGCCGGTACATTTGCCCGGTGTGAACTGGTGCGACTTCAACCCAGCGGATTGCGTGCGGTTTGTGTGGTGGTAATTTGAAGCGATTAGGGGAGGATAGGATGACGCGCCTTGAAAATACTACCTCCGTCAAATATTCTTAATTTTAACTAAATATAATTTAAAAAGTATCAATAATAAATATCATTAGATTAATTATAAAATATATTTTCATAATAAACTTAATTAATGATTTAATTGAATATAACATCTTATATAAACTTAGTCAAATTTTAAAAAACTTTAACTTTTTGATTTACTCCATATTTATTTTTTTAGGACGGGGAGTACTAAAAAAATGACTTTGGTTAGGTCAACGGAGAGTCAGGCAGAGGACACTGCGTGCGCAATCCCACCGCCTGAAACTGGAAGTTCCTGGCAGTCGTAGAGCAAGTCCTTGTCTAGTCGCCTGCGTGCAACTTCACGTGTTTTTAGGCCTTTTTAGTTCACTCCAAAATCAAAAACTTTTTAATATTTCTCGTCACATCGAATCTTACGGCACATGTATGAAACACTAAATATAGACGAAAATAAAAATTAATCACATAGTTTATTTGTAAATCATGATATGAATTTTTAAACCTAATTACTTCATTAGTATACAATGTTTATCAAATAAAAATAAAATTGTTACAGTCCCAGAAATCAAAAAATTTCGGAGCTAAAAAAAGCCTAGCCGGAAGTCTGGACCATACGGCGAGTTGGCGCGACAGTTGACGCGACACAGTTTCTAGCGGTCCAGCCTACGCATGATTGTCTAATTATAACCTAACTAGGTTCTAAAGATTTGTCTTATAAATTATAAATAAACTATGTAATAATTATTTTATTTATATTTAATATTTTATACATATACTGTAAAATTTATTGTAATAAAAAACCTTGATTTTTTTTTTGAATTTTGAGATAAACTAAACAAGGCCCTAATCTTGGATTTGCCAACAGCAGTGAACAGTCCCCACAGCCACCGCTGTCCACCCGTTCAAAACCAAAAGGGCGATAGCAACAGTGTGTGTCCACCATTTTTCACGGATGACAATAGCGTTGTAGGCGACAAACAGTTCGGCGGTGAGTTCTCTTCTTTTCTTTTCATTGATTTAATGTTTGATTTAATCTAGATAAATATAATCAACAAGGTGGTGGCCAGTGGCGGAGGACAGAAAAAAATTAAGGTATGGCGAAATTGGTAGCATATATAGACAACAAACTATGGTATAAAATCAAAGTACAAAACACATAGAAATGATCTATTATATAGCACCAATATGGCTAGACGTATATGTGTTCATTATTTTTCTGTAAGAAAAACTAGTCATCAGCACAATTCTCATCAGCAGTTCTTCGTCTATCGTTGGATCTGAAAGCAGCACCAGCATACCATTGAGCACCGAGGGATCTAGGAAGAAAGAAATGCAACGCTATCACACTAAGGCCAGTCTCAATGTATGTTTCATGAGAGTGTCATACACATTAAATAGGGTGACATATAAGCAAAATTGCTGATTTGACAGGGTCATTAAATGAAGGAGTTTCATTAGATGAGAGAGGAGTTTCATCCCTATGAAACTCTTATGGCTCGGTTAACTAGTTTATAGTCTTGGTAACTGTGCCATGAAACTATGAATTGAGACTGGCCTAATGACAAGTCAAGAGAAGTCAAAGAAGATGATGCAAATGCCATCTACTTGCTGTCGGTAAGGGAAAAAACATAAAATCAGATCAAACAATGGGGACACGAAGTCAAGCAGGTGACGAGTTGCGGACTCGACGGCGCTCGTGAGCCCATCGCTCGCCCAGTCCACCCTTTCGGAGGTCACAACCATTCAGAAGAGAGCTAGGGTTGGGCTGTAGGGTGGATCCATTAACAGAAAAACGAGCGGCCCATAAACGTTTCGCTGCCTCCTATCTTCTTCCTCGTGAAGTTTTTTGCCTTTCTCATCTCATATCGCCAACTCGGAGGATAAAGTCCATAGCGGCTGGTGATCTGCAGGGCAAAAGCAAGGTATGGCGAGCGCCATACCTTGCCCTACCGAGTCCTCCGCCACTGGTGGTGGCATATATGTACATGTGTGCAATTTTATTGCTACTCAGACTAGTGATAAATATTGCAAATATGATTGTAGACATACTGAAAATAAGATATAACAGTTTAAGAATATACTCAGAGGAGAGACCAGTGCCGAAGACACCGACGACTCCATTCGCACTAGTCAACATAGTGTGTTGCTTGAAGTAGTGGACCACAGTCGATGCAGAAAGATGTTCGCAGTGCAGTCCCGCAAACGTCCACCAGGAAGTAGATGTTTCGATCCAGTGATCCGCGGTGTATACCAAAAGAAGACGATCCAAGGAAGAAGACAACGAGCGTGCACCAAGAAGCAATCCTGCGAATCCAAGGAAGGAGAGATGAAGCGAGCAGTCGCAGAAGACGCTCCCAAAAACCTGATTGTCTGCACACCCCAGCAGATGTCTCGAGGCAAGGTATTGGGTTTCGAAGGCCTGCTCTCCCGATCTCTCAGTGCGCGCAGATGTTCGGGACGGGAAAGACTGCTGCTGCTTGACAAGGAATGAAATTCCAGACAGGGGAAGGAGACTGCGTGGATGGAAGGATATAGGCGAGAGAGGAAACGCCAATCAATTGTAATCAATCAGCATCAATTGCCATTAATCTGATAACATACATGATTTGAATCTGCATCTCGTTTTTTCTCTCTTTCTTTTTCCACGAGGCAAAACGTATGTGCGCGTCACGTCACGTCTTGACTTGACACGGCTGTTGGTATTTCTAACATGACCTAGATACTAGGTTGTCATCCCTAACAGTAGTGCTAAAAACACACGAGGGTGGTATTTAATAAACTGAACTCTTGAATGATGATATATACTATAAAATATAATCCGCAAGCGCACAGATAGATACCATTGTAGCACTTCATCGGGAGTATTCCACGTATCATATTTATATTTTAGCTTAGAGAGGAGCTAAGGAGTAGGCTCAGAGATGGATTTGTCAAATATGATTACTAATGAAGAAATCAATCACACAGTCACTTGTTAAGGCCAATAATCTACAGATAATAATGATGATAATAATAATAATGATGATAACCCAGATATTAAAGATAAACTACTCATCATTGGATCCCTAGGCCAAAGGGAAGCTGGGACCTCGATATGCCGGGCCCTTCCAGGTTTTGGCGAGCATAGGGTCGGTAGCCTACCGACTGGAGCTTTCGGAGGGCTCCTGCCTCATGACGTCTTTCACATGGGCCTCCTGAAGCGTCATGATGGGGAGCCACTGACCGCTCGGGCATACTGCCTCCTATCCTCGATGGCTGCCGTCTTCCCGACCCGGAACGTGCCCTTAATGCACAACAACGTCGTGGTGTTTGGCACGTTTTGATCAAGTCGCGTGGCTTACCAGACGACGATGCTACCTGGGAGCCTCATGACGAACTTCGTGCCTCCTCTCCCGACTTTTAGCTTGAGGACGAGCTGATTGTGCAGGAGGAGAGAGATGTTATGACTGACGTCCACTACAATAGGTGAAAGGCTAGCGGTGGCTAAAGGGGCGCCGACCTAGGGGGTCTCAGGACCATATTAGTCTCATTTCCGATAAATAGATGAGTTATTCACATGTTTTATGATAGGAGTATAAATACTTTGTAAGTGGACACAAATTTAGAATTAAGCATAAAGCAGGGAGATCAAGCTCTAGCCGTCCACTCCTCCTGCACGCAGCGCACGCGCACCGTTCACCCTCGCTGCTCACGATGGTACCTCGCCATCGTTCTTCCTCCTTCAAACCTCTCCCTCCAATCCTCCACTCCTATAACCTACGCTCTAGACGAAGTAGGAACTCTGTTCCTATCACACTGAGTGCCCAAGACACGAAGGCAAACGCGTATTTTACGCAAGGGAGTTAGGTATACCTTCTGCAGAGGTGCACGTCCCGTTGAAATAGAATTACTACACCAGCAGATGAGCTTGCGGCGGCAAATGACAGAATTGCTGTTACCTACACTCAGTAGTTTTTTTTTTGGCAAACAGTAGATTGGTTTTCATTATTGCTGTTGAAAGCATTGACGTGATTACTTATTGGACTAGTATAGTGCCCGTGCGTTGCCACGGTTTTATTTAAGGGTGCACTTAGAAACAACCAAACATCCATCACAAGACACTATGATTGTTGTAGCTAAATAAAATAATTTTTTGATAACTATTTGATAAGAAAGATGAAATATGTTACAAGTATTACCAGCTAGAATTTCTTAGAAGCCATGTTGGCTATTTAGGATGCCAATCAGAAATATTAGCGTTCCGTGCAGGATTTGCCAATTTCATGGCATGATTGAAATGATATGTAATATCATGCAATGTAGTTAGATATGACTTGCATTGATCATTGCCTGTGTACTTTAGATTAGGAGAAAGTGGGTCCATAATGTACACAATTTGTTTCTCATATCTGTTATGAATAAAAAATGGAGCCATATCTCGTTAATTTGGCAATATAACCTGTAAAGCGAGCACCAATATAAGTGCAAAATAATATAAATTTTTAAAAGAGTTTACATAACATATATCTTACAATGTTGTGGTCTTTAATATAGTAGCACACCTCCCAACATTCAAATAACTTTGCTAGTTCTTTGTAGTCTCATCACGACACCGTGGATCTCATCCAATCTGAGCTATATCCTGCTCATTTTTGCAAAATTAGTAATTATTCATTTAATTATACATAACAAGTGAACAATTATATGAACTTGCACAGAACTGGAGTCCATGAAGTGGTATTTGTCTTCTTCTATAATCAACCTAGCTATGTTGTATGCAATCATCCGAACAGCCATATTGTAGCATTCACTATCCATGAGTTTGATTTCATCTAAAATATCTCTAATTGTCCTGAAACTTATAGAGATTGGGTACGGTGTGGTGCTTCGGACCAATTCTTTGCTAAAAAGCAATGCAAAGATCAAGAATTAGTTGATCACATGTTTTAAGTATTACTATATTACGCAATTAGTTAAAAAACTTACTCTAAACACTCTTGGTCTTCGATCGACCATATGTATGTCCACAACCGATGCAACAATTCATTTTTGTCCATGAATGTTCTGGCGGATGGCTTAGGCACTTCAAGCGCATCGATAATTTCAACATCACTTGGACGATCTTCGTCATCACTTGGCCTATCAAGTTCTTGACCTCTATTCTTTATGTTGAATCTCTAATCTCACAATATAGTAGGTAGCTTAAACTTGAAATAATTTATATCATCCTGCAAAGTAGTATAAGATGCAATAAAAAATATAATGTTCAAATGATATTGTTTATATAAGTGACTGCACAGTATGGAATCTATATAAATCACCAGTTAGTGCTAGTTGGTCGTTTGACACCAAATGCTACCTTTTTGGATACAACTATCAGCTTGGGTTGTTTCAGGTGTGGCTTTTTGTTCAGATGGAGAACATGAATAATAGTAAAAAAATTCAGAATTACACTGGATAGTAGAGAAGTTACAGAAGATGCTAGTAACTTTGTTTTTTGGCTTACCTTCAAGAGGCCTCCTAAAAAATGTGAATGGGAAATCTTTCCTTTGGTTGATCAGCTGAAGCTTCAGATAGCTTCAGTTTACAAACTGGTACTGCAATGAATGAAGATACGGGGACAGAAACCAATCAAGGTTCAAACATATAGGCATTCAGAGAATCTGAAACTCTGTCATGTACACAAAGTCAAGTTAAATAGAACAGGGTACATTCAGAGGACGATGCATGTCGCAGAATGGGTAAGAACCAAGAAATTAGAAGAGCAATAAGGTAAGAACTAAGAGCTGAGAATAGCAAATGGGCATAGTGCTCCACAAGTAGCAGCTCAATACTTACTTTCTCTCTCCTCAGTCGAGTATCATCGCAGATGTTGCTGCTCAGGCCAACAACAGCAAAGCCACATCCATTCTGATCTCGACGGCGTCGTGGCCCATTTTGCCCCAACATGGCTCCGCCTATGAATAGGGGGACAAAATTATGCTTGAATAATCGAGATGTTCCTAATACCACAGGCTTAGTTGGGTGCAGACACGACCTTACTCGAACGCCACTTCGGGATCGAAGTCCGGATCTTCCTCTGTTTAATAAAGCAAGGGTGAGTACAAAGTACTCAGCAAATCCAACCTTACCCTAGGAAGGGGATAACAATATATATGCATATGGACAAATCAAGGATGAGGCTTAGTTTTATTTGCATAAAGCTATCTTTTTACACATGCAAGGTTTCATTTCACAAATACTGTTGTAAAAGAACTCTTTTTCCACATATGATAGTATTTCTAAAAATGGGGGTTTGATCACAATTTTAAGTGTTGTTGAACCCTTGTTCCCACAACACAATGGCAGTCAATCATTTATTTCCAAAATCACACTCACTCTCATATTTTCACTCATCCCAACCCATCTAGTTGTTGAAACCAAACCATAACCCGTCCGAGACCGCGGACACGGCTATCCAGATAGATTTACACTCTGCAGAGGTTGTACACTTTTCCTACAAGTAGGATACCATAACTTACACCGTCGTGCAAGCACAGATCCATCAAAGTCATTACCCTCCATAGCTAAGTAATGGCGCTCACCACGGGAACACTAAGGCCACATCTCATGATACCACAATAATTCACAGAGCTCTTTATATTTCATATATTTTCACCATTTCACATACATCTCTTAGTGTCCCGTTGCACACCTGCCTCCAGGTGATTGCCATACTGACTAGAGGGATTTAGACTAAGCCTTTCCCATGCAAGGCGAGTGGTTGTACGATAAATGAGTTAGGCAAGATGAATCATCAACTCGGTCCTTAATCGAGACAAGGCGGATATCTTCATACTTAACCCCGCAAGGTATAAGCCACAACACCAAAGCATCCCCCAACAGGGATCCCATCCGCCCCATCTCTATAGTGATCACTTCTATAACTTGTTCATTAACCCTTTCACAATACCCACAATTTATTTTCACCACTCATACATTTTACTTTTAAAATCATTATATTTGAGAAAATATAGCGATGAGTATCCAGGATGAGTAACAAGTCCTAAGCATACTAAATAATAATATTTCTGTCATACCATATTATTTGTTCCTAGGTTCGAACAAGACAATTACCGGGTAATATCAATTCAAGGATGGCTATTCAACAGGTTTTAACTAAGCAGCGAAAATACTTCGTACATATATCGTACATGCAATATTTAAAACGGCTTCTACGGGTTGTGTTTAAAAATAGGATCAATATGCATCAAAGGGAATCGCTTGGACTTGCCTCCGTCGGCGTCCTCGGTAAACTCCTGCTGACAGTCTAGGTCCTCGGCGTCAAACTCGCGGTACTCGTCTCCAACGTCTGCGTTTTCTGGCTCGTTCACTCCGTCAACTAAAATACGCGACGAACGACATAGACAACAGGCACAGATAAATAATCATATAAATTAAAATAAGCTCCAAAAATCATAAAATTAATATGGAAGGTAGATCATGATTTTAGATGAATTTAGGAAAAAGAATTATTTAAATCAGAGTTAGCATGTGGTATTTTAAAAATGGCCGGAATTTAATCATACGAAAAAAGCTAACGGTGATTAAGAAATGGATCTTTCACGTGGGCATTTGCTTGGCTTGTAGTGCATGCATGCATGTAGTATTTGGTGGAGTTAATGCTTATGGTCCACATATGCATGAGAAGAGAGAAATTAGCAGGGGTCATTAGAGCTCTTCTGTATATCATGGTTCAATTCGTGGAGTTTTTGGCAGTGAATCGATACAGACAAATATAAGGAGAAATACAGAAAAATACTACAAAAAGACAAGGAAGAGTAAGGAGATGCTCATGAGCTGCTCACCTCGTCTTGCGACGACAGTCGAGCTCGGCTTGTGCGTATGGCCGTATACGATATACGCGAAGTGAGAGCGAGTGAGTGAACGTGCTTCTCGGGTGGTGAGAGTGAGCACCCGAGGCTAGCTTTTATAGGACAAGCGCTCAACTGCGTGCCATTAGAATTGCTACTGTAGTGCATGGTCGGTGCCTAATTTGCATGCATGATGCATGCAAATGGACGGTGCCTAATCACCATGTCCTTGCATGTAGGTGCATGCAAATGGTCGGTGCATGCTTGTCCTGCATGCATGCATGCATGAGATATATTCGTGTGTGTGCACTACTATGTTTTCTTGCATGAAACCTTGCTGGTACTCGCTGTTATTTGCGCGCGAAAAATATAGATGGTGCCTAGTTGTGCGTTCTGGCTTGCTATCTTTTTGTACAACAAAAGAGGAGCGGAAAAAGACAAGAGGTGGGGCCCGCATGCCGCGGTGCGTGTGCGAGCGAGTGCGCTCGGCGAGGGGGCCGGGCGCGAGCGCTGCGCGGTGCCGATGGTGGTGGGGTCGGCGCACGCGCCGTTGCCGGGTATCGGGCAGAGTGAGCGAGCAAGAGGGATGAGTACCGGACATGTGATGCTCATGCCATGCGGTGCAGGTTATATTTAAAGATGGATAATTAGGATGGATGAAAAAGAATTAGATGGAGATACTATAGAGCTCAAATGATTTATAATTTTTGAAATATATTTTAAAAATAATTTTTTAATGTGAGTGATTTTTGAATGTGAATTTTTAGGATGTTACAGTAGCCATTTAGTTTGGTCCAGTAATTTAGATTTCAGTGCATGCTTTATTAGTCTTTCCATTCCTATTAACTGGAATGACCGAAACACCAAGATTAACTAAGAAAGAGATACTGGAGAATTTTGAAGAAGTCTGTATATAAATTGTTAAGTTGTAACGTATATCTGAGATCTGTCCAGTTTGTCATATTTTGTCCGAATGAATCCAAAACATGTATTTCACCTTCTTTTGCATTCACGACTGGCAGGTACCCAGTGAAACTTTTTAATGTTGATAGGAAGGAAGACCTGTGGTAATAGAGATTTATCTAAATTATTTCCTTACATTTGAAAGTATATAAAATTAGCATATATCATATCTTATTGTCAAGCTTACTATATCAACATTTAAATAATTGTGTACCCTTGTTTCAACCATGTCCTCTTTTATCCAGGTCTTTTTTGTCTCATCTTTCTCTCCCTCGCCTCGTAGTATTTGAGAGAACCACGTATTCTCCAAATAAACATCTCCACACTCTCTATGAAGTAGGTGTTCTTTGTGCCGCATCAATTGGATATAAAGACTCATGACCTGTAAGTTTCTATATTGTCATTAAAAGATTGGCAAATATTTCTCATGGACATTAGTTAATGCTGAAGCAAGCGTTAAAATGCTTACCGCGCCATTGACTTCCTCATTCCCAATAAAAAGACAATCCATGTCATCTCTTTCTCCCCAACAATCATCGATTCTAACAAGTAAATGCTTTTTACTTTTCCCTTTCATATATTCAATTACCTCAACATCTTGTTGCGTACACACATAATCTACAAAGATATTATTTATATTAGTAATTAATTAATTCCTAAATTTAAAGACATAAGTGTAAATTGATGGTGAATCACCTTGAGGCATGACTTGTATATTGTTTGCTTTCTTTGGCTTATTAAACTAATGCAACACCATCATGTGACTGAGAACATGCATTGGATTTTCATTGGTTTTTAGCCGAGGCGTTTGTACGCCATTATCTTTGAACTGTACTTCATTTTCATCCTCTATAGTGATCTGCATATGCAATATATATAATATCAGTTTGACATGCCATTCTTTTTATATTTAGCATGCAATGCCCCACATGGGCAAAAAATATGAGAGGATATTTGAGTTGCTTGAGAGATTATTACGTACGTGATCCTCATAAATAACTACTATTTATTACAAGAATATAAATGTGAATAGGAAATTGAAAATACACTCAAACATATATTATAGGGTTTTGCATAATGATATTGTATCTCTACTATTATACTAAAAATTAAGAAAGACTCTGTAAACGGAGAAATTGAGACAATGCAAACATAGTAGTTGTAAAAAGGATGTTGGTATATAAAAATTAATAATTTTGGATCGAACTATTAATATATAAAAATTAATAATTTTGGAGACCAAATATAGTAGTTGTACCAAGGATGTTGGTGACGTTTCTTAGCGCCTCACGTGTATCTTCTGGCGTAGACATTGCAATGTCCTAGAGCGTGTTGTTGTAGGCGAGAACGCCTCCGCTGTGGATCAGCCGCAACAGCCGTTCGTGATATCCTGATATTTGTCACAACAGCCAGGAGTCTGTCGTCAACACCTACGGATCAGCCGTATTATGTATACATGATCAACAGATTTTGTCATTGAAGAAGCCTAAGCGTGATTCCTGCCGTAGCCTGAGACACGTGATTCCTGCCGTTCGTCAACAGCCGCTCGTGCCGTTCGTCAACAGACGCTCGTCAACAACATCGCGTAGACTCGAATCGCAAAAACAAAAAAAAAGAGGCAAGACTTCCTGCCACGGATCCAGAGGGCACTGACCTGCTGCTGCGCACAGGATTCAGGAGTCGGAGAGGACGTTGGCCTGCTGCCGCGGCGCCGGCCTGCGGAGGGCGTTGGCCTGCTGCGTGGGAAGCAGCCGCCGCCCACATTTTTTACGATCGTGAGGAGCGGTCGATCGTGAGGGTCGGCGTAAGGGGAAGAAGTACGGGAGAGTTTGATGCAGGCTTCAAACTTTTTCCTACAGCCGTTAGATTTGGTCGTGGTTGATTTTGAGACATTGATTTTGATAGAGACAAAATCTCGTGTGCATTTTTCTGCATACATAATGTTTTTTTCTGGGTGGACCAAGCATAATTCTGCTGGGTCAATTATAGTAGAGATTAGCAAGCCGTTTGTTAATCCTCCCTCCCTCACCACACAATTCCCCCATAAATGAACCTAAAAATTAGGTCTGAATAGATCGAGAAAAAAAAATATAGTGATAGGAGGCAAAATGGGGGTACTAGTAACGCTCTTAATAGCAACTCCAACAGTTTGCTATCCCTTCTCTCTATCTTTGATTTTTTTGGCAAATTGACAAAAAAAAAACACTCTGTAATAGTTTCCCATCCTTCCTCGGCTCCTCCCCATCTTTAGCAAGTCTGAAAAAAAATCCCTGGGCAGCGCGGATATTTGCACGTCGGGAGTTCACGTGCATCCTCGACTCGACGCGCGCCGCCAGAGGCTTCCGCGCGCGCGAAGACCCTCGTCCCTCGACCGCGAAGTGGTTCAGGCGCCGACGATCCACACACAAGCATCAAAATCATCGACCAACACCAACTGGAACGTCCATACTCGTTTCCGCCGTAGTCCGCTAGTTTCTTTGATTCCACTCGGTGTTCCTTTTCCATTTGCTTCCAATAGTTCGACTTGCAATCACCACCACTAGTTTCTTTGATTCCATGGCAGTTTCGATCCCTCCGGTGATGCCAGTATGGTTCATACATAGGGTTTAGGCCGGGTTGCGGCATGGTGGTTCAGATAGGGTTCGTTTCCATGCTGATGGCCGAGTAGATCGTAGCACATAGGGTTCAGGTGATGGCCGAGTATCCAAGGGCTGCTACGTACGACACGGCGGTGGCGTTTTGATGCGAGAACACGCGCGAAGGACGCTGCCTTCCTGCTCCCGCGGCAAAAAAAAAACAAGTTCGTGGGCCCAACTTTAGATTTTGCCAAGACAATTATGGTAAACTATTAGAGATTGATCTTTTTTTCTTTGCCATAACATTTGAGAAGTTGCCAAAATATCCCAAACGGTTGGAGTTGCTAAGGGGAATCCTGAAACCCCAGCACCATAACCACTAATCACTCTAACGCGCAAGCGGGGCCCGGCTAGGGTATTGGAGGGATCCTAGACGCCGACGCTGGAAGTGAAGAAAGCGTCCTCGCGCGGGGCCCTGTGGAGGTGAAAGTCGGGTCCGTCGTGCGGACGGACGGGCCCGGGTCAGCCGAGTGGGTGGCGGTGAGTGACGGGAGAGCTGCGGTTTCCTGACCATACTAGGAAAGCGAGGACACCAGGGCCTTGTTTAGTTCTCCAAAAATTTTGCAAAACTTTTCAGATTTCCCATCACATCGAATCTTTAGACGTATGCATGAAGTATTAAATATAAATAAAAATAAAAACTAATTACACAGTTTGATCGAAATTGACGAGACGAATCTTTTGAGCCTAGTTAGTTTATGATTGGACAATATTTGTCACATACAAACGAAAGAGATACTGTAGCAATTTTGCAAAAAATTTGGGAAGTAAACAAGGCCCAGCTCAAAAAGAAAAACATACATAGAAAGTAGCAGTGGAACATTTTTAATAAATCTAATCCGATATATACAAAATATTGATAATGTATGAAGATACAAATGTCCATATAATTTTGCCAATTCTAGACCTTAGCCACCTGCAGTGGCCGCTAGCTTCGAGATGGTTGGCGAACTCAACAGGACGCCCCTGCTGGGCGCAGGAGATATTGATGTCTCCTTTTGCCTTGTTAGAGCAACCCCATCTCAGGCATATAGAATCATATGCCTCATGAAAAAGCATGCATCCATGTAGGAGTGGGCGTACTGAGACCAACACTGCCTCAACGCAAGGTACACTTGCATATGCCTCCCTTGGTCCTACACTAACCACTGTCCCTGGCATTTCCTGTTTACTTTTCCAATCCCGACGTAAGCATGTGACTGCCATTCCTCTCCCAACGCGATTTTCATGGTGCCTTCATCAATTTGTCAGGTGAGGGAAACGATACCTCTGCAGGCTCCTATGACAGCCTGCAAGGCCACCGTCTTTTTACTTTTTGCAGCCACCTAGCATCCGAGCCTACATGGACAAATGAGACCACTAGACAGCATGGAGCGTTGGGGCTGCTCTTATCTTCTGCGGCGGCGACACCAGCTTGATATCGTCTGAGTGGCTCCTCCCTCTCCTCTTCTTGTATCGATCGCATCAGTACCAGAACTCCAATCACTAATACCACCAACACCGATAATAATAATCACTAGAAGTATGGCCAGTGGCGGAGCCAAGGGGGGCTGGCAGGGACTATGCCCCCCTAATATGTGTCAACAAAATTTTGTACTAGTATAAATTTATAATTTTTATTTATATTCAGAGAGAAATATGACAATTTTATCATATATATTTATTAATATCCTCTAGATAATAAAATTGTACTCTCTTCGTTCTAAATTAAGTCATTTCAAGGAGTTGGAGGAGAAGAGTGAGGGGGTGGTGGAAATAGGAGAGGAGGTGGTGGTGGTGGCAATAGGTGAGAAGGAGGGGGAAATAAGTGAGCAGTATGACGGTGGACAGCTGCTCGGAGCATCTTGCGTGGCATCCCTGTCATATTAAATATATATAAAAAACTATACTTTAATAACAAATCTAGTGATATATTCACACTTTACTGAAGTAAATATTCTAAAAAAAATATTGTTAGTCAAATCATAAATAATAGAAAAAAATAAGAGTTGCTGATTATTTTAGTAGAGGTCGGTATAAGAGGAATTATATAACATAAAATATACTTTCAACTAAAGGATGACCGTTATTTATATACAAAAAAAGAAGTGTTCAAAGAAAAGTGGTAAACAGATTAACAACCTAGAAAAAGGCTGCATATTGCTACTAATAGAATTGACAAATTTTCAAAAAAGGTTGAACTACCATCCCTATTGGCATTCAGAGAATTGTCACAGATGAACCAAAAATAATAGTAGCATTAACAGTAGTAACTAGGTATTAAACTTCATTACACCTTACTATTATTTAAAGAAAGGTACACAACTAACTCAGTTAGAATGGCTTAAACTTTCTTCTACTAGTAACAACTATTTTCTGAAAAGGTCTGATGACCTATCTGTTGGAGCTAGGCGGTCGATAAATAATTAAAAAAACAGAGGAGTCAGGAATGACCATGCTGTAGTACACTAGTACTACATGCTTGGAAGGTACAGAACGTCGGACCTGGCGTCCTTAATTGGCTGGTAGTTGACGTTGGGCCTCGAGGCGAAGAAGTTGTCCTGCTTGTAGCTGCGCATCCCCTTCTCCAGTGCGCACACCGTCTGGGCGAAAGATTACAAGTCTGAAAGAATCGATCGATGAACCCAGAGGCCGTCCAGGCGATGGAATTGAAGTACGTACATGGCCAGTGGCGGAACTAGGGGCGCTAGTAGGGGCAGTGTCCCCAGCACAGTCATTCCTTTAAATGCGTATGTAAATATTAATATTTATAGTACAAGAAATATCAATTTTATCTAATTTTTATTAAATATGATGATTTTAGTAAGAAACAGTGTAATATTTTTTAAAATTTCTTCAAACATATAATTATATATATATTATCACACTAAACCGTAATGCAGAAAGAGGAGAAATTCATTACAAAATTATTTAGCATGCATGTAAAAAGATGTCACGGAATTGATGCAGAAAGAGGAAAAGCGATGTGGTTCATCGATCACCCTACCTCCTTGCAGCACAGCGCAGTCCAGGCAATGAAGCTGAGAATGAAGGGAAGGCCGGTATTTATAGAGGAGAGGGCAAGCGGGCGACAGCAGGCCAATACTAATGGTCACTATAGCATATTATCTTGCCTAACCATGCATATGTAGCTTAAAGCCTTTTGGTTGATGGCCTCTCTTCTATCCATGTTCTTTGTTTGCAAGAACTTGTAATATAATGTCCAGTGAAACTGTTGTGTGTGTCTATATATGCCACCTCCCCAAGCGGCAACATTCCTCGGCCCTAGCTCCTCACTGGAAAGAGGGCCTCTCCTCCTAGGGTGCCGGTGCCCCCCCCCCCCACCGGCGGCTAGGCAACGCCTCGGGTCCTCCCTTCACCGATGGTGGTGGTGGTGGTGGCGCTCCCTTGCCCTGGCGAATCTAGCGGCGTCGTCTCGTACTGGTGTTCTTGGTGTTGCTGACGCCGCCCCTAGTGGCGGTGGCCCCTGGCCGCAATGTCCCTTCCCCTCTCCTGTGGATAAGATCGCGACTTGCCTTTCCGATGCCCCTCCGGCGGTGGCAATGGCAGCTGGGCCCCTCCCCTGCATCCAGCAGCATCATGGCCAGGTGCTTCCCCGCGACGACGCACGTGTCCCAGCCCATGTGGGCAGAGCCCCGGCAGTTGCGTGTTCGAGCCCGCGCAGACGACGCCGGCGTGCTTGTATGGTGGCCTCGGCATCGGATCGTTTTGGGTAGCGCCTAAGCATTGATGGCGGCCCCTTCAAGGAACTCCATTCCCTTCCTGTCCGGCTAGTCATCAGTGAACATGAAACGGGTATGATTCTATGCCATACAGATTACTGGGACTATGTGTACATCTTCCATCTTGTTGCGTACATGCATACCTTCTTAGATCTCCATTCCATCCTTCCGGCGAGAGGCTGCAGCTTGCTTGCCACCGGGAGGCCCCCTCTACTGGACGTTGATGCTGGTTCTCCTTTGACTCAAGTGCCCTGCCCCCTGTGAGCTCCTTTGCTGGAGATTGATTATTTGTGTTGATTATTATGGACGGGAGTGTATGGAGAATGAGATTGGGATGATGAATTTGCTGATTTGGGATGGGGAAGAGGCAGAAATGAGATTGGGCCGGCCCAACGTGGCTTGCGTGTTGGGCTTTTTCTACTGATTGGTGTAGGCGGATAATGTTATCCATTAAAATTTATTTCCTTTAGGATATAAATGTGGGTACCCCTTATTGATATCCTCGATAATATATATATATATATATATATATATATATATATATATATATATATATTATATATGGGAAATATCCTGGTTGCATGGGGGATATCTATCACCCACGGTGGATAATGCACCCCCCCATTTTTGGACAGACTACAACTTACACGCTGCTGCACATATGCTGCCTTACTTCTTTAGGTCTTGTTTAGTTCGCAAAAATTTTCAAGATTCTCCGTCACATCGAATTTTTGGTCGCATGCATGGAGCATTAAATATAGACGAAAATAAAAACTAATTGCACAGTTTACCTGTAATTTGTGAGATGAATCTTTTGAGCCAATTTACTCCATGATTGAACAATGTTTGTTAAATAAAAACGAAAGTGCTACAAGCCACCCACCCTTCTTAAAGATGTTCGTGTGATGTATTGCGTTGGGCTTCAGACTTAGCCTCAGGTCCAGCCTATAGCATAGAAAGTGACAAGATAGCTGATACAAGCATATAGGGGGAAATAATCAGAACTGAAACTTCAGTTTGTACTATACTAAACGGTGCAGTGAGTTTTTCCACCTTGCTCTGGAGTTTTACCATTCAGAAAGCATTCTCACATTGCGAACTATACCAGTGTTTTTGTCCGCGCATGCTACTGCACGAGTTAGTGGTGAAGCACTTTCTCCATAACAGACTACTGATCTGCAAATTTGGAACGATGTCCACTAGTCACAGTGGTCCAACCTGACATTGAAGGACCCTTGAGAATCAGAAATCGTCAGTATAAAATAGCAGGAATATGAGCTGCATGGCAACTTTTGATTTTTACACGCAGCTAGTCTACCGCTGTATCCCTTTTCTCCACGACGCATATTGATGGAAACAACCAGAGTGTCGTGATTTTTTTTCGAGGGTGTTGAAGCAAGCGAATGGACCACTTACTCAAAATGAGCCAGCATCCTAAAATACATGTTGCTTCTTTCTATATTAAGTAATTCAATCAGAACCGTCCAAAACATCACATGGCGCAAATCTGGAACGTGGTGCGTTATCACCCTTGGGGGTGACGGCTATCCCACATGACATAAAATCCACTCTAATATATATATATATATATATATATATATATATATATATATATATATATATATATATATATATGTGTGTGTGTGTGTGTATAAATTTAGTGCTGCAAAAAGCAGATTAATTTTCCGTATCATTTTCTTGCTAAAAATCTGTGGTTTGATCATGCATGATGCATGGTGATTCTTAGGACACTCATAATACAAACTCTATCATAGTCTAAAGTTATTTATTACCTCGAACAATATGGACATAAAGTCTAAATAAGACTTGGATAAATATGGACATAAAGTTATTTTCTCTACCTCTTTCTTCAATAAATATGCTGTCACATCAGCAAAATACCATAAATAATATGTAATTAATTATCTTGGACTCTGTGATAGAGTCTTGCATTGTGAGTGACCTTAAAGTGCCAAAATGCGCAAGTTAGATGGATGGATGCTTGTTTCCCGGGATGCTTGTTTCCCGTTGTTATCACATGTACGCGCTGTTACATATATAAACATGCTTGTCAGCATAGATAGAGGCAACGATGGTCAAATTTAATTATATGATGACGATGCTGGGAAGAACTTTGTGTTTAACAGGCAGATTTAATTTGGAGTTTCCTTATTGGTGGTACGGTATAAATAAAGGTGTTGATGCATCTGAAGCATACGTACACAGAAAACTATACAACCCTATAGTATAGTATAGTATGGACCCAAAATTCTAAAAGTTTACAAGATTTCCTATCACATCGAATCTTTAAACGCATGCATGGAGCATTAAATATAGATAAAAATAATAACTAATTATACAGTTTGTCTGTAATTTACGAGACGAATCTTTTGAGTCTGGTTAATCTATGGTTGGACAATAATTGTGTCAAATACCAACGAAAGTGCTACAATGTAAAACTTTAAAAACTTTTGACATCTAAACAAGGTAGTACTTTTTGTTTGTATCCTTGGGCATGTGTGTACGTGTGCATGTATATGGCATGTGTGCGTGTATGCACAAGCACAATTTTGCACATATGTGAAGCCATGATCATCGATGAGTTTTATGCTGTTACATGTAATCCATGATATGTGTGATGTGCCATGTAAGTACTTGGTAGTCTTCCAAGTCCCAATTGCCTGCCATTTGACATGCATGCATGAAAAAACACTGGTGCAGCAGCAGAGCAGCCAGCGCGCCTAGCTCTCATCGTAGAGGTTGAGCTGCAAAGGATGTTGGGTTAGAGGTGTTAAAGTTTAACAAGTATTGTAGTATTTTCGATTTATTTAACAATTAATATCTAATCATAGATTAATTATAAATAGGCTCAAAAAATTCATCTTGCAAATTATTCTCTCTAGCTATGTTTTTAGTTTCGTAAATAGTCTATATTTAGTACTTTATGCATATGTCTAAACATTCCATGTGACAAGAGTCAAAGTTTAACTATAAAAACAAACTGAGCCTAAACCATGCAGTAATGGAGAGTTCTTGTGGAAGCAGTCACATGCATGCATATGCAATGCAAATCCTGCTACTCATTACTACTCCATGCAACATCGCTTCTAGCTAGTTGATTCTGTATATCCAGCTATTTGCTGGTCTTGTGCTAATGCTGCGGGGCAGGATGGAGCCATGGACCCATGCTCATTATATATGCTTCAAAGCATTCAGATGGCACGGTTGTGTGGTTAAAGCTCATCCGTACGTAAGTTTGCCTGTGTCCTCCACTTTGACTAAAGTTTATTATAAAAAATGTTTTTATAATCCAATTATTTGAACTCACAGATGCTATTATGTTTTCCTAAAAATCTTCAAAAAAAAAAAGGAAGACTTCATCAAACTTGGAGTTTGGGAGGGCAGCACCTGATCCCGGCCGCTCCCGTGCCACACAACACAAGCCTTTCCCGAACCAGACACCACCAACTTCGCTGCGGGTGCCACGCATCCGCTCGCTTTCTCCGTTGTGCAGCCAGATTCCCAGCTAGCTGCAATCAACCGGCTCGGGCGGGGCGGGGCATGGGATCATCGGAAGCAAAGGCCCAGGGCCGTCTTAGAGGGGAGGGCAATAGGTGCGACGGCCGGGGGCCCATTCCATAGAGGGACTCATGAATATATGTCTATATATATAGCAATAATATATATTTGGAATACTGAAATAGAACTTTACATGTTCATACACTTAGCACAAGTCTTGAAAAATAAGAAATTAGCTTGTCATCACTTCCTATTCAGATATTTAGCTATTCATGATCGTCGATCAATCCTGATTAGTTGACCGTTTTCACCTTCCAATTGCCAAATACGGTGATATCGCTTTGTGCGGCGAGACATTGTGAAGTCACGACACGCGACACCATTCATTCACACACGATGAGAGACAGGCCTAACTTCCTCAAATCTATGTTGCAAGTTAATTCTTATTATTAGTGCTTATGTTTTAATCGCCGTATTAAAAAATTACATTACTAGACCCTTACTATCTTACTTGCCCAAAGACTCTTAAAATTATTGAGACGGCCCTGCTCTGCAGCAGCTAGCAGTGGAGAGAAAAAGAGGAGTTGCCCTTAAGGGCATATGCCCTCACTCTCCTACAATTAGATTTATTTTGAGAAATATGCAAACACATATCTCAATGTAAAATTGCTTTGAGATGTATATTTGTATATTTCTCAAAGCGAATCTAATGGGTGGGAGAGCCGCCTTCATCTCTAGAGTGAGCGACAGCAGGTGCGCGCGGTGCATTATTCGTGATTCCTCCCTGTGGCTGAGAATAACGCATGCAGGAATCTCATCCACCTACCACGCACGGAGTACGTCAACTCATCCACTCATGACTCATCTCCCCATTACTATATGCAGAGGCGAAGCTACAAGCAAATGAACCCTTGTGCACTGTCTAAGTAACTTTCAAGATTTTATTGATAGGCATGCAGGAATCTCATCCACCTACCACGCACGGAGTACGTCAACTCATCCACTCATGACTCATCTCCCCATTACTACATGTAGAGGCGAAGCTACAAGCAAATGAACCCTTGTGCACTGTCTAAGTAACTTTCAAGATTTTATTGAAATATATGATGAAAAAAGGTCATTTAATGGCAGAAAAAATTTACCCCGGTGCCTGTAATTATTGAAATATATGATAAAAAAAGGTCATTTAATGGCAGAAAAAAAATTACCCCGGTGCCTCTACACTAGGTAAATTGAACGTGGCTTTGCCCTGACTACATGGAACATATCGGTACCCTAGCTAGCTAGCTATATAGCTTGCCGAAATAGGCAAGGCATTGCGAGGTGCTTCCTATCCTTGCTCTCAGCGCCCTTTGCAAGCTTCAATTCCTTTTGTCGTAGCTAGCTGCCGTGCAGTGTCCACCAGAGGAGCAATTTGCGGTCGGGCATGCCGATGCTACGTGTCGGATCGGGAGGTTCACATGAATGTTCTCTGAGACTACAGTACTTCTGGATGGAGCAGCAGTGATTCTCGGTCACCAATGCTCCATGTAGACCTTAGCAATAAAAAAATGCAATTCTCGTATGTGTTTTAAGGAGACAAACAATTCAAAATTTGAGATAAATAATTTAAAAATATTGACTAAAGTTAGTATGAAATAGTATTAATATTTATAATATAAAATAATTACTATTAGATTAATTACGAAATATATATTAACGTTTGTGCAGCTAATCTAGTGTTACATTTTGGAGGGCGAAGCTTCGCGTGGATGCTCACCGCTTTTTCCGGTTTGGGCAAAGATGCCAAGGCTACTGCCTTTTCAGCCGGCCTCGCCCAATTCATGCGACGTCACAGCTCGTGACGCGACCACCACTCACGTATTCCTTGCCGCTCGCCCGCCGTGTTTTCGCAAAAAATTTTAAATTTTAATACAGTAGCATTTTCATTTTTATTTGACAAACATTGTCTAATTATAGAGTAAAGCCTTGTTTAGATGCACCCAAAAACCCAAAACTTTACAAGATTACGCATCACATCGAATCTTGCGACACTTGCATGGAATATTAAATATAGATAAAAAAGATAACTAATTGCACAGTTTATATGTAAATCACGATACGAATCTTTTAAGCCTAGTTACTCCATGATTGGATAATGTTTGTCAAATAAAAAAGAAAGTGCTACAGTGTCAAAATCCAAAAAGTCACTATACCACAACCCAAACTAGTGTCCGACCAGGGTCGCTAAAGATATAGAAATAGCGTTGGACGGTTGGTCGGTATAGCATAGTGGCTTACGGTCTGACGCTATATTTTGTTTTGGCGTCCGACGGTTGGACGCTAGTTTTAATTAGGTTTACCGTTGGACGGTCGGACGCTATTTCTTACGAACTGGGTCCGCCGATCGGTCGCCATATTAAATTGGTCCTGCGCGCCCAACATCCCTTGATTTCGCGTCTACAATTTGGAGGACGAAAACGTCATGGCGCCCTTCTCTGTCTTAACTGGCGTCTAAATTTTTGGAGGCCCACTTGTCAGATGAAAAAACTAAAACCTAGCCACTCCAATCTAATTTCCAGCATCCTCGCAGACTCTAGAAACTCGCATCCTCGCAGCGCCGCCGTCCCATCCTCGCAGCACCCATCCTCGCATCCTCGTGATCCTCCCATCCTCGCATCCTCGCAGCGCCGCCGTCCCGTCGCCCCCAGGCCGGCGTCTCCCAGGCGCCCCGCCCAGGCCAGCGTCTCCCCGGAGCCCCGCCCAGGCCGCGCTGCTTCCCGGCGTGTTGCCCAGGCCGACGTCTCCCCAGCGTGACGCCCAGGTCGGCAGCCCTTCCGCTCGCCAACCAGGCCGGCGGCCCTTCCGCTCGCCGCCTAGGCCGGCGACTCTCCGGCGACCCCGCCCCGTCCACTACGGCGGTTTCCCATCGAGTGCCCCTGCTCCCCTCCCTGGCACCCCACATCCTCAGCACTTGTCTCGAGCAGGCAGCACCCAGGGGTGGATCTGTTCCCTATTGAGCAGGCAACAACCAGGAGCAGGCAACACTTCGAGATCTTCTTTAATCAAATTCAAAGGTAAATATCAATTTGCTCAATTTTTTGGGGCCTCAAATTTACAGTCTAGCAAGGGCATATATACTGTACCGCAGGGGGGGGGGCTTCGCCCCCCCGCACCCCCCATGCACACACGGGCGCGGCGTGATGGGCCTCCGCTTCGCTTCGTCAGAAGCCCGGCCAATATCCTAAAGTAAATTTGGAACAACTCCAATATTGTCTGTCATCTCGCCATTTTCTGCTAGGCCTGGAATGAAACCTGAACTTCTGAAATCTGTTATACACCTATGCTGATTTACAAACTGGCGAACTGACATAGAGGCTGAGGCTAATTGGAGTTGTCATATATAGTATTTTACTGTTGGAATTATTTGTATTGATTAATTACTTACTAAATGCTAAACTTTGGCCAGTTTGTGTAGAACTTTTGTGTTGGAATTATTTGTTTCAGAGGTTTGCTATATAAAACATTTTAGTATATATATTGTTGTCATTATTTTCAGGGCCTATTTTAAATTTTCGAACAAGGTCCCGGATTTTGTCGCACGGCCCTGTTTCTACATTACACATTCCTACTAATATTGATATATTTAAAAAATTTAGTACATTTCATATAGTTTAACAAAAACAATATAATTCCTTGCAAAATAATACAAACACCATGAGAAGTGTTGAGTGTTATTGCTGACCACATGCATGTTATATGTTCCCTGCTGACCAACTAAATTTTTTTCTCTCTGTAGCTCAAGATTCATAGAATTTCTCTAACTAACAATATTTTTTTTTGTTATGTTGGAGTGTCTAATGCTAAGTCTCTTTTGTAACAGATGGGATTTCTCGATATGATATGAAAAGCAGGAGGGAGTAGTAGGAGCTGTTGTGCTGAAGCCAGAAGTCAAGATCTGGGAGGTGTCCTCGAGTTAAGATCCGGTGTCGTTCGAACAAGCAGTTGTCATCATGCTTGTGGATTTAAGGTGACGCTCTCTCTCTCTCTTCCGTCTGCATGTGTGCTTATTTTAAGAACCATTAATTTTTGGTGCCCCAAGTTTCATGGATGGATTATATGATTTGGACAGCTTGTTGTTCTTCCCTCATTAACGATTGATGGATAAGTCTTGGATTGATGATGATGCTAGGTAAAAAATAGTAGCTTCATAAATAGTGATAGCGTTATATGTAGCTATATAAAATATCTTTTAACACAATAGTTTCATGTAGGCACGAAAAGGCATATTTGCAAGGAGTGGATAGTTTCTTAGCTTTTGCATTGAGTAACTCAGCTGTTGGTAGCAAGATACTGTGCCCATGTAGAAAGTGTGTCAACTCTTTCTAGAAAGAGGCTAGTGAGGTCCGTGAACATTTGATATGTGATGGGTTCCTAAGAGGGTATAGAACATGGAATTTACATGGAGAAGCTACCCCTTGTGTGAATCTTGAAGACTTTGTTGGTGATGATGTTGAGGGTGTGGATGAGTCCAATGAAGATGATGACATATCTGATTTTCTTAGAGACTTAGCTGCTGGCTTAGATGATAGGGGAGATTATGAGGAGGACAGTTCTGTTCGAGATCCTTGTAAGGAACTAGTTGCCATTCAAAAGTTAGTCGCGGAAAATAGCAAAGAATTGTTCCCTAATTGCAAGAAATATACACAACTTCGATTTATTATTAGATTGCTCCACCTTAAACTCCTTGGAGGATGGTCTGACAAATCTTTCAACCTGCTGCTAGAGCTACTTAATGATGCGTTCCCTGAGGGTTCAGCACTAGCTAAAACCTTTCATGAGGCTAAGAAATTGGTGAAAACCATAGGGATTGGGTATACTAGTATTCATGCCTGTAAAAACAATTGCATTCTCTACTGGAAGGGGAACATAGATCTGGATTCATGTCCAAAGTGTAAGCTTTCACGGTGGAAATCAGTAAGGAAGTCTCTAGATGGGAAACATACATATAAGGTTCCTATGAAGGTTCTACGCTAGTTTCCAATAAAGAAATGTCTCCAAAGGCTGTTTTTGTCCTCAAAAACAGCTAGTCTAACAAGATGGCATGATGAAGGCAGAAAAAAAAGATGGTCTGCTAAGACACCCCACAGATTCACCTCTATGGGATGACTTTGATAAGAAACATCCAAAGTTCTCTGAAGATAGTCGGAATATCCGTCTAGCATTCGCCAGTGATGGTTTTAATCCATTTAGAATGCAGAATGTTACCTACAGTATTTGGCCTGGTATTTGTATTCCCTTGAATTTTCCACCTTCAATGTGCATGAAGCAATCAAATTTCATTTTGTCTTTTCTGATACCTGGTAAGGAGGCTCCAGGTATGGATATGAATCTCTATTGTGAGCCACTTGTTAATGACATGTTAGATATGTTTGAAAATGGTGTTAGAACTTATGATGCTTCGAGGAGAGAGTTCTTCCAACTACGCGCAGCAATATTGTGGACTATTACTGATTTCCTTGGTCTAGGATACGTGTCGGGATCTGTGACATCCGGTGAAGCAGCATGTCCTGATTGCCACCTGTTTACAGATTCTTTTAGACTTGGTAGTGGTAACAAGAATATTTATATGTGCCATCGAAGATTCTTGCATGAAAATCACCCATTTAGGTTTGATGCCAACAAATTTGGTAGTACTGAGTTTAGGACAACACCTGTACCACTTACTGGGGAGGAAATTTGGGAGTGCACTAAAGATCTTAGCACTAGTTTTGGCAAGGATCCATCTGGAAAGAAACCAACACGCAAGAAACGCCAAGAAGGTGAACCATTAGTCATTTTCAAGAGAAGATCTATTTGGTTCAAACTTCCATATTGGAAAGATTTGATGTTGAGACATAATTTTGACTTCATGCACATAGGCAAAAATGTTTGTGAAAGCTTACTGAACACATTCTTGGGCACAATTGGAAAATCAAAGGATAATCTGAACTCTCGCTTAGACCTTCAAGCTCTAGGTATTAGAAGTGATCTTCACCCAGTTGAAGTAGAGGACCAATTTTATTTGCCACCTGCACCATACTCAATGAGTACAGATGAGATGAAATTATTTTGCCAAATACTAAAAGGGGTGAAGTTTCCTGATGGTTATGCATCTAATATAAGACATAATGTACATGTGAATGAGAGGAAAGTATTTGGGCTTAAGAGTCATGAGAGTCACATTATTCTACAAGACTTGCTGCCCATTGCTGTGAGAAAGATATTACCAGAAACAGTCAGTGTTGCAGTGATTCGAATATGTAATTTCTTCAAGATACTTTCTGCCCCTATCATTCGAATAAGTGATATGGATAGTCTACAGGCTGAAATAGTTGAAACCATGAGCCTTCTTGAGACTATATTCCTTCCATCTTTTTTTGACATGATGGTACACCTGATGGTACATCTTCCTACCCAAGCTAAAATAGCTGGTCCAATCCATTTTCGCAGCATGTGGCCTGTAGAGAGGTAACTATCATAGCAATATTGCATCTTAGTGAAAACAAATGTGTATCTACTATATGTATAACATTATCAACATGGCTATTATTTATGTGTGTGTGTATAGGTATCTCATGAGATTGAAGGGTTCTGTACGTACCAAAAGTCATCCTGAGGATCAATTATGGAGTGGTCTAATTTCACGGAGTGCCTTACACTTTGTTCTCGCTATCTACATGGTGACACAAAAATTTACCGCCAAATTAGAAATGACCAAGATGATAGTACAACTCCTTTCTTCCATAGCATCGGGCAAGGATTGACTGGAAAAATACACATTTAGTTTAGACCACAAGACCTGGATGCAAGCTCATAGATATGTTTTGTTCAACTATGGCAACATAGTACCATACTTAGAGTAAGTAATCCAAATCACTTACATCATATCATTAAGTTTGTAACCAATCTCAAAGTCAAATAACTTTTGTAGTAAGCATGCTCAATACCTTTCCTTTATCAGCATTCGAAATAAACAGGAGATCAACCGCATGCAGCATGAATCCTTTCATGAGTGGTTTAGGCTGCATGTAAGTGAAAGTAAAACTTAGCACTTGATATTGAGACAAACAACATGTTACTATAATAATAGTAGTCTATCATAATCACAGGTGGAAGAAACATGTGAGGAAGCACCAGAGGAGATCAAAATTTTGTCCAAGGGGCCAATGATGCACGCAAGTACAACAGCTATAGTATTAATGGATTCTGTTTCCACACAAAATCCTATGATGAGGGAAGACCTATTCAAAATAGTGGGGTTGCTGTGGTTGCTGAGGCAACAACCTTTGAGGGGCACAATAACAATGATGCGATAATAAGAAACAATATCTATTATGGGGTTATTAAGGAGATTCTTGAACTAAATTATAACCACAAAGGAAGTGTGGTGCTTTTCAAGTGTGATTAGGTTGACAACCGTGTTCAAGAAAAATGGGTAAAAACTGATCAATTTGGGATCACATCTGTTAACTTTAAGCACTTGTTCAATACGGGTGAAAAGCTGTGTGATGAGCCTTTCATTCTAGCATCACAACCAATTCAAGTGTATTATGTTCCTGAGGATCATGACTGGTCTGCTGCTGTTCAGTCCAAACCAAGAGATGTGTATGACTTAGATAATTTAGAGAATGAGCACACAGATAATGATATTGGATCAGTATGGCCATTACATGATCTGAGAGCAGATGTGACTGTGGATATTGTAAATGGGGTGGTTCCTTCAGTTCGAACTGACATAGATGGTACAATTGTTGATAAAAAAACCTAAGAAACAGCAAAGAAAGTATGTTTTCTGTTGCTGCTATAATTATGCTATTGATCTTTTATTCATCCTTGTATAGAACTAATTGTACATGTCCTTTTTCACGAAAACAGATGGCAAACGGAAAAGGAAGTAGTCAGAATGCCCCCCTTACCGAGATCGAGCGGGAGAGGAATGAGACCATTGCAGCAAACCAAGCGAAGCTGAAGTCCTTGCTCCCTAATCTATCTAATCCTAAACCACCTGCTAAGAAAAGAGCAAAGGTCATCTTCTTAGAAATTATTGTGTTTTGATGTCTTTGCTTATTTAATGAAAAGTATTTACATAAGAAATCATATTTCTTCTTGTAGAGAACTTATAAGACCAATGATGGAGAAACCCATGATCATAATTTGTGCCAAAGGCCACAAACAAACCCCACAGTGAATGTGAATGAACAAATTGAAGAAGGAGATTTGGACTGTGAACAAATTGATGAAGAACAAATTGATGAAGATTGGGAATGTGAACCAATTGGAGGTTTCTTAGGTGATGATCAAGGTATTGTAGCATACTCTTCTCCTCTTTTATTGTAGCATAAAAACTACTTTGCCATTGTGCTTCTAATTTTTCAAATTATGTATAGAAGATTTTTATGGCACAACACAAAAGAGGAAAGGAAGAAGTATCACTTTACTGAAGGACATCTTTGAAAGGCCACCTGGCATGCCTAAAATCAAAGTTCAAGTGAATCACCTTGGTCAACCTGTTGGAGACAACTATAGGCGCTTTTGTAGTGCTGTTGGGTGCCATGTGAGAAAGAAACTATCTGTTGCTTGTCCTGATTGGAGGCAAATTGATATTAAAAAAAGATGGATGTATGGACAGACATAAAGGTATGTCTTAGGCTCTTAGCTATGTCCCTATTAGGCTCTTAGGCTCTTAACAAGTATGCTGAAATCTAAGTACACATTTGCTATTTTCCATATTTCATTAGGAAACCTATGATATTAGTGATCGAGCTATGCCCTGGTTTTTACGTGATGCTGCAAAGAAATGGAAAGGTTTTAAATCCTACTTAAAGAAGAAGTATTTGGATGCAAAATTAACTGAACAGGAAATAAGGAAAATATATGGTGAAAGACTGAATGATGATGATTGGAAAAAACTAAAAGAGTATTGGGCATCCGAAGAATGTGAAGTAAGTACAACCAAATATATGAATTCAACAATGGTTTTGTAGAATTTAATATTTTTTGCCATAGGCTCGCACAATACAAGCAAAAGCAAACCGTGCAAAGTTGATCATACATCACACATCGGGAAGTAGGAGCTTTGCTCAAGCAGCATATAAAATGGTATGTCAGACTACATTTGAGTTTTATTTAAAACACTAATGTGCTATATTTTTTGGTACTGAGAGTGAAACACATGTAGGGAGTTGAACTAGGGCGTCCTGCTCGAAGAGATGAGGTGTATGTCACAACAAATACGAGAAAGAATGGAGTTCCGTTACCACCTGCAGAACCAATTATTGTAAGTTTTTCCTTTAACAACTTTTATTGCAGCTTGAAATCCTACTTTATGTAGTATTAACAATGATACTCTATGTATTTAGAATAAACTAAAATCAATTATTGAGGAACATCCTGAGTTGACACAAAAGTCAATCCAAGAAGGTGATGCATTTGCTGCTGTTTGTGGAGAAAAAGAGCCAAAAGGACGCGTGCGTGTTTTGGGTCTAGGTCCAACTCCCCAAAGTGTTGGTACACCAGGGGTGAAGTCTTACATACCAACAATCATTCAAATGGAAGAGATGGCCCTTAAAGATGTAGAATTAGCCCATAGAGATGCACAAGCTGAGCAAGAAGCTCTACGACAACGCATAGTGGAGCTAGAACAACAACTGTGAAGGGTCGAGATGGCGGACTAGAGGGGGGTGAATAGTCCTTTCTAAAACTTATCGCGCCGGCTAACCGAAACAAATGCGGAATTAAAACTATCGGTCTAGCCAAGACTACACCCCTCTATCTAAGTTCTCTAGCACCTTGTAAAAGATCCTAAACAAAAAAACAAGGTGCTACCTTAGCAAGAGCTCACCTAACCAATTCTAGAAGCAAGGTCACACAAACCTATGCAACTAGTACTTTGCAAACCGGGGGAGCTCCTACACAAACTAGTGAGGCAAAGCGCACAAAGCCTAAGCTCACTAGGAAGCTCAATAATAAGGCAACTAATGCCAAATTAGAGAGCGCAACTTACTTAGCTACACAAACTAAGCAATGTGACTAACAAGGTTACACAAACCGAATTAGCCACGCAAGGGAACTATTTCTAGCTTACACAAGCAAGAAGGTAACTAGCAAGCTACACAAGCTTAACTAATTACAAAAGCAACTACACAAGCACAAGTATATAAAGAATATAAATACAAGCTCAGGTATATGCAAACCACCGAGAAGAGTAGACAATGTTGACACGGTGATTTTTACCGAGGTTCACTTGGTTGCCACCAAGCTACGTCCTCGTTGTGGCGATACACCCACTTGATGGATCACGAGCTAATTGGCATTCCAAAGCCAAACCCTCAGCGGGTGCCGCACATCCACTCTCAAGATGGGGATCTTCCAAGCCACAAGCAATCCACTAGAGTTGCTCTTCGCGATCCCCACGGGGTGAGCACCGTACCCCTCATAATCTCTTCTCCGGAGCACCGCACAATCTCCTTGCGTGCTTCGACGGAGTGACAAGCCACCAAGCCGTCTAGGAGATGGCAACCTCCAAGAGTAACAAGCACCACCGGCTTGCAACACGAACACCTAGTGCCACTCGATGCAATCTCTCAATGCAACGCACTAGAATCGCTCACTCACACAATCGGATGATCACTATCAAGCATATGTGAGTTAGAGGCTTTACTAGCACTCCCCAAGCATGGACACTAAGTCCCAAGGGTGCTCAGCACCAGCCAAGGCCGGCCACCACTTCTATTTATAGCCCCAAGGGCTAAACTAGCCGTTGCCCCTTCACTGGGCAAAAGTCGTGAGCACCGGACTCACTGTAGGTAGCACCGGACGCTAGAACAGTGCGTCCGGTGCTTTAGAAACAGCCACGTGTCACTAGCCGTTTGAACTCGACCGTTGCCGCCAACGGCTAGCACACGCACGCGCGTCTGGAACAGTACCGGACGCTCTGCTGCTTCACACCGGACGCGTCCTGTGCGCACCGGACTCACACGCAGAGAGCAACGCAAACTTGCAGCAGCACCGGACTCTCAGCGTCCTGTGACACCGGACTCGTCCTGTGCGCACCGGACTCTCAGCGTCCTGTGACACCGGACTCGTCCTGTGCGCACCGGACTCTCAGCGTCCTGTGCCACCGGACTCGTCCTGTGCGCACCGGACTCTCAGCGTCCTGTGCCTGCAGTTCAACTTGTTAGGTTGCTAACTTTTAGCTCCGAACTCCGAATTCGATGATCTTGGATATTTTGGAAAGCTTACTTAGAGTGCTATCCAATCTATATGAATACTCAATCCAAATCAAAATGGATCAAAGTAGTATTCCAATCTAAAGGCCATCCTAATGTCCAGAGAACACCAAAAAACTACTCTCTCTTCTCCAAGTTGATCAAAATCAACTCCAACACCTTCTCCTTTGCAAATGTGCCAACACCACCAAGTGTACACCACCATGTGCAAGTGTGTTAGCATTTTCACAAACATTTTCTCAAAGGAGTTAGCCTCTCAAACTTGCCACGCCACTCGATCCTAACATGTATGCAAAGTTAGATCACTCAAGTAGAACTAGCTGACCGATATGCAAACAAGTTTGCCCCTCTTGATAGTACGGCCATCTATCCTAAATCCGGTCATAAACTTCTCTACACACCTATGACCGGTGAAATGAAAATGCCCTAGGTTATACCTTTGCCTTGCGCATTCCATTCCATCTCCTCCAATGCTGATGCAACACATGCACCAACCAATCACCAAATGATATGATCCACTTCATATCATCACGTGACCGTATTGGTTCATCGATCTGACCTTACTTGCTCTTCACCGTTGCCTTGGTCCATCGTCGCCAAGTCTTGCTCAAGCTTCACCGTCACACGCGGTCCCTCGCTTCAAAGCCTCTGACTTGTCCTTCATTCTTACAACCGATCCATCAAGCAAAGCCTCATCTTGATCTTCTCCACCATGGTCACATGACTCCATGTCATGTCTCATATGCAATGAGCTCCTCCATCATCACATCATCACCTGTGGACTAATCTCTTGTGTATCTCACATAAACACTATTAGTCCACATAAGTTGTCACTCAATTACCAAAACCAAACAAGGACCTTTCAAACTGTTGGAGGAAAGGTTAGCACGTGAAAGGTCAAATATAGAAAACATCTCACGGAATGGCTCTAATTCACAACATCACATGGTAAATGTTTACACCTCCTCTAATTCATGGCTAATATACTATCAAGTGCTACATAAATCTATAATATGTCTTGTATGTTTGTAGAGCCCAAGGTCTGAAGATGATGGTGTTGGGACACGTGTTGAAGCTGAATTTAATGAAAATGATGATACATATGAAGAACATACTAATGAATGTGATTACACGACTATGCGTAGGCATGCTACACCCTGCCAAGTCCAGAAATGCCCTCAGTCCAGCCCCATTAGTGGATCTCCATTAGAACAAACTTCTCATCGTCAGTCAAACCTTGTTCATGCAGGCACATTAGCCCAGCAGCCTCATCAATCCACCATAAGAGCAGCCCCATCCCAACAACTCCCTCAATCCACTAAGAGAGCAGCCCCATCCCAACAGCCCCCTCAATCCACTATGAGAGCAGCCCCATCCGAGCAGCCCCAACAATCCACCATAAGAGCAACCCTATCCCAGGAGCCCCCTCAATCCACCAAGAGAGCAGCCTCATTCCAGCAGCCCCCTCAATCCACCATGAGAGCAGCCCCATCCCAGCAGCTCCCTCAATCCACCAAGAGAGCAGCCCCATCCCAGCATCCCCCTCAATCCAAAATGACAGCAGCCCCATCCCCCAGGAGCCCCTTCAATCCAACCATGTTTATGTCCAGCAGCTGCAGCCCTGTCTAGGCATAGATACAAGGAAGGGTGATACTAATCATTCCTCATATGACGAATATGTAAGTTCTCATTCATCTTACAATTTTTTGCTTCTAGGTTAATGGTGTTTTTATTAGTTGATATAATTCTCATACATCCATCATTTGTTTCAGATTGGCAGAGAAGTTATACTTTATCCAAACATTAAGTCTAGTCAACCTGTCGCCAAGGGAATGGTTATTGCAACTAATCCTAGCTGCGTGCTAGTAGGACAGGCTCTTGGAAGGCAATTTTGTCAAGTTGTTGTTAAGCTTGTGATGAAAAGAGATGTTGTTTTGCCTCGCCCTTATGCAGGTGTTGAAAATATGGTCGATGCAAAGGACCTGGGAATTGCATGGCCATACAATTGGGTAATAAGCAACTCCTCTTTTTATTTCTTATTTCCATTTGTTTTATGAATGATGAGATTTTCTTATTACTGATATCTCTAACAGCTGAAGCTTTGCAAGACATCAAAATCATCCCATGATACAGGTATGCAATTAGTACTTTATCCCAAGCTCATTCTTGTAGTAGTCTTGATCTTTACATCTTGTGCAAGTGCATGCAGCTTGCTCTGTCTCTAGATTGTGTATGTGCTTGTGATTGTGCCATTTATATTAATTATTAGTTGGCTTGTTAGCTAGTCAATTCCTAGAGCCATATTAACTTACAAACCACAGCCGCAGAGCCTCTATGAACTGCTTTCTTCAAACCTGGGTTCACATATATATTAATTTCAGCATCATATATCGGTTTCTTCTTTGCCACAAAATCACTGGGTATCATCAGAATTTATTTATGTCAAAAATATGATTGCTTAAAAAATATTTAAATATCTAACACTAACTAGGAAAGGTGCTCCAACAGTCCAGCCTTCAAGTATATAATTATTATTTTTTTAAACATGTACATCACTTCTCTGCTTTGCATACAAAAAAGAGAGAAGAGATGGAGCTCCAGTTTATTCTTTTTCAATTCCAAATCTATACAACTACTGCTCATGAATTTAGAATTTTGTAAGACTTGGATTTCTAGTTTTTATTGATGGATGTAATCTTTTATTTGCAGGTGGGAGGTAATAGCTTGAGGTGGCCATGCAGGAAGCAGGGGCTGGAAGTGTGCATGACTAGTGCTTATTTTGTACATCCTAACTAGAGATGAATGCTTTTGTTAAGACTTAAGTTATGAATCATTTTGTAATGAGTGCAAGCAAACCATGAGATGTGAGCTGTGCAACTAGTTCAAGCATCTATGCGCTATGCATATATCTTGATGGCCAAACCGTACGTATGCCATGTAACTTATTTGTGCAAGTTGTGGAAAATAACACAAGACAAATGTTTATGGATATAATATAATTTTGAGCTATGATGAACTTCATTGTCATGATTGTGTATTGTCCAAAATGGAATTGGTGATTTTATGGCTCCTTGATTGTATGTTTGATTGTATGATTAGTACTAATCTTGAGGTTAATGAATAACTGTGTTGTTATTTTCTATTATGGATAGCGTCTGACAGTTGGACGCTATATATTACTAGCGTCTGACTAATGGTCGCTATAAGTTTCTAAAAGGCGTCGAACGGCTGGTCGCTATATCTTCAACTTACTGTCCAACGGTCGGTCGCTATAAGTATGGTCGGACGCTAAAACTTATAGCGACGCCACTTATGGGGACCGGCCAAGTTGGTCGGTATATGTTTATAGCGACCGTCCATAGGTCGCTATACCGATTTATAGCGACCGTCCGTAGGTCGCTGTAGATAGGCTGTGGTATAGTGAGTTTTTGGATCTAAACAAGACCTAACTAGGCTTAAAAGATTTATCTCGTGATTTATAGATGAACTGTGCAATTAATTTTTGTTTTTATGTATATTTAATGCACCATGCATGTGCCGCAAGATTCGATGTGATGAGAAATCTTGAAAAATTTTGAAAACTAAACAAGGCCTTATTTCCCAAATCTATTTCACCCATTGCTCAGTGCTCACTGGTTACCTCCAGTACAGCGAACAACACATGTGCTCGCAAGGATCTCTTTTCCGTACCATTCCTTTTTTTACTGGTTCTATATGCCGTTTCTTTCTTTCTTTTTTTCTTTTGGTTTTGTGCAGTTCTTAAATATATTTTCCCTCTTTCGTGGCATACAACGTGCACACATGTAATTTTTTAAATACTGATAGTATGCCCGTATGTTGCCACGGGATAACAACATTTTATACTAAAAACACATAGATCACACAATAAGATAACAATATTTTAAAAATTAAATACCAATGTTAATTAAATATTTAATTTAAAAATAAAGTTTATGAAATTAATACCGAAGAGTGTAATGTCGTAGGCTCATAAATTCTATTTTATAGAATTTTCTGTGATATTTGCATATGAGCCCTCCACCGTCTATATCTTTCACTGTCCAATACTCTAGGCTAGACTCCTCCACACTGCCACTGCGTACTACAGTAATATACGGGCATACGGCCAGACCTCTATTGTAGCCTATATATACACTACAGCACGTCCCATTATAGGAGGCATTTACAAATGCCTTCAAAAGAGGTCAAAACGCAATCAAAGACCTTTTAAGGCATTTATTAAAATGTCATCTAAAACAGGGAAGTAAAAGGTCTTTTAAGACATTTTTTCAAACCCTTTTAATATCAATATTTAAAGGTATTTTCTGACTGCCTAAAATACTATTTAGAGGCGTTCTGTTCAACGCCTTCAAACATTAATGGAGGCATTATTAGAAATACCTCTAAAATCAAGCTATTCATATGGAACTGCTAGCAATATAGAATCGATCCATTGGAGAATGAACTAATAAGAGCACACTTAACACTATATACTCCAAATATTTTAATCTTGCAGACATACAGGGCCTGTTTGAAGCTGTTGTGAGCTGTTTTATTTGCCAAACATTTATTTCCAAAACAGCTTCATAGGTGAAGTTATTTTTCCCCCTCCTCTCACAAAGACATAAGTTGGGATGAAGCTGGAAAAAGTAGCTTATTGCAGCTCCCTCTCTCTCATTTCTCTCTCTCAGCTATGTATGAAGTAGTTCGTGAAGCTATTTTGCCAAACACTTTTTACAAAATAGCTCAGCTTTATCTAAAAAGTCACTCATGAAGCTATTTTCTAAAAAAAAACAGCTTTACTAGTGAAGTTGAGCTGTGCCAAACAAGCCTATAGTTATATTTCTAACCAGATTACAATGCTCCCTTTAAGAGAGATTAAAAGCCAGACATGTTCACATCACAATTACATACATATGCAAGCTCCTGTCCTCATTTGGCAATTGCTCCCACTTGAAACTAAACATGTCCGAATGAGTGAAGGTTAAGTGGTGTGCTAATGTATTACTGTGCCTTGGAGGTCATGGGGATTACCACCATATTATGCTACAAACCCCACCGAAGGACAAGCTGCGCCAACATCTTGCCGTGCTTCTCAGCCAAGCTCTGCAAATTGTATTGCTGCCACAATGCCAAATTAGCTGATCACATTGGCACCAAAACTGATGATATTCAAAGTATCCAAACAAAATGTACTACTATTTGTTAAACAAAATGATGGTTGACAGTCTAGAGGGTTGTAATGGAAATTTGAAATAACAACCACCTTAATGACTGATGCGCAGCTATGAGTGCGTGAGTTTCCTTCATCTGTTAGCATTTCTGTTAGCTGCAGAGACACATATTTTTGTTCAGTTTTGGCAGTAGAGCCATCCAGAGGTATGCGCTGTGATGGTTGATAGTATTATTATTGTTGTAGAAAAGTGACTTCACCAGCATGAAAAGTAAATCGCCAAGTATGGAAAAAGTTGCAGCAAAAAAATTTTAGTGTAAGACTTATTATACTCCAATTCAGGATATTTCGGAACTACACTACGCTTTGAGCACCTCCAAGTACAAAAGGAAATGTTGCCAATGCAATGAATCATAATACAAAGGGAAGCTTCCCAATACTAAATATTTCAAATGTCAAACTGGTGCTAACGAAACAGAGAAAATTGTTGGTTTGGTTTACCTGATTCCAATGCTGCGCACCAGTCCCATGGAAACAAGTTCTTTCATTGCATAACATGTTGTTTCTAATGAAATAGAGGAATCAATGTCTACCACGCCATCATCACCAATTGAGGTCATGGCATCTTTATCACTAATCTGAGCAAATTAAGTAAGGCATCAGAAGCACTAACCCAGCACCCATCCATATATAGGAAGATAGCTAGTACTAGTACGTGTACAATAATATATATATAATACTATACTACTCCTATAGTAATCAAATAATGTAATGAAAATATTGTAGAGACACTCAGCTTCAAGGACAAACATATATAGTCAATCCAATTGAGGTCACACTCAACGAAAATGTTGTAGAGACAAACATCTCTGAGGTTACTGAATTTAGGGGAGGGATGCTATGTAGGCAGTCATGAGCGAGCGAGGGAGGGAGATGAGCCCATCACCAAGACCAGGAGAGTGTGCTACAAGCAAGTGTTTATTTGATTCTAAGGATGGACTAGTGCTCGATCATTTTCTACTTTCAGAGTGTAGCTATCCCCTTCCTTTTCTACTGCATTGGTTTCCTTTCAGAGTGTAGTTACTAGATATCTAACCAAGGACTATTCCATGGCCGATGGCCTATTAGCAAAAATCAGGCATTTATAGTACCAGATATCTACGAAACCTATTAGCAAACATCAGGACACTATAGCTTCGATTCATATTTGGATATTACAATGCACACTATCTAATCACTGGAGATATTGGAGATAATCTAGTGTGACACTTTCTATAAGCATTTTCACAAACAGGTGTTGAGCATGAGACACTAGCATTCATAGATTCAACAAAGTGAAACAAATTAAGTGCAGAACGAAACTTGATGTAGTTCCTGACCTGCGCATGAGCCAGGGGAATGAGGAGCCTTAGTAGTCATAGCAGTAAAGGCACGGTAACCTCGGCGAAGGGCGGTGGTGGCGATTGATAACGGAGGCGCGGTGGTGGTACATTGGTACTGATGGGATGGTGTAGTGGAGAACCTCGTTGTCGGCGAGCTCGCGAGCACTCGTGGCCGCCTCAGGCCGGGATGTTGTGGAGGACGTCATCGTCCGCGAGCTCGCGAACCCAACAATCTCACCGCCCTGCCTCCTAGCACCCGCGCCGTCCCTCCCCGTGCCGCCCAAGGTAGCTGTGCTACCTCCTCGTCGCTGTCGCGCCATCCCTTCCCGTGCCGCCCGATGCAGCCGCGCCATCCTCACGGCGACGCCGGACGCAGCCGCGTCGCGAAACCCTATCGCAACGGGTGAAGGGGGAGGATAATGGAGCGAAGCTTTTTTTGCTACGGGGAGGATACGGGTCGTCCTTCATTTCACGAGCTGGAGCTGGGCCACAGCCGAGAGGGATTGACGCAGGGGTCTCCAGCATTTGTTTTCTCGAAATTTAAAAAAAACTGAATATACGTGGTTGTATGCGCACGTACAACATTACGTAATGGACTAGTAGGAGTTGTCATTTTCAAACAGAGCTATATGCACATACATCAAAGGCGTTCTGTACAAAAACGCCTCAAAAAGTTGTAAGTAACTAAGGCATTTTTTATAAGATGCCTCTAAAGATTGTAGTTATTTAAGGTGTTTTTTAGTTTGCCTTTAAAAATATACTTTTAAGGGCCTTTTAAGAGAAATGTCTTTATACAACAATAAATTAAGACACTTTAGAAAAAATGTCTTTGATAAAATGCCTCTTATAATAGGACGTGTTGTAGTGATAGGAGTATAATAAAGTAACTGGAGTTTTAATATGTTGCTGGTCCTACGACGAACGCAAACGTATATACTCCATCGGTAATGAAAACTTTAATTTGTAGACTTATCTTAAGTCAAACTTTTAAAATTTTGACTAAATTTCTAAAAAAAAAACGCTAAGATTTGTAATACTAAATTAATACCATTAGACTTATCATAGAATATATTTTCATAATTTACTCATTTTATGTCATAGATTTTAATGTTATTTTTTCTAAAATTAGTTAAACTTAAAAAATGATTGACACGAATTCTAAGAGTTGGGACAGTAGGAGTACTGGATTTTTATACCGTTTCAAACTAGCTAGTCAATAATGCACGGTAACAATGACGATCTATCGTTGTTAACTTAAGTAGCCAATCGGCTCCTACTGGATTTTTATACCGTTTCAAACTAGCTAGTCAATAATGCACGGTAACAATGACGATCTATCGTTGTTAACTTAAGTAGCCAATCGGACCACCAGTGGCGGGTCAACCAAAAAAATCTAACTTGTCAAAACTAAGGATAATCGACGACTGCCTAGCTTGATTTATCGACTTGACGTAGGTGCTCACATTTTCTATATGTATTTTAGGATCAAATGTGTTATTCTTCCGATGTTAAACGACACATCTTTAACAGAAAGATGTTTGAGATGATTTTGTAAACCAGCATGATAGACGTGTCTCTATTTTTCTAAGGTGCTTCTTTATGTTTTGTATTCCCTCCCTCCCAAATTATAAATTATTCTAAGAATTTTGGAGAATCAAAATAGAAAGAATTACAAAGATTTATGTCATCAAATAGGTATATTGTGAAAATATAATTAATGAAGAACCTAGTAGTAGTTAGTTGATATCATAAATATTACTATCTTATTATATAAAATTGGTCAAATTTAGGATGCTTTGACTCTCTAAAATTCATAAAATGACTTATAATTTAGAATGAATGGAGTATGATTTTACTATCTAGAGGATACTTATAAGTATATATAACAAAAATTGTTATATTTTTCTCTTAATATAAATAAAAATTATAAATTTATACTAATAAAAATATTTGTTGATACATGTTAGGGGGGGCATGGCCTCTGCTAGCCCCCCTTGGCTCCGCCACTGCGGACCACCACACAAGCTCTGCCAAAAACGACGAGCATTACCGGCACCGAGCTATAACTGGCCGGCGTCGGGCGGCCAGACTGACCAAACAATCCTCCGCGCGATCGAATTCAGGTACACCGGCAGTCTCTCTCTCTCTCTCTCTCTCTCTCTCTCTCTCTCTCTCTCGTATAAGACCAGGTGCTTTGCGTTACAACTGAAAAGTTGAGATAGGATTGCAACAACCAAAGTGTAAGACTAAAAGTAGCGATATGATTGCATTGCAACAACTAAAATGGAAGATAAGATAGATGATATCATAAGATGCTACAGCAATGTAAGGTGCTGATATATTGCCAAACTTCCGAGAATCAGGAAGGAACCTCTGGGGAAGTCAAGAACAAGCTGTTGCTGTGATAATGTCTCAGAATATACCACTAAAGGACTGCCAGTTTTCTGTTCTGACTAAATGCTATGAGCAAAATGCTTATCTATTCTTTTACTTCATAACTGAATACCTGGACAAACTTGTCCTCTGATTAAGTGAAAAATTGTTGTTCTACTAAACTTGTTGATTCTTGTACAAGCAACTAGTTCCTCTCTGTAACCGTGTCACATTTTAAGAATACAGACAACTCTTCATCTGTAGCATGTTCAAGCTCTAATCTCCTTTTTGCCTCTACTGCTCTCCCGAGTACTAGTACTGGTGGTAGCCGGATAGCTGCACTGCTACAACAGAACAACTCCTAACCTGCAACCTAATAGATTCACGAGAATTGCTTAGTTGGCTAACAAGTGTTGACTGGGTCAACCATTCTAGCTAGTGGTATCAAGATAACTTGGTTTTGGCTCTCAATCTGCAACCTCTAATAGATTCAGAAGAAAGCCAATGAGAGGGTGGGCACAAGGAGTGACAGAAGGCTTCGGGGTATACAACAGTGCCTGAATCCTTTTGCATGAGAAAAGATAGGAATAAATTGAAGAGGTTGAGTCAAATGAAAAGGTCAGAGGCGTATAAGAATACTAGAATAGAAGTGACACGCGGTAACGCTAGCTTCGGGCACTTCTCCTAGCATGGCTTTAGTTTTTGCCTTTTGTCCTACACAAAGTGATGGGCCGTACTTAGTGTCCAATGATGGGTAATGGTCACAAATAGTCGAGACATCTTCAGAAGAAATGGAAAATTAAGACCCAGTGTCATCTGTCGCTTGTTAGCCAGTGACAGGCAATGACAGGTAATGTCATCTGCACCAGAAACACAGGCGATTAAAAAAGTATATTTTCATCATCATACAATAGCTAATTGTAAAGAAAGTGCAATTAGCCTGTTTGAGAAGAGTACGGCCATGAAAATGAATTGTATTTCAGGACAGAATGACAAATAAGCTTATATCGAACATCAAGAACAAGAACAGAAACTAGCTCGTTGAATGACAGGAATAGAATTCTCTCTACCAATTAACTGGAGGAAAGAGGGGGGCGCCGGGGGGGGGGGGGGGGGGGGGGGTGTTCTCTAGTTCAGGGCTCTTTTTTTGTTTTAATCTGGTTTCACTCCCAAGAATTCATCCTGCAAAAGAGCAAAGAGGGTGTACCATGTCAGTTTCAGTTCTGCTTCTATGCAAAGTACTCTGGGAAATTCAGGACAACCACTGATGTCGACAGCTACTCACCAATGGGGAATGCGATCGAAACATACATCTGCAATTACCACAACAAACATTTATAGAATACATGATTTATATATACTGATTTTTCAGAGGAGTACAAAATAAATGATATGATTGGTATAATATAATTCACTGTTTGTACGTTCTAAAATTTGGTTACATTCTTCTGGACTAAGGATGTAGTGGCACATAATGCCAAAAAAAAGGCAGGGAGCAAGGAACTTAAAGAAACGATGAAATGCAACAATTTTACAGTTGATCAGAACTGAAGCCAAAATGCCTTTGAATTTCTTCCAGTCTTCTAACCAAGTTGGTATATTGTGTTATCCCACTCACAAATATCGATAAGCTCAAGTTAGTGCCATAGTGGTCCGTACGCAGCCATTTTAGTCTGAACAATGTGCCATTCCAAATGAAGTTACTTCTTGAGCAATCTTATGACATCGCCAACAAGGTGCAGGGAGCCAGCAACTAAGACCTGGCTCAGCGTGGAAATGCAAATGTATCAGTAAGTAGGAAAGCAGTTGCTAGAAACATGTAAAATAGAAAATAGCTATACCATGGAATAGTAGAACAGAAGGAACATAAAACCAAAAACAAATTTGACAAAGATGTTAGATATTCAAAGTAATGGAAAACACAACAAAAGAAAAGCAAGAAAACATAAATATGTATGCAGAGTCGTACACAAGCAATCAGATTACATGACAATATTAATGAAGAAGTACATAAATCAGTGACGGTTATTGCAGAAAATGTGATACACTGGCACTCAATTCTGCAAGTCCATGAAATAGCTAAACCTGGTACTGAGCGAATCATGGACCGAATGTCTAAGTGCTGTGGAACATTTGAGAGAACATTATAGAAATTGTAGCATATGCTTTCACCTGAAATCGAATCGATTGGTTTTGTTGAGCAGTTTCCCTTAGCCATTTAATTGCCAACGGAAGAGATTCAAAAACTGAGCTAGTTCTGCCAGAGTTTGCATCATTTAGACCTGCAGCATCCCAAAAAAAAGTCCATATATCATCTTCAACTCAATGTTTCAATAAGAAAACACATGCTGACAACTAAACACAATTTCAAAATGAAGTTTGGAACAACCTTTATTGCCATTAGGCAGGTTTTCCCACACCTTTTGGAGTGACAACTGCCATGACAAATCAATTTGTTCACGCTCTGAAGGTGGGGATGCAAGGGAACCAAGCTTGTTGTACTGTGATTGGTTTGGCACAAATAAGGCCTGCTCAAAGTGGAGCCCTGAGAAAAATGGTTACTAATATTATAAGACCAACAGCAGCATTCATGCAACTCATGATACAAGTACACTGCTCTTGAAAGAGCAAGCAAATACAGAGTATGGCAGCTAGTTCATACAATACTTAATCAGCTGGTTAACTAGACACTCATTGGAACAAAGGACATTTTCTACATGATATGCATATCAGCATTGGTTATAGGAGAATCTTGTATTTTCTCCAGACATCATTACATGCGAGTAACTACAGAATGAAATATTATATGGTTCAAGATCTTCAAAAAGAAATAAATAATTTGATTGATGTACCATTTTGAGCACATGTATCCAGAAGATGTGGGAGCAATCTCTGAGGATCTCTTACAGTCATGCAATTGAAAAGGAGAAACTGCACATATCAAAAAATTCCAAAAGAGGATGCTTAATAATATATAGGCAGAATAGTCATTTTGGTCCCTCAACTATTACTCCAGACTCAATTTCGTCCTCGAACTTTCAAAACGACTGTTTTAGTCCTCAAAGTATACTTTTCGGTTCAATTTCATCCTAGAACTATGAAGAAGGTCGTTTTAGTCCTCAAACTTTGTATTCTGAGCTCAATTTCATTTTAAAACTATTAAAGTGTATTTTGTTCTTTAAACTTTTATTTTTTAACTCAACTTCGTCTACGTTGTACGTGGAACGCTGCACTATTGCACATCATTAGCTCCAACACCACCAGCAATTGAAGATAGAAAAATATTATTTATCCAAAAACTCTTTCACGGCCATTGATAATTCCAAGCTGTTATTTCTAGTGTTACCTTATAATTGTACCATTTTTATATATCCAACTAAATTGATATTTGTGGGAGCAATTATAGTTACATCGAACACTATTTACTCTTCAAGAATACATGGATATATTGAAACAATAGCAGATCAATTATTTTGATAATCTATGGATGAAATTATGCTTAAAATATAATGTTTTATTTTTGAATAAACAAAATTGAGTTGAAAATAAAAAGTTAAATGCACTTTGATAGTTTATTGATGAAATTGAGCCCAAAATACAAAATTTAAGGACTGAAACGATCATCTTCATAGTTGTAGGATAAAACTAAGCCTAAAACTAAAGTTTGAGGACCAAAATGGCCGTTTTAAAAATTTAGGGACAAAATTCCCTCGAGTAATAGTTGAGGGACCTAGTATATAATAAGTGAAGAAAAATGGTATGTGTGTGCGGAGAGAGAGAGAGATGTGATTCAACACGAAAACTGCCACTGTAATGCATACCTTCCTAGAATCCCTGTCAGTATGAGGCTGCTCCAAAGAACATGTCTGCGTTCCATCATTATTTGTAATGTGGGCAAACCATCTTGCACACATTTCCATGCTTTCTGGGCTATGTGCCCCATCCAAATAGAAAACCAGTGAAGAATCACGATCCTTATTGTTTTCTGAGTTCACTTGTGGATCTGGAACAATCTGTGCTCGACCTTGCAGACAAGCACTTGACAGCCCTTTGATGAACTGATCTGGCAAGGTACCCTGCATTCAGTGGTAGAATGACAACTGCCGCTAATATATCTTGCAGGGAGATAAATACATACATATTTGGAGTACTTACAGAATGTTTGACATGTATTCTGTTCAAATGGCCTTCCCTCTCAAGCCAGGTATTAGCCAATGCAACTGCAAGACCTGCATTCATGTATTGGTGTTCACCATGGAGTCCAAGGGGTTGATCCTCTAATTTCTGTGGGTCCAAAGGCTGGACTACTTGAAGAGAAACCTTTAGAGAATTTCAGTTGATTATATCAAAAGCTGATCGTAATTATAGTCATGTTAATGGACAAATTAATAAAGGCAGCGTTATGGACTAGGCATTGGCCTGGAGCCATGGGTTCAGCAGTTCAAGGGCAAGTAACAGCTGCATATCAACACAACAAAATAGCCGTGTGGTCTGCCAAGGAAACATGTGAAGATTAGATTAGTATTGATCAGCTTGTAGTTAAGGTCATTTAGTTGTATTTGTTAGCTATGTTTATTAGGAGCCGGCCTATAAAAGAAAGGCATACATCAAGATCTAGGGATAGATGGAATAATAGGAAGAACCCTCACTAACCACTGAGAAAGGTCTTCCTTTGTGACTCGCCAACAACCTCGCTTGCTGCACCCATGCCTCCTTCAATGGTGGCATCAGTGTCATCTTCACCACCAGTATTGCCACTGACTTTGTCTGCCTTAGGCTGTTGCATTGACTGCACTCACAGTGGTATGGAGCCATGGACCACTTCTCCAACTGAATCTTTGCATTGCTACTATTTGTGTCGCAGTTCTTCCAACTGCTTCATCAAAGTCTTCACCTCCCACTGGAGGATCTGGGATAGCAGGAAGAACCAGCTAATCGCCCTTCCTCTAGAGGCTCTGACTGCTTTCTAGGGTTCTTCTTGCTTATCCTTAGAGCTTGCCGTATTGCCTTACTTTTATAGGATGGCTCCTAAGTCCTAACAAGCATAGCTAACAGATTCAACTCAAGGATCTTATCTAACAAACCAATGCGTACTAATTTAACCTTCACACTGTTGCCAGCCACATAGCTAGTTTGTTGCGCTGAGGAGCAGCTATTGCTTGTTGAACTACTGAAACCATGGCTCCAGGCCAATGCCCCAGTCCATAACATGCAAGACGTGGTGACAACTAAAAAGGACTACGACATCAAATGTAACATACACCCAACTCAGAAGCTCGCTGCACCAGTACAGACATTGCCTCTTCTGGCTGTGGAACTGTATACGCCGAAACTCCTTTCTGTATTAAAGAAAAATGCCATATATGAAAGAAATCAGTTTTAGCTACAGTAGGTCAGCTGATTAATATCCAGGCAAAGCTAGCAAAAAACCTTAAGTATCCCAGCCTTCTCTCCAGCAATTTCTCCAAGTGTGCTTCCTGGTCATTGGGAAGAACAAGCATTGGCTGTGTGAAACAAATCTACTAAGGAATAAGGATGCTATTTCATCTTTCAATTTCATAACTAACCAAGAATTTCCATATGATCATACCCAAGAGATGATACTCCACAAACTACAGGTGCTCTGACCTGCAAGTGTTTACAAATCAGCTATGCTCCTCAGCATTTGTTAAGCTATTGTCAATGATTTTCACATGCGCTAAGTGTGAATTTCAAACAGACTATGCACAGTGCAACTGAACCTAGATGGCTATATGAGCCAACTACAGCATCACTGATTATTAAGCTTGCACAGAGATCTCAGTCCAAACTTTTTGAATACAAAATATAGTTGCAAGGTTCAGCATTTCAATCAGAAAGTCAAGATTGTATATCAACATAAATCTTGCTAGTCAACAAGCTTCCTTTTTGTTTGGTGAATGGTGATTATATACTATATAGTATGAATCATGAACATTTTCTATTACCGTGTATTGTTTTTAATAGAAAATAATAATAAGCATGCTACACACCACATTCGTTGCATCATACTTCCCTCCCAAACCAACCTCGAGCACCGCAACATCCACCTGCTTAAACAGGACAAAACAAGGATTTTTTTTTTTGAGCATGCTGCTAGGAAAGCATAAAAAATTTGAGCAGCATATGACAGCTTCATGTACCTAAAATGGTAATGCTTCTTAAATAAACTTATTAGATAATTAAGGACTTTGTAGTGCAGATTATTAATAATGTATCATATCTGTCAGGAGCATTAGCAGCAGGCAGTTTGAGTGGAGATGATGACAGGTATTATGGAGGAAGCAATCTTTTAGATTGCACTATGACATAAAATGTGCTTTTCAACCAATTTATTTCATATTTATCTTCACACAAAATGAGGCAACATCCACGAATTCCCTCAGGCTGGGAAAAAATCCATTAAAAAGGAAGCTGGTATACGCTTCCTACACCCACTACATGATAAAAAAGTTGTGGACTAGAAAGTGTTTTGCAAAGTATAAACCTGCTCATCTGAAAAGATCTTGAATGCTAGCAGTGCAAGGAACCTGAAGTAGGCTGGCATTGGTACATCATCACCAATCCTGTCCTGGATGGTACAACAAATATTTCAACAGTGTCAATGATTGTTTCCAAGGAGCCCATAAACTCTGAGTAAAATGTCACAGATCCACTGTTGTTCCTTTTATATTTTAAAGAAAATCAGGTGGATAGTTACCTTCAATTTGTTCCAGCACCACCAGAAATACCTAATAAACTTTTCTTCCGAAATGTCCAGCCTATAGACTCATCAGAACATAGGATATTCAATGAGTGTCAAGGCACATAATGATAGAAAGAATTAAATAAATTGAAGCAACTAAACTATAAGTCAATAAGTGCCTTCAGAACAAGCTAAACATACCGAACTGATAAACAAAATAAAGGTTGAAAGGCGGTAAGTACCCATCAAGCCGAAATCGCTCGCGGACATCCATCAAATGCGGTGAAGTGAAGAGCCCAGTGCGGAAGCCACATGATCGAAGGATTGACTCAGCAAATGTGCATGTTGAACCCTAAAGGATAGAAAAGATATAGAGATTTCAAGATGCATCCATTAAACATTTTCTTTTAAGAGACTGGCATAGAGTTTCCACAGTATATTGAGTGCTAGAACAATCTAAAAAGAGCTTCAGTTCATTTACATTGGCCTGGCAAACAAAGCTTGCAGTCCAATCCATTTCTCAGGAAAGAGAAACTCCACAGATATGCAGGTTTCCAAAGTAAACCGTTCTACAACAAAGATGTTGCTGGTTGCGATTATGATTTCAAATACCCCGGTCTCCCAGAAATTAAAGACACATGATTAATCTTGTGTGGTCTCCTTTTTTTAGTACCAAGACAGAAAACTCCAATGTTCCATCGGGAAACACAGGCCAGACAGAAACAAATTGGATACACAGGGTGTATGGATGTGGATTGTAAATCTGGACCCCTTTCTTCTTAATACAAAGATACACAGCTCTGTGTGTTCTAGAGAAAAAAAAAACAAATTGGATCTAGCACTGATAACTGAGATATTGTTATAACTCCATAACAACTACCGTCATGAATCGTGATTGTGCAAGATCACCAATAAGTGTAAATTCTAAAAATCACCAATAAGTGTGTTACTGAAACCGCATAGCTAAATCCATCTGAAGCAGTTTAGAACTATAAGAAATAAGAAAAGGCTAACCCCACAGTGCAACAACACAAGCAGCAATTACCTTTCCTTTGGTCCCAGCAACGTGAACCACTTTCAACTGTGCGATGGACTCCTCCAGTTCAAGTATCTGACAACAGAACCACACCTCAATCAGAAACAGCAGCAGCAGACACACACGAACCAAACGGAAACACCCCGGCGTCACCCACCTGCACGTACTTGGCCATGAGCTCCCACTGGTTGCCGCGGTTGCCGGTGTCCGCGCGCACCTTCTGCGTTATCAGCGACGAGAGGCACCCGAGCACCTCCTCGTATTCCGTCGACCCCGTCGCCAGACCTGCGCTCCACACGCACCACCGATTCACCAACCAGAAAGCCAACGGAGACTAAACGGTACGGTCTCAGCTGGCTCGTCGCCGCTCACCTGCGTGCGCGACGCCAGCCATGGCACGGGCGAGGAGAAGGGACGGGTGAAGCGGCCCGGGGAGCGGGTGGCCTAGGTTGGGGGCCAGCGAGCGGGCCGGGGCGGAGCGTTGTGAGAGGAGGAGGTGGCGGAGGTGCGCGAGGCGCGGCGCGGGCATGGCGACGGAGGCGGGTACTAGCAGCGTGGCAGTGGCGGAGGCGGTCGGGGAGAGGGGTGCGTGTCTGGGGCGCGCGCCGCCGCCCGCGCGCATCTCTCCGATGTCCGATGAGTGGCGCGGAGCGGATCCGCCAACCTTTTATGCGAAAAAGTTTGGGCCTGGATTCAGGATCGACTTATGTTCTTCTTTTCGTTTTTTTTTTCTTTTTTGATTTCAGCTCGGACCAGCTCTGATGGGATTCGTTATTGGTCTTTGGCTAGCCCATTTAAACGACCAACGATAATATAAGAGAGATTTACGGCCCTCAGAAGAAAAAAATGTCTCTTTTTTGTATGATTTTCTTTTTAACTTTCTTCTACTAGTACACTGCACGTGCTAACGCTACGGCAACATTCTGGTATATGTAAATTACAACTAAAATATACAACGTAATATAATTGTTTCAGGTCAGAAAAAAACATCATCCATGCTTTTGATAGCGGCAAAATAATCTTGACCATATCAAAAAACAATCTTGAGAATATCAAAACAAATCTTTTCAAATATCAAAACAATCTTGACAGGGAATGTATTTCCTCCATTACTGAACCAGAATTACTGCTAAAGCCCTTCTTCACCTTAAAATTCAAAGGGTACAGGTTCCATTAACCAATATATTATCGCATTCCTGAGATACAATAAGTATGTTGACCAATAACTCTCAGAGCAATAATACATGATGATTGGGGAAATTTAGGGGCAAATATCGTACTCAACTCTTAACTCAAACCCAACCTAAACAGAATTCCCTCTCGTAGAACTCCTCATACCTAAACAAAATTGGCAGTGTGTGGGGGTACAAACCCCTATACCCTTATGGCTAGACTTGGGCCAGGAGGCTTGGCCCATTACGAGACGAGTTCAAGGCTTGATCCGACAACCTGGAGTTTCGCGCAAGGAAACAAGATGTGGAGATCAAGCAGGATTCTAGTCGGTTAGAATAGGAATTGATATCGAATTATCCATGGCAATTGTAACCGACTAGGATTAGTTTCCAGATCTGTAACCCTGCCCTCCGGACTATATAAGGAGGGGCAAGGGACCCCCCTAGGACACATCATAATCTCTCAACACAATCCAATACAACCCGACGCAGGACGTAGGTATTACGCCAACTCGGCGGCCGAACCTGGATAAAAAGCTTGTCCGTGTCCTGCGTCACCATCGAGTTCGTAGTTTGCGCACCGTCTACCGATAAACTACTACCGTGGGTATACCCCAAGGTAGACTGCCGACCAGCTTTCGTCGACAGTGGCGCGCCAGGTAGGGGGTGTGCGTGCAACTTTTCCGGCGAACAAGATGGTCACGATCCCAGCTTCCGCGACCGTGCCCGAAGGCCTCACGTTCACCGTCGGCCAAATCACGTGGACGACGCGCAGCGGCGGTTTCGCGACCACGGTTCCGAAAGAGATCCAGATCCAATCTGAGACCACGTCGTCTCCGACCACGCGCGTGACGACACCAAGCTCCCGACCACCGCTCCCGCTCTACAAGGGAAGGGAGATCGACTGCTCGGACCTCCTCCAAGCGCTCGATCGCGCTGACTCCAAGCTATTCGAAGTCTCCCAACTAATAGATGGAGTTCTGCGCCGGCCCGACCAAGCCGCTCGAGCGGATTCTTCGAAATTCCGCCGGCCAACTCGTGTCACCACACACGAACGGCTGGGAACATCCCTGACGATAACCTCAACCCCCTCAGGACGATCCGTCGAGCTCAAAAAGGAAGACTATCCTTGCGGCCTGAACAACTCGGCCTCTGTTTATTCACGGCATGTCCAATCCGTTTTCAGCAAAGCGGGCTGGTCGCCGACAAGGAACAATCGCCACCATGTCAACATGGTGACCATCCGAGAGCTACGGGACGGCCAGGTTTCCAGCACCAACTCAAGCACCGGCTCCGTCCCCACCGAGGTTGTGAACACCGAAGACGAGGACTATGACCTGGATTTTCCTTCACACCCTCCGGGTTTCGACCGATTCCCGATATTCCCCCCCCGGCGAGGGGATATTGTATTCAATGTCAGCGCCGACGAACCAGCCGTTGACGGAGAAACAGACGACCAGAGGCAACTCCGTGAACAGCGTAACGCCGAGCGCGCCCGACGGCGTGCAGACGAGCAACAACAGACGCCGCCAGGCAACCTCAACGATGCCTTCGACATGGTCGGGGACCAGCCGGTCTACAAAACGCCAAGCGCCAACGTGGCTGTCGCCATGGCCAATCTGGATCGGCTTCCTGACACCCCCGAATGCCAGGGAGTCCGGACCAGTATCCGAGCACACCTGATCGCCGCAATGGGACAGACAGCCGCTCTGCTCAAGAGAGTCCAGGACGCCTCTTATACGGAAGCCGCCTCCGACCAGACTCATCGTAGCCGGGCCTCACCCAGCAGGCGTCGCCGCAGCCGCTCCCCCGACAACCGTCGAGGGGACTCACGGCGCGATGATGGTGGTCGGGACGCCGATGGCCGCCGCCAGCAGGACCGCGTACGCGGCCAAGAAGAAGAAGATCAACACAGGGATCTCCGCCACAACATCCCCCCCAAAGATGCCCGGGACCGCATCAACAGGCGCGCCGCAGAAAGAGCAGTCCATGAGAACCTGCGCCGCATCGAGTACGACGCGACCCACGGTCCTCCGGGCCTAAGGCAGTTCTCTTCACACCTCCGCCAAGTCGTGTGGCCCCGCAATTTCAAGCTCGAAAAACTTAAAAAATACGACGGCAAGGAAAATCCAGAGAACTGGATCACTCTCTACGAAATCGCCGTCCGATCAGCGGCAGGAGATGAGCACGTCATGGCTAATTACTTCCCCGTAGTCCTCGACCAGGCTGGTCATCAGTGGCTTCTCGGCTTGCCCGAGGACTCCTTCGACTCTTGGGAGGAGCTGCGTCAGGCTTTCATCGACAACTTCATCGCCACATGCGAGCAGCCCGGAAACAAGTATGACCTTGAAAGGATAAGAGACAGGAAGAATGAACCTCTGCGCGATTACATCCGACGATTCTCGGATATGCGTCTCAAAATCCCGAGGATTTCTCATGACGAGGCCATATCAGCCTTTATCAAGGGTTTGCGTTTCCATGAAGCGCTGAGGAACAAGCTATTGCGTAAGCGCCCATCAACGGTAGCGGAGCTCCTCGCCACGGCTAAAAATTACGCCGATGCTGATGACGCAGAAAAACTAATCCGAGACGATGCGAGAGGCACCGACCAGCCCTCCCGGCGAGACGACGGTCGTGGTCGCTACGACAACAGAAATCATCGCCGCTCCGACAACCGCGATCACCGAGAGGGTTGGGATCGGCGGCGCGACAGCCGCGACGACTTCAGAGGAAAGCGCCCTCGCGAGTACGACCACGAAGTAAACACGGTCAAACGTCCCAATGGACGACGGGACTACCAAGACGACTACAACAAAACGTTGAAGGGACCGTGCCAGCTACACCCGAAGTCTAACCATACCATGGAAGAGTGCCGCGTCCTCAAAAGTATCTATACACGGCGGGCCGCCCAAGAAGACACCGCCAAGAAAAGCAGCAAACGCGACGGGCACGACCACGAAGATGAGGATGAGGACCAAGACAGGGACCCCCGACACCAATATGTCAGCCCTACCGACGTGGTTCACTCCATTTTCGGGGGCAAGGTCTCCACTGAGTCCAAGCGAGAAAGAAAACTGTTAAAGAGAGCCTGCCTCAACATAGACAGCACGGACGGGCTGATCGCAGATCCGAAATTTCCCGCCTGGTCCCACAGGGAGATCGCGTTCAGCAGGAAGGACCAGTGGGCCACTATCCCAGAGCCGGGTCGTTTCCCACTGATTCTTGATCCCTGCATCAATAGCATCAGATTCGAGCGCGTGCTCGTGGACGGGGGAAGCTCCATCGACATCCTCTTCCGCAACAGCCTGCCCGCCCTCAAGATATCACCGGCGCAACTAAAACCTTACGACGCCCAATTCTGGGGGGTTTTGCCAGGTCAAAGTTCGGTGCCCCTCGGACAGATAACATTGCCTGTCCAATTCGGCACACCCGATCACTTCCGGACGGAGTTCATCAACTTCGTAGTCGCGGACTTCGACGGGACCTACCACGCCATACTGGGCCGCCCATCACTGACAAAGTTCATGGCAGTCCCGCACTACTCATACCTGGTGCTTAAGATGCCCACGGAGAAGGGCGTCCTGACCGTCAGAGGCAACGTCTATACTGCGTACACCTGCGAAGAAGAAAGTTTCAAGATCACCGAGGCAATTGACCTCTCAATCCGCATGGCGGAAACAGCAACCCAAGCCGCACAGCTGCCCCCCGACCAGCTCCGATTACCCGAGCAAGAGACAGCCAGAAAGAATTCGAAATCCAAGGAGTACAAAGAAGTGCAGCTGGTCGAAGGTAACCCCGAGAAGACAGCCCTCATCGGGGCTAACCTGGATCCAAAATAGGAAGACGCGCTCGTCAGGTTTCTAAAGGACAACGTGAGCGTTTTCGCATGGAAACCCGCAGACATGCCCGGTGTCCCACGAAACCTGATCGAGCACTCCTTAAACGTCTCGAAGACCGCAAGACCAATCAAGCAAAAACTACGACGGTTCGCTCGTGACAAAAAGGAGGCTATTAGGACAGAGATAACACGGCTTCTAGCAGCCGGATTCATAAAAGAGGTGTATCATCCCGATTGGCTCGCCAATCCGGTTCTTGTACGCAAAAAGAATAATGAATGGAGAATGTGCGTTGATTACACCGATCTCAACAAGCACTGTCCTAAAGATCCTTTTGGTCTTCCTCGCATCGACGAGGTGGTCGACTCAACGGCCGGATGCGAACTCCTCTCCTTTCTAGATTGCTACTCTGGTTATCACCAGATCTCGTTAAAGGAAGAAGATCAGATCAAAACATCCTTCATCACACCCTTCGGCGCATATTGTTACACTACCATGTCTTTCGGACTTAAAAACGCCGGGGCCACTTATCAAAGGGCCATCCAGCAATGCCTCCACGACGAGATTCGCGATGACCTCGTCGAGGCCTACGTGGACGACGTGGTCGTAAAAACAAGGGACGCGAGCACCCTGATCGACAACTTAGACCGAACCTTCAAGGCACTCAATAGGTACAAGTGGAAGCTCAACCCCAAGAAATGCATTTTCGGCGTTCCTTCCGGTCTACTGCTCGGCAACGTCGTCAGTCGCGACGGCATACGACCAAACCCTTCAAAAGTCAAAGCCGTACTCGACATGCGACCACCGAAGAACGTCAAGGACATTCAGAAGCTAACCGGATGCATGGCCGCCCTCAGCCGTTTCATTTCAAGGCTGGGAGAAAAAGGCCTCCCTTTCTTCAAACTATTGAAAGCGTCAGAAAAATTCTCCTGGACCGAAGAAGCCAACGCCGCGTTCACTCAGCTTAAGATCTTCCTCACTTCACCGCCTGTCCTCACAGCGCCTCAGCCTAATGAAGACCTGCTCCTTTACATTGCTGCAACCGACAGGGTTGTTTCCACGGCAATAGTGGTCGAGCGAGATGAACCAGGTCACGTCTTCAAGGTCCAGAGACCCGTTTACTTCATAAGCGAAGTTTTAAACGAATCCAAGGCCAGGTACCCACAAATACAGAAGCTTATATACGCCATCCTGATAACGTCAAGAAAACTGAAGCATTACTTCGACGGCCATCGAGTCCTGGTGACAACCAGCTTTCCTCTCGGTGACATCCTGCGCAATAAAGACGCCAATGGCAGAATCGTGAAATGGGCAATGGAGTTATGTCCATTTTCCCTGGAGTTCCAGAGTCGCACCACTGTCAAGTCCCAAGCCCTGGTCGATTTCATTGCCGAATGGACGGATCTCAACGAACCTTCCGTTCCCGATGTCTCAGACCACTGGTCTATGTTCTTCGATGGGTCCTTGAACATCAACGGTGCAGGCGCTGGGATACTGTTCGTATCACCCAACAAGGACAAACTCCGCTACGTCCTTAGGATCCTTTTCCCGGCGTCAAACAACGTCGCCGAATACGAAGCATGCTTACACGGCATACGACTAGCCGTTGAACTGGGGGTCAAGCGCCTCTATGTCTACGGCGACTCTGCCTTGGTCATCAACCAGCTCAACAAGGAGTGGGACGCAACCCACGAGAAGATGGATCTCTACTGCAAAGAAATTCGCAAATGGGAAACTCACTTCTATGGCATAGAGTACATCCACGTGGTCCGGGACAAGAACCAAGCAGCAGATGCGTTGTCAAAGTTAGGCTCATCTCGGGCCCAGATCCCGCGGGGTATTTTTGTCCAGGACATCCATGAGCCAAGCGTAAGCCCTCCCCTGGTCGACAAGCAACCCACCGAGGCAATGCTCATAGATGACGCCACTCCGGCAACCGGTGGGCGTGACTGGCGCACCCCGTTCATCAAATACATATCAGACGGAACAGGCTATCAGGACAAAACAGAGAACGAGCGCCTCATCCGACGGTCAAAGAACTACATCCTGGTCGACGGAAAACTCATGCGGAAAAACGCAAGCTCCGAAGTACTGCTCAAGTGCATACCCCAAGACGATGGTATCAAGCTCTTGGAAGACATACACGCTGGATCCTGCGGCAACCACGCCGCATCTAGAACGCTGGTCGGAAAGGCTTTCCGAGCAGGTTTTTATTGGCCAACCGCGGTCGGCGACGCAGAAAAACTGGTTCGGCATTGCGAAGGATGTCAGTTTTTCGCTAAGAGGACCCACGTACCCGCCCATGAAATTCAGACTATCCCGTCGTCTTGGCCCTTTGCTTGCTGGGGGCTTGACATGATCGGACCATTTAAACCAGCCCCGGGCAACTTCAAGTTTGTCTTCGTGCTAATCGACAAGTTCTCCAAGTGGATCGAATACATGCCCTTGGTCAAGGCAACCTCCGAGAAGGCCGTGGAGTTTCTCAATCAAATCATACACAGATTCGGCATCCCGAACAGCATAATCACCGACCTGGGCACTCAGTTTACTGGCACCACTTTTTGGGATTTCTGCGATGACAGAGGCATAGTCATAAAATATGTGTCAGTAGCACACCCACGTGCTAACGGTCAAGTCGAACGTGCTAATGGAATGATCGTTGATGCCCTAAAGAAGAGGCTGTACACCGAAAACGACAGAGCACCCGGTCGATGGATGAGAGAATTGCCGGCAGTAGTCTGGGGCCTCCGAACCCAGACCAGTCGAAACACAGGGGTGTCTCCCTACTTCATGGTATACGGTGCAGAGGCGGTCCTGCCGGCCGACATACACTTCAGATCTCCTAGAATCGAGCACTACGACGAGGCGACTGCCGACAACGCCAGGGAACTCGAAGTCAATTGCATGGAGGAAAATCGTTTAGTTTCATGTCTCCGAACAGCAAAATATCTCGCGGCAGTCAGGCGATACTACAACAGGAACGTCAAGGACCGTTCCTTTGTGGTCGGCGATCTGGTGCTTCGATGGAAAACGAACCAGGAGGGAATGCACAAGTTATCCACTCCCTGGGAAGGACCCTTCGTGGTGACCAAGGTCACACGACCTACGTCCTACAGATTGGCATACCCAGACGGAACACGAGTGCCTAACTCTTGGCACATCGACAAACTGCGACGATTCTATCCATAACGTTTTAATGGCTTTCTTTTGTAAGTATCTTATAATTTTTGATAATAAGATTCTATATTTCTCGCCTATACCTTGTCGTACGCAGCACCCAGCAAAACTCCTGCAATGGATGCTCTTGGCGACAACCAAGACAAATACGGTGACACGTCACTCAGACATTCTTACAGCGCTCAAAACAACAGTCATGACAAAAAAGAAAACTTTATTACAAACTTTACATACAAAGTTTACAATAAACACCCTGACGGGCAGATACTAGTCTATTCCTACAGACTACTTTATTGGCCTAGCTGCTCGGGCTGATCACCCGCCTGGCCTTGCTGCCCGGACGAAGGGGTCGGGGCCACCGGCGCCTGGCTGGTCGAGACCGCAGGCGTCGACCGCCCATCTCCAGCAACGGACGCGCCCGACAACTCCCTGGCCGACCTATCTGAGCTCGGCTGGTCTGGAGGAGTGGCCGTTCCGCACAGGTTGATGTCGCCGATCACCGTCGACGACAAATCCAGCAGACTACCCCGAAGTTCGTCCGCTTCCTGTGGGCCGACTTCCTTCGGGTACCCCTTCTCCAGCCTGCTCAAGTCAACCAGGGGGTAGTGGGCGCGCACCATGCTGAGGACGTGCGCGCCGGCAAACTCTCCGGCGTCCTTCACAAACTGCTGGAGCCAGTCCCACGCCCGTTGCGCCTTCCCGACTGGGGTCAACTGCGGCGCGCGGGGCTGGCTCTCCGGGAGCTCGGGACTGATCAGGTCCAGGACCGGGGACACTCCCTTCCAGATCTTGCAACAGTTGGCCTTCCAGGAGTCCCGGTCCCTGATCAGCTCATCCAGGTGCTTCTTGGTGTTCACCTTGAGCACTGCAAACGAAATGAAACGTTACCAGACAAGCACAGGGCAGGCAGCAATCAACAAGGCGGCACTCATTACCAGCTAACTCCCGGTCTTTTCGGCCCAACTCCTCTTCCGCTCGCCGCCCGGACTCCTGTGCACTGGCGAGCTGTTGGCCGAGCTGCTCCTTCTCTTGTTGGAGGCTCGCCACCTCCTCCTCCAAGTCTGCGTGAATCGATTAACTGGTCAGCAAAGCAAACTATACAAGTATGTGAAACTGCTCGGAGCGTGTGACTAACCTTCCTGCAGCCGGTACTGGTCGGCCAGGCGACGAGAGAGGTCGAGACGACGCTCCTTTTCGGCGCTCATCTCGACCACCTTCTCTCCGACCTCCGCCCGCAACCGGTCTACCTCCGCGGCAAGGGCCTTGTTCTCGGCCATGACGCCTTCTATCTGGTCAAAGCACCGTTTCCGGTACTTCGCCGTTTTCATAACGTCCTACAAAGCAAGCATATAAGAATGCGCAGAAGACAAGGCAAAAGATCGCGCGGCAGCTCAAAACGCCGCTTACCTTGACCTCGTCGACAAGGCGCTTAGCCGCGCGCTCCACCCTGGCGGCCTCTTCGGACTCGGCGAGCTCCTCATGACCGATAAAGTGATCCCCGCGTTGGCGCCACACATACACGTGTTGGCGGCCATCACGGGGACGACCCTCGATCTCTTCTACCTCGTCGTCGGAGGCCGCCCTGGTTTCCTCCTCCTGGGCTGCGTCACCCCCGGTGGTAGTCCCAGGCGCCACCGTCCCTTGGACCAGACCTGGGGAGCCCGCAGCCGGAGAGGCTCCTGCTCGGGGCGGCAGGGGGACTTCACTCCCCCCGGCAGGAGGAGCGGTCGGAGACTTTCCCTTCTCCGAGGAGTCAGTTGGGGGAGCCTCCCCAGCCCTGGTCGGGCTGCTTGTTGTAGTAGGCGCCGCGCTCGGGAGCCCCTCCGTGCTCCCAGGCGCGACTGCAGCTGTTGGCTGCTCTGTGGTCTGGGGGGCCGCATCCCCAGAACCGCGGGCAGGCTCGCCCGTTCCCTGGCCAGCAGTTTGGCCAGGGTCGACATCCGATGCCGCACTACAGGAACAAAAGTTAAAAAAAAAAGAAAAAAAAAGAGAGAGGAGTCCAAAATACGTAAGTTGAACACTTACAGGTCTGACCGCCGATGGGTCGCGGTGAACCTCCTCCTCGCCCGGCCGGTCGGCGCCTGTGCCCCCACCTCGGCAACTTGCGGGGCAGCCGCGTCGCTGGCCACTCGATCAGTGGCGACCGGCGCAGCGTTTGGGCGGTCCCGAGGCCGTCGGACCAGCGACGGCGCAGCCTCCTCGTCGTCCTCGTCGTCGTCGACGATCCGCACGAGCCGACGACGCTTCGGCGCTTGGCTGCTCTCCGCCGGTAGGTCTGCCGGCAGCTCCGGCGTTGGCAAGGGATTCGCCGGCAATGGCCTTTTCCCCGCTACCCTCTCCTCGGAGGTCAGGACGGGGCGGGCTCGGTCTTCTTCCGACGGGACCTCTCCCACAGGATCTTCCATCCCCGGTACCAGTGATGCGTACACTACGCACCGGTCGACGTCACCGACCTGCAAAAGCAACAGAGGTGAGCCAACTGCAGACGACATAAGAATGATCAAACGGGCTATGCTACATACCTTTGGTGCTGGTCGTCCTAGTTTGAAGGCTTGCACCCGATCACTGCTACGGGTGAAGCCCCCATCGGCAAAGTTAAACAGCTCGTTCAGCAGCTGTTGTACCTCCGCCTTCTCCAGGATCTCCGACCGCATCCTGGTCGGGTCTGCGCTTCCGGCATATTCATACGCCGAGTGCACCCTCTTCTGGCAGGGCATCACCCGGCGGCAAATGAAGTTGCCGACCACGCTAAACCCGTCCAGGCGCGACCAGTCGATCAGCTTCATCAGCTCCGCCACTTGACCGTCGTACTCCGGGCGGTCGCTCCAGCTCGCCCTCTTCTCGGGAACGTACCCCACGTCGCAGAACGTGGAGCTGCCCGGTTCCTCCCTGACGTAGAACCACCTCCTGTACCATTCGGTCAAAGAGGTGTTCCATGGGCAGTGTAGGTAGCGGTTCTTCATCCCATCACGAAGGTTGAGGTATACTCCACCTGCAACCTTGGAGCCTCCAACTGCTCCCTTCTTCCTCAGACAGAAAAGGTACCGGAAAAGATCAAAGTGCGGCTCTATGCCAACATAGGCCTCGCACAGATGGATGAAGGTGGAAATAAGGAGAATCGAGTTTGGGTGCAGATTGCAAATCCCGATCTCATAGTACAAAAGAAGACCCTGTAGAAAGGGATGAACAGGAACACCAAAGCCTCTCTTGATGAAGTCTTCAAAAACGACGATCTCACCGGCGCGAGGGTCGGGGTAGCTCTCCCCTTCCGGCGCCCTCCAGCCGCCGAGCTCTGCGTCGTGCAGAAGCCCCATGTCGACGAGGTCACCAAGAGACTTTGTGGTGCTGCGAGATTTTTTCCACTCCTTGGCCATCAGTTCGGCCCTCTTCCTGGAATCGCTCTTCGCCATTAGAGGTGCGAGTGCGCGCTGGGCTAGGAAAGTGCAGGAGATTGGAGAAGATGAGAGCGGAAGATTTGACGGCAATTGCAGGAGAAGCGGTACAGGAGGTCCTATTAGGCCCTTATAAACCCGCGACCCCACCTCTCCCACTTCCTGTATTCTCGGGAAGTGGGCAGGCCATGCGGCGGACGCGGCGTTTCAGTTTACAATGATTATAGGCAATTAATGCGGCGGAGTTTTCGTATCAATTGATGGTTTCCTTTTCTCAAACCATGCAAAGAGCGGTTGTACAGTTGCCAGGCGCGGCTTTTCATGCATCCGTCTGACATATCGTCAGGAGACCCCGTCATGTCAATTTTAATGGGAAAGACTTTTTCAAAAGTAAGAAGACACATACGCCAGTGAGTCAGCAATCCGGGGACTGCACCGACCACCGAGCACTCGACGCTCGGGGACTGGTCGCCCAGTCAATCAGCTCGGAACTTCAGGGACTGCACCGACCACCGAGCACTCGACGCTCGGGGACTGGTCGCCCAGTTTATCAGCTCGGAACTTCAAGGACTGCACCGACCACCGAGCACTCGACGCTCGGGGACTGGTCGCCCAGTTTATCAGCTCGGAACTTCAAGGACTGCATCGACCACCGAGTACTCGACGCTCGGGGACTGGTCGCCCAGTCTATCATCTTGGAACCTCAAGGACTGTACCGACCACCGAGTACTCGACGCTCGGGGACTGGTCGCTCAGTCTATCGGTTCAAGGCTTTAAGGCACGTACCGACCACCGAGCGTGATATGCTCGGAGACTGGTCAATTAGTCTATTCAATCGCAGACGAGCATGATATGCTCGGGGACTGGTAAAATCAATTTTTTAGACCTTGCTACAAGGCTCATACTTCGCCTTCCAGCAAGCTCGGGGACTACATCGGTACGATGCATCTTGCGATGCATCTCAGTCTCAAAACTACTTTGGGGAATTTTCTTTTGACCCTGGCACCACGTGCCTACGTCACCTACTACCAGGCTCGGGGACTAAGTGGGCACACTTCACCTTGCGGTGAATATGCTTGCTTTTTAAAAGACTATACTTTTTAGAAAAGTAAAGTGGGCACACTTCACCAAGAAAGAAATTTTTTTAATCAAGAGCACCATGCATTCTTCGAACAACCTGCTTCTTCGATGTCAATGTTGATCAACTGTCTTTTGAGTTGGTCGAAATACCGTTGCAACTGTTCGGGCGACTTTCCTGCTTATTGAAGACGTCAAGCCTCACTGATCGAAGAAGCTCAAGACGGCGTGTTACATCACAATACATGGTGCTCGGGGACTAGCTGTGGGGGTACAAACCCCTATACCCTTATGGCTAGACTTGGGCCAGGAGGCTTGGCCCATTACGAGACGAGTTCAAGGCTTGATCCGACAACCTGGAGTTTCGCGCAAGGAAACAAGATGTGGAGATCAAGCAGGATTCTAGTCGGTTAGAATAGGAATTGATATCGAATTATCCATGGCAATTGTAACCGACTAGGATTAGTTTCCAGATCTGTAACCCTGCCCTCCGGACTATATAAGGAGGGGCAAGGGACCCCCCTAGGACACATCATAATCTCTCAACACAATCCAATACAACCCGACGCAGGACGTAGGTATTACGCCAACTCGGCGGCCGAACCTGGATAAAAAGCTTGTCCGTGTCCTGCGTCACCATCGAGTTCGTAGTTTGCGCACCGTCTACCGATAAACTACTACCGTGGGTATACCCCAAGGTAGACTGCCGACCAGCTTTCGTCGACACAGTGAAACAGTGAATACATGAGAGCATTTTCAAAAAAAAATTGGCAGAAAACATAAGCATACAAACAATGCCCCCTCCCCCCCAAAAAAAAATGCAGATCAAGTAAACATTCTATATTCTTGGCAAATAAAATGTGCTAGTGACAGAGATTCTTTGATTTTTGCAAGCAGAGATCCTTTCATTCAGTTATTTAGGCATAAGGAGATAAAGACATATATATGCTTAGAAATTTCTAATTTGTACCCTATTCACTGTAGTCTCCATAAATGATTATGAATTTCTATGCTATATATTCTTACTTGAGGAATGGCAAAGTCAATATCTTCATCAAGGAAGGATTTCTTTGTTGTGACAAAAATCTCTGACTCTATTCTATCTATTTTCTCATCTTGGTTTGCATCAGCTTTTGATTCCTTCTATGGTCTTTCGTCTGTTTTCAGCATTTAATAGTATTAAGTGGAGGATAAAAAGACCATAATACCCCTAGCATGAAATTTGTTTTCATAAAGTTTGGTTTATTTCTTGTATAAATGAAAATTTTTAGCACATATTGTATTGTAGTGTGATGCTGTCCAAATATTTATTGTGATCCAGATATGTACTATTATAATGTCTAAATTGTTAATTTATTTGTTTACTATTACTCAAAATATACAAGAAACAAACCAAACTTTGCAAAATTTTTGTTGATGCCAGGGGTATTATGGTCTTTTTAACCTCCACTCAACATCGTTAAGTGCTGAAAACGGACGGAAGATCATAGAAGGAATGAAAGTTCGTTTGAGGACCGTAGAAGGAAGTTCAAAAAAACTGGTCATGCAAGAAAGAGGCATTTTTGAGGGCCATATAAGTAAATCTCAAATAATAGAATAAGAAAGAAAAATCATACAAGAAATAGCACTTCATTAAAAATGCAAACGCTCTAAGAAACTAAAAATAGCAAACAAAATCATTCAAAATTTTAAAAAGAATCCTACTGACTTGTTGGAAAAAGAAAATAAACTATATTTGCCCAACTTTGAGTAATTTTGATGTTGGTAGTGTGCGTGCGTTGTAAGTGTTTTATGTTGTACTATGTAATTTTAAAAAAAATTATAGAAACTAATCTAAGTCATCATCATAATTGACAAAATCTTTTAATCAATGCATATGCACTTCTTTGTAAAAAAATATAGGCAAATAGGTAATGAGTAGCCAAGTGAAATTGAATAGGTTAGGGTATCCACAATGATCAAATAAGTTTGTTCTCTATAAGATCTACATCTATGTCATGTTCACATGTTGGGTAAGATTACTCACACAAGCATCAAAAGACAATGTGAACTTAATTGAGTATTTATTTCATGTCCATTTATAGTACATGTCAAGGGGTATTTATAGAGGTTTGCACCTCGTTAATCCTAATGCAAAGTTTAAAGTACCCCTAAGTCAATTGATTACAACCCTTCTAACTTCTAGGGGAGTATTGGTCATTACTCTTTAGCTCAACATTTCACATGTTCTAGTGCCCTTCATGGAAGAGAACATCGATGGCTTCGTGTCTAAGAGACAAATCATGTTACCTTCGTTTGCTCAATGTTCACTTGATAGCAAAGTGGTCTAGTTATCTTCATTCTTTGTTCTATGTCTTTGTATTCTAGCGAAGTGGTTCAACTGACTTTGCTTCCTTTCTTACCGTATGAAGTCTCCTTTTATTTTTCACGTGAAGATACCCATGAAAGGCGAGCACTAACAAAGAAAACATTAGATTGAAACGAAACGTTGGGGACTATATTTGCCTAAGATCAAATCCCCAACACTACCTAAACCATTTTTTTAGAGAATGGAACAAAAGTCCGAGCCTCTACCATCGGAGAATGATATACAACTTGTTCAGTACAAAAAAGAGCGTTGAAGGTCAACTTCTAGATATGAGAAGACACAATGACTTTACTCGCTAAAGATAATGGATTCAAAGAACAAAAAAAGGTTCAATTCTATCACGAAACTTCCATCCAAACTTCACGGAGACCTCCATGATGACCGCTTCCAACATTCAGCAAGCATCCTTGTGCGTGATCTTTCATCTTCTTTTTATGTAGAAATGTCAATAGTTGAATCCAATATGCCATCCTAAAAATGACTCATAAAAAGGTGCTAGTTTTAACATTGTTGAATACCACATCATTTCTATTTAGCCACATTGCCCAAATAGAGCTGCAGCACCAAATAAAATTTGGCTCTTGAAATTTGGCTGAAAACCATGAAGCCCAGAACAAAACATCATGTGCCTTCATACAATTGGGGTGAACGAGTGTTCGACGCATGTCAACGGCCTGGCTGGTTGTTTCATGCATTCGCCCTACATGAGTGTCTTCACACAATGGGAAACGGAGTCATGTCTCTCGCAGAGCATTGATGCCTCTCCATGCTACTCCTTTCCCTCGCCCCTTCCCATTATTGTGCCCTTCGCAGCATCGCTTTCCTTCTTAATTTTGGATTGACACATTGGAGTAGTTGAGAGTAGCTAAGGGTAGTTTCATGAAAGTTTAATCCGAACTTCATTCGCATTTATATAGTTTGCTACATAAGTATTTTTTGATAATATGACAAGTTTTTCAATAAGAGGAATAAGAACTGAGTTTTATGTAGATAAAACTCCCTTGGCTCGGTTTACAACTTTAGATAGTCAAGGAACGAAATGTTTTATAGAATAATGATATAAAATTATGCATCAATTGAGGGTGATTATTTTGTCTACCTTGACATTCAACGCCATGAAACCCTGTAGTAAGAATTCCTAATGATTAATAAGTACTTGAGTAGCCAAGTGAAAAGTAGCTTTTGGATTGTGTCATGCCAAATACTTGCCAAAATCACTAATATGATGCGTGGATCCATTAATTATCTTAGCATATGAAAACATAGTTAATTGTCATATTAACTTGTAGATTTTATTGCAAGAAGGAAGACAAATGTACAAACAAATAAAACTAAAAGGATGAAAGAGCATCTAGGCCCCTAAGTGATTTCGGTGATTAATGACATTATTGATTACTTTGACTAACGTGTGTTTTGCAGAGGCAAAGTCATAGGTAAGGTCATGGTAAATAGGTACTCGATGGACAAGGACGTACATGCCTACTTAATAGTGGAAATCGTTTCGGTTTTCAAAGGACGGATGGACATCGTCAAGACTAGACTAAGTCTAAGTGTCATATGGTGAAGAAGGGCACTTAGAGTAGTTTAGGACTTTGTTTTCCTTTGACCGTACTATTAAGAGGAGCTTTGATCTAGTAGCTTGACTTAGGCAAGGCTTTAGGTTTAGGTGTGGTGCACACTTGGTAAACCTAGCACTAGGCAGCTCAGAGATAGTCCTTAGATCGAGGGGAACCAACTTCGTTTTAGAACGATCACGTTTCGACGGAGTTTGGGTGCCCAAAGGGGCACCGGACGCTGCACTGGACGCTCTGTGAGTGCGTCCGGTGAGGTCCTTAGCTGTTAGAACAGTGCCATGCTTAGGGTTAGGCACCGGACGCTAGCACCAGACGCACCGGGTAGCGTCCGGTCCCTTACCCAGGGAGGTTGCAAGCCTTCCCTGAGCACCGGACGCTAGCACCGGACGCGCCGGGTAGCGTCCGGTCCCATGCGCAGGGAGCATGTAATGTTTCCCCGAGCACCGGACGGTGCACCGGACGCTGGAAGTTAGCGTCCGGTGACCTGTCAGAGAGAAGGACAGTTAGCCGTTATGAAGCACCGGACGCTCGGTGCAGTGCGTCCGGTGCAACATAATGTGCGTCCGGTGACCCCGTTTTCAGTGGAAAACGGTTGGCCGACCTTTGGACTTCGTGGATTGTATTTATACTCCTCCACCTCGTCCATGAGAGGTCTCTTGCCCATTTGAACACTAGAGAAACTTGTTGTGGAGCAAGAGAGTAGCAAGAGCCTAGAGAGGATTGAGACTTGAGTGATTTCTTGAGAGAATCCTCCTCTAGTGAGTTCCAAGAGTCAAGTGTGCATCCACCACTCTCTAGAGCCTTGTTTGGGTCAAGTGAGAGTTCGTTGCTTGTTACTCTTGGTGATCGCCATCACCTAGACGGTTCGGTGGTGATTGGAGGCACGAAGACCGCTCGGAGTTCTTGTGGGTGGCTCGTGTCAAGCTTGTGAGCGGTTTTGGGTGATTCACCACGACGGAGTGTCGAAGAATCAGCCCGTAGAGAGCACTTGGTCCTTGCGCGGACCAAGGGGGAGCAAGACCCTTGAGCGGGTGCTCCAACGAGGACTAGTGGAGAGTGGCGACTCTCCGATACCTCGGCAAAACATCGCCGAGCATTTTCTTCCACTACTCCTTTACTTTCTAGCTTTTACTTTGTGGTTTTACATTCTTAGAATTGCCATGCTAGAATAGGATTGGAACTAGGTTGCAAAACTTTTTATCCGGTAGCTCTCTAAGTCACACTAGGCACAAGGGGTTGAATTGGAGCTTATAGGTTGCTTAAATTTTTAGAGAAGCCCAATTCACCCCCCCTCTTGGGCATCTTGATCCTTTCAATTGGTATCGGAGCCTAGTGCTCATTATTTAGGCTTCACCGCCTAGAGAAAGATGTCTAACGGGGATGGACCGCCACCCATGTTCGATGGAGATGACTTCCCGTATTGGAAAATACGGATGGAGTCATACCTTGAGGCATGCGATGTAAAGTGCCTAAAAGCCGTGACCGAAGGGTTTGCCCCTCCGGAAAGAGCCACCGCTCTTACTCCACAAGAGCAAGAAAACGAGAAGTGGAATGCGAAGGCCAAAAACCACATCTTTAGAGGCCTTTGCAAGGAGGTGTTCAACCGCGTTCGGAGCCACAAAACCGCCAATGCTCTTTGGAAGGAACTTTGTGCGCTCCATGAGGGATCAAAGAGTGAACGCGAGGAACGCTATCACTTAGTGATGAACAAGCTTAATACATTTGAAATGCTTCCCAAAGAAAATGCTAATGAAATGTATTCTCGCTTGAATGTCATTGTAGAGGAGCTAAATGGACTTAGACTCACTCAAATGAGTGCGGCGGATGTAGCAAGGAAAATACTATGTGTGCTTCCCATTGAAAAATATGGGCACATAGTAACAGTGCTTCATCAAGGAGATCTTTCCACCGCTACACCAACCGCCATATTGGGAAAGATCAATGCTCATGAGATGTACATGCACATGAACCCCCAAGATGGCTCCTCATCGGCCAAGAAAGAGAAGAAGGACTTGGCTCTCAAGGCTTCTCACAAGGGCAAGGCTAAGAAGAATGAAGTTGAGTCATCAACTTCAAGTGATGATGATGCATCTATTGCCCTCATGGTGAGAAGAACCACAAAGATGTTGAAGAAGCTCAACAAGAATGGAGTCAACTTTGACTCCAAGAAGAAGAAGTTCTTCACAAGTAGCAAGAGGAAGCCCATCTCCGAGATGGATTGCTACAATTGTGGTGAGCTTGGTCATCTTGCTCATCAATGTCCAAAGCCCAAGAAGGACAAGTACAAAAATAAGAACAAAGAGCAAGATGACTCAAGTGATGATGACAAGAATGAGAAGAAGCAATACAAGAAGAAAGGTGGCAAGAAGAAGGAGCACTACATGAAGAAGAATGGCAAGGCCTACATTGTTGGTGATTGGCTCACCGACATTGAAAGCTCAAGTGGTGACTCCTCCGGCAATGAAAGTGATGATGAGAAGGTTGCCGCCACCGCCATTGCCATCGATGCTCCATCACCATCATCTTCACCACCATCTACATCCTCTACACACCTATGTCTTATGGCTAAGGGTGACCGGAAGGTACAAAGTGAGGATGAGAGTAGTGAAAGTGATAGTGAATATGAATCACCTTCTTATGATGAACTTGTAAAATTGCTAAACAAGTACACAAAAGTCATAAGAAAAACTAGAAGTGAAAATGAAAAGCTTGAACTTGAAAATGACACTCTTCTAGCAAAGCTTAAATCTAGTGATGAGCTTAGAGACCAAAATGAGATCATGACCACCAAGCTCAAGGAGCTCAAACTCTCTCTAAAAGAGTTCAAAGAAAAACATGATAAACTTGAGAGTGTTCATGATGAGCTTATCACTAGATATAGAGCAATGAAAGAAGAGCTAACAACTCTAAAAGCAAACTATGACAACCTTGAGATTGCTTATGAACTTGCAATTGATGAAACACATATTGCTACTAACAATGTTGCTAAGCTTGATGTAGCCACATCTTGTGATGACTTACTTGTGGAGAGCACAAGCAAATGTGTTGATTGCAAGGGCAAGAAAGTGGTAGTGGCCGAGAGTTATGAGGACACTATCAAGCTCAAGGATGAAATTGTCATGCTCAAGAAAGAGTTGCAAGACCAAGCAAAGCACAAGACCATTGTAATTGAGACACTTGATCAAGACAAGAGACTTGCATATGAGAACAAGTTACTCAAGGAAGAAAATCAATATCTCAAGCTTGGTTTGATGTATGACAAGCAAGAAGAAGATGAGACATTCATCTTGGATGAGTTAGCTAGCAACAATGACCCAATCATCAAGAAGCTAACTCAAGAGAACAACAAGCTCAAGAAAGAGAAGGAACACCTAACCATGGGGTTAGCAAAGTTCACAAAGGGGAAGGAACTTCAAAGTGAGCTTTTCATGAACACTGTCATGAAGATGGACAAGAGTGAAATTGGCTACAAGGCTCATCAAACAAAGCTCATCAAGTCACTAGCTACTCATGATCAATCAAGCAAGCTAAAGCCAAAGAGATGCTTTGAGTGTGGTCAAGAAGGACACTTTGCTCATGAGTGTAAGGCACCACTACCACCACCCTTGCCCAAGCATGCAAGACCATTTGCCTTCAATGCTCACTACATTGTAAGGAAAGACAAGTGTGGCAAGGTCAAGGTTAGCTTCATGGGGCCGCCCAACAAGCAAAGGCCAAAGAAGATCTGGGTGCCAAAGCAACTAGTAGAGAAGGTCAAGGGCACTAAGCAAATGTGGGTCCCTAAATCTCAAGCTTGATCTCTTGTGTGTAGGTGAACTACAAGACCGGTGGATCACATTGGGTAATTGATAGTGGTTGCACTCAACATATGACCGGAGATCCCTGGATGTTCACCTCTCTTGATGAAGATGTTGACAATCAAGAAAAGATCACATTTGGTGACAATTCAAAAGGTAAGGTCGAGGGACTAGGAAAGGTTGCTATATCAAATGACAACTCTATCACCAATGTGCTCTATGTGCAATCATTGAGTTTCAACTTGCTTTCGGTTGGACAACTTTGTGATCTTGGTTTTGAATGCCTATTCAAGAAGAAAGAAGTAATTGTGACCAAGGAAGATGATAATGAAGTGATATTCAAAGGCTTCCGACACAACAACTTATATGTAGTTGATTTCTCATCAAATGAAGTTGATGTCAAGACTTGCTTATTCACCAAGACTTCACTTGGGTGGTTGTGGCATAGAAGGTTAGCACATGTTGGAATGGGCACACTCAAGAAGTTAATGAAGAAAGAATTGATTAGAGGCTTGAAGGATGTGACATTTGAAAAGGACAAACTTTGTAGTGCATGTCAAGCGGGCAAACAAGTTGCAAACACACATCCAACCAAAGCCTATCTCTCTACTTCAAGAGTGCTTGAGCTACTTCACATAGATTTGTTTGGACCAACCACATATGCTAGTCTTGGAGGCAACAAATATTGCTTGGTCATAGTTGATGATTTCTCCCGGCACACTTGGACATTCTTCTTGCAAGACAAGGCCGAAGTTGCATCAATATTCAAGAAGTTTGCAAAGAATGCTCAAAATCAATTTGATGTGAAAATCAAGAAAATTAGAAGTGACAATGGCAAAGAGTTTGACAACACCAACATTGAAGAGTATTGTGATGAAGTGGGAATCAAGCATGAGTTCTCCTCAACATACACACCACAACAAAATGGGGTTGTAGAAAGAAAGAACCGGACATTGATTACCTTGGCAAGAACAATGCTAGATGAGTACAACACTTCGGAGAAGATGTGGGCCGAGGCAATCAACACCGCATGCTATGCTTCAAACCGGCTCTTTCCTCACAAGTTCCTAGAGAAGACACCATATGAATTGCTCAATGGGAAGAAGCCCGATGTCTCATTCTTTAGAGTGTTTGGATGCAGATGCTACATCTACAAGAAGCGCCAACACTTGGGAAAGTTCCAAAGAAGATGTGACATTGGCTACTTGGTTGGCTATTCATCAAAGTCCAAGGCATATAGGGTCTTTAACCATGCCACAAACATGGTTGAAGAAACATTTGATGTTGAATTTGATGAAACTAATGGCTCCCAAGGAGCAAGTGATAATCTTAATGATATAGGTGGCGAACCATTGAGGGATGCCATGAAGAACATGCCGGTGGGAGACATCAAGCCTAAAGAAGATGATGATGATGTGCAAGTCATTGAGCCACCATCCACCTCACAAGGTCCACAAGATGAAGACAAGGATGTGAGAGATGCTCATGAAGACACCCAAGTCACTCATGAGCAAGCGGTGGCACAAGCACAAGATGTTGATGCTCCTCAACCAACCCCTCAAGTGGCACCAAGAAGAACATCACATCTCCTCCAAGATCACTCTCAAGATCTCATCATCGGGAGTCCATCACGTGGTGTAACTACTCGTTCTAGACATGCTTTATTTATTGAACATCACGCTTTTGTGTCTCTTGAAGATGAACCAAAGACTATAGAGGAAGCTCTTCGTGATGCGGATTGGATCATGGCCATGCAAGAGGAGTTGAACAACTTCTCTCGCAACCAAGTGTGGACACTTGAAGAGCGACCCAAAGATGCAAGAGTGATTGGAACAAAGTGGGTCTTCCGGAACAAGAAGGATGATCAAGGCAAAATGGTGCGTAACAAGGCAAGACTTGTGGCAAAAGGCTTTTCACAAGTGGAAGGTCTTGACTTCGGTGAAACCTTTGCACCGGTGGCAAGACTTGAAGCAATCCGTATCCTACTTGCATATGCATCTAGTCATGATATCAAGTTATTTCAAATGGATGTGAAAAGTGTCTTTTTAAATGGTTATATTAATGAGCTTGTCTATGTTGAGCAACCCCCCGGTTTTGAAGACCCTAGGTACCCCAAGCATGTCTACCGGTTGTCTAAGGCTCTCTATGGTCTCAAGCAAGCTCCTAGAGCTTGGTATGAGAGGCTTAGGGACTTCCTCATTGAGAAGGGCTTCAAGATTGGGAAAGTTGACACAACACTCTTCACCAAGAAAATGAATGGGGAAATCTTCATTTGCCAAGTTTATGTTGATGATATTATTTTTGGCTCTACTAATGAAGATTTTTGCAAGGAATTTGGTGATTTGATGTCCAAGGAGTTTGAGATGTCCATGATTGGCGAGCTATCCTTCTTCCTAGGATTTCAAGTCAAGCAAATGAAGGAAGGGGTCTTCATCTCTCAAGAGAAGTACACTCAAGATCTTCTCAAGAGGTTCAAGATGATGGATTGCAAGCCAATCAAGACTCCCATGGCATCAAATGGGCATCTCGACTTGGATGAGGGAGGTAACCCAATTGACAAGACTCTCTATCGCTCCATGATAGGAAGTCTACTCTACCTCACCGCATCTAGGCCCGATATCATGTTTAGTGTGTGTATGTGTGCAAGATATCAAGCAATGCCTATGAAATCTCACTTGATTGCGGTCAAGAGAATTCTTAGGTATCTAAAATACACACCTTGCCTAGGCTTGTGGTATCCCAAAGGTGCAAGATTCCAACTTGTAGGCTATTCCGATTCGGATTATGCCGGGTGCCGGATTGATAGAAAAAGCACATCCAGAGGGTGCCATTTCCTAGGTAGATCACTTGTCTCTTGGATGTCAAAGAAACAAAATAGTGTCGCCTTGTCAACGGCCGAGGCGGAATACATTGCCGCCGGTGCTTGTTGTGCACAAATACTTTACATGAAACAAACTTTGCTAGACTATGAAGTAGTACTAGACAAAGTACCTTTGTTATGTGACAACGAAAGTGCCGTAAAACTTGCTAACAACCCAGTTCAACACACCCGCACAAAACATATTGACATCCGCCACGATTTCCTTAGGGATCACGTTGCTAAAGGTGACATATCTCTAGAGAATGTGGGAACGGAAAATCAATTGGTGGATATCTTCACAAAACCCCTAGACGAAGCTAGGTTTTGTATGTTGAGAAATGAACTTAATGTGCTTGACCTATCCAACTTCACTAAAAGATAAAAGTTGTGTGTTGAATCTTGTAAATAATTTTTGCTTTGCATGTCATGCATACTAAAACTAAAATACAACTTGCATGTAGGGCTTGTCTAACATGGTTAAGATAACCCCCTTGTGTGTGTGAAAAAGCTTAACCTTGGATCAAACCTGACAAGCATTAGTTTACTTTCAAGTATTGCATTACAACTCATATCATATGCATGCTTGTTAGTTGACCGTTTCTTTTCGGTTATTCGTTGAGCATCCACTGTGTTCGTCCATAGATAGGGGGAGCATTCAAAGCTCATTGTGACTCAAACCCCTAGCTTTATGGCCATACGATGCTCCTTGGTGATTTTCTCGAGTTATTTTCATAAAAACTATTAAGCCTATGGATAAATATTTGTGAAAATTTGAGGGTTTGAGAGAAGTCACTCATACCAGTTCCATTTGGTGTTTATTTGTGTGTTTTTGAAATTGGAACTTGGTTGGGTCAAAGTCGGACGTGGTGCTTAGTTGAAAAAGTGCTCAGAGGAGCACCAGACGCTGCACCGGACGCTGCCTCGGTGCGTCCGGTGCGGTGAGTGTGCTAGACTGCACACACCGGACGCAGGAACAGTGTCTCTGCTGCGTCTGGTGCGGTGCGTCCGGTGCTCACCAAGCGTGACCTGAAGCACCGGACGCTAAAGCCAGCGTCCGGTGCCCATCGTCCGGTGTGATGCAAAATTGCATCCTTCTCTGCGCATGAGTCCGGTGGTCACCGGACGCGTCCGGTGCCACATAAAGAGCGTCCGGTGACCCCACGGCGGGCGCATAAAGCCCGCGCCCAGGGGCTTCGAGCGGCTGTTTTTTTCTTTCTTCCGCCGACTTCGCCCAAGCCGCCCGTGCCCTAAGACGTCGTCCCGCCGTCGCCGACGTTCGTTCACCGTTCTCCGGCATCCTCGGCCTCTTCCCCGCGCCAGATCTGCTGTAGAGAGTCTCCTCTCCCTCCCTCTCTCGCGTGGATCCAAAATCTCGTGAGTTTTCTAGGGTTTTGGGTGAGGTTCTTGAACTCTGCCTTCAAGGTGCTTGATATAATGTCTCAATGGATTAGGTTAAGGTTTTTGACCTCGATCTTCTCCGTTCTCTGTCTGCAGCACCTTGTTGAGGGATTGTGTGGTCTCCGGCTGTTCTCGATCGTGTTTTGCCATCCGGAACGCGTCCCGTCTTGGATCGTAAGCCGTTCGCCCACGTTCTTTATCTCATCTTGCGATCTATAGGGTTCTCTCTCCTTTAGTTGTTATAATTTCTTATATATATCCTATCTTGTCTATTCTCTGCAGCGCTTTGTTCTCTGTTGTCAGTCGGTTGCTTGTCGGTCGCCTGATTTGCAATGGCTCGTACCAAGAACGTCAGTGGTCCGGCAGTTGGCTCAGGAGGTTCCCCAGGGGGTGATGGTGGAGGTGATCCTCCCCGTCACCTGTCAGCGGCAGAGAAAGGGAAAGGCAAGAAGTTGGCCACCAAGAAGCGCAAGGCCAGTGACAGAGATGCAGAGGTCGCAGAGGTAGTTGCAGCAGCAGCTGAGGCAGCCGAGAGGGGTGGTCGTTCAGGTGCCCTGAGGATTGGGGATGACCTCACGCCACGGCAGCGGCGTGCAGTTCTTGAGACAGAGGCATTCCATGGATCCCCTCCAGGCACCGTGACGATTGGAGGACAGAGGATTAGGCTTGTGGTCAGAGATCCATCTCAGGAGGATCCAGACACTCAGACAGAGACCCAGGCAGAGGGTCCAGCACAGGAGCAGGAGCAGGAGCAGCCCCTCCGGAGGTCGACTCGCGCTCGTACCCAGGCCACTCCTCAGACTGGTACGCAGGGTCAGTCCACCTCCACTGCTCGTGCTACACCAGCTAGAGGCACTCCAGTTTCTCGACCGAGGCCAGTCAGGATCCACAGGGATCTCTCTTTTGTGTCAGCCAGAGAGATCCAGCAGCTGAGGTTCGTTCCGTTTCCCACCTGGTTTCCAGCTGCCAGGGATCCCAGAGCCGGTGCCAGGTTCTATATAGTCGTCCAGGAGGACATCCACGAGGCACTGGTTCGCTCTCAGGCTCAGTTCAGGGAGCACAGAGTGATAGACCTAGAGATACTGGGGAACGTGGTTGGAGCAGACATTCGTCAGTATTTCACCTACCTCCACGGACTTCCAGAGTTACTAGCACTCCCTAGCACTTACTGTGAGCAGTGGGTCAGAGAGTTCTATGCGTCAGTATGGGTTTCTCCAGATCACATTTACATCCACTACGCACTGGCAAGCATAGACTACAGAGTGACAGCTCAGAGGGCCAGAGAGGTGCTTGGACTGCGAGCCTCTCCCACCAGGATTCACCAGCTGTGCTACGGGAACGTGGATCCCCCTCGTCGTCCTCACGGTGGTGACATACCACCGGTTGACTTCGTGGCTCCATGTTTTCGTCCACCTTTTGGGGAGGGCTCCAGTAGGACAGTGGGAGATTTGACACGCCCAGCTAGGATCCTCGACTTTGTGTTGAGGAAGACTCTTCTCCCCAGGACAGGCTACAGAGACGGATTCACTCGTATTCAGCAGTGGCTCGTTGCTCACCTCATCACTTAGACATAGTTTGACCTATGGGATCTGATTGTCTCAGAGATAGAGGACACCATCTCAGAGAGCTTCAGGGGCCGGCGTCAGTTTCCCTACGCACATTGGATTACCTTGCTTATACTTCATGCTAGGCCACTGCCCCTGCCAGCTCACTTGCAGAGGGAGTTGACAGAGTCAGACACCGTCTTCCCCCACTACGACCCCAGGCAGATGCTGCGAGCACACCACGACCTCCGAGCTGCACCTCCTCCTCGTGCTCCACGTGGACCGGTGCCCCCACCTTCTCCTAGGGGCACCCGCAGTACAACAGCAGTTGCAGAGACACAGGAGCAGCAGGATATAGCCATTAGGGCTTTCGCAGATGCAGAGGCAGAGGGAGAGTTTGACTTCGCCTCAGACAGTTCAGATGATGACTATCAGCCGCCAGTGACAGATCTCCCTCCCAGAGCACACGACCACGAGGCAGGCGGTTCTTCGAGTGTTTCAGACCCTGCCCTGCTTGCTATCTTAGAGGAGATGAGGGCAGATCAGTGCCGTGCAGCTGAGGAGCAGGCGAGGCGAGACAGGGATCAGGCTGCCATCAATGCAGCTATGCAGGCCAGGCAGGATGAGCTCCAGCGTCAGCTTCTCACCTTTCAGGAGCAGCAGCTTGCTTTCCAGGCCCAGCAGACAGCGATGATGGCCGCTCTCATGGCCGCCTCCAGGATTCAGCTACCGCAGATTCAGCTCCCAGGCACGTCGACTGTCAGGCCACCGACTCCAGCGCCTCAGACTCAGAGCCCGTCCCAGCAGCCGCTTCAGCTACCAGCTCAGAGTCAGCCGTTCTTGACGCCACAGCACCAGGTCTCCTAGGGTGCTATCTCTTCAGGTTTTGAGCAGGCACCTCAGTTCACTCCTCTCCGCTCAGGCTTCACTCCTCAGTCAGCGTCAGCGTCACAGCTTGTGTGGGATTCACAGACAGATCCGCATCTCAGCTTCACCTACAGTGCTCTGACTGGTGACCCTACGCCTCCTCCTCTGCAGGCTCCTGCAGTCTTTACGGTGCCAGTTACCACTACAGAGCTTCTGTCGTCATCTGTAGCATCGTCCGAGCAGCTTGCACCGTCTACTACCGTACCAGAGACGACAGCTACAGCGACCGAGTCCGTGCCAGCTTCGTCAGCCGGACTCGAGCAGCCAGCTCAGCCTGTGACAGCGCCAGAGCAGACCCGGACCGCTTCACCAGCACCTGCAGCTTCAGAAGGTCACTCCACCTCCTCCGCCTCGACGGCCGACAGTTCAGATGATGCAGCTCGCTTCGTGGCCGTGCCGAGGGACTCCACTGCTCCGCCTCCTCCACCGACTTCTTAGGTTTTTGGCGCTTGATGCCAAAGGGGGAGAGAGTGTGCGTATGAGAGATAGGAGTTAGGGGGAGCTAGAGAGGGTGTTTAGGAGTTTATTCTTGAGTTTATTCTTTTGAGATACTTTTTATGTGTGCTACTTTATCATGCATCACATTTACTTTCTGCATTGCACTTGTGTGAGATACTTCGGTTGTGAGACATGACTTGTGGTTATTGTGATATCTTAATGTCATGTGTTTTGGCTCATATTCCTTTGCTTCCGCGTTTTACTCCGATGTACTTGTGAGCCTTATGTTTATATCCTGTCGTATATCTCTCACATATTTGGATGCAGGATATTGGACTTGGTTGATATAAGCTTGACTAATCCCGTTGTTCTTATTGCAACATGCTTATTGAAACCAAGTCACTTTAAAAACCTCAACTCTTTTCATACTCGAGTTTGTCATCAATCACCAAAAAGGGGGAGATTGAAAGAGCATCTAGGCCCCTAAGTGATTTCAGTGATTAATGACATTATTGATTACTTTGACTAACGTGTGTTTTGCAGAGGCAAAGTCATAGGTAAGGTCATGGTAAATAGGTACTCGATGGACAGGGACGTACATGCCTACTTAATAGTGGAAATCGTTTCGGTTTTCAAAGGACGGATGGACATCGTCAAGACTATACTAAGTCTAAGTGCCATATGGTGAAGAAGGGCACTTAGAGTAGTTTAGGACTTTGTTTTCCTTTGACCGTACTATTAAGAGGAGCTTTGATCTAGTAGCTTGACTTAGGCAAGGCTTTAGGTTTAGGTGTGGTGCACACTTGGTAAACCTAGCACTAGGCAGCTCAGAGATAGTCCTTAGATCGAGGGGAACCAACTTCGTTTTGGAACGATCACGTTTCGACAGAGTTTAGGTGCCCAAAGGGGCACCGGACACTGCACCGGACGCTCTGTGAGTGCGTCCGATGAGGTCCTTAGCTGTTAGAACAGTGCCGTGCTTAGGGTTAGGCACAGGACGCTAGCACCAGACGCACCGGGTAGCGTCCGGTCCCTTACCCAGGGAGGTTGCAAGCCTTCCCTGAGCACCGGACGCTAGCACCGGACGCGCCGGGTAGCGTCCGATCCCATGCGCAGGGAGCATGTAATGTTTCCCCGAGCACCGGACGGTGCACCGGACGCTGGAAGTTAGCGTCCGGTGACCTGTCAGAGAGAAGGACAGTTAGCCGTTATGAAGCACCGGACGCTCGGTGCAGTGCGTCCGGTGCAACATAATGTGCGTCCGGTGACCCCGTTTTCAGTGGAAAACGGTTGGCCGACCTTTGGACTTCGTGGATTGTATTTATACTCCTCCACCTCGTCCATGAGAGGTCTCTTGCCCAGTTGAACACCAGAGAAACTTGTTGTGGAGCAAGAGAGTAGCAAGAGCCTAGAGAGGATTGAGACTTGAGTGATTTCTTGAGAGAATCCTCCTCTAGTGAGTTTCAAGAGTCAAATGTGCATCCACCACTCTCTAGAGCCTTGTTTGGGACAAGTGAGAGTTCGTTGCTTGTTACTCTTGGTGATCGCCATCACCTAGACGGTTCGGTGGTGATTGGAGGCACGAAGACCGCCCGGAGTTCTTGTGGGTGGCTCGTGTCAAGCTTGTGAGCGGTTTTGGGCGATTCACCGTGACGGAGTGTCGAAGAATCAGCCCGTAGAGAGCACTTGGTCCTTGCGCGGACCAAGGGGGAGCAAGACCCTTGCACGGGTGCTCCAACGAGGACTAGTGGAGAGTGGCGACTCTCCGATACCTCGGCAAAACATCGCCGAACATTTTCTTCCACTACTCCTTTACTTTCTAGCTTTTACTTTGTGCTTTTACATTCTTAGAATTGCCATGCTAGAATAGGATTGGAACTAGGTTGCAAAACTTTTTATCCGGTAGCTCTCTAAGTCACACTAGGCACAAGGGGTTGAATTGGAGCTTATAGGTTGCTTAAATTTTTAGAGAAGCCCAATTCACCCCCCCTCTTAGGCATCTTGATCCTTTCAAAGGATTCTCCGCATATTGCCGCATGTATGAAGAAGGAATATAAATAGATTAGAATGTGTATTGTTTAGTTGGACAACTTGCATGTTTAGATAAATATGTAACTAGATGTGGGTATTACATTGTATGAGCTAGTGAATTTTAATTGTTTATGATAGTGGATTGTTTAGTTGGATAGTTTACATGTTGAGAAATAGGTAGTGAAGTTTTGTTTTATAAAAATATAAGAGAAGATAAGATATAAGATATTTGTTGAACGGATTCAAATATTAATTGTCAATTGGAGACTAGACTTGTTTTATTTGATAATTAATGTCTAATTATAGACTAAGTGTATGTTTGGTTCCCCTTGCTAAATTTTAGCTAGCTAAAATTATTTTAGCTACTCTTGGGTGACTAATGGAACTAAACTATTTTAGCTCATTTTAGTCAATGTACTCGGAATTCTAGCTACTAAAGTGACTAAAGTTTAGCTAGCTAAAATTTAGGAAGGGGAACCAAACAGAGTCTGATTATGCTTAAAAATTTGTCTCATAAATTATTCTTTAGCTTTTTTTTATTTTACAAATAGTATATATTTAATACTTCATATATGTGTCAAATATTCGATGTGATGAGTAATAAAAAAAATCACCTGGAACTAAACAAATGTTGTAGTTGGCTGCGGCCAAAATTTGCACGGCACGCCAAATCTTGGATCTAAACCAAACAAAAGCCAAATTTCGTTGGCATACCAACATTTGGCATGGATCGGACGGACCAAGAAAACAACCCCCCACCCCTACCCCTACCAGGGACCGAGGACAGCAGGCATCTTTGGATCGATCTGTCTCTGAAGCTCCATGCACCACACACGGTGGCACGCTGTAATTAAGGGCCTTGTTTAGTTCGCAAAAATTTTCAAGATTCTCCGTCACATCGAATCTTGCGGCACATGCATGGAGCATTAAATATACATGAAAACAAAAATTATTTGCACAGTTCATCTGTAAACCGCGAGATGAATCTTTTGAGCCTTGTTACTCTATAATTGAACAATATTTGTCAAATAAAAACGAAAGTGCTACAGTGCCGTTTTTCACAAGTTTTTGCGAACTGAACAAGGCCTAAAGTGCAGGTTCTCTCTGGCAAGGACCAAGGAATGTCCCAAAAAAACTGGACCAAGAAGGGCACTTGCATGGATTATGCGAGGAAATGACCGCTCATTCTGGTCAACTGGCCGACCATCTTACAGAGAAACTACTAGGACAGTCATGTGCTAGTATATGTACTAGAAATGTGACAGTGAGCCTGTGAATGAAGGGTTCAAAGCGTGGCGACAGTGCTAAAAGTTGTGACGCGGGATTCGTTTCGGACAGATTTTCTCGGAAGGAGCCAACCAATTGCCACTAGCACACTGCGCACAAGCACTTGAATTTGTAGGACTTTTTAGTTCACCTCGAAAACTAAAAAGTTTTCAAAATTCTCCGTCATATCGAATCTTTCGACACATACATGAAGCATTAAATATAGACGAAAATAAAAATTAATTACATAGTTTAACTGTAAATCGCGAGACGAATCTTTTGATTCTAGTTAGTTCATAATTAGACAATATTTACCACAAACAAACGCGAAATTCAAATTTTTTTCGCATCTAAACGAGGCCCTAGTCCGGAAAAGAGGCAACTAACAGTGAGAACGGAGAGGACCCAACATTCAGTCTTGGGTCGTCGCTCGTCAGGTCAAGTGTTCAATGCAAGTGGGATTGCCGAGAGTCTGACCAGCCCAAGTCGTTATGTATCGTGCAATCCAACATAGGTCCCGTTTGGTGGCCCATTAAAGTTCAGTGTCCGTTATATTGAATATTTAGATGTGTGTATGGAGTATTTAAATATAAACTATTTACAAAATTAAATATAAACTATTTACAAAACTAAAAATATAGCTGAAGAATAATTTGAGAGACGAATCTTTTAAACTCAAATAATTCATAATTAGATACTAATTATCAAATAAGACAAAACTGCTACAGCTTTTAAACTTTAATACCCAACACAAACACCCCCTAAAATGCAGCCATGCAGGGCTCCACATGTTACTGCTGGTACTTTTATACTAGCATCCGTGTACATATGCATACATATATATAGCAAACATTGCATTGCATGCATCACTCTATTTTGAGAACTTTTTACCTCTTTCTTTAGACTAGATGACGACTTGGACTCCCAAGACATATAAAGCTTTTTTTCCAAAAAAAAAAACCTATATAAAGCTAAATGCTTAACGACTAGCTAGTCGGCATTTTGTAGACTAGGAGAACTTTCAGAGGACTGACTGAAGACGAGTGCTTCCGTCAGTGCTATCCAAGACGAAATTTCTGCGGGGAAACTTCTTTTATTTTATTTATTTATTTATTTTGGGGGGTGTGGGGTGCAGTTTGGTGCTCGAACAATTCAGCGGAGAATAGTCTATGTTCATGAACAAATCATGTTTCACATGGAAAACAAATAAAATCTACTCCTGTATAGTACCATTATTACCCAATATTAATAGATGAGTTGAGACATTATTGTGTCCTATATATGTCATATGCTTACATATAGGGCCCTTTTTTTTGGTGAGATGCTTACAAATGATTCGTAAAACACGTTCATAGATACTTCCAACAAGGAGCTGTTGAGGCCACTTTAATTTGGAGCGATGTCTGGTGTTTAAACGTTGAACACGAACTAGTGGCCAGCGTGTTCCGGGCGAGGAAACGAAAAAGACCATCAGACGAGGTGACTGGACTGACCGACCGAGGGCCGGCGCTTGGTTAGTTCACAGTTTCTACACTGGTCAGTCAGTCAGGCAGAGCCAGACCTGTGCTGTGTGCTTTCACAAGACCAGAGATGCTCTCAGTCCTTGTTGAGTTACCACAAAATCTAAAAAAAAATTCACGATTCTCCATCATATCAATTTTTGCGGCACATGGATTAAACACTAAATATAGATAAAAATAAAAACTAATTACCCTAGTTAGTCTATGATTAGATAATATTTGTCATCAATAAACGAAAGTGCTATAGTAGCGAAATCAAAAAAAATCACATGCCGGCTTTGTTTAGATGCGAAATTTTTTTGGATTTCACTACTGTAGCACTTTCGTTTGTTTGTGACAAATATTGTCTAGTTATAGACTAACTAGGATAAAAGATTCGTCTCGCGATTTATAGACAAATTGTGTAATTAGTTTTTGTTTTCGTCTATATTTAATGCTTAATGCATATGCCGCAAAATTCGATGTGATGGAGAATCTTAATGTCGAGGGTATCGGCAAGGGGTACCCTCAGCGATGCGCATTATGAGATTGCCCGTACGAAGGTCGAGAGCCTTAATTCGACGCTCTAATCTTACGTAAGCGTCGCCATCGACGGTCGCAGCCTCGAAGACGGAAATAGCGTCGAGCGAATCGATCGGGGCTCGAGCGACGACTACCGTCGAAAACGGAAGCGGGCTCGAGCGAACCGAGAGGCGTCGAGCGCCAGGACACTGTCCGCCGCCTGACGCGCGCACGCGGGCGGGAGCATTAAATGCGCCTGACGCTTCCCCACCTAACACACAGGTCACGGAAGGCGTGATAGGGAGCAAGCTTCTGTCCCATCGTTCTTTTTGCAGCTTTCCCACCGAACGACCCAGGGCATGTCAGGACGCAGGAAACAAGGATGGAACGTCTAATCGGGACCCCCTCGAGACACCCAAGGTCAGCGCTCCAGATACCAGCATATTACACGGCGTCCGAACCTCGACCAAACAGGGTCCCTTCCTAGGGACAAGTTGGGCGTCGACTGACTTCATCACAGCAACCCCGTCGGGTCCGCCACCATACCGTACAAGCATGCGACCTCAGAACCAGCACAAGGCGGCTGGCAGGGCATAACACAGGAGCACGCGCAATCATCACCGAGCTATCAAGATGGGACGGCTCGAAGCTACGCCGTACGGAAGCCTCGAGTAGGTCAGCGCTCCATGCGGCTATCGATCCCTACTCTAACATCTATGCATGTACCCTATGTCTCTCCTTGGAGCTATAAAAGGAGGGACTCAGGAATAGAAGAGGGAGACATCACAACACAAGAACACACACACGTAGTAGAGCTACACACTTCATACCACGCTTGTATTCGCCCCTGTACAAGCACTTAGGTGCAAGATAATACAAACTCTCTCCCCCCGCTGGACGTAGGGCCTTCTCTTGCCCGAACCAGGATAAATCTCTGTGTCTTCTTGCATCACCATCCGGAAAGGGGAGCACGCATACAAATTTACTCGTTGGTGTGACCCCCCGGAGGAAAAACACCGACACTTAAAAACTTTTTAATTTTTGGGTGAACTAAGGAAGTCTCAGTCTCGGACATGCCCGCATGGACTGCCAGGCGAGCTGCTTCGTATCTTCCATCGAACCACCTGCCAATAACGCGCTAATTGTTCAGACCGACCTGCTCCCGGCTTAATTATGTCCTCCATTATCCATCTAATAACTACAGTATAGAATTAGAATTATGAATTCACCAGCCCAAGGAGAAGGATGAAATGGACGTAACGAAGGAAGGAAATTGCACGCACGAGGCCGGGTCGTGTCAATACACAGTGGCCAGTGCTTTCGTTACTAGTAGTGGGTAGTGGCGAGTAGCGATCAAATCAACCAGGCCACCCACTTCGCGTTAGTGCAGGCAAGCATATCATACCACACCATACGTCCTTTCCTTTAGGAGTTGTTTACTTGTAAAATTTTACAAAATGTAAATAGTACTAATTTTATTTGTATTTGACCAATATTGTCCAATCATAGACTAACTAGGCTTAAAAGATTCGTCTCGTATATTTCGACCAAACTGTATAATTAGTTTTTGTTTTCGTCTATATTTAATACTTTATACACACGTCTAAAGATTCGATATGACGGAGAATTTTTTGGAAACTAAACAAGGCCTTAATTTCGTGTCATCCAATCCAATCCAAATCCATCTCTGTCGCCTCCATCCCACTTCGTCAACCTATGGTCATCCGCTCTCGGGGGCGAAGCTACACCGCGAGAGAGGGGGGGGGGGGGGGGGGGTGGTCAAAGGCACCACAAAAATTGTAAAAATAATAGAATTAGTTAAAATTTCACCATGTATATACCTTCTAAAATACATATCTACACATTCATAAGTCATGTGCATTTCGCTCTGATTTACTCTGACTTCGCTGCTGGCTCTCGCCGCGTGTCCATCTGGAGTTGCAGCAAAGGAGCATGGCGAGCGGCCACAGAGACAGAGCCACCCGCCCACCCGCAGTGGAGAAATTCAGCTTCAATTCCTGCATAATTACTTTGGAGCCCGGCATGCAGCGTGCATGCAGATTGCAGAACCTCTATCTAGTGAAATTGCAGAGAAATGAGCAGGAGGCTGTGAAGATAGATCCCTCCAGTGAGGCGAATAATTCAGCAGTAATTCCAGAGTAGTTTACTTTGAACAGGCCGGCCGGCCGGACGGACGAACGACTAGCTAGAGGATGCATGTACCAGTAGCGAGTAGCGACCACTCTTATCTCTAGACTAGATCCAGGTGACCATGTCAGTAAAGAAGAAGACGAAGGTGTGACACGCGCGTCCCTGCTGTAAACTTCTGACGGAAAATATCTATCATCCTTTTTGCAAAAACGACGCCCGCGGGAACGGCCGCCACACGAGACACGATCCTTTTCACGTGCCGGCGCCGCGCGCGCGCGCAAGGAAAGCAACACCGCCACCACGAGTCCATGGGCATGGGCACGGAACACCATCCTTTTCGCCCCCGTTCCGCGTGCTTTTTGCCGGCGGGTGGCAGCAGCAGGGCTCATATGGTCTCATGGGCGTGCTGGTGCTGTAGCGTTGCGACGACGACACCACGGACTTGAGTTGAGTGCTCAGCTGTCAGCACCACCACACAGCAAAATGTGCATGCACACGCGTACGGGCCTATTAACGGTCACTGGAAAAATTTTACCGGGGTCGTTGGAAAACTAGCCCTTCGTTCTGAACTCGTAGGAGTAGTAGTAGAGGTACACGTCTGCGTTCGATCCGGAGGTTCCGAGCCATCCTGCCCATCCAGCAGAGAGGGAAGCCGCCGCAAGTCCCCTCCCCTGTATCAGTATCATGTTTCCCCACCACCTCCACGAGACCACGACACGGCCGCTCGCTACGCACACCGCTGGACCTCTCGGCGTCGCCAAGCGCCAAACGCCGGACCTCTCCTGGACGTCCGGACCCATTCCCCACTGTCCCGTTCGTCCACACTGTACGTGATCATCTTTACAAATTTGAACACCCAATAATCCTCACAATAAGCCGTGCCTTTTTCTGTTGACTTGACCTCACATGACGAGGGCGTCTGGGCTGGGCTGGGCGTGTAAACTTGTTTAGCAACTGCTCCCTAATTTCCACTGCAAAACCATCTCTGACATTCCCTCGCTGTACTGTACGGGCGAGTATATAATTGCGCCCAGTACCCCTCCCTCTCGGCACACCAAAAACCCAGCTAGCGGCACCAGGAGCAGGCACGAGCAGCCTTAATCTGCCACCTCCTCCAGACCCGGCGAGCACCACCACCAGTCTGTGCGTCACCAGAATAATGGCGTCGTCGCTCAAGTTCACGGTGCGGAGGCGTCCGGCGGTGCTGGTGGCGCCGGCGTCCCCGACGCCGCGGGAGCTGAAGCGGCTCTCGGACATCGACGACCAGGACGGCCTCCGGTTCCACATCCCCGTCATCCAGTTCTACCGCCGGAGCGCGCTCATGGGCGGGCGGGACCCCGCGCCGGTCATCCGGGACGCCGTGGCCAGGGCGCTCGTGCACTACTACCCGTTCGCCGGGCGGCTCAGGGAGCTGCAAGCGCGCAAGCTCGCCGTGGAGTGCACCGGCGAGGGCGTGCTGTTCATCGAGGCCGACGCCGACGTCCGCCTCGACCACTTCGGCGACGCGCTGCAGCCGCCGTTCCCGTGCCTCGACGAGCTCATCTTCGACGTCCCCGGCTCGTCCCAGGTCCTCGGCTCGCCGCTCCTCCTCTTCCAGGTACTACGACGCGTCGTGACGCCGACGGCACTTTCATATTCACGTGCCGACGTGCATGGGTAATTATTAACTATAAACAAAAACTAACGTGACGGACGTGCACGTGCAGGTGACGCGGCTGGCGTGTGGGGGCTTCATCTTGGGTGTGCGGCTGCACCACACGATGGCGGACGCGCAGGGGCTGGTGCAGTTCCTGGGCGCCGTGGCGGAGCTGGCGCGTGGCGCGGCGGCGCCGACGGTCCGGCCGGTCTGGTGCCGAGAGCTGCTGGAGGCGCGCGACCCGCCGCGGCCGGCGTTCGCGCACCGCGAGTACGACGAGGTGCCGGACACCAAGGGCACCCTCATCCCGCTGGACGACATGGTGCACCGGTCCTTCTTCTTCGGGCGCCAGGAGCTTGCCGCCATCCGCGCCAACCTCCCGCCGGCGCTCCGCGCGCGCGCCTCCACGTTCGACCTCCTGACGGGGCTCCTGTGGAAGTGCCGCACGGCGGCGCTGGCGCCGGACGCCGACGAGGTGATGCGGATGATCTGCATCGTCAACGCCCGCGGCGGCAAGTCCGGGATCGCCATCCCGGAGGGCTACTACGGCAACGCGTTCGCGTTCCCGGTGGCCGTCGCGACGGCGGGGGAGCTCGCCGCGAGCCCGCTGGGCTACGCCGTGGAGCTGGTGAAGCGCGCCAAGGGCGAGGTGAACGTGGAGTACATGCGGTCGGTGGCCGACCTGATGGTGCTGCGCGGCCGGCCGCACTTCACGGCGGTGCGCGCGTACCTGGCGTCCGACGTGACCAAGGCCGGGTTCGGCGACCTCGACTTCGGCTGGGGAAAGCCGGTGTACGGAGGCCCCGCCAAGGGCGGCGTGGGCGCCATCCCCGGGGTGGCCAGCTTCTTCATCCCGTTCAAGAACGCCAAGGGAGAGGACGGCATCGTCGTGCCTATGTGCCTGCCCGGCCTCGCCATGGAGACGTTCGTGCAGGAGATGGGCAAGCTGCTGAGCCCACCCGCAGGCGCAGGCGCAGGCGCAGAGCAGAAGCAGCAGGACACGTTCCCCGTCATCAGGTCCGCGCTCTGAGGTGAGGAGGAGTGCGAGTGAGCTGATAGCTCAGGCAGCAGGCACGGCATCGATCAAACCACCTCGTTTTCGCTTCGTGCTATGGCAAATACACGTAATCGGCGGATCCAGAGCTTTCGTGATGCGTATGCGTAGTGGGTGAACCAAGTTGATGTGTGCGTGGAGTTACGTTGTTAATGTATATGTACTGTACCCCTACGCTCCCCGCCGGCTGAAATGCGCGCGTTTGTGCAGGGCGCTACTGAGGCCGGCGGCTATGGGTTGTTGTGTATGTAGCCTGTAGATTTGTATACGTATATTTTGGTACCTTTTCATCCAGTAATTCATATACTTCTTCCTTTCTTTTATTAATCCAAAATTCGTACTTCTTCTTTAAGAAAAAACTAAATTGGTACTTCTTTTAAAACAAGTGCTCTGCGTATATATCCCCTTATACGGTAGATCTCATTTGGCACAGCTTTCATAGCACTTTCATAAGCTGTTTTTTTAATAAATGGATTAAAATAGAAAATCTCTTTAGGTAGAGCTCTTCAAAATCCACTCTCAGTGCCCACACGTGTGGAGGCTTGATGAAGCTAAAAGTATTAGCTTTTCTCTGCTTTCTATCTCAAATTTACTGTAAAATACTACTTTCAAACGTTTGTTTTAAAACAACTTCAATTTCATTAGTGGGATTGCTTCTTCATCATCACAACTAAAAAATACGAAATGTCAATGTCTACCGGCAACACCAAAAACAAACCTATGATCTATATCTATACTGCAAGGAAAAAAATTCACACAAAAATTGTCAATTCAAATGCACACCAAAGGAATCTGCGAGCAGGCATCTACGTACCCCTGCACGTCTCTCTCTCTGTGTCTCTCTCTCTTCTCTCTCTGTGAATCCGTTCGTATAAGCTGTATTTTTTCTATTAGTCGACAATTTTTTTTCTCATAATAAATCATTAAACAGTACTTTTAGTTATGACTTTTTAAACAAGCGAACAAGCTCTCTCTTCTCTCTCTCTGATTTTCTCTCGAAAATACATCTATGTTGCCTGTCTAGCAATGATACGAGGACGAAAAGTGAGTTAACTTATCAAAGAAACGAGCAGGCATCTACCATGCACCACTCTCTTTTTTATTTTTCTCTCCAAAATACATATATACATTACCGGTCTAGCAATCGCACGAGGACAGAAAGTGAGTTAACTTGTCAAAGAAACCACCTTAATTTGTGTATGGAAGGAGTGAGCGAAGCTACACTTGCATGCATATGAGACCATGAATGAAATTAAATATATGGGATGTATACGTAGGGATGATCGCGAGCTAGGTAAAAAAATAAAAAAAAAACATCAATGTGCACCTGGTATCTACCCAGCGCCTCTCTTCTTGCGCAATTTTGTAAAGACTTGCGCAATTTTGTCCCCCGAGTTGCCGTTTTGGTAAAAAAAAAATGCAACCACAGGCCTTCTACTGTACATACTGGGCCCAGCAATCATGCGCGGACCCAGGTTTGAGTATCGGGCCGTGGCCCGTGGGTGTATAAAGGAGATAAAGACCAGAGCAGCCCACAACGCCAACTGCTAGGCGGCCCAGGCCAAGGGCGAGCCAACACTGGTTCCTTCCGCCGTTCCGTCGAGTGTCGAATCGAGATCGGCATCTTCTGCTTTCCGGATCGAACCGAAGAACCAAAAGCAGAGATTCCAGAGAAATGCTGAAAGCGGGGCATGGCGCGAGGAAAAGCACACCACTAGCACAGATTTGGTCGGATTCTTGGTCGAATCGTTGCACGAACGGTCCCGGCTAGACGTGCTTCACCAAAAGCGTACTACGACGCGGCTGATGACCCTGAACCCCAGGCAGGGCAGCATTGCGGGTAAAAGGCCAAGAGCCCAGAGCACAGAGGCATCTGGTTCCTGTCAGCTGGTTCTCGGTTCTCTCGTGCACTGCGCCGTGCACGAGAGAGTGCACTTCAGCGGTTGTACTAGCCGAGCACCGATGCCTAGATGCCACCAACACCGCCGATTCCACCCGCTGAACAGTCGGCTGGGCATGGTTAATAATTTAGCCGGCAGTCGGCCACGTCACATAAAACTAATACTGTAGCCAACCGATACAATAGGCTAACTATTAGCCGGTTATTAGAGCAACTCCAACAGCTTGGCTATTTTTATTATAGATGCTATTTTAGAATTTGCATAACAAAAGATAGACTCCAATAGATATGCTACCTAGTTTTATAAAATAGAAAGTTAGTTATTCCTTGATTTTCGCTGGCCATATATAACCAACCACTGACACAAGCTATATGATTCTGTAAAATAGCAAGACTGTTGTGGATCTTTTCTTTTTTAAGAAGTTTTTTACTTTACAAAATGGCTAAACAATAGAATTTAGCTACTAATTTTAGCTAGTCTCCTGGAGTTGCTCTTAGGTTGGTTCAACACATTTAATGTGTGCCTGTACATATATGATCAAGTGCGGTTTAGTATCCCGTGTGGCCCTTCAATTGTTGGAGCTGGGAGGCCAGTATTGGCGCACAGGATCAGGAAGTTGGAACGTGGGTCAAGCAAGCGCCGAGTTGTTGCTGGCACCAGGCTGAGAACAGACGTTTCTACCTCGGAACATGTGATTCAGCCGAGCGTTTCACGAACCGCCCGCTCCCTTCTCTCTCTTATCTTCTCACTGCTCACTTAGGGCAACTATACATGATATCCAAGAATACTACGTCAGCAAAAATTATTTATAGAAACTAACTCACACAATGATAAAGTCTTCATCTAATAAATATTAAACTTTTTTCTCTCTCTTATCCATTCCTCTCTTTCTCTCTCTCATTCCTTCCTCTCTCTCCTCTTGTTCTGTTTCTCTTCCAAACTCACGAACGCAGAACACACGCAGCGGCTATGGCCTAAGCGGAGACTGCACGAGCAAGCGCACGCGGCGCGCGAGCGAGCACACTGGCGGTCAGCAAGAGAGCGCACGCACACAGCGGCACAAAGAGCGAGCACGAGAAGGATGGCCTGCGCGTTGTGGCCGGCGAGCGCAGCCTTGGCGGATGGCACCGGCGAGCGCGCGGCGGCCACGAGCACAGCCTGGCGGAGGCACGAGGAGCTTCGCGCGGCCCGTGAGCGCAGCCTAGTGCAAGCGTGGCCTGTGCGGCGGCTGACGAGAGCAGCCTGGGCAGCGGCATGCCCTTCGCGGTCGGCACCTAGGCGGACAGCACGAGCTGGCTCACGAGCACAGCCATATACGACTTGCACGCGGCGGCCGGTGGGCATAGTGTGGGCGTTGGTGCGTCCTGCGCGGCGGACCACTCTTCGCGGGCGGTGAGTGCGACATGCGCGTGCATGACTTGGGCGCGGTACCGAGCACGAAGAAACTACTCGTTTCTCCCCAATGCGAAAACGACGATTTCTTCTTGCATCGTTGCGAGCGTCGACGCCGTTTCTCTCTGATGAAACGGTTTCCTCAAATTTTCTTCTCTTTTTTCATTAATTGGAATGCCACGTCAGAATTTGGCTTAGTTGGTATCATATTTATTAAGGATAGAAACTATATTAATAACCCATTGGAACTGCCCTTAGAGCATCTCCAACCATTATGCATTTGAAGTTATGCATTTTAGGCAAATTGCAAACCCCCAAATGAAAATGGCAAGGCTAAAATCGGGTGATCTCCAACCGTTATGCAAAATGCCAAGTCCATCATCTTTTTTTTCAGGAAATTTTGTTTCGCGGCACTCCTTCCCGCGCGGCTAATCGATCCCGCGCCAAACAGCCCGCCGTCGTCTCCCGTTCACCAATTCCCGCGCCAAACAGCCGCACAGTACCGATCGTGAGCTGCGCAGTTCGTCGTTCTCGTTCGCAGTACCGATCTCCCGTTCTGTTAGTTCCCGTTCACCGTACCAGTTCGTCGTCTGTTGGCCATCAGTTCGTCGTCGTACAGGTTCGCCCCTTGGCTCGATCTCCATCAGGTCCTGTTCCCCATCAGTTTCCGGTCACCGCCATCAGACATCAGTTCGTCGTCAAGGCAGGTCGCCGCCATCAGTCAAGCCGTTGCGTCGTAGATTCGTCCTATCGCGCGCTGCGTCGTCCTATTGTGCGCTGCTTCGTCCAAACGCGCGCGCGAAGCTGGCGAAGGAGGACTCGCGATGCTTCTCCTATCGCGCGAAGTGGTGGCGGCGTGATGGGAAACCGCGCGAAGGGAAGAAAAAAGCCCGCGAGGTGGAACCGAGAATCCCGTGATCTCTATTTGCATAGCCGGACTCCTTTGGCATATATGCCAAGTTTCCCCCTCCAAATGCATAGCTATGTAAAATGCAAAGTCTAAATGCATAACGATTGGAGGGGTTTTTTTTGGAGTTTTATGCATTTTGGTAAATGCCAAGTCTATTTGCATAATGGTTGGAGTTGCTCTTAGAATTTTGATGACGTGTTGCCTTATTATACTTGCTCTTATACGGACGGCCGAGGTGCACGGATCACCATGGGCGGCGTAGATATATGTGCCTCACAAGTCACAAGAGAAAAAAGTGACGGACATTTGAGGCCTTGTTTAGTTTAATTTTTTTTAAGATTTATTGTCACGTCAAATCTTGCGACACATACATAGAGTATTAAATTTAGACGAAAACAAAAACTAATTATACAGTTTGCCGGTAAATCGTGAGATGAATCTTTTGACCTTAATTAGTCTATGATTAGACAATATTTGCCATAAACAAACGAAAGTGCTACGATACTCAAAATCCAATATTTTTACCAACTAAACAAGGCCTGAGTCATCGTCGTTAACACACAGTAACAACTTTTGAATTAAGGTCTTGTTTAGTTCACTCTAAAATCTAAATTTTTTTAAGATCTCCTATCATGTCAAATCTTGCAGTACATGCATAAAGATTAAATATAAATAAAATAACTAATTGCGTAATTTGTCTGTAATTTCTAATTTGCGAGACGAATCTTTTGAGTCTAGTTATTTTATGGTTGGACAATAATTAGCAAATACAAACGAAAGTATCATAATGTCAAAATTAAAAAAAAAGGATCTAAATCCGGCCTAAGCAAAAGTCGATTCAACCAAGTTGGACAATTGTTTGGTCTTGAGCTTAAATAAGACGAATCCGAGGATTTGGCACAGAAAGAAACTCATTTGATCTCTCTCAGCCAGCCACGCTAGATCTAACGTGGATTTCAAAAATCTTTTAACATGGTAATCAACAATTCGGGTGTTACTTAGAGCATGTGGTGGACCCGTTCCATCCAAACGTGTAAACTAAACTTTAGTATGATCTAGTTAGTTGTCAGTACTTGTTCGCTTATTTGAAAAGTAATGACCGGAAGTAATATTCACTGATTTTTTATAGTAGATTCGGCAGATAAGCTGAAGCAAACAAATAGTTCCTCTAGATATCAAACAATAGAACTAAATTTTATAGTCGCCTAAACTTTTTACGTAAGTTTTAGCTGGGCAAACAATTTGTCCATGTGATTCATTAGCTAACAATGCAAACGAAATGATTTGGCAATATTAATGCAATCAGAAGCTACTCCTACGTAGGCAAAAAACTCCTACATACTGGGGCTGGAGGGTTGAAATAGTCTCGTACTCTATCACGGTACGTACACTGGGTGCGCCAAGCAAATTCTCCTTTACTGTTTCGAATTTCCCAAAGAGGCCCATAGTCGCGCTGCGGAACTCGTCGCCGACAACGCCTTCACTAGTAGAGCCGCGTCTCGGCCCCGCGTCCTCTCCTCCGCCGCCCCCACTCACCTCCCTTCTGACCCCCGGCGACCCGGCCCCCCTCTCCTCCCGGCGCGTTCCACACGAGCCACGAGCCCACGACCAGCCGCGTCCGTGCGCTCGCGTCGCATCACGATTCAGCCATCAGCGCATCACCCCTCTCCACCCTCCAGGCCCAGGGTCCAGGCCTCCACCACCACCACCACCATCCCCACCACCCACCCCGCCCGTACCCCCGCCCCGACCGGAGCCTTCCTCTCCTCCTGCCCTCACCGCGGGTGCCCGCACCGCGCGGCGACGCCTCCCCCTTCAAATCTCCCAGGAGCTAGGGGGCCTCGGCCACCAACACCGCACCGTGTCGGACGCGGCTGCAGACCTGCAGCGCCTGCCGAGCATTGGATTTGGACCACCTGACCGAGCGTCGTGGCAGATGATCTCGCCCGCGATGTGGCGGTCGGCGGCGCGGCGGTCGTCGCAGGTCCGGCGCCTCCTGTCGTCGTCCGCTCCCCCGGCGCCCGCCGGCGCCGCCGTGCCGGGGCCCTGCATCGTGCACAAGCGCGGCAACGACATCCTCCACGACCCATGGTACAACAAGGTAGGTAGCCTGCAGCCACGATCTCGCGGTTGCGCGCGGATTCGATGCGGTTTCAGCTTACCGGGGGCTTCCCATTCCGTTTGGGCGCAGGACACGGCGTTCCCCATGACGGAGCGCGACCGCCTCGGCCTCCGCGGCCTGCTCCCGCCGCGGGTCATGTCCTTCGAGCAGCAGTACGAGCGATTCAGTGAGTCGCGCCTTCCCGTTTGCGTCCGTGTTTTCCTTATTCGTCGCGTTTGCGGCGCGCCGAATGGGTTGTGCGGGATCACGGAATCTGTCGTTGCTAAAACGCGGCGCGTTATGCGCGTGCTTGCTTCGTTGCAGTAAACTCGTTCCGGTCGCTGGAGCACAACACGCGCGGCGAGCCGGACTCCATCGTCGCGCTGGCCAAATGGAGGATCCTCAACAGGCTGCACGACCGGAACGAGACATTGTACTACAGGGTGAGCCCTCGGTGTTGCAGTACCGTGTTTGGAAAAAAAGTTGATACAGTGGCGATTAACCTGAATTTGGAGTGCCTACATGGTAATATGTGCTCTTTTTGGCAGGTGCTAATTGACAATATCAAGGATTTTGCACCGATAATATACACTCCCACTGTCGGCTTGGTCTGTGAAAATTACAGTGGTCTGTTCAGACGACCCCGTGGGATGTATTTCAGTGCAAAGGATAAGGGGGAGATGATGTCGATGATTTACAACTGGCCAGCAGAGAAGGTATAGCTGAAACTGATGCTGTCTGAATGTACTCATAAAGTAGTGCCTCTAGTAAAGAGATTAAGGTTGAGATTATTTGAGTATCGATTCAACTAATAATATCTGAAACCGAATCATAACATTTGATTGATGCTAGTGGTTTCCTAGAGCTGTACTGCATGCTAAATTGCTAATGTATTTCAATATGTAATCAGCCAATCCATAATGGCAATCACACAGTAATTTGCATTTAAACATACTGTTAATTTTCATGTTAAACTCTGTTATGCTTAATGCGTTTATATTTAGAGACCATGGAAATGATATGTCAATATGCAACATGAGTTCTTCCATTTCTGGCTGTATAGTATGCCTTCATGTAAGTGGTTGAACACTTTTTTCAGGTTGACATGATAGTTGTGACTGATGGGAGTCGCATTCTAGGCTTAGGTGACCTTGGTGTTCAGGGCATAGGCATACCTATTGGTAAACTGGATGTTTATGTTGCAGCTGCTGGTATTAACCCACAAAAGGTATGGAACATCCTGACACCTGTCTGGCATGACATCAGTTACATATAAATTACTTATGTTCACTTTATAGAACACGGCGAACTAGGCACCAGTTATATTCAATAGCATGCCCTTTATGGCATACCTTTTTCATATTTTCCTGATCTCTGAGATTACGTTTATACTTGCAGGTTCTTCCAATAATGCTTGATGTGGGAACAAATAATCAAAAGCTTCTGGAGGACAAGCTATGTGCGTGAGATACATTAAACCTAATTCCTGGAATGCTTTTGTTGTGACATTGTTTTTAAAACGTTTTTATAATCATTTCTTTGATTAAATGAAAAGTCTGAATGCTGTTTGTTTGGGGGAAAAAAATAAGAGGTATTTGCTTGTAAATAAATCCATGTCCGGATACCTTATTCAGTTAATTTTACTTAGATTTAGGACTGAGGCAACCTCGGCTGGAAGGAGAAGAATACTTAGCTGTTGTAGATGAATTCATGGAGGCTGTCCATGCACGTTGGCCTAAAGCAGTTGTTCAGGTATGTGTACTGTAAGGCCATCCTCTATGTGCTTGTTCAAGATTGCTCCGTTTCTCTGAGTTAGAATTGTTCTTTTCCTCTTGGATCCAATCACTTGGTAGTTGTTCTTGTTGTCTGCTTTTTTCCGCTTTCCTCTCGACTGGAGAGAACTAGGTCTTCATGGCCTTCCCTTTAGTTCTTGTTTTATTATCTCAAGAGGGACCTGTTTGCTTCTTTGCTTTTCTTATATAAATAAATATTTACCACACTAGGGGCTTCCCCTACTATTTTTGCTCAAAATACTGCTCCCTTTCTGAAGTGATAAAATCACAGTTCGAAGACTTCCAAATGAAATGGGCCTTTGAGACTCTTCAGAGGTATCGGAACCGATTTTGCATGTTCAATGATGATGTACAGGTATTTTGATTCTCAAACTATTATTATGTAATTTATTCTGCAAAGTTCTTTTCGTCCAGTTTTATATATTATTGTTTGATGGGCTTATCCTATTTAAAATAGGGGACAGCTGGAGTTGCTCTAGCTGGCCTACTTGGTGCTGTTAGAGCACAGGGCCGTCCTCTCCAGGATTTTACGAATCAAAAGATAGTCGTTGTGGGAGCTGGAAGGTATCTGATATGTTTGACATTTTTGTAGAATTTCCTCAGTCTATTTTATACGTCATTTTCATTGTAAAAAATGTGGTTCGTACATTCTAATTCCTCTTTAGAATCCAGTGCTGGGATAGGTGTGCTTAGCATGGCTAAACAGGCAATGTTAAGGATGCCTGGGATCCACAGAACCGGGGAAGGGCATAATCAATTCTGGGTTCTAGACAAAGATGTAAGTCAACTTTAGACAAACAAATATATTTCTTCCTGCTCTTTACAATAAACAAATGTCCTTTATACGTGTTCAGACTAAATGGCAAAGGCTGATAAATTATGCGTTCTTGTTGTGCCGTACTTGTAGGGCCTTATTACGAAAGCTAGGAAGGATCTGGATTCTGCAGTGGCACGTTTTGCCCGAGGTTTTGGTCCTGATGAGGTCCCAGATCTCCATGAGGGGGCTAGTCTTGTTGAAGTGGTATGATAATATGATTTCTACAATCATATATTCATATTTTCAGCTGTTGCAGCTTAGACAGTACTATTATATAGTACTATAGTATTTCCAATGCTAAGCTAATTCAGTTTGATACTAATCGTCAGGTCAAGAAAGTTAAGCCTCATGTGCTTTTAGGACTATCTGGAGTTGGGGGCATATTTAATGAGGAGGTAAACATAAGAATCCAAGAATTAATTATTTCAGGATTTGCAATAAGTTTGAATGCTTTTTCTCCTATCTTACCAGTCCTGATTTAGTAGCTCTCAGTCGGTGCTCATTGTTAGCAATAATTTATCCATTTAAGTTTCGTTGAGGACTGGGAGCATATTTTTTTTTTTTCTGAACTTCGAAAATATTCTCACCACCAATAACTTTGGTACATATGAATGCATTCTTATGATGCCAGTGGATGACTGCATCAAGTACTGCCTTATGGGTGAACATATGACCCAAAAAATGATCTGGTTAATCTTATAGATAAGAATGATTGAACATATGCATGATTCACGAATGATCTCATGGATGATGACACTCAGTATTACCTTTTTCATATAGACAGATTTCTCAGGCCTCAGTAGTGACTATCAATCATTATGGCCAATATATCAAGGACTTTGGTTGACAGTCCAGAGCTGCAGAACAGAAATAGTGGGTTGGCTGTTGCTAGATGTGTAATTGCCTAATCTAGTCTAACCTTGTTTAGTAATGTTGCTTGTTGGGCACCATCACCACTTAGAGAAGTACTAGTTTTTTTTCCTTATGAAATTTCCTCAATGCAGCAGAGTCCTACACCCTCCATTCCAAATTATAAGTCATTCCAAGAATCTTGAAGAGTCAAAACATCTCAAGTTTGACCAAAATTGTAGAGAGAATTATAAAAAATTATGACATCAAATAGGTGTACTATGAAAATAGAATTGATGAAGAATCTAATGATACATAGTTGATATCGTAATATTATCTTATGATATAAATCTGGTCAAATTTGAGATGCTTTGACTCTCCAAGATTATTGGAAAACTTTTAGTTTGAGACGGAGGGAGTAATTAAATTGCTTAATTGTACATACTGATGAATGTTGAGCATCAAAGCTGCATTGCTTGTCTTTGTAAATAAGACCATATTGGAAATGTCAAATCATACTCGAAGTGGTCATTTTTTTACAATTGAGTAGTAATCCATACATCTCCAGGTTCTCAAAGCTATGAAAGAATCCGATTCCCCTCGCCCTGCAGTTTTTGCAATGTCCAACCCTACTACTAAAGGTTTGTGCGCAGACACCTACAGATAGTTTGAGGACACCCTATGGTGAAATGCTATTTTCTTTCTTTTTTGTGAGAGAGAGGAACCCAAAGATGAAACACTAATTTGATCTTCTCTTTTTATTACATCACAGCTGAATGCACTCCTGATGATGTATTCAAGCATGTTGGTGAGAATGCGATATTTGCCAGTGGAAGCCCTTTCAGCAATGTTTCTTTAGGTAATTCCTTCCTTGCTATCTTTTACATTGTTTGGTAGCAATACTTTCTAGTAGATGATGGCTAATGCTGGGGTCTTGATTTCTTAGGAAATGGTAAAGCCGGTTATGCTAATCAAGCAAACAACATGTATCTATTTCCTGGGTATGGCAACCATTCACCTTTCCTAGTATTTGGCTTTTGTGTTTTACTGATAGAAGGTTTTTTTTTCCTTCAAAAAATCAGGATTGGTTTAGGTGCCCTTCTTTCAGGTGCCCGGCATATTTCAGACGGCATGCTTCAAGCAGCAGCTGAGTGGTAAGCCTTGCTTGATAAAATTATATGGTTGGCCCACCTGATTAGTTTCCACTTGAGTCATTCTGTTTGCTGTTCTTGTGGAGAGGATCACAAAAATTAGATAAGCATCTGTTTATTTTTGCAATGCAGCCTAGCATCATATATCACGGATGATGAAATTCGGAAAGGAATCCTATTTCCTTCAGTCTCCAGGTGAGCTCTGCTCTGTGCTGGATTCAACACCACTTTTACCACACCACATTGATGCAAAAGCTATCTTCATTTTCGTTTCAACTGATGGTCCAATAACACCCACCAAACCCTGCAGTATTAGGCACATCACCGCACGTGTCGGCGCTGCAGTCGTCCGTGCTGCTGTTGCTGAAGACCTGGCTGAGGGCTGTTGCGATGTGGGTCCTAGGGAGCTTGGGAGCATGTCTGAGGTAATGGGGCTACATAGGAGAACAAAAAATGTCACATTTTTATTGTTAAAAATTTAAGACCTACTCTGCAGTGTCTAAAATATGTTCCTCGTGTGTTGCAGTCGGAATCAGTGGACTACGTCGCTCGGAAGATGTGGTACCCTATTTACAGCCCCCTTGTGAGCGACAAATAGATCAAAAAAATATCACGACCTGCATAGAAAGAAGCAGATGTTCCATTGAAGGAATATATCAGACTTAAGACATTTGTTTTGACTACTTTTTGTTAACCATTTCTATAGCTGCTCATCTAGAAAGCATTTCGGCGGAGATTGATGCCCACGCATGGCTATTGTAAGGCCACATTCATTTGCTTAGACATGGTTTCGTCACCAGGGAACACTCAGCTTCATACTGCCACAGGAACCGTGCGTTTCATGATTATTGTAATAAGACACCGGAGTTTCACTCTATCCTGAAAATAGGCATGAGATCAGAAGCGGAATGACATTCTTTTTTACCAACAAGAAACGTGTTCACAGCTCATTTGCAACACACTATTACTAGGCAGCGATAGGTCCAGGTACTTCATCAAAGGAATATAGGAGTTTGATGGAACAATTTTACAGGGGATGCTAAGCTAACTTCACATCGGATGGCCAAGCGCTTCACCTCGAAGTGTTTCTGTCACCTGCCACGACCTTTCGCATCGCTTCCTCCAGTGTTTCGCCGCGCACAGCAGCCAACGAAGTACACGAACGACTAACCACAATACAATGCACACACACAGAGAGAAAAACAGTGAGCAGATCAGTGCGACAACGGAGAAAAAAAAAACAGGTCGCAGATAGGTGTTTGTGCCTAATTCGACGCCTGGGGCTTACCAGGATGACGAACAATATCACGTTGAAGATAGCCACCACTCGCCACTCTGTCTTCATGTACTGCGCGACCCCAGCTCTAGAAGACAGTATCGCCACATTAGCATCCCGAAATGGTTTTGATGCTTCGGAGCTTAGGTTGTGAGATGTCGAGTGGCTGGCTTACTTGCAAGAATTGCAGTCGTAGCATCTGACAGATCGGGTGTTCTTGTACAGTTTGCAGTCGACGTTGGTGCTCACCGGATGAAAGCTCAGATCGAAATAGGATGCATTCAGAGCTGGGTACCCACACCTGAAAATCAGAGCAATGTGATGACCACGTTTGAGATTACGGTGACCACCTGAAAATAGGATGCATTCAGGCGCGTACTCTGCTGGCGGGCGGCAGCAACCCGACTCCATGGGAGTAAGGTCTGCAAGCTTGTATTCTTTTGCAGTCTGCATAAAGTTAGGGACTAGAAATAAGATCTCAATGAAAAGGAACGGCTGCAAAGGGAGGAACTTCAACAGAGTAATCAAGTGAAAGATGTGAAAAACAGGTAGTGACCTTGTATCTTTTCGACAAGTTATTGCAGTCATCTGTCTTCACTAGGCAGCTTTTCAGGCGAGCCCATTTCTCTGTGTCATCGAGCTGCACTTGAAAAAAAAAAGAATGAAGAGAGTTATGGTAGCACATTGGAATATTCAAATCTATTGTAGTGTGTGGTAGAAAACATAAGTTTTCCAACAAAGAAATGTGACATGCCTGTTTGACAAACCAGGAGCTGTAATCCTGAAGACGATACTCTTTATACCTACATAGAACATAAGAAATGCTTCAGTATTTTTATTTTTGTTTTGAAAGGGGAGAGGTTAAGTTAAATTAACAGGTCATGTTTACAATCAAGGTCTAAAGCTGCCAACACGCAGGCCAGGAAACCTTCAGACAAGAAACTAGAGGAAAACTCTCTCCTACCATACTGTCCTAATTCATAGGCTCTAAAGCTTTGAAGTCATGGAAAAGGCTCAAAATTCTCTTTGTTTCTTCTATGATGTAGCAGCGGATAGATCAGTTTAGGCTACTGTCTGTAAGTTTCCATACTCTAAAGCTGGAATTCACAGGGGCATGATCTTCCTACGAAATACTAATAGTCACATACCTTGCCCCAGGAACAGTATGACCACTTCCAGAGTTTGTTATGATAAACCTGCAGCAGTACAAACCAAGAATGAGCTCCTCATAGCTACAAACAAACTGCTAAAAAAGGTTAATAAGTCAAACAGTCAATTGAGAATTAGGACTTCGGTTCAGAGCAACTCCAAATGGTGGAGTACAACATAATACCATCACATAATGAATGCGCCCAACAACAAATTTTCAAGCAAAAAGTACACCATCATGCCACAAGTCATCAGCTATAAAGGCCGTGTCAATGCCATCACACCACAAATTAAGGCAGAGGGACTTACGCAAGCACCGTGAACACCATGATTGCCACCAAGACCACGAATAGCATGATTAGGTACTAGGCACCCACATGTCAAGGTAAACAGATAGCTCCAAAAAGTACCCGAAACATAAGGAACAAAAACTGTTACAAGTTGCACTCATGTGACTGTGACTTTACTAATCCGATTCACGGGGAAGGAAGGATACTGTCCAGAGCAAGCAGGAAACGTTCTTCCAAGCACCAAGGAATCCGACGAGCGATCTGCAGCACAAATTGTGAGTGAGCCAGGTTAAATGGGGAGAGCATGGTAATTCACCACGGCATGGTGACGCGGATGTGATTAGATGCGCACATGAGAAAGATCACTCCACCGAGAGCAATGACAGGGACGGTCAAGGACCGCCTGCACTCGTCGTTGTGGGTGCTCATCCAGAACCCGAAACCCACCACCAGTAGTGCCAGTATCTGTCCGAGCACAACAGCAGTGCAAGAAAGTTACACCGAGAAGTTATTTGCTACGAAATTACTAGTAAAGCAAACTCTCTTTGCCTACGTTCACATGCTAATATGAACTAGTAGGAGTAGGAGCTATGAAGTTAAACAATTGCCAAGATCAGTAGTCCAGTACCACATCAATGCGCGAGGAATTGGGAATCGATGCAATGTATAATGTAGTAAATGCGCGTGGTAGAAGCAACAGATAGAGAACGACGAAATGAACAACCCAAAATTTCAGACAAAGTGCAAGTTTCTGGGGGAAAAAAAACTTAAAAGTAAAAGAGATGTTGGGGAAAGTGTACTTCAGCAATCAGGCCAGGGTAATGAAGCCAAAAACCCCAATTCGAAGTAGAGATAATGAAACCTAAAACTGCTGCTGAACCAGGAACGAATTCCGAACTCTTGCTAGTTCACTCCGAGCATGAAGAAGTAACCAGACAGCTAAATTTTTTTTCCCTGTGAAAAAAAACGGACCAGCTAAAAAATTGGCGAGCAAATGCGGGACAGCAGGAATCGAGAATCGGCCTCAAGCAAAGGCCGAGCGAAAGCAGAACGCCTCCTCTGATTGGAGAAGGAAGGAGGGGAGCAAAGGAAGGATGGAGAAGTGGGCCGAGGCGACTGACTGACTGACCATGGTGAAGAAGTTGATCCACCTGATGACGAACGCGCTGGCGCTGCCCATCCTCCCTCCGTCCCCAAGCAACCGGATTGCCACGGGATTCTCGGGACGGGATCTGGCGAGGCAGGCCGCCGCTGCGAGGGCGGCCGGGGAGACGAGCTCGGCACCGACCGGTGGAGACGGACACCGAAGGCGGCGGCGGCGGCGGCGGCGGCAGTGGCTCGCGCAGAGTGTGTGTGGGTCGTTTCGCGTGCGAGCTTAAAGGCAACGGTCGCAGCTTAAGCTAAAGCCAAGGCCACCTGCTCGGTGGGGCAACAAGAGAAGACGGTGGCATGTGGGGCCTCCGCGTGCGGGCCCGCGGTGTCGGTGGGGGAGGGCGACCGCCCGGGGTGGCGTCGGCTGCTCCTCGTGCTGTGTTGGACTCGGACACGGGACGGGAGCGGTGCGAGCTGCAGAAGCTGGCAGTGGCAGCGGTGAGTGAGGAGCGCGTGGTGAATGGTTGGTCCGGCCGGGTGGGGTTTGGGTGGGTTTGAACGTGGTAGGCGCGGTCGTGCCGCGCGCTACGGACGGCCGGCCGGGCGGCCCGCGTGCTTGAACCACACCCGACGACCACACCGATTCACGAGCGCGGTCGGAGATCGGTTCACGAACCAACAAGCGGTTTTTTTTCACCGTTTGGCAGAGAGGAGCTGCGAGAGCCACACCCAGGCTTTTTAGTTTACCCAAAAACCAAAACTTTTTTAAAATTCTTCATCACATCAAATTCTACGGAACATAGATGGAGCACTAAATATAAACAAAAATAAAAACTTAAATCACGAGATGAATCTTTTAAACTTAGTTACTCCATGATCAGATAATGTTTGTCAAATAAAAACGAAAATACTACAGTTTCAAAAATCAAAAAGTTTTCGGAATTAAACAAGGCCCCAGTGGAGTGGAGTGGAGGTTAACCGTATTCCCGGCAGTAGAGTTCTCGGTATCAGGACCGTAGATTCGTGGATAAAAATACTGCTTCCATGAGTCCATCGGCTGGCCCTGCAGTAGCAGCAGCTCTGGGCACGCTCGCATAGTCCGTGTGGTGCTTGCGTACCGGGGGTCCGGGGTACTGAGCATGTACCATCTCTCGCCAGCACAGATATGTGCTAGGTGGCTCCACCGTGGGCGCACCCTGTTCGCTTTGCTAAAATTTGACTCCTGCATATACTGATTTGTTAGAGAAATATTGTTCATTCATTAAAAAAAAACTCTTTATTTCCAATGGATAGAGGGCTCAGCTAAATTCATGACGTGGCTCATCCTCCAGCGTACTCCTGAGCTGAAACATGGATAAAGAGCTCATTCATGAGAAGGGAAGCAAAATTTGAGGGCTTCATTGGCCCAACATCGGACGCAGTGTTCGCCAAAACAGGCTAAACGGCCAGATAAACACTAAACGGTGGGATGTTGTTTCGTTTAGGGGGTAAACGGAAATTAAATAGTTCACCATTCAAATGGTAAAAAAAAAGAGTAAACAATCTAAACGCCCTAATCTGAATGAAAGTAAACAGGATCAGCCGGACACCACGCCAGCAGGCCACGGCATCGTTTTGTGGTACTTCTAACTGCAAGTTCTAGTATACGTATTGATTCTACTACAAGACAGGTATTCTCGCAAAGTTGATACAGAAATGATTTCAAGTTAAACTGTATACACACACCATGAAAAATCAAAATCAACAAAGGATACGTCTACAGAAAGACATCTCTAGTCATAACATTAGGAAAGAAGACAAAATGGAAGATGAATCAAATGATAACAGGAAACTCAATTAGAACTGAGACTGGCAAACAAGTAGAATGAAAATGTTAAGTGAGGTAACAACAAGTCTCGTCTCATCATAGTTCTGGGCCTCGAAGCAGCCCAGTGTGCATGTCCTCTGTGACGATAAAGGAATGTAGCCATTTAGGTAGCTTTGGAAATAGTGGCGCCTTTGGTTGGAGAACTCACTTGATGGGTTGCTATGTACAGATGTATTTGCCCGATAAGTTTCTTAAAAAAATAAAATGTGTTTGATGATCCTGAAACTGTGGCACTCATCATTGGCAGTACACGGCCAGGTCAATCTGTGGGGGTATTGTCTTAATTTCTGTTCCAAGTTCTTGCTCAATCCTATACCTGCAAAACAAAGGGACAAAAGGATAAGGAATTTTGATGTAAGACTAGAGAAACAGGCCATTTTATTAACGCAGGCTTACAAGTTGAAACGGTCCTCATAAGTGATCAAGTTCACTGCCAAACCAAGGTGTCCATATCTTCCAGAACGGCCAACCTAGGAACATGACAACACACACATAAATTTTAAATTTCGGAAGGTTATAAAATAAACAGCTTCTACAGAAGAAAAGATTAAAAAAAGGCACCCTGTGTAAATATGTCTCAGATGTCTTAGGAAAGTCAAAATTAATGACCACATTAACAGCCTGGATATCAATTCCTCTGGTAAACAGATCTGCAACAAAGAGAGCCATGATACTCTTATAGAAACCTTCATAAATGACAATTGAACATATGCTGAAAAGTAAGTTACTAAATTGAGAAAGACTACTAAGGAAAATATCAGTACAGACCTGTGCACACAAGGTTTCTGCAAGCACCATTACGAAAATCATGAAACACTCGGTTTCTGTGGTCTTGCAACATCTTAGCATGAATGTAGAAGCATGAATAACCGAGTTCAGTTATTTTCTTAGCCAGTAGCTCAACTCTATTAACAGAGTTGCAGAATATAATGGATTGATTAATTTGAAGCTGACAAAAACACACACACAAAAAAGGAAATGTGTCAGTTTACACTTAACTGTGGATGAAACAGAAAATGTATAGTTAATGTTTGTTGTACCTTTGAGAAAAGTGTATTCAGGCAATGAACTTTCTGCCTTTCTTCAACAAAAGCATAATATTGTGTGATTCCTTTCAGTGTCAGTTCATCCATTAGATTAATCACATAAGGTCTAGGCAGATATTTCTCTTTGAATTCCTTGACAGTTACAGGAAAAGTTGCTGAAAACATCAACAGTTGCCGACTAGGTGGAAGGAAATGAATAAGTGCCTCCACAGAAGGCTGAAACTCTGGAGCTAATAGCTTGTCTGCCTGCATGATATCCCAAATAATGTGTTTGTTCAACTTGTAACTTTTGACAGATAATATACATATTAACATACGAAATGGATGCAACATCCACATCAGATCACCGCAGAAGCAACAATAATGGACTTCGAAAGTTACTAAGGGCAGTCCCAACCCTGAAACTACCGGGTAGTTTCTATAACTGCCACATCACCAAGAAAGTACAGATAGAAACTATACCACACACCCGAGAAATATTCACGTGGGTCCCTTCTTCCTTTTTCTTCATTCACGTGGGCTCCTCCTCCCTATTGTTCCAGTCTGCATATGGGCATCCTCTTCCTTTTCTCGAGTCTGCTCCTTGGCCAGGATGACTCAATTCTTCTCTCACTCAGATCGAAAAACAACGCAAATGCAGGGGGCAGCAGTGAGCGCAAGGAGCAGCAGCCAGCAGCGAGGCACGCATGCGTGGCGAGCAGCAGTCGCCTGCAAGACATGGCTGCGGAGCAGAGGCCACCGGCGAGGCATGGCTGCTGAGCGTGGCCAGGCGTGCGCTCTGGCAAGGAGCAGCTGGTGGCGAGGCACGCACAGAGCGAGCAGTGACCAGCGGCAAGAACAGGAGCAGCAAGGTGCGCGCAACAGGCTCGCGGTTAGCGAGCAGCTACCACCGACGAGGTGTGGCTGTGGACCCACATGAGGAAACGTCTCCTTGTCTCCAATGCAAAATCGCCGGTTTCTTCACACTTTGGAGCTTGAGCCGACACTGTTTCTCAAATAGGAAACGATTTCATCTGATTTCCTTCTCTTTACTCATCTAATCTCATTCCATGTCAGCTTTTCTGCCTACATGGCAAGCTAATTAATGCCATGGAAACTAGAGGTAGTGTCGCGTTGGGACTGCCTAACACTATCAACAAGACAACAACAACAAAGCCTTTTAGCCCCAACCAAATTGGAAAGGCTAGAGCTGAAACCCCACATGAGCTTGTAGCACTATGGATTATCAAATACAAACCATGAACACACTTTAAAGGCACAAATGCACCCACAAAACCACAAATCAGCAAATTGTAGAAATTAAGAAATAAGACTCCAAGAACAACATGGTTCTGGAATGTTATTTGAGCAGTGTACCAACAAGTGTGCATTATCAAGACCAATGTTAGCATCAGGAACATATGCAGAAGGGCGGCCAACATCACAGTAAAATTTTGAAAAGAGATACAAAAAAACCTTCAGATTCTTTTCTTTCAGTGAGGGAACACAACATCATATAGCAAAGTGACATGATTTAGTGTAAATCAAATGGGGGAGAGAAACTTGTGAAAAGGACACACTCCAGTGACTAAGCTATGATAAAATATATACAGCACAAGAAAAAAAAAGTGTAATTATTTATACCTCATCCATGACAAGCATTGAACAATCTTTCAGCACACAAATGCCCTTCCTGGTAAGATCAAGTATTCGGCCAGGAGTCCCAACAAGTAAATGAACAGGTTGGTACAAACGCATGATGTCATCCTTCAAGCTGGTTCCTCCAGTACTAACCATGACTTGAATGTTCAGGTACTTCCCAAGCTCTTTACAGACTTGTGAAGTTTGCAGAGCCAGTTCCCTTGTTGGTACTAGTATAACAACTGAAGAAAGACCAATAGAACCAGAAAACAAAAATAAGAGACTCCATGAAACACAACAATGAACTAATTCACCAGTGGATGTAAAACTGGCACTACATAAACATCATCCATAACACATGTTTTTGAAAAGGCACACTGATCAACAAAGAAAGTAGAATGTTGTTGCACTATTACAAATTCAGTCTGTCAAACAGCCATAGAATGCTAAGTGCAAATGGTCTGCTTCTCCACAAAAAAAATCTACATTTCATACCTACTAGTATCAGTACCAAACTTTTTTTGTGATTATTTCTCACGTCAATAAAAACAACACACCAAAATTTCAAGAATGTGGATTTATCTAATATACATACAAAAAGACAGATTAAGGAACTGGTTCATTCACCATATCAGAATCATTAAGGTGACCAAAGTAATAACAATAATTCAGTGGGCTTGCAACATAAATAGAGCAGAAATGGATACATAGAGTAATTGGTGAAACAGGAACTTTTTTTTTTTTGGTGGCCAGTTAAGTTGCTCATGTTATGGTAGCAAGCAAGCAGCAACTAAATAAACGACCCCATATGCTTACTTCCAATTTGAACATATGAAAGAATAGTTCACCTTGAATAGCAGTTTTTTCAGGATCAATTTTTTCAAGTGCTGGAATGCAAAATGCAGCAGTTTTTCCAGTGCCATTTTTCGCCCTTGCAAGAATATCACTTCCAGTCAGCGCAATAGGAATGCTTTCTTCTTGAATAGGAGATGGCCTTTCAAATCCCTTTTCATAGATTCCCATAAGCAGTTCACGTTTCAAGAAATAATCCTCAAACTCATTGCCTTTTGTTGCAGTGACATCCTGTGTACGACAACACAAATATCAGAGGCAAACTATCAATAGCTTGTAGAAGTAAAAGAAAACAAGAGCCACTCAAAAACTACTCTGAAACCATTCAAAGGGACAAGGATGCATTGTGCATATATACTTGAACACAGAAGGATAATAAGTATTAGAAAGAGAACTCACCTCTGTCCTGTAGCGTGTATCTGGAGCTGGTATATTTAGTTGAGCCTTCCAATCATGAGAACTGAAACAAACAAATGAAAAGCTCATTGATTATGCTAGTAATAGATAAAGTTTAATTAGCATCATGACATGCTAGTGCTGAATACAATACAGTCCCAAGTGAATCATTTATATAACAGGTAAGTAGAGAATAGCAGCGACGGGTAAACAAATGTCAAAATCACACACTTTATACATAGAAAACACAAGATGAAGGGCAAAAAAAATATACAAATGCAGATCAAATTTACAACAGTGATAGTCATTTTTACAGCAATTGTTGTATTTTTTTTCCAGAAACCTGACATAATCAAAGAATAGTCAACAACAGCAAGCTCATTAACTCACGTCAGCATGATATAACAGTAGGACAAATTTAACCAGTGAAGCAACCAAAATCACTCCAACACCCCGCATGTTGTCGCCTCTACATCTAAAAACAAAGCACAAACCCTAGAGATCGCCAGAGCACCAAGCAGAGTATACAAATATGGTTCACCAGAGGAGATGTGCAGATAAGCAAAAGCAGTACCTCGAGCCTATGGCGTCAAGCTGAGGCGCCGTCTTAGCCGCAGCGTTTCCGGACGCTGCCCCCGCAACGGCGGGGGCCTGGTCTCGCCGCAGCCACTGCTGCTGGTGCGAGGAGTTCCTATGCACGTGCTGCTGCTGCTGCTGCTGCTGTTGGTGGTGGTGTTGCTGCTGTGGCTGCGGGTTCCGGCCGTAGTAGTTGTGGTTTCCGCCACCGCCTCCGCCGCCGCCTCCATTGCCGCCTCCGCCGCCACGCCCGGCTCCGCCTCCGCCGCCGGAGCCATAGCCGGGCGGGTAGCGGGCTCTGGGCTGGTGCATGGCGGATCTGGGGTTTTGCAGCACGGGCGAGAGAGATCTAGGGTTCCGACGGTTTCACCGTTGCGGCGGTCGTGGATTTCGCTTTTGGACTTTGGAGGTGGATGGATCCGTGAGCGTTCGCTTTCGAGGGTAAGGTTGCCACTTGCCAGGTAGGCTCGGGGAGAAATCGTCAAGCGGGGGTATCTTTTGAAGCTTTGCAATTTTTGTAGGGTGGTTTGTTTATAAAGAGTATGTCCGCTGGTTAGAAAAGTTAAGATTAAAAATATTATTTGTTAATTTATTTATAAGAGAAAAATATTGTTGTCTGTAAAATAATATCTTATAAGACAAACAAACAGACTCAAAATCTGCGAGCTGACGTGTCACAATTTGGACAGTTTTTCTGTTGCTATATGGATATACTCTAAATCAAAGTTCATGCTTATATATATTACTATTAGTATATAGTAAGCGTGTTTTGTCTTGGAAGTTATCTTCCTCGTGCACTTCTATCCAATTAGCAGGGAGGTATGTGTTTGATTTGAGATAGCTCAATTTGTGTTAGCCGACGCAACAATCACACGTCATCCAGCCATTCGTAAGTAGCATCAAAGGTGTTCTCTGAGCGCCAATACTCTCACAGATATAGATTTTACTACGAGATGTGTTCTAAACTTTGTTGTTACGGTTTTTAACGACTCATCCTTTCGACTCACATTGATTGTTATAGGATTTGTATGTTTCATTGAGTAAAATTAATCTTGCTTGTGTGGCTCTAATTAAAAGGAATGATTGTTTGTATAGTGCCTTTTTCTTGAGAAGGGTTCAATTCACGTCTTAGAGCGATATTTAGAAAAATCGGGCACTTCAAAATTTTCATTTGGCTTGCAATGAAAAATCCATGTTGAATTCCTGATCATCTTGCCAAGAGTGATCTTTCTCACATGATCGTCTATTTTCTTTATTATCAAACTAAAGAATCCATCAAACGCCTTCTTGACTCATGTGTTTTGCTCGTCAAACTTAGATTGTAGTTCTTTAGAAGTTAGGTCTAACCCTTAGAGCGTCTCATACCAATACGGGTAGGTTTTCATATTGGTGGTGCCAAGCAATAAAAATATTGCCAAAGAAACTCACGGAAGGCCTCAATTCTCTCATCATCCTAGTGGCATGGAAATATGGAACGGATGAATTGCTAGTTTTTTAATAGTGTGAAGCCAAATGCCATAACAATCAAGTAGGTAGTTGGAGATGATGAGTATGTTCTGTGTTACTTATCTGAAGATAAAGATCTTCAATAACTCGTGATTAGGGTTTTTATAGAAGCGTATGTTTTAGTTTTGGAGTAGCTAATTATTTCTAGTATATTTAAAGTTTTTTATTTTGGGTGTGTCATCAGGTGGGATGACTTTTCATCCCGTTTCCCCCTTCTCTTTCATTAATAGAAGAAAAGTTCTACTTAATTCCATAACTATTTGACCTCTTAAATTATTGAAAGCTATATAAATAACCCCATAAAATAATTTTGAAGGCGATTTCACACATATGGCACGTTACATGGATGCTGACATGATGGTAAGTCTACAAATAGTAGGAAAAGGTCCACATAATCTACTGATATTGTGGCCCTTAAAGCACCTAATAGTGTTTAAATAACCCTCCGGTAGTTTTGTTGTGTCATTTTGACGTCGTATCCCATCATAGTCGTCTGAGCACCTAATATTGCTTGGGCGCGCTTATGCACTAGGCGGAGGGGTGCTGCCTCGCCTATGAGGGTAGGTCGAGGATAAGAGTGGCCAAGAGGAAGGCGGGCTGTTGGTGTGACCAGGAGGCCGCAAACGACGAGCACAGGCTGGGGCACGACTGGCTGAAAGGCGAGCGGTCGCCGTTGTGAGGACGGGCGATAGCATAGATGACGGTTGTGTGGCCACGGAGATGGCAGGCGCAGCTAAGAGGAGTGTGCGCGCGGCGCCGAAGCAGGAGGGAGGACTAAGGAGGAGGAAGCATAGACACTAGACATACAACGCACATCGAAGGAGGAAGAAGGCACACGTCACTAGCAGGGAAGGGAGCCGGAGAAAGCAGAGTGCGGGCGTGCGGTGGTTCATGCGATTGCGGTTGAGAGAGGAGATTGTGGAATCGCGGATGGATAAGGTGGGCTGAGCCTTTTTGTTAGGATTTCTTCTATCTTTAGGTCCACGTGTCTCTTATTTCTTTTACTTAAGCTAACTTAAAGTAATATATATATATATATATATAAGTGTATAAAAATTCAATCATCTTGAAACGCCTACACCTAGGCTCTAGGCCATGGTTAGTCACCTAGAAACTGCCAGCGCCTTTTGAAACCTTGTGCCTAAGCACACATATATACTTGTAGGTCAAATACACAAGTACAATAGAGCTTCTACTCAAGCCCTTCAAAAATAGAAGACGCTAGTAATGTAACTTGTAACAACAACTTGCATTAGAGAGACTACATACATCATCCATATCTAATAGTATACATAGGTGTGTTTGGTTAGTTGCATCCTCTTTGCTTTGGTGGGTGGATTCATAAAATCGAGCCTAAAGTATTTGTTTGTTGATTTATTGTGAAATAAAAATACTACCGAATAGTTGATAGATTTGGCAGATAAACTCAAACAAACAAGTTCTGAGTAAAAAAATATACCTTGTTGCATACTGAGTGGATGCAAAAAAAAGTCCTCATTCTAGCGTGACAGATATGCTCAAATAGAGCTTCACTAACCATCCTAGCCGGTGGACATCTTTGAAAGCCCAAGTTTAGTTTTGGTAATTAATGACACCAAGTTGCTAATGCCTTGTGTTTAAGTGATTTGAGTTAGGCATAGCAACGCATGTGATGAAGGTCCATGGTGGCATGGAAAGGTGGCCACATGATCACAACGAGATGAAGTGGAGATCATGATGATAGACAAGGAGTCAAGTGATCAAGGCAAAGGTATAAACATAGGTTTTTGCTTTTGCCGGTCTAAGTTGAGTAGAGAAGTGATTGACCGGATTTAGGATAGATAGCCGACTATCAAGAGGGGAAATCACGGTTATCTCTCGAATCAAGTGCTACTAGGTCTATATATTGAGCATATGCATTAGGATCTAGTAAAGTGTTAACTTAACTCCTTTGATGAAAATGTTTGTGAAAGCTAACACACATGCACTTTGGTGGTAGACACTTGTTGGTGTTAGCACATTTGCAAAGGACATGGAGTTCCTAGGGTTGAGAGGGGTTCGGCGCTCTTGAGAAAATTAAGTGTATATTTTCTATTACATCGGTGGGAAATTTGGGGAAGTCGCGGGCACCAGACGCAGTGCGTGGAGGTACCAGACGCTGGCTTTAGCGTCCAGTGTGCTGTCAGTGCTTGGCTCTATTAGGGTTGAGCACCGGACGCATTGCACCAGACGTAGGGTTTTTCGTGTTGGCGACTCCGGTGTTGCCTGGCTCCTTCAGGTGTTACTGACTGAGAGCACCGGATGCTCTAGGCACGTCCAGTGGTGTGAGTTCGGTGTGCGGTAGTTTTGTAGACCTCTCTGCGCACGAGTCCGGTGAGCACCGGAGTGAGATCTGAGTTTGACAAACTCTCTGTGCACGTGACCGGTGAGTACCGGACGCGTCCAATGCTCACTTAGTCGCGTCCGGTGGTCCACAGGTGACCGTTAGAGTTTGACACGCGAGATTCAAAGGTGGACATGTGGCTAACTCCAGAGCACCGAACGCAGGGGGTCAAGCGTCTGGTGGCTCCCTGTTGAGCGCTAGTGCCCCCGATTTTAGCCCAGTGACAGAGCCAACGACTCTATCTCTTTGAGGGGCTTATAAATAGGAGGTGACCGACTTTGGGGGGTCCTGGCTGGCACACTTTTGATTACTTGAGGCATACACTGAGCTAGAGAATACTCCCTCCACTCATCTCCTTGCTTAATTGCTAATTCTAGTGTGATTGAGTGAGATTCAAGTGCATTGCTTAGTGAGTTACATCTAGTGGCACTTGATTCTTGAGTTTGCTGTGGATTTCTTGTTACTCTTGGATGTTTCCTTATGCCCTAGATGGCTTGGAGCAGCGGAGGTGTTGAGCTCGTGATTGGAGATTGTTTCAAGCCTCACCAAGTGATTTATGTGGTATTCTTGAGCCTTCCCCGCGGGAGATCGCAATTGGCTACTCTAGTGGATTGCTCGTGGCTTGGAGGATCCCTATCTTGGAGTGGATGTGCGGCACCCGCTGAGGGTTTGGCTTTGGATTGCCAATTAGCTCGTGATCCATCAAGTGGGTGTATCGCCACAATGAGGAGTAGCTTGCCGTGAAGCAAGTGAACCTCGATAAAAAAATCTTGTATCATCTCTTACCGAGGTCTCTCTTGTGATTGTGTATGTGATTGATCAGATATATCTCATCTCTACAACGTTGGTATAATAATCACTCTCTTCTCTTTACGGTTGCCAATCTTGTTAGTTGTTTGGCTTGTGTAGTTTAGTCCTTGTTTAGAGTACAGTTGTTGTGTAGTCTTCTCTGGTTGTTGTGGTTAGTGTTTAGCCTTCTTGCTAGACTTGTGTAGGCAATGTTATCCTAAACGCTAAACGGTAAACAGTCAGTCACTCTTCGTTTAGCGTTTAAACTCTTTAGATGGTGTTTAAACGGATTAAAACGGTCTAAACGGTTTTACACAATATTACAAAAATATGCATATTTTTAATGTAAAATCAATCATTCTATCATTTATACATATTTATGCAACTAAAAACCATTTATTTTATTATGTATATATATTTATGCATGTTAGAAGAATCAAATATACATATTTATGTAAGTAACAAATCAATTTTACATATTTATAAATATAATAAATTTAAGTATACAAATTATTAATATAAGATTCAACTAGATTCACCTGATGTTTGCCTAAACGACCGTTTAAACAACCGTTTAGCTCGTTTAATACCGTTTACAACCGTTCCGTTTAGGCCGTTTAGACCGTTTTTTCCCATTTTTTGACCGTTTAAATGGTCAACCGTTTAATTTTTTGTTTATCCCTAAACAAAATAGTTTGCCACCGTTTACCGTTTAATGATCGTTTAATCGGCCGTTTAGGCGAACACTGTGTGTAGGTGGCTTGCATAGCTTAGTTGTGCTAGTGCTAGAATAGCTTCGCCACTTATTTTACTAACTCACTTGTTTAGTAAAGTTTATAGAAAATTTAAATAGGTTATTCACTCTCCCTCTAGCCATTTGGACCTTTCAATCTTGCCAGGCCATATATCATCCATATAGCTATCTACATAGGCAACCAAATATCTTCATAGCAAATTCTTATATTCACCATGTAACTAATCAAAATAATACCTTTTTTTATCAGACTAATAATATATCCACTCTGCCACGTCCACTCATGTAGGATATACGATGCAGTGTCATGAAAGTAATCAAACACACCTAGAAAAAGTAATAGCTTCATAGGTGTAGCAACACATATACATGTACACACGAGATGTCTTCTATAGTATGATGTAAGTTTACATAGACGATGAACAAGGAGGCCAATTCTGTGTGCCAGCACCAGCACCAGAACCATAAAAAAGGAGGCAAGGACACAAGGTAAGCAACTGAGAGGGCCGAGGAGGCAAACGCAATCAGTAGGGGAAACACAATCTGCTGAAGAGGCCGAGGCCGAAGAGCTTGGTGGGTTCCTGCCCCCTGGCGCGGTACCTAGTGGCAGCCTCCTCCGCAGTGATGACCTCCTTGTTGCACCGCGCCATGCCATGGCAGCCGCACACTTCTCCTAGGCAGCCCTGTGCACCGCCGTCATGCTATTCTTGGTGGCACGACAGCATTGGCGGGCACACAACACCTAGGTGAAACTGAAATAAAAAGAAAGAAAGGTTGGCAGCAGAATGCAACATGCGACGTGATGGATACAGAACGATGTCAGATACAAGTTACAACAGACTGAAGACATGGACTGAAGGTTTGTGCTAACAAAAATTGTGTTAGTAGCCGACGAACTCCGGTGGCTCTCAGCTATCGATTCGAAGAAGACAGGTTCCACAGGCCAACGAGGTCCCAGATAAGTTCTAGGATTTACAACTTAATACATGTTTCATGATGATTTTCCCAATGACTACTCATCCCCTTTTCTAGTTCCCCTTCATCTCACAATGATTACAGACCCATTGTGGGTCGTGGACCTTTAAGCTCTTGCGCCGTGGACGGGAGCTTCTTCCTTCCTAGGCCTTGTTCCCCTCTCCTTGGGACACGACGTGACCCCACGCTGGAGCATCTAGGAACTGCTACTGAAGAGGTACTTTGTCCTCCTAGGTGGCAAGAGAAGCATGAGACCTAACCACTAGACGAGGACTTGAGGCACTACGCCATCATGGCGTTGGTGAATACACTTCTAGAGCACTGCTTGAGGCACCTGGAGGTCATCATCAACATTAGGAAGCGTCAGAGAGACAGGGTACCTAGGCGAAGTGGCCGGCTTGAGCAAAGACACATGGAACACTGGATGGATGGAGGATGAGGGAGGCAGCTGCAATTTGTAGGCGACGGAACTGATCCGCTCAAGAATAGTGAATGGTCCAAAGTAATGAAATGAAAGCTTCTGATGTGCTCTTGGTGCCAGCGACGTCTGAACGTACGGTTGCAGCTTGAGATAGACAGAATCACCAACGTTGAAGGTACGTTCAGAGTGGCGCTTGTCAGCCTGTGACTTCATGCGTTGTTGAGCTCGCAAAAGATGTTGGTGGACAGAATCCCTCATTGTAGCATGTTCGGTCATGAAAGCTTCGACTTCGGAAGAGGATGAGACTGAAGAAGCAGACAATCCAAAATGATGGGGAAAATGGTCGTACAGTACCTCAAACGGTGTTCCGTTGATGGAGGAATGAAAACTTGTGTTGTACCAGAACTCAACCAAGGTGAGCCATTTGAGCCACTCTCTTGGGCAGGAGTGAACGAAGCAGCAGAGAAACGTCTCCAGACATTGGTTGACGCGATCCATCTGACCGTCTATCTAGGGGTGGTAAGCTAAACTCATAGACAGTGTGGTCTGGGCGAGGCGGAAGAGTTCACGCAAGAACACACTTGTGAAAATGCGGTCGCGGTCACTGATTATGTGTGTTGGCAGACTGTGTAGGCGATAAATGTTGTCGAGGAATGCTCGCGCGACCTTGCTGAGCACTGAATGGATGTGACAGTGGAACGAAATGAGCATATTTGCTGAACTTGTCCACGACAACCATGATGCAATTGGAACAGCTAGAGCGAGGAAGTCCCTCGATGAAATCCATGGAGACCACCTGCCAAGACTCGGTTGGAACCGATAAGGGAGCAAGTTGCCCTGGGTAGCGAGCTCTATCTAGCTTAGCCTATGCACATACTGAGCAAGAGGTAACGAAGGCTTCGACATCTGCTTTCTTGCCTCGCCAAGCAAAGAGACCTTTGAGTTTGCTGAAAGTCACTGGGAACCCCGAGTGGCCTCCAATTGCAGTCATATGCATAGCTGAGATGAGACAAAGTTGCAGATCCTTGTTGTTTCCAACCCAAATTCTATTCTGCAGGCGCAGAACCCCTTTAGTCAGCGTATAAGGAGGTTTGGAATCTGGAGCAAGCAAGAGATCTTGGAGCAGCTTAGTAGTAAATGGGTCATTCCCGTAGCCAGCAACCACGTACGACAACCACACTGGGGACGAAGATGAAACTGCATTAAGTTGAGATGGTGGAGCTGGGTGATGGGACAGAGCATCCATGGCTTGGTTTGAAGCTCCAGCCTTGTACACTATCTTGTATTGCAGACCCACCAACTTTGTGAATAGTTTGAGCTACCATGGCGTGTGTAAGCGTTGATCTGTGATATGAACCAGACTTCGCTGATTTGTGAATATGGTGAACTCCCCATGCTGCAAATATGTGTGACATTGCTCCACTACCACTAGCACTGCCAAGTATTCTTTCTCATATGTTGAGAGGCCATGAGTTCGAGGCCCGAGAGCCTTGCTGACGTAGGCCAGGGGGTGCCCATCCTGTAACAGAATAGCGCCAACACCGAGATCGCTTGCATTAGTTTGGATCTAGAATGTTTTACTGAAATTTGGGAGTGCCAGGACTGGGGCAGAAACTAAGGTTTTCTAAAGTGTTCTGAAGGTTAAGTCATGATTTGGAGTCCAGACAAACATGGCACCCTTCTTGAGTAATTCTGTTAAGGGGCGAGCCAAAATGGCAAAGTTATGAACAAACTTCATGTAATATCCCGCAAGGCCAAGGAAACTGCAAAGCTACTTAACATCGGAAGGCACTGGCCAATCCCTGATAGACTGAACCTTGGACGGATCTATGGTAACCCCCGCTGCACTGATGACATGTCCCAAATATGCTATGCTGGACTGTGCAAACCGGCACTTGGACAATTTAACCTACCATTGATCTCGAGCAAGTAACTGGAGTACCTGGCGGAGATGGCCAATGTGGTCCTCCAGTGAAGAACTGTAAACCAGTATGTCGTCGAAGAAGATGATGACGCATTTGCAAAGCAATGAACACAACGTGGTATTTATAGCGCCCTGGAATGTATTTGGTGCTCGAGTTAACCCAAACGAGATCACTGAATACTCAAACTGACCCCTGTGTGTCTAAAATGTCATCTTGTATTCTTCGCCTGGAGCGAGACAGATCTGATTGAAACCAGCCTAGAGATCTAACACTGAAAACCAGGAAGCATTAGCCAGTTCATCCAACAGTTCATCAACCATTGGTATGGGAAATTTGGACTTGACAATCAGGGCATTGAGCATGCGATAGTCGACACAGAATCTCCAGTTGCCATCTTTCATGCAGACCAGGAGAACAAGAGATGAGAAGGCACTCTTGCTAGGCCGTATCAGACCGTTTTGCAACATTTCGATGATTTGTTGCTCAATCTCAGTTTTAAGAGCTAATGCATAACGATATGGATGGACTGAGACTGGTTGTGCCCTAGAGACCAGGGGTATTGTATGATCACAGGCTCGGCGAGGCAGAAGACTAGATGGCTCGGTGAAAACTGAAGCAAACTCATCCAACAGATGTTGCACCGAGGGGTGAACTATGGGCTGAGGATGCGAAGAATCCGCATCACTGGCAACAGATGTTGCACCCAATATTTTTCTCGTCTATCAGTCTCTAGCTTAGGCGCATTATGCCATTTTTTCAGACTCAGTTTAACTGACAACATCAGTTAAGCATCCTTCAATCTAGAAAAAACAATATATATAGAAAATTTATAATGATTTTCAATTTGGAATAGAGCAAGTACAATTTTTTTGGATACCACATCAACATCCGAGATCATTTGGAAATTCTAAATTTTGATTTTTCCAAAATATTAGAACTTATTTTTTGGCACTAAATAATTAAAAAACACATATCAACTATAATGTTATAGATCTCTACAAGTATGATATAATGTTCGTCTTTACCTCACTTTATATGCAAAATTTCTAATTAGACAACTATTGAGGGTTAGTGTTTTTTTGTTTTTTGTTTTGTTTTATTTTATTTTGTTTTGACAGCAGCAGGTTAGGTTAGGGTAGAGTAGATACATAGTTCTCCCCTGCACTCCTGGAGACCAATATTTTTTCTATTTTAATACCTATAGTGTATATAATAGTTAATTATACCTCGATTAAAGAGTGCTCTCTAGCAAAGAGAATGTCGAGTACTGTGTATAAGCAAATACTAATGTTAAAATAGTCCTATAACAAATTTATCATTTCTTCTTTTTTGTCAAGATTCGTCAGGTGAATCCATGAATGCTTGTCACTCGTCTGCTCAGGGTCGAGAATGAGAAGTCAGAACCCAACAGCGCCCGGGGTTTCGCGTTTTTAGCTTGGACTTATCTCATCTAATATTGACACCTATACCTATCCCATCAGATATTTAAATTTATACGTGGCGTATTAAATATAGATTTTTAAAAATAATTAATTACACAAATTATGACTATTTATGAGATGAATATTTTAAATCTAATTAGTCTATGATTTAACAATATGGTGCTACAATAAATATGTATAAAATAGTCATAATTTGTACAATTAATTTTTTATTATATATTTAATACTTTATATATGTGTCAAATATTCGATGAGATATGAAGTAAATTTTAAAGAAGGAACTAAACAAAGCTAAACTCAGACGCTGGGGCACGTACACAGAAACCATGGACGAGAGGAGTCGTCGTCAGTCTTAAGCCTTGTTAGGCTCACCTTCAAAACCTAAGAATCTTTTAAGATTTCACGTCACATCGAATCTTACAACACATACATAAAATATTAAATATAGATAAAAAATAACTAATTATATATTTTATTTGTAATTTGTGAGACAAATCTTTTTAAGTCTAGTTATTTTATGGTTGGACAATAATTATTAAATAAAAATAAAAGTGTTACCATATCCAAAAACTTTTCACCTCAACTAAGCCTTATGCTTTTGCATTTTATGGCAGAATTAGGCAACCTAGTCAACCACTCAACTCTGGTGGTACTGGCTGGTAGTAGCTAGTACAATGATAAAAGCGATTAACCTCCCCTGAACTTGCCCAAGAAGCACTAATCACGTGCAGGGCCTGATAAAGCCTAACTAGACACCAGGTTTTAGGCAGGGTTTCACACCTGTCTCTGTCTCACTCAGATTCTGCCGTCTCTGCATATGCTGCTGTCGCCTGTTGGCAAAATGAAAAGTTTTCGGAGCATTTTCGTTTGTTTATGATAAATATTATCTAATTATAAACTAATAACTAGGTTCAAAAGATTTATTTCGTGATTTATAGGCAAACTATGTAGATAGTTTTTGTTTTTTACTATATTTACTACTCCATACATGTGTTGCAAGATTCGATGTAATTAGAAATCTTGAAAAGTTTTTTGTTTTTTGTGTGAACTAAACAAGGCCTTAGTTCGCGATGCTTCCACATTTGGGCCTTGTTTACTTCTGTTTTTTTTTTTTGCAAAACGGACACGGTAGTACTTTCGTTTGTATTTGACAAATATTGTCTAATTATAGATTATCTTGTTCGTTTGCCTGATAAGCCGTGGCAGAAAGTATTGTTAGCTGATTTGTTGTGAGAGAAAAATATTGTTGAATAGCTGTCTGATTCGGCTCATATACACCGTAAGATTCGATGTGACGAAGAATCTGGAATTTTTTACAAAATTTTTTGAAAACTAAACAAAGCCTTGGTACGATTACGATTTACTAATGCTAGATTCTTTCTTTCTCGTGAAGGAAAGGAAGAATATACGAACGCTTGAGCAAACCTTTTTTTTTCACTTGCATCCACAGGCCACGGGGTTCCTCGGTGCGAGCCTCGGTGGACTAGAGACGTCCGTCCGTCTCGGCGTCTCGGAGACCCAGGGTCAGGTCAGGTCACATCACACGCGACTGCCAGTCTGCCACAGTCCACCGTGCCGTTTCGAGAGAGACCGCCAGCTCTGGCGGAAACCGGCAGCTCTGGCTCGCAGAATCGGAGGCCCGGTGGAGCGACGCGGCTGGTTTCGAGAGCTAGGCTATAAAATGCAAATAGACATGCATGCACAATTGCGCGGATCACTATTGTATTGGTGTTGGTGGAGCGTTCGCCATGTTAGGCAGGTTTAATTTGTGTGTAAGTTGTAAGTATAGTAATCACCGACCAATTTTTTGGCCGCCAGAGGTTTCGCAGAGATAGAACAGGAGTCCTGTTACCATTTTTCGCATGCCAATTAGGCCTGGTTTAGTTCCGAATTTTTTTTATTTCGACACTGTAGCATTTTCGTTTTTATTTAATAAATATTGCCCAATTATGGCCTAACTAGGCTCAAAAGATTTATCTCGTGATTTACAGACAAACTGTGTAATTAATATTTGTTTTCGTCTATATTTAATACTTCATGCATATGTCGTAAGATTCGATGTGATAGGGAATCTTGAAAAGTTTTTGAATTTCGGGGTGCACTAAACAAAGACCTTAGTATACATCTTTGTGTTACTCATGTCCTGTCCCGTCGTTAAACAAGGGGGAACTTGGCATTTAGTAGTATCATTACACATTTACAATAATGTTTAACAGAAGTTCGTAGCATGCAGTATGAAGTAAGTGGCCCATGCTTATTGTATCATTCATTTATATAAAAAGTGCTTACAATGATACAATCAAACTACCAATGTTGATGTGTCGTGAAAATGTTTAAACTTATATAAAGCAATACCGCTCAAGATTTAATGTCACGGAGATAGAGTTTTAGCATAACTTCAAGCTACATTTACATGCCACTAAACATAACTAGTTATTAAATCCCAATGATTAAGGTGAACTCAGGCGGAAAATTTGTTGGATTTGGTTCTTATTACTCGTACAAGGATACACCAACTAGAATCACACTACTACAGAACGCTTCATGACTGCCGGCGACATCACTGCTGGAATGACAGAACCGGCAGTGATGAGTCTTCACTACTGGTTCAAAGCTTTGACAGGCTTTGAATGATCGAGGAGGGGAAGAGCCGACAATGATGGATTTATCACAGCCGGCTTGTTACTAGGACCTACAGTATTGTCCTTCTTCACCTTTCACTGCCAATCCAGCACCTGAGCCGCCAGTGATATCTCTGACAACACAAAAAGTCTGCAGCCTTCCTCTGCTTCCTCGGTTCCTCCTCACTCCTATCCCGAGAACACAGGAGCTTGCGTGGGCCATTCCCTCCATTGTTGCGGCTGCTTTTCCCCGTGACTCTCTCTCTTGGATTTTAAAGAATAGCTTGATCTTTTTGCTTTAAGGTTAGTAAGGGGCATCCACTCCATCGATTTTGGTGCTTAATTATCTAGTTTTGAAGGCTACATTGCTTGATTCTCATTTTAGTTCTTCCTCCATCCTAGAGAGCAAGCAATTGAATTTTGTGCAAAGCCTCCAAGCAATTTGTGAGGAATATATACATCATCTCCATCATCCATAAAAGCTACAGGTTTTTGTCTATATATCATGACCTCATTTGAAATCTTTGGAAATTTCATGGTTTGATCAAGATGATTGTTAGTATGTGATGCTCGAATTAGTTCATGTTAGGAGTAGAGTAGATTATTTTACATTTTTGTTCGGAGTTGACACATTGTTTGATGTTCATGATCAAGTATGCAATTATTTTTTTATTTAAAAAACTTAAGTAGATTAGTGTCATTGAGTAGATTAGTGGCATTGAGTAAAAAATGTTTGTTATTAGTGTATAATAATTGTTTTTATGGGACTCATGAGTTTACTAATAGTTTGGACCTACATTTAGGTATTCATGACTTTTAAAATCTGTTTTGAACGTGTCATTTATTGAATTTTAAACCTAAAACAATTTTAAAAAAATGAAAAAAATGCTCAGCCTAAGTGTTTTAAGTTATATATGGTGTTTTCAAGCTTTACAAATTGTTCATGAAGCTTATCCATTAGTTATTAATTTCTCTGCAATTTTTCAGCAGAGATGGATCGAGAGTGGATGTATCTATCTCGATCAAACAAGCGGTACATGGATGGCGTCTGCATGGTTATCGAAGCTGCCATAGTTGCTACTGGGGTTGGGAACATGATCATGCTAAAACATGCCGAAACTTGTTTAGAACAAGGGTTTTCATGTGGCCTAGCGCAAGCACTGCATTAAGCTTGACAGCGAGATGTCCTCGGATGATGAGGAAGAATGCAACTCTTCGCCCTAGCACTCAGCATCTCTGAGGAGAGATGACCCTCCATTGCTATCACCACCTAGAAGGTCTTCTTCTCCTCCTGGTCAGTAGACCTCTTGAAAGGTCCTAATATGGCTAGAGGGGGTGAATAGCCTATTTAAAAATTCTACAAGCTCACTAGAGCAAGAGGTTAGTAAATAACAAAGCGAAGTTTTTTGCTCTAGCTCTAAAGAGGTGTTTGCAAGCCACCTATCCAATATTTCTAGTTGCTATTGTCACTAGGCACACAAAGAACTGTCTCTACTTACACTAGAGAGCTTCTAAAAAATTTCAATACAAGTAAGTAAGCTACTCTAGTTTGCGGAAAAGTAATTGAGAGGATTTTGATCTTTATACCGCCGCGTAGAGGGCATGAACCAATAACAATAATATGAAGTCCAGAAGAAATTCAATGAACAATAACAATGGAGATACAAATTTTTCTCCCGAGATTCATGTGCTTACCGGCACGCTATGTCCCCGTTGTATCGATCAATACTTGGTGGTTCGACGGCTAAAAGGTGTTGCACGAACCTCGTCCTTACTAGAACACCATAAGAATCAACCCACAAGTGAGGTAGCTCAATGATACAAGCAATCCACTAGAGTTACTTTCAGCTCTCCGTCGGGGAAGGTACAAAACTCCTCACAATCATCGGAAGATGGCCACGAACAATCACCAACTCGTGTCAATGCTTCTCCGTTGCTCCAAGCCATCTAGGTGACAGCAACCATCAAGAGTAACAAGAAAACTGCAGCCAAATCGATCTTTAAGTGCCACTAGACAGCAATCACTCAAGCAAATGCACTTGGAATCACTTCCAATCTCACAAAGATGGTTAATCTATAAAGGAGATGAGTGAGAGGTGTTTGCTTAGGCTCACAAGGATGTCAAGTATACTAGAATGCCAAGAGCGTGAACCCCAAGCCGGCCAAACCCCCAAACAAATAGAGTCGTTGACTCTCTCACTACACACAAAACAGGAGCGTTGGACGCGCATACGGTTAGCCAGCGGACGCTAGAACCCAGCGTCTGATGCTTAGATGACAGGCACCTGTCTAGCTTTTAAATCTCACGCGTCGATCTCTAACGGTCACTTAAATGTTCGAGTTCACAGGTTCAAACCGTCGGACCTGTCAGGTGGTATGCACTGGACGCGCCCCTCAGCACCGGACGCTACTCAGGAAGCATTGCAAGTAGGTAGGGCCGTTAGATGCGTCCGATGCACCCTCACGAGACGCTCCCTGGCATCCGACGATCATAGCCAGAGAAGCTCGCTCAAGCATTTGTTGACATCACGCTTCACCAGACACAGGAAAAGTGTGCAGGCCGCATTCGACGCTCCTCGTTGGACGCTCTGACACACACTTCTCTCTTGCGCCGCTCAGCCAGAGAACACCGGACGCTGGGCCAGCGTCCGACGCATCCACGGCCGGTGTCCGATGAGTGTTTTTCCAGTAAAAAACACTCCTACGACTTCTCTAAACTTTCCACCAACGCAATAGAAAATATGTATTTCATTTTCTCAAAAACATTGAACCCAAACCCCTCTCTACCCTTCAAACTAAAGATGGCAACGGGTACAGATTACCCGCGTGCCCGCAGGTAAAAACCTGGTAGGGTGAGGGTACCCGTGGGTGTGGGTGCGGGTTTGTAATTGAACCCAATGGGTAAAAACTTGTGAGCATAGAAAACTTATACCCGTACCTACAAACCTGCTCAAACCTCATGATATGTAGGTCCCTTCTTATACTATATATAAAGAAAGCAACATAGTTTTATGATTTCCTCCCTCATATCTATTTATATATAAGAGAACCATTTTTATATTGGTATAATGCTAAGTAGTTTTGATTTTCATACTTAAACTCTTTTCTATAATCTATGCATGTATTATTAATTTATTATTATGCAGGTTCACAGGTACACCCGCGGGTACAGGCGTGGGTGTAGACTTCTACCCGTGGCGGGTTACGGGTGCAGGTGCGGGTTGGGAATTCAACCCGCAAGTGCGGGTCTATATATCTCGCACACGCGGGTAATATACCCGTTGCCCTCTATACTTCAAACTCCACCTCCTTTTTAAAGTGTGCCAACACCACCATGTGTGTATCAACAAGTGCAAGTGTGTTAGTATTTTCACAATCATTTTCTTCGAAGGAGTTAAGTTAGCTCAGTAGGTTCTAAATGCATGCACATGAACATTATCACCTAATGGCACTCAATAATCGCTTAGCCAAAGAATTTTCCCTCTTTATAGTACGGTTATCTATTCTAAACGTGATGACACTCTATATGGTGTCTTGATTACCAAAACCAAAACTCTAAGCAATATCTTTGCTTTGATCTCCGAAGGGTTTTATTTTTTTCTCTTTCTTCTTTTTAAGTTGAGTACTTGATCACCTTGTAGTCATCACCAACATCACCATGATCATCTCTTGCTCCATCACTTGACATGTATCAACCTCATCTAATCTACACACTTAGCATAGAGGTTAGTACTTTGAATTTCATCAATTATATAAAACTAAAATAGGGCTTTCACCCCTCGTAGACCCCTCCTCACCTCATCCTCGTTCTCCCCCTCATCGCTGGCAGAGTCCTCCTCTTTCTCCTAGCCCGTCTACATCAGGCAGGGATAATATTCCTCCTCCTCGAAGAGGACATGGCTCTCATGCTCCTTTACGGAAAGAAACATCAAACAAATCATCACAGTCGCACAAAAGGTCCTCGGGATCAGTTGAGAATGAGAAAAACAAAAAGCCCTTTAGTGTCAGCATTATAAACTTGATGAACCAGAAAGTCACTGCCGGTATACCTAAGGAAAAATATGTTCCTTTCTTGGTATACCTAAAGAAAAATATGTTCCTTTCTTTAATCTAATTGCCAGTGTACCTAAGGCCTTGAAGAGGAATGAAAAAGAAAGGCATACACAGAACAAGTACAATAATAAAATGGCCGACGCAATATTCCATGAACATCAAAGGAATGTAAACAAGTTGATGGAAGCCAACCTCACGTTGAACACGCAGTACGCCGAAGACCTCTACTGGGAATCAGTTGGGGTGGCACCATTGACATATAAGTATGTAAGAGGCCATTTTTTGGTTTTTGAGAACAAGTTCAAAGAGTTGCCCACACAACTGCGTGAGTTGCATGAATATTACATGGCCCAAGCACTTGAGACCGATGAGTTTGGCTTTGTTTACATTATCCGTTCGCCGCTTCTTTACAATTAAACAAGGCCTAAGTCGTATGTTTTCTCAGCCAACAGAGTTTTTCTCTCACAATAAATCAACGAACAGTAATTTCAGTCATAACTTTTCAACATCCATCTCTTCCCCAGCACAGATGTCCTAGGTGGCTCCACCATGGACGCACCCTGTTCGCTTTGCTAAAATTTGACTCCTGCATATACTGATTTGTTACAAAAATATTGTTCATTCATTAAAAAACTCTTTATTTCCAATGGATAGAGGGCTCAGCTAATTTGAGGCCTTCATTGGCCCAACATCGGACGCAGTGTTCGCCTAAACGGGCTAAACAGCCGGCTAAACAATAAATGGTGGAATGTTATTTCTATTAGGGAGTAGACGGAAATTAAATAGTTAACCATTCAAGTGGTAAAAAAAGGAGTAAACAATCTAAACGCCCTAATCGGAAACAGGATAAGCCGGACACCACGCCAGCAGGCCACGGCATCGTTTTGTGGTACTTCTAACTGCTAGTTCTCGTGTACATATTGATTCTACTACAAGACAGGTATTCTCGCAAAGTTGATACAGAAATGATTTCAAGTTAAACTGTATACACACCATGAAAAATCAAAATCAACAAAAGATACGTCTACAGAAAGACATCTCTATGCATCATAACATTAGGAAAGAAGACAATGGAAGATGAATCAAATGATAACAGGCAACTCAATTAGAACTGAGACTGGAAAACAAGTAGAATGAAAATGTCAAGTGAGGTAAGATGTCTCGTCTCATCTCGAAGCAGCCCAGTGTGCATGTCCTCAGCTAAACGGGTTAGTATCAGTGCCTACAGGAAGCACTTCCTCTACTAATCCAATGTTACAAACGTCATCAAGGTGCCAAAACAAAACCCTACAAGAATGGGAGAGAATTTGATATCTGTGACGATATAGAAATGTAGCCATTTAGGTAGCTTTGGAAATAGTGGCGCATTTGGTTGGAGAACTCACTTGATGGGTTGCTATGTACAGATGTATTTGCCTGATAAGTTTCTTAAAAAAATAAAATGTGTTTGATGATCCTGAAACTGTGGCACTCATCATTGGCAGTATACGGCCAGGTCAATCTGTGGGGGTATTGTCTTAATCTCTGTTCCAAGTTCTTGCTCAATCCTATACCTGCAAAACAAAGGGACAAAAGGATAAGGAATCTTGATGCAAGACTAGAGAAATAGGCCATTTTATTAACACAGGCTTACAAGTTGAAACGGTCCTCATATGTGATCAAGTTCACTGCCAAACCGAGGTGTCCATATCTTCCAGAACGGCCAACCTAGGAACATGACAACACACATTAATTTTAAATTCCAAAAGGTTACAAAATAAACAGCTTCTAGAGAAGAAAAGATTAAAAAAGGCACCCTGTGTAAATATGTCTCAGATGTCTTAGGAAAGTCAAAATTAATGACCACATTAACAGCCTGGATATCAATTCCTCTGGTAAACAGATCTGCAACAAAGAGAGCCATGATACTCTTATAGAAACCTTCATAAATGACAATTGAACATATGCTGAAAAGTAAGTTACTAAATTGAGAAAGACTACTAAGATAGGAAAATATCAGTACAGACCTGTGCACACAAGGTTTCTGCAAGCACCATTACGAAAATCATGAAACACTCGGTTTCTGTGGTCTTGCAACATCTTAGCATGAATGTAGAAGCATGAATAACCGAGTTCAGTTATTTTCTTAGCCAGTAGCTCAACTCTATTAACAGAGTTGCAGAATATAATGGATTGATTAATTTGAAGCTGACAAAAACAAACACAAAAAAAAAGGAAATGTGTCAGTTTACACTTAACTGTGGATGAAACAGAAAATGTAGAGTTAATGTTTGTTGTACCTTTGAGAAAAGTGTATTCAGGCAATGAACTTTCTGCCTTTCTTCAACAAAAGCATAATATTGTGTGATTCCTTTCAGTGTCAGTTCATCCATTAGATTAATCACATAAGGTCTAGGCAGATATTTCTCTTTGAATTCCTTGACAGTTACAGGAAAGGTTGCTGAAAACATCAACAGTTGCCGACTAGGTGGAAGGAAATGAATAAGTGCCTCCACAGAAGGCTGAAACTCTGGAGCTAAAAGCTTGTCTGCCTGCATGATATCCCAAATAATGTGTTTGTTCAACTTGTACCTTTTGACAGATAATAAACATATTAACATACGAAATGGATGCAACATCCGCATCAGATCATTGCAGAAGCAACAATAATGGACTTCCAAAGTTACTAAGGGAAGTCCCAACCCTGAAACCACCGGGTAGTTTCTATAACTGCCACATCACCAAGAAAGTATAGATAGAAACTATACCACACACCCCAGAAATATTCACGTGGGTCCCTTCTTCCTTTTTCTTCATTCACATGGACCCCTCCTCCCTATTGCTCCAGTCTGCACATGGGCATCCTCTGCCTTTTTCTCGAGTCAGCTCCTTGGCCAGGATGACTCAATTCTTCTCTCACTCAGATCGAAAAACAACGCAAATGCAGGGAGCAGCAGTGAGCGCAAGGAGGAGCAGCCAGCAGTGAGGCACACATGTGTCGCGAGCAGCAGTCGCCTGCAAGGCATGGCTGCAGAGCAGAGGCCACCGGCGAGGCATGGCTGCTGAGCGTGGCCAGGCGTTCGCTCTGGCAAGGAGCAGCCGGTGGCGAGGCACGCGCAGAGCGAGCAGTGACCAGCGGCAAGCACAGGAGCAGCGAGGTGCGCGCAACAGGCTCGCGGTTAGCGAGCAGCTACCACCGACGGCGTGTGGCTGTGGACCCACATGAGGAAACGTCTCCTTGTATCCAATGCAAAATCGCCGGTTTCTTCACACTTTGGAGCTTGAGCTGACACTGTTTCTCAAATAGAAAACGATTTCATCTGATTTTCTTCTCCTTACTCATCTAATCTCATGCCATGTCAGCTTTTCTGCCTACATGGCAAGCTAATTAATGCCATGGAAACTAGAGGTAGTGTCGCGTTGGGACTGCCTAACACTATCAACAACAACAAAGCCTTTTAGCCCCAACCAAATTGGAAAGGCTAGAGCTGAAACCCCACATGAGATTGTAGCACTATGGATTATCAAAAACAAACCATGAACACACTTTAAAGACACAAATGCACCCACAAAACCACAAATCAGCAAATTGTAGAAATTAAGAAATAAGACTCCAAGAACAACATGGTTCTGGAATGTTATTTGAGCAGTGTATCAACAAGTGTGCATTATCAAGACCAATGTTAGCATGAGGAACATATGCAGAAGGGCGGCCAACATCAGTGTAAAATTTTGAAAAGAGATACCAAAACAACTTCAGATTCTTTTCTTTCAGTGAGGGAACACAACATCATATAGCAAAGTGACATGATTTAGTGTAAATCAAATGGGGAAAGGACACACTCCAGTGACTACGCTACGATAAAATATATACAGCACAAGAAAAACAAAGTGTAATTATTTATACCTCGTCCATGACAAGCATTGAACAATCTTTCAGCACACAAATGCCCTTCCTGGTAAGATCAAGTATTCGGCCAGGAGTCCCAACAAGTAAATGAACAGGTTGGTACAAACGCATGATGTCATCCTTCAAGCTGGTTCCTCCAGTACTAACCATGACTTGAATGTTCAGGTACTTCCCAAGCTCTTTACAGACTTGTGAAGTTTGCAGAGCCAGTTCCCTTGTTGGTACTAGTATAACAACTGAAGAAAGACCAATAGAACCAGAAAACAAAAATAAGAGAGACTCTATGAAACACAACAATGAACTAATTCACCAGTGGATGTAAAACTGGCACTACATAAACATCATCCATAACACATGTTTTTGAAAAGGCACACTGATCCACAAAGAAAGTAAAATGTTGTTGCACTATTACAAATTAGTCTGTCAAACAGCCATAGAATGCTAAGTGCAAATGGTCTGCTTCTCCACAAAAAAAAAATCTACATTTCATACCTACTAGTATCAGTACCAAACTTTTTTTTGTGATTATTTCTCACGTCAATAAAAACAACACACCAAAATTTCAAGAATGTGGATTTATCTAATACATACAAAAAGACAGAGTTAAGGGACTGGTTCATTCACCATATCATAATCATTAAGGTGATCAAAGTAATAACAATAATTCAGTGGCTTGCAACATAAATAGAGCAGAAATGAATATATAGAGTAATTGGTGAAACAGTAACTTTTTTTTGTGGTGGCCAGTTAAGTTGCTCATGTTATGGTAGCAAGCAAGCAGCAACTAAATAAACGACCCCATATGCTTACTTCCAATTTGAACATATGAAAAAATAGTTCACCTTGAATAGCAGTTTTTTCAGGATCAATTTTTTCAAGTGCTGGAATGCAAAATGCAGCAGTTTTTCCAGTGCCATTTTTCGCCCTTGCAAGAATATCACTTCCAGTCAGCGCAATAGGAATGCTTTCTTCCTGAATAGGAGATGGCCTTTCAAATCCCTTTTCATAGATTCCCATAAGCAGTTCACGTTTCAAGAAATAATCCTCAAACTCATTGCCTTTTGTTGCAGTGACATCCTGTGTACGACAACACAAATATCAGAGGCAAACTATCAATAGCTTGTAGAAGTAAGAAAACAAGAGCCACTCAAAAACTACTCTGAAACCATTCAAAGGGACCAGGATGCATTGTGCATATATACTTGAACACAGAAGGATAATAAGTATTAGAAAGAGAACTCACCTCTGTCCTGTAGCGTGTATCTGGAGCTGGTATATTTAATTGAGCCTTCCAATCTTGAGAACTGAAACAAACAAATGAAAGGCACATTGATTATGCTAGTAATAGATAAAGTTTAATTACAATCATGACATGCTAGTGCTGAATACAATACAGTCCCAAGTGAATCATTTATATATCGGGTAAGTAGAGAATAGCAGCGGCGGGTAAACAAATGTCAAAATCACACACTTTATACATAGAAAACACAAGATGAAGGACCAAAAAAAATACAAATGCAGATTAAATTTATAACAGTGGTAGTCATTTTTACAGCAATTGTTGTATTTTTTTCCAGAAACCTGACATAATCAAAGGATAGTCAGCAACAGCAAGCTCATTAACTCACGTCAGCATGACATAGCAGTAGAACAAATTTAACCAGTGAAGCAACCAAAATCACTCCAACACCCCGCATGTTGTCGCCTCTACATCTAAAAACAAAGCACAAACCCTAGAGATCGCCAGAGCACCAAGCAGAGTATACAAATATGGTTCACCAGAGGAGATGTGCAGATAAGCAAAAGCAGTACCTCGAGTCTATGGCGTCAAGCTGAGGCGCCGTCTTAGCCGCAGCGTTTCCGGACGCTGCCCCCGCAACGGCGGGGGCCTGGTCTCGCCGCAGCCACTGCTGCTGGTGCGAGGAGTTCCTATGCACGTGCTGCTGCTGCTGCTGCTGCTGCTGGTAGTGGTGTTGCTGCTGTGGCTGCGGGTTCCGGCCGTAGTAGTTGTGGTTTCCGCCACCGCCTCCGCCGCCGCCTCCATTGCCGCCTCCGCCGCCACGTCCGGCTCCGCCTCCGCCGCGGGAGCCATAGCCGGGTGGGTAGCGGGCTCTGGGCTGGTCCATGGTGGATCTGGGGTTTCGGAGCACGGGCGAGAGAGATCTAGGGTTCCGACGGTTTCGCCGTTGCGGCGGGCGTGGATTTCGCTTTTGGTTTTGGACTTTGGAGGTGGATGGATCCGTGAGCGTTCGCTTTCGAATGGGTAAGGTTGCCACTTGCCAGGTAGGCTCGGGGAGAAATCGTCAAGCGGGGGTGTCTTTTGAAGCTTTCCGGCCAAGGCCTTGTCTAGTTCGAAAAAAATTTGCAAAATATGAATAGTAATATTTTCGTTTGTATTTGACAAATATTATCCAATTATAGGCTAACTAGGTTCAAAAGATTCGTCTCGTCAATTCCGACCAAACTGTGCAATTAGTTTTTATTTTTATCTATATTTAATACTTCATGCATACGTCTAAAGATTCGATGTGATGGAGAATCTAAAAAATTTTGTAAAATTTTTGAAGAACTAAACAAGGCCCAAACTAGTACTGGTTTTGCAAATTTTTTAGGGCCTACGTGGTGGTTTGTTTATAAAAAGCATGTACGCTGGTTAGGAAAAGTTATGGTTAAAAATAATGTTCGTTAATTTATTATAAAAGAAAAAAATGTGGCAGAAAAAATACATCTTATAGGACAAACAAATAGGCTTAAAATGTGCGAACTGACGGTGTCACAATTTCTACAGTTGTTCTATGCTATATAGATATACTCTAGATTCATGCCTATATATACTACTATTAGTATAGTAAGGCTGTTGGCAACAGGAGATTCATTTGGGAACTCAAACCTAAAATGAGTCTCCAACACAATACCTATAGTTTCCAACAGAGTAGCCATACAGAAGACCTTTTTGGGTATTAGGAGAGACATAACCCAAATTTGGATATCCTCTCTCCTCGAGACCCATTTGCAGAGAGTGTTGTCTTTTAGGTCTTGTTGTTGGAGAAGACTAAAAATAGGTATGGAACCTTTTATCTATAGCGCTACCCAAAGGATAAATGGGTCTTGTATTTTGGGTGACGATTGTTGGAGATAGCCTTGTTTAGTTCAACCCAAAAACTCAAAACTTTACAAGATTCTTCGTCACATCGAATCTTGCAGCACATGCATGGAGCATTAAATATAGATGAAAATAAAAGCTAATTACACAGTTTGTCTATAAATCGCGAGACGAGTCGTTTAAGCCTAGTTACTTCATGATTGGACAATGTTTGTCAAATAAAAACAAAAATGCTACAGTGTTGTTTTTTCAAAAAAATGAACTAAACAAGGCCTAAGCGTGCTTTGCCTTGGAAGCTATCTGCACTCCTATCCAATTAGCAGGGAGGTATGTGTGTGATCCAAGTTTTGAGATAGCTCAATTTGTGTTAGCCGACGCAACAATCACGCGCCATCTAGCCATTCATAAGTACCAGCAAAGGTGTTCTCTAAGCGCCAATACTCTCATAGATATAGATTTTACTATGAGACATGTTCCAGACTTTGTTGTTATGCTTTTTAGCGACTCATCCGTTCGACTCACATTGAGTGTTATAGGATTTGTACGTTTTCTTGAGTGAAATTAAGCTTGCTTGTGTGGCTCTAATTAAAAGGAATGATTGTCTCTGTATAGTGTCTTCTTGACAAGGCTTCAATTCACATCTTAGAATGATATTTAGAAAATTTGGGCACTTCAAAATTTTCATTTGGCTTGCAATGAAAATTCCATATTAGATTCGTGATCATCTTGCCGAGAGTGATCTTTCTCACATGATTGTCTATCTTCCTTATGATCAAATTGAAGAATCCATCAAACACCTTCTCGACTCATGTGTTTTGCTCGTCAAACTTAGATTGTGGTTCTTTAGAAGTTAGGTCAAATCCTTTGAGCGCCTCATACTCACCATCATGATTAGGGTTTTTATAGAAGCGTATGTTTTAGTTTCAGAGTAGCTAATTATTTCTAGTATATTTAAAGTTTTTTTTACTTTGGGTGTGTCATTGGCTGGGGTGACTTCTCATCCTATTTTTCCCCTTTTCTTTCATCAATAAAAGGAAAGTTCTACTTAATTCCATAATTATTGGACCCTTAAATTATTGAAAGTTATGTAAATAACACCATAAGATAATTTTGAAGGCGATTTCACACATATGGCATGTTACAAGGGTGCTGGCATGACGGTAAGTCTACAAACAGTAGGAAAAGGTCCACGTAATCCCCTAATATTGTGGCTTTTAAGAGCAACTATAGCAGGGACCCTACTCAAGCCCCCTTAGCTAAATATGGGGGCTCAGGTTAAAAAGCAGGTCCAACAGGGCCCTACTAAAGCTCCCAATTTGGGGTGGGCACCCAAATACACCCTCCAGACCCCATTCCCATGGGAGAATGGGGGTTGGCCCCGATCCGCTCGCTCCTCCACTACACATGCACGCTCGTTCCTCCGCCACCCACACACTACTCTATCGTGCACACACTGCTCCGCTCCTCTATCATGCGGAGGACCACACCTCCCTCCCATTCCTCTGTGGCACCGGTGCTGATACAGGCCACCGAGATCTGGCCGCCATGCGCCTCACGTCTGTCGCCCGCCCCCACCTTGGTCCTCAAGGCGTTGGAGAAGGCTCGGGCCGACGATGGCGACCTCAGACTCTCGATGGTGGACCGAAGGAGGCGAGTCGCGTGGGGCAGGAGAGTTGTGGCAGTGTAGGTCGATCGGATGATGGGACGAAGCCGTAGCGACACCTCTCGCGACTCCCTCCACCTCCCTTGGCCGCGCGGGGGCGCTACACCTCCACACAAGAGCAGCGCGGTGTTGACGGTCCTTAATGCTCATATTTAACCATCAACTAATCATGGAAAAAGATCCAAATGCAACCAACACCTAGACTTAGGGTTTTATCTGACAGAATTCCACGAGTTTTGGTGTTTGTCTATTTCTGCAGGAGGTTATCAGGAAATACAGAAGAAAGGCCCACACGTCGGGTTTACATAGAGATATTAACGTGCCGCGCAATTTTCTACCATCTAGAAGACTCCAGAAGCCACGGGAACGAACGGGAAGGAAATCGGGCTCGGAGGCAGGGCGCCCGCCCAGCTACAGTGCCCAATCAGGACACGTTTCAAGGATTATGCTCCACCGACCTAAAGGATCAAGGAAAACCGTGCGATCAATGTCGGTTTGATCCGACGGCCCAGATTCACTTGAAGGGACTATAAAACCAGACCCCCTGGCCCCTGGAGATCATACCTCTTCTACAGAATCAAAGCTAGGGTTTCAATTCTTCATCCAATTAGAGATGATCCCTCTAGTTCTTCTAGTTCTAGTTCCTCTAGTTCTAGTTCTAGTTAGTTCTAGTTGTAATCTAGAAAATAGGGAGAGAGAAGAGGAGAGCGGAGGAGGAGGAGCCAGATCTATCGGATCTTCCTCAATATTGTACTTTTGCAGCAACTGGTTCGTTCTTCATCGTTCTCTAGGTTCTTCAACTCATAACTCCTGAGTTCTCTAATTACTTTTATTTACATTCAAGTTATTTATTGGATTCCCGCTTGCATCAAGTGCTCTAATCTTTGAAACATTAGAGTAGTAATTAATAGATTAGACGTGGTGTTTAGTCTTGCAATTACCTGGAATTGCACCCAATCCTGCGGATTGTTGTGGTAGCCTTAGGGTAGTGACAGCCCTAACGGTCGACGTATTCCACCACGTTCGGATCGGTGTTTGTAGGACCGTAGTCGGAGCTTCCTAGCCCCCTTCTCATCTCTTTCCGTGGTTAGTGTTCTGATGTCCCGATATAGATAATCTTGAAGTAATTCTTGATTCTTAGATCAACTATAGAACTCTCAGGAAACTTTCTCTCTTCCCACCAAAAATAATTATATAGTTTTCCTTGGGCGATCTTGGATCTTAATTAGTACACTCACGTTCCCTGTGGAAAATCGATACTCTGGAATACTCCCAGGTGAAGGCTACATCGGTATCCGTGCGCTTGCGGATTTTTCTGTTTGCGTTTAAAATACCCAACAAGCTTTCTGGTGCCGTTGCCGGGGAACGGTAGCTGCGCTAGTTTCGAACCAAGTCGTCCGTGTATCCTTTTTCTTTTCCTTTTTTACCACACTCACCTTATCATTTTTACCATACCACATGGATTTCACTCTAAGCATTATTGAGCATGGATTTCATAGCCACTTCATTTACTCCATGCTCATATGCAACATCTTCACAATCCATTGGTCTCTCCAACATCACCACATTCGAGATCTCCAACCCCCTCATCCTTTCTATTTATAAAAACTTTAAAAGGGCGGTTGTCGATGCATATGTCTATATTAAATATTGTAGATCTCGTTGAGTTGATCTTGATATAGGTCAGCGTTGGAGGGGAAACCACTTCGCCGACATAAATTGATGGTTTCCCAAAGGACAAGCTTAGTGTCCTAAAACAAGCACTGATAAGATCGTAACATGAGATTTTAATTATTTGCAACATTACCTTGTGAATTGAGCATATAAGGATAATTGTAAAAATTTCTTCGGGTATTCTTGTCACTAACCTTTCCAAGATTAGAGCAAGAAGATCGGATGAATGACAAGCACAAGGTATGTCCAACCAATCATCATACAACATTGAATTAAATTCATCCAAACTTGAATTTTGCAAAATTCAAGCTTGGGAGAGTACTTTACATAAAAACATCCTTTGCCATGTTGCTATGTTGGTTGTCCCTACCTTTAAGACATGCTCAATTTTGTTAAATACTAATCACACTACTTCATCTCCACTTGAGTAGATCTCTATAAATGCTCTCATACCACCTTTATTTACTTTAGTATATGTCTAGGTTTGGAGTAGTTTCATTTATCTCTTAATTAAGCATGGTGCTTAGTTTAGGGCTGATGATCTTACTTCCAAAGGATTTTAAATTAAGCATGATGCTTCGGTTAAAATGCCCTCCTAAAATCAAATTAGACATGGTGTCTAGGTTGATCTTTGAGCCGATAGTATGCTATAGTAGATATTGGATATTTTGTTGGACTAACCCCTGCAGGAAAACTTTAACTATCGACCTGGGAAGTCCTGAGATAAACTCACATTGGAGACAAAGAGAGACACACACGAAGTTTAACAATTTACACAAGGAAGGCATAGCTCATAAGAGATGATCTATGGAGGGTGCTACAAACACGATGCACAACCGCTAAGAAAGGAAAGCTTCCACAAGATGATACTGTACCATCACTCTTCAAGTAAGGTAACATCTTAAGGTACTTAACTATCACTTTTATAAGCTTCTCCTTGGTTCTGACGTTCACATGAATAAAAGAGACAAACATGTATGATTTATAACTCTAGATTAACCAACCCAATCGATTCAACATGTTTAGTCCTTCCACCTTTGTGATCTCACACTCCTAACCATATGAACTAAAATGTTGCACACTCAATCTTTGGAAAATGATAGTCATGTAAAGAAAAAAAACATTTACTTAGATAGATTATCTTTCCATAAGGTTGAGTGGTCTGATCTGACAAGTGTTTTAAATGTTACACTCATGATCTTATTATCCATCAACTTTGTCTTGGTCACTATGCTTAAGGTTAGAGAAGAAAAAAATACACTTTTGGTTCTGTTGGTGTGTTCCACCAACAGGGCCCATGCACTTGATCTCTGCCTTGTCTCTATGAGCAGGTACACTTCAAACAAACTATGAAGGACTTTTACAACTCCCAGACTCCACCAAGTGAAGAACCTAGATCTACGAGCACACACACACTGGAGATACTGGACACTCAGGCAATCACTGCCCTGAGATGCTTGAGGACGTAACTACTGGAGTAACCCCGTTGTGGAAGTAATTACTGACCTTCTGCCGGTCAAGAGAGGCAATCCAGGATGCACCGTCATCCCGATCTCCATCGGCATGCTTGCAGATCGTACACTAAGTTTCCTAAAGGGAATATTGAAGAACCTCTACGTCCGAGTTGGTACCTTATACGCTCCAGCAGACTTCGTGGTGATAGAGACTGATACTGATGAGAGGGCACCCATCATCCTAGGGAGGCCATTCCTGAACACCTCGGGAGCTGACATCTACGCTAGTGCTGCCAAGATCAGTTTCTACATCAAGGGGAAGAAGGAGACGTTTTCCTTCAAGAACAAGACTGCACAAATCTCAGAGCAATCCCGACATGAACCAAGGAAGAGGACCAATAGGAGGAACAGGAACAAGCAAGTGTGGACCAAGTCAGCTAAGATGGTCACTGCAGTTCAAGGAGGTCAAGACCGTCGACTTAAGTCACCGTTCCTAACCAAAAAGGACGACCCAAGTATGCCAGGCATCCAATGCTCCATTGATGTATACAACTTCTAGAAGATACTCTACGACACCGGATCTGACATCAACATAATGACCGCAGTCACTTATCAGCTCCTGTATGGAACCATGTCCCTACAACCAACATACATTCAGCTCCAGATGATTTTAAGGTTATTGACATGGGAGAAGACAAGTACGATCCACCCATCATCCTTGGAAGACCGTTCCTCAGCACTGTTAAAGCAATCATCTACATTGGAACCGGAGAAGTCCACATGCACTTCCCCTCTGAGAAGGTACGCTGCTATTTTACTGACCCTAACTATATAGTTGAAGACTCTAAGCAGGTCAGGACAAGAAGAAGACGACGCAACCGTAACCAGAGGAGGCAAATCATCAAGGATGGATGGGCAGACTACGAAGGAGAAGTAGTAAGGTCTGAAGACATACAGCTTGAACAGAATTGTCCTAAGGAGACCGTAGCACCGAGTCAGGTGTGGAGAGAGAAGATAGTTATACATGAAGAGCAGGCGCCGCCGAAACCACCGACTACGCCATCCAGGAATCCCAGGACGACTGAGAATACAGAGAGTCCCGTTCGGAGGACTTAAAAACACCGAACGCCTTGCCAAGAGGTAAACTTGGTAGTTATCTTTTCCCTTTCAATTATTTTAAAATAGTTTGCTTAGTTAATCAGGTTCATATCATCTTGAAAAGAAAATAAAAATTTTAAAAATAGTAAGCCCCATGTGAGTATGCTCATGGCATAAAACCCATAAGTACATTCACTGTGGTGGCATAAAAAATGAAATAAATATATTCCTGTCCTATAAAAATGAAAATATAAAAATAAATTTATGATCCTACTAAAGAGAGTAACATTTATTGAGGAAGCTCAACATGATAAAGGCTAGATACTTATGCTAACACTTAACTAGTTCCACAAAGCTTTGTTGTCTATTTGAGCTCCACAGAATTCAAGGATCAGAGAAGACTAGCAGACGGAGGACATCCTAATCGCTGTCAGAGTGCTGCCGGCATTCAAATACACCTCCACCACCTGCTAGCTACATCAGAAGAAATTACGTCAAAATCCAGCTTGGGGGAGAGCACCCCCATTATCCAGCTAAGTGTTTCTACTCACGTTTATACTTTACTCAAATAATAAAAAGATGTATAATCATAAAACCCAAATAAAGATTTTGTGCTTATATATATATCTTTGCTTAGTTTGCTAAATAAATAAATAAATAAAATTTGCTATGAACCCTCGTGATAAGCTCTCACATGGAAATGATGAATAATTGCTCTGCCATGGCTAGTTCTCAAAATTGAAATCTCTCTCAAGTTTAGGCATGACTGTTATTAATTAAGATTTGCTCTAAACCTAAACTTGTGGGAAGAGTACTTAATCTAAAGTCTAAGTCGTTAACGGATATGATATGGAAAGGTTGAGCTGCCGTTTATCTGTTCCTAGAGATGCTAGAATTCTGGAGAATTTTATCTTTGAAAATCTTTAAATTGTTGTATGATGAGTTCCTGTATAATGAGAGTTTAAATTCCTACCACAGCCATATATACATGCTTGCTAGACTTTGAGCCACACATTTACTTTTTACTACTTATGAGCATTGAGTGTGGTCAAGCTGTGTAGACCCTTAGGAGCTTGTCATGTGGTTAAGTCAAGATTCACTTGCACGTTCACTCATACATGCTGCTTCTACTTCGGAAGTACGCATCCACATATATCCATCAATTTCCATCTCCAGAACCACCCAAAAATATTCTACTCCTAATCCGGGAGAGAATAGCCAAAAATATTTCAGTTTTTCCCCTGTGAAATAAATGCTCAAGTTATCTTGTTACTACCACTTGCTATATTATTTCAGGAGATGAGTGCTCTAAAAAAAAGAAGAAAAAAAAAGAAAAAAAAAGTATACGAGGAAATAAAAAGGGGCAAGTGCCCGGAACCTCGAAAGAAAAGAAAAAGTAAGACGAAAGGTAAAAATGGACAAGTGTCCGACAGTAGAATTAGGGGTACAAGATACCCACCTGAGAGAAAAAAAAGAAAAAAAATATAGAGCATCTCATTCTCCTCAAAAAGTTTCAAAAGCGCAAGAAAGGTATGTATCCCCTCAAAAGAGCACAAGTAGAATTAGACTTTCACCATTGTTATCACCATCATTACCATACACCATTCATTCGCCACACATGCACATCTTGATTTGACTTATTGACTTGTTCTTCTGGATGCATGGTTTGACTATGCAATAAATGTCTTGTAAGTATGTATTAACTGTCTCCCACCTATGAGCTCCAGATATCAAAACCTTATTAGAGTAGGGTGAGAGAGAGGTCAATGTCACTATGCCTCATACCAAAAATACCACATACTTTGAGAGAAGGCATACACCATTACTGCCTTGGTAAGGATCCAGAAATACCACAAATGAGAGACTAGAGAGAGTCATACAAGGAATCTCTGAGTTTTATTTGAAAATCTGCAAAAACTCCAGAGCTATAGTTAATCAAAGAACAAGAGACATGGCGCTTGACTAGACCGTTCTATCTTTTAACTGCTCAAGACACAAGTGACGGTTGCAAGCCCCATGGTGAAAGGTAAAATGAGTAAGTTTAAATCTTAACAGTTTAGCCTAACCCAGAGATGAGATCTTGTTTGAACGCATGTGTATCTTTAAGGCATGAAACCACTGGAGAAACTCTTGAGTTCATCTTTGCTCAGGGACGAGCAAAGGTTAAGCTTGGGGGAGCTTGTTGACGGTCCTTAATGCTCATATTTAACCATCAACTAATTATGGAAAAAGATCCAAATGCAACCAACACCTAGACTTAGGGTTTTATCTGACAGAATTCTACGAGTTTTGGTGTTTGTCTATTTCTGCAGGGGGTTATCAGGAAATACAGAAGAAAGGCCCACACGTCGGGTTTACATAGAGATATTAACGTGCCGCGCAATTTTCTACCATCTAGAAGACTCCAGAAGCCACGGGAACGAACGGGAAGCAAATCGGGCTCGGAGGCAGGGCGCCCGCCCAGCTACAGTGCCCAATCAGGACACGTTTCGCGGATTATGCTCCACCGACCTAAAGGATCAAGGAAAACCGTGCGATCAATGTCGGTTTGATCCGACGGCCCAGATTCACTTGAAGGGACTATAAAACCAGACCCCCTGGCCCTGGAGATCATACCTCTTCTACAGAATCAAAGCTAGGGTTTCAATTCTTCATCCAAGTAGAGAGGATCCCTCTAGTTCTTCTAGTTCTAGTTCCTCTAGTTCTAGTTCTAGTTAGTTCTAGTTGTAATCTAGAAAATAGGGAGAGAGAAGAGGAGAGCGGAGGAGGAGGAGCCGGATCTATCGGATCTTCCTCAACATTGTACTTTTGCAGCAACTGGTTCGTTCTTCATCGTTCTCCAGGTTCTTCAACTTATAACTCCTGAGTTCTCTAATTACTTTTATTTACATTCAAGTTATTTATTGGATTCCCGCTTGCATCAAGTGCTCTAATCTTTGAAACATTAGAGTAGTAATTAATAGATTAGACGTGGTGTTTAGTCTTGCAATTACCTGGAATTGCACCCAATCCTGCGGATTGTTGTGGTAGCCTTAGGGTAGTGACAGCCCTAACGGTCGACGTATTCCACCACGTTCGGATCGGTGTTTGTAGGACCGTAGTCGGAGCTTCCTAGCCCCCTTCTCATCTCTTTCCGTGGTTAGTGTTCTGATGTCCCGATATAGATAATCTTGAAGTAATTCTTGATTCTTAGATCAACTAGAGAACTCTCAGGAAACTTCCTCTCTTCCCACCAAAAATAATTATATAGTTTTCCTTGGGCGATCTTGGATCTTAATTAGTACACTCACGTTCCCTGTGGAAAATCGATACTCTGGAATACTCCCGGGTGAAGGCTACTTCGGTATCCGTGCGCTTACGGATTTTTCTGTTTGCGTTTAAAATACCCAACACGCGGTCGTGCCTCCCTCCATCGCACGGGAGCAACAATGGTCTGCACACTTCGCTTGGCCCCTATCCTATATGTGGAGAGGAAGAAAGGTTTTATTCAATGGCGTGTGGGTCCCCGACGTCATTATCTCCTGATATGGATTTTGGGGGCTTTGTTTGAGGGATGCCGCTGGAGTGAAAGAAATTTGTTGGTTGTTGACGGTCGTTAACGTCAATATTTATTAGAACTTTAGACACAAGGGAACACATGAATACACACTAGTCTAGGATTTTAACTAACAATTTCCATGAGTTTTGGTGATTCTATATTTTCTAGGGATTATTTCAGAAAAGCATAAAAGAGGGGATTATAGTGCATAATTACCACGAAACTCATCCGTGATGGAAAACAACACGAGAAGACTCAGGAATAGTCTAGAAGACAACTGAAGGAGCGAGGCCGCAGAGGAGCCTAGGTGGGGTTGGCCGGCCCCACCCTAGGGCCGGTCGGCGCCCTAGGTCGTCCGCTGGCCGCCGCCTTCTGGAGTCTTCCTCCTACGCCTCCTTGGAAGGCAAGCAAAGTATCCCTGCGTTGATTTTAAGTCGGTTTGATCCGATGATGCATGCAAGATGAAGACGTGGATTGATGACGTGGTGGTTCCTTACCCCTACTCCACCTCGGCCTATATAATGACGCCTAAGGCTCCCTCCTAGAGGCATTCTACATCCCGGTGCTTTATATTCTCTACATAATTAGGGTTAAGGTCCCTCTAGTTGATCTAGTTCTAGTTCATTTAGTTCTAGTTCATCTAGATGTAGCAATTAGGAGAGACTAGTTCTTCTAGATCTAGTCTTGTTTAGAGATTGGAGAGATTGAGTATAGGAGTAGAGATTCAAGAGGAGTTTCGGCCTGTCGGCACTTCTTCATGGTTATATTCTTCTGGATTCAGTTCCCTCGCCCGAAGCTGCGTTCTGAGATACTTTGTACTTACCATTCCGATTTAAGTAAGCAACTTGTTCTTATTCGTTCTTTGGTTCACATCTCATATTGAGTGCTTTGATCTTGGTCATTACTGGTTGAAGTAGTATTTCGTAATGTAGGCGTGGTGCCTAGGCTAGGTTTACTTGTGGATGTCTCCTGATCAGCCGGACAGTGGTAGTTCATGTAGGTGACTCTATAGCTGCGTTGAATCCTCTGTAGTCCACATCCTGTTGATAGGACTGGTAGGTTTATAGGTGTCTGGTAGGAGATTACTCTGTTTCTTCTCTTATTCGGGTTACTTGTCCGATAAAACGATATTATACAAAGTTTACCGGACTCAGAACCAGAGTGCATTAGCTATTTCTTTTTTCTTGATATGATCTAGTCTAATTGTAGGGTTAAGTCTATATACTTTGTCATCATCACAACTGTTCCCTGTGGATACGATATTTAAAACCTCCGGGTAAAATGTGACACTAGTATGATATCTGTGCGCTTGCGGATAATCCTACTTAAAACTTATTTAGTAGAGTGCAGTTAATTTATATCAACATTGGCCCAACAAATATGGATGTGGGCACCCAAATCTAAAATGGGGGCTATCGCTGGAGATGCTCTAAAGCACCTAATAGTGTTCAAATAACGCTATGGTAGTTTTGATGTGTCATTTTGACATTGTATCCCATCACAGTTGTCTGAGCAAGGTTCAAAAAGGAGTGGCCAAGGGTAGGCCGAGGATAGGAGTGGCCAAGAGGAGGGCGGGCTGTTGGCGTGACCAAGAGGCGGCAGACGATGAGCGGAGGCTGGGGCACGACTAGCTGAAAGGCGAGCGGTCGCCGCTGTGAGGACGGACGATAGCAGAGATGATGGCTGCGTGGCCATGGAGACAGCAGGCACATCTAGAGGAGTGTGCGATGCCGGAGCAAAAGGGAGGACTAAGGAGGAGGGAAGCAGAGGCGGACACCGCACGTCGAAGGAGGAAGAAGGCATGCGTCACTGGCAGGGAAGGGAGGCGGAGAAAGCAGAGTGCGTGCGTGTGGTGGTTCATGCGGTTGCGGTTGAGAGAGGAGACCGTCGAATGGTGGATGGATAAAGTGGGCTGAGCCTTTTTGTTAGGATTTCTTCTAACTTTATGTCCACATGTCTCTTATTTCTTTTACTTAAGCTAACTTAACTAAAGTAATATATATGTGTGTGCAAAAATTCAATCTCCTTGAAACGCCAATGCCTAGGCTCTAGGCCATGGATATTCACCATGTAACTAATCAAAATAATATTTTTTTATTAGACTAATAATACATCCACTCTGCCCACGTCCATTCATGTAAGATACTAGTGGCAGGTGCACGCCTTCGCGCACGACAACAAAAGATTTTAGTCTGATTAAGACTATAACAATACAAAAAGGGGAAATTACTACTATGTAGTAAGCAAAAAGGAGAGAAAAATAGCATTACTACTATACAGAAATCAAAGGGAGAGGCTATAACAATTCAGAAAGGAGGAAACTGGAAAATTTTTCTATGATTCCATCAGCACGTGTTGTATGCCTATCAAAATAATTGTAAAGTATATTTGAGAACACAATTCTAAATGCCAATAACCTGTTCTCCATCACTTGATAAAATCTAAACCATCAAGGAAGTGGGCAAACTCTGTCCTGTTCAGTTTGATGCTAACTTTCTCCCGGTTCTTGATAAGATCGGGAAGAGGCCTCATGTGAACTTTCACCTGCTTGCTCATCAGCCTCCTCACCGGGACTCTGAGGAACTCTTGCACCCAAGATAATGCCTGCGTTGCCCAAGAGATGTCATTAATATTAGTTATACCAATCACTTAATAATGGATGTTTCAGTACGATATCTAATTATGTTCAGTACATTGCTATTGTTGATTATATCCTCATAATAGAGGATCATATGCCTTGTACTGTTCAAGTGGTCCAAGCAATCTCGGATGGCCTTCTCAATGTTTGTTATCATAGTCGATGAATCCAGATGTGGTTTCAATTTTGTTATTATCTTAGGCCGCCCCAAATGAACTATACTAATGAGAACAGACGGTGCAGTATAATGTCAGCATAGATGTAGTTTCTCTTTTCTCCACCGGTGTCTTTATAAAGCTGCTATAAAATAAGTTTTTTTAAAATAAAGGCAGAAGCTCTGGCACTCAATTAAGACTGGAGCATATGGTACTAAAATAAGTGATATAGGGGTATGTACTAAGCCTGAGCTCATGTAAAATGAGCTGTGGACAGCATATGCTCAAAATAATATTTGAGACTAACAGAACAAAGCTATGTAGTAAACTCTGTTTGGAACTATTTGTGCATTGAAGTTACCTTTTCTTTTGAGTGAACACGAGACCTGTGAGTTGCATTCAACTGTTTTGCATCATTGTCATAGTCATTGGCCGTGAAAGATATAAGCTTGCGCAATGTGTTCCTCCTGAACACAAACTATATCTTCAAGATGTTCCAAAATTCCTTGGGAAAACACAATTTTGGAAGGTATGGCTAGGCACCTATTTACGGTAGGCGCAAGCATAAGTCCAATCATTATGATAAAACGACCAGAACAAGCTTCGACAATGGATCATTATTGTGAAGTGTTAGTGGATGGTGCACTCTGCTTAGTGCAGAGTTTTAAGACCTGCAACCTGTAGGCATGTGAGTAGTTGGCATGTGACACATAGGGCATAGCTTTGAGAAAAAAGGCATATATAAAGTACGATACAATTGAATTCTAGGGAATTCATATAAAAAGGTCTGCCTATGGCCTTGTTTAGTTCCCAAAAAATTTTGCAAAATTTTTCAGATTCCCCGTCACATCGAATCTTTAGACGCATGCATGGAGTATTAAATATAGACGAAAATAAAAACTAATTACACAATTTGGTCGAAATTGACGAGACGAATCTTTTGAGTCTAATTAATCTATGATTGGACAATATTTGTCAAATACAAACGAAAATGCTACGGTATCGATTTTGCAAAAAAATTTGGAACTAAACAAGGCCTATGTTGCACCTGTTAGAACTGTAGTAGCACAGTGCTAGTCACCACTGGAAGGCCTGGACATGCTATGTTGTTTTTTCTTTCATTTACAAAGCCATAGTTCAAGTATATGATTAATAAGCATCCACTTCAGTCCAAATGCGGTTGTGAATCATTCTTCGTTGTGCTGGTGAATGGATGACCTAAAATGAGAATAAAAATATCTTAACAGAGCGATAATCATAACATATGCCAGTGGATTGTCATTTAAACTCTGCTAAAATATTTCGCATAATATTAAACTTTCAAGTATTTTGGGATATGTTTTGAACAAATAAGCATCAGAAGGAGCAAAGTTGAGCAGCTATACCAAAGCACAAGCGAACGTACGGATTATATCATCTCACCTCATGTCACCTCTGCACTTGATTTATTTTTCGATTTAAACTCCAGATCAACGAATAAGCATCGGAAGGAGCACAGTTGAGCAATACCGGAAGGAGCACAGTTGAGCAGCTATACTGAAGCACCAGGCGAACATATGGCTTACCCTGGACCCTGGAGGCAGACCCTGCGTTGAGGAGGTGGACGCCAAGACCTGGACCTAAGGCTGCTCCTCCCCAATCCCAGCACCGTCGAGTGCCAGCTGCACCGGGTGCGACCACCATGAGTGGCCAATGCAGGGGCCCAGACGGCGCGCCACGGCACGGGGAGAGAGAGGCCCGAGTTGGTGAGAAGGGCGGCATGGGGAGGACCGGTGAGCGGGGAAGGAGCGGCTAGGGTTCCATCCAGCCTCTGCGGATTTGCGGGAGGAGGCAGCGCCGAGGGCAAGGCGCACCGGCGGCGACCAATGGGCTCCGACACACCGCTCCGCGATGGCCAAGGACGACCACCATGGGGGCGCGCGCAGCAAGCGTTCAGTAAATAACCAATGACATAAATGATGTACCAAAATATGGAACCCAAAAAAGAGCACAAGAGATAAACAAATATCAATAGTGTGTCTTGTCTGCCCAAATCAAACAACGAAATCCATTATGAAGAGATGACAAAGAACATAAAATGCAATTCATCCTTTTGTATTTGTCAGTAAAAAAAGGGAGACTGACAACTACGAATTGAGCATAATAGGGAAAAAGCAAAACAACCAGAAAATTAAAAGGAAAAAAATAAAAGAAAGAGGATCAATGGAAGAGAACATAAAAAAATGAGAAAGGAGAGACTGGCACACATGACGCTTGCATCGAAAATTGCAGGTAGTCCATGGACCACGTAGTAAGTCCAACATGCATCTAAGCTACTATAATTTAATTATCATATAACATACCATTGGTGGCTAGCTGTAGGAGAAGCTGAAGGTTGCATATGAAACACACCAAACTCAAGCAGACTAAAAAAATTCCATGACCCCATATATTGATGGCTCCTTCAACAAATTTCCTATTCAAAGCGGCTGAGTCGAAAAATACGTTACCATGGCACTTTATTGTGGACTTTTGTCTTCCCATAATACCTTCGATCATAATATTTATCTATACTGGTCATGAAGCAAGCAAAGATAACAAATAAGCACCATGATAAAATCAATGCAGGATGCAAAAAGAGAGAACTGGTAGGCCAATTTCGAAGCCATGAAATCGGTCAATTAGTAGAATGGACATGGGTAACTCAAATCATTATATTAGAGAAAGAGTTTGGCATAGACAACACAATCATTTGAACCGTTAGTAGAGCAGTACATTAATATTAGAACACTGAATCATTCATGATTGTCATGTTGGTTTGATCTCCCACCAATATGGCCCAACGGCCTTATTGGGCCTTGACTAGCGCCCTGATCGGGGGCGCCCAACCCTATATGGTTGGTGGGCCCCCGTCGCACTGCGCTATAAATAAGAGGTGGGGGCCGGCGGCACTGTTCACGAGTTGAACAGTTGCCACTCCTCCCACCGACATCCACAAAACCTAGAAACCCTAACCGATCCAGGGAGCGCAGCCAGCGACGGGAAAACTCACCGACGCCGGATCTGCGCCGCCTCGACGTCCGCATCACTGCCACCGCCGACGTCGTCGAAGATCCACTCCACCACTGACGTGATGGCCTCGGGATCGTCTTCCGCCGCCCCTGCTGCTCCTTCCGTCGACGGTCTAATCCTATTAATCCCGATCTATTTAATACTTGTATTTACAATTCTTGTATTAGATCTTGTATAAGGATATGCATCTGTTGTTTACAAATCAAAGAACGTACCCGCCTAGATCTACTGCTAGTCGATCCTATGCACAGAATATTTCTATCAATGGTATGAGACGCCTACCTAGCTAGTAGATCCAGATCGGGGTATAAAAGAGAACAGACGGTTTTTAAATCAAGAATTACTAGATCCATCCAGTTTTCTAAATCAGGAAAAGTTTTTTTTTTCGAATCGACACACAGAAACTGCAAACAGAGATGGCATGGCATGCCGTCAAACAACGAAAATCGACTCAAAAAAAAATCAGGAACAGATAACCCTAACCCTAACAGCACAACGCTTCGGCCTTGAGCGAGCAGGCACCAACGCGCGACCTCTCGACGGTGGCGCGCTCAACCTTGTGGGAACGCGCACACCGGCGAACGGGCGCGCGGCGGCGCCATCCTCAGCACCGGCCGCCAGTCGCTGCAACAGTTGTGCCCCATGCGGCCGCGCGCAGCGCACAGAGAAGATAACAGAGAAGAAAAAAAAAGAAGGGAGAGGGAGCGGGCGCTGTTGGCCACCACCGGCGGCGGCACAGGAGCCGTTGGCCACCATGGCCAGCGCCGCCGTGCCCTTTTCTTGGCTGTGACAGAGAGAGAAAGGGAAAAACAGAAATGAGCTAGGGTTTGAGGTGGCCAGCTGCTGGGGAGTTTTTATACCACCGATTTTCGCTCCTCACCGTCGGATCGAAATGGATGGATCAGATTTGATTCCACCGAGTTGGGCCAGATTTGGCCCAGGCGGGTGGAAACTTTCCCGGCCCAGGCCCAGGTTGCGGCCTGGGCGCGAGAGGAGGCCGCGTGTGGCTCGGCCTCGGGCCGATTCTGGCGACTGGGCCGAATTTGCTGGGCCGAAAAGAACAGAAGCAAAAAAAAAAGAGGTGACGCAGCACGGGCTGGGCCGCGTACAGAGCCATGTGCGCGCGCGCCAGTGCTGCAGCCGGCTGGGCCGCTGCCCTGGATGCGGGCCGAAATGGCAAATTACATTTTTTTTTCAGAAGCAATTGTATGCATATTTGATTAAATTTTGCACAGATTTTATTGCTTTTCTCTGTATAATTTTGTCCAACGATAATTTTATTCGGAGAACAGTAAAGTATTCAGATGTTTCTGGAAAATAGATAAAGAAATTATTAAAGTTTCCGCTGCGTATTTACAGATATTTGTTTCACTATTAAATTCGAACCAACGGGAGAATTTAATTTTGAAAATAGATATGTTTTCCAGATTATTATAATATTGTTATTATTCTAACCAACGTTGATTAATGGCAGTATTATGATGTAATTAAAAGATTATTATGCATTAATTCTATTTCTGCCCAACGGTGATATAGTTTTATTGCATAAACAGTTGTATGTTTTAATTTTTGACCAACGTTGATACTAAGGCATACAATTGTGATTATTTATGTTCTCACCCAGAGGTTTGTATTTCAGGAGCTTACTCGTTGATGACGTTCATCAACACCATTCCACCACTCAAAGGGGACAACTACGTTGAGTGGAGGAAAAAGATCGACATGGCCTTCACCTTTGCTGAGGTGGACTGGGTCCTTGACACAGAGCGTCCCGTCCAGCCCGTGCCACCTGTGCGGGCAACAGATGAGACAGATGATGCATGGAAGAAAAGAGAAAGAGAGTTTGCTCCCATCCAGATGTCTTATGATCTTGAAAAGAAAAAGTGGGAATCAGCAAACAAGAAATGTAAAACGCTTGTACAGAACACAATAGAGTCTCACATATCAGATTCCATTCCAGTAGTAGACAGCGTTAAAGATTATCTAGATACTATAAAGAGGCAGTTTACTGGCTCTACAAAAACGTATGCAACACAAATGATCAAAGAACTGATCTCACAGAAATATACTGGTGGTGGCACTGGTATTAGAGAGCACATCCTTAGAATGAGTCACTTGGCATCTAAAATCAAAAAGTTCAAGGATCTCACCATTACTGATGCTTTCCTTGTTCATTTGGTTTTTGCGTCGTTGCCAAAAGAATTTGAAACCTTTGTTGTTAACTACAACATGCAACCAGAAACATGGGACTTAGAAAAGACTATTGCTATGTGTGCTCAAGAAGAAGAGAGAATCAAAGCCTCAAATGGTGGTTCAATCAACCATTTGAGGGACAACAAGAAAAAGATTTACCATTCTCCTTCAAAGAACAAGGGAAAGGGCCCTATGCAGCAACAGGGCAAGCCTTCCACCCAGCACCAGGGCCAGAACCAGTCTCAGCCTACTATGCAGCATCTCCCTCAACAGAACCAGTTTGTAGTGAACCAAAACCAATGTCTCTACTGCAAGAAAGAAGGACACTACAAGAAAAGATGCCCTGATTGGCTACAGATGAAACTCAAATCATGTGGTGAGAATATTATTACCTTTGTAAATGAATCCCTGTATATAAGTTATTCTAAATCCACTTGGTGGGTTGACTCAGGTGCAACTGTTCATGTTGCTAATTCTTTACAGGGGTTCAGTTCGACAAGGACGACAGCAAGAAGAGAAAGACACATTAGAGTGGCGAATGGAGTCAGAGCAGATGTTGAAGCTGTTGGCGATGTCTCCCTGGAGCTTGCTAGTGGCTTCACACTTTTACTTAGAGATGTCCTTTATGTTCCTTCGCTTCAGAGAAATTTGATTAGTGTTTCACGATTGGACGATGATAATTTTGCTTGTCATTTTGGTGATGGCAAGTGCCAGATTTATTGTAATAATGACTGTGTTGGTGTTGCATTCCAACAACAAGATCTTTATTTATTATCACTTCGTGAAACAGTGAATTCCGTATGTGATGCTACAGAAAATACGTCCTTGTCTCAGAATGAGAATAGAAAAAGAAAGCGAACTCAGGATGTATCGTCGAAATTATGGCATTGTCGTTTAGGCCACATTTCGAGGGGGAGAATAGAGATATTAGTAAAGAATGAAATTCTTCCTCAACTTGAGTTCTCAGAATTAGATCAATGCATAGACTGCATTAAAGGAAAATTTGCAAAGAAAATTAAAAAGAATGCCAAAAGAAGCACAGGGATTTTAGAAATAATCCACACGGACATCTGTGGACCGTTTCCTGTGAAAAGTATGGATGGCTATGACTCGTTCATAACATTCACAGATGATTACTCTCGATTTGGGTATATTTATCCAATTAAAGAAAGAACAGATGCATTAGATAAGTTCCAGATATTTAAGGCTGAAGTTGAAAATTAGCACAACTTAAAGATTAAGATAGTCAGATCCGACCGTGGAGGGGAGTACTATGGTCGGCACACCCCTTATGGCCAAGTTCCTGGACCTTTTGCAAAGTTCTTACAGGAGCATGGCATAGTAGCCCAGTATTCAACACCGGGCGAGCCTCAGCAAAATGGAGTAGCTGAAAGACGCAACCGTACCTTGATGGACATGGTGCGAAGTATGATAAGTTACTCCACATTACCGCTAAGTTTGTGGATGGAGGCATTAAAAACCGCCATTCACATTCTAAACAGAGTTCCCAGTAAATCGGTGCCTAAAACACCGTATGAGTTGTGGACAGGAAGAGTACCCTCGCTAAGCCATTTGCGTGTGTGGGGGAGCCCAGCTGAGGCTAAAGTATTTAACCCAAACATTGGAAAGCTAGATCCCAAAACAGTCAGTTGCCATTTCATTGGCTACCCAGAAAAATCAAAGGGTTATCGTTTCTACTGTCCAGACAGATATATAAAGTTTGTAGAAACGAGACACGCCGTATTTCTAGAGGATGAGCTGATCAGGGGGAGCGTGGTAGCTCGAAAGATTGATCTTGAAGAGAAGCGGGTGTATGCGCCCACTCCGATGATTCAAGAGCCATTTTTTGAATTACCCATTGTGAATGCACCAACAGTGCCCGACACTGTGATGCCAGAAACAATTGCTCACTGTCCTATGGCAACAACAGATGAAAATGAGGAACCTGTCCTTCAGGAGCCCATAGAAGAACCAGTTGCCACAGGCGAGGGGGAGCAACAACAGCCCCAACCAGATCAAGTGCCAACTGTGGAGGCACCGAGAAGATCTCAAAGAATCAGAAGGTCAGCTATGCCAGATGACTATGAAGTTTTTAACACAGAGGAATTTCATATGGAGGGTGATCCCACCTCATATGATGAGGCCATGAGAAGCGCCAACTCACAGAAGTGGCTAGAAGCTATGATAGAAGAGATGAAATCCATGAACTCCAATGGAGTTTGGGATTTAGAAGAAATTCCTAAAGGAGCCAAAACAGTAGGCTGTAAATGGGTCTACAAAACCAAGTATGACTCCCAAGAGAATGTAGAAAGATTTAAAGCGCGACTTGTGGCAAAAGGCTTTACGCAAAGAGAAGGGATTGATTACAATGAGACCTTTTCTCCAGTCTCATGTAAGGATTCCTTCAGGATCATAATGGCTCTAGTAGCACATTATGATTTAGAATTACATCAGATGGATGTTAAGATGGCTTTCCTACATGGGGATTTGGAGGAAAATGTTTACATGGCACAACCGAAAGGTTTTGTCGTGGAAGGAAAAGAGCGAATGGGATGCCGCCTAAAGAAATCCATTTATGGATTAAAACAAGCTTCAAGACAGTGGTATTTGAAGTTTGATGAGACCATAAGAAGTTTTGGGTTTAAACAGAATGTAGAGGACAATTGCGTTTATGCAAAGTTTAAGAATAGGAAGTACATCTTCCTAATCTTGTATGTAGATGATATCCTACTCGCAAGTAGTGATGTCGGTCTACTGCAGGAAACAAAGAAATTCTTGTCCTCGAAGTTTGACATGAAAGAACTTGGTGAAGCATCATATGTTTTGGGCATAGAGATTCACCGAGACAGAAAGAAGGGGGTATTGGGATTATCACAGAAAGCATACATAGAAAAAGTTCTAGAGAGATACAATATGCACAAATGTAGTGCATCGCCTGCACCGATAGTCAAGGGCGACAGATATGGGGATTTTCAGTGTCCCAAGAATGAGTATGAGCTCAATCAGATGAGATCAGTTCCATATGCTTCGGCTGTTGGAAGTTTACAGTACGCTCGAGTATGTACTCGCCCTGACCTAGCTTTTGTTACCGGGTTGCTTGGCAGATTTCAGAGTAATCCAGGTGTGGAACACTGGAAATTAGTAAAGAAGGTCCTGCGTTATTTGCAAGGAACAAAGAGCCTCATGCTTACATACAGAAGATCAGATTCCCTACAGATAGTAGGATATTCAGATTCAGATTATGCGGGAGATAACAGAAAGTCCACGTCAGGCTATGCATTTACTCTCGCAAATGGAGCCATATCGTGGAAAAGCAAATTACAGACGGTCACTACATCGTCCACAATGTATGCCGAATTTGTAGCATGTTTTGAGGCGTCGGGGCAGGTGAACTGGTTAAAGAAGTTCATACCCGGTTTGAGAGTGGTTGATAACATCTCTAAACCACTACAGTTATACTGCGATAATAATCCAGCAGTAGAATATGCACACAACAATAGGTCAAGTGGTGCTGCCAAACACATTGACATAAAGTACTATGTTGTGAAAGATAAGATCCGGGATCATGTCATAAAGCTTGAGCATATAAGCACTGAAAAGATGCTTGCGGATCCGCTTACTAAAGGCTTACCACCCAGCGTGTTTAGAGAACACGTAGCCGGCATGGGTTTAAGGGAAAGACTATGATTCCCGGACTAAGAGGCCCAAAGAATAACAGAATTTGTTTCAGATCAGAGAAGTGTATTTGTAGCTGTCAAGTCTATCGGCGATAGACCGTGATGATGACGCAGTTCTATGCACTAATTTGTGATGAAATAAATAAGGTAAAAGAGTTTGAAAAGAAAGAATACAGACAAAGAATAGAGTGAGATCAAGGGGGAGAATGTTGGTTTGATCTCCCACCAATGTGGCCCAACGGCCTTATTGGGCCTTGACTCGCGCCCTGATCGGGGGCGCCCAACCCTATATGGTTGGTGGGCCCCCGTCGCACTGCGCTATAAATAAGAGGTGGGGGCCGGCGGCACTGTTCACGAGGTGAACAGTTGCCACTCCTCCCACCGACATCCACAAAACCTAGAAACCCTAACCGATCCAGGGAGCGCAGCCAGCGACGGGAAAACTCACCGACGCCGGATCTGCGCCGCCTCGACGTCCGCATCACTGCCACCGCCGACGTCGTCGAAGATCCACTCCACCACTGACGTGATGGCCTCGGGATCGTCTTCCGCCGCCCCTGCTGCTCCTTCCGTCGACGGTCTAATCCTATTAATCCCGATCTATTTAATACTTGTATTTACAGTTCTTGTATTAGATCTTGTATAAGGATATGCATCTGTTGTTTACAAATCAAAGAACGTACCCGCCTAGATCTACTGCTAGTCGATCCTATGCACAGAATATTTCTATCATGTCAAGCTTGTGGAGTGAAAAGCAATAGGACGTGTAATTACCCCCAGAGCAAGAGCTATTTAGTAGGAGCCATATTCAGGTTTTCCTCGATAATGGCTCCAGAGGAATACTATAATTGCACCACATATAGAAAATTTCTTATGTAGTAGTCTATGTAATAGTTGTTCATTTAATCATCTAATGGGATAGCTCTACAACCTATGTAGCACAATATCCTAAAAACACACACATAGAGAGATTTACACTTCCGTGGCTCAAGATAGCACATAAGCATGGTTCACAGAGGTTGCCAAAACTAAAACAATGGTAAATTGAAATTCGGTACCTTATCTGAAATCTGCAAAAAGATCTACAGATGATACATTGTGCTGTCTCAAAAAGCAAAGACTCCCATATGAAACCTTATCAATGCTGTATATCCCAATCCATGGAACAAACTGAATATACAGAGAATAAATAAAAAGGAGCTGCTACTAATCAAACTGAATACTGGACCCACTGCGCATGAGCATGTTCAAATTAATAGGTTCCATAGGCTTTTGTTCCTCCATTTCCATAAAGTAAACAAATACACGATTTGAAACCTATCATCATTTTTATATTTGGAGAAAGGTCTATTAGAGCAGGAGACAGGAGAGAACTGACTTATGAAACATCAAAAATTAATGTAAGGACCATTACCTCCGGGAGTACAGGGTAGGATCACAAAAAACATTCTAGCATTAATCATGACACATGAACTCCTTCAATAGATGAAGGTTGATTTAGGTAAATTAAATTTGCTAGCATCACATGAAAAATAATCACAAGAAACATACTCCCTCCATACTGGAAATAGATGTCGTTCTGGCCTCCGCACAGTTTGAATTAAAAGAAGTCGTTCTGGCGTGGTTTAGCTAAATTAGACGTTGCTGCCCGTGCGCTTAGACTCCCATGCCGCACATTAATAGCGCGGCGTCGTATTGGTTTCCCGGCCACGCGTTACTGGGCCACGCCGTTCAATCTCTTGCAAACTCGCTCTTCGTCTCTTGCGACCGGCCACGGAGTATTATATTGGTTTCCCTTGCATGCCTCACGCAACTGCTGGCTGCTCGCCGGAAGCCGCACACCGCTGTTCCTACTCGCCGCTCGCTAGAAGCCGCACGCGCACACCGCTGCTCCTGCTCGTCGCTCGCCAGAAGCCGCACGCCGCACGCGCACACTGCTGCTCACGCGCCGCACGCCACGCGCCGCTCCATGGATGCCTCGCCGGAGTCCAAGATGGAGATGGAGACCACGCCGGAGTCGGAGGAGGTCGCCACGGACGACGTCGGGCAGGGCTCAGAGGAGGTCGCCGTGGATTCCGTCGACATGCTGCTGTCCGTCGCGGACTCCGTCGAGCAGCTGTTGTCCGTTGCCGCGGACTCCGTCGACCTGCTGCTGGACTCCATGGCCGCGGACTCCGTCGACCCCCTGCAGTCCATGGAGGCAGTGGACTCCATCATCGCGCAGGACTCCGTCGAGATGGAGATGGAGATGGTGCCAGACTCCATGGAGTCGACGATGCTGTCCTCGGAGATGGAGGTCGTGGACTCCATGGCCGCGGACTCGGAGGTCTTCGTGCCGGAGTCAGAGAAGGTCATCACGCCAGCTTCTTTGCCGCCCGAAGCTTTTATTTGTGGCCGCTGTCAACTTGTTCATCTTAACCGCGAAGCATGGGATCGTGTGCACACCGGGAAGTATCCATGCTCTCGCTGCGGTCTCAAGCACGACGACTACTTGATCTTCGCTGTTGTTCGTGGCATCGACAACTTTGAGTGCGAGATGTTCATTCCAGATGTGAACAAAATCGTGTTCGGAGTCGGCTTTGAGCAAATCGTGTTGTAAACCATTTTTTTCACAACCTAATAGTACCTAAGATAATATACTCGGGCAAGCTGTCTCCTGAGGAAGTTCTACAAAATCTCTAGGTACATACACCAAATCCTTGAATCTGAATCGGCAGCATGCCTATGTATGGACTAAAGCTCAGCAAGGGACAAGAGCATTGGAAAAATGAAATTTCCCTGACCCTTTCCATGCTCTAACCCTTTCAGGATATAAATTCCACAACTATTTCAGGCTATTTCATTTAAGTGGAAATTACATATGCATTGAAATCGGAACTACAAAATCCAAGTAGCTGAGAAGGAGCACATGGACATATGCACTCGTTGGTTTCAGTTAAACATGAATCTACTATAAGGAGCACATGGACATATGAACTAACTAATCATTGTCCTAAATCCCAAAAGGGGAAAATGGCATATAGAAGGCACTTGCCTTGCTGCTGTTTCAATGAATGGACAAAATCCATTATAATAAAATCAATGCACATTAATATATATACGTAACCATTTTTACTAAGGTAGAGGTATTGTTTTGAATAAAACTACAGACTTTAATTCAGGTAATAATAGGTAAAAAAATATTAAAGACAATAAAACCAGCTAAAGCTTTAGAACCTGCAGTTCTCAATTGCCATAGAAATTACTGTGAAGATCTGCCACTCAATTTAACTACAGACTTTAATTCAAGTAATAATAGGTAATAAAACATTAAAGACAATAAAACCAGCTGAAGCTTTAGAACCTGCAGTTCTCAATCGGCATAGGAATTATTGTGAAGACCTGCGCTCCAAAAAATGCAAGAGAGAGGTTGTGGAGGAGGAGCCATTGGACAAAGGAGGAGGAGAAGAAGAAGAAGGTGAGTCACTGTCAGCCCCTCTGTAGCCGCCGTATGGGAACCTAGGGTTTTGTCAAGCAAAGGAGCTTAAGCTCCCCAGCGGGATGAGGCATTGAGGAGGCTGGACGGAGGATGGAGGAGGGGGAGAGGGCGCTGAGCCCCTCCCGTGCCGGCACACCACCAGCAAGGGCGCCGTCGCCTAGCACCCACCACCGCCTTGCACCTGCTGCCACATCAGGAGAGAGAGAGAGAGAGAGAGAGAGAGAGAGAGAGAGAGAGAGAGGATGGGGAAGGAGAAATAGAGGTGAGAGCAGAGGAACAGGAGGAGGAGGAGGGTAGCCGCTGCCGCCGCCATGCCCCTACTCGAGGCCGTCGCCCCTACTTGTGTCTTGACGGAGAGGGAAGAATCTGGAAGGAGAAGCTGGAGCTGTAGTATATATTTGGTTGGCTTGATTCGGATGAGAAGCCAAGAAGTCAAGAAAAAGCAACTGAGAAGGCGGTTAAAAGCACGAGAAGTTGCTTCAATAGAATTTGCTTTGAGTGTTCTAGACCGTTGATCGGCAAATCAAACGGTTGTAGGAATTTCGGGTGACGTGGACGCGACTTCTATCGCAGAATCACACGGTGTTTGTAGAGGAGAATTGCTTCAATAGAATTCGCTTTGAGTGTTCTAGTCCGTTGATTGGCAAATCGAATGGTTGTAGGATTTTGGGTGACGTGGACGCGGCTTCTATCGCAGAATCACACGGTGTTTGTAGAGGAGAATACGATGCGGTGTCATAAAAGTAACCAAACACACCTAGAAAAAGTAACATCTTCAAAGGTGCAGTAACACATATACATATACATATACATATACATATACATATACATATACATATACATATACATATACATACATGTACATGAGATGTTTTCTACAGTACAACAGTTTAATAAGTTTACAAAGACGATGAACAAGGAGGCCAGCACCCGAACCAGCACACCACCATAAAAAAGGAGGCAAGGACATAGGGCAAGCAACCGCAGGGGTCAAGGAGGCAACGCAATCAGCAGCGGGCGTGTGGTCCGGCACTCCGGCTACCCCTGCTGATGGCCGAGGCCGAAGAGCCTGGTGGGTTCCTGCCCCCTGGCGCGGTACTTGGCGGCAGCCTCCTCCGCGGCGATGACCTCCTCGCCGCGCCGCGCCACGGCAGCCGCGCGCTTCTCCTCGGCAACCCTGTGCACCGCCGCCGTGCTGTTCTTCCGCTTCTCTGCTTGCGCCGCATTCTTCATTTCCAGCTGCTCCTGCACGTACGCACACACCGTTCGTTCCGTTGAACAACGCAGGCATTATTACATTTTTTACACCGGCCATTCGGTGAACGAACGACGACGACGAGGTAATAAAAAAAACTTAGCGTTGTTTTTCGGTGCATGCGACTCACGTGGATCTTCTTGAGCTCGGCCTCTATCTCCGCGACCTTGGAGTTCTCCCAGGAGGCGACGCTCGCCAGCCTCCTGGCCGCCCTGCATTTCGCCACACGGAAATTTCAGACTCATGCATGGAGACTGCAAATAAGACATTGCAGGGAGCCGTACGGGAGGGAGGGAGAGGACTTCGCTTGTTCTCGGCTTTGGCCTTCTCGCTCTCCTCCCATGCTCTGATGAACGACGTCTTCTTGGCGGTCACGACCCGGGTGAGAAATGCATCTGAATGTAAATGAGAGAACAGAGAAGAGTGAGGACGACGCCGTGCGATTCCTTCGTGGATTCAGGTTTCAGAGTAGAGCACTAGCTAGTACCTCTGCCGCGCGAGCCACCTGTGGCTGTGACTGCAGCCGTCTCAGCATTATCTGTCGTCCCAAAATGCAAGAGAAGAGGTTGGCACGTTTATCATCAACAACGGGCACTGCTCAGACCTCAGATTCTGTATATTCTTACCGATATTCTAATGAACATACTAAATATTTTGGTATTAATTGCTGACAGGTGCGTTGTGATAGCTGCATTATATCCGCGCTATCCTCTAAGATTCTTAAGGGTATGTACAACGGGTCCTTTCACCCCGTCTGTATGTTGGATTTTTTTCACAGAACCCCCTGCCAAAGCTTAGAGACAGCAGCCTCGTCGCTTCACGAAAGGACGATGTGGGCTCGTGCTCCAATGTTTACAGATGACTTCGTCCCGCGTTGTACAAGAGTCGTCGACTCGGAGCGCCTTCAACACCGATCCGCTGTGCGCGTGCGTCGGAGTCCCATGCGCACCAGCGTGGGAAGCTGACGACGAGCTGCACAGCGCTGCACTGCGGCCAGCCATAGCCGCCGCTGTGCGTTTTGTGATATGTTGGCGCACGGGAAGGTGAGGAGCGGCGTTGCGCAGCGTCTGTCCAAAGCAGCTGCAGCCTGCCATAGCTCGTGATTTGTTGGCACACGGGAAGGTGATGGGCACTGCATCCGGCAACCTCTAGCGCATGCATGGTTGTGCTCAATAAAATCCTACAAAGTTTAGTTTAAGGCCTGGTTCAGTTGACGAAATTTTTTGGATTTCGCTACTGTAGCACTATCGTTTGTTTGTGTCAAATATTGTCTAATTATAGACTAACTAGGGTCAAAAGATTCGTCTCGCGATTTAGAGGCAAATGGTGTAATTAGTTTTTGTTTTCTTCTATATTTAATGCTTCATGCATGTGCCGCAAGATTCAATGTGTTGGGAAATTTTGAAAAATTTTGGAAACTAAACAAAGCCTAAGTTACTCATATTAGTGTGACACTGCAATAGAAATTTCACCACCAGAAAAAGCTTTGGTAGAGAAACAAAGAAAATTAGACAAAAGACGTTGCAACTATATATAACATAATTATATTGATGGTTTTTTTTAAAAAATTATAATCATGTTGCTATTATTTATTCTTAATACATTTTTTATCAAATAGTCACACAATGATATACAGAAATATATTTGTAGTTGATCCTAGCTATATGCAAAGTATTAAACAGTTTAGAGATAGATCCCTATCTGTGGGTTGTATCACTTGTCTTTATACTTGTCTGTATGATAGATTCGAGATAGTTAGAGACGGATCCTTGTCTGTGGGTTGTACATGCCCTAAGTATTTATATTCAGACTGTCAGAGATCTAATTGAATTCTGAAGACCTGTTTTACCGGACACGACATAAGCTGTGAAGTTCATAATTCATAATCTTTGGGTTTCAAAAATAGTAATTTTGCCATGCATGAAGTGCCAAACTATAACGCCATTTTTATTTGACTATATTCAGAGATCTAACTGCACCCTCATGCTCAAAGAGCCTCTACTTCCTAAACAAAACTTGTGACACAGACTGATGCAAATTAAAAGACAAGGCAGTGTGGCCGCAATCAAATCAAAACAAGTCTAACTCTCCACCATGACGAGGGTCTTGGACTCCTCCGGCGTCGGGAGGTCGTCTTCTCCTCGGCAATGTCCTTGGTCGGTTCCGCTTCCGACCCTGCTGCGTTCTTGGCCTCCTCGGCCATGTCTGATGATCTCCCGCTGCTTCTTCAACAACCCGACTAGCAAAAGCTGCAAAACCAAGAAAAATGTTTGGAGACGGATGGGCTTGCTCGGGGTCACGGGCTGTTCCACTAGGTTTGGTGGCACGGTAGCATTGGTGGGCACACAACACCTAGGTCTTGTTTAGTTCCGAAAATTGGTTTTCGAAACTGTAGCACTTTCGTTTGTTTGTGGTAAATATTGTCCAATCATAGACTAACTAAGGTCAAAAGATTCGTCTCGCGATTTACAGTCAAACTGTGTGACTAATTTTTATTTTCATCTATATTTAATGCTTCATGCATGTGCCGCAAGATTTGATGTGACAGAGAATCTTGAAAACTTTTTAGATTTCGGGGTGAACTAAACAAGGCCCTAGGTGAAACTGAAATGAAAAGAAACAAAGGTTGGCAGCAGAAAGCAACATGCGGCGTGATGGATAGAGAACGATGTCAAATACAAGTTACAACAGACTGAAGACACTGACCGCTGACTGGGGAGATCACGACTCACAAGTCACGTACAACCTCCTCTCATCCTTTGCGCTAACAAAAATTGCCCCCCATTCATCTATTTCTGTCCCGCTGCCTTTTGACCTTGGAGCATTGTTTTTTTTTACAGCTCTCATTTAGGTATAGCTGTAGCATTGTCATGAACAAACACAACATCACACACACGCACCTCACTCATACCTCGTACTCCATCCGTTCCAAAAAGAATATCGTTTTGGGTTTTCATGCCACAAATTTAACTCGATTTATAAAAAAATACATGCAATATTTGTATCTCTAAATAAATTTGTTAAAAAAACTAGACTTAAAGATCTTTTCAATGATACTAATTATGTACTATAAATATTAATATTTTTTATTATATATTTAGTTAAAGTTATTTCTCGAAAAGCACAAACGATAATTATTTTAGGACAGAGGGAGTACACAAATAGATCCTACAACTATACATAGATTTGAAGATCGTGTTCTCAAGGTGATCACTGAAACCATCGAGGCTCCCTAGACGATGGGTACACCACTATTTCTTTGTGGCTTCACGCGAAACAGGCTATATCTGTTGAGATATTTTACTGTGCTTGAGAGGAACCGGTGGTTCCTCCCGTCAAAACTAATTGCCGCAGGTATTAATTAGGGAAATTAATTAATTGTAATTAAGGATAGTTTAGTACTTTCCTAGGCCTTGTTTAGTTCCAAAAAAGTTTGAGTAATCGACACTGTAGCACTTTCGTTTGTATTTGACAAATATTGTCCAAACATAGACTAACTAGTCTCAAAAGATTCGTCTCGTCAATTTCGACCAAACTGTGCAATTAGTTTTTATTTTCGTCTATATTTAATACTTCATGCATGCGTCTAAAGATTCGATGTGACGGAGAATCTAAAAAATTTTGCAAAACTTTTTGGGAACTAAGGCCTTGTTTAGTTCGCAAAAATTTTCAAGATTCTCCATTACATCGAATCTTTGGTCGCATGCATGGAGCATTAAATATAGACGAAAATAAAAACTAATTGCATAGTTTACCTGTAATTTGTGAGATGAATCTGTTGAGCCTAGTTACTCCGTGATTGAATAATGTTTGTCAAATAAAAACGAAATACTACAGTAGCCAAAAACAAAATTTTTTGCAAACTAAACAAGGCCCTAATCTCTTAACTTCCTAACTATTTGCACGGTTCTGACTGACGGACGATGGTTGCGTGTATGGCCTGCTGTCTGCAGGCGCAGGCCGGAGCATGTCTGCAAGCGGCTGCAAGCCTCAACTTGGCCGGCTTTAGGGATAACCGCAGCAACTCGGTCGGCTTTAGGGATCACCGCAGCAGATGACCGTCCAGGACTCGTCGTTGATTGTTTGCAGAATTGCAGCATCTTGCCGGTGATCGTTGCCTCCGCTCCGCGCTAAGCAGGGGCTGTCCGCCCAAGAATCTCCCGCTCTCATTCTCATCCAATGCAAAGAGTCTGGTTCTGAGACAGAGGGGCATGACCACTCCATGAGAGACGATCTGGTTCTTGGCTCCATGCAGTGGCGGACCCAGGATTTGGTCAGGACTAGGGCCAAATTCTAGTAGCGAAAAGCCAAAAACTACACCGTCGTCTATATAATCTATATATAAAAATTGTTATTACAAAGAAAATTTTTTAGATCAGAAGTTCTCCAACTATATATTGCATACAATTTTTAAAAATACAACATTGAACTACAAAAATAAATACTTAGCAATAACAAGAATATAACATTGAACTACAAAAATAAATACCTAGCAATGATATGCTACATTCGCATTTTTCATGTCATTTTCAGTAACGCCTAAATCTAGACACAAGATGTAGTAGAAGAGTTACAGGTGATTCAATTACTTCATAAATTGGATCAGGGCTTTCTTGAGGCCGTGACAGAACTTGATGAAGCGTTGGTTGATCTTCTCCTGCCCCTTCTTCTCAGTGATGATGTTGTCTCGCCTACTCGCCCGACTATGGTGCAGTGAAGCACTCGCGGGCAACGAGCACCAGTTACGAGTGGCGGCGCGAGCAAGCAAAGCATCCAAGCGAGAGGGCGAGACAACAAGAGAATAGGCGTCGATTCCTAATCTCTCTGGCTGGTTGGCATTAAAGCTATTGGGCTAAGGCCTTGTTTAGTTGGAGAAATTTTTTGGCTTTGGCTACTGTACACTTTCGTTTGTATTTGATAATTATTATCTAATTTTATGGACTAATTAGGCTCAAAAGATTTATCCTGCAAATTGTAGGCAAACAATGTAATTAGTTATTTTTTATATCTATATTTAATACTTCATGCACGTGTTTAAAGATTCGATATGATAAGAAATCTTAAAATTTTTTGGAAATAAGGCCTAAACTCTGATAAATTAATAAGACAATGGTCCAAAAATTAAAGAGTTGTACCTAGAATACCTAGTCTACAACTAGGGCCAAGGCCCTAGTGGCCCTAGGCCTGAGTCCGCCAATGGCTCCATGACAGAAGATCTTCGGTAAAGTACAATTATACCCCTCTCGATTTAATTAGGGTCACGTTCCTGCTCCATTAATTTTTAGTTCCGGCCCACAACTAAAGTTCCTCTCAAATGGTTCTTCTAATTTTTAAACCATCAGATCTAGCCAAATGAAAGGCTCATATTATTTCCAAGCACTATAAAATTTCTCATATCTGTTAATATGGGGAAAAAACTCCGGTGAGAATTATGAGACGAGCGGAACCGGCTGCTCAACCACAAGTCTTATCGCTCGAGCTATGGCTCGATAGAGCATTGTTAGCAGTGAGCGTCGAGGCCTGACGACAGTTGAGACAAGAGATTACAATGGCTCATTGACGTTTCCTCCCATGCTGTTACTCTCCTCGACAGCCAATTTTTTTGTATTGGTTCACAGCAAAAACTATTCTGGCGCATTATGATAGTTGTTTTTTTTTTCCTTTTTTCCAAATTCAGATGTCAGTACCATCTTGCTTGCTTAACTGATGTCAGTTAAACCGAGTCTGAAAAAATGGCATAATGCGCATAAGCTAGAGACTGATAGACCAGAAAAATATTGGGGTGGAACCTAACCTGTCTGTCATGTGCTCTTTAGCACGGTATTCATAGGGTAGAACGTAGACTCCTTCAGTCTAGAAAAAAACAATATATATAGAAAATTTATAATGATTTTCAATTTGGAATAGAGCAAGTACAACATTTTTGGATACACCGTATCAACATCCGAGATCATTTGGAAATTCTAAATTTTGAATTTTCCAAAATATTAGAACTTATTTTTTGGCACTAAATAATTAAAAAACACATATCAACTATAATGTTATAGATCTCTACAAGTATGATATAATGTTCGTCTTTACCTCACTTCGCATGCAAAAATTGTAATTAGACAACTATTGAGGGTTAGTGTTTTTTTTGTTTTTGTTTTGACAACAGCAGGTTAGGTTAGGGTAGAGTAGATAACGGCATAGTTCTCCCCTGCACTCTCGGAGACCAATATTTTTTTAATACCTATAGTGTATGTAAGAGTTAATTATACCACGATTAAAGAGTGCTCTCTAGCAAAGAGAATGTCGAATACTGTGTATAAGCAAACACCAATGTTAAAATAGTCCTATAACAAATTTATCATTTCTTTTTTTTTTTGTCAAGATTCGTCAGGTGAATGCTTGTCACTTGTCTGGGTCTGAGAATGAGAAGTCAGAACCCAACAGCGCCCGGGGTTTCGCGTTTTTAGCTTGAAGCACAGTCCTTCCTCTCATCGAATATTCGCACCTATACATATCCCATTAGATATTTAAATTTATGTATGGAGTATTAAATATAAATTTTAAAAAATAATTAATTACATAAATTATGACTATTTTTATAAGATGAATATTTTAAGTCTAATTAGTTTATGATTTGACAATATGGTGCTACAATAAACATGTGTAAAATAGTCACAATTTGTACAGTTATTTTTTATTATATGGAGTAAACTTTAAGGAAGGAACTAAACAAAGCTAAACTCAGGCGTTGGGGCAAGTACACAAAAACCATGGACGAGAGGAGTCATGGTCAGTCTATGCTTTTGCATTTTGTGGCAGAATTAGGCAACCTAGTCAACCACTGAACTCTGGTGGTACTAGCTGGCAGTAGCTAAGCGATTAGCCTCCCCTGAACTTGCCCAAGAAGCACTAACCACGTGAAGGACCAGATAAAGCCTAACTAGACACCGGATTTTAGGCAGGGTTTCACACCTGTCTCACGCAGATTCTGCCGTCTCTGTTCTGCATATGCTGCGACCTCAGCCCACGGTTCGCGACTTCATGCTCGTTAGCGATGCCTCCACATTGGTACGATTACGGTTTACGATTGCCAGATTCTTTCTTTCTTTTTTTTTTGAAACTAGATTCTTTCTTTCTCGCGAAGGAAAGGAAGAATATACGAACGCCAAGTTCAGAGCAATTTTTTTTCCCCACTTGCATCCACAGGCCACGGGGTTAGGCCTTGTTTAGTTCCGAAAATTTTTGGGAAATGGACACTGTACCATTTTCGTTTGTATTTGACAAATATTGTCCAATCATAGACTAACTAGGCTCAAAAGATTCGTCTGGTCAATTTCGACCAAACTGTGCAATTAGTTTTTATTTTCGTCTATATTTAATACTCTATGTATGCGTCTAAAGATTCGATGTGACGGAAAATGTGAAAAATTTTGCAAAATTTTCTAGAAAGTAAAAAGGCCTTACTCGGTCCGGGGCACGTACTGCAAGCTCGCGAGCCTCGGTGGACTAGAGACGGCCGTCCGTCTCGGCGTCTCGGAGACCCAGGGTCGGGTCAGGTCACATCACACGCGACTGCCAGTCTGCCACAGTCCACCGTTCCGTTTCGAGAGAGACCGCCAGCTCTGGCGGAAACCGGCAGCTCTGGCTCGCAGAATCGGAGGCCCGGTGGAGCGACGCGGCTGGTTTCGAGAGCACCCGGAGGCCGGAGAGGCCAAACCCATGGCCGTGCCCACCGGTTGGGCCACCCGGCCTCCCGGCTCCCGATAAAATCCCATGCTGCAGCCAGCCAGCTGCACACCCCACCGGCCCCCACCCTTCCAAACTTGGCAAAACCCAACGGTTACCAGTCCGTACGCGCCGCCGCCGCTCTCGCTCTCTCGGGAGCACTAGCTAGCGAAAGTGAACCACTCGTCGGCGCGATGGACGTGTACATCTCGGAGGAGTACGTGGCCCAACGGCGCGCCGAGAGGAGGGCCGCGCGGGTTGCCGCGGCGGCTGCACGCTGCGGCGGAGAGGAGAAGGCGCGGGCGGACAGCGAGCAGAAGCGGTGGACGGCGGACAAGGGCAAGCGGCGGCCTGCCGACGGCGGCGGCAATGCCGCCGATACCAATGTCGGCGGTAGTGGCGCCGCCAGCTGGCTGGTAGGAGAGGACGCCGTTCTCAGCTACTTCTCGGCTTAATTAGAAAGGCGTACGTTGTCCCGCTGCGTGCGTAGAGGTAGGCAATGCATTTGCAAATAGCCATGCCATGCACCATCGCGTGGATCGCTGTTGTGTTGCCTATGATGGGTGGAGCATTCGCCATGTTACTCTACTGGTGGCAGGTTTTGTTTGTAAGTTGTAAGTAGTGTAAGCGATTCGTGTGTGATTGTCGGGCACTGTTAGTTCAGCTCATCGACCATTTTTTGCCCGCCACACTACCGGAAACACAAAATTTGCCGAGTGTAAATATCTTCGTCGAGTGCAAAAAATCGAACACTCGGCAAAGGGTTAGTTTGCCGAGTGTTACACTCGGCAAAACGCGACACTCGGCAAACTAACCCTTTGCCGAGTGTTCGACACTCGGTAAATAATAACACTAGGTAAAATAGACCTTTGCCTAGTTAACAACACTCGGCAAAATTTTACACTCGGCAAAGTGATGTTTTGCCGAGTGTCAAGCACCCCGCAAAATTTTTACCGTTAGCCCCATGACAGCAGCTGACGGCCGTCGACCAGCGCTTCAGGTTTGCCGAGTGTTATAGGGTTGACACTCGGCAAAGACATGCTTTGCCGAGTGTCGGCACCGTGACACTCGGCAAACTATTTTTTTTTTAGTTTTGACCTCCAAAATTTTTCTGTTGTCCTTCCACAGTAACTTAAACTACATGTTAAAATTTGACATGGTTTTTGAACTGTTTGCTATATTTAGTCAAATTATTTCTTTTAACGTATTTTTTTGGATAATTCAAATTTGAACAGGAAGTCACTCGAATAAGGGAAAAAAGTAAATGAAAAAAATGATATTCTTGTTATTAAGACTAATTTAAGGCCGTATCCAGGAACAGACCACCAAATTCGAACATCTTGTTCACGGAATATGACCATAAACTTACGGGCGAGTTGATTTTAAATTCTATAAAAAGCAAATAAAGTCCAAAAATCATAAAACTGGTCGACGTGTCATGATATGATATGTGGAGGCTGTGAAAAAAATTTGATAAGGTTTCACAAAAGTTGTGATGTAGAATGCTTACAAACCAAGACATCTCCATATACGATATCATGTCATATGTGTGGATATGTTGAGGTTTGTAAGCATCGTACGTCACAACTTTCGTGAAACCTTATCAAATTTTTATCATAGCCTCCACATACGATATCATGAAATGTCAACCAGTTTTTTGATTTTTGGACTTCTTTTTCTTTTTATAGAATTTAATACCAACTTGCCCGTAAGTTTGTGGTCATATTCCATGAACAAGATGTTCGAATTTGGTGGCATGTTCCTAGATACGGCCTTAAATTAGTCTCAACAACAAGAATATAATTTTTCATTTATTTTTTTCCATTATTCGAGTGACTTCTAGTTCAAAATTGAAATATTCAAAAAAATCAATTAAATGAAATAAATTGACTAAATATAGCAAACACTTCGAAAAGCATGCCAAATTTTAAAATATAGTTTAAATTACCGTAGGAGGACCACAGAAAAATTTTGAAGGTCAAAACTTAAAAAAAATATAATAGTTTGCCGAGTGTCAAGATATAACACTCGGCAAAAGTATTTTTTTTTTCAAAAATTAACTTTGCCGAGTGCCATATCTGGCCACTCGGCAAAGCACCCACACAGAGTCACACACACTCACACACCTTATCCACACACACACACGAACACACACATCCACACACACACGAACACACACATCCACACACACAGAGTCACCCCGCCGCCGCCACACTCACCCCGCCGCCGCCGCACCAGCCACGCCGGGCCGGCCGACCGAGCCCGCGCGCTGCCTCCTCCCCAGCTAGTCACTCCGGCCGGCCGCATCCACCCGGCCCTGCTCGCCCCGACACCCGTTTGCTTGGATGGAAAGGAAAAACAAAAAAAAATATTGCTGATGCAGGGTTTGCCGAGTGTAATAACCAGGACACTCGACAAACTGGAAAAGGTCTGCCGAGTGTCAGGCCTATGACACTCGGCAAACCTGGTCACTTTGCCGAGTGTCTCCCACCTGACACTCGGCAAATCTGTCCACTTTGCCGAGTGTCGAACGCCTGACACTCGGCAAACCTGGCCATTTTGCCGAGTGTCTCCCACCTGACACTCGGCAAACCTGGCCACTTTGCCGAGTGTTTTTAATCGACACTCGGCAAAATGAACGCTAACGGCATCCTCTTCCGTCACGGCAACATTGCTTTGCCGAGTGTCGACGCGGTACTCGGAAAACTCTTTGCCGAGTGCCCGATAAAGGACACTCGGCAAAGCGTCCTTTGTCGTTAATTTTTTTGCCGTGCGCACTTTACCGAGTGTTACACTTGGCAAAGTCTTCGCCGAGTGTTTTTTGAGCTTTGCCGAGTGCTTGTGGCACTCAGCAAAGCTACGTATTCCAGTAGTGCCAGGTTTCACAGAGATATAACAAAGGAGTCTTTCTTACCATTTTTCACATGCCACTATACATCTTTGTGTTACCATTTTTTTTTTGCCAGCCTCGCTTAAGGCCTTGTTTAGTTCCAAAAAATTTTGGAAAATCGATATTGTAGCACTTTCGTTTGTATTTGACAAATATTGTCCAATTACGGACTAACTAGGCTCAAAAGATTCATCTCATCAATTCCGACCAAACTGTGCAATTAGTTTTTATTTTTATCTATATTTAATACTTTATGCATGTGTCTAAAGATTCAATGTAACGAGAAATCTGAAAAATTTTGCAAATTTTTTTAGAACTAAAAAAGGCCTAATATATAGGGCCTCTTTGGTATGGATTTTGATGAATCCGGCTCCATCTGATCACATTCATTGCTACGACACTGTTTATTGTCTCAATGGGAAGTTTTATGTCTCAGTTTTCAACACATTTAATTTTAGAAACAGCGCAGAAGAGTTTTATGGAGATGAAACTCTCTTTACTTCCATGAAAATCTTATCATCTCTCACTTTGCTCCCATGAAACTCTTATCATTTCTCACTTTATTAATATAGTGTCACATCAACATATTTAATGCTCATAAAACTCTGATGAGGCGGCTTCTACATCGAGAGGGAGAGGAAAGAGAGAAATCTAGCTCCAATGTACCGCAACAATGTATGTGTCTTCCACCCACATATGAAGGAGGTCCATAGTACCGTGACCACTATCGGGAGATTCTTCCACGACCCATCAACTACTGTTGTTATATCTTTTTGTGACATCATGAATCTATATTTTAGTTCTAAATTTTTAATCTTATTAGTTACTGTATATTGTATTCCTTCATCCAGGTAGTTCAAACTCTACAGTTTATTGTACCTTTTATTCAAATTTTATTTTGTACTTTATTAAAGAAATAGATTCTAGGTTCTAGACTATAGAATAAACAATTGTTTCAACTTGCAAGGCAGACTTAAGATGTTGAATTTGCTCTATCAAAGAATTACATGTGTTGTATGAAAACACTTAAAATGTATAAACTTATATAAAGGAATAACAATCAAAATTTAGTGTCACAAGACAGAATTTTAATATAGCTTAAAATGAATTATCATTGACCTTACATTGGAATGATGATAAATAAACTATATTATATATATAATACTTTATGGTTATTTATTACTTTCCAAATAGTAGCTTCTATTGGTAATTATATGTAAGTTTGAGGGATTTTTTAGTATATGTTTTATAACATCAAATATGGGTAATTTAGATATAAACTAAACATTTTATTTTAGATTATCTTTAAAAGCAAATTTAAAGATTACTTTAAATTATCTTACATAATGATAAAGGTTGGTGGTTCAGTTGTAGATTAGGAGGCTATTTATGTCTTTTCATAATAAAATAAATATGTATTTTTTTATAGAAAATGGAATTGGTTCAAGGGAAATTATCTATGGTGTTTAAAAGTAAAACTAATTGATGACTATATATTCCTGATTATTAGAAGAATCGTTGTGTCTGTTTTTTTTTTTCTAATGAATCTTGTTAGGGTGAAAGCTCCGTTCAGGATCTCCCTTTGTCATCCTCTGTATTACTCCTCTATGGGTTTTTTATGTGCATTTAGTTGAAACCTAAGTATAAGCTATATCAGCTTTGTTGCATTAATTTTGTGTGACACGATGAATCTACGTTTTGACTTTTAGGTATTAATCTTATTAGTTCTTGTATATTTTTACCCATATGTTAAGTTGGAACTTCAGTGCTTATTACATCTTTATTTATATTTTTCTTTTGTATTTTATTTAAAAATAGATTTTAAGTGTAGGATCCATTACTAATTACTACAATGTCATAAATAGTCATTTTAAGCTACACCACGACACTCAAGACGTTGAATTTGCTAGACCAAAGAATCGCATGTGTATTAGTACTGCTTTACAAAATATCGAATGCTTAAAATTAAATTACATTATATCATAATGCATCAAAATATATAAACCTAGTTAAAGTAACAACTTGCAACATTTATTGTCATGGAGTATATAATTTAAAATAAATTGCTAGTATCGTTGGTATGTGGTTTATCAAACAAAGTCTTCTTTTCACATTTGATAAAAGTGTTAGAACAAATACTTATCCTAATTTAAAATATCTTGTCTACATGGTAGCACATATTATTACTTTAATTTAACTGTGTTAGAAGTAGTGTGCAATTTAGAAATATACATATAACGCATTTTACAGGTATTGAATTATTTTCCAAGATAGCTTATATTTGTAGTTAGAAATTTTGAGCTTATTTTAGTTTACTTTTTATAATAGCAGATGTGGCTTGTGGGTAATTTAATAATACAAAGGGATTAGTTATCATATTTTTTAGAATGGAAAACATGGGTAGTTTAAAAGAAAATTTAGGGTCCCTTTGCACGATTGAAGGCCGGATCGAAGCGTCGAGGATGCGATCATCTTCAGCTACATCTCGGCATGAGCCTTATCCCATTACATGTAGCAAAATCTCATGGATCATTTGGTTTGGGATGTGCTAGTTGAAGATTTCAGTTTGTAATTACCGTACGGGATTCGTATCTGATTTAGGACGAACTTCAGCAAATCAGGTCAGAGGTCACCGTGTACTTCTCTTCGCCATGCTTCATTGGCACATCGATAGAATTTAACAGGCAGAGTCCCAAATAGCTCACTGTAGATCTTTGTATTCCTCCTATTGTCAAGAGGGAAATGCATTTTACAGTATTGCACATTTACACGCCACTAAACTGAACTAGTTATCAAGTCTCAATAATTCGGGCAGACAAAATTTGATTGGATTTGGTTCTTACTCGTACAAGGATACACCAACTGGAAATCCGGAACAGATGAGGCTGTATCAGTGGTTTAGGGCTTGTGCACTGCTGAATACCCCTGCGTATGCTCGTTGTGCATTGGAGCAGTGACATACAGAACAACAGAAGCGCCAAGCAGTAGGATCAGAAGAGCTGTGAAGTTCACCAGCAGAGCTTCCGAGCTGTACCTGCCAAGGCCGGCAGCCTGAAGGAAGGTGAGCTTCTCCAGGAACCCCAGCTCTGCAGCAAGCAGCGCCAGTATGTAGACAACAAGCCCAGCACGAATGTGCCATGGGAGCATTCTGCGCCGGACTGTTGGTGAAGCACCAGGGAAGAAGAAGGTTGCAACACCAAGTAGCCACTGAAATATGAAATCAATGCATTAAGGCCCAAGTTTATTCTGAACTGGTCCTTGTATATAAAATAAATGTCTTGAAAATAATAGTAGTAGCAAAATCAATTACTACATCACCCATTGTGAACAAGGTCAGGACACTGCATGCTTAGCTCAGCTGAAAGGAAAAGAGAAGTTCAATTTATAGATGTTTGGTTTGCAGCCTACATTGTCATGCTAAAAGTTTGGCTGGCCGTATATATATTTCATTCCCATTTAATGTTTCCATTGCAAAGTTTAAACAATTTATTGTGACAAATACTCAGATAGCACTACAGCAGTGCAAGGGTTGCACATAGTGGAAAAGCACTATTTTCATGAATAAAGCAGTATGTCAATCATATTTGCATTGCTACACATGTCAAAAGTTCTTTTTATCCTCATAGCTCACAATGTTACAAAATAAAAAGGGTTTGTGCACATCACCTGTATACTGTACAGGCAGATAGTTCCAAGTCCAACCCACGAATGCAAGCTGTAGAGATTATCAATTCCACTTTCATTGTGGAACTTGAAGGCAGCATATATCCCAACAGAACCCAGGAAGAGTGCAACAGCATGAAGAAGCATGTGAACCATCTTGTTTGCATCATGACTCCATGGCCATATTTTGTAGCCCATTACGGCTGCAGACAAATGCAACAGCTTGGTCCACAAATGTACAATACTGCCACATGATGGAAAGATCATCGAGTAAATAAAAAGGACTTGTACTATACCTTCGCTCCCTAGGATGATGAATCCTATTAGCATAAGCACAGGATGCACCTGCACAGACCTGGCTTATTACATTAGGAATTAGAACAATATAAATAGAACCTTATCCTTCATGGGGGGGGGGGGGGGGGGCAAAGCCATGACACCATAAACGTGTCTAAGGATCCTTTTTGTTGAAATTAAAACTAGGGATTCCCCATGTCAATGAATGATTTCTGGTTTCTTGGCTTCTTACTGATGAGAAGAAAATGACCTAGGTTTTTCTTCCGTTGGAAGTATCTGATTTGAATAATATGGGGTGTCAATAAGATGGTGACAGAAATAAAATTTTAAATTCCGTGACCGAGATTCTGTACAAAATAATTCACTTGTGCATCAGCACTGAAGAGACGTGGGAGAGAGAGGGGGGGGGGGGCATGGCCCCGCACGTAATTGTAGTAAAGGTAGAAAACAGACCAATTACAATGCCGGACCCAGGCGTCAGGTTTTTGTGAAGGTAAAATAGCCCAGCCTAATAATTTACTGCTGCCCTAATTGCCCTGGTGCTACGGCACCGGCCCTCAACTAGAGCTTCCCTTGCTCCACGATGTCCTGGAAAACACTTGGGGCCTCGGGATTCATGCCGACCTTAATGTACATTCCGAGCCAAATTATTGACAATTAATATATGGTCCCTTCTATTTAGATTTTAGAATATGATCACTAGCTGCCTCCCCCTTTGTACATTTTCTAGCTCCAGTTATATTTTGTTTATGTGCTCTGTTACTTCACTGCAAGCTGGTGCCCCCAACAGATTGGTTGTAAAACAAATCACATGCTTTCAATAAAAGTAGGCAACAAACTTGGTTAAAAAGAGACCTAAGGAACTTAACAATGCTGGATGAAAATCCTAATCAATACATTTATACACTGTCAGGCATCATAAAGTCCATGAGATTTTTTTTAGCATAGATTTGTAACTTTGAAGGGTTTAAGCTCCAATTCTCATCGCAATGTACCCTGATATACTACTTCTCGATTCAAGAACTTATGCCTGAATAAGAACAATAAATTAGATGTCAGCCTATCACATTCATGTTGGTGATGACTGATAAACACTGCAAAGCTACAGGGATATATCTACAGATTGCTAGTCTTAACAAATTCCTATTGTAGTCTGACAAACGATCTCAAATTAATCAATTTGGTCAGATTAAAAAATATACAAATCATTACTCTTTAAACATATAAGCAAATTTAAATTGACCAAATTATATATGTTAGGACAACAAGCGAACAAGAGGCAGCATTTCACTTCGATGTCACACTTAAACATGTCCTCCATCAGGTTAGGCTAGCAAACAACCAGATAGCAGTAATGCTAGGTAAAATGGTGAAACATAACATCTACTCCGTAGATTCCAAACACCCTAAACCTACTCGAGCACACTACACAATGCTAGATTGCAATAGGCCAAGGCCAGTTGAACCAAGCAAGCAGTGATTACAGCACAGCAAGTCACAGAAAAAAAGCAACGACGCAGCCATGAACCGCCATGTGGCATTTAAAACCGGTCGATCCCCGCGGTGGTGGTTGAACCAAAAGAGTATGACCACACCAGATCCCCCGTTCGCCTCGCGGGAATGGGTTCACGGAAATCAGATTCCAGCCATACCAAGGACCCGGGGACCTCTACCCGCAAAGGGATCGAATGCTCTACCTGCCTATGTCCACGGGAAGAAACGGCAGAGAGAGAGAGAAAAGAGTCTTACGTTGAAGATGAGGCCCTTGTTGGCGGGGGAGCCGAGCGAGAGCCCACCGCGGAAATGGACACACCACAGCAGCACGAGCACCGCCGCGGAGGCCGCGAGCAAGCGCGCCACCTTCGCGGGCGCCGGCACGGCCATCTCCTCCCTCCGGCGTTGGGAGTGGGATTTCGGAGGTCGGAAGCCTCCTCGGCCCGGCCGCCTTAGAAATGTCAACACAGACTCGAGACAGTCAACACCACCGTGTTCGTCTCTGTGGGCCGCGGAGAGGACGACCAAGTTGACCCAGCAAACGCGCATATGGGCCTCGGCATCAAAACAACCACATTTGTATTGGGCCTTAGATTCAAATGGGCCTAAATGGTTCTAATAGGCACGCTTTCTTCTGAAACGCTATTTGTCCCTTTTTTTTCCTTTTATTTATGTGTTTGCTTCGTAGTACGACGATTGTGGTGTGCCTGTCAATTGCCGTCACTGTCTACAGCAGAGAAACATCATATTCCTCCTCTCCCCGACCCTGCCACAAACACTATCCACGACGATACACCACGCATAAAACACCAACAAAAAGTCGCGTCTAATGATGCGCTGCTATGGCCTATGGACGTGCAAACGGCCAAAATCCCCCTGATCTCCACCCCTGCACCGTTCTTCCGTGCACGCCCGGGAGAGGAGACCTTCTCTTGTTGTGTAGTTGTGTGCGTTATTTGCCTCTGTTCATGAGCATCTGACGAAAGTGATTCAGACGGCACGGATTCGTACTCGAGGAGAGCACCGTGAGTGACTGCCCGCGACGCCGCACCTAACCGACCTTCTTTTGTTGAATTCAGCGGCCTCTAGTCCCGATCAGTCGGCGTCTGGGCTGAGCGTTTCTCGCGAGACTTGCAGATGAGCTGCCGTGCCTGCGCTCCCTGATAGCGTCGATGCCACATTGTCCTTCACGGAAACACATGGTTAGCTTCATCCATCAGTGAGCTAGAAACTTCATTTTTCAAAGAAAACGCACAGTGTTAAGTGTACTCGCCATCTTGCAATGAACATCTTACCCTTCTTGGGAACATTGCAACCGCAACGGCTCACAAGAATCCATATACTCTTTCCTGCGCCTACCATACCTTCTAAGCCCAGTCTCCTGCTGCGCCACCAGCTCATCACTGCACAACACAACTCTAAAAATTCCTCTCTTTAATAAAGAGTACCATCTACCACTACACGCTTTTTTTCTCTGAGGTACTGTTCCAGCACACAGCTTCTTGACTACTACCACTGTTCATTCGCATGTCACACAAAAGACATACTTTTCCCAGTTTCCTTGCAGTTAAAGCGATGCATACGAACTTAGTAGCAAGGATTGGTTTTACTGTTGTTGTTAGGACTGAATTTCAATCAGCTAGCTACTCTCTTCTTGTGCTGCAATCAGCTGGCTACCCTCGCTGTGCACCAATTTTAACCTTTTCAGCCTGGCAGAAGATAACTGGTAAAGCAGTACAGAAAAATTCTCTTCATAATGTACACAGTACACTAATTCCAACCACCATTCTCCTTTACAACTGGGAAGCATTTAATCAGAAGGTTTCAGCAACGGCAGGTTACCCCCATCATGCAGCATGCATTGCCACCACTCTGTGTCTGTGTCTCTCACCGTAGGTTTTCAGACAGAGTGGAACTTCCGTTCTGCAGTTTTTAACCGGTCTGCAAATCTGCAATGCAATGTTCTCTTCTCCGACAGACAGGGGCCGGTTGAGCCAAAAAAGCCTGAAAACCACCACAACAACGAACAAGTGGCACATGATGCTGACTGAGGAAGCACAGATCTACCCTCTCCTCTCAGTCTCAGATCTCTCGACCTCGCCTTTTCTGCTCACTCTCCGCTTGGAATGGAACCATGCAAAACTCCAGCCGCAAGCTTGCTACGCGTGACAGCTCGCGTGAGCGGTTTCGTACCTTGGCGGCAAGCTAGTGCTAGGCAGATCAACTGCAGCTCTGCACAAAGCACAGCGTTAACATAATAAAATAAAAACAGAAAAAAGGAAAAGGGTGTGCTAATTTTTTATGCGTCTTGATCTCTCAAGCTACATTCCCATGCATCCACTACAGGCATTGAAGCAGGTCGGTGAGCAGCAGGCCCGGCCGGTAGCTCATGCTTCCCAGCCATCTGAGGTTTAGCCAACCGTGATACCAACGTCCTACTGGTTAAGTCACTGATGCTAGTTAGTGCTACGACCGACGGCGAGGACGACGTTGGCAGAAAGCATATGCATGACGCTTTCCAGCAAGAGGGAAAAAGAGGCGAGAAATTGAGACGCAAGATTACCAGCATAACAAAGGCTGCGTCGACCTCCATTTGGGATGATCAGCAGCTGATCGCCAAAGAAAGCAGCAACAATAACATGTCACCTTCTGATCGATCTTCAGAGTGAGGCGGGAAAAGGAGCCATCGATATGATGCGGTTCACTGTCAACTTTCGCCGCGAAAGAAAAGAACCGTGGGGGCCTGCGCGCGTTTGCTTGCTCCTCTTTTTTTTTTTTTTTCCCTCCCTTTGGCCAATCCTTTGGTGAAAGAAGAGATCATAAATATGTGGCCAGCGACAAAAATCGTAACGGAAACGGGAAAGAGACCCGCCCTTGGCTCTTGGCTGGCACGCTTCTTTGCTCAGTGCTTTTTACTGCAACTGTAACTTTCCTCTCTGCTTGCATTGACTTTTTTTTCATTGTGGATGTGGTGAAATGTCCGCATTTCTTTGCGGAGAGAAACACACGATGCCCTACGTCACATCTTGACCGTCCAGTCCAGCGCGCACGGATTTTACAGCGTGCCACCACGACTCCGGCTCCGGGTTCCGAGCTCAGGTCCGGAAAAGGAAGGCAGGTTTGACTGCTGCCTGTGCGTGGCACGCCGCACGATCCATCCAGCTGCGAGAGATCGCACTAACGTACTACGGCGTGAATGAGAATGATCGCTGGGGCAGACCCCTGCCTGAAGCTGCGATGCGATCGGGGAGCGCTGCGCTGCCCGCGGCACGCCCCTGAAGCTGACGATGAGCAGAGCAGGTGGGGTATACAGTACGTGCTATCACGCGCCGACGCCGCTTGGCCGGCCGGAGACAAGAGAGGACCCTCACGAGACATCATGGCGGCGGCGCACGTCCGACTCCGATCGTAGCAGCGCGCCAGCGCGAGCGCATGATTTGATGGGGACTTTGGGAGGACGAGGCTGCCGCCTGCGGTTGCCGGCCTTGGTTGGCAGCGCGATGGCAACGTGACGAGCGATATATGGTAAGGCATTGTTTGGATCGAATTTTTTTTTTTTGGATTTTGATACTGCAGATTTTTTTATTTTTATTTGATAAACATTATTTAATTCTAGAGTAATTAGATTTAAAAAATTCGTCTCATGATTTACAGATAAACTGTACAATTAGTTATCTTTTTTATATATATTTAATGTTTCATGTACCGCAAAATTCGATGTGATTAAGAATCTTATAAAATTTTAGGTTTCCGATCGTCTTTTTGACATTATTTGCGACTGAGGGTCCGAGGCCGTGGCATGTTTCCAGTCCAATCAGGCCATATCTGCTCGGATGATTAGCTGTTGACGTGCCCCGAGCTAGTACCGACAACTAGTTGGGCTACCATGCACGGAGAAGGAAAGACGATGGACTGGAGACGTACTCTAAATTAACTAGCCTGATGCCTTGCTTTTGGCGGATCAGGCTGGATTATAATGTGGTGCGGGACAGCGGGAGTAGACAGTAGAGTACAGGTTTCCCTTTTTTGTTTCATTCGCGAAAAGAAAAGGTTTTAAAGTATTATAGAATATATTTATAATTATAGTAATTAGTATCTAATTATATACTAATTAGGCTTCACAGATTTAAATTATATAATTAGTTATTTTTAATTTTTAATTAATATTTTATGTAGGTGTTCAAATATTTGGATGTGATAAGGTGAACTAAAAATAATGGCCTTGTTTAGTTCCGAAAAGTGAAAAATTTTCGGTACTGTAGCACTTTCGTTTGTTTATGACAAATATTATCCAATTATAGACTTACTAGGATCAAAAGATTCGTCTCGTGATTTACAGTTAAACTGTGAAATTAGTTTTTATTTTCGTTTATATTTAATGTTTCATACATGTGTCACAAGATTCGATGTGACGGAGAATCTTGAAAACTTTTTGGTTTTCGGGGTGAACTAAACAAGGCCTAAACGTCCGTTTGGAATGGGAGCGGGAGAGCGGGAGCCGGAAGGTGCGGAGCCGAGGCAACCTGTGCCTGCGGACGCTGTGCAGTCTGCAGTGCTGCGGCCGCAGGTGAACGTTTGGGCCTGCCAAAATATTTTGCAGAATTTTTCAGTCTTATCAAATCTTATATTATATAAAAAAATACTAAATATAGATAAAAAAAATAATTAATTATTTAATTTATTTATAATTTGTAAGATAAAATTTTTAAACATAGCTAATTTATAATTGATAATATTTATTAAATACAAATAAAAATATTACTATTTTTATTTTACAAATTTTTTAAAAAGTAAACGAGGCTAGGGGAACTGGCGATGCAGCCGTACAGAGGTGGAGAGCCATAAATTAGCTGCCAGCTCAGGCACTGCTTCAATGCCTTGCCTGCCGACGATTGCTACGTGAACGCACCTGCTCTCAAACGTGCGTGCCCCTCGGCCTCGGTTCAGTCCTACGGCTATGGTGCTATACAGCACTATATATTAGAGAAAGTTCGTGTACAGCCTCTTGTGCAAGGTTAGTGCATACTTACAGGTTTACAGTATCAAACAATGATTTTATTAGAGAAAGTTAGTAGGAGTACCTATCCTTAAATACATATATTAACTTAGGCCTTGTTTAGTTCTAAGAAAATTTACAAAATTTTTTAGATTTTCTGTCATATCAAATCTTACGACACATGTATTAAACATTAAATATAAATAAAAAAATAATTAATTATACAGTAATTTACGAGAGTGGAACTAGACAAGGCCTTAGAAATTCTAGAACATTTTACCGACAAAGTAAATAACACATGGATGTCACTGGGGATTATAATTCCGGTTTGTACCTTTTTGCCGATCCAAAGCTCAGTTACCTATTTTCGTACGGACTTGCGGTTTACCAAAAACTGAATAGATAAAACATTCTATTTAGTGGAACAGTTGGCTGTGCGCCAAAAGGGGTTGCATCACTCCCGCTTGAACTAATTCCTTTCATAATTCCTAGCTTTTTCTGTGACGGTTGTCCTACGTCCTTACAGAATTCTCAGGCTCTTTAAAATAACTCGTCCAGATGTGCTTGTGCAATAGAATTTCTAAACAACTGCAAATTAGAACTCCTTTACGTATAGTTGATGAGCTATTCATACAGCTAGAGATATTATGGGGATCTAGAATTTTAATCATAGGGTACGAACAAAAACGATATAGTTCATCAACATCGACATGATATAGTTAGATCACTAAACATTGATAAAATAGTAACAAAATGGAGAGTGTCGGGCTGTTGTATGGCTAAGCAGACAAACAATTGTATTTGCACCTATAGATCCACCCTTGTTAGCTAGTGAGATAGTATTCCTTCCAAATAGAGTAACTATAGAATAATACTTATGTTTCATTTGGGGAGACTTCGACTATGGCTTCTCATAGCTCCTAGTAAGGAGCCCCATACCAAATGACCATTTAATTAAAAAAGAGTTATTTGCAAACTCCCTTGTTCGTTTGGCTGATAAACCATGACAAAAAGTATTGTTGGCTGATTTGTTGTGAAAGAAAAAATAGTGTTGGCAGATTCGGCTGATAAGCTTCTGCTTGTTCGTCACAAACTTAATATAAGTTATTATAAAACTATCAAATATGTTTTTTAAAAAATAGCTTCAACTCTAATAGAGAAATTGCTCCACATGAGGAGCTAGAGTGTGAGCTCTATTAGGAGAAACTACTCAACATGATTTTAATATTTTTTACTAAACTTGACTTTGGTCAAATATTGAATTTGCATCATTGTGAAACAATCCTACTTTACTACTTCTTCCGTAAAAAAGAATGAAAAACTTGCTTCTCGAGGTGTCAAGTAACTCTAATAAGAATCATCAAAATATTACAAATATCTTGCGTTGTACTACTAAACAAAATGCCTTGCAGAATGGCCTGACATAACCACTTAATAACATATGAAGCACCTAAACAAAACATTGACAGCCCCCTTCTGTCTTTTGTCTGTCCTCGCACGAAACATTTCCTAATCCATTCTCTGCAACTACCCCGCCAACGGCAGATCGTCAGATTTTGTCAAAGGGAGGATTATTGTCGGTGAACCATCCTTTTCCAAATAACAATCACGAGAATGTGAAATGCAGAAAATAATAAGAAATTAAGATCGAGGGTGAGAGAGAGAGAGAGAGCACTCCAAGCTCAGCAGCCAGTAGAAAAAGTGTGTAGGACCCACAGGTGGCGGTTGGAAAAGTGACCGTTGGGCCGGCACTGGCAGGAACTACTTCCACTGCCTGCATGACTGCAGCTGCTACACGCCAGCCGAGCCCCAACGACGAAAGATTCCAAAAAATCCACGCCCACCGCTTTTGACTTTACTTCTTTTTTGCCTTTCGTTTGTTCTACGTGAAAATATGAGTCATGTGCACCCAAAAAAGTCGTATTCTTTTGTTGTTAAGTACTCTACGCATTATGGAGCTGTCCAATTATTGTGGTTTTCTTAAGTAAAAATAGATGGAACCAACAAAGCTGCATAAGGGCTTGCACAACACACACATAATATTTTAGGCTTTGTTTGGACGTAGTCGGATTCACATCAATATACATGGATTGAAGTGGATCCGACAACATCCAAACAAGGCCTTATTAGAATTTAACACATTGCCAAAATCATACAATTAGATTGTATGTTTAACTGTTTGCAAATTATTTAATATATATATATAGCCATGTTTATTAATTGGACTCCATACATCAAGCATGCATCTCTAGAAATAAATTTTGTAGAAAACTTCATAGATATTTTCTCTGGCACCTACCATGCATTCCGGCATGGGGATGGATGGAGAGTTAACATTTAGGGGTGCACCATCTCTCTTCTTCTTCCTTCAACCCCCTACTCCAACGGGGTGGGTTGGCAGTGCCACCACTATATCTATAGCATCATTGTACATAGCCGAAAAAGATTAGTTCTTACAGCGGATACCATGGATACGAAGGACAACTATATATGTGTCATGAGTGTTAACATCTTCTAGCCACAAGACAACCTTGGGCTCTGCTATGTCCACAACGAGCATGGCATGGACTAGTCCAACTGGTTGTTGTTATTCGTCGGAACGACGACGATGAAGCCTGCAATTGTGTGGCCACTGACGTGTCGTCCATTGGACTCGCTCTGGGAGTGGCAGTTGTAGTACTTCAACGAGGGGAACTTCCAAACTTGTCGTGCCTCTTCCCCTTTTGTGCCTGACCAACAATGACTTGGCGCGTGAAGCACCGGATCGGGCCACGTCATTGACAACTCACACCACAATAGGAGGGGCGTCGCTGATTTGGCCTTGGAACACAGCCACACCCTAGCCTCCGATGGTTTTTTTTGCAAGATGCACGACTCAAAACGGTGCGTTGTGTTTGCTCTAAACTGTAACCACAAAGTAGAACAGTACTACATCCAATCTTTCATCCTTGGGAAAGTGAATATAATTGGAAAGTGAATATAATAATAATGGGAGCAGTTGATCTTTATTTGAGGTGTCCTCAACGTCCCAACTGTTAGGAGATATAATTGTACACGAGATAAACCTTTGGTTGGTGCGGCAAGGACTCCTATATTAGGATAGTTAAACATAGAATCTTTGTAATTTCTAATTCAGGAGTCCTAGCCTAAATCACCTATATCTGTAACATTGGTTCTATATAAACACGGACCCTATGGTGAGCCAAGTTAGGCAACCATAGTTACTCCATATTCTTTCATGGTAATCAGAGCCTCCTCTTCCTAAAACAGATCCACAAATAAATCTCGTCGACATCCTATCGCAACAAGAGGGCCGCGACGCTCTGCGATCGTGACGCCCCTCCTCGCGATGTGAAGACCTACGACCGCCGATCGTGACGGTCTTCCTGTTGCAGTCAAGATGGCGTCGTCCTCCTCGCATCACGACGCAAGATCAGCCTTCGGACACCCGGTGTCGGACAAACTGACCCGGAACAACTTTGTTCTATGGAAGACCCAGTTCCTCCCGGCTGTTCGTGGTGCCAAGGCGCTAGGCATCTTGGAAGGTACCACACCTGAACCGCCGCAGGAACTGGAAGGTGACGTCGACGGCAAGAAAAAGAAGATTCCCAATCCGGAGCATGACTCATGGGTTGAAAAAGATCAGCAGCTACTTGGCTATCTGGTTAACTCGGTCTCCAAGGAGGTCCTAGCCGGAATTACGACTGCAACGACCTCTGCCCAAGCATGGAAGGCACTAGGGGTTATGTTTGCAGCACAATCACGAGCGCAGGTTACTAATCTGCGCATGCAATTGGCCACCGTCAAGAAGGGAAACCTCACAACGGTGGAATACTTCAACAAAATTCAGAACATCAAAGACGAACTTGCTTCAGTCGGCGTCACCATTAATGATGATGAGGTTGTTGCTCATATGCTTAATGGATTAGATTTTGATTATCATCCGTTTGTGTCCTCTATGATGGGTCGTTCAGGAGATCTCTCGCTCTCTGAACTTTATTCCCTTCTGATGGAATATGACCTTCGGCTGGAGATGTATCAAGGAGCAGAACAACACCAGTCCTCGGCCAATGTGGCATCCCGAGGATGTGGGAACCGTGGGCGCTCTGGAGGTCGTCGGGGTGGCGGCAGATCCAATCTAGGGCGTCCAGGACAGAGCAATCAGAACTTCAGCAAACAAGGCGAAAATCAGCAAAGCAACCAGAAACAGCCGTGTCAAATTTGTAGGAAGGATAATCATGAAGCCAAGCAGTGCTACTTCCGCTACGAAGAAGATGATCAATACCGTGGCAGGCCTTCTCCAGCTTATGGTATTGACACAAATTGGTATGCTGATAGTGGGGCTACAAATCATGTGACTGGCGAATTGGAAAAACTCTCAGTCCGAGATCGGTATAATGGGAGTGATCAAGTCCATACTGCTAACGGTATAGGTATGCAAATTAGTAATGTTGGTCATACAATTGTTCATACCCCTACCAGCAATCTTTTTCTCAATAATATTCTTCATGTTCCAAATGCAACCAAGAGTCTCGCTTCCGTTCATAAATTGGCCAAAGATAATAATGCCTATCTTGAATTTCATCCGGATTTTTTTGTTATCAAGGACAAGGACACGAAGAAGATTCTGTACCGCGGTAGATGTCAAGGTGGCCTCTATCCTCTTTCATCTGGCACGTCTTCCCAAGGACAGAGGCCGAATCCAGAAGCTCTTGCTGCCCATATGCCATCTACATCTCTTTGGCATAGTCGTCTTGGTCATCCTGCTATCCCCAAAGTTCAGAAGATTATCAGTTCAAATAGTTTGCCGTGTGGTAGTGATAAAAGTGTGGAGTCAGTTTGTGATTCATGTCAGCGGGCCAAGAGCCGTCAGCTTCCCTATCCAGTGTCTAATAAAATTTCTAGTTCTCCTCTTGAGTTAATTTACTCTGATGTGTGGGAGACCTGCTCCTACCTCTGTTGGACGTCATAACTACTATGTTAGCTTCATCGATGACTACTCCAAATTTACCTGGATTTATCTTCTTAGACACAAATATGAAGTTTTTAAGGTTTTCCAAGACTTTCAGCAACTAGTAGAGCGAAAATTTTCTAGAAAAATTCTATGCATTCAATCTGATTGCGGTGGAGAATATGAAAAACTCAACTCCTTCTTCAAGAAAATTGGTATTAGCCACCGCGTCTCTTGTCCTCATGCTCATCAACAAAACGGCGCTGCCGAGCGCAAGCATCGTCACATAGTAGAGGTTGGCCTTGCTCTCCTTGCAAATGCATCTATGCCCTTGAAATTTTGGGATCAAGCTTTCCTCACTGCTACATACCTTATTAATCTTCTCTCGAGCAAGGTCGTTAATTTTGAGGTCCCTATTATTCTACTTCTTGGTGAGACGCCTGACTATTCCAACCTGCGCGTGTTTGGTTGTGCCTGTTGGCCTAATCTTAGACCATACAATTCGCGCAAATTATCTTTTCGCTCTACGCAATGTGCTTTCCTCGGCTATAGTTCCATGCACGAAGGTTTTAAGTGCCTTGACTTATCCACTGGCCGCATCTACATATCACGTGATGTAGTCTTTGATGAAGCTGTTTTTCCCTTTGCTGCCCTTCACTCAAATGCTGGTGCTCTTCTTCAGAAAGAAATTATCTTGCTCCCTCCGTCTCTTCGCAATCCAGGGGATGACAATAGCTATGACTTCAACAGTACTAATGCTACTAATGTGCCTGATGCTTCTACTGTGCCACAGGAAAATTCTAGTGCTTCATCTTCAGAAGGTCTTCCGCAGTTTTTTTTCCAGCTCCTTCGGGTCTTCCTGGTACAGCACATCCAATTCATGCAGATCCGTGCATGGTTTCCATGTCCGGTTCACCTGCGCAGGGGGGGCCTCGGGATCACCGGCAACAGAGGCAACAGAAGAATCCGTGCCTGGCACTCATGAAAACTCCCGCTCGATGACCTTACCGACAGATGATCAGGCAGCTGTTCCAGTTCCGGAGGATCAGCCCAGATCCTCTATGTCTCTCGGATTCAGTCAATCAATGCCTGTTTCAGATGAGACCGAGCCCTCTGGTGCCCCTTCGGCGCTGCCGTCTGCACCTGAGCCTCAACGACCAAAGACTCGCCTGCAAAGTGGGATTGTGAAGCCCAAACGTATGTACGACGGTATGATTCGCTACAGTTTTTTTAGTACGACTGGAGAACCAAATTCAGTTCAAGAAGCTTTAGCTAATTCTAAATGGAAACAGCAATGGAAGCAGAATTTGATGCACTCAAGAAAAATAAAACTTGGCGTCTAGTGCCAAGTAAATCAGGACAGAATATAATAGATTGCAAGTGAGTGTATAAAATTAAACGAAAGGCCGATGGAAGTATTGACAGATATAAAGCTCGTTTGGTAGCAAAAGGGTTTAAGCAGAGATATGGCATTGACTATGAAGACACTTTTAGTCCAGTTGTCAAGATTGCAACTGTGCGGCTGGTACTTTCAATTGCTGTTTCAAGGGGATGGTGTCTAAAACAACTAGATGTGCAGAATGCGTTTCTTCATGGCGTTCTGGAAGAGGAAGTATATATGAAACAACCACCTGGATTTGAAAGTGACGAGACTCCTCATTATGTGTGCAAACTGGATAAAGCTATTTATGGGCTTAAACAGGCGCCTAGAGCCTCCTACTCCAGGTTAAGCAATAAATTAATTTCTCTTGGCTTTGTGGCGTCTAAATCAGATACATCTTTGTTTATTTATAACAGAGGTGGTATAATGATCTACATTCTCATTTATGTTGATGACATTATTGTTACAAGCAATGATCCTAAAGCGGTAACAGCTCTCCTTGCTGACCTTCGTGAAGATTTTGCCTTAAAAGATCTTGGGATGCTTCATTACTTTCTGGGCATTGAAGTCAAAGAAGAGCAAGGGGGTATTACTCTGTCCCAAGGAAAATATGCACAAGATTATTGAAACGTGTTGGTATGGCCGATTGCAAGCCATGTACTACTCCCCTCTCGGCTTCAGAAAAGCTATCAAGCTATGAAGGTACACCGCTAAGTTCAGAAGATGGTACTCGTTATAGAAGTGTTGTGGGTGCATGAAAGCCCAAGTTTGGTTTTGGTAATTAATGACACCAAGTTGCTAATGCCTTTTGTTCAAGTGACTTGAGTCAGGCATAGCAACACATGTGATGAAGGAGCATGGTGGCATGGAAAGGTGGCCACATGATCACAAAGGGATGAAACATGAGTGAAGATCATGGTGATAGATGAGGAGCAAAGTTATCAAGGCAAAGGTATAAACATAGGGTTTTACTTTTGCCGGTCTAAGATGAGTAGAGAAGTGATTGACCGGGTTTAGGATAGATAGCTGACTATCAAGAGGAGAAATCACGGTCATCTCTCGAATCAAGTGCTACTAGGTCCACTTCTTGAGCATATGCATTAGGATCTAGTAAAGTGCTAACTTAACTCCTTTGGTGAAAATGTTTGTGAAAAGCTAACACACTTGCACCTTGGTGGTGGACACTTGTTGGTGTTAGCACTTTTACAAAGGAGGTGGAGTTCCTAGGGTTGAGAGAGGTGTGGGTTTCTCTCTCCCTCCCGCCGAGCTTGCGAGGCGGGATTCGGCGCTTTTGAGAAAAATTAGTGTATATTTTTCTATTGCGCCGGTGGGAAATTTTGAGTAGTCGCGGGAGTGTTTTCTCTCTAAGAAACACTCACCGGACGCTGAGTGCGGAGGCACCGGACGCTGGCTCCCTGCTAGGGTTAAGCACCGGACGCACTCTGAGAGCGTCCGGTGGTTAGCGTCCGGTGTGAGGGGTTTTTGCAACCCTCTCTGCGCACGAGTCCGGTGAGCACCGGACCGTCCGGTGCCCAGCGTCCGGTGAGGTCGCAAGTTTGACACCCTCTCTGCGCACGAGTCCGGTGAGCACCGGACTGTCCGGTGTGGACTTGCAGAGCGTCCGGTGTGTTGCAGGTAGCCGTTAGAAACTGACGCGCGAGATTCGAGTTCGACACGTGGCCAACTCCAGTGCACCGGACGCAGGGAGTCAAGCGTCCGGTGCTCACTTAGTAGCGTCCGGTGCCCCCGTTTTCAGCCCAATGAAAACAGCCAACGGCTAGTTTCGTTGAGGGGCTTATAAATAGTTGGTGGCCGGCTTTGGGGGGTTCTCTCTTGCACATTTGATTACTTGAGACATACATTGAGCTAGAGAACACTCCCTCCACTCATCTCCTTGCTTTATTGCTAATCCTAGTGAGATTGAGTGAGATTCAAGTGCATTGCTTTGAGAGTTGCATTTAGTGGCACTTGATTCTTGAGTTTGCTGCGGATTTCTTGTTACTCTTGGGTGTTTCCCGATGCCCTAGACGGCTTGGAGCAGCGGTGGTGTTGAGCTCGTGATTGGAGATTGTTTCGAGCCTCACCAAGTGACTTGTGAGGGGTTCTTGAGCCTTCCCCGCGGGAGATCGCAATTGGCTACTCTAGTGGATTGCTCGTGGCTTGGAGGATCCCCATCTTGTGAGTGGATGTGCGGCACCCGCTGAGGGTTTGGCTTTGGATTGCCAATTAGCTCGTGATCCATCAAGTGGGTGTATCGCCACAACGAGGAGTAGCTTGCCGGGAAGCAAGTGAACCTCGGTAAAAAATCTTGTGTCATCTCTTGCCGAGGTTTCTCTTGTGATTGTGCACGTGATTGATTGGATATATTTCTACTCTACAACGTCGGTATAACAATCACTCCCCTCTCCTTTACCTTTGTGTATACCTTGCTAGTTGTGTAGCTTGTTTAGCTTAGCTTTATTGTTTAAGAGTGTAGCAAGCTTCTAGTTGTGCTTTCTTGTTGTAACTAGTGTTTAGCTTTCTTGCTAGACTTGTGTAGGTGGCTTGCATAGCTTAGTTGAGCTAGTGCTAGATTTGCTTCGCCATTTGTTTTACTAACTCACTTGCTTAGTGAAGTTTGTAGAAATTTTAAATAGGCTATTCACCCCCCCCTCTAGCCAATTGGACCTTACAGTGCACTCCAATATCTAACCATCACCCGGCCGGATTTATCATATGCTGTAAATCGGGTTTGTCAATTTCTACATGCTCCAACTACTATACATTGGACTGCTGTGAAAAGGATACTAAGATATATAAGGTATACGATCAAAATGGGTTTGCATATCCAGAAGGCAGCGGTTCCTTCTCTCAGTGCTTTCTCAGATGCGGACTGGGCTGGTGACGTGGATGATAGGCGCTCTACAGGAGGATTTGCTATATTCTTTGGTCCCAATTTAATTTCATGGAGTGCAAGGAAACAACCTACAGTTTCTCGGTCCAGTACTGAAGCAGAGTATAAAGCCATGGCAAATGCAACAGCAGAGTTGATTTGGCTTGAACAGTTGCTAACTGAGCTTGGTATTAAGCTGCGTCGACCTGCAATTTTATGGTGTGATAACTTGGGTGCAACTTATTTATCTGCTAATCCAGTTTTTCATGCCAGAGCTAAACATATAGTGATTGATTTTCACTTTGTCAGAGAACGAGTTTTGAGAAAACAATTGCAGGTTTGGTTTATATCTACAAGAGATCAGTTAGCAGATGGGTTCACTAAGGCGCTTCCTGTAGCTAAGCTAAGAGATTTTGTACACAATCTCAATCTTACAAGTGGCTGAAAGTTTCGATTGAGAGGGGGTGTTAGGAGATATAATTGTACACGAGATAAACCTTTGGTTGGTGCGGCAAGGACTCCTATATTAGGATAGTTAAACATAGAATCTTTGTAATTTCTAATTCAGGAGTCCTAGCCTAAATCACCTATATCTGTAACATTGGTTCTATATAAACACGGACCCTATGGTGAGCCAAGTTAGGCAACCATAGTTACTTCATATTCTTTCACCAACAACAGCAAGGCTATGGACCAAAGGATTGAACAATAAAGGCGATGGGGGCACTAATCAGCATTTATATCGTGAGAAAGAAGCTCATTATTTGATGATATAGCACTCATCATCGGATAATAAAACCAGTTTCATATTTTGGCAGGAACCTAGTTTCATGTATGGTATGAAAAAACAACTGCCATGCTCCCTTCGATGGAGTATAGTATACGCGGCATCGTCGCATGCGCAAAGAGCTCAAAGACTCCTTGTGGAATTAGATGGTGGTGGGCAGTTATCAGCAGGGCCGAGGGGTGGTTCGGTCTCCGATGTTCCGAGATGCCTTGATTCTTGATCAAGTCACCCCCCCCCCCCCCCCCCCCCCCCCCCCCAACTCCCTTGCTAACAGACCGAAGGCGATGCCTGAGCGGACCAAAGCGCGCAAAAGCCGATGGAGGGCAAGTGCTCGTCGCCGTTGGTCGATCACATGGCAAAAGACGGGCCAACAAAAGGAGAGGCTACACCTACACTGCAAATGAACGTGCTGCTCTTACGCAATCCCGTGTCCACGCAGTTGACACAGTTTGACCTTAACAGCCTATTCGCTTTCACCAGTATTTTTTGATGTGGTTTATCAACTAAACGAACAAGTGGACACTACCTACTTAGGCCTCGTTTAGTTCTAAAAAATTTTCAAAATTCTTTATCATATCAAAATTTTATATACATGCATGAAATATTAAATATAGACGATTGCACAGTTTATCTATAATTTGTAAAACAAATTTTTTGAGCCTAGTTACTCTATAATTGGATAATAATTGTCATAAACAAACGAAAATGTTACGGTAGCCAAAGTCAAAAAAAATTTCGAACTGAACAAGACCTTATAGGCCCTGTTTAGTTCACCATCCAAAAATTTTTCATCCATCCCATCAAATCTTTGGACAGATGCATGGAACATTAAATGTAGATAAAAAAATAAACTAATTACATAGTTTAGTTAAGAATCGCGAGACGAATCTTTTAAGCCTAGTTACTCCATGATTAGCCTTAAGTGCTACAGTAACCCACATATGCTAATGACAGATTAATTATACTTAATAAATTTGTCTTGCAGTTTCCTGACGAGCTATGTAATTTGTTTTTTAATTAGTTTCTAAAAACCCCTCCCGACATCCTTCCGACACATCCGATGTGACACCCAAAAAATTTTCATCCCCAATCTAAATATGCCAGTATTCTTGAAAGTGGCACAACGAAAAAAGCATGAGACGACCTTCCTGTCACTCTGACACAACAATGCCCGAAATAGGCATACCAGTGGCCAGCGCCAGCCATAACCACACTCAAGTCAAGCACGATGGGTGGTACGTGGCTACGTGGCGAGCATGTTGGTTGCATGGACGAGGAAAGCTGAGGACAGATGCTAACACTATTAACCGACAGAAAACCACTGTCGGTAGAGGCACCAATGCATGCACCAAAACATCGCCTTATCATTACTGCTGTGTAGTACGTACCTTTCTAAAAAAAGAGTAACACTGCTCATGCACCAAAGCATCGCCTTATCATCCCCCGTTCTATTCCATCCGCGGATGTTGCACGGCTGGAGCTATATAGAGGAGAGTAGGGCCATCCCCATGGACCCTACTCTCCTCCGTCCGGAGTCCGGACCAACAACAGGACCAGCCAGCCAGCCCCCGGACGATGCCGTGCCACTCTGCCACTGCTCGCTACCTCCACAGTACCGTGCGCTGCTGCTGCCACGGCAGCGCGGCTCCCGTCCCCGTCCCCATTTGCTCGCTCCTGCACGGGAGCCGCGGCGGGCGCGTACGTGACGCCACGGCGGTGGCGTTATTGACCGCCGGACCCGCCGTCTCGATCTTGGACCAGCGGGTTGCATTGCATGCCGTCGCGTCTCCGTCGTCGCCGCTGCCGTATCCCGTGCATGGCATGCATATGTGCATGCTCCCTCACCTTCACCTCCCCCGCGCGCCGTGCGTCGTACCGGACAGTCTGTGCGCCCGCGCCGCGATTAAACCGCCATAACCAATAAAGTAAAACCGGGGTACATGTACATGTACTGTACCTCCCTTGACTGGAGTAACTATTCGCTGAAAAAGTGGACGATGCCACAGTGAAGTCTTCCGACCTCGCTCCATCAACCCGATCAAAGGGCCGGGCCGGGATGACAGCTTGTCGGCAGTCATAGTAATAAGGTCGTGTTTAGTTACTGAACAAAAAATTTTACGATATTGTAGCACTTTTGTTTGTTTATGTTAATTATTGTTCAACTATGGACTAACTAGACTCAAAAGTTTCGTCTCGTAAATTCCAACCAAATTGTGCAGTTAGTTTTTATTTTCGTTTATATTTAATACTCTATGCATGTGTCTAAAAATTTGATGTGACGGAGAATCTTGAAAAATTTTAGTTTTTAGGATGGAAGTAAACAAGGTCTAAATAAAAAAAAAGGGAACCTTCAATTCATTCAGAGGAAACTCACGATGCAACAAAGTTTTTTCAGACAGGTACGTTTTATCAGCTCCTGGCATCGTACGTCTAGACTCGGACGATACTGTCACGTATAGACTTTTCTCAAACAACACCTACCATACTAATGATTCCGAACTAAAAGCAGACAAGCAAGCAAGCATGCCCTACCCGAATTGATCTGCCTCCAGACACGAACGGATACAGACAAGCTGAGGTTGGAGGAGATGATCGATCATATACACGTAGCTAAGCTAGCTGCCGGCTGGGACCAACCAATCCATCTGCTGCATGCAATTAGTTAGCGCGCCCAACGTCGTCACTGCAGACCAACCGAGCATCAGGCACCGAGCATGCATCACGCAGCTGTACGAGTCGGCTGGGACTGAGGAATCAGACGACGGCGTGGGTGGGAGCCCGCTGCAGTGCCTGCCCGGCCGGTCACCGGCCGCCGGCCGGAGACAGATCAGGGGACAAGACTGAGCCTATGGCGACGCTCGACGCTTCATCAGAGCTACACGGCCTGTTTAGGCCTATGGTTTCAAAATTCCAAAAGTTTATAAGATTTTTTACCATATTAAATTTTTGGACGCATACATAAAATATTAAATATAGATAAAAATACTAACTGTACAATTTATATGTAATTTGCGAGACGAATTTTTTGAGCCTATTTAGTCTATAGATGAAAAATAATTATTAATTACAAATAAAAGTGCTACAGTGTAACTTCAAAAAAATTTGGCATCTAAATATTAATTTACACCCTCAAAAGTTTCTGAGGGTATTGTAGCACATGTATAACTGTAGCAATTAATGTCTAATTAATTAGTTATTTTTTATCTATATTTAATGCTCTATACTAAGTCTTGTCTAGTTTCCAAAAAATTTAAGGATTCTCCGTTAGATCGAATATTGCAGCACATGCATAGAGTATTAAGTTTAGACGAAAACAAAAACTAATTACACAGGTTATCTATAATTTGCGAGATGAATCTTTTGGACCTAGTTAGTCCATAATTGGACAATATGTGTCAAATAAAAACGAAAGTGCTACGGTACCCAAATTCAAAAATCTTGTCAACTAAACAAGTCTAACATAGCCTGAAGCAACCGTACTACTGTCCTAAGTCGTCCTAACTAATGCTGGAGGGGCCACATGCGAGTGAGTGAGTGAAGAGTGATGCAATGCAAGTACCCTTTTCTTTTCTTTGAAAGAAATCTTGTACGGGCAACAGCAGGATTCCCTGTTGATTGGATCGACGGACCTGCTCCGCTCTGCTCGATCTTTCTTTCCACTTTTGCGATTGGCCTGATCTGCTGGCGCTAACCCAACCTAACCTCTACTAGATTGGGGATTTGCCGTACCAAATGGTTGGTTAATTGGTTTACCCTAGGCGCGATCACTCGCTTTGAGCCGAGCAATTGTTTCCTGGGTGCAGTAAATAATAAATGAAACTACTCGTGGTCATCAGCGTCGCACGGACGCGTGTGACGACTTACGAGTGCTCAACGATGACCAAACGCATTCGTTCCTAGAAAAAATCTTCTTTGTCGGCGTTCCAAGAAAAAAAAAACTGGGACCCATAAGTCAGATTACGATAGACGAGAAGAAAACGGGAGCGGATGATTGAGAGAAAAGATACGCGGGGACGCGCAAAAAACAAAACGGAGAGCAATGACAACCTTTTTTTTCTTCTTTGGATTGGAATTGGATTTGGGAGAAATAAATAAGGCCTGTTTTGCAAAATAAGGAGGAGCGGAAGGTTGGAGAGGAGTGCGCAAGAAAGCATATATCTATCTCGATTCTTCATGACTATAAATAAAATTGGATGAGAGCAAAATAATATACTCCGATCCATATAATAAATAACAGGCTAGTACTGTTTTGCAACGAATGCAATAATAACATGGGTCACGGGATTTTATATTAAGACAAATATCCGTGTTAGCCTTTACCAAAAAAAAAAAATCCTTGTTAGCTATAAGCCTATAATATAACAAAAGTCAATCAAGGGATATAAAAAATTGAGCGGTGGAAATGGATGTCATCTTTGGAATCTCTGGCGTCAATAATGTCTTTTGTTTATCTTCGTAGTATCTTTTGAGTGAACTTCAGGATTACGAGGTGGTGCCTGCGCTTATGTTCTGAACTCTTTTTTTTTAGCGACCGTGTATTCACACGTGTTTCATCAAGAGAATGACTGGTTTTGAATTTGATGTAAGCTACGCGGTGCTTTGAAAACTGGCGACGTGAAACTTTTCCTACTCAAGCAATACTTTGTGTTTCTAGGAAACTCCTTCGAGTATTTTTTTTTTAAAAAAAGGAAAACTGTGGACGCAAATCACAACCTAAGTGTAGTGTCCATAAACTATTCTGCTGCCTGCGTGATCAATCCACAGGAGAAGAGAAAATCAAGAGTAACTGGCTGCAGGCAAGTTTGATCGGTGTAGCTACACTACCACCAGTACACCACCCCCTGCTCTGGAATTTGATGGATGCACGCGTAGGGCGCTGGGATACGCTTGTCGTCGGGACGTCCTGTTGGATATACAGTACTGTACGGCGGTGTAGCCTGTCCAGCGTCCACGGAGAACAGGCAGCACATCATGTGGGCGTATGGAACGGTTGGCAGGACCAGGATCCGACGCCCCACCGCCACCATGGGCATTGCCATTGCCAAGTTGTAAACCGCGAGGACCGCATGCAGATGCAGAGGCCGCGGAGGCGGAGAGGAGAGAAAAAAAAAAAGGGTGTCGACGGCATGCACGTCCACATATGGAGAAAGGGCCGCCAGTCACGTTGGCTGTCCGATCTCCTTCCTGAGGGCCGGATGGTAGATAGCATCCTCACCGTCAGATGCTGCGTACGGTATGGAAAGCCGCCAGGGACAAAAAGGGTGGCCTCACCTGAGCGCGTCTTCTTGTGCTTTTCCGTTTGCTTGCATAGTACAAAGGCCAGGGTCTTGTTTAGTTCTGAAAATTTTTTAGATTTCGTTATTATAGCATTTTCGTTTTTATTTAATAAATATTATTCAATCATAGACTAACTAGACTCAAAAGATTCATCTTGTGATTTACAGGCAAATTGTGTAATTAATTTTTATTTTCGTCTATATTTAATACTCTATACATGTGTCACAAGATTCGATGTGACCGAGAATTTTGATTTTTTTTTGTTTTTAGGTGAACTAAACAAGGCCTATATGTGTTTTTCACTGTTTCTATGGCTCCAGGTGTGAGCAAGAATGCACGATGGATTGGGTTGTGTTAGAGTACAGCGAATAAGGCCTTGTTTAGTTCGTAAAAATTTTCAAGATTCTCCGTCACATCGAATCTTTAGTCGCATGCATGGAGCATTAAATATAGACGAAAATAAAAACTAATTGCACAGTTTACCTGTAATTTGTGAGATGAATCTTTTGAGCCTAGTTACTCCGTGATTGGACAATATTTGTCAAATAAAAACGAAATGCTACGGTACCTAAAAACGAAAAATTTTGCGAACTAAACAAGGCCTAATAATAATGACAATACAGCTAACCAGTGGCTCTATGTAAATTATAGCTCAAACTAACGTTAAACTTTAGGTATGTTTCTGTTCTCCTTTTTCCACCTTGGTGCAAAGCCCGTTTATATTATTATTATTATTATTATTATTATTATTATTATTATTATTATTATTATTATTATTATTATTATTATTATTATTATTATTATTATTATTATTATTATTATTGTTATTGTTATTATTATTATTATTATTATTATTATTATTATTATTATTATTATTATTATTATTACCATTTGTGACTTCGCCAAAATGACTTCAGCTCCTGTGTTTTTTTTACTTAAAAACGGGTTCTCTAAAAACGTTTGGCGTGGCTTTTCTGGAGGAGCCAGAGCTAGAGTCGGAAAGGAGCCCTAACAAAGAGACTCTTAAAGGTGACGTCGGTGGTGAGATCCTTTTACCATGATCTATAATGTGGTTCTACAAAAATCTTAAGCTCGGCCAAACATATTATATATCCTTATCAAATAAAGACGTATTCAATATGGTCATAAAATATTTTAACTTGAATTCATAAGCATATATGCTTGAACACAAAATTCTGTTGGGGTGCTCTCTTTGTTGCCGCAAATGAAATCATGTGAAGAATTTACATCTCTTTAGGACAAGACTTTCACACGAATCATAGAAAATTTATACAAATTAGTTTATAAAAGAAAAAAAAGACAAGAATAGGACTAACTAGCAGTCGAAGGCCTTGTCTGGAATATGAAAAAAATCCTATTTGCCACAAACAAACGAAAGTGCTACAGTAGCGAAATCCAAAATCTTTTCGCATCTAAACAAGACCTATATATGGCTGGTCTCCGGTCAACAAATTTTTTTTTTCATATTCCAGACAAGGCCTTCGACAAAATATTGTCCAATTATGGACTAACTAGGATCAAAAGATTCGTCTCGTGATTTACAGATAAATTGTGTAATTAGTTTTTATTTTTGTCTATATTTAATGCTTCATGTATGTGTTGAAAGATTTAATGTGACGGAGAATCGTGAAAACTTTTTGGTTTTTGTGGTCAACTAAACAAGGCCATAGTCACTACGTCATACTGGTATAGCAGACAACTCAGTCCGCAACAAATATTCAGTCTAAGAATAAATCATTTTATCATCCAATCCTTTGCTTAATATATACTCTCCATAAACTTTACAATTTTTTTTCTCTACCTCTCGCTATTTTGAGGAAATGTAGGTCAGGCCTTGTTTAGATCTAAAAACTTTTTGCTTTTTGACCTTGTAGCACTTTTATTTTTATTTGACAAACATTATTCAATCATGAAGCAACTAGGCTTAAAAGATTCGTCTCGTGATTTACAGGTAAACTATGCAATAGTTATCTTTTTTATCTATATTTAATGTTCCATGCATGTGCCGCAAAATTTGATGTGATGTGGAATTTTGTGAAGTTTTGAGTTTTCGTGTGTATCTAAACAAGGCCTCACTCAACCACTCGCCACATTTCCCTTCAACCAAATGTTAATGTTAAACATTAAGTAGAGCTTCCCTCTCATCATGCGCTCACTCTCGCGCACTAGCCGCTAGAAATTTACCTCCGCATACAACCAAAACCCAAATGGTCCATCGCCCAACGGTAGAACATCAGTAACGACTAACGGGTAAGAAACTTTGGTCTCAAGTAAGTTGCTCTCATCACATGCCATGGTTCTCTCCTGCCTCCATGGCTCCATATCCCATCTCCATGGATCCAAATCCAACAAGTACTGTTATCCAACACGCAGTGACGCAGAACTCCAAAACAATTTTTTTTTGCGAAAAAAATAATAGGAATATCCCACATCAGAGGCAGAGGAGCAACTGCCATCCCCAGGCCCACACGGCACAGATGCAGCCGGTCGCTGCAGAAGTTGTGAGTAGGGATGAAAACGGTACGGATATTTTCCGACCGTATTCGAGACCGAATTCGTTTAGAGGAGTTTAGATCTGTCCGTATCCGAGTCCGAATATTCAACATCCGATACCGTATCCGTATCCGAATACTTAAATCGTATATTTGTGATGTCGATATCCAATCATATCTTATCCGACATGGTTGATATTATCCGTATTCGAATCCGAATCCGACCAGAAATATGAAAACAAATATGATATCAGTGATATCCGTCCGTATCCGATCCGTTTTCATCTCTAGTTCTGAGGCTCAAGCAATGGCGCCGCACAGTAGCTACTACACACTCCAGCAGGCAGCAACAGCATACTCCTCCATCCATAGCAACGCTGCAGCAGCCGGAGGCTCAGATTTTATAATCCATCACTTCTCCACCAGACCCCAATCGCCCTCGCTCCCCAGCTGTACTACGCCTCTACTGCTACCCAAGAAAATCAATTCGATTTCTCTTTTCCCCCAAACAATTGACCTCCGTTTTATAGCCTCTCTTCATCACAACCTTCTCTCACTACATTTCCTCTCTCTCTCTCTAGCCCACTTAACCCCCCCCCAATCAGAGAGAGAGAGAGAGAGCGCGTGAGAGGAAAAGCAGAGCTGTAGAGAGAGAAAGTTCTTCTGATCTCTCTCTCTCTCACACACTAGATCTACTACTACTACTACTACCACCACCAGTGTCCACTGCATCGGCCTTGTTGCTGGCTGCGTGCGTGCCTTTGCCCAAAGCCTGCCTGCTCGGTGGTGCCTCGCTTCGCTTGCAGCTGCAGTAGTGGCCTCGCCCTCACTCGCCCACTTCCCCTTCACGCTCTATGCTTGCTCTGCCACCATGTGGCGGTGGTGGTGGTCTTCGGGGCGCTCCAACTAACCACCACCAGCACCTCACACCACCGCATCGGCACCTCACACCACCGACCCTGGTGGCGTCACGCGGCCCGGTGGCTTCTTCCGCGCGCGGCATTGCAATGCCGCCACCGGTGGACGCTCCCGTGGAGGAGTAGCTAGCTGGCCCAGCGGCAGCGGCAGCGGGCGAGGCGAAGGGGGGCCGGACCGGAGGTCGTTCTTGCAGAGCCTTCTGTTCCGGGACCGACCGACCGACCGACCGACCTAGCGCGGCGACGCCGACATGTTCAAGTCGCGGTGGCGCGGCGGCGGCGGCGGAGGCGGTGGCAAGGCCAAGGCCGTGTTCAAGCTGCAGTTCCACGCCACGCAGGCACGGCTCCGTAGCCCTGAAGCAGAGCTCCGGATTTAATTTTGTTGTTGATTGACGCGTGACGGGAGTGGCGTGGTTGGTTCTTGCCGCAGGTGCCCGAGCTGGGATGGGAGGCAATGATGGTGGTGGTGACGCCGCAGGACGCCGGCCGGCCGACGGCGCGGTCGGAGCCCGCGGAGGTCACCGACGGCGCGTGCCGGTGGGCGGCCCCTATTATGGAGGCCACCAAGCTCCCCGCCGGCAAGGACAAGATCTACCAGTTCCTCGTCTACGAGACCGTAAGCGACCTGCCGCCGCCGCCCGCCGCTCAACTAATTCGCGATTAACCGACGGCGGTGGTTCCGGTATCGATCTTGACTCGGGCAATGCTGTCGGTGCAGGGGTCGAGCAAGGCGGCGCTGCTGGGGGAGGCCACGGTGAACCTGGCGGAGTACGCCGACGCGTTGAAGCCGTCGGCGGTGACGCTCCCGCTCAAGGGCAGCCCCGGCGCGCTGCTGCACGTGAGCATCACCATCTCTGCTCTCTCTTCCCCACCTCCCTTCCCTCGCATCCCTTAAAGGGTCGTGCCGTTTTCTTGTGACCTGCGACGGCGACGTGCTCGCGGTCTGTCTGATTTTGATGTTTCGCTGGTGCTTCGCTTCCTGTGACAGGTGACCATCCAGCGGGTGGTGGGTGGCGCCGGTGGGTGCGGAGACGACGTGAGGTGCGTCGTTGGGTGGTGGATTAATCTACGCACACATCTCTGCCTCATTGTTGTTTGTTTCAGCTTTAAGGATAGTCTCACCACAGCCAGATTTAGCCATTGCCGCCGCTGCATTGTTATTTGAGCCTTAGAGATTGAGCCATCTCAACCAGATTTATAGTCATTGCTACTGCATTGTGGTTTGGGTCTTAAGCATTCGCTTGGTTGGGGCATTGCTTGGTTACTGATTCTTGTTGTCCTCCCGGTGGTAACAGCGAGAACGGCGACGCCTCGCCGGTGCCAAAGACGCCACAGAGGAGAACGACGCTGCAGAACCAGCTTAGCCGATTTGAGGACGAGGACGGCGAGAAGGCTAGAGCGGCCACGGATGCGATGAGTCCTGTGCAAGTAAGTGGGTCTTTGGGGAATTCTTTAGAGCTTTTCCTCGTTTGGATTCATCATCATTGGGTTGCTTTGTTTCATCTTGTGATTGCTAAGAAAGAGGGCTTTTGGCATACAAAGAGCACTGCAAAATAAAAAGGGGCAAAGGGAGCCTAAGTTATATTTATATCTGAATGATAATAAGCTGTATGTCGCTTTTTGTTTGAGATCTGATTTATCATGCCTGTAGACTGTAGATGGGAACATTTTAGAACTGAACAACCGCATGCTGTATGTGATTTGATTTTTCTTGTCTTCTCCTGATGGTTGATATCTCCCTTGTACAGGATGGGTTGTTGATAAGAAAACCTCCAGGCATGAGGTTTCCATCAAGAAGAAATGTGCCTACATCTGTTGACCCAGTGGGCCATCTCCACAATGGCAGCAGTTTCGATGCCGTCTCGGTGTCTGGTTCAGATGGAAGTTCTGGGAGATATACCCCCAAGATTAGCGCAAGCATGCACAACTCATTTCTTCAGGATAGTAGCAATGCTCTCTCTCCATTTGCCAACAATGGCACCGTGGGAAACCCATTGACCAGTTCCGGTGACTGGTCAGGAAGCTCAGCTCCTGATGCTAGTACGGATGGGTCAACGAGCAATTCTGGCGAGGCAGGGTTAAGAGGGGAAGATGATGACGTGGAGAAGCTAAGAAGTGAGGTAGCCACTTTAACCAGGAAATTGGATGTCTCAGATATGGAGTTGCAGACTCTCCGAAAGCAGATTGTGAAGGAGAGTCGGCGTGGGCAAGATCTCTCCAAGGAGATGAGCAGCCTGAGGGAGGAGAGGGATGCACTCAGAAGAGAATGTGAAGGACTTAGAGGGGCAAGGAAGACTATCCATGATTCAAATGGCTCAGGGAAACGGCTCTCAGATGGGGATGACCCATGGTCACAGATTGAAGAACTGAAGCAAGATCTGAGTCATGAGAAGAATCTAAATGCGGATCTTCGTCTACAACTGCAAAAGATGCAGGAATCCAACTCTGAGCTGCTTCTGGCTGTGAAAGATCTTGATGAGATGTTGGAGCAAAAGAACAGAGAGATTTCCATTTTGCAAGAGGATACACGGGATGATCCGCAGGAGGCAGAATATGAGCATGCACTGTCAAATGTGCACAATTCTGGACACAAAATAGCCTTATCTGAATCGAGTTCATACCAAGAGAAGGAAGATGAGCTTATGCTAGATGCACTAGCAAAGAAGCGTGATGACATCTCTACCTCTGAGCTTGAAAAGAAAATCCTTGAGTTGAGCAATGAAATTGAGTTGTACAAGAAAGATCGTGAGGATATCGAGATGCAGATGGAGCAACTTGCACTTGATTATGAGATTCTAAAGCAAGAGAACCATGACATATCTACAAGGCTGGAGCAAACACAACTCAGAGAGCAGCTAAGGATGCAATATGAGTGTTCAGCTCATTTGTCTATTATAAGTGATCTTGAGGCCAATGTTGAGAGCTTGGATAATGAACTCCAGACACAGGCTAAAAAGTTTGAGGCTGACATAGCAGAAATAATGAGCGCAAAGGTGGAACAAGAGCAACGGGCCATTAAGGCTGAGGATTCTCTGAGGAAGATAAGATGGAATAATGCAACTACTGCAGAACGACTTCAGGAGGAATTCAAGGTGTTGTCTTCACAGGTATCTTCTGCTTTCAGTGCAAACGAACGACACCTTGTGCAAGCAAGGAAAGAGGTGGCGGAGCTGCAGCTGCAGAAGAGCCAGTTGGAAGAGTTACTGCAGAAGGCTCAAGGAGATCTCGGATCAGTTCAGGATCAGCACCGGGTAAAGGTCCAACAGTTAATAACCCTAGTGGATTTCAAGTCAAAGGAGATAGACAGGCTACTGATGGAGCTCAAAAGCAAGAGTGACGAGTTCCATAGCCAAAAAAGATGTGATGAAGCAAGGATGAATGCTCTGTCAGAAGAAATTGACCTACTCAATGCCAAGATTGACAAGCTATCCAGTGAGAGAAACGAGCTCTTCGAAAAGAATGAGCAGAAAGATAAGGAGTTAGCTGGAATTAGTGAAAAGGACATGCAATTGCAAGACAAAACTGCTGAGATTACTTCACTAAATAAAGAGCTTGTATCCCTCAAGGACCAAGTGAAGATGCATTTGGACGAACTACACAATTTAAAACGTTTGAAGAACGAGAAGGAGGAGACAATTGGAAAGCTGCAAATAGATATTGGGTCACTGAAACTCCAGTGCGACAACTTGAAGACTTTGCTGTCCAAGAAGGAGTCTGAGAAAGACAACCTTGCTTCTCAGGTGCTGAAACTGAGAAGATCCCTTGAAACCCGGGAAGGGGCAAAGGCAAATGGTCAAAATTCAGATGCGAAGGTAAATTCTGCAACGCTAATATGTTTCCAGTTCCAGTGCAGACAGTTCTCCTTTTAATTGGTTTGTGATAATGTAGATGTTAATAACTGCAACGCTCAAAAAAATTATTTGCTCTAAATCCATCTAAAAATGGAACCATAAACTCTTGCAACTTTTGCTTCCTGATTGCCATCTGAACCAGTAGCTGTAATTTCCTTTTTCTAGTTAAGTCAGTAGAATGAGCGGTTGATCAAACAAGGCTTCAACAAAAGTATGAGCACATGTCAGTGAAAAAATGTCATGATTTCTGTCTCTTTGCACATGGGAAGACAAAATTTTCTTTAGTTCTATCCACCGGCTCCCAAATCATCATAGCTCATGGAATAGCTTTATTGCATACAGGGCCCACTGATGAGGACATGTTATATTGCTTTACCTCATTGAGCGACCTTTACATAGAACTGCTTACTAGATTGTAATAATACAACTTTGGTGCACAGAAAGTAACACAAAGTGCTGTTTTTGCAGGACAATCAGCACACTAATAATAAGCGCACCAAACACAATACCGGCTCCACTGGGAGCACTACTGCACTGCCAAGCACCAACAGACAGGGTGACTGCAATGGGCTTGACATGAGGTACATCAATCATTTAAACTCAGCTGACACATACTACGCCTTTTAAGTTCAGAAACACATGAACCACGGCCATCTGACTGACATTTCTTCCTGCTGGCAACGACTCTCATCTATGTCAGTAACGCGGCTGACCAGTCAGCAAAGGAGCTGGCCTCACTGAAGGAGAGGAACAAGGCGATGGAGGAGGAGCTGAAGGAGCTGCACGAACGGTACTCAGGGATTAGCCTGAAGTTCGCGGAGGTGGAAGGCGAGCGGCAGCAGCTCGTGATGACGGTTCGGTCGCTGAAGAACTCCTTGCGGTGACCGATGCTGCTCCACTCACATTGTGTTGTAGCTAAAAAAAGATTAGATGTACAGGTGGGCGACTGGATGAGCTTTTTATGAAGAGAGGCTCCAGACCAGAGGCCTCGCGGAGGCCAGGCCAGGCCAGACAGGTACCCCCCGGGTATGTAGCAGGGGGGTGCCTGCGGTGTGGTTTGTCCGTCAGAGTTACAGTACACAGCAACATGTAGATCTCGTCACAATAATATTCTTTGGTTTTCTTCGTTCGTTCCCCCATTGGCGTGTGTGCAGTAATATAAGTTGTAATAGTTGTCTCTTACCCTCTCTAGAGTGTGTTGTGCTGTATAATTTTCATGGTGTCACTGTGTTGTGATGAAAGGAAAATGAGAAGAAAAGAGTGGGTGTCAGTTTGATCTCAGAAATTCTTGCATTGTGTTCCAAGTTCCTGACTATTCTATCAGTGTGGGTTTGGGGCTTTCGACCTGCCTGCGAAAGGTGGACTCCGAGGCTTCCGAGTGTGATGGAGTGCTTGTTTTTACTGATAGAATGCGCGGTGCCGGCATAGTGGAAGCGCAGCAATGAAGCATTCTTCTGTAGACGATTTTTCAAGTGAGGTCAAAATTTTTTGCAAAATGGATATTGTAGTTTGTATTTTATAAATATTGTCTAATTATAGACTAACTAGACTCAAAAGATCCATCTCGCAAAATTATAGTCAAACGGTGTAATTAATTGTTATTTTTATCTTTATTTAATGCTTTAATGCTCTATGTATACGTCGCAAGATTTGATGTGACGGAAAATCTATTTTTTTTTTAAAAAAAAATTAGCAACTAAACAAGGCCCGAACTTCGCGGTGTCGGCAGGGAAGGATGCTTCTTCTACAACAAACTGCTATTAACACGGGCCTCGAAACCAGGCTCGGAAGGCCGGAGGGGAGCACACCGAGCGGGCTGTTGCCACGCGCACGCGCCGCGCTTCGCCGGAACCGGCCCGCCCGTGCATTGCCTTGCTCTGCCCCCTCGCGCAACGCGCACGGTCTCGCCTCGCCTAGCAGCACCGCTCGCCACGATGACAGGACCGGACACCGGACTACCGGAGTACGGGACCGATGGTCTCAGCGGCAAAAAAATGGGAACCGGAACCCTGGCCACCGCCACGGGGCGTGACAGGCGACTCCACAACACTGAACTAGGCAAACTGCGAACTGAGATCTTCGGCCTTCACCGGCTCACCCCGTCACCCACGCGACCAGGCGCCGCCGACGCATTAGCAACTACGATTGCAAACGGCACGGGCTGCGCCATCAGCCTGCTGTGCCGGACCGTGCCGCGAGCAAAAATCAGCCCGCACAGCAGCCCATCTATGCGAAGCGGGTTTAGGGAGCGGACACATGAAGCCCAACGGCGCCGCTCCAGACACGAACACGATGACGCGAGGGCTGCCGCAGCCGCCGCCGCCGTTGCAACCTCGATGAGCGGCTCTTCCCATGCCGCAGACATCGCCACGGGCGACTCCGCCATCGGCCCCCGCCACGGCCCCCCTACACCCCGGCGCTGTTGGGACCTTCCCCGGCAATGAGCAGCCAGCAGGTATGCCCAGCCCCTTGCCTGTAAATTTATCTCCTTGATTCGCAATGGTCGTCCGATGATTGTTATTTGGCTCTTGTCCTTTCTAGCAATAAATTGATGGTTGGGGCATTGTCGCTGTGCAGTTTTGATTTAGATTTGATTAAAGGTGGTCAGAAAAAAGATCGGCTTCTTTTTGCTATAAATTGTCTTCAGTTCCGTGAGGATCTTATGTCCCCTTCATCAATCGTGTAGGATATTCCTGAATTCCTTCATCTAAAACTGTATTTCTATAATTTATTGTGATATTCCGATAGCAATATTAGTGTTGAGGATATATGATTGTTCAGGACAGGGAATCCAGAATTTTGTGGTTCCAGGAAAGCATTAGCTGCTCCTTTGTAGTCCTGAGCATAGAGGTATAACTACTGTGAGATACAAGTGTAGAGTATATTAAGTTGCGAGGCTAAATTTGACGCAGCTGCTACACTGCCTAGTATATTGTATACCTTCAGCAAGCTGAGAGCTGCACCCTCACAGTACCACGCCTTTGGCCACCGAGGACGCATGGCTTTGCATTGTTGAGTATCTGACAGGGCACACTTTCCATCTCCCAGCCGCAACCAGCATAAGCTTCTGTTGGAAAACACGGTAGCATCAAGCAGATTTTTGAATAATGCCTACATTAGTAATCAGAAATGTGCAGGGCCTTAGATTATAAATGAGTATAGAAGCAGACTGTCTAGTGATACTGTAGAAGCACTTGTCTGTCTTCAAGACTGGCTTCGAGGTAGATTACATATTCTTTTGTGTCCTAACATGTTTACTATAATATAGTTGAATAACTTTTGTGTCCTAACATGTCTACTATAATTTGTTTTGATTGTTTTAGATTGTAGTACCCATGATGACATAGCTGGATGTATTATGGGAGATGAAGATGATGATGAGATCTAACTCAGGTATAAATTTGCAGATGAATTCGCTTTATGAGATGATCTTGCTTTTCTCAGTAAATGATTTGCTTTTCTCAAATCTCAATACTATGTTACAACAGTCAGTCCATATGATTGGTTGCTCTCCTTGTTTGCTGCCAATTTCATTGTCTAGATCTAAAAGACCAGTAAAAGAAAATTCAATCATATATTTCTAATGATACATAATATTTTATATAATTTACATATATTTTTTAGCTAACAAATAGATCACTAAAAAATTTATAAAGTAATAAATAACAAAATAAACACACACATACATAACTTACCACGATTCTTGTTTCATGCAAGGCTGCAAGGCAGCGCGGGCTTGCGGCCGCCGCAACAACGCCGCACGCGCACGCGGATGGAAACGGGCCGCCGTATAAGCCCGTGTACGATGATGCGGCCTTTGCGGACGCGGGACGGGCTGCCCGTCGCCGCGCCGTCTGCAAGTTTATTAGCAACCACGTGACCGCCGCCGCGGCCCTTAGGTAACAAACACTTTTCTTGCTTTCAGTTTCAGGTACAGAAGCGTGATTAGAAATACTCCCAACAGTTCTGGATTATAATGTATTTTAATTTTATTCGAAGTAAACCTTGTTTAACTTTTGACTGAGTTTTACAGAAAAATACACGAACATTTAGAAACACTAAAAGATTCTTCAATAAATATTTTTTTTGATAAAGCATTCATTAGAATTTGTAGACGTCATTATGTTTTTTTTCTAAAAATGTGACCAAAGATAGAGAGATTTTAGTAAAGTGAACTATAATTTAAAATAGATGGAGTAGATCAAAGAGAAAACTCAACACTAACACTTTAGGGTTTTCTTAAATTGGATAGAAATTGAGGACACCAAGTTGAAGTACTATTTGGTGGATATGTATCTATCTCTATCTTTATATCTATTTCTATCTATTCTAATCTTATATCAGTACCTTGTATTATATTTACATTTTTTTGTCTTTCTGTATTTTTATATATTAAAGTACAAAGCATTTATGTGGTCTTTCGTATTGAGGACAGGAAAAGTTGAAGTAATGTGTGGTGGACATGTATATACCTCTATCTTTATCTCTATTTTTATATATTATAATCTTATATCAGTATCTATATTTGTATTTTTTTTGTCTATATCTATATTTTTATATTAAAAATATAAGTGTTTATGTGGTCTTTCATATATTGAGGACGGGAAAGTTGAAGCACCGTCCGGTGGATATATTTATCTATCTATATCTTTATATCTATTTCTATCTTTTGTAATCTTATATATCAGTATTTATATCTGTATCAATATTATATTTACCTCATTTTTGTCTATGTCTACAAATGCATTATTTAGATTAAAGTACAAAGCGTTTATGTGGTCCTTGGTTCCCTCAATATGCGTACAGTTAACTAGAGCAGCATGTCTAAGGTATTGTGTGGAATTAGACTTAAGACAATTTGGAGTACAGAATGTTTATGTGGTTTGACACTCTCCCGTGTCCATGCATATATACGAGTTACTAGAATATTGCATGGTGCAGAGTTTGATCCAAAGCGAATGGAAACACATGTGTGATTATTAGATGAATCTCTGTCTTATGTGCCCAAAACAAGTTAGAGTTGTGTGCATATGCTTAGGCATGATATATGAAATTCGTTTTCCGCACGATTAGGGTTTAGGGCACCACAATGTAGTGTGAAAATAGTCTTTATGCAATAAATGTAGCCAAGCTTGCAGACTTCCAGCGGGCGGCGCTGGGCTACGCCATCGCGTTGTCTAGCATGAATGTTCCGTGCAAACCAAAAACATTTTCACCATGACACAAATACACCATCACTCTTGGTAATATTGTCCATATTTCGAGATAGTACAAATACAGTACGATAATACTAGACCGATCGACAGGCACAAATGCATCTCTATAGAACTGATTTCACAACTCTAATTTATTCATACGCCGCAGCCGCACGACACACAACGCGCGACCGCCGGCCGGTCGCCTAGCAGTCCGGGATGGGGATGCCGCAGGAGGTGAGCGTGCGGCCGGCGTTGGGGCTGTCGATGTACTTGCGGAACGCCGGGTTGTGCGCGTACTCGCAGAAGCATGACTCCTGCGCGCGCAGGTTGGAGCAGCAGGACGCCGTGGGCGGCGACCCGTTGATGACCGCCGGCGCGCACACCACCAGCTGCGCCGGGTTGCACTGCACCGCCGACGCACCGCCGGCGCTCATCGCCGCCGCCACGACCAGCGCTAGGGCCACGAGCATCGCCACCGCCTGCTTCGCCATGGCACTTGCTTGGTGCACGCGTACCGGTAGCTTCTTGGCTCGCGCAGCCTTCCTCGATCTGAGCTAGTGGTCGAGTGGAGAGAGTGATGATGAAGGCTGAATGTAGCGCTCTGGGGCGTGGTATTTATAGGCGCCATAGAGATCAGCACATGTCAAGGGGCATTGTGTAGAGCTCGACTCAATATATTTGTAATAAGAAACATTTCCCTGATTTGTCATTCTTCCATGCCCGTACGAGTTAGAGTGTGTAAGTACCGTTTAGTGGATATCTATCTATCTTCATCTATTTTATATATTATATTTATTTGGCATTCTTCGGTGTGCCCATACAAGTTAGAGTGTGTAAGTACCGTTTAGTGAATATATATCTATCTCTATCTATTTCATATATAATATCTCTATCTCTATTTGTATATATATCTATACCTTTTGGATATATCTATATCCGTACTTTTATGATATCAAAGTAAAATGTGTTTATGTGGTCAATCTTTCTCATGCGTTCGTATGTGTTAGAGCGGCATGCCAAAGCCCACCACAAGGGTAGAGTTTTTGTGGCAAAAATTTTTATTACAAAAGCATGTTTTTTTTTTGCCACAGACCAACCTTTATGGTGTCTTTTTACATCGCCACTAGTCACCACAAATACTCGTCTCATAAATACTCTAGTGATGATTTTTTGTTCCCCACAAATGGTTGTACTTTTTAGTGATGAATTGTGGTGTCACTAGTAAATTGGCAATTTGTGGCACCATTTTTTGTCACAAAAACATATGCATCAGTGACAAAAAAAATTGCCACTTATAGCGTCGTTTTTCGTGGTGAGAATGGTTGACATGAATATAGAGTATATATGGCAGTCACAGTTAAACATTGTAAAAGTGACAAATTATAAGGTCACTAAAGACTACATATCGGTGACCAAAGTTTGCCATTATACAAGTTTATAGTGTCAATATTTGTTCTCACTGTTTTAGTTACAACTGTGTCAATTTGATCGCCACAATTTATATTGGAAAAGGTGGTACCTTGTCAGCACAAATATATTTCATTTGTGATGTGACTCATCCTCACATATATTATAGAGGCAAAACTTTTTCTCACAATAAGATTTTTTGAGAAATGTAAGACATGGTGTGCCAATAATTTCATCAAGAAAAAACATAACATTTGCATTCGACACAAAGAACTAAGCTCAGACATGGTGTGCCAATAATTTCATCAAGAAAAAACATAACATTTGCGTTCGACACAAAGAACTAAGCTCATCAAGTTGGGATGTGCATCTGTTTCGACCACCATTGAGACCAGGCCTTCCAAAACTTATGCACATTGCTTAGCAGCAACTGCACATGCTGGAGCTGCAGTATTTGGGAAAGTTCACCTAATAAATTCATGGTTTCAATGTCATCATTTTGTAACACATGCCCTCAAGTGAAATAAAAAATTGCTTAAGAATACACTCGCTCAAAATTAGATGTTAGATACTAAATTACATGATAAAGTTCGTCAGCAAATCACATCTACTATGCGAACCATGAATTTAGATAATATTTTATAGATTTTTAGAATAAGTGTTTGGACAAATAGCTTACCCACAATATTTTCTAACTAATTATGTGTCCTGTGATGATAATATTTTTGCCACTAGTAGATGTTACATCATTGAGGTAATATTTTTTTGCCACAAATACCTTGTTAAATAGTGGCAAACAATGCCACTCGATTTGTCACTAAAGATGTTTTTTATGGTGAATTAATATTTCGTCACTAATAACCAACAGAAGAGTGACAAAATTAGTTTTTTCACCAATTAGCGGCAAATATCTCACTAATTGTGTGTCTTGTGGCGATAATTTTTTTTGCCACTAATAAATATCATATCAGTGAGGTATTTTTTTTGCCACACATACCTTGTTAAATAGTGGCAAAACAATGTTTTGTCACTCGATTTGCCACTAAAGATGCTTTCTGTGGCGAATTAATATTTTTTTGTGCACGTCATCCGTTTCTAAGAGGAACTGTTACGACGTGATTGTTAAATAAATAATCTTGGAGCCCCAAGTTGTAGAAAGCACGTCCAGTAATAAGTACTGTAATAAAGACGCCATGAGCCCATGAACATGCATGCTATCTAGGAGTTAAATGGAAATCTTGATGGTTTGCCGGCTTGCAGCGGCGGCGCTGGGGCTACTACGCCATCGCCGTCTGGCATGAATAACGCTCCCGGCAAGCAAACGAAGAACATCTTCATTCATGACACAAATACACCATCACACCTGATATTATATATTGTCCATATGATGAGGCACAAATACGATATATATATATATATATATAAATAAATAGACCGATTGACATGCATAAGCGCATCTTCAGTCGGTTCATAAGGCACGCACACCACGATGATCAACTGATTTTATTCAGACGCCACACTACACCACGAGACGAGAGCGAGAGGCAAAGCGCGCGCGCGGCCGCCGGCCGGCCGGGGCGCCTAGCAGCTCGGGACGGCGATGCCGCAGGAGGTGAGCGTGCGGCGGGCGTTGGGGCTGCTGATGTAGCTGCTGTACGCCGGGTTGCGCGCGTACTGGCAGAAGCACGGCTGCTGCGCGCGCAGGTTGGCGCAGCACGGCGCCGTGGGCGCCGACCCGCTGATGACCGCCGGCGCGCACACCGCCAGCAGGGACACGTTGCACTGCTGCGCCGACGCCCCGCCCGCGCTCGTCACCGCCACCACCACCACGACCAGCAGCGCCACGGACACGAGCATCGCCACCGCCTGCTTCGCCATGGCACTTTGCTTTGGTGATCTAGCTGAGTGGTGGAGACTGGAGAGAGTGAAGAAGGCTCAGATGTGTGGTGGTGTGGGCCGGTGGTGCACGGGATTCAAGCGCGCTCTGGCGTGGTATTTATAGGCGCCTTGGTGGAGCGGGGAAACGTGGATCGACCTCGCCGTTGCAAGACAATGCTTCTTGCGTGAATGTGCTCTACATTTGACTGGAGGTAATTAAAATTCGTCCTTCGATCGTCGATCGGGTGCTGGTGGTACAGCTTCACTGCGAGGTGCGAGCCTCTGTTACGTAGTACATGCCAAAAGGATCACTAAAACCGTTGTTCGGTCATATAGGGAAGCGAGTGTACTAATAAGAACTAGACATGTACCAGCTGTAGTAGCGTGGGCAATAGAGATTCACTCCGTACTAAGGCGTGTTTGGTTTTGAGAAATTATTCTATCTTTGATGAGGTGGTGTATCATGAGGTTATTCCTCAAATTTGGTGGAATGACTTTATTTTTTTATAGTAGTAATAATTATTAGCTTGTGATAAATGAGATGGTGGTACGTCAAACCTATTTTATTCCATAAACAAAATAAGAAAAGGAAGAAATAGTAGACGATGGATTAAATCATTCTTCAAATCAAACACCTTATAAATTTATAGTAGTACATCATTTTATTTTTTTTCTAACTTACAAGGTCACTTTACATAACGCAAGCTGCTAGCGTTTTTTGATTGCAACATTTATGATTTTTTATTTAAAAATGTTTTTGTGCAAATAGCAGTGACGGAGTCGGAAATTTAGTTAGGTATTCCTAGCATAAAAATGTAAACACAAAAGTATACTAAATTAATGTAGAGTGAAGACATATTTTATGGAGCTAATTTAGTGATTTAGTGTTATACTCCCTCCATCCCAAATTGTAAGAGCATCTCCAAAGGCTTTGGTAAATTAACTTGTCATTTATTGTTGTTTGCAAACTCCTATAACCAGTGGCGGATCTAGAAACGAAGCACAGGGGGGGCTAAATAATAGAGGTTAATGGGCTGAATCCCTATCGTGGGGGGCTAATGGGCCTGATAGCCTTTTTGTGTGTTTTTTATGAAACAATTCTCCACTGCTATTGAGCTTCGCCCCGTGCTACAGCCCTGGCAGCACGGGCCGCACATCCGCCCCTGCCTATAACAAAATGCAAAGGATAAAAATACTTGCGCGTGACTTTGCTCGTGCGACCAGGTTTGCAAAGTCGTCCACAACTTGGTATTTTTACCAAGTTTGCTCTCTCATTTACCAAATTGCCCAAATTGCAAACTCCAAATGCAAAACCGTTGGATACCCCTTTTGGAGCTTTTTGGCAAATTACTCAAATGCATGCAAAACCCTTGAAGATGCTCTAAGCCATTCCAAGAATCTTAGAGAGTCAAAGCATTTTCATGTTTGACCAAAATTATAGAGAAAATACTAAGATTTGTAACGTAAAGTGAGTATACTATGAAAATATAATTAAGAAAGAATCTAATGATACTTAGTTAGTACCATAATAATTATTATTTTATAATATAAATTTGGTTAAACTTAGAAAAATTTGACTCTCTAAGATTCTTGGAATGACTTACAATTTGGGATGGAGGGAGTATTTGTTTGCTTATTTTCTATAACTTTTTTTTTGCAAAATTGACCGATATTAATTAGAGTGGTGGAATACGTGCCTGATGGAATTCAAATTTCAGCTTGAAAACCAAAAACGCCGTGTACACTTTTTACGACCTAAAACATACAGTAATGTAGAGTGGACAAGCTGAGTGCACACTGAATGTCGTTAGTGGTAGATTGCGGGCTTGAGTCGAATGCCACACGGCCAGCCTATTGCTACCTGAGATCTGCTTTGCATCTCCGTGGATTGCCCCCGGGACAGATTAATCGGTGGGTTTCTCACCCCGGACAATCACAGGGATCCCGGCGAGGTTATTGGCTTCCAAAGTAGCCCTAAGCTGAATTCAGAAAAAAAAAAAAGTGGCTGAGGTCTCGGCAGAATGCCCCTCCTAGGCGCCTTTTTTTGCTTACTTTTCCATAGAAGTTCTGCATGGCGCATTGATTGGGTAATGGGCACGGCGGATTGGCCCGACGCTGCATGCGGGAAGAGGAAGAGATGCGGCCTGGCGCGCATGCAGGGAGAGGAAGAGACGCGGTGCATGCTGAGAGAGAGGAAGAGACGCTGCAAGCCGAGAGTGAGGGCAGGTGTAATACCGTCTCTGCCAGGCCTTGGGAGCAGAGAACGTCAAGTTTAACGAAAATGAGCCAGGAGTGCAGAACGTTACCTCCTGATCACAGTGCAGTTTCGAAGCATACAGCATAGCATGTGTACGACGGCCAGTAGCTAGATAGATACAGGAGTTGACGAAGTTCCCTGCTCCTGCCGCGCGTCTTCACGAGCTGCTCGACCCCTGGAGCTGGAGGGGCGGCATCTGATTGTAGGCGTTGCTTCTGCTCAACTACTACTAGCTACAGACGGAGGACTGCAGGAATGCCCTGTAGCTAGCTGCACCAGCTGGGAAGGAATTTTGCACAAACATGACGCTGTTCCTGGACAAATCGATCGGCTCTACTACAGGTGCCCGTGTCTTATCCACCTGTAATGATCTAGATTACTACGAGGTTATGAATGGGCGAGTGATATATTACTCCTTTCATTTATAAGTTTATAAATGAATGTAATTCTCAATTTTTGAGAAGTCAAATGAATTAAACTTAGATTAAATTTATATAAAAAATATAAACATTTATAATACAAAATAAATATCATTAAATTAGTTTTAAAATATATTTTTATAAAAAATATCTAGAGAAAAAGATTAATATTATTTATATAAACTTGATCAAATTTAAAACGAATAGAGGTAGTATAGACTAATAGACATGTTCGTGCTAATTAATCAGTTGCTAACAAACGTCTTATTTGTTTGACTATTGATTTATAAAAAAAACACCAATAAATAACTGACAGATTCAGTGATAAGCTGGAGCCCAACGATACTTCAGCAAACCACGGGAAGCTGTCTGAAATGAAATGGCGGAAACGACGTACTACTCTCCGTACCTGATCAGTCAGGCATGCCAGATCATCGTGACAGAGAATATGACACCAGATGTATCCTGATACGTCATACTTCCTCCATCCCAAATTGTAAGTCATTCCAAGAATCTCAGAGAGTTAAACTTTTCTAAATTTGACTAAATTTATATAATAAAATAATAATTATTATGATACCAACTAAGTATCATTAAATTCTTCCTTAATTATATTTTCATAATATACTCACTTTACGTTACAAATCTTAGTATTTTTCTCTATAAATTTGGTCAAACATAAAAATGTTTTGACTCTCCAAAATTCTTGAAATGACTTACAATTTGGGATGGAGGGAGTATATGATAAGCTACCGGGACGTGACGCATAACAATTGAGATGAATTGATGGTCATAATGAACGCCACTTCCATGCACGGGTAAACAAATTTGCACGCACCTGACGGAATCCTTGAAGTCTTTAGACCAGCATCTCAACTCGTTTAGTTTGGAACGATGAAATTCTTTTAAATTTCTGCAAGAATTATTTTTTTAAAATTATACAACACAAACACTCAAAATACATGCACACTCACTCCTATAAACATATTTATGTGAATCCTATCTCTATAAGTATATTCGAAGAACTAAGTTGGTAGATCATAAGATTCACAAAGTCATCAAATGCCTTATTATTGTTGGGACGTCGCCTACCACTAAAAATATAGCGTCATTAAATTTAAAAAATTTATAAACATTCGTATTAAATCGAGGATATGTAAGAAGAATATAGTAAGATAATTACCGTCAACAAACAAGCCTTCAAGTTTTGGAGTATATCGGTACTGCCATTGAGCATATTCGCCGTAAGTAGAATGAAACAAAATTTGATCGAAACCGTCCCAGCACTGTGTAGTGCGCAGCCCTGGTGTCTCGTCAGGTCTGGCAATATTCCGTCTACCCGCCATAAGGTATCGAGAGTACTCCAAACTCCAGTATAAGGCCTTGTTTAGTTCACCCAAAAAGCAAAAACTTTTCAAGATTTCTCGTCACATCAAATCTTGTGGCACATGCATGAAGCATTAAATATAGACGAAAGCAAAAACTAATTACACAGTTTAGCTGGAAATCGCGAGACGAATCTTTTGATCCTAGTTAGTTTATAATTAGATAATATTTGTCACAAACAAACAAACGTGCTACAGTACCGAAATCCGAAATCTTTTCGGAACTAAACAAGGCCTAAATATTTCTGGTAATGAGCTGCTGGTTGCCAGTTGGCTAGGTCTGGCCCTAATGGTGTTATTGTATTTGGTTGAAGGAATGGGAGAATGAGATAGAGTGGTTTTGTCTTACTCCCTTCATTCTAAAGAAAACAGAATGTCATACTGACTTTTGAGGTTTACGTTAGTCAAAGTTTTCTTTAAAATGTAATAGGTTTATAAAAAAAACATTAGCAATATTTGTACCCTCAAATATTTTTTTATAAAAATATATTTAATGATATTAGTTATGCACAATAAATATAATATTTTCTTAAATATTTTTTTTGTTAAAGTTGAAACCGTACCGTTTGATTTCTCAATAAGTGAGAATAACACTCTTTGTGGACGCTGGAGTATATTGGTGATCAGTTGATAAACGAAGGGATGTTGCCACTCTTCTATCAAAATATACCCCGAGATTCGGGGCAAACCTATCCTAGGAAATTGGCCAGACGAACTCGGTTGGCCGGACGTGGTGTCTCCCTCGTCGCCCCTTGCGTGAGCATGGCATGCAGTAGTAGCCGTGCCGGACCCGAGGCCGGGGTGGGTGCCTAAGCGAAGAGATGTAACTTGGAGAAGCAGTAGATCATTGGCAGAGAGGTAACTTGAAGAATCAGATTAATAATGAAACTTTTATAGAAGCAGGTGATTAGTTTAGAACCTTAAAAATACTATTTTTTATTTTAAATTATAAGATCATTGAATTTTTATATAAATTGTTTTTAGTTTATATCTAGGCTAAAATGTCTAATAATTTAGAACGGAACAGGACTTTTCTTTTTTTCTTCCACACATACTAAAATTGTTGCTATAGGATTCGTGTAAGTTTAATTAGATTTGTAGTAAGTATTAGCAACATATGTAACTCGAAACAAATTATTATGAGAATATATTTAACGACTTATCTATCAATACTAATTATATATGATAAATGTCATTACTTTTTATATATGCTTCTCCATAAGCAAGAATGATGTTTTCCGTGGAATGCAGTGAGTAGTATTGTTTAAGCGACACGCGCCAATATTGGGCGTTGGAACAAATCACATCCATCAGGACCTTACGGGCCAACTCAAAGCCATACTAGGCCCACCTTACCGACTTGACGGGCTTCTTGGCTGTTGGGTTGGGCGACATGCCCATTAAATTTTGTTGTGAGCCTATGACAACAATTAGACATGTTGATTTCTCGATCTATATACTGACAACAGTGAATACATATTTTTTTAAAACATTGTTTGCAAAAATACTCGGTGAACAAATATTGAATGGGACACTTATCTTATAACATACACTAGTATAGTTCTTATAAGAAAAAGGAGTTCTTTAACAAACTAAACGACAGGGGAACAAGCAGGTAACTGGAATATAAATTTCAGCATTGATAATGGAATGCTAAGACTGTTTAATTAGATTTGAATAGTACAGATCCTATGATACCATCTGTTAAAAGTTCAGACTTTAGACGTAACAGAATTTGTTCGCAGTTCATTCCACTCCAAATTATAGTTCTAGCAATCATCCAATGTCAAAATGGTTTTTTTTGACCTAGTTTTCGGAAAAAGTATCACCACTTACAATTATCAAATGCACGATAGCACCACTAGACGTGCACAAAAATTCATCTAAGAGTACGAATGAATAGCAAATTGGCTCAAAGTGTCATCGGTGGTCCTTTAACTTGACTCAAAATGTCATCTAGGTCCATAAACTTTCAAAGTCATATTTATAAGTTTCTAAAATTGCTAGAGGGTGTCATCCAGGTCATTAAACTTTTAAGGTGATCACCCCAAGTTTTTAAACTTGACAGAAGGTGTCATCTAAGTCCCTAAACTTGGCCGACAATATCATCTCGGTCCAAATATGATCTAACCCACTCTATAAACTGGTATGGCACATTGATTCTATATTAGACGTGGATCCAATATGTATCAATTAATCAATCATTACTTATATAATATCTATTACGAAATTATATAACATATTTTTACAACAACAAATATATTTGGTTTAAACTAAAATAGAAAATAGTAAAATTAAGTTAATATTCATGTATCATTAATAGTATTAAAATAATATTAAACTTAGAGAATAATAATATTTATAGTATTACTGTATAATATTATACAACTTTTAATAATACTTTTATTAAAAGTTCTAATACTAGTATTATAGTATTAAAAGTTCTAATGAAGGTATTATAGTATATTTGTTGTAAATTTTTTTGCTGATATAAATTATTTGTTGTTGTAATTTTTTAATACTTTAATTTATTTTTTGTTGATGCAAATTATTTTACATAATTATAATTTCATGATAAATATTATATATATAAATAATAATTGATTAACTGACACATGGTGGATACACGTCTAACTTATAGTGATAATGTGACACCAACTTATAGAGTGAGTTAGACCATATTTGGATCGCGATGACACCGTCAGCCAAGTTTATGGACCTGCGGTGATCAACTTAAAAGTTTAGGGATCTAGATGACACCCTTTGCCAAATTTAAGATCTGCAGTGACCACCTTAAAAGTTTAGGGACTTCATTGACACTCTCTGCCTAGTTTAGGGAGTCACTTATATCACTTTAAAGTTTAGGGACCTAGATGACACCTTGAGCTAAGTTAAGAGATCGCCAATGATTTTTTCTCAACAAAAAAAACTTGAGGTAGAGCAAAAACTTTTGCAAGAACTCCTTTGCTAAGGCATTGTTTAGTTTCCAAAAATATTGTAATTTTTTTTAGATTTCCTGCCACATCAAATCTGATGGTACATGGAGCGTTAAATATATATTAAAAATAACTAATTATATAGTTTGCTGGTAATTTACGAAGCCTAGTTAGTCTATGATTAGATAATATTTGTCACATACAAACGAAAATACTACCATGTCTATTTTTTTAAAAAAATGGAACTAAACAAGGCCTAGTTGTTCAAGCTCAATTATACTTAGTCGTAGATATTTCCATGCTCTACTAAGGCCTTGTTTAGTTACCACCGAATTCCAAAAAAATTTCAAGATTCCTCATCACATCGAATCTTACGGCACATGCATGAAGCACTAAATATAGACGAAAACAAAAACTAATTATACAGTTTGCTTGTAAATCGTGAGACGAATTTTTTGACCCTAGTTAATATTTTTTGACCCTAGTTAATAATATTTGCCACAAACAAACGAAAATGCTACAGTAACGAAATCTAAAAAAAATTACATCTAAATAAGGCCTAATTAATATATATATTGATACAAACCTGTTCGTTTGAGATCTACCGTAACCGGCGTAGCCTGGTGCGTAGGTACTTGTTGCCTGGTGCGTTGGTGCTTGGTACTCGAGCAGTGGCAGTGGCAGTGGCAGTGTGGCGCACAAGACAAGCGCAATTGGGACATGGATGGAGGTACAGAAAGAATTCCCCATGAAGCAGGTCGTGCACAGACGTCCGAGCCACAGCAGAAACAGTCCAGCGAAGTGGATGAAACAGTAACAGGTCGCCGGGGATAGGAGAGAACAAATTAGCCCAGCCCAGGTCCGACGTCCGAGCCAGCCAGCCTCCCAGTCGAGTCCCCGGACCGGAGCAGAAATCAGGGCCCTCGGTGCACACCACAGCCGCCCTCACCCAAACAGAGAGACACCGTACACCAACAAGCAGAAGCAAGCAAAGAAAAGTGTCGGCGTCTAGACTCGTGGTCTAGGCACCAACAAGTATAAGTCTGCGTGACTATCCAAATTTGGATGGTGATGCAAGTGAGACACAGAGAGTTTATACTGGTTCGGGCCAAGAATGCCCTACGTCCAGTGTGGCTGTAGATTCTGTATAACCTTGCACCCAATGGTGCTTGTAGTAGGAGGTACAAGCCGGTTGCGAGAGAGGGCTAAGTCCCAGGTCTCGGCTTAGTGGTGGACAGAGTGGTGATCGCTACTCTGTGAAAGAGTGTTGTGTGCGTGTGGATCTTCTGAACTCCTTACTCCTAGCTATGAGTCTTGGCTCCCCTTTTATAGCCTCAAGGGGAGACAAAGATTTACATGAGTTGATTCCCCTGGGTGGAATGGTGAAACCACAGTCCCGACCCTGTTGGCGCTGGTCCATCTCGTCCTTGAGGGATGGTTGACGGCATGACTGTTCCGGTAGAGGGTTACCGAGCCCTGTAGGGGTCGCGGGGGTCGGATCGCCAGCACTGCTTCACATCTCGTCAATAGTGGGAAAAGACCCCAAATAGTGGTGCTGATTTACCTCTCCCATTCCCTTTCTACTGTGCGGCAGTACGCTGCACTGAAAGAGGTAAGGGCACATAGTGAAAAAGGTGATGCTGCAGTGCCCAGGGTGGTTGGAATAGTTGTCGCCTTGCCCTGCTGCGGTATGGAAGCCATCGCGTCTGTCATGTCGTAGGTACGGGCGCCGTGTGGCGGAAGTCTTGCTGCCCAGGCGGAGTGGGGTCCGGTGCCCGAGCCTGGACGGGGTCGGGCGAGTCGGAACTTGCGTCCGAGGCCCTGAGGGGTCGGGCGAGTCGGAACTTGCGTCCGAGGCCCTGAGGGGTCGGGCGAGTCGGAACTTGCGTCCGAGGCCCTGAGGGGTCGGGCGAGTTTTGCGTTTTTTATTGCTCTGATTTGGGTATCCCTTATTATGGTACCCAACAGTAGCCCCCGAGCCTCTGAAGGGGTGAGGTCACCTCTTTAGAGGTTCTTTCCCCATGGACTGTAGTTGACTAGGAGCCTTTTATTTTTCTCCGGGGGGTGCGCGCGAGCGCACCCGCCGGGTGTAGCCCCCGAGCCTTTTGGAGGAATGGTGTTATTCCTTCAAAGGCTTTCACCCTATGACAACTATAGTCTGGAGTGTTTTAAGGGATAGGTTGCGTGTTCTTTACACGTAGTGCCTGTTCCCATGGTGCGAGGAAGCCCCCGAGCCCTTTCCCCGCAAGGGTCGATCAGGTTCTTTCTCGTCTTGTAATTACGTCCCTCATTCTTCCTTTCGCTCGGAGGAGGGGTGGGTCGTGCCGTACTACCCTCGATGGGCGAATGACGACGTTTCCCGGGAGCTGCAGGCGGGTAGATCCGAGAAAATGTCTGAGTCCCGTTCGATAGGGGTCGGCTAGTGGCCTTATGGGCACATCTCAAAAAGTACCCGAGGGCAGTCACGGTGGATGTCGGAACCATTCGTTAGGTTCCGAGGGCTCGATGCCTCCCTCGATGGGATCCCACTCACGTGACACCCGAATGGGTCTCGGATATGACTGTAAAGATGCGCCGACTCCCTGTTGGGCTCGGACCTTGGCCTCTATTGTGCTCATCTTCAGTCATCCCTCGCTCAGTTATCCTGAGGCGACTGTTCGAACCTGTGTCGCAGGTCAGTCTCGCAACCTCTGGAACGTAGGTGGCCATGGCCTGGGGATTTTGGGCCTCGAAAGGCTTTTTTCAAATTCGTTTTGTAGCGTCGGGGTCGGGCGAGACGGAATTTGTGCCCGACGGGAAACCGTCTTGCAGTTTTCGCTCGGGGTCGTGATGGGGTCGGGCGAGACGGAATCTTGCGCCTGACGGAGACCTCCCTGCGACGCTTGGTCCGCGGGGGGTCGGGCGCCGCGTCCCCTGGAAGGAACCGCCCTGACATAACTTTTCAGGGCGCTTCTTTTAAGGCGCGGCGCGCGGGGACTCGAAACGGCCGTGCCGTCTCGCCCCGGCCGGATGGGACGTTTCGCCTGCGAAATTAATGCGCGCGTGCGGTGGGCGCGGGAATCGGAGGGAGTTGGCGCTTTGAGTTTTTCACCTTAGTGCGCGACGGTTGCTCTCTCTCTCTCTCGCTTGGCCTTCCTCGCAGGGGCGTGGTCGTGGCTCGCCCCTCCTATAAAAGCGGCCGCTGGGGGCTTGATTTCTTTCCTCTCGCTCCTGCGCCACAAAGCCCCTGCCTCCCACTCTTTCTTCCACCATCTCTTCCGTCTCCACCGCGCAGACTCTCCTCTCCCTTCCGAAGCCATGGCCGGCGTCGAGGCGTGGCCGCCCAGCAATGTGACCAAGTCCGCGTTGGAGGCGCGCGTGAAGGCCGGGATCCTTCGTCCCCTCAAGGACGTCGGGTTCCCGGAGTGGATCGTTCCCTCGGCGAACGACAGGGAGCCAAACCCGCCGCCGGGCTATGTGGTCTGCTTCCTGTCGTTCTTAGACCGGGGGTTCGGGGTTCCGGCCGGCCGCCTGATCAGGGCCATCCTCCACTACTACGAGGTGGAGCTGCACAACCTGAATCCCAACTCGGTGATGCAGGCCGCCGTCTTCGCCACAGTTTGTGAGGGGTTCCTGTCAATTGGAACCTCTGGCTTCACCTCTTCAAGGCGGACATGTCGGCCCGTTACGTGGGGAAGGAGAAGATCCCCCTGCGAGCCGGCGGCTGCACGCTGTAGCTTCGTCAGCAGCGGTCCGGATTGTACATCTGGAGTTCGATGCCGTCGTCAAACCGGGGGTGGCAGAGCGCATGGTTCTACCTCCGGAATGACGGCGGTCTCCTGCCGAAGTACACTGGGAGGATGGTGACGGAGGCCCCCCAGAAGTGGGTGTGGGGCGCTCCGGCCGAGGAGCAGAAGAGGCTCGCCCCGCTTCTTGCGGGGCTTCAGAAGCTGCGGGAGGCCCGAGTCACTGCGGCCACGGTGGCGGTAGCGTTCCATAAGAGGAGCCTGCTTCCGCTGGCGCAGCGCCGGGTACCCATGTTCGGGATGACCCGGGACGTCCCTTGGGAAGGGACGAGGATGTTAGCCAAGTCGATATCGGCTTCGGACATCGCCGCCCGGGTCGAGAAGACCACGCACTCGGAGTTGAAGAACTTCCGGGTGGTGCCGATGCGCCCTGAAAAGGGCTATATCTCCCTGGTAAGAAAGTATCCTTTGTCTCGATTTCTTGCTCTTGTTTTTTCTTTCGCCTGATTCCCTGTTGATCTGCTTGCTCCTCAGGGGATCGGGGCCGTCAAGGATTCCCCGCCCCCTGTCCCTGAGGAGAAGGAGATCCGGGCCAAGAACAGGGCCCGGAATGAGGAACAGAAAAAGGTGAAAGAGGACAAGAAAGCGAAGGCGGCGCGGAAAGCGCAACGGCGGGAGATCTCCGCCAAGAATCGCCGAGAAGCCGAGAAGGCGGGGGTCGCCCCGCCTCCGTCTCCCGAGACTTCGGTCTCGGAGATAGAGGGCGGAGGAGACAACACCGACTGGCTCGACGAGCTGGCGGAGGAGGATGACGTTATCCCTCCTGCCGGCGAGGGGATCGAGGCCCCGGAGGGGTCGAAGGCCCGAGGGGGGTCGGAGGCCCCCGAGGGGACCCACGCGCCGGGGGGCGGACAGGCCGCCCCCCACATCATTGTGGATGATGAGGACAGCGCCCCTCGTGAGGGTTCAGCCCCGGTGGGTCCTCAAGAAGGGGAGGAGGCATTGGGGGTTGGATTCGAGGCGCCACCTCATCCGGTAGTGCCAGAGGCTCTGGCCGAGCCCGCCCCAGCGTCCGGGGCGGGAACCGGTGCCTTGGTGGAGGCGTCGCAGGTTGAGACCGCCGTGGTGTCCCCCGCGCCGTCGGCAGGCGAGGCGAGGGTCGGACCGGCGGCCCCTGGCGCCGCGGGAGGCCCCCTAGGAGTTCCGAGCTCCCAGAAAAAGTCTGCTCCTCGGGCGAGGTATGTATAGGATTTCTGATTCCTCTGCTAATTTTTTGTTTTTCTCTTTCTTCTAACCTAGAGTTATTCCCCCAGCCGTAAGCAAAAGGCGCCTTCAGTGGCGCTGGCCCCCCTGAAGGCCGTGAAGAGGGGGGCTCATTCGACTCCTGGGTCGGCTAGGCCCGCGTCGCCGCCGCCGCCGGGCTACGAGGAGAAAGGGCGCCACCAGGGGCAGGACACGGGGGCGCCGAAGCCCCAAGGACCGGAGGGATGCTGACCTGGGAGGTGCGGCCCGGCCTGAACATGCTGAGGAAGGCCGAGCCATCGTGGCGTCCAGCGCGGCCCCCGAGGCCCCCGCGGCGGGAGAGGGAGATGCCGGATGGGGTAGGAGCCCCGTAATCTGGCCCAACCTCGGCGATGCCGAGGGGGGAGCCAGATTTGTTCTGGATGACCCGTCAGAGAATTACCTCTGGCAGGGTCTGGACGCATGTGGGCGCGCCGGTATCGAGGCCCTGAACCGAGCTTCTCAGCTCGTGGGCCGTGACATGTTTAACCTGGCTCAGGTATGATTTTTACCCGTGTTGTGAAGTAGTTTTGTCCTCACTTTGCGATACTAACTCCCTGTATGATCTCCGATCTTGAAGGCGCTCAAGGCCACCTCCCTGGAGAAGTCGGTATTTCTCCGTCGGGAAAGGGACGCTCGGGCGTCCTTTGAGAACGAGAGGGCTGCCAGGGAGGCGGCAGAGGGGGAGCTTGCGAGGGAGTGCGAGGTTTCTGCCGAGCTTCGGCAGAAGTGCTCGGCACTGGCCACCGAGGCTCGGGAGGCCCGGGACAAGGTCGCCCCCCTGGAGGAGAAGCTTGGGGCCCTTGCCCGGGAATCCGAGGCGCAGAAGGCGGCGGCTGAGGGGTACAAGGGTGAGGTTGCTCGGCATGAAGCTTTGCTCGCCGAAAAAGACCTCGCCTTGAATCAAGCTCAAACCAACCTAGCCAGGGCTCTGAGCCAGGTGGCCCGCTGGCATCAGAGCTCGGCGGAGCACGAGAAGCGTGCTGAGGGTAAGACTTGCGCCCTTTACCTTGGACTCCTTTATACTTTTGAATTAGCTTTTCCTGACTTCTTGTTTCTTGTTCTGTTTTTCAATCAGAATTGGAGAGGAAGGTGGTCGAGACAACCTCTGCTGCCGAAGACCTGCGGAAGTCCCTTGACGCCGAGGCTTCGGACCGCTCGGCTCTTGAGGCCGTGGTCACCTCGGCGTGCGAGGGGCTCGGGGTATCGGCGTCGGGGTCGTCGCTGCGGAGTCGGGTCGAAGCCCTTTACTCCCGTGCCGGGGAGAGGATGAGGGAGGCACTCCACGCCGGGGTGAAGAAAGCCCTGGCGGTGGTGTGCTCTCACTATGCCAGCATTGATTTGCCGGCAGTCTATGAGGGTTATGTTCTCCCGGATGATGAGACTGAGGCCCAGGAGGAGGTGCAGAGGCTTGAGGATGCCGCGGCTGCCCCCGGAGATGCCTTGGCCGCCTTCTTCGACGACGAGGTGGAGCTTCCGCCTGTTGGGGCTCGAGGACCTCCTTGATGAATCCGGCCTCCAGCAGCTTGTGGATCTCCTCCCCGATGGCCCGACGCTTCTCCTCGTCGAATCGGCGCAGGCGTTGTTTCACGGGTTTGGAGCCGGCTCGGATGTCCAAGGAGTGCTCGGCGACTTCCCTCGGTATTCCAGGCATGTCCGAGGGACTCCACGCAAATATGTCGGCGTTTGCGCGGAGAAAGTCGACGAGCACCACTTCCTATTTGGGGTCGAGGCTGGAGCTGATCCTCAACGCCTTGCCCTCAGAGGTTCCGGGGTCGAGGAAGACTAGCTTAGTTTCCTCCGCCGGTTCGAAGCTCCCGGCGTGACGTTTGGGGTCGGGGACGTCCTGGTCGCAGTCGCCGAGGCGGGTGAGGATGGCCAGAGACTCGGCCAGAGCCTCGGCCTGCTCGACGCACTCGACATCGCATTGGTAGGCGTGCTGACTGGTCGTGCTGACGGTGATGATGCCCTTTGGCCCTGGCATCTTGAGCTTGAGGTAGGTGTAGTTGGGGACGACCATGAACTTGGCGTAACATGGTCGTCCTAGGATCGCGTGGTAGGTCCCTGGGAACCCGACCACATCGAAAGTGAGGACCTCCCGTCTGAAGTTGTTGGGGGTCCCGAAGCAGACGGGTAGATCGATCTGTCCGAGGGGGTGGGCACGATGCCCCGGCACCACTCCGTGGAATGGTGCGGTGTCATTCCTCAGTCGGGACTTGCTGATCCCCATGAGGGCCAGAGTCTCGGCATAGAGGATGTTGAGGCCGCTGCCTCCATCCATCAGCACCTTAGTGAGATGGGTCTCGGCGATGATGGGGTCGACGATCAGAGGATAGCTCCCGGGATTGGGGATCCGATCCGGGTGATCCTGTCTGTCGAACGTGATCGCGCTCTCGGACCATTTGAGGTACGAGGGCGCGGCCATGCTGACTGCGCAAACTTCTCGGAGTTCATGCTTCCTCTGACTCGCAGTGAGGCGAGCCGCACATCCCCCGAAGATCAGAAGGCAGTTCTTGATCTTGGGGAAAGCCTCCCCCTCGGGGTCGTCGTCCTTGGGAGGCTCTTCGGCACTCTCCTTGGTGATGATGTCGGTATAGTACCGACGGAGGACGGTGCACTCCTCAAGGGTGTGCTTGGTTGGTCCCCTGTGATAGGGGCACGGCTTCTTCAACATTTCGTCGAAGAGATCGGGGCCAGCAGGAGCTCGCTTGGGGTTCTTGCGATCAGCCGCGGCGACTAGGTTGTCGTCCGGCTGACCCTGCTTCCCCTTGCGGCCCTTCTTCTTCTTCTTCTTAGGGTCGCGCGATCCTGAGGCCTCGGTGGCCTCAGCCTTCTGTTTCCCCTTGGCTGCGCCGTCGGAGAAAATGGCGCCGACCGCCTCTTCGCCTAAGGCAAAGTTGGTGGCGATGTCGAGCAGCTGGCTAGTGCTCGTGGGGGTCTTGCGTCCGAGCTCGTGTACCAACTCCTTGCAGGTGGTACCAGAAATGAAGGCTCCGATCACGTCGGAATCCGTGATGTTGGGGAGCTCGGTGCACTGTTTGGAGAATCGCCGAATGAAGTCACGGAGGGACTCATCGGGCTTCTGTCGGTAGCTCCTGAGGTCCCAGGAGTTCCCAGGGCGCACGTATGTGTCCTGGAAGTTCCCAACAAAGATCCTGACCAGGTCAGCCCAGTCGTGGATCATGCGCTCAGGGAGGTGCTCGAGCCATGCCCTGGCTGTATCGGCTAGATGGAGTGGGAGGTTGCGGATGATGAGCAGGTCATCATCCGCGCCGCCCAGCTGGCATGCTAGTTGGTAATCCGCCAGTCAGAGCTCAGGGTTCGTTTCCCCTGAGTACTTGGTGAGGTTGGCGGGCTGTCGGAATCGCGCTGGGAACTTGGCCCTGCGTATGGCCTCGCTGAAGACGCGGGGACCCGGGGGCTCTGGTGACGTGCTGCGGTCGTGATCGGGGTCGTATCTTCCGCCTCGGCGCGGTCGGTAGCGCCTCGACTCGGCCTCGTCCCTGTCGCGTCGCCTGGCCTCGAGGGTGGCCCGCACGTCCGCGTCAGCTCCGACGCGTTCGTGAACTGACGGGGCCCTGTTGCCCCCTTGTGGATTGGGGGGCGGCGGACCCTGTACGGTTGGTGCCTTGTTCGGAGGGGGTCGGTCCCCACGACGTCTTGTGCTATGGGATTGTGAGGCAGAACTTTCCGCGTTCTGCACCACAGCCTGCTCCAGGAGGCCACGCAGCCCCTGGCGCACTCTCCTTCCCTCAGGAGTCGAAGGCTCGGGCATCGCCCTGAGGAGGAGCGCGGCGGCCATCACATTCTGGCTGGCCGTGCTGAAGACTGGGGCGTCTCCCCCTTGGTCCTCGACAATGTGACAGTTGACGTCACGGGCGCGACGTCTGGCTTCACCTCCGTCTCCGCGGCCTGACGGCTCTCGGACCAGGGCCTCGCGGAGTTGGCGGAGGCGTGTGCGCTCTTCTTCGAGCCTGGCCTCCAGCTCATCGAGCTGTGCGAGGTCAGGACGGTGTACCCCAGCGGGGGCCGATGCTACCCCACGGGCTCCAAGATTGGTTCCGGGAGTTGGATTGGGAGGTGGAGTTGCGTTCTCTTGCCTAGAGGGCCCTGCGTCCCCCTGGGCGTTATGCGGCGTGCCTCCGACTTCTAAGTTGAAGCACTCTCGTGACGGGTCGTAGCTTCCGTCGTCGGAGTCGGAGTAGCCGAGACAATAGTTGCTGGCCTCCAAGAAGCGCATGAAGGTCTCCGGGTCGCCACACCCGGAGAAATCAGCGCCAGCCCACTCGTCGTCGCCTGAGGTAGGATCCTCCGGGTATGACGAGACGGGTGGTGTAGAGATGAGGTCTAGCGCAGACTTCAAGTGGTGACCTGGAAGTTCCGCGTACGCACTTAACGAAGTGCTCACGGAAGAGGCGTAGGTGGCGGCGGCATTTCTGAGCCCAAAAGGTAACTCGGGAGGTGCCGCTGCTTCTCCTTCATCCGTAGGTGGAGGAGGACGGGACGTTGAGGCCCCTTTGTCCCCCTTGTGGGGGACGGGCGCGGGCCGTGCCTTCCCCTTCGAACGGGGTGGGACGGGTGGCCGCGATGATCCTCTGTTGGTCCTGGGAGCGGAACTTGATGCCCCGCGAGCCCTTCCTCTAGCGCCTGTCGGGCCGGAGGAGCGGGCGACCTGGTGAGGAATATGCGGGGGGAAGACCGGACGGATCCTGGCCTCAGTGGTGGGGTCGGAGATCCTAGATCTCTGACGCCCCCGCCGAGCGCCCCCCGCACGGTGTCCCGAACGGCTCCCACGCACTGACTGTGGTGGGATCGGCTTGGGAGCAGGCTCGACATCGCCACGTGGCGGAAGGAGGACCATGTCGTAGCCGGAACCGAGGGACATGAACTCCAAACTTCCAAACGTCATGATGGTGCCGCGGCGGAGCGGGTGAAATCCGTCTCCCATCCAAACCTTCCCAGTAGGGATAGGTGAATGTCACGCAGAAGGCCCCTACCTGGCGCGCTAACTGTCGGCGTCTAGACTCGTGGTCTAGGCACCAACAAGTATAAGTCTGCGTGACTACCCAAATTTGGATGGTGATGCAAGTGAGACACAGAGAGTTTATACTGGTTCGGGCCAAGAATGCCCTACGTCCAGTGTGGCTGTAGATTCTGTATAACCTTGCACCCAATGGTGCTTGTAGTAGGGGATACAAGCCGGTTGCGAGAGAGGGCTAAGTCCCAGGTCTCGGCTTAGTGGTGGACAGAGTGGTGATCGCTACTCTGTGAAAGAGTGTTGTGTGCGTGTGGATCTTCTGAACTCCTCACTCCTAGCTATGAGTCTTGGCTCTCTTTTTATAGCCTCAAGGGGAGACAAAGATTTACATGAGTTGATTCCCCTGGGTGGAATGGTGAAACCACAGTCCCGACCCTGTTGGCGCTGGTCCATCTCGTCCTTGAGGGATGGTTGACGGCATGGCTGTTCCGGTAGAGGGTTACCGAGCCCTGTAGGGGTCGCGGGGGTCGGATCGCCAGCACTGCTTCACATCTCGTCAATAGTGGGAAAGGACCCCAAATAGTGGTGCTGATTTACCTCTCCCATTCCCTTTCTACTGTGCGGCAGTACGCTGCAGTGAAAGAGGTAAGGGCACATAGTGAAAAAGGTGATGCTGCAGTGTCCAGGGTGGTTGGAATAGTTGTCGCCTTGCCCTGCTGCGGTATGGAAGCCATCGCGTCTGTCATGTCGTAGGTACGGGCGACGTGCGGTGGAAGTCTTGCTGTCCAGGCGGAGTGGGGTTCGGTGCCCGAGCCTGGACGGGGTCGGGCGAGTCAGAACTTGCGTCCGAGGTCCTGAGAGGTCGGGCGAGTCGGAACTTGCGTTCGAGGCCCTGAAGGTTATGGTTGGTATGTTTTTTTTGCGTTTTTTATTGCTCTGGTTTGGAAAGGATAGACGCGGCACGGCGGGGTTGCATGCCCCCGCGTCCCAAACCCCGCCACCTGACGGGCCACGCGATCTCATCAAGCGTGATATTTTTTTTTTTTTGACAAGAGTCAAGCGTGATCATTCATTCTTTCCATATAGGCAAGCCTTCCAGTCGCTTCTCCCTGCCCCAACCCAAGCACGGCAGGTCGGCAGTTCCTGCACTCGCCACGCGTCCGCCCTCCCTCCCGCGCCATAACCACGTGTGCGTCGAGCTGGCCCTCGCCCTCCCCGGCCCGCTCCTATTATATCCTCGTCCAGCCCCCTCACCGCCGCACCAATTCTCGGCTTTCGCCATTGCCAGAAACAGCAGCTCTGTCATCTTCGATCGCGAGCTGCACCAGTTCGATCGGTCAAAGGTCGCGTCGACGTCGACGACGATGGACGCTCCGGCCATGCTTACGCGCAAGCACGTCCCCGAGGACATCGGCCACCGGAACACCGGCGAAGGTGAGTTACCCCCGACCCCGCCGGCCACCGAGCCGATCTCTGCACTATACTATATCTTACCTTTACTCTGGCTGTGATGCCGCGCGCGTGCGTGCGTGCAGTGGAGGACGACGGAGCCGGGGGCCAGGCCCAGCTGCACCGAGACGAGAAGCAGCACAAGCCGGTGCTGAAGAAGGTGAAGGAGAAGGTGAAGAAGATCAAGAACACCCTCGCCGGCCACGGCCACGGCCACGACGGTGACCACGGCGGCGGCGACGAGCGCATGGGGGACGCGGACGACGCTGGCAGCGACAGCAGCGAGGAGGCGGAGGAGGACGCGGTGGAGAGGGAGGCCGCGCTGGAGAAAGGCGGCTACATGGAGGACGTCGAGGACAAGCCCGTCGTCATGGAGTCCGACGACCCCGAGGCGCACCGCGCGCCAAGTAAGTGCAAGCTCCTACCTGTTCACCGGCACCGGCGCACCGCATGCTAGGCTGATTTGGCTACATGTGTTCCAAGTCCTGTGTGTACTTACGCGTCCGCGCGACCCGTTTGCAGCGTACGGGTCGGAGAGGGCACCGGCCGTGCAGGACCTCGTCGCCAAGTACGATCAGCCGGCGACCACACCGGCCGTCGAGGACAAGCCCGTCGTCATGGAGTCCGACCCCGAGGTGCACGGCGCGCCGAGTATGTACTCCTCTACCTGTTCACCACGTTCTAGGCTGATTTGGTTACACATGTTCTAACACTCGTGTGCTTGCGTGTCTCCGCGACCCGTCCGTATGCAGTCTACGAGTCGGCGAGGGCACCGGACCTCGTCGCCAAGTACGATCAGCCGGCGAGGACACCGGCCGTGCAGGAGGTGGAGGGCGACGGCGCCGCACCTAGGGTGCGCCTCGGTGATATCGGCGGCCCCGTCGTCGAGGATCCTGCCGCGCCGCGCTCCACGACGCCAGCCGCGCGAGGTATGGCACACGATGAACAACGCCACCCGATCATGTCTTTTTGGCACTCTGCTCGTGTCGCGCTGGCACTTGACACGTTTATTTTTTTTCGTTCCAGAGGGTGAGGACATAGGCACGACGCCCGTGGTGCAGCAGTTTGAGACGATGAGCTTGTCCGACGACCCGGCGCACGTGGGCGCGGGCAAGAAGGGCGCAAAAGCAGAGGAGTGGAAAGACAAGGCCGCGGACACGGTGGGCGGCGCGGCCGGCGGCGCTGCTAGCTACACGGACAGGCTCAAGAACGCGGCCGCCGGCACGACGGAGTACGGCAAGAAGCTAGCGAGCACGGTGTACGAGAAGGTCGCCGGCGTCGGCACTGCTGTGGGCGTGGGGAAGCGCGACGACGAACAACGCGCGGCGTCAGTGCCAGCGTCGAACACCGCCGGCGCGGAGGAGTGGAGAGACGCCCCCGAGGCCACGGACACGGACGCAACGAGGGGCGCGGGGTACACGGACAAGATCAAGTCGGCGGCCGCGGGCACCACTGGGTACGGCAAGCAGCTGGCGTCCACCGTGTACGACAAGGTCGCCGGCGTGGGCACCGCCGTCGCGCCCAACCTCCGTCCGCAGGAGGGCTCGCCCACGGCGGAAGGCGCACACAGCGAGGCAATGCCGGCGTCGGACACCGGCGCTGAGGAGTGGAAGGACGCCCCAGCTGCCACGGATCACGCGACCAACACCGCGTCGGGTCCGGCAGCGGGGGCGGGGCAGGCGGGGTACACGGACAAGATCAAGTCCGCGGCTGCAGGCACCACGGAGTACGGCAAGCAGCTGGCCAGCACCGTGTACGAGAAGGTCGCCGGCGTCGGTACCGCCGTGGCGGGCAAGGTCAAGTCGGCCGGCACGGCGACGCCCGGGGTCGGCGCGCAGCAGGACACGACGGCCACCCCCGGCGCCGGCGGGCAGGACAAGGGTGTCACCGTCACGGGGTACATCGCCGAGAAGCTCCGTCCGGGCGACGAGGACCGCGCGCTCAGCGAGGCGATCTCCGGCGCCGTGCAGCGGCGCAAGGAGGACGTCGGGGGCACGGTAGCGCAGCGCGTGCCGGCGCCCGGCCAAGTGATCACCAAGGCGCGCGAGGCCGTCACGTCGCTCACCGGCGGCAACCGGGTCTCCGAGACCGTGCAGTCAACCACAGCCACAGGTACTTTTTTTTTTTGTTGTTGACAGAATGATCTCGCCATTAGCAAAGCTGACGAGAGACGGGCTCTTTGGGTTGCAGGGGAAGACGTGAAGGAAGGCTACGCGGCGGAGGCGCCTGTGATCCGCGGGGAGGAGATCGGCGGCGCGAAGCTGAACACGAATACCATGTGATGAAGTGCGGCTCATGGACAGCACGGCGGCTCGGTGTGAACAGTGTGATTATTGTGGCAGGTTTGTGTACACGTGAATGGTGTGGTTTGCCCTGTGGACTGGAGTCGAAGCTGGAATAAGCGTGCTGCTTTGTGTTCACCGTGGCGCGCTCTGGTTTTACATCTTGTGTGATTGTGTATCCACATTTCCGCAGGTTGTATATGTTTGTATGTATGTAATATGTGTATGTGTATGTGTATGTGTATGTGTATGTGTATGTGTATGTGTATGTGTATGTTGAAAAATATGTTCTGTTTTTGTTGCGTTGGTACAGTCTCACTTGTCGCGTGCTGCATCTAAATGTTCTGTTTTTACGGTGCTGGCAAATAAGAGCAATCTATTTAGATAGATTAATCTGAATGGATGAATTTATGAATGGGTAGTGTCTAGCTTTGAATTTTAATGAACTTATTTTGGTGCTTATTGCTAACCCTATTACTTACACATTAGTCGGCGTTGAGCGTCTGTACATGGTAGCACACGGGGTACGATGTTTGTACAGGTAGAATTAAAGTGATACGAGACGATATGTTCATACCTTCGTTCTACGTTATGATACATTTATTTTACAAAGTAATATGTCTAGATACACAATAAAATAAATGAACTAAAAAAATGAACTAAAAAATCAAAGTGCCTTATAATTCAAAACGGTCGGAGTATGATGTAATTACATAGCACTCTTGTTGTCACCAAAGTCACTTGATCAATAAACGTATACCAGTTATAATAGATAACGAGAACGTGCTATGTGCAGGTATAGATGGCCATACAACCAGCAGCACAACGGTCTCGTATGAAGCCCGTATTTTTAGTCTAGCACGAGCACGTCCCGGCCCAGAGTAACAAGTTGTGTCTGGGCCATTGCTCAGCACGATGGACAGCATGTCACGGTCCGCTGAAATATATTTGGCCCGACAAGACCCTACTCAATAGAAAACTATACCTATCTTTCTAACTCTATTCTTAGACTCTATTTAGATTGAAGATGAAAATTTTTTTGTGTCACATCGGATGTGTCGGAAGAATGTCGGGAAGGATTTTTAAAAACTAATAAAAAAACAAATTACATAGCTCGTCAGGAAACTGCAAGACAAATCTATTAAGTATAATTAATCTATCATTAGCACATGTGGGTTACTTAGCACTTAAGGCTAATTATGAAGTAATTAGGTTTAAAAAATTCGTATCGCGATTTTCAACCAAACTGTGTAATTTTTTTTTATCTATATTTAATATTTCATGTATGTGTCCAAAGATTTGATGGGATAGATGAAAATTTTTTGAGGGCCTTATCCGCGTTCATTCGATTCCTATCGCGATCCGCCGCGCCGCTTTCCCTTTCCTCTCTACGACTCCTCCCTTCCCAACTCCTCAGTGCACGCCGCTGCTGCTTCCTCGTTCCCTCTGCCTCGTGACGTCGCGCGGCGCTACCTCCTCGCTCGTAGCGTTGGGCGTTGCCATTGATGACCGAGGGTGGATGCCGACGCCCCCTCTCTCCTCGAGCGACGCTGCTGGGAATCGGCCTTAGGCCTTGTTTAGTTCACCCAAACAACTAAAAAAATTTCAAAATTTTCCGTCACATCAAATCTTACGATACATGCATAAAACACTAATATAGATGAAAATAAAAACTAATTGCACAGTTTATATGTAAATCACGAGATGAATCTTTTAAGCCTAGTTACTCCATAATTGGACAATGTTTGTCAAATAAAAATGAAAATGCTACACTCCCGAAAACCAAAAAGTTTTCGAAACTAAACAAGACCTTAGTCGCCACGAGAATGAGGACGCTGACCCCGAGCTCGCCCTGACTACAGATTCGGTGGTCAAGGGCCCCAACGACAAGCTCACTGGTGACCACTGCCATGACCACTGCCATCACTGGTTGCTCGCGCTTCCTCTCCTTCCCCTCTCTTTGTTTGCGTGAGCTTTGTCATAGGCCCCAGGCTGGCTTGGCACGCTGGACAGGTCATGCTTCTCAAACTAGCCTGGCCTGAAAAACTGCCCAACAAACTACTCCCTCCGTCCCAATATATCCGTCGTTGGAGGATTTACAGTATACCTGAATTGTAGTTCATGCACAACCGCCACCTTGGCACGACCCAGGAGACACGACATACCATATCCGTCTGACCCCTATTAGGTCGTGCCAGGCATGGGCCCATGCCGTGTGGGGCTGGGCTAGCCCAATAACTATCTATATGTATTGGCGGGTGCGTGCACCCACTACGGTCCTGACCATGTCTCATTTGACGCTCTATGTAGTTCAAACGATCAAACTTGACTAATTATAATTGAATAAAGAAAGCTTATTCTAGTAAATATGCGTCATAATAAGTTTATCAATATTTTAATAATTTCAAGCTCGGCACCAGCCATAATAGAGCATGGTTTTAGATAAAAAGAACTAATACTAGTTTTCAAAGGCTGATGGGGATTTTAAAAACATATAGGCCTTGTTTAGTTCATCCAAAAACCAAAAAAATTTTCAAGATTTTTCATATTGAATCTTGCGGCATATGCATAGAGTATTAAATATAGATGAAAAACAAAAACTACTTGCACAGTTTGCCTATAAATCGTGAAATGAATCTTTTAAGCCTAGTTAATTTATGATTGAACAATATTTGTCAAATTAAACCAAATGCTATTGTATCAAAATTAAAAAACATTTTGAATCTAAACAAGGCCATAGTTTGTTTACTGATTAGGGAGAAAAACTGAACGACCGTTATAATTGAAGGACATAAATTGGACTTTTTGAACTACAGAAAGATCGGGTCGTCACTAATCTGCGGATGTTTCAAAGGCATGAGTAGGCCAGATTGAGGCCCAACAGCAACATGTGTCATATACTCATATCCATAGAAGCCCAATAAGCAGGTAACAAAGATTCTGCCCTGGCAAGAGTTCATTTCGTGGCGGAACAACGCACGGCGGCAGCAGGCAGCAGGCAGCAGGCAGCTAAGACTCCTTTCCCTTAGCGCCGGCGAGCCGCCGTGCCGCCCCACCCTTCGAACCATAGCTCGGCGCCATCACCTTCCCGCGTAGCCACTCACACGCCATGTGCTTGAGCGCGCGTACTCTATGATCCCGGGCGCTCAACTACCTCCGCTCCGAGCAGCCCGGGCGATCTCGGCCCGGCTCTGCCCGTCGCGGCGTCTCTGCAGCGACGGTTCCAGAAACGGCGGTGAGAGTTTTACAGACACTGTAAAGTGCAATGGTGACGGAGTCCGTGAGGGAGGGGAGGAGGTGGCAGGCCTGAACGCCGGCCGCTTCCCACGGGAAGTACTCCTCCGGCTGCCGCCGCCCCAAGGCCAGCCGGGGAGCGATGACGATGACGGCGAAACCTTTTCCTCTGGTCACAATTCCAGGAGGCGGTTCTTTGAAGATGTGAGGCTGGAGGCGGACATGATCTTTAGGATACTGCTGCAGGATGGCCCGGGGTTCAGCGCCCGCCAGGCGCTCGATGAAATGCGCCCAAAGGTGTCCCTTGAGCTGGTGAGGGAGGTGCTGTTCAGGATTGTTGTGTCCGTGGACTGTGTGAACCGTGAGAGGTACCCGAAGCTGGCGTATAAGTTCTTCATATGGGCGGGCCAGCAGGAGGGGTATCAACACGGCACAAGCATGTACAACCTCGTCATGAAGGTTTTCGCCGAGTGTGGGGAGGTGAAGGCAATGTGGCGGCTGTTTGAGGAGATGATGGACAAGGGGCTGCCTGTCTCTTCCCGGACGTTCCACCTCTTGATATGTGCATCTGGAAAGGCTGGGTTGAGGCGGAGGCTGGTGGAGGGGTTCATCAAGTCGAGTACTTTCAACTACCGCCCATTCAGAAATGCGTTCAATGCAATATTGCACACACTTCTGACCATAGAGCAGTACTCGCTGATTGAGTGGGTTCACGAGAAAATGATCCTTGAGGGGTACTCACCTGATGTCTTGACATACAATGTGGTGATGCGTGCAAAGTATATGCTCGGGAAGTTGGATCAATTCCATCGGTTACTTGATGAGATGGGAAGAGATGGGCTTACGCCGGACCTCCATACTTACAATCTGTTGCTTCATGTGCTTGGTAAGGGAGACAAACCCCTCGCAGCTCTCAATTTGTTGAACTATATGAGTGATGTTGGGTGTGTGCCAAATGTGCTCCATTTCACAAATTTGATAGATGGTCTTGGTCGTGCTGGCAACCTAGAAGCTTGCAAGTATTTCTTTGATGAGATGATCAAGAAAGGGTGTGACCCAGATGTTGTCTGCTATACGGTTATGATCTCAAGCTATGTGGCAGCTGGGGAATTTGAGGAAGCCCAGAGGTTTTTTGATGATATGCTGCTGAGAGGGCAGCTTCCAAATGTGTACACATACAATTCAATGATACGGGGGCTTTGCACAGTAGGGGAGTTTGATAAAGCATTCGCTATGCTGAAGGACATGGACTCACATGGATGCACACCAAACTTCTCTGTGTACAGTAGTCTAGTAAGTAGACTGCGGAGTGCTGGGAAGGATACTCAAGCCAATAATGTCATTAAGTACATGACAGATAAGGGTCATTATCTTCATCTGCTGTCAAGGTTTGGAGGGTTTAGAAGATGCTGAGATGAGATGCTCCATAGTTAGATGCAAAGGTTCATTTCTTTTGGCTGTTTGCATTTCTGACAGATGGATTATGAAGGATTATCCTATGGAAGTAGTTACACTATAATTTTTATGCTTGATGTAGCACATGTCCTGTGGGATTCTTTGTTTGTTGATGAAGTACAGAAAAGAAGTGTTGTATGCTGTTCTTGTTTGAGATAGGGTGGTGGACACTAGTCATGAGTAATCAATGAATCTTGATTCCCTGGTCCTCTGATCTGATAGAATGAAAAAGATTTATATTGCTCCCTCAACTAGATATGCTCAAGAATTCATACCTAGATAGTTACATGACCTGTTACTGTTAGCAACATCGCTGCAGTAACTTGTGCCTTTCCTGGTATGGGTTCTGCACAGAAAGTCATTTCTGCCAACCCTAGCATAGGATTTGTTGATTACATGTTAGAAATTAGACAAGCCTGTAAAATGCATCGTGGATTATCTTTAAGCACTAAGAGGTGGAAGTCTATGCATTATTGGCCCTTTCCACTGCTGTTTAAGATATTGGCAGCATCTGATCACTTGACTGCTTTATTGGTACTCATACCTGTTATAAAGGTTACCTTTTCTTTAAGTGATAGTGATAGGTGCAACATGGCAGTTTAAGTATATTAATTATTATTCATGTAGATTTCAAGGTTTGCAGTGTCCAGTCCTCCGTTGCTTCAAGGAGTATACATATGATTCATTTTTTTAGATACAGGTCTGCCAGGATATTTGAATTTCCTGATAAATGTTAGTTAGATTGAGCATCTAGCCATCTACTCTCTGTTTTCTACCTTAATTGAAAGGCAGAGCTCCTTTCACTTTGCTGCAAAAAGAAGGGAACATCTAATTACTTATGGACATAAGTTGGTTATTGGAGAGTGTAGATGCTTAAAGCAATGCACAGATTGTACTTTTATTTTTAACTAATATGTACTCTGTAGTATAAATTTTACATAATAAGTCCACATAGCAACATCAGTCCAAAGTCAAAGCTATTGCAACTGAAGATAGGTGAGGCCATGTGATGATATTATAGGTTTTATAGGTTTATCACTTCTTCTCTTCTTTCTTCTCTTCTTTCTTCTCCTCTTTCTTCTCTTCTTTCTTTTCCTCCTTTTTCTCCTCTTTCTTTTCTTCCTTCTTTTCTTCTTTTGCAGGTCCAACAGACACAATGTCAATCTTCCCAATCTTCTTTAACTTCTTGGCAATCGCCACTGCGTCCATCTCGCCTATGATGGTCATCTTGTTCTCCTTCAGATCTGCTGCAATGGAGTCAATACCTGCGCACAAAAAGAATGTATGTATCATCAAATTTTCTTGCTGAAACATTGTTCCTTCTTCTTGTTCAGCGCTTTATAGAAGTATATTTACTTTCCATTTTATGTGTTGTACTACTGTTAAGATATGGTCTGAAGAAAAACCAGACTGAGAACGAAGATTATAACTACTTACTGCTAACAAGTAAATAGACATGTTGCTAAGTTTTCTTCAGTCTACATGTTTTTCAAATATTTATGTACTGGATTTGAAAACCTCAGTTCTTTTTGAGAAACATATACCAACGCCTTGTATGACTGTTCACCTGCACCAAAGCATATATAACAACTTTCATGCATAAAAAAGAGTCCTTCCGACCACACACAGATGTCCTGAGTTGTCCTTATCTTTGTGTTTGATAAGCGAACTCCACCTAATATGATTTATCCTCTCGACCTTCTGTCTTAAACTCATCCTAATCATTCAAGTGTGTGCCTTAAAGATTGAACGGTGGGCAAACAATGAAACAAACAATATGCTAGTTTGTGCAAATATCATATCCAATGCCTATATGCTAGTTTGTGCAAATACCATCTATGCCTTCTTTTGCAGAACATATTTTCCAACCTCAATAGCAAACCAATCCATCATCCAGAAAACAGGAAGACAGTCAACCAGAGGGTGCGTGCAAAGTGTTACCGTAAATGTCGGCAACAGCTTCGATGGCCTTCTGCTTGATCTTGTCATCTGTCATGGTTGGAACCCTGAGCACCACCTTTTGCTGCGGACCGATCAAGCGACACAGAGCTATGAGCAATCGAAGGAACTGAACTACTGAATGAAGAACCAAATCAGGAGGGAGAATTCTGCATACCTGAGCCATCTCAAAGCTTTGGACAAAGGAGTGGAGGAGAGGAGGGGAAAGGCAGAAGCTATGCTTGAGAATGCCCTGCGATGGGTATGTATGTTCATACAAGGAGAAGAAACCAAAGCTAATGCTGCTGGTGGATTCCTTTATATAAAGGCGCGACTGCACTTGGCCGTCTGTTCTTGGTGCTGAGTAGTCGGGTAGGCCGAGGGGTTGTCTTGGCTGGCACTGCAGGCTGAGGAGGAGGTGAGGCTGTCCATTTCGCCAACCCACAGTTTTATGTCTTTTTTGTTTGTTTTCTTATATTTTTTTTGAAGGAAACAATATATTGGTGCGTTCGCGTACGTGCGGCCAGCCTGATTCAGTGCTGACGCGCGATGAGTCAGGCTCGTATGACTTTTGTGTTGACAAAGTGACTAGTAATCCCTCCTTGATACCACTCTTTCGCTTGGAGGAACTATGCCTTTTTTTTTTAATTCTGTTTGGGCACCTGTTGTGAAGCCTCTCGTTCTGAATTCAGTCTGAATGAATTTGCGTTCTTGCAGGCGCTGTGTGTACACAAGCTGTGAAGGACTGAGCTGAACGCCCCGCGACAAGCCGACGCCAACCGACCACGCCACCGAACGCAGAAAAGACGTGGGTCTTTATTCTGGAACCAGAAAGTGTGGCTGGATGCATCATGCCAAGGCCTTTTTTAGTTCACAACAAATTTTGCAAAATTTTTCAGATTCCCCAGCACATCGAATATTTAGACGCATGCATAAAGTATTAAATATAGACGAAAATAAAAACTAATTGCACAGTTTGATTGGAATTAACGAGATGAATCTTTTAAGTCTAATTAGTTTATGATTAGACAATATTTGTCAAATACAAACGAAAGTGCTACAGTGTCGATTTTCTAAAAAATTTTCAAAACTAAACAAGGCCCAATTGGCAATTGCCAACACGCGGTCACGGTCGAAGGCGTCGGCGTCGACCTGACGGGGTGGTGACGGTGTGGGCGGTGGCACTACGCCTGGTACAGACGTACAGTGATACCATTCTTCTTTATCCGATTCCATTTTGAGAGAGTGATGTGACTTGGGGTCTCGCAGGCGCTAGATGATGATGCTTGACGCGGCAGCCAGCACAGGGCGAGAAAAATGGGCACTAGCGGGGTGGTTGTTCGCCGGTTGTTTGGCTCAAATCAAGAACTGCACGCGTGTGGCTAAAAATGTTCGGAACAGGAAACGGTTAAAATCCAGAGACTCCGCTTCCGGCCTTCTCGCAGAGCTAGCGCCTGACTGGGGTTTTGAGATGAGATCTCTTTGGAAAAATTTTATTTTAGTGACTTTTTTATGTCTTTAAGATTTGCAGATTATAATACATCTACATATAAATTTTTCGGAATATCCTCCGGGCTCCGGCCTTATTATTGTTTGGTTTGCAACAGGCCAGCAGCCATCAAGGTGTATGCACGCTGCACAATGCACAATTGGGCCGGGCTGGTGAACCCCGTATTGAGTCCAGCAAACTGGTCCAGAATTACAAAAGAAAACATCGACAAAATTTCGCCTCACCTACACGTTGGCCCGTGCGATTCCACTTCCGCGAAGGAAGGGTGCCGGTCCCGTACATGTCAGAAGGAAAGCACGCGATCATGCCCATCACGCTCCCACGCCAAGCACCTCTTCCACCTTTCTAAGACCAACTTCAGCTGAACCCTTAGTTAAGCCCCTATAGTTAAATATGGATGCCTAGACTAAAAATAGTATAGTACTCCAGCAAGCCTCTACTAAAGCTTCCAATTTGGGGTGGACACCCAAATATTCCCTGCAAACTCCATTTCTGTTGGCTCAACAGCCTAGCCCTCGTTCTACATGGTGTAGCCATTACCTTCTCACACCATACAGACGCAGCTTCGCCCACCTTCCTCCAGCGCTGATCTCCACTATCGCGCTCTCTCCCTCCACCTCCGACCTCCACCGTTGGGCCTCGCCGCCATCCCTTCTAGTGAGAGTGACCTCTCCTCGATGAGCGGGAGCAACCCTAGCCATGGTCATCGTGAGCGTCGAGCCTCCCCTTCTTGTGGCCACGCGGTAGCAAAATGTTTGACCCAATGACGAGTGGGTCTCACATGTCATTTTCTGTCAATTCGGATTTGGGGCCTTCATTTAGGTGGTACTGTTGGAGTGGAAGCAAAAATTTTGAAAACCCAAAAATACGGGGAGCACCCAAATAAAAAGTAAAGGCCTTGTTTTGGGGTTACTGCTGGAGTTGCTCTAAATCCCCTCACCCTCTCGCCTCCTAAACCGTAACAGACACAGTCCTTCCAAAAAAACTGTCGGTGACAATCTGGACGTGTCGCCGCCATCGGGACTTAACGTGCCGCTGCGGCCGAACGAGCCGTACGAGCTGCCACCTTGACGCTGTCGGGAGTTTCGCCGCCTCTACGAACTGCCCTACTGAGGCAGTCCCAATGGAAGAAACTATGTAGTTTCTATGACATAGGATGCCGCATCAGGAAACTGCTCCTTTCCAATCCATGATTTCTATAACTTCATTAACATAAATGATAACTTAAATGCAGTACCAAAAACAGATAGATCAACTGTGGCAACTATTTTTACAACTAACATATGTCGACAACATACAATTGCAAAGAACCATAAAAAATTGTCATCGATTTCCAATAGCTACCAACTAGCAAATCAACACGATGGCAAACACATATATAATGTTCCAGATGAATCATCGTACTGAATCAACCCGCAAACACACTTTCCAGAACTGTTGCATGCACTACAAATCACGTGAACTGAAGCCAAGCCGCAGGTCTCCAGATGTTAGGTCTCCTCTGTACTGAAGCCATCACATCACTGCAGAAAGCCATCACGTGAAAGGGAAAAGGGAGTGGAGCGCACACAGGATAAACGAAGGTGCGGGTGCGGGGAGAAGCCACGCGCTCGCAGGAGAAGCGGCCTGCCACCGCAGGCGCACTCGATCCCATCAATGCCGATAGAAACCGATGATTTCTCCCAGTGGTATTTTTGGCGTTTCCATCGGCCTCGTTGCGAGCATAGACCTGGTTTCCCAGGGTAGAAACGATTTCTTCAGTTTATACTCTCTCTCTTCATTAATTCTACTGCCACATCAGCAAAACAGTGAGTTGGCAATTTAATTAATAGAGATAGAAACTGCTCATTAATTACCCTGATGCCGCCGGATGCCCTGATGCCTCCATGAAACCCGGGGGCCACCTGCGTGCGAACCACAGGCGGGGCGATTCCCACGCTTCCCCGCGCGTCACATCGTCATCGCACACGCCAAACAGATGAGCCCCACAACCCCGACACGCGATCATCGGGACAAGCCAAACCTGAGCGCCGCTGCCTGCTCTTCCTGCTCCGTCATCCTCGCCGTGCGTGCCCGTGCGGCCTTGGCTCAGCCACGTCGTCTTCCTCGCCATGGACACCCTGACGTCGTCCTCGCCCTAAGCGCCCGCGCTGTCGTTCTCGCCGTGCGTGCTCATCCCTAGATCGTGGATCATGTTACAAATACTCATCAAATCGAACCACAAGAGTATATTTTAACATTGTGTTCGCAGTTGTTGCAACACCACCTGTGTGATATTTCTCTTCTTTTACAGTATGGGAGTTTTGCCATCAGGTGGTGGTTGAGAAAAACTCATGCGTGAGAGGATCCATAATAATCTTGAAGGTTCTGATATCTTTGGTTCTACATCGATAAAGTGTGTGTTTTTTTCTTTATTATGTGTCATATTGGAATTTCTCAACCTTGATTGATATGTCTTCTAGACGGGTTACCCTGATCCCTCACTGACGATACAGTTTTGTTATTTCTTTATTTTCTTTCTTTTTTGTCCTTATCTCCAACAACTTTATAGCAATACTAACAAATATGTTCGTGCGTTGCAATGGAAGAAAAACATCAAATGTATGTTATGTATCTATTTATAAAATTTAAAGTCTATAATTTATTTTATTGATAACCATAACATCTATGGTATTAGATAGTTAATATTTACAATAATATGTACCTCGGAGATATATTTATTTAATAATAAAACTAGAAATTAGTCAAACCTTATCTTACTCTAATATTATCTCTTAATATACCTTAGTATTATATTAAAACATGAGAAGTTTGTTGCTAGCTTTTTTTAATTAGGATTCCTATGAAATATGATATATTAGTTAAATGTATGTAGATTATGAACACATGAGCTTATGAAGTGTTCATATAACATAACAACACATCATGCAAAGGTAGTGAAAGCATCATCAAGCATAAATTTAGATAAATTAGTAAATCAACGAGATATGCAGGAATGATACTAAAACTTTTACCATAAATCAAGCATCACATTAAATAGGTTACCATAAAATTTTCATAATAATTGGAGCAGATAACTACAATTTCAATTTTGCACTAAAAAGCATAGGCAAGCATCTCCAGCAAAAAAATATACTAAAATTTATGATATTTTTGTTTATTGTATGAATCTACATATGTGGAGCTAAGCAAAATTTGTTTTATAATTTTTAAATTTTTCTATGAATTACTACGTATTTATCAATTTTCAACCGCTCGCAAGCATCTCCAGTAAACAAATGTACTAAAATTTGTAATATTTTTTATTTTCCTGCATGGATCTACATATGTGGAGCTGAACAAAATTTGTTTTATAATTTTTAGATTTTTCTATGAATTACTACGCATTTATCAATTTTAACCAATTTAAAGAATAAAAGAAAAGTAAACTAATAGGACAAACATTTTGTACCTAGGCTCCTGTACTTTTTTTATTGTCAACATGTTTTGATATGTATAGAAGATTTTGCATTAGAAACCGTAAAAAAAATTCTATTTTGTTTTCCTCTTCCACCAGTTCCGGAACTCGGTCGGAGACGGGGACACTCGGCGAAGGCGGACAGATTTTTGGTGGATTGAAATTTTCATGATTAAATATTAAGAATATATATATATATATACACACACGGTAGCGCTATTCTACACCTTATATGTAGAATATTATTCTACACCACAAGTTAAAACTAAGTAGAAAAATATATATATATATGACGCGTTTTTTACACGCGTGAGAGAGAGAGGTATATTTTTTAAGAAAAGATTGTTTACGTGAATGAAAGAGAAAAAAACAAACGGTACTGCTAGCGCCCGGACGTCCGATCCGGGCGCTAGTGACCGGACGCTGGTCCTTTGTACACGTCTCCGCTCATCCTTTACATGGACAAGAAAAAAGTAGAGATGCGAATCCGATTTCGCCCACCCCTGTATGAAGAAGAAAGAAAACCGACTCTTTTCTCCGCTCGCCACTACAAGGACACACCCCTGCCGCCCACGTGCACGGATCCGCCCGTCCTCAACCTCGCCAACCCTGAGCACCTCCGCCGCCCCTATACGAAGAAGAAAGGAAACCAACCCTTTCCCCACGCTCGTCACGCCAGGGACATGCCACTGCCCCCCACACGTACAGATCTGCCTGTCCTTAACCTCGCCTACAACAAAAAACATCTAATACAACAAATGGAAAATAAAATGCTGCAACAACAACAAAAAACTGCTGCTACAAACCAAAAAAAAGCTATTGAAACATCAAAATAACATCTAATGCAACAACCAAAAGGTATGAACTACAACATAAAAAATGTCTACTACAACATTAAAAAACATCCGCTGCAACATCGAAAAAATAACGTTGCAAAAACAGCAACATGTCAAGCATCACTAGCACAACACTAGCAAAGGTCTGTTGCAAACAAAAATACCATTGCAATATTCCTAAATCTTCTGTTGCAACAACGAAAAAATGCTATTTCAACATTGAAAAAACATGATGTTGCAACAAAAAAAAATATGCTGCAACAACGAAAAAAAAGATTGCTGCTACAAGCAAAAAAAGCTATTGCAACATCAAAATAACATCTAATGCAAGAACCAAAAAATATGCTCTGCAACATAAAAAAATATCCACTGCAACATTAAAAATCATTTGCTGCAACATCGAAGAAAATGATGTTGCAACAACGGCAACATCTAAAGCATCACTAGCACAACATCAGAAATCTTCTATTACAAAATTAAAAAAAAAGAGTTAAACACCAAAAGCTTACTGAAATCTTAGCCACCATCAAACAGGAGAGGAGAAGGAAGGAGGAGCAACAGGAAGAGGATGGGGAAGGAGGAGGAGGGCTCAAATCTAGATCTAGAGAAGGAAGAAGGCACCGGATCTAAATCCCTCTGCCACCTACCTCGTCGGAGCCGCCGTCGTCATCCTCGTCTCTGGTGGGGTACGTGGAGAGCACGGTGACACGAGGAAAGAAGGGGAAATTAGGACGACGAGGTTGTTGGAGAGCGCGGTGGCATGAGGGAAGAAGGGGGAAGGCAGCGCAGGCGGCGAGGTTCTGTTCCCGAGCTTACTAGTGCACGGGCACGGTGACTCTCCGTTCTAGCAACCAGCAAATGCAAAGGAGGGATAGAGAATAGCGGATGAGGGAACTTCTTAGAGAAGAAAGCAGAAACGGGGGAAACGATATGGATGAGAACGGGCAGAGAAAGCAAAACGTCAAGCTCGGTTGAGTCGGTGGTCCGTCCAACGCGAACGAACTCGGTCGAGTCGGTGGTCCGTCCAACGCGGACGAACGTCTTAATAGTACCATTACCGAAAAACAAACCATCCTTAGGTTATTTGCATTGGGCCGTTCGCCGCTCGGCGAATCCATCCGGTTGGCCTGTAAATTGGACTCAGCGGTTATTTGCATTGAGCCGTTCGCAGGTTGGCCTGTAAATTAGACTCAGCTCGATCGGACAAGAATTCTCTCTCCGTCCGTCCAATCCCCGTCAAGCCCAGAGTCCGACTGTACCATGTATGCAGGAGGCTGGACGGTCAGCCCCTGGCTTTAATAAAATATGGCCCTGGCACTGCAGGCTCTTTGCATTAGCAACCATATCGCGCGATCCATCCATCTATCGACCTCACGGCGGACGTCACATACATCCATTGAGATCCATGAACGGCGGTGGCTGCTGCACTAGAGCTCATGCACTACCACCGGAGGGAGCGGCAGCGGCAGCTACCAACAGCAACCTGGTGATGTCCGGGACGACGAGGAAGAAGAGGTCACCAACCTTAGATGAAACGAGTGATGCGAAGAAACAGCGGCACCATTACCATCTACAGGAGGTCATCGTCCTAGGGAAGAGGAAGTACGAGGACAGCGAGTCCGACTCCGAGGTTGGCTGCAGGGAGAACGACAAGATGTTCAAGTGCAACTACTGGGAGGACCCTGCCTACGCCAAGAGGCTGCAGCGCGATGGCCTCCGGCGCGCGCGCATAGCCGCGCTCGACAACCAGATGGAGCGCCTCCTGATGCACAGGGAGTTTGACGAAGCGGCGCCGGACGCGCCTCAGCAGCCAGAGCCGGCCGGAGCCTCCGATCCACCCATCATAAGCCGCCCGGAGGAAGTCCCGAACTGCCCGGATAGATATTGCCGATTCTACCATGATTATTGTTAGCTGATTGTTCTCATTATTTAGCTTCCTTTTTAATTGTTTTATTATCTATTTTATATCTATATAATATATCAGTGTGTTGTAACGGGAATAAAAGAAATAAGACCATCATATAATTGTGTTTTGCCAGCATTATTCCAAACATAGATCCTGGCATCATTTGGTGGATCTTTTATTTGAAGGGCAAAGGAGGACATCCTTGAACTCTATAGGAACTCATTATAAGCCACCCTCGACATAGGCAACCGGAATAGCTAAAGAAGATCAACTGTTTGCAGCACTGTTTAATTTGTACTGAGATAGAAGTAACCTTTGCTGCTTTGCATAGGAACGGAGATTTTCAAACCTGGAAGACCACGACTGATCCTGAAAGGAGTCCACCACCCACAGAACTTGTCAAAGTGACAATGAGCAATATCCCTAAGCTTAAGGACGTCCTTCCATCAAAAGGAGCCCTTAGCTGATGTCAAATGGGGGACCTTATTCTTCTGATAATAAGAGGTCCAGATGAGCTAAACCCAAAGTACCTCCACCTTGTTGTAAAATTTATCCAGATGTTTCAGCTGCAGTGCTTCATATTCTGCCGCTTCAAAATTTTCACTCCTGAGCCCCCTTTATTTTTTTTCGCACAATCACCACTTCCCAAGCTGCCAGATTATACCCCTTAGCATTGACATCATTATCTCTCCATAGACATTTTTTTTTCTGAACTTGTCAATGGCATCGACCATTGTATTGGGGAGCTTCATCGTGCACATATAGTAGGTGGGCAGGGATGAAATCACTGAATTGACTAATTGAAGTCTATGTCTGAGTATGAAAGGAAGGTGGAGCTAGCTGAGAGCTTTCTTTCAGTTCTGCAAACTAGAGGAGCAAAGTTCTTAACAAGTGGATTTGTTGTACCAAGAGGAAGGCCTAGATGGTAAAAGGATGCTCTCCATCGACACAACAAAAAAACTCCAGTGAGCAGAGGTATTTTCTCCTCAGGCACATTAACATGAATCAAACAAGACTTATTCACCTTAAGCCCGCATGTTGAGCTGTGCTCGGACCGACACGATACGAAAATAGCACATAAAAAATGCAATTTTCTAGCATTTACTATACTATATATCTCCCATCTAATTCTGTGAATAGATTATGAAAATTATTAAAAAATTATGAACATAGTGTGTACATTATTTTGGTATATCATGAGCAAACAAAAAGCTAGTAAAAATAACTTGAGAGCCATGCTTGATCCAGAGGCATATCCCGTGCCGTGCTTGGGCCGAATTGTGCTAATACTGGCATGGCCCGATGTGCCTCGCAAGCCTAGTGGACATGACTTGAAGTGGCACAAAGCATGAGAGGACTATGTCGTGCTGACATAGCCCGGCCCAAGTCCCATCTGAATGTGGAGCATGTTTTGTTGGTTGTCGCCCCCGTCAGTGAAGCCAGCTTCTTGCCGAGAAGGCGTTGTGTCCTCGCTTCCATGGGGACACAACGAAGTGCTTTGACATCTTCAAGCGCAAGTTCTGGCTCACACATTGCTCCAGTTGATAGTCCTTCTTGGTTCTGTTGGTGTTGCGCTGTAGCTCGATCAGGGCTTTGTTTAGTTCCATTTTTTTTTGCAAAATAAGTATTGTAGTATTTTCGTTTGTATTTGATAAATATTGTTCAATTATGGACTAACTAGGCTCAAAAGATTCGTCTCGCAAATTATAAGTAAACTGTGTAATTAATTATTTTTTAAATCTATATTTAATTGTCCATTCTGCAAGATTCAATATGACGGAAAATGATCTACTAGGAGTTTGCGTGTTGGAAAGATGAAAGCCTGTCGCGGTGATTGTCACGCCTTTGAAACATGTGTGTTATTGTTGCATAATGATCATGGAGGATACTCCCTCCGTTTCTTTACTTGTGACATTAGCTTTGTATTAAGTCAAACATTGCTATTTTTGACCATTTTGAAAAATCCTTATAGTTTCACAATCCTTGTTCGCTTGAACTTATCTACCGAATCTGTAAGTCAGTTAGTAGTGTTTTTCTTGTCATAACAAATTAGCAAACAATACTTTCAACCATAACTTTTTAGACAAGCGAACATGCATGATTAAATATTATGGTGAAAGTATTTCTCATAATAAATCTAAAAACATAAGTCTTATGACATGATCAACAATATTTTTTTGAATCAGGGGTCAAAGTTACAAATGTTTAACTTAGGCCTTGTTTACTTCCAAATTTTTTTGCAAAATATGAATAAAACTAACAATGGAGGAGTACCCACTTGCCCAGTAAACAACACATATGAGGTCGTGATTTATTGCTCACGTAGTTTTATTTCAGTTCAGACGCAGGATGGTCACAAAGAGACGACAACCCTTCATTTCATTTGTGTACACACACACACACAAATCACTACCAAAATAGTAGAATTCTCCTAGTGTTTTTAAGTAGTTATAAAATACTACCACTAGTCAAAACACTAGGGAATCCTACTAGGAGACATTTAGTAGGGAAAGTTTATACTAAATTTTGAATGCTAAAATACTAGGAGATGTCCACTCACTAGAAGAATTAGTAAATTGTGGTTGTGAATATATATATGACACGTTTCTTTTACACGCGCGTGTAGTTACTCTCATCTATATATCTCTAGATTTAAGGTGTATATGACCGGACGAAATGTATATAGACAAAGTATATGATCATACTAGACCATCTAGAGTGATATGTACGTTAAGTATGCATACATACATAGAGTATATGGTTATGCTTATTGTATATAATATAGTAGTGGCATTTTAGTAATATATTTAAAATATATTTTTTTTGAAAAATTTTCGCGTGGTAAGATCTAGAGTATCTTAATATGAGTATATAAACATACTCAAACCGATAAACAAATATGAATACATACACAATGTAGTTTATTGAAGATGAGAGTAACTACACATACGTGTAGAAAGAAATTTCCCTATACATACACAATGTAGCACGGCCAATGCTATGTGTCATGCCCGCCCAAGGCTCACGAGGGAGCGCCACCGCCGGAGGAAGTCGTGCTCGTGGTCATAGCAACGGAGAGGAAGCCTTCACGCGATGCCTCACTACAAGAATCTTGCTAATCCATGACGAAAAATTTCTGTCACGGATCATCAAAAAACTGTCACTATGCAACATTTGTGACGGTTTTAGAGAACGACACCTATTGAGCGTCAAGGATTAACCTCCGCGACGATTTTTAGAAAACCGTCACAGATTAACAGAATTCGTGATGATCTCAAACCGTCAAAGCCCAAGGCCTAGTTAGCCCAGCCCAAACCCATTACCTGTGACAGTTCTAAACCGTCATAGATGAACTGTCACATCATCTAGACTGCTTATGTGGATCATGACATGGATGCTTATATCACCATTTAGCCCATCTATTTTTGTTGTAAGAAATCACAAAGACTTATTGAATGATAAATATGATGACATTTCTTTATTGCATTTCCAATTATAGATTTACAACCATTTGGTCAAATATGTTTATATATATAAATATTTACACATTGATGATGAAGCAATTTAAAAACAAGACTAATTCATGCAACCAACAATTGTCTCTCCATGCCGAAAATAAGCAAATAAGCAATGCAGCCGCCTCAATGGAATGATGCTCCTTCGTCAAGCATTTCTCCAATGTTGTTTATCCACCGATTCCCTTACTGAAAGCATGGATGGTTATTTTGTTCACTTGTCAAATTTTCTCCACTTGTCAAAGAAATACAACCAGTAGCCACCTAGCAGATCGTCGTGCGCTCTAGGATGGCGCTATGGCCGAATCAAGCCATTGGAGCCGGATCCTGCGCTCGTGGTTAAACAGAGTAACTACAACAAGATAATATATTTTAGTTAACAATTGAAATGCAAAGAACTAAAACCATGCGCTCGCCGAGCAAGAGCCAAAGGGAGCCTCTATCAGTCTATCACCATGCTTTGCTCTCACGTGCTCACTGAGGATCGGGCCTCAGGGTAATCGAATACTCATGGCCAGAGGCACTCGATGCTGGATCTACATGGTCAACGTGCTGATGGAGTGGAGGAGGCATGTTGGAGGTAAACCGGAGAGGAAGAGAAGCAAGTGACTAGGGAGAGAGAAGGGCACGTCCTCAGGGAAGGGGAGCGGTGGCCATCACGCTGCACCTCACGTGATGTGAGGGAAGGGAGGGGGCGCTCACGACCACGAGCCACGAGGGGAAGGGAAAGGGTGTCACACAAGCGAGGCAGGAACCAAGAGCGAGAGAGTGCACCGGGGTGGGAGACTGGGATAGAGAAATGAGTTAGGACTTATAGGGTTAGGAACATGATGGGATCTTAGCAGGCCTAGAGAACTAGAGATTACTCGGCCACCAGTGGGCCTATCTTAAAATGTCATGCCGGACCGTGCCACCCGACGTGCCTGAGTGGAGGCCCAGTCATGGCCCTATACACTGGCCTAGGCCCGTAGAGCACCAGGTCGGGCCGAGGCAAAAAATCGTGCTTCGGGCTAGGGATGGCAATGGGTAATTACCCACTGGGTATGTGTTACCCATACCCTTACCCACGAGAAAATATTTTACCCGCTAATTTACCCATACCCGTGCACGGGTAAGAGTTTTTTCCCATACCCTTACCCATACTGGTAGCGGGTAACCCATGGGTTATCTTTACCCATGATTTTAAAAATATTTGCTATGAAAAGATACATGTTTTAATATATCAGGCTCCCAAATTTAGCCAAAATATCATAAATCATTAATAAACTCTTCAAATATACAAGCTACATGAACACACAACCAAATGATCTAATGGATAAATCCATCATTATTAGATAACAAGTCATAAAATCCACAAGTTCCATGATTCTAGTATAATTTATCAGGTTCAATTTACCCATGAGTTAACGGGTATGAGCAATGCAGTCCCACACCCTTACCCACTTTACCTGCTAGGTAAAGCTTTTTTTCCATTATCTTACCTATAGGTTAAAAAAATAGCCATACCCTTACCCTAATGAGGTAATTACCTATCGGATTTCGGGTTTCGTGTAAAGATTGCCATCTTTACTTCGGGCTAGGCCACTAAGCTGCAGGCTGCATGGACATCTCTATACTTGTCGGTGCCAAAAAAAAACATCGAAGGGGGACGCATGGGAATCGTGGATGGCTTCACCAGCCAAGCCAGATGCACGGGTTCATTTCACGTTTTCTATTAGTTGTATAATAATGAAATGAAATAAAGATAAAGATGAGAAGAGATAGAGATCTGCCGAAAAAAGAGAATTGTAAAACTGAGCACGCGCAAATCTTCAACCGAAGTGCAGAAATCATCGTGAACATGGCAAAAGTTCTTGTCAAAGCCTCAACCTTGTTTACCCCTTGTAAAATCTGAATATGCTTAAAAGCACCTAATTATGCCTAATAAAAATACTAAAAATTTGGGCAGATCCTGTAAATTCTAGATGTGCAAAATTAACCACAAGCTAAAAAGGTTTACCAAAATTAACCACAAGCAAAATTAACCTAAGAAAACCTACAGGATTCAGTTGATATGATTTGAGAGCGGCCACATGTTAATAATGTTTTAGATATATTTTAAAATTCTTTGGAACAAAGGTTTCAGTTAGAACTAATCCAACAAAAATCCACACATGCATTACTCAAAACTATGAGTAAAACTGTGATCATGCATGGCCTGCCAGCCAGTTCGGAAACAACAAATTCAGAAGCTAATAACGCATGGGCCACCCAAAGCATGCACACACATGCGCCACCCACACGCACACGGAACAGGAAAAGACGATGAGCAAATGCAAATCAGACAAGCAGCATGTTCACAATATTCCCCCAAGTATAGCAATATAGCAGTAGCAGGCTAGCAGGCAGCGCATAGCGTTTTGTAGCCGATCGATCGACAGTTTAAGAGGAGAGAGATGCCGTGCGGCACCTCATCCACGGCGCCCCGTCAGCAGGTGCGCCGGGTGCCTCCGAAGGAGCGGCGGTGGAGATGGCGGCCGGCGAACACCTAGCCTGACAAGCGAATCCCGGCCCTAAACTCGGCGGCTTCTTTGTCCTTGCCGTCGTAAACACTCATAGCCTGTTGAATCTTCTTGTGGAGTGTTCGGTGCACCTTGTCCACGACGCTCCAGTCGCTCCGGGCTGCAGCTTGCTCCGCTGTGACTCTCTTCTCCTCAACGAGATAGCTGATATACCGGTGCTTGCTCACCATCACCTCATACGCTTCCTGGAGATACTCGAGCGTGACATCTATCTGCACCAATGAGTTAGTCACATTATGTAACACCGTATCAGCAGTATCAACTATCAGTACTTCATATTATCAGCAGCAGTAAGAGAAAAGCAGCTAGCCAGCAGGTACGAGATACCGAGCATATATATATATATATATATATATATACCTGCTGCGCGATATCGTCGCCAGCATCCTCGGCAGCCTCCTGTACGGCGACGGCGTCGGCGTTGGCCTGCAGTCCCTGCGCCCAAAATCCAAAGTTCAACCAAAATGTTGTAAACTGTGTGTCAGCAGAGAGCAGAAGTTCCAATTCAATTTCAATCAGGCCTTGTTTAGTTCACCCCAAAAACCAAAAAGTTTTCAAGATTCTCCGTCACATCGAATCTTGCGGCACATGCATAAAGCATTAAATATAAACGAAAACAAAAACTAATTACACAGTTTAGCTGTAAATCACGAGACAAATCTTTTGATCTTAGTTAGTCCATGATTGGATAATATTTGTCACAAACCAACAAAAGTGCTACACTAGCGAAATCATTATGGCATGTAAACAAGGCGGAGGTCTGCAGCACGTACGGCTTGAGCAACCTGTTGGTGAGCCTGCCCATCCAGCGCCGCGTCCTCCTCCTGGACGCCGAATTCCTCCTGCGCTTCGTCCGGTTGCACCACCAGGTCGTCGGCACCGACCACGACCACGCCGGCAGGTTCTGGTTCGACGTCGTCGTCGCCGTCAAGCACAGCCCCGACGTCCTGCTCCTCCAAGTGCAGGGGCAAGGTTGTGATGCCCTTGCCCCTCCCCGCCACGAAGGCGAGAGCGGTCACCAGCTGACCGTTCCTCGCCTCGCCCCCAACTAGAGCAGCATCCGCCTGGAGCATCTCGCCTCTGCCGGTGCCATCCAGAAGCTCTAGAAGACCAGTGATGCAGCGCACCGGCATATAGCCCAGAAACTCGTTCCGGGTACCCAGGATGGGAAGGCAGGCGCTCGCGGCGGTGACCCGATTCAAGCGTGGGACGACGCAGAGACTAGTGCTGCACTGAGGATCCTGAACAAGAAACAATTAACGTAACGGGATTATGCAGCAAACGAATCGAAAAATATGCGTGCAAGAAGAATCGCTCCCCAAATCAATCGGGATTCGCCGATTCGGCAACAACCAAAGCCAGCAGCGCCCCCAGCCCTACAGCATGCAAGAATCCTTCGCCGCGCCAAGAATGCTCAAGAAACGATCCGGGAATGACAAGCTAGTAGTAGCTAACTCACCGTAGGGAGCGGTTTCGGCGACGGACGCAGGGAGGACAGGGGTAGCACTGCTTCGATGAACCAATGGGAAGCCAACGCGACCCCGAATCCGATGCTCTTGTTCTTGGCGCGGCTCTCCAGCTGCACGAAGATGTCGTTCCCGTACCGGGCCTCCGCCTCCGCGCAAAGCCTGCGGCTGAAGAAGAAGTCGCGAAGGATGACGTCCCCGTGCCGGAGACCCGCCCAGGTACCTCTCCACGTGGCCGCGCGCCGGAAGTGAAGCCCCTCGACGTAGTCGCACTGGACGGCGGCGGCGCGGCGGCTGCGCTGGTCGGCGGACTCCGCTGACGCGAGGCACCGTCCGGTGGCTGAGGAGCGGAGGGTGAAGCAGTCGGTTCCCTCGCGCTGGAATCGACGCACCTCCCACCCGGTGTTCGGCGACGAGCCGCGCGGGCTGAGGACGACGCCGAGCCCGGAAGAAAATTGAGTGGACGATGGGTCTATTCCACCCCGCATGCGCCCTCCTCACCGATGGACGCCGCGTGGCACCTATTCTAATCAAACGGCCAGCATGCGAGCGCACGATGCCGGCTCGTCATGTACACACACCACGCTCCACCGTGGCTCCTCGGCTCAGGCGTGAGCACGGCTTCTCCTGAAGTACACGACGCTGAGAGGCTGTCAGGCGGAGGTGGAGGCGACGCGCGACAGACGGCTCACATCTGCCACGCAGCAGCTCGTCATCCACCGCCATGCAGCACCTACCTGGCCTGCAACCATGGAGAGACAGCACCCATCTCGGCGGAGAAGGGTCTAGCTAGGCGAAGGTTCCGCCGCCGTGCAGCGCAACAGCAGGTCTTCGAATGTGGCTACAAACAGGTGCGCCGATCTGGCCTCCGCTGTGAAGAACGCCCTCACGAACGACGACCACCTCCCATCTCGTCCGCCCTCGCCACCTTCCTCGCCTGCTCACGGGAGGTATAAGCCTGTCGAGCTGGAGGCAGTGGAAGAGGTGGTCGCCGACGGGCGGGGAACAGTCGTCCACAGCCAGGAGAGACAGCCGACAGCCGTGCCGGGCGATGGGATCGGGAGGCCTGGGAATGGCGGCGCCCGCGCCGCTTGCGGCCGCGTTCTTGCCTGCCCATAGACAACCGATTTGGAGGCAAGCCATCAGCTCATTCGGAGCCAAGCCATCTGCTGATTCGGAGCCAATCGAAAGGTCCTGTGCAGCTGCCGTACGATGAAGCCTACGTACATGTGGCAACAATCGGTCAGGGGTCGCACGCGCGTGCCGCTGGACCCGTCGCCCATCTAATTTTTTTCCGTCGTCCCGCGCGTAGAGGTAGAGGCCGCCGTGGATGCGGCTCCTCAGTCGGACGACCAAGCCGTCGACGAAGAACTCCATACCGCCGCGGCCTAGGTCGGTGGGATGAGATGGTAGAATTGGGGAGGGGAGGGAGACGGAGATGATGGAGGCGAGCGGCCGAGCGGGGTTGCCTTCTTCTAGTTTCGACGGTTACGGTTACGGCCGGGCTCCTGCCGGCGGGACGAGGAATATTTGAAGGAGAGCTCGGAGAAAGTCGGTTATTGCTGCCATCCCACTGGCTGGGGGGACCAAGACCCTCGACCTCATTCTATTTCTCTTGTTTTTCTTCTTTCAATTTTGGAAAAAAAGTCTACATAACCCCTCAATTATGTATAGTAGACTACTTTAATACCTAAACTATAAAACTGGATTTTTTTTACTTCTGAACTTTTTAAAATCGGTCAAATTATCCCCCTCAAACAGTTTTGGACGGTGGTTTTGCTATAATGATAGAGGTTTTGTCTTTTTTATTTATTTTTATTGAATCTTTGAAAAATCATAGTAAATCACAAAAAATTATAAAATGAAAATTTCAATTTTGTTGGACTCCACTTGAGTAGATCTACACAACGAACATATAATATGATATGTTTTAGTACAAAGTTTTTATTGTAGCTTTAGATCTATGAATTATTCCAAATAATTATAGAAATGCATAGATCTAGAGCTATAGCAAAAACTTTGTACTAAAGTATACTATATTATATATTCACTATGTAGATCTAGTCACGTAGAGTTTAATAAAATTAGATTTTTCATTTTAAGATTTTTCTATGATTTTTTAAAGTTTTAGTGAAAATAAATAAAAAAAGACAAAACCACCATTGCTATAGCAAAACCACCATCCAAAATCGCTTGAGAAGGTTATTTGACCTGTTTTAAAAAATTCAGGGGTAGAATCCAGTTTTATAGTTCAGGGGTATATTTGAGGGGGTTATGTAAACTTTTTCCTTTTTATTTTCCTTAGTTTTCCACAATAACAACAGAAATGTATTAGGATCTGACCGGTTGCATATACTTGCATACTCAATCCATCGCAAATTATAATATGTTTGACTTTCCTAACATCAAGTTTCACCACTTGTCTTATTAAAAATTTTGTGCAAAATATCATTTTTTTGTCAAAGTTTTTTTTAAGGATGATTTAAATTCGACTATGTTTGCACAATATTTTTGAATAAAATGAGTGGTCAAATTTGAAGTTAAAAATAAATTTCAAATAAGCCACGAGTATGTCATGTTCTCTCTCTCTTTTATTTTAAAAAATAAACCTTCAAACATATGTTTCATAAACTAGCTTAAAATTTAACCAAAGTTTGACTTCAAAACTATGTTTCATAAACTAGCTTAAAATTTAACCAAAGTTTGAATTTTACAAGTATTTAAAATGTGAGACGAGGAGACCCACTCTTCAAAGCTAGAGGAAGATGGTGTCACACGAGGTTTTGCATATCAACCATGCGCAACGTACCTTTGTTTGCATGTGGTTTTTCTGGGAGCTCTCAGTGGTCAGAGTGCACAAGCTATTTTTTCGCCTCACACGAGGTGAGATTGTGCACTATGACCTTGCTATGCGTCTCGTCGAGCGTCAATGAGTAGTCCAAGTGAGACCTGATTATCCTCCAAAATCTAGTGTAGAGTTGGACTGTGCCTCGCTAGAAGACATCTCATAAATTGTCGACCGCCTATCATGTCGATTCTTAATGGCTTCAGCAGTGATCAGAGAGCAAAATGTCTCTCCTGGAGGGGAATAACCCAGACTGGTAAAAGGTCCTAAATAGCTAGAGGAGGATGTATAATCTAAAAAAATTCTCTACAACATACTAGAGCGATTGGTTAGATAACTAATTGATAATAATTGTTTTTTGCTCTAACTCTAATAGGGTTGCAAGCCACCTATCCATAGTTATAGTCAAGTATGAACTAGACACATAAGGGCTATGTCACTACTCTCTCAACTAGAGAGCTAGCAAGAACTAATTACTTCTACCAAGATAATAACTAGCTAGCTAACTATTTCTATACTACACAAGAGAGTTACACTACTCAAACTATACCTCTATGCAAGATAAGAGAATGTAAATACGATGAGAGGTAGAGAGTGTTATACCGAATGTGGCAAGTGATATTTAATCAATATCAATGAATACCAAGTGAAATCTAAGGAGACACCTAAGGTTCACATGTTTGCCCGCACATTAGTCCCCGTTGTGTCGATTGTTCACTTGGTGGTTCACGAGCAAATAGGCACCACGTCTAGCCCAAAACTTGGGCAGCGCAAGAACCTACATAAATGAGGATACTCAAGAATATGAGTAATCTATTAGAGTACCTTTTGCGATCTCTTGCGGGGAAAAGATCAATAACCCCTCACAATGATCACCGGGAGTGGCCAAACAATCACTAACTCGTGCCAACCTCCTCAAGCTACTTACTAAGAGTAAAAAAAACCACAACTAGAACGATCTGTAAGTGCCACTAGATGCAACCACTTAAGTAAATACACTTTGGTCACTTCCAACTCACGTGGATGGTGAATCAATCAAGAGAATAAGTAGGAAAGGCTTGACTTAGCTCACAAGGATGCAACAATGATCAAAATGTTCAAGAGAGTGAGTTAGAGCCGACCAATGCACTTAAATAAAAACCCAAGCTTCAACTAGTCGTTATCCCCACAAAGGGGTACCGGACCCTGCTTTGGACCAGAGCCAACGGGTGGTCCGGACCATCACCCGACAGTCCTTCCTCTCAACTTCAAACCTGCGGCTTCCACATGTCCCATAGGCCATAGCCATTGCAATCCCAACGGCTTGCTTTTCGCCGGACCGGACCGTGGGTCTTGTTTAGTTCATCCAAAAACAAAAAACTTTTTAAAATTCCACGTCATATCAAATCTTACGGCACATGTATGGAGCATTAAATATAGATGAAAATAAAAACTAATTATATAGTGTAAATCGCGAGACAAATCTTTTAAGTCTAGTTATTCTATGATTGGACAATATTTGTCAAATAAAAACGAAAGTGCCACAGTGTCAAAATCCAAAAAACTTTTGGATTTAAACAAGGCACTAGTTTGAGAGATTGGATAACTCCACGTTCTGCAATACAACTTTGTAACCACTATTTCACTCCAGGAGACTTTTTTTTTTAATTGACAGAAATGGACAAATAATCATATTGAGAATGAAATGGAGATTGTATTAGATACCGTGAACAAGCTACGATCACTTCGGCCATCTCCAGATACATATGAAAGGTTTGTTTGTGTTAATGAAATGTGCTCTTTGTGTTAGCATTCTGCGAGGAATGATGCGTATTGTTACTGACATTTCAACAGATTCTTCTTATTCATGGGAATTAGTTCATTTGAATCTAATTTCACATTTCCTGTGTGCACCTGAACAGACGTCCTACATTTGTGCTCTGCCGAAGCTTCGAGACTGTAGCAACCATTAACGCTACCCTTCACAAATTACAACGCTTACATCTGTATCATCTTTGAAGGTTTGATGAATTATCCATTTTTATGCTTCCAATATTTATTTTACTAATCTGTCAAAGTTAACTGCACTGGAACAACATGGGCACTGATCCAAACGGTAATCTATCAGATCTGACAGAGGATGATCTGACTCCACCTCACTGTGCCACACATATTGTAAACAAGGACCTATCCGTGTACCTCCAGCTTCGGGGAGGTCTGAACACTGAAGCCGAGTGCAAGAAGCTGCGGCCTTGTTTAGATGCGAAATTTTTGATCGCGGGCAAACTGTGTAATTAGTTTTTATTTTCGTCTATATTTAATGCTTCATGCATGTGCCGCAAGATTCGATGTGACGAGGAATTTTGAAAACTTTTTGGTTTTCAGGGTGAACTAAACAAGGGAGAAAGAGGGAGGATATCCAAAGGCAAGTGTGGTCAGAATCTGTCTTCCCTATTCAACCATCTCTGTATCGGACTAATTTAGCAATTCAGTGTGTATTCAGTGGTCCTTTTTTCTATTACCAAAATGCAGGCAACACGACACTTTGTCGCAGAAAATGAATGCTTCGGGCTAGCCTATAGTATCGGGGTCGCCTGGCTCCGATGGCTTTGACAAAATTAGTGAAGAATTACTATTCATCACAGTTAAACAATGGTGCCAACCTCACTATATAAATGTGATGACCTCGATGAACTTTATGGCTGGATTCGCCACTGTACCGTGAGAAGGCTCCAAGTAGCAAGACGAGGACACGAGGAAACTCGCTGCTTTGTTGGGGGAACTTGAGATCATCGACGAGGTTGAGAGTAAGCTAGACACAAACAATGACGAAGTTAGATGATTGACACGTCAGCCTTCTCTTCTGAACGAGATATACGAATTACTGACATAGATTTTGCATGTGTTTGGATGGATGGTTTCGTGGAACTCTGACAAAGAAAGTACATCCAATATGCAAATAGCTTGTCTTACAGCCCTGTAAACCTCTGTTATTCATTATTTTGTCAACTGACATATGTGCCCATCAATATTTTGTCTTATGTTACTACCTCTGTTCGTAATAAGAGTCATTTTGGCCTTATACAGTTAGTCAGATACATCTATATATCTCCTCGTTTGGTATGCACGTCTTTTTAAAACGATACAAAGTATACCATGGTTTTTGTGAATTACTTCAGTTTTAGAGTTCCATGAAGCGTTTGCTAAAATTGTAGTCTTTTTGGAGTTTTAAAAACTTCACTCTAGACCTTTTTTTTCTTCTAAACTTCAGTTTTGCATATCAATAGTTCTAAATTTTTTGATACTATGATTTTTTTAATACTACATCTAAATAAAGCCTAAATAATATGGAACAGAGAGAGTAGCTGCTTGCTTGACTTATCAATGTTGCTGTACGCGGAGAACCAACTCGCTCACAAAGTTCAATTATGCACCCACTCGCTCACAAAGATGAATTATGGAAAGAGTAGTTTTGAACGGTCTGCAGAGGAGATTATTAACATTTAAATCTAAGAGGTAAATTATAAAGATACATTCTATAACTTATCCAACAAAGCTCATTTGATATCGTAATTGTTGTTTATTGAAAATACATCTAAAAATCTCTTACATTTCAAGATGATGGGGGTGACGATGCAAATGAACATATGCCGAAGCAGCCCCACGCTTCTGGACTTCTGGGAGACCTTGAGTATTTCGCATCAGCATCAGGAATAAATAAAATAAATTCTTTAAGGCAATGAGTATATAGGAAATAAAATTTAGAAACAAGTCAATAACATAAGCACTCAGAAAATTCCCCAAACTCATTAGCCATGAAATGGGTTGAGCTAGTTTACGTTTTCTAGTTTCTCGCCTGTCCAGAAACAAACTAAACTGCACCAAGCAATATTACACTGCTTTGTAAATATTTTTTGTTTTTTCCCCGAGAGTAACTCTCCTCGGTAAGAGTCACACAAACCGCGCTGGACATTTCCGCATGTGGATTGTCAGCATGCTACGCATCGCTGATAGCTTTCTTCAGGGTACCCATGTATGTCAAAGTCTTCTCCACATGAGATCCATAGTAAAGCGAAAATATTGCCTCTGCTTGAGCGAATGTGGCTGCAGCGCTTGCCCCATCTCCCAGGGACAGCAGAATCGAAACAAGCTTGATAAGCTCGTGCGCAATGATGATGTGTTTCGGGTGGTACAGCTTCTTGAGGATCTGCAGCATCACAGGGGTCACTGACCTCTCATTTTGCATAAAGATGTTCCAAAGACTCAGAGGGCCCCATACAGGTAAATATCCTGAGTGGCAATTGAGGATAAGGAGAAACATGGTTACCTGGATTGATGCTTCACAGTGCTTTCTTGCTCGTTCTTGATCTCCTACCTTCGCAAAGGCCTCTGCAATTGTGTCTTCAGCCTACATACTTCCACATGTTCATAAGAACACGACTTACACAAGTGCAAGTGGACTTGGATACAGAATTTGAACAAAGACAAATGAGCAACCTCACCTGCGCGAGAGCCTTGCTATATGGGTGCCTCAGCTTCTTGAGTAGTTTTAGGGATTGTAATGCCTTTGTGATGATAGTCTTGTCTAGCAATGTAAGTTTCTTCAACCTGACAAGTGCAGTTGTTATCACAATTCCTGGTATGGTTGAAACCCCAAATTTACAATTCCTAAAAGAACTCGAGAAGTTGAGGTAATCAAATTTGAAGCTTCATGTGCAATTGTGAAGAATATACCTATTGATGGTAGATTCTTCCCTGTGTGATGTAGCCAGAGCAGACGACACATCAATATGGGATCTACAACTCGTGCAACATCCATGATCTATGTTCAGACTGACACCAATATTTCCTAAAAGAGATTTGGCGACATTCTCCATATCCTTATCAACCTTTGATACATCCTAAACAAAAAGAAACTCATCATCATGTCATCTGTGATCCATCATCATTAAGTACTCCCTCCAGTCACAAGTAAGTGATGTTTTGGAGTTATCTTAAGTCAATCATTCAAAATTTTGATTGCATATTTCTTTTTATATGTTGAGTTTGTACATTTAAAAATAATGAGTAGATTTGCCAGGTGTCACGAAATATATAGTGTCATAAAAGTAAACAAATTTGCTTTGATTCATAAATATTCTATAGCAAAAGTAGTATTCAAAGTTGTGTTTTGAAGACCATGTTAAAGTCTAAAAGGCCACTTGTTTGTGACTAGAGGAGTAGATGAGAAGAATTTTAAAAAACCATAGTATACGAAAATAACCATACAGGCAATGATAGTTTGCAGACATAAGATCCTCCTAGGGAAACATTCACAAAATTCTCTTTGGACCTGTAGTAAGTTGATTCTGATATAGCACCAAGGCAGTTGCTTTGTGGACAACAAAATGAACTCATAACAAGGTCTGATAGATTTAGCTCTGAGCAACTTGAACATTGACAACTGAAGTAGTAATTCTCTTGAAGTGACTTCTGTCTCTCTGAAAGTTGCATCTCACCAACCTAGAAATCAGAAACACGAAAAGGAAAAGTTCAAAGCATAAGGCATTCATCTCTGCTCCAGAGAGAGATGGAGGAAACTTTTTTTTTTGGGTTGGGGGGGGGGGGGGGGGGCAGTGAAACCTGTGGACCATATGACAGTTCAACTGGGCTCCCGGATTTTATAAATTCTGTAGTTCTCAGCATGAGCGCACGCGAAAGAAAATATGCATGTACATTGGGCTGACATGAGTGATTGAACAGGCTACCAGATACATAAACAGCTTGAGCAACCCTGACCTAACAGTGAGCAAACAAAACATAAGACACAGGTTACAGAGCACAAGACCACAATTTAGAGTGAGGCGCCTTGCCAACAAACCAGCCTCATATACTGTGATTATAGTTACTTGATAATAGATACAATAATTTTTTTTAATGACCTTGAATTCCTTTTTCTCCATTTTTTTAATCCAATCCAGTTTTGAGCTTCTAGGTTGGAATTGTGTTCTATCAGCATGAGATAACGCACAATGATTAACAGGAACCAAACGATCTTTTGCAGCTTTAATAGCTGGATGATAGATTGCTCCAAGTCCCAGAAAAAATTACAGAAAGTATAAAAAGACAGACCTGCTCCACACTACACATGTTTGCACCTTCAGCTCCAGAAACACCTCTATTTACTGTGAGCTCTGGGCTTCCATCCACAGACCTCACTCGGACAATAGCAATTGAATTGACTTTAATTTGAAATATCAAAAGAACCAGCTGTAGAGGATAATCAACACATGAGTTTCTTTTTTCCCAAAATAAAATGTGAATGTGATACTCTATAATTTTTGTATACCTCAGGGAAAAAGTTTGTAGGGATTGCAGTATATAGGAAACCATAGTAGCGAGAAACAAATAGGAAACCGTAGTAACGAGAAACAAAACCATGGTATAGACAAGAACATCCCTGAACCCAGGTACCATAGGGGTATCTGACTGAAACTTGACTTCCAAGCTTGCCTGATTTCTTGTCTGACTGACGTGAGGGCAACCAGTGGGCAGATAAGAAGCTAGACACAGTTGCAGACTTGATTGCGGGATGGCTAGTGATCTAAAGGCTATTTACAGTCGTTGAAGATTGACTACATAACAGTAATCCTCATTGATTATGCTTTTCTTCCATATTTTGTTTGGTTTGTTGTGTTTACTTAGTTTGCAAGTCAAAGACCTTTTCGTTCTGTACCACCCTTTTTAAAATGGAATGACACAAACTCTTGCATGTTAAAAAGAATGGCTTTCCAGGTATCAAAACAAATAAAAAATGTGCTAAAGAGGACTACACAGAACGAAGTTCAATAAATACTGGTATTGTTGAGATGAGATTAAGGTTACTGAGGAAAATGAAACTGGCAATCCCCAAGGAGGACTGGTTATCTCCATCAAAACAGTATGGATCAAGACATTTGATAACAATTAAAATTGTGACAAATTTATATAATGATTCAAAAACCTGGAACTGAAATTGCCATCAATTTTAGATTCCAGACCATACTCCTTAACCTGGTATATTAGAACGGTAATCTCTGATGATAAATGTCATATATACCTGTGACAAAGAATCTTCTGTCCACAAAAGGTCTGATCTATAATGATTTTGGAGGCATAACAATAGGACAATTGCATATATCTGTGATTCCAACTTGTTGGCAGGAGAATGTTGATCATAATGGTGAACTAGATCCTGCAATAGCCAACTTAGCTCATTAATTCCTGATATGATATCATCTATGCCATAACATTTTGAGTGCTAACAGCATAAGAGAATGTCAATCTAATTTAGAAATGAGGCACTTTACCAAATTTGGGCCGGAGATAGCAAACCTCTTTCCAGACAGCATCATTTTTTCTATGCTGCGTGCCATTATTCGTCCAGCTAAAACTACATCAGTTGGTAAAACAGCCGCCCAATGGGCACCTCCACATTCATGCTTGTGTTCAGCAAATTGCTTAGATCTTGGAGACTTGCAACTAGTAGAAGTTATACTCAGGTTTGCAATACTTGTTGAATATCCAAGATGAGTATCTTCATCACAAGAAATATCACCTACGGATTGCTCCTGGCACCTTTTTGAACAATAAATTGGTATTGTACATGAAGGACAGAATACAACATCTGCTGGAGTTTCACTGAAGCAAAAGTGGCAGTGTATTTCACGGGAAGATTTCAGGATAATCTGCATTCAACTGTTGCAAGTAAGAAGCACACAAACCTTCAGTTCATGCTTATGAGGAAACTGAAATTAGAAGCACTAATTATTCATCTAGTTGAGGAAAAACAGGTTCATAGACATGGCATAAACACCAGACCTCAGAAAGCAATCTCGTATGCACATTAAACAAATATTTAGGACCATTCATATATGCAAATTGTTGTGGCTTCAGCGATACATAATATAGGAAGACAGAGAAATGTCATTTGGCATAAACAGAGATGGGTCTTAATTAATACCGCCGCAAGAGGATCCTCAACGTGAATCAACGAAGCTGGGGGGATATCATCTGTAGAAGCCATTCCTCTACCTTTATTTGGTGTTGAGATACTCTCTATAACAACCTTATGAGGTTGTCCTGTGAGTTAGCCAAATAATATCTGTCACTAAGTTCGCATCCCACAGAAGAAAGTAGTATGGACTGCACATAAGAAGTTCTAACCTGCAAGAGGCAAATCTTCATCCTTGCTATCACAGTTTGATGTCCCAGCTTCATTGATACATTCATGCTTATGCAAAATTAACTTTAGCTCTTGTTCTATATTATTCTTCCCTGAAGAAGTCACCTCCAGGCTCAATGCAACCTCTAAATCATGTACTGCAGATGAATAATTCTTAAGCGCTGTTTTTACCATTCCCTTCCTGTACCATGCCTGAAATGCAGAAACAGGCGAAATGAAAAGAGTGCCTCCATGCTTTTGCTTGAATTCTCCAAAACAGAGACCTCAGTATAATTACGTGAAACAGCAATGTCATGCCTTAGAATAATTAGGTGAAATGGATATGGCCCTGTCACAATCCCTTAGAGATTCTTTGAACAGACCTAATTTCTGCATAGTTGAGAAGAATGATTAGAATACAGAAACTCTTCAGCCAAAAGTACAAAGTAATATTATTTCCAGTGATACAAATAAATAGTAGCAGAAAACACATTTAGTACATCCACTACAAGTTTTTCAATATTTTTCACAGATCTTAACCAACAGTCTCGAAAGCTTTGTGGAACTGTGGGTACAGACTTGTTCTGCTATTCACCTGCCACAAGTATATCTCACATCCTATTTTCAGCCTAATAGACTCAAATACTTATTAAACTCAATACTAAAAGGGCACAAATTTGTCTACTGTTCATATTGTGCAAACAGGTAAACAGAAGACTAACATGCATGGTGGAGGCTCGATTGACATATATTGCAGATACCAACTTCACATCCATGTCATCTGAAGTAATCGGGACATGACGCAATGCCTGCAAGATATAATGCAAACAATCTGTTATTATCATGATAGAATATTCATCAATCAGGCACAGCAAAATCACCATACAAATGGATGGGTGGGGATCGGTTGTGTAAATATGCCACTATTTTAACAATCTAAATGACCACAAACTTCAATGGTGAAAAATAGTAAAATACAATTTCTTCTGAACTCGGCAGCTGCCCACAAACTTCAATTCTAGGATGACTGCAGATGTAGCTGCTTAGCTTTAGTGTTACAACAGGTGAAAATTGTAATCAGGGGCAGAGCCAGGACAGGTGCTGTGCTGCAGCACCCCCTGAGCCCATGGATGTCTAAGCAATCCATGTATTTTCAGGAGTCTAAGAACAGTTGGGAAGTTAAATTCGAATGTTATAACACCGATCTAGCTAGAATTTAAGCATAAAGCACCTCCTTTCAAACAGTCATGGCTCCACCCCTGAATGTAATCATAGCTACAGAGGCATCTGCTTTTGAAGTGTTACATCCAAAATATTGTATATTTGGTGTGAAACAGTGAAACATTACACTCATTTAAGCTCACCATCCAGTTCCAAATAAAGCACCTCCTTTTGAAGTAGCAGATATTTACCATTATTTTCTGTAATTCTTTTAACTGTCCAGTTGATATGCTTTCTTGGCACAGCAACAAACAAATATGTTCAATTTAAGAACCACCTGACTTTTACTTATAATATCAATCAAGTTTACAGACGTTATATAATTTCGACCAACCGAAGTGAAAGTTCAATCCGCATGTTCCAAATAAGTGGGTGGACGCAAACCTGCGAATAGTGCCCGAGAGCTTCCCGAAACTCCCTCCTTGAGAAGCACGCATTGCCGTGGCCCTTCAACTCTACAGCCTTCGCCTTGTCTTTGCGGCACAGCGCAAGTTCGGGGTCGGTCAGCTCTTGCATAACCTTGCAGTCGGAAACATCCATTCAGACCCAGTGACCTATCAGCTAAACTCAGGCCTTCTGGGGTAGAGTGCCATAGAGGAGGGTGGGCGGTGGTTACCTGGTGGAAGAGAGGAAGGCTGTCGAAGAAGGCGAACAGGCGAGAGGTGGTGGCGGGGAGGTCGGCAGCCGTGCCCTCGCCGACGGCCCGCCGGAGTTCGGTCGGCACCGCCGATTTGAGCCCCTCCATGGAGAGCCCGTGGAGGCGGCCGGATGGAGAGTGTGGATTGGTGACGTCAGCTTTAAAACCCAAGGGCGGGCTATTGGGCCATTTTGAGTCATACAAACTGTTGGTCCACTCAGAAGTTTGGGCTGGGCTGGGATCCAACATCTATTATTTTCTTTCTTTTTTGGGTGGACATAATAATCAGAGCAACCTAGTTCCTTGTCCATCAAAAAAGTTGTATTTCATTTCTTGGACCTTTTTGTTATGAACTTCCTATTGCCGAAAACAATTTTTGTTTCCTTTCTTGGCTCTTCTATTAGTCAGGTAAAGAAAAACGATATTATTATCTATTGAATGAGAGTCTATAATTGCTATTAACCAATCAATTAGAGTACTAATGAACTGTGGTCTGGTCTCCCCTTCGGCTAGGGGTGCTTGGGGGTGGGGGGAGGCACGATGATACAAAGGGAATGAAAGGTTGCTTTTGCATTGGATGCCCTTTACCCTCTCCACTGAGAGCCTTGTAGTCTTGGGGAGCGTTAAAGTTTGCTTCTTTTCCATACTTTTCTTGGTAGAGATGAAGCTCACAAAAAAGCCCTAGAGGAGGAAGGATTGATTAGTAATACTTTACTAGACGAAGCAAATGAAGCCTAAGTACTAAGCTATAAAATCATAAAATCTGATTACTTTTTAGATCAATTGTATACAAAATACCTCTAGTGTCGAAGTCAACAGTACATCATCCACAACTTCATGTGCAACAGTAGAGCCATAAAGACCTTTTAGGCTATCTAGTACCAATAATTTACCAAAATGAAATATAATATATTTTTAAGCATGGAGTCATTATTCTTTATATTTGTACATGACATACATCACACTGACCATCTGAAATGCATATAAAATCCATAACTGCATTTCAAGTGCACACACACAATGATGACAAATCAATGGATGGAACATTGAGTAGGTTCAGATCATACATAAACAAGGTGCAAGTAAACGAGATGTCTTAGTTCACAAATAAATTCACAAAACATTGGTTCACATTAACCAAGCCAAAGCCAACATGCAGTACATGGCATCACATATGAGAACAAGCATATCGAAAATCAAAGGCTAAGTCTTCTTTTGCTTCTTGTACTCATTGCAGAGATAGGTGATTGTTTTTTTGCTTCTAATACTCATGGAGGGACTGTCAAGTGGCACATTATGCTTTGGACCTAGCCCTTGCTCCTGGGTGATTTGAGCCACTTCTTGACCTATAAGTGTTCATTTTCAACAACAATTGGTGTTAGTTTAATATAGAATAGTCAAACAAAAAATATTCAGAATTAGGAAAACTACCTTTTTGATGGTCCAGATTTAGATTTACTATGTTTTCCCTTAGTCTTACTTGAAATCTTCAACCTTTGGCTATGACGATAGAGAATATTTATTTAGTTTCCTAATCAAGTTGCCATTAAAAATAACACAAAATTTCAGTACTAGTGTTAAATACCTTTTAGATGCTTCAGGAGTACAATCATCACTATTTCTCTTTTTGTTAGTTGTTTCTAGGTTTTGACTAGAATCCAACCTGTTAACACAAGGAATCTGCCATATTCACAAACATGGAAATTTGTAGGTAATGGAAATTAAAATGACGATGCTAGACTTACCCTCCGAGCAAATCACTTTGATTGTCGTCTCCGTCAGTCACCTGCAAAGCCTGCCCAGCAGCTGCCTCGGACGTCTGGGCTGCGGCGGTGGCCATCTTTGCGCTGGAGTCTTGGCTCATAGCACCTACCACACCCGAGGAGGCATCCAGGACTGTGCGGCCAACAGCTAGTGGCGGAGCTCGTCAATTTTGACGTCTAGGGCCACTAATAAAGCACACACACCGTTTACATTGAATCAAGATATCAGTTGTACCAAGTCTAATACCGATAGATAACAAAAATAGCTTATAAATACATAGTTCGAGATAAAAATCTTAATTTCAAACTTAAATCCATAACATGAAAGTGGATAAAAATCTTAATTTCAAACTTAAATCCACTCGCGCTCGGCCATCTAGGGTGCGTTTGGTTGGAGAGCGTGGAAGAGGGATGGAATAACTATTATTGTGTTTGGTTGGAATGATAGAATTATGTCTTTGCTAATAACTGCAAAGAAGGACGTGTTTAGCTAGAAAACAACAACAAAGCCAACCACGATGCCCTGGAGTACACTATGAGCTGGGATTGAAAACGTGAGGGAACCAGGAAGGAGTAACACACTACAAAGCGGGCACAAGCAAGAGATGAGAGAGGATGATCGAGGCAGTCTATGGTGATGAATATAATCCAAAAAATTAAAAATGAGTATTAAGAAATTTTGGTCCACAAGTAGGGCCAAGGCCCTAGTGGCCCTAGGTGGAGATCCGCCCCTGCCAACAGCCACCCCCAAGGTGGCGCCTAGACTAGCACGGCCTGCGGCCAAGCCCTGCTCAGTACCCTGGCTCGCGGCACCGACCACCCCCGAGGCGGCGGCACCAAGGCCCACACGAGCGACTCGGACGCTCGCAACCAGCCGGGCCGCCATGCTGTGGCGCGGTCGAGGTAGATCCAGAGCTGGTTCGACCACCGGCGGGCCCTTGTCGGTGGCGCCCTTCTCCATCACCGAAAGTGGCGGCTAGGGTTTGGTCGCTCGATGTATGCGCGTGCCTATATTGCGACGGTGAGCGGCTACATTTCGACGCGTGTAGAAATACAAACATGTAAGGGCATTTCGGTCTTCTTGCGTTGCTCCAAAGGGCCGGTTTACAGTAGAGACAAACAGACTAGAGGGAAGGGCCAAGAAAGAAAATGAATTTCATTTTCGGGCTAAATAGGGAAGTCCAAAAAAGAACTAATTTTCTCTAATAATTAACTGGAATTGATAGAACGAGAAACCACAAATCATGCTACTCTAATCACTTAACAAATCCATTTTCTACTAAATCATGTAGTTCACCAATATCTTTTGAAAATAAAAGTATATATTTTTACCAAGAAAACTCAAGTTGCCTTTACCAATTTCTAAACCACGCCAAGTGTGGGTTCCTAGTAGAACTCGTTTAATTGAAGTTTTTAGGACACAAAAAGAAATAGTGTATTAGGTGCGTATGGTTTCAAGTGTGTTCCCTTTATGTAATCTCCTACAACTAAAAAGACTAAAGAGTGGACAATTTTTTGGTGCAACAATTGACTTCGTCCTGCCTCCTATCCTCCTGCAATCTCCCCACCTTTGGTGCCTACGCCCCTCACTTGCAAAAAAGGAAGGCACAAACCCATGGATCGTGAAAAAGGAAGGAGCAAATCTCGCTTGCAATCTCGCAGACCCACACTCCTCGCATCCCCCGTAGACACGCAACATCGCATTGTGCCGGCGCCGCCTGCGACCGCCCAAAGCCGGAGACCAGCATCGTCGCAGCGCGCCTCCACCGCTGGCTGCCGCCCGCGCAAGCCTGGTGCCTCGGTGGGCGGGAGGCCATGACCATGAGACGCGGGACGAGGGCGCTATGCACCCTGGCGCTGGCGCTGCTCTGCGTGGCCGCGCACTTCCAGGGTGCTTCCTGCCGGAGCGGCCGCGGCGGGGCAAGAGGTGGAGGCGGTGCTAGCTTCGGAAGAAAGAGTGGCGGAGGCGGAGGCGGGGGCTCCGGAGGAAGGAGGGGCGGAGCCAGCGACGGCAGCGCGAGGACCGCCGCTGCCTCAGGACCGTCGAATATCAACGGGCGCCGCAGCGCCGCGGCGACTGGCGTGAGCGGCGGACATGGTGGAGCGTGGAAGGTGGCGGGCGTTGATGTCTCTCAATGTTGATTCTTACCCATCTTGCTCCCTGTTGCAATATCGAAGGTTTGGATGCAGACATGGTTGCCTCGGACGAAGCTTGATGGGTTCCTACATCTAGGATTGCTAATTTTTGTGTTCTTTTTGTCGTAACAAGCTTTGGTATCCTTCTGCATCTTGGATTGTTAATTTTGTGTTCTAAAACTGACGATAATCAGTACTGCAGAAATTGTGTGTTCTATTCTAATTTGGCCCAGATGTAGGTTAGCAGCATTTTCCTAATCCTTTATTATTATTTTTTCTCTGGTAAAAGCGACAAGAATATGAACCAATCTAATTTATTGGATTGTAGAGGTCTTTTACTAACGCGCCATGATTTGCTCATATATAAAAATTTGTCTTTAAAAAGTGAACCAAAGCATTGACATCCTGTGTGAGATTCCAGAATATAAAAGTGATACTCTTCGGTTCTTATATGCCATGCTTGAAACAAATTGCTCAATGCCCTTTTCAAACAATTCCTTCTATGACATCACAACATTATGCCCGTAAGGAAGCATTGGCACAACCGCAGCAGGAGAATTTCATAATTGAAGCAAAACAATGTAAAGTCTCATTTGACAAGGTTAAACGATTCATTTAGAGTTGAGGCAACCTCATTAGGCTGGATACTCTCGAATTAGACTGCTATTTCCAGAGTAGGTAATATTCTCATGAGTTATGAATTATGTTCGCAACATATTTGTTCTAGTAGCATTCTTGAAGTCCATGTTCTTATGGAATCTTTTTGCTTCCTTATTATTAATTGAAAACCTCATGCTCTGCTTGACAGTGTATTAGCTTTTCTTTTTTGTTTTCTTTTACTGTCTGGATTGTTCTCAGCAGGAGATTTGTTTGGGAATACAGCTAGCAAGATTTTTTTTTGTTTTCAGTAAGCTTTTAAATGGTTCTGAAAGAAGGTTGCATTGAGTTTAACACATCATCCTTGTTCCATACTAATTGAGGGCAACTTTTTTTCGTCTTAATGTATTTTATTTTTGGTAGTTACTGACAATTGGGCCAGACGGTAAAAGAACCAATTAGTTATATGCTGCAATTATATAAATACTATAGAACAGTACTCTTGGACAACATCAAAGTCATGCATAAGTAGCCACTTTAAATTACATAGATGAATTAGCGTCATGTTTCTACCAGTACCACTCATGGATAGGCAATTGAATATGTCCTGCCTTACTATCACTCATGCATGAACCGGTGAAATAATCTCAGTGATGTATATACTATGATTTTCCTCTTATGATCATAATTTCCCAGCTGCCCACTTGGGACGTTACCAAAGTGAAAAAAAGATATGTAACTTTATTGTCGGTTTGATTTTTTTTTAAGCTGAGTTCCTTTATATCTAGGAATAATGTCTGCTTTGTTATGCAGGGAGGACACTAGCTACAAGCACAAGACGAGCATCTGAGGGCTAGACGAGGAAGGTTCTAGGCTGCTCTTGTGTTGTTGTCAGGTGACTATAAGTTTCCTACTCAATTTGGAGTGAGTTGTTTTCCCCCTCAATTCCAACCCTACTTGCTTGCTACATCGTCTCATGTTTGGTTTGTTATGATGCTCCTTCTGTTTGGTGTCAAATTAGGAAAATAGTTTGATATAACCAGTTAGGAGCAGTCAAAATTAGCAAAAGTTGATGCTGATGCTTTTCATCATCAAAACTTGCATGTACGTAGTTCATTCTTTCCATGGCACTCAGTCTTCCTGTCCAAAGACCAACTGTTTTTCTCGCTACGCAGCCCATACTCTGAATTCTATTAGTCTGTTCAATACATAAAGACTATCAAGGTGTTGCTTGCACTCTGCCTTGCCGTCGCTGCAGTCCTGCTCTCTGTGGAGTAGGTACCTCCACTTGCTAAATCAGTTTCTTTGCATACACATATTCAGGGTGATCTGTGCTGGTTAGGCTGATGGTATGGCTAGGAACACAAATTGTTAGTTGGCTGCCTATTTTCAGTTAATGGTAGGATCTCTGCAGAAAACATATTGTGGGTCATATGTTTAAGTTATATCCTAGCTTTATTTTATTCTCTTCATTCTGAGTCTTCTGCCTTGGAAACAATGGCTATATTAAGAAAAATTGTTACTGTTCACTCGATTCAAGTAGCATATTTTTTTCTTTGTGTTATGTCATTTTAGAAGGGTGTGACTTTAGAAAGAGTGAGTTAAAGACGACAAGCTCGTTTTGGTAAGCTTAATGGACACAGCTGAAGATCTAATGTTTTAATTACATTTTTATTACAGTTTTGCAATAGAGCACACACTAACAAACTAATAACATACCAAACACTGGGTTTTAGTGTGTCAGAAAAATAGATTTGAGTTAATCTATTCTTTGCTTCTCATTTTTTGCTTTTCAGACAGGAACTGTAAATTCAGTGCTTGACCATATCTTTCTCTTTGACTTGATCAATGGCATATAATGGTTTTCTAAAATTTTGTGCCTTGAGTGTTAATTTTTGTCCATCTTTCCCTCTAGACTCCAATGTTAGCTTTCAACCAGTGTTTTCCCCAAAATCCAGTGAATTCACCAAATAGTGCATTGGCAAATGTAGTTAAACCTGGTTTTAGTTTTTTTTGTGTACTTTTATCATTGCTCCAGAGTTTAGGTAGTTCAAACCACACCAACTAGGACATGGGCCTTAAGTACAACCAATCTCATTTTGGGCTTTTGTCTTGCTTTTGCTGGCTTTCCATTTACGCTGTTAGAATTGGTTCATTCTGAACTGAGAGTTAATCATCTCACATGGAAGTTATAGAAAATTGCCTGTACTACACAATCTACACCAGTCAACAAGTATTCGGAAGCAGGACATGGAGTTCTAAAGTTAAGCAGGAGGAAGATCTCGCTAACATGTTAATCTGTTACGTTCTTGTAGCAACGCATGGGCATAAACTTTGTTTTTTGGGTTAAATGTCACTTTAATGTTGATATTTATTTTTCATAGTATTGTTATCTTATCATGTGATCCGTATATTTTTAGCATAAAAGTTTGCTTATCCCGTAGCAACGCACGGGCACGCTACCTAGTTGACTATTAAGAAGTGAAGTTCACTAGCATTTGAAAAATAGAAAGATTCCAACTATACTGAAAGAAATCAATAAGGCCTTATTTGAGTGCATGTGTATCCACTTCAACCCATATGTGTTGGAGTAAATTGAAATAAAAATTAGTTTAATTTCACTCTAATCTACTTCTACACATGTGGATTGTGATAAATACATATGTATCCAAACAAGGCTTAAAGATAACAACTTCTTCATATACCACATAAAATAGGACGTCCATTTCTTCACATTCTTAATTACGATTGTCAAGTTGAAGGAGTACTAAACCATTCAGTTGCCACGAGCTCAATCCGCCACTGAAATGAAATTCCGTAGAACATTTTGAAAGGATACCATCGACTTTGAGGGGATACCATGGAACAAGTTGAAGAGATATATTAGGTGCAACTATGGAACTTTTTTTTTAAAAAAATACTTGGCTTCTCCTTTGAATTTTGAACTTTTGCTTTACATTTGATGCCAACATTTAGAAAGATGCAACTTGTAATAGCACATGTAACACGGATATCTGATGGGGGATGAGGATGACCTTTAAAATTGTAATAGCTAGCAGATGGGTCTGTGTGTTGCAATGGAACACACACCTTATGCATGGCTTGAACAACTTGTGCGTCGGAGATTTTTATAATAGTCATGTTGTTTGTAATTCGTATCCAAACAAGGCTTAAAGATAACATGTTGAATCGGACTCCGTACGGTTGTTGGGCACACAAAACGTGCATGTTTGTTTGTAATTCGTATTTGCACGACCACAAGTCCGAGTTTGATGTGGATCAAGAGAGACACGAGGACAATTTGAAAAGTATAAAAAGGGGGATCTTGAATCTTTAAATTAGGTCATGTTTGGATCCCATGAATTAAAACAATATTCAGAAGTGCTTTCTATTTCTATAATTAGATTACTTTTCAATTCCTATCAAATCCTAGAAACAAAACATAGCCTAATTTTTTTCGAAGACACGCTTTCACTGGCGGATACAGTGGGTATTCCTGGTATTCCCAGGAATACCCAACTTTTTACACAATATATATATATATATATATATATATATATATATTACATTAGTATTCTTATATTTAGCAAATAATTTTTTTCTCTCATTTTTTAGCATATCTTTGTATTCCTTTTTCCACATAGGTGCTATGTTAGCTCGATTGTCAAAATTATTCTATTTTGTTGTTTCTACAAATAAAAACCTAATTATTTATCTCCAGTCCACATGCACATGCCACCAAATATTAGTACAAATCATATTTTATTTCCAAGACAAATCGAAATATACGCATGACAACATGTATAACAAATTATTCTTTTCGTGTGAGTGAACAAGGCACGAGTGGGAGGCAATTCCATAATCCTCATTCCTAAATCTCTAACCCTAGCCGACCAGGCATGACGTAGTGGCGGCACTGCTGGTTCCCATTGTCCTAAGCTCCTAGCGGCGCGGGACGTGCAGCTCGGACGCGGTCTCTGTCTCCATGCTACGCCTATATGGCGACCGATGAGGGCGCACGTCGCTCTTGAGGTTAGAGGCAACAGTTGAGTGGTGGCCCACCAGACATCAGCAAGGGAATACCCAAGATCTAAATTCTGGCTCCGCCACTGCACGCTTTGTGTGTTTTTCATTAAGAGAAGATTCGATAGTTTTTTTTACACCCGAACCGTCTTGAGCAAGCTGCCGAGAGGTCAGCACTGAACAAGGCGGTCACACAAAAAAAAACGAAAGGAAAAAATGCACTACGGCCGGGCTATTACAGAAGGAGTATTGGCGACTACCACACAACGCAGGTCAGCTCACGAAGCTGCGAACGCACATGCATCACCGACAGGGCCGAGATCCAAACCCGCCCTTAACCCAGCAGTTCCCTTCTTCAAACACGCTCGCTGACCAAGCATAGCCTTAGGTACTTCTATAGATTATTCAGGCAGGGATAGAGTTAACAGTCTCTGTCAGCTGAAATTGATGCTGTCCTTTTTTGTTTTGTTTTTGATAAGGTATGCTTTGTCCTTAGTGCGGTCAACTTGCTCCACTTGTTGTGCGATGTTTCAACAACCGGAGATTTTGAACAGAACACTTTTGGTTGACGTGCCGAGAGGCTGTTATTATTAAAGCAGTGACAAAATCATGGGTCAATCTCTGCTGTTGAAAGTGTTTCTTCGTGTAAATGTAACCGCAAATATTGCTTCATGCAAGGCAGCAGCCGAGCAATGCAGACTACTACCAAGACGGAAAAAGCACATTGCTGACTCCTGGTGTCAAATTTTAGAGATGGCAAGGCAGGGCCAGGGCTAATCGCTAATGTTCTTTCCTCTTTCTTCTTCTTCTTCTTCTTCTTCTTCTTCTTCTACTACTACTACTACTACTACTACTACTACTACTACTACTACTACTACTACTACTACTACACCACTGATCACCCTCTTTGTCATCCTTCCTCTTTCTTCTTCTTCTTCTTCCTCCTACACTGATCACCCTCTTTGTGATCCTATACTGTAACTGTAAATGTAACCTTTCGGCAGTTTTTTTAGGGCCGCTTGGGGCCAATAAAGCTTGATCAGGTGGGGAGTTATAAATATGAATTTTATTCACTAAAAACTTGATGAAACATGAACAACTTTACCTGGCACATAATCCATAGTTGCATGTTTTCCTGGACAGATGGAGTATTCAAAATGACAACACCAAACTAAACTAAGGTCTCACAAAGGACAAACGAATTAAGTAGGAGTAGAACAGTGTTTTCCTGCTCTGCAAAGAAGACGTGGGCAACAACACTTGGAGCTAAAAAGATTGAAATTAGGAGCTACTAAAAAACAAAAGAAAATAATTAAAGTGCTAAATGAAGAAAGGTTGTAAGCAGTTTATACATCTACAATCAAAAAGGATTGATATGTACATCTACAATCAAAAAGGATTGATATGTGTGTATACAACCAAAAAATTGGGTGGAGGGCACCCAGCAGACACAGTTAATTAAAGGGTCCTCCTTTTTAGATTACGGAATAAAATCATTCTAACTTTCACATCCACAGCTAATTAAAGGTTCCTCCTGGCAAAGATGAAGCTCTACCATCTATTGTCAGTTGCTAATATATGTTTTCCTTCTCGATAATTGAGTGCATTAAGGCCCTTTTTAGTTCCCCACCAAAAGAATTTCATCCATCCCATCGAATCTTTGGACACATGCATAGAACATTAAATGTAGATAAAAAATAAACTAATTACACAGTTTGGTCGAAAATTACGAGACGAATCTCTTAAGCCTAGTTAGTTCATGATTAACCTTAAGTGCTACAGTAACCCACTTGTGCTAATGACAGATTAATTATGCTTAATAGATTTGTCTTGCAGCGAGACGAGCTATGTAATTTTTTTTTTCTAAAAACCTCTCTCGACATCCTTAAGATACATCCGATGTGACACCTAAAAATTTTTCATCTCCAATCTAAGGCCTTGTTTAGTTCGCAAAATTTTTTGTTTTTGGATACTGTAGCATTTCGTTTTTATTTGACAAACATTGTCCAATCACGGAGTAACTAGGCTCAAAAGATTCATCTCACAAATTACAGGTAAACTGTGCAGTTAGTTTTTATTTTCGTCTATATTTAATGCTTCATGCATGCGATCAAAGATTCGATGTGACGGGAAATTTTGAAAATTTTTGCGAACAAGGCCTAAACAGGACCAAACATCGATCTTGGCGGCATTGATGTCTGATTCTGTTCAAAAGGTGGACCTCGTCGTAGTGTAGGATGCTTTCATGCCAGTAGTATGTTACCCTTCTAATCACAGTTGACCTTGACAAGTTCCAAGTCTTCTAATGGTTCTCAATTGCCCTATCGTTTTCTTCTTGTGCAGAGCAGTACACGAATCCAAATGCTCTGCGCTAGAGTGAATATGGAAGGAAGAACTTCTGTTTTTTTTTATTAGAGGAAGAAACAAAAAGTGAAAGTAAAGAAAGATTGTGTGGAATTGAGCAGCGTTACGCGTGAGCGAACCATTCACATGCAGTAGACGGTGCGGGAACAACTGTGAGTCAAAGCTCCTCGAAACAAAACGAAGCATCAATTGTTAGTACGTACATACATTTCATTTCATCTTATTAATACCGTCCAAAACATCGGTCTCCACATTGCTATCTTGCATTCTTGCCTGCACATGCTCTTTTCCATTCAAAAAAAGTCTATTGGTTTTCATCAAAAAAGAAAGTCTATTGGTAAGCACTCAATGCAGTAGACTGTAGACCTTGACAAAAGTTCCAAATCTCTCTCCCCCCATTTTTTGGGTTTCAGCTTTACGAGTAGCTTTCTATAAATTTCCTTAACATGTTCACACAGAATTTCACATAGAACTTACAAAACCCATTTGACAAAAAAATAGCTCATAAAGTTATTGGTAAAACTATGCCCAATAGGACCTAGGTTTCACATCTTTTTCTCCATCGTGAACCTATATGTTAAGAGGCTCCTCCGCATTGGAAGCCGTGTTCTCCTGTACCGGTGAGCATTTTCAATACCTAGATACTCAGGGAATCCTCAACGGTTGATGCTGTACAGTCAACATTTGTACGTGCAAGTCCTTACCTTACCAGACAAATACAAATTGGGTGAAGGAGCTGCAGTATGAACATGGTCTTGACGATGAACGGAGAAATCTATTCCCAGTCTGGACATGTTACAGGTTGTTCTGAGGAGCTAAGAAAATGCAGCTTTCCGGATGAACAAAAAAAAATGTATGGGGCGCTCAAAGCTATCAGAAATGATGCAATGGAGGTTTTGGATTAGTACCTTATGAAGTTCAATGACAAGAGGTATCCCTCTTGTTGCATCTATCATCTATGCACAACTACAAAGTTTTTTTAGATAATGGAACTGTTTCAGCTTCAATCTCTCCTTTTTGTTTTTTTGAAAGATCCGGTAGGCTTTGCATTAATAAGCAAGATAAGAGTTGCAATCTTACATGCGTCACGAGAAACACTATCTCATATGGCAGATCGCCATATGAGATTAAAATATAAAACTGAGTTAATTACTCGCAGTAGTTGAGACAATCCTGAGGTGACTAGCTAAGAACCCTGCCCCCCGCTGAAACCCAAATGGAGCACTCCTCCTTTATTCTCGCGAACACAGCATGTTCCGAGCATCTATTTCCGTTGAAAACTATCGCATTTCGCTCCTTCCAGATATGCCATACAGTCAGGATGGCAAAGGAATGTGTCGCTTTGGTGCCCTATCAGTCATCGCCAAGAACCAGTCCCCTATTTCTTCATACACTGTCCAACCAAAAGGCTAAGGTTTGGGCAGTTGCTCCAGACTGCTACCAATCCCTACACTGCCCGCGCAAAAGTGCATTCAATGAAAAGATATGTGGCGGTCTCTAGGTTTATTTCACATAAGGCACAAAAATAGTTATTTATCCCCTCAATTGTAATCTTACCGCTATCCAAAGTCGAACTTGTAGGATTAACCACAGGAAGAATTTACATCGTGGCGTGGCCCAAGCTTTCCACAAGCTTCAACCTCTTTAAAAAAGAGGCAATGCACAACAATAAAGCTATTGCTCAATAATCCTATATGTGGCCTTAAACCTGTGTGGGGTATCGGTTAGGTCTGCAAAGTGTGGAAGTAGATCTATAATTTTTTTAAGTTGTTCATACATCCTCGTTTGTATGTTAGATCCAATGTGGCATAGCCAAATATTGTCGAGGAGCAGGTGCGGCTTTCAAGTGAGTAGAGAAACTTCAAAATCTTATCCATAGAGAGATATGTTCAAATTTTTAAAATCTACAGAGCAAACAAGACACACACACACACACACACACATATATATATATATATATATGAGTTTTTTATACTCTCCGAAGTAATTAGGATACGGCCAATTAGGAGAAGCTAACGGGTGAGAGAAAAAAAACGGGTGATGCATGCTGACCATAGAAAGCGGATCAGATTGATCGGTTGGATATATTTTTTTTAAAAAAAAAGGGCCGTATGTTTATGTAGTATATATATATATATATACACATTATTACTTATTGAGTATATTGATTAAATACTCACATACGCACACTTTCAGAGTATGTAGACATACCTTTTTTTGTTCACATACACATTTCAGAAGTATGTTCACATACGCACACTCACAGTATGCTCACATACGCATATTTCAGGAGTATGCCCGCTAATTAGAGTATGTATTTATACTATTAATAAGAAGCATGTATGTATTTATACTCAGAGTATATGTATATACTTTTTTCACAGGAGAGTATGTGTACATACTATTTTATTAGAAAGTATGTCCATATACCTAAATGTATAGTAGTATGCATGCATACCTGTACAATTATTTTACGTACGTCCATGTACCAATAGGAGTATGTGTATGGCCATCTTTCTTTATACATACTAGTAGACAATGAGCGTGCTTGCATACACATCAACTCCCAGTACGTGTATGGCTATGTACTAGTAGAAATAGTTTAATACGTATAAGATGATACTCTAATCTAGAAAAGGAAAATGGATAATAATGATTAAAAAACAATTCTTCGATGACTGAAATACCGGAGAACAGTTTGTCCACCGTCGTATACGTGATTTAGCTTCCTCGATCACTAAATAACTGGAGTATAGTTTGTCCACGTATATGTGACTTACCGGGTTCGACTTTGTGACCCGATAGAGGGGAGTGCGGCATACTGTGTTTTAGAGGAGGGAGTAACTACTCCTAGAAAGTAGAGAAAATTTACCATATATATATATATATATATATATATATATATATCAATGTGGATTTTCTACAATGGGGGTAGCTGCCCCATAGGGGGTGACGGCTACCCATGCCTTAGATTGGTGACAAGTGGTGTGATGAACGGGATTGGAAGTGCAATTTGTGACAAATGGAGTACAGGGGCTAAGACGTGTTTGGCTTTTTTTTTGAACAATGGACCACATGCTGTAGAATTTTGTTAATGGGACGGAGTCGGAGCGCCTTGTGGCTCTCCATTATACCTAGGCATGCAGCCCAAGCCCGTGAGCACGGTCCAAAGCCCGTCATTTTGGCCCGGCCCGAAGGTCATTGGGCCCAGACTGGCCCGGCACGGGGGTGTAGGCCCTGTTTGGGCCGCACTTCAGGCCCGCAGGCCGGCACGGCCCGGCCCGCCAAATAACGACATTGCACAAAACAACTCATTTTGATATCTAAATTTATTCTCTACATCTGTCATTTATATTTGAATGTGTTCTTTATACCGATGAAGTGATGAACTGATAAATGTGTTTGAAATCTGCTTTTAAATTTGTGTTTATTGATATGTTATCTGTTCAACAGGCTATGGACTGGCCCGGCCCTCCATTTTTGCCGTGTTTGACGGGCCAGCCCGGTACGCAAAAAGGCCCACGGGCCCGTGCCTGGGCCGGAGGTCAGGCACGCAGGCCGGTAAGGCACAGCCCGCAGGGCACGACATGCCCCCTCGGCCCGTTAGGCAACGTGCCGGGCCAGCCCGGTGTCGTGCCATGCCGGGCCGGGCCGGCCTGTTGCCCAGGTCTACTCTCCATGTGAGCAGCCAGGACCACCCTGTCAATGACTCAAAGGAAACACAGATAAAATATATAGAAACGGGTTCATGGGATAGAGTGGTGGAGCTTCACTGCTCGGAGAAGATATCTACTTTTTCAAAATTGCTGCCATGTTGTAGGGACACACCTCGAGAAAGCTATTGGACCACCCATCTCCTAGTAGTACAAGTACTACTCCCATTCCTCTTACCTCTCTCCTCTAACGTCATTTCATCAACTTAGGCCTTGTTTAATTCATAAAAAAACTAAAAACTTTTCAAGATACCCATCATATCGAATATTGCAACACATAAATGGAGCATTAAATATACATAAAAAATAACTATTTGCATAGTTTACTTGTAATTTGCATAGTTTACTTGTAATTTGTAAAATAAATAAGTGTCAGTAGATTTTACTATATAAATATATTCAATATGGGTCTTGTTTTATAAATTTAATTGTAAGGGATATTATAGTAAATACGGATCACAAAAATGATAAACTGTTTAGAAGATATGTCCATTCAAAGTTTCATAAATCACAAAACCAGCTACACATCTGACATCAACCGGGACCAATCGCATTTGAACTCATGTGGCATACAAGCTGCCAACTTCGAACAGCTTTGGCAAAGGACAGAGTTTAGATGGAACAAGTCCGCTCACTGCATGTATGTGTTCAGCCCATGTCCATGTATTTTTGGTAGTGGATAGCTACCACCTGTGGGTGATAGAATACCCCGTGTGTAGCAGAATATTTCTGATACACACACATATGTGTGTGTGTGATGCAATACGTACGGGACTAGGACTAGTTTTAGAGCTTCAGATGTGTAGTGCGTAGTGAAGCTGGCGCATGCCTCTCTTTTATGTCTTTTTTTTTCTTTCTGTTGTTCTTTCTTTTATTTGTACTATTACTGCCTCGAACAGCTTTGGCTCTTTTTTTTCTATTGAAAAATAACTTTTGCTGCAAAACATTTAGTAAAGCTTCTCTAGGACCGGATCCAGAGCTCTACCAAACAGGCCCTAAATTCCACTTTTAGGGATGAAGGCTGCTTTACTGAAAGTTATGCTTTGTCGTCCTTTGTACAATCAACTTGCTCCACTTGTTGCGATGCTTCGTACATGTTCATCAGACAGACAAGTGGATATTTTATACACGCAAACGTGTTTCCCAAAAGAAAGCTAAACATTCAAAATTAATGGCAGACCAAAGAAAACTAAGGCCTCACGTAGTCATTTATGAATAGCATGATACTATATATGTCATCGAATGACTGTACATGCGAGAGAGTACTGGATAAAACTTCATTGGCATTATGAATGTGATTTTAACGGCTCATACAGTATACTGTAAGCTCAGAATCAAAATCAGCGGAGACATGTAGCGGAAACTCTACTGTCTATGAATGGGTTAATCATGACGCCATGTTGATGAGGCGAATCGCTATACGTTTACAGTTGCCGTGTTTGTATTTTTTTTTCTCGAATACATAAAAGACTTGTGCATCGAATCGCTACGCATTTACCGTGTTGTCGTGTTTGCGTTGAAAGAAACATGACAGGCCTTGGTTGGGTATTTCCTTCGGAATATATATATATATATATATATATATATTGACAGTGCAATGTTGATATTTCTGGCTATAGATTCCTTACGAATAATCATTATCATATATAAATATTAAAAAAATTATATAATTTGATTTTTTAGTCAAAGTATTGTATTGAGATGTAACACCCTAAAATTTACTCCTTTTGAAATATAGATAAAATTATTTAATTTTGTATTTTTGTGCTCATGAAAATATAGGAAAAATAATATTTTTTTTATTAAATTAAAATTTATTATAAGGCATAGCAATATTATTATGCATACATGCTGGTGCATATGTTTTGAAGTGATGCTTGTTGCTCCTTTATGTGTTGATAGTAAGAAAAATATTTAAAATACGTTTAGTAGATCGATCTTCCTTATTTGGCACGTATTTATCTTTTATCTACAACCAAATTCCTTGTTTCTAAGCTCAAATTTTGATTAGGACCTTCCTAAAATCTTTTCTTTGTCACTCAAAGCACTTCTTTTAGTTCCTCGTCCATCAAGCAATCTCTACAAACATTTCGGAAATTTTTCCATCTTCTGTTCTCACTTTTCTCTGAGCATGATCTAATTTTTAGATGCTCTAAACAATCTTATCATGAGCTCTAAAAACTTTATTCGGGTTCCCCATGTTCTATAATATCTCTGAGAATTTTTCCCAAATTTTCGGAGCTTTCGGAGTATTTTTCGTGGCTTAACTACTAATTCTAAACTTTTCTAGAATTATTTTATCAATGAAAATAATTAATTCCGAAAATAATAAATCTCTTATTAGTTTTCCAACGTCAAAGCCCATAATAAACCCCAAAAACCATGTAGTTATTTACTAATAGGCTTTAATAATTAATTAGGCCTATTAGTAAAGATGAAGGTTGCAAATCAATTAGTACCATATCGCTAGTTGACGTGGAGCTGTGGAGTTTCTCTCCCTATATATTTGTACCAACCCTTAGGTTGAGCACACCAAAACTACCATATGAGGAGCCCCTAGTTTGGGAAATCTCTCGTGTAGTAAATTAAATTTTTTTCATCAGTCCTCGTGCCGTTGCTATTTCGGGAGACCTCGGCTGCTCATCTTGTCAAAGTCCATCCTGTCTTCTTCAGCCATGCCTAATCATCAACGTTACCCATTCATAATTGATCGTTGGTAAGCATCTCATGTTATCCTTTCTCTCTGTTAATTGCACCATGCCCTGCTGTCACCATTTAATTTAACTCTGTGCTGCAGCCCACTATCGCCTAACCGTTGCCCTTGCTGTATTGTTTCTCGCCGGCGACCACCAGAGCCACGCCGTGTGCTTGCGCCTTCCAGCAAGTCATGCATGTTTGCCTATGTGCTTCACTGGCTTGATCAACACGTCATCCGCACCTTGGTATTAGTTCTTCTACAATATATCATTCTTTATGCCTCCATGCACTCATTCATGACATTTAATATTCAGTCCATCAATCATGAATTAGCTTATAAAATTTCATGTGCAGCAACGTATTATCTCTCCTTTACTTTGCCCCATAAATAAATTCCTAAAGCTTTAATCTCACGGTTTCCTTGTTTTAGCTATAATTCCATCTCCTGATGCTGCGTTAAGATTGTATCAACGTAGATCATGAGTTAGCCGCAATAACCTCTCATATGTTAATTTATTAACTTGACTAGTGTGCATGTAGCTGGTTTTTTTTTTAAATTTTAAAAAGCGACACAAGTGTTACACTCTAGTATTTTTTATAATGCGATTAATTAATTACCTTTCTATATAAAATCTTAGAAAATTCATATCTCCTCCGTTTTAGCTTCGATTTTCGTGATCTTTACGTCCGCGAGATCGTAGCGCTGCGTAGAATCTTTTTATGAACTCTCTATACTGTTTTTATATGATTGGTGTACTGTTCTAATTGTAGCCTTGTTTGCTTCGTATATGTTTGTTGCCGTATGTTTGTGATCGATGATCGGAATTAGTCGGTGAGCAATTCGTGGTGATCAAGAGTGCTTCAGTGATCAAGATCAGCAAGAGCATTTGGATTAAGGCAAGTATAGCATTTGGATTTTAATTCTGTGACCATGATCCTGTGACTAGATTAATGTTAAGTAATAAATGATAAAAATGACTTTTTAGCAACTTGATGATTTGTCTGTACGTGATCACCCAGGACAACAGTGCAACCATGAGGGCTATAATGGCTCTGGCTTTAGCTCAGTATGAAGACCTTTTCTAGCTTGTTAGAGGTTACCCGAAAGGGCGGAGGGGCTGAACCGTTTTGGGTATAGTGCGAGCCCCTGTCCTTATGTGTATAGGCTGCGCGTCATTGTGCCATTTGGAAGGGGGGTATCTATATCTGCGCGCAAAGGAAACCTTGCGGCCCTAACATGTTAGACGAACTTTTGAAAGGCTTCATAGTGATCCCTGCCGACCTTCCTTGGAAGTGGGTTAAGAGGCTGATCACCTCGGGCGAAAGGTAAATCATGACTCATGGTAAAGATGTACAACCTCTGCAGAGT